>NC_040099.1:49671631-50963298 GCF_003369695.1 Bos indicus x Bos taurus | reverse complement strand
TTTGGAAAGACATTATCAAAAGTCAGGTGAGGGAGAGATGTCTCAGGTCTGTGATCAGCTTGTGCACAATTCTCTGACTGGCTGATGGTGAAGAAAAAGGGCGGTGTCACAGGGATTAAATTTATCAGTCCTTCGGCTCCAGGAGACCTGGGGTTATGTGCTCACGGTCATCGAGTAGTTAACCTCTTCCATTTGGTAGGGGATTTTCACATCCACCTGCAATGCAGGAGACCCAGGTTCAATCCCTGCATTGGGAAGATCCCCTGGAGAAGGAATGGCAACCCATTCCTGTATATTCTTACCTGGTGAATCCTATGGACAGAGGAGCCTGGAGAGCAACAGTCCATGGGGTCACAAAAAGTCAGACACGACTGAGTGACTAAGCACTTTCATATCTACAAAACAACTTGGAAGTTTCCATCAAATACTGTTATCCAGGTACTTCAGAGAGGAGCTAAAGCAGAGGATATGGGGGAGGCCTGTCTGAGGAATCCCCCAGAGGGTCCTGCTGTGTTTCAGAGTGAGTCTCTAGACCAGATGGCAGGGCCCAAGCTCTGATTCTGCCATTCTGGTCTCAGATCTAGCAACATCAGCAACCTCAGCCCTCCTGGAGGGAGCAGGCAAGGAGGGATCTCTAGGGTCACCCTAGCTCCAAAGACCTGTGTCCTCAGGACAAAAGAGTGGGGTGAGAGAGGAGCTGGAAGGTGGGGATGCCCGGGAAAGTATGTGTATAACTTTGTGAATGAACCTCTTTCCTTCTGAAAAAGAGATACTAAAGAACAGCTCAGACTGCCACTTAAACTGCCCATGTCAGCCACGACAGCTGAAAAAAGTATCCCCATGTTTCACATCTGCACATCTAGGGCACCACTTACAAAGATGGTGCTCCTGAGAACTGGAAACCAACCAATCCTCTAAACCAGAGGTTGCAAACCAGGGCCCATGCCCCAATCCAGCCACCCTTTGTTTTTGTAAATAGCCTCTCTCATTGGAACACAGCCACACCCTTCTATGACATATTGTCTGTGGCTGCTTTCCTGCCGCAAACGCAAATAGTTGCAACAGAAACAGTGCTGCCCGAAAAACCAGAAATGTTTGTTTATGTGGCCATTTGCAGGAGAACTTTGCCAAGCTCAGCTCAAAAGCGATGGTTCTCCATGCAGACTGCACACTGGAATCACATGGGGAATGCTGAAAAAAAATACTGATGACTGATTGGGGACCAACCGGCAGAGATTTTATTCAATTGTTCTGAGGAACAGCCTGGGCATCAGGGTTTTCAAAAAGTGTCCCCACCCACACAATTGTGCAGCAGCCAAAGTTTAAAATTCATTACCGTGGCTTCCCTGAGGCAGACACTATCAGAACTTCAGAAAGCAACAAACTACAGTCTATCTGTGTTCTCTGAGGAAACAAGGGAAAAGCTAGTATTAGTATTTATCTCTGTTTCCTTAAAGAAGTGCTATCACAAGTGTCCACTTAAAGAGCATCTCTCTCTCTTTAGAGCAACAAAAGCCAGGCATCAACAATTCTTGTTTCACAATGGCTCTGATGAAAGGACGTGATCAATCAAGTCTTTCTAAAACCAGCGTCAAGGGGAAAAGTGACTCTTCAGATAGATTTGTAAACTTCTTTTTACTAAACAGCTAAAGCTATAAATACCAAAATCCTTCATGTTTCATCTTCACTGCCAGCAAGTGAGCATGGCACTTAATGGAAGGAACTTGAATCAGTCCGAGTTTGCACATCTACATATTTCATCCTTTTGTTAGGGGAAGCACACCGATTGAAACCGCCCACCCTGGCCAGACACCATAGTAACCATTTGCATGAGTTGTTTTATGGCAGGAGATCCTGATAAGGAATACAGAACTAATAAGCCACCACCAACCGGAAGAGTTCGGGAAAGGTATAAAGGAGACACCGCGTGTCCGTCCACTTCCCAGAATCCCTCTCACTAGCATCCATCTTGGCTGAGCGATGCGTGCGCCACCAGGAAAGACTCTGAATTAGAATGATTGGCCAAAGACCACCTGGAAACTAATCCCATCACCATAAAACCCGAGACTGCGAGCCACGTGGCAGAGCACTTCTCCTGGGTTCCCTTACCCTGCTGCTCTCCACCCGGGTGCCCTTTCCCAATAAAATCTCTTGCTTTGTCAGCACACGTGTCTCCTCAGACAATTCATTTCCTAGTGTTAGACAAGAGCCCAGTTTCGGGCCCTGGAAGGGGTCCGCCTTCCTGAAACACTTATATTGGTTTTTTTTGTTTGTATTCTTTTTCACTGTTCCATTGAAAAGTTTTCTCATTGGTTCATATTCTTTTTTCCCAAAAAAAGACAAAAATTAGTCAAGGTAGATGTCTTTTTCTAAAAAGATTAAAAAAAAGTCATCCTAAATGTACTTCCTACATATACTTCTTAAAAAGAATGAGGTGGCTCTAAAACATGTCTACAAATTTTTTGATACTCTGAACACAGAGAAGTGGGATCCATGACCTTTCTGCTTGAGTCCGGGGCCAATGGCTGGTCTACTGATATGTTTGTGAAGCCATGTGACCTCCAAGGCTACGTTACAAAAGATGATGCCACTTTCACTTTATTTGCTGGAACTATGTAGGAATTTTGAGCCATCGTGTAAAGTAGTCCTACCATCCTGTGGCCACCATGCTGTGAGGAAACCCAACCAGCTCGTGCAGAGACCACATGAAGAGGGAGAGACATCTGGCCAGCCTCCTGATATATTGCAAGTTTATGCTTTTCCAGCTCCTGCCCTGCCTGAGGACAACCACCTGAAATATCCCAAGCAAGAAGCCCCCAACCATCACTTCCCCAAATCTCTGACCCACAGAGACCATAATCACTGTTGTTTTAAGTCACTATATTTTGGCAGGATTTACTAGGCTGCAGTAGGTAAGAGTAACTCCATCCATATTAACAGTAACATGGGGGACTTCCGTGGTGGTTCAGTGGCTAAGACCCTGTACTCCCAATGCAGGGGCCCAGGGTTTGAACCCTGGCCAGGGAACTTGATTCCACAGTCAGCAGCTAAGTATTTGCATGCGACAACTAAAACCCAGCACAGCTAAATAAATAAATAAACAGTAACGTGTATAATGACCTCTGGTAAAAGAGATTTGTGTTCAGTTCCCCTTTGTAACCTGATCTATTGTCAGAAAGAACCAGGTGGTGAGAAACTTTATCCTTTCAGGAAAGGATCAACACTGATTACCAAGATTATGAGGGAAAAGGTGAATGGAAACTAATCAGTATCACCCATGGCTTACTTGCTAATCACAAAGGGGAGTGCTTCCCTTACAATGGAGAGATCTGGCTGTCACCATCTTTACAGAGTAACCGATGTGGCGTCACTAACAGCGGGACAGTCAGCCAGATATATTATGCTTTCTGATGTGATGTGATGCAGAGCACATGGCATCATCACCTGTGAGGTGCTGTCTCCAAAAAGGTCTAACTTGAATCCAACCTAGCCTTTAAAGTTACCTTGTTTTGTGGAGAAATGAAAGGGAAGAGAGAAACTGGAGAAACAATATTATTAATAAGTGGAAACCATCAGACAAATCTAGAATGTAGGACATTCTACAAAATATATGACCTAATTCCTCCGTTGAAAAAGAAATGATAGAGGAATGAACTGTTCTGGGTGGAGAGACCAGAAGGGCATCACAATCCAATGCAGTGTCATCATTGTTTGTATCCTGGCTCGAAAACATCTGTAAAAGACAATGTAAGGACAACCATGAGTATTTCAATATAGGCAGGTTATTAGTGATAGTAAGAAAGCAATGGCAATCTGGTAATATATGATAATGGCATTGTAGCTATGCAGGAAAACGCCACCTTTCAGAGATGGATGCTGAAGTCTTTAAGGTGATGTGCTATATTTTCCATAATTTACTTTAAAATGTTTCAGCAATGATAAAACAAGAGATGAAGCAAATTTGAAAAAAAAAAGTGTTAATAATGGTTGAATCTGCATGGCAGATGGATAATGTTTATTCTATTATTCTTTCCACTTTGCTGTATGTTTGAAATAGTTCACGATAAAATATTTTAAAGACTTAAAATCTTGGTGGGAGCATCCAGCTCTTCTAACTTACATGACTCCTGTTATAGTTTAAATATACTGTATATTCTTCCCAGACAGAAAAACAGCTGGGAAGCACTCATTTCACTATCATCTGTCCTATCCAGGCTAATTTGGTTGAAAGAGGCAGAGCCTCAACTCTCCCTGAAGCTTAGTCCAAAAAAAGTATGAAACACAGGGTTTATCATTAGGCTCAAATGATCTCATGAAGATTCCAGGATGGGAACAGAGGAGACCCAGTGTTGGGGGGTGGGCAGTGGTGGAGATTGCTCAGGAGAGTTCAGATAAATACTGCTTCCAGACTCAGTGTAGTTCCAGGACCAGATCTTGCCATCCCTCTGCCTGAAATCTTTCCTGGCTCATTCTTCTTTTTCTTCCCATTCTCCATATTTCAGTTCCTCTTTGCCATCCCAGCCACCTGGCACTCACTCCACTTGTAGGATCTTTCAGCTGCAGCACCGACACCCAGTTGGCAATGATCCTACGTATTTCTGGGTTCCAATGATCAGAGTAAGAACCAGACTGGCCCAGATCATCACTGCACACTCTTTGATCAGTCCAGTCAGCAGTGGCCACAGAAGCATGGGAGCAAGAGATTAAAAAAAAAAAAATCTTTTACTAAAAAGAATTTTTAATGGCTACTGAGGCCTGATGGGTCAATTCCCTGTATGCAGTGATGGGCAGGGCAGACAGTGATAACATCTCTAAAACATCTTCTTCTCTGTCCAGTAGAGACCACACTGAGCTGCACAGAGATATTTGCCAGGATCTAAGGAAGACAGTCATGGATTTCTACATCTCTTCACAGGATCATCATGTCCCGTGAGATCATCGTCTCGCTCATTAATATAAAGCAGTGATGGCTGAGAACACAGGGCTTCAGAGCCTGACTTTGCTCTGAACTGAATAGTCACCTGAAAAGGGGCAAAACAAGGAGATCAATCCTCCTCCTGGGTTTGACCTACACAAGTCAATCACGTACTTTCTTTGAGGTCTAGTATTACCTGGGTGGGAAACATTGATGGAGTGAATGTCCACTGTATGCACCACATTTTGCGAGGCAGACACAGGGACAGACACAGACAAAGGCAAAGCCTCTGTAAGGGAGGATAAGACAGCGTCACTGGGTGAGATGATATATACACTCCAGGAAGCATAAATAACAAAGTCATCTCATCAGACAAGAGCTGTCACAGGTCAACATACGTTAAGTGTAAAGGGAGTGCAGAGAGAGGTCAGGCAAGCTGGAAAATTCAGATAGAAAGCTTTCTGGAAAGGAGTTTGGTCTTGAAGGACACACTTCAAGAGGGGGAGAACCACAAGAAAAAGGCAAGAAATGTGTCAGGCACATCTGGAAAACAGATAGTAAATCAACCTGGTTAGAGGAATAGGATTAAATTGTAGGCAAGTGGAGGTGATTTTGAAAGGTAGATGGAGACTAGTTTGCAGAGGAAGGGCCCTGGATGTCAGGATAATGAGCTTCATCTTATGACTAAGGTTCTGGAGTCAAGAAGGGACAGGATGAGATCAGTGTTTTAGGAAGTACTGGTGTCAGGGGTGGGTTGAGAGGCCAGAGATCCTTGCAATTTATAAAGTATTTTCACAGATGAGTCATCTAATTCTCTCCTGGCAAGTGGTTTCTTACAAGGCTTTTAGAGGCTGGTGCAGGGCGACATTCAGAAGTCTACATAGACTCGAGTTACAGCAATTTTAAAAAGTAAGTTACTGGCGCCAGAATGGTCAGACAGATCAATGAAGCAGAATAGAAAATCTGGAAACAGACCCAACTGTTTATATTTATATTTGTATTTATAGATAAATTTAATATTTTATCATGGTGGCATTTTAAATCAGTGAAGGAAGAAGAGCAATTTAATAAACAGTTTTAAGACAATTGGCTAAGCTCTTAGGGGAAAAAATAGGTGAGATTCCTGCCTCACAGCTTACATCAAAAAATTTTTCTAAAAAGATAAAACTATAGATCTCAAATGTTGGCATATATTTAATCACCTGGAGAATTTGGCATAAAGAGAGACTCCCAGGGATTCTGATTCAGTTCTTAGGGGGGCCCAGAGACTGAGCTGTATAAGCTATCCTTTGATAAACACTGGCTTAAAGTTTTACATGTAAAAGATAAAATAGTAAAAGCACTAAATATATATTAATATTTATATTTTAAAAAACTGACTCCCCAAAAGTAAACACTCTTTATATGTTAATATGATACACATATATTTTTATAATGTGATATATATACAAATACATACTAACACCAGTAAGGAGATCTCTGCATCTATAAAGATGGAACAGACATACATTCACTATTCCTCCCCTTGAATATAGCTAAAAACTCTGGACATTATATATAAAACAAAGGTAGGAAGTCTCTGAAAGATGGAGGGAGGAAGACAGGCTAGCTAGGAACCTTAAGACCCAAAGATGAGTTCCCCAGGTTTTCTTTTTGCCGCATGAATTTCAGACTGGGTGGTGATGAAGAAGCCTACAACTCAGAAAGGCCGATGAGGGCAGACAAAATACTCAGAACGAGAGGAGGCTTGGTCCAGCCAAAGAGCCAGGGAAAGGACAGCCTAACAGGTCAGAAACTTTTAGACAATAACCTATCTACTCTTATCAAACACCACGGAATGTTACTCAGCCATAAAAGGGAATTCATTTGACTCTGTTCTAAAGAGGTGGATGAACCTAGAGCCTATTATATAGAGCAAAGTAAGGCAGACAGAGAAATACAAATATCATATATTAACACGTATATATGGAATCTAGAAAGATGGTGTTGATGAACCTATTTGCAGGGCAGCAAAAGAGACACAGACATAGAGAACAGACTTGTGGGCACAGTGGGGAAAGGAGAGGGTGGGATGATTTGAGAGAGTAGCATTGAAACATATATATCACCATATGTAAAACAGGTAGCCAGTGGACATTTACTGCATGATGCAGGGAGTTCAAATTTGAGGCTGTATGATAACCTAGAGGGGTGGGATGGGGTGGGAGGTGGGAGGAAGATTCAAGAGGGAGTGGACATACCTATACTTATGGCTGATTCATGCTGATATATGGCAGAAACCAACACAATACTGTAAAGCAATTATCCCCCAATTAAACATAAATAAATCTTTTTTAAAGTCAAGCCTCATCCTTTCCACAGAAACAAGAATGTAACCATCATCCACAGATGAAAATGTTCTCTGGTAGTAATAATTTGATGAAAGACATGTAGCTTAAGAAAAACAGTGCTTCACTCTGGTGGTGGTTTAGTTGCTAAGTCATGTCTGACTCTTGCCATGCCATGGACTGTAGCTCGCCAGGCTCCTCTGTCTATGGGATTCTCCAGGCGAGAATACTGGAGTGGGTTGCCATTTCCTTCTCCAGAGGACCTTCCTGACCCAGGGATAGAACCCAGGTCTCCTGCATTGCAGGCAGGTTCTTTACCAACTGAGCTATGAGGGAAGCTCCCCAAAATAAATAAATATCTTTTAAAGGAAAAAATAAATTTCCAAGCCTCATCCTTTCCACAGAAACACTAATCTAACCACCATCCCCAGATGAAGACAACTTTATGAGAGCTCCAGAGTCCAGCTGAGAAGTCCAGCACCCCAGTAGAGCACAAAATCCAAGCACAGCTGCAATGAAATGAACAAAAAGAACAGCTGCTCTTTACCTGCATTATGTATCCCCAAGCCACCACTAGTGGTAATGAACTTGCCTGCCAACTCAAGAGACGTGAGACGCGGATTCAGTCCCTGGGTCAGGAAGATCCCCTGAACGAGGGCATGGCAACCCACTCCAGTGTTCTTGCCTGGAGAAGCCCACAGACAGAGGAGCCTGGTGGGCTACAGTCCATGGGGCCGAAGAGAGTCAGACACGACTGAAGGAACTTGGCACACAAGCCAGCACTACTCAGGATCAAGACAAATCCCATGGGCTCACGATTTCAACCTCCATAGCCTTTAACGGTGCTGCCCAAGAGGCCCGCCTTTGTCTCCTCTCACCCATTTTACTGAGGGAATCAGCATGGCCAGATTGTGCAGAGGCAGCTAAGAACACACGTCTCAACAACTGGCATGACCCTAGAATACACATTCCTCTCAAGCATACAAGGAACATTCTCCAGGATAGATCACATGCTATATTATAAAACAAGACTTAACAAATTTTAAAAGGATGAAAGCAGGCCAAATATCTCTTCCAGCCACCATGGATTAAAACTAGAAATCAGTAACATAAGGAAAATGGGAAATTTTATAAACATAGGGAAATTAAATAGCACACTCTTAAGCAAATATTGGGCCAAATGAAAAGATCAAAAGAGAATTTTAAAAATACCTTGAGGCAGACAAAAATGAAAACACAACAGATCAAAACTTATGAGACTCAGCAAAAGCAGTGCTAAGTGAAAAGTTTATAGCAATAAAGGCCTACATTAAAAAAGGATAAGGATCTCAGTGCAACAATCTAACTTTATACCTAAAGGAACTAGATAAAGAAGAGCAAACTAAATCCAAAGTTACCAGAAGGAAAGGAATAATAAGGACTAGAGCAAAGATAACTAGAAAATACAAAGACAATAGGAAAACAGTCAATTAAACTAAGAGTTGGTTTTTGAAAAGATAAACAAAATTGACAAATCCTTATCCAGACTATGAAGAAAGAGAAGAGAAAAAGAGAGATGAAGCGAGAAAGAGAGAAGACTCAAATAAAATGAGAAATGGAAGAGGAGACATTACAACTGATGCCACAGAAGTAAAGATCATGAAACAATTGTGAACAATTATACACCAACAAATTGAACAACCTAGAAGAAATGGATTAATTTAAGAAACATACAACCTACTAAGAAGAAACAGAAAGCTTGAACAGACCAATGACAAATTTGGAGACTGAATCAGTAATCAAAAATCTCCCAATAAAGAAAACCCCAGGACCAAACGGTTTCACAGGTGAATTGTATCAAATATTTAAATAATTAATACCAATAATAGCTGCTTAAACCTTTCTCAAAATATAGAAGAGGAAACACTTCCAAATTCATTTTACGAGGCCAGCATCACCCTGATGCCCAAGCCAGACAAAGACATCATAAGAAAACTGCAGGCCAATATCCCAGTGAACATAGATGCAAGAATCCTCAACAAAATATTAGCAAACCAAATTCAACAGCCCATTAAAAGAAACATACAGTATGACAAAGTGGAATTCATCCCTGAAGTGAAAAAATGGTTCACTATCCCAAAATCAATAAATGTGATTCAATACATTAGCAGAATGAAGGATAAAATTGCATGATCGTTTCAACAGATGCAGAAAAAATCTTTCATCAAAAGTCAACATCTTTTCACAATTGTGGAAGAAAATATTCTCAAAACACCTGATAAGAGATTAATATCCAAAATATATAAGGAACTCCTAAAGCTCAAGAGCAAAAAAAAAACAATTCAAAAATTGAGCAGAAGACTTGAATAAACATTTTTCCAAAGAATATGTACAAATGGCTAACAGACCCATGAAAAGATGTTCTATATCACTAACCATCAGGGAAATGCAAATCAAAACCACAAGAAGATATCACTTCTCACCTGTTAAAAAGACTATTATCAAAACAGAAGCCAGAAAAGAAACAAGTATTGACAAAAACGTGGAGAAAAGACAATCCTTATGCACTGTTGGTGAGGAATGCAAATTGGTGGAGGCTCACCAAAAAATTAAAAATAAAACTACCGGGTGTTGTGTTAGTTGCATCCGACTCTGCGATCCCGTGGACTGTAGCGCACCAGGCTCCTCTGTCCTCAAGACTGAAGCAGAGTTGAGAGGCAGGAAGACATTACCAGAGATTCTCTATCTTACCTTTAGTTTTTGCTAATTTTCACCCTCTAATATTCTAACAACAAATATGAATTACTTGTACAATTTTTAAAGGAAAAATAAGAGCTTGAACAATTGGAATGATTTCTATTTTGTCTGAGTTTGGTTTTCATTTTAAATTCAAATAATCTATAAATTCTAGTCTGGTGAAAACTGGTGTAAGCTGAGACTAAACATTTATACTAGCCAAAAACACCTTCTCTGACCCACTAAATGGGGCTTCCCTCATATCTCAGCTGGTAAAGAATCTGCCTGCAATGCAGGAGACCTGGGTTCAACTCCTGGGTTGGGAAGACTCTCAGGAGAAGGAAATGGCAACCCACTTCAGTATTCTCACCTGGAGAATCCCATAGACAGAGGAGCCTGGCAGGCTACAGTCCATGGGATTGCAAAAGTTGGACACAACTTAGTGACTAAACCACCACCAGAGTGAAACACTGTTTTTCTTAAGCTACATGTCTTTCATCAAATTATTGCTACCAGAGAACATTATAAACAGTGAGCAAAATAAAGGAGAACATGCCTGGAAGTACATTTGCTGATGAAAAATAAAATATGAAGTTTATTTTTTTTTTCCTTTGAGTACATCCAAATAACAAATTATGTTTAAACAGGAAGAACAGAGTCGACCCATGTGTGCCCACATGCACACACACACACACACGAGGCCCCAGTAAAAATCAGTATGACATAGATGGATCCCCAGAATAGGATCCCCCCAGAGCAATACTCAAGTAGCTCATATGGACTCATGTAGGTAAATTAAAGTAAATGAATCTTTTAAGAGTCAAGCCATAGTTTCTACGGGAGTTTTATGGAGGCTCTTCAGGAATACTCACAACCTGGAAAAAAAAAAAAAAATCTCTTGCTCAGCTGGAACAAAGTTGTAATTGGAAGCTGTGCCTTTAAGACCACAAAAGAGTCACTAGAAATATCGTCACCACCATGGAAAGTGCTGGACCTTGGCCCTCAACAGTAGGTATTGACCCAGATTACCCAGATAAATGCATGAGCTCTCTCAGTCACCTGGAACTCAAAGCACACTTGGTGGTGTAAGAGAATGGAAATGGACCCTGGCCGCAGACATGGCCCGTGTTCAGCGCATGACTGGAGTTTCCTGCATGTTGACTGATCTAATCCTCACTTCTACCCTTCAAGTTCTCTATTATTTCCATTACACAAAAGATGACCAATGCCAAAGTAAAAGAAGTTTGGGGAATAAATTTTAATTTAATTCAGTTGCATATAAGAGGGGCTCTCAGAAAAGCTCTGTCTATGGGATTCTCCAAGCAAGAATACTGGAGCAGGTTGCCATGCCCTCCTCCAAGGATCTTCCCCACCCAGGGATCAAACCCATGTCTCTTCGGTCTCCTGAATTAGCAAGCAGGTTCAGTTACCACTCATGCCACCTGGGAAGTCATGATATTCAAAGGAGTCTTCAATAGAAGCATCCCGTCCCCTGGGATGGTTTTCTTGGGTGGATGCTACTGTGTCCCAGCCCCCATCAACCCCACCTTAAGCTCCAGGTGGAGCAGTCGCTCTCTCCACCCTGGTTGAAACCTGCTCCCAAGCAAGCCAGCTGCATTTGGCTCTTTAAATTTTAACAGGCATTTAAACCACCAATCTCTTTCCTAGGGGAATTTGCACTTTAATCCTTAACTCCTTTTGCTTCCCAAGCAAAAGGGAAGTAGAAAGGTGCTTTGAAGCAAATAGCCCTTTTTAGTCCTTGTGAAATCCCATCAGTAGGGGGCCTCTGATGGGCTCTGTGAGATAAAAGAGATGTTGGGAAACCATGCTCTCGGCTACGTAGCATCGGCTACGTAGTCTTCAGGGTCCCGTACAAAATTAAAATGCAGGGTTTGTTCAGAAATTGTTCAGAATTTTAAGACTGTGATGGCACAGTGTAAAACCGAGCACTGGTCACAGCCCGTGAAGCCAGCCCTGCCCACGCTGGTGTTTTAGAGCCACAACCTGGGCCGCCTGCTTAGGCCCGGAGCTGCACCTTGGCCTCCCTTCCCTGGAGCTCAGGCGCACGTCCACTCCTGCCTTCCTTCCCGCTGCCTGTGGCCCCTGGCCCGCCCACTCAGCTCCCCTTCTTCTGCCAGGGTCCCGGCTCCAGGAGGCCTTCTCATGGTGAGGATGTCACTCAGCTTCTGTGCTTATAGCACAGGGAGCTCAGCTCGATGCTCTGTGATGACCTGGACAGGTGGGATGAAGGAATGGGTGTGGGAGGGAGGCTTGAGAGGGTGCGGACAGATGCACACACACAGCTGACTCACTGTGTTGTACAGCAGACACTAATACAACGCTGTAAAGCCTTACTGTGCCAACAAAGGTCCGTCTAGTCAAGGCTATGGCTTTTCCAGTAATCATGCCTGGATGTGAGAGCTGGACCATAACAAAAGCTGAGCACCAAAGAATTGATGCTTTTGAACTGTGGTGTTAGAGAAGACTCTTGAGAGTCCTTTGGACTGCAAGGAGATCCAGCCAGTCCATCCTAAAGGAAATCAGTCCGAATATTCATTGGGAGGACTGATGTTGAAGCTGAAACTCCAATACTTTGGCCACCTGATGCAAAGAGCTGATTCATTGGAAAAGACCCTGATGCTGGGAAAGATTGAGGGCAGGAGGAGAAGGGGACAACAGAGGATGAGATGGTTAAATGGCATCACCAATGCAAGGGACATGAGTTTGAGCAAGCTCCAGGAGTTGGTGATGGACAGGGAAGCCTGGTGTTCTACAGTCCATGGGGTTGCAAAGAGTCAGACACTACTGAGCAACTGAACAGAACTGAAAGCAATTATACTTCAATAATAAAAATTTTCTTTTCTTTTTTAACACCAAAAACATTTTGTACTGGGGTATAGCTGATTAACAATGCTGTCATAGTTACCGGGAAACAGCGAAGGGACTCGGCCATACATTTCCATGTATCCATTCTCCCCCCAAAACCCTCTCCCATCCAGGCTGGCACATAACCTTGAGCCAAATTATTTTAATTTAAAAAAAATTTTTTTAAACTGCTGTGCTGCAGCAGATGAGGGACAACAAAGACGCAAACAGACAGGATATGGAGCTTTCAAGTTTTCACCATGGGTTCTTTGTCTCCAGGTTCAGATTCCTTCTCAGATGTCTCAGCGGAGCTGCCTTCTGCTGGTATTCCTGGAAGGGGAGCTCACAAAGAGGCCCCATCCTGGAGGAAGGCCATGGAGGGCAGTGTGGTAGAGTGGTTATGACTGGGGAGCCAGAGCAAGGGGAACCTGGTTATGAATGCCGGCTGGGACCTACCTGACGCTGGGCAAGTTACTTTCCTCAGGCCTCAGTTTCCTAATCTGTGACATGGGGATAAGAGTACACCAAGCTGGGAGGAGCAGACTAGACCTGACATCTCCCCCTGAAGAGGACACAGCTAAAACCACAGCCCCAGGCAGGTCTCAAAATCTGCCCACCCAGGAGTCTCTCCAGAATTCCCACAATTCCCAGTGAAAAAGGTAAAAGGTGAGAAGCAACAAAACCAAAAAAAAATTTTTTGGTTGCCCTGTGTCTTTGTTGCTGCCCACTGGCTTTCTCTAATTGTGGCCAGCAGGGGCTATTCTTCGTCTCGGGCTTCTCCCGGGGGTGGCGCCTGTGTTGCGGAGCACAGGCTTTAGGCATGCAGCCTCGGCAGTTGTGGCTCATGGCATTGGTTGCTCTGCCGCATGTAGAATCTTCCCAGATCAGGGATCAAACCCATGGCCCCTGCATTGGAGGGTGGATTCCTATCCGCCTCTTGAGAGGTCCAACAAAACATGATTTTAGGATCACCACTGAAGAGTTGGCCGTGGGAGGTCCCAGCACAGACAGTCCCCTGTGTCAGACATCTGGATTGGGGCTGGGACTGGGGGCCGGGGGTGGGGGGGGGGGGGGGGGGCGGTGTTCTAAAAGGATAGTGCTTGCAAATTTCTGAATTGAGGGTCAAAGATGACAGCTCTGCAGGCCCCCCAGGGAACCAGCAGCAGCAACATTGGGTAAAAAGCCAATAGTGGATTGCTCCCATGATAAGAAAGCCATCATGAGCTCTTCCTGTTAGGAGCTGGAGAGCATAGAGTTGCCAACGGGTGCTGCAGGAGCAGCAGCAAAGAGGGTCAAGAGGCTTTAGAGAATCCCCATGATATTTGTCCAGCCTGTGTCCCCACCATTGCCCCACAGCCCAGGGCAGAGCCTGAGCCAAGGCTTCCCTGAAGAGTGTTCATGGAAGCAGGCAAGAGGGCCCAGAAGAACAGAACCACAGGATGTGGTTGAGCTACCAGGGTTACGGGTGACTGTGCTCAGCCCACTGTGACCTTCTCTTGTTGTTCAGTTGCTCAGTCATCTGCGATTCTTTGTGACCCCATAGACTGCAGCACTGCCAGGCTTCCCTGTCCTTCACTATCTCCTGGAGTTTTCGCAAACTCATGTCCATTGAGTCAGTGACATTATCCAACCGTCTCCTTCTCTGCCACCCCCTTCTTTTGCCCTCAGTCTTTCGCAGCATCAGGGGCTTTTCTAATGAGTTGGCCTCTTTGCATCAGGTGGCCCAAGTATGGGAGCTTCAGTTTCAGCATCAGTCCTTCCAATGAATATTCAGGACTGATTTCCTTTAGGATGGATTGGTTGAATCTTCTTGCTGTCCAAGGGACTCTCAAGAGTCTTCTCTAGCACCACAATTCAAAAGCACCTTCTAAGGCTTGTAAAATAGATCTCAGAAGGGTCCGCCTGGAGACGGAAGGAGGAAGTACTTATCTAGGCACTCTTGTCCCTATTGGTCAAAGGTAGTCACGTGAGCTGAGAAGGCAATGGCACCCCACTCCAGTACTCTTGCCTGGAGAATCCCATGGGCAGAGGAGCCTGGTAGGCTGCAGTCCATGGGGTCGAGAAGAGCCAGACATGACTGAGCGACTTCACTTTCACTTTTCACTTTCCTGCATTGGAGAAGGAAATGGCAACCCACTCCAGTGTTCTTGCCTGGAGAATCCCAGGGACGGCAGAGCCTGGTGGGCTGCGGTCCATGGGGTCGCACAGAGTCAGACACGACTGAAGTGCCTTAGCAGCAGCAGCAGTAGTCACATGAGCACTAACTCCTGCACTTCTGGGTTGAGCTTCGCCTCCCAACCCCGGGTATCAGAGAAGCTTCAAGGTGGAAAGAGAAAGGTAGAGAGACTTAGGATAGGTCCCTCTCTGTACCCACACAAAGCTCACCTTCTCATACGTGCTAAGTCGCTTCAGTCATGTCCGACTCCTTGCAACCCTGTGGACTGTAGCCTGCAGGCTCCTCTGTCCAAGGGACTCTCCAGGCAAGAATACTGGAGTGGATTGCCAGAAGCCTGCTCAGAACCAACCATTATGATAGAAGCTGATGCAAGACGTGGGGTTCAGAGGATACGCAGCGACCCACACAATACCCATCCAAGAGGGTTACTGTGAAAAGGAAAAGAGAAAGGAGAAATGTCAGCTCCCTTAGCTCTGAGCCTGGCACGCAGCACATGCACAGAGAATCCCAGCTGGTATTGCTGTAAGTGGTATTATTATTGGACCTTTTGTTCCTCAAGTCTGAAGATGCAGCCTGGCAGAACAGCAGGTGTCTTTTTCCCTCTACTAAATGGTTTACATCTTGGAGCAGCTTCAGATTTGGTGACATCCAAAACCCTGGAACTTCTAATTGCTCTGAAATGACACCCCTGGGCAGATCCCTGGAAGAGTGTTTATTCCCACTGTTCTTTCCTCCTGGAAAGCCCTGCTTGAAAATAGCCAGATGAGCACAAAACCCATGTGTACTTGAAGGGCTGGCTTAGAAGTGTTTGGACCTTTTTACCTCTTTCTTTCCACTCTTAAGAAGAAGGCTATTCAAACAGTGAGGTCATAATTACACAAAATTTCTCAGGTCTAAATGCACAGTAAAACTTAATAACCCTCTGACTTAGGAACAAAAATGGCATCAGGGGAAAGATAATGACAATGCCGACCAGCCCAACAGAACCAAGAAATCTTCCAATATGCAGCTTGAAACCCAGAGGAGGCACAGGGATCATTCCCAATGATGCCACTCTGATGTGAAGAACTCATGGGTGGCATTTGATTTTAATTCAAAGTCAGTAAAAATGTCAAGTACTAAGCAAGAGTTCCCATCTTAACCAGATGATTTATCCTCAAAAACCCGTGGGATGCTCAGACTTTGCATTTGCTCATTCTCTTTCCCCAGAGCAATCCCATCTCTTCTCCCCCATGGCACCAGTAAAACAGCAATTAACAGGGGGGAATGGAGTGTTCTAGTTAATTGAATTTTGTAGTTAAAGAAAGGCTAGTTCCCTAACAACCCTTTCATCCAATGAAGTCCAAAACGTCTGAGTCCACTTTCCTACATTACAAAGTGAATGCTAGTGGACAGAATGGAATCTTTGTTTTAGAATTCAGTCTCATCTAAACTTTAGGGCTTCTCCATGCTGTGCACTTAAGAGAAAAGTGAATAGGAGATGGCATTGTTTGAGAGTCAGACTTAGAATCAAATCCCCAGGCTGTCTCTTACTAGCAATGTGAGACATTACACAAATTACTAGGCACTTTGAGCCTCTGTTTTTGGTTATTTTTGAAGTGAGTGTAATAATATCTACACCATAGAGGTTCCATGTGTCTGATACATAGAAGACCCTCAGTGCATGCATGCTAAGTCGCTTCAGTTGTGTCTGACTCTGTTGTGCAACCCTATGGACTATAGCCCACCAGGGTCCTCTGCCCATAGGATTCTCTAGGCAAGAATACTGGAGTGGGTCGTCATGCCTTCCCCCAGAGATCTACCCAACCCAGGGATCAAACCCAAGTCTCTTATGACTCCTGCATTGGCAGGTGGGTTCTTTACCACTAGTGCCACCTGGAAAGCCCCAAGACACTAAAACAGTCAGTTCATTCACTCAGTCATGTCTAACTCTTTGCAATCCCATAGACTGCAGCACACCAGGCTTCCCTGTCCATCACCAACACCTGGAGTTTACCCAAACTCATGTCCATCGAGTCAGTGATGCCGTCCAACCATCTCATCCTCTGTCGTCCCTTTCTCCTCCTGCCATCAATCTTTCCCAGCATCAGGGTCTTTTCCAGTGAGTCAGTTCTTTGCATCAGGTGGCTAAAGTACTGGAATTTCAGCTCCATCATCAGTCATTTCAATGAATATTCAGGACTGATTTCCTTTAGGATGGACTGGTTGGATCTCCTTGCAGTCCAAGGGACTCTCAAGAGTCTTCTCCAACACCGCAGTTCAAAAGCATCAATTCTTTGGTGCTCAGCTTTCTTTATAGTCCAACTCTCACATCCACACATGGCTACTAGAAAAACCATAGCTTTGACTAGATGGACCTTTGTCGGCAAAGTAATGTCTCTGCTTTTTAATATGTTCTCTAGGTTGGTCATAGTTGTTTTCCAAGGAGCATCTTTTAATTTCATGGCTGCAGTCACCATCTACAGTGATTTTGGAGCCCCCCAAAATAAAGTCTGTCACTATTTCCATTGTTTCCCCATCTATTTGCCATTAAGTGATGGGACCGGATGCCATGATCTTAGTTTTTTGAATGTTGAGTTTTAAGCCAACTTTTTAAATCTCCTCTTTCTCTTTTATCAACAGGCTTTTTAGTTCTTCATTTTCTGCCATAAGGGTGGTGTCATCTGTATATCCGAGGTTATTGATATTTCCCCCAGTAATCTTGATTCCAGCTTATGCTTCATCCAGCCCAGCATTTCACATGATGTACTCTGGATATAAGTTAAATAAGCAGGGTGACAATATACAGACTTGATGTACTCCTTTCCTCATTTGGAACCAGTATGTTGTTCCACGTCCAGCTCTAACTGTTGCTTCTTGACCTGCATACAGACACTCAATAAAATGACACTCATGATTGTCCTCAGGGCTCACAGTTTAAAGCTGTAAAAGAAGATAGAGAAGGTGTAGATGGTGCTGAGTCGTACTGATGCCAGGAGACCCTCTATGAGTTTCCTTACCACCAAAAAAGTCCTGTGTCTACCTGTTTTTCTCTTATTTGCATCTTTCTCATGAAAGAGAAAACTGTACTCTGTTTAGGTGGTATTACAAATTCATCTGTTAAATGTCATGTCTCTCTGCTCACCCTCTGTCTAGTACACATAACATGTGCAGGAACAGAATAGATATCATGGTTGTAGAACCAGAAAGCAGCTTCCATCCCAGTGTGACTTAGGAGACACCACGAGGCCCTGCCTGATCAAATACACCCTCTCCAAACTGCCACATGACTTAAATTTCTCCCACAGAAGTTGTCCGTTCTGGTTAAGGCATTTCTCCAGAGGGGTCCGTTGGTTGCCAATGAAAGAAATCTCTTCTTTAAGGAGATTTGATCAAAACTTAGCTTATCAGATTAACACGAGTTCCTGTTGAGAAAAGTCCTGGATGTCTGGTCTCTCTCTGTTCTTCACTCTATGCTAAGGCATCCTTGTTCATGATCCTAGGTTGGATCACCAACCTCCAGCTTCAGCCCAAATCACTCCTCCAAACGTCATAACCAGATATTGAGTGGCCATGAACATCTCCATTCAGATGTCTTAAAACCTTGCCGTAATAATTAGGTCCACATTAATCCCACACCCACCTGGCTCCAGGGTTTTCTGTCTCAATGATTGGCACCACTTACCATCCAGCCACGCAAGCCGGAGACCTGAGACACATCCTTTATGAATACCTCTCTTTCCCTGCCAAAGCCCTAAGTCCTGTTGATTTAACCTACTCCGGATCTTTTGAATCAGTCTACCTACCTGAGTCTTCACTGCCATTCCTTAATCCAGTCTGATATGACATCCCCACTAGACTTTCATTATCTAGTGATATCCCCTCAAATTTGATCTCCAAATCTCATCCTTGTAAGAAAAATGAGATTCATTCACGCCTCTCCCCCATGCAGATCATTTTATGATTTTTCAGAATCATTAAGGATAAGGTCCAAAATCTTTAGCATGGTATGTTAAGCCCTGCAGGAGCCACCGTCTGTCTCTCCAGCCACGTATCTCTCCACCCCTCCCCTCCTTTCCTTCAGCCAGTCTCACCATCTTTCAGTTTTCACACACACACACTACACCTTCCCACTTAGAGGGCTTTGAAAAAGCTGTTCTCATAGCTTGAAATGCTTCCCTCAATTCCATTTCTGTTCGAAACTTAATGTCTAATCAAGCCCCAAATTTTAGCCCGGACAGCAACTTCCTTAGAGAGTCTTCCATGATCCCCAAAGGGAATCAGTGATTTGCTGAGGGGCTGGGCTACACAACCATTGGAGGATAGATTAGAATTTACTAAACATATTTTTAAAACATATGTGCTTTTCAACACTGGCCTGATCTAAGCTCAGTCATTCTCTCTCTCTCTCTCTCTCTCTCTCTCTCTCTCTCACACACACACACACACACACACAATGCCTCTATCACCAGATTCTCATTTCATGCTCATATATGCCCCAGTGAGATACCATTCATTATCATCAGTCATTACTATGAGTGGGATTGTGTTATGAGCCTCAGAAGCATGGAAATTGAACTGAGAACTACCCTTCTAGATGGCCTTTAAGCTGTCTTCCAATGACAAGCTTGGAATTCTCTGATGTGCAAGCTATCATGCCAGGACCAGACATTCCCATAGGCACTCTCTGGCAGCACAAGGTGTTCACACCCAGTAAAGCTGGGGTTGCCAGAAAAAAATACATGATATTTTATCTGAAATATTTGAATTTTAGAAAAACAACAAATAACTTTTCAGCATAAGTATGTCCTAAATCTCACATGGGATATACTTATGCTAAAAAAATTATTTGTTGTTTATCTGAAATTCAAATTTAAGATAAATTTAAGATGTCTTTATATTTTTATTTGTTAAATTTGACACCCTACATGAGGCAAATCTTTGGTAAATGGGAGATAGATGATGGTTAAATTCTTCTCCCTCCCCACAGACTGTCTTGAGACACAGAAGTTTATATAATGTGATAAGTCCCACAAAATTCAGCAATCAGCATCCCTGATGGGAGGCAGTGGCCAGCATTCTCACATCAGCTTCCCCACCTTTCCTGACTCCTGCCCTTCTTCACTCCTGCTTCCCTGGGACCAAACTCTCTAAGAAGCTTTGGTCTCCATGCAAGCTTTGGCCTTAGGTTCTGCTTCTTAGGAAACCTTATCCATCAAGAAAGAAAGGGAAAATCAACTGTGGTTTATTCACTGGATGGAAATCTATACAGTGCTTAATGTATATGAATTAGATTCATATGCATCAATATGGACAGATTTCAAAATTGATGTTAGGTAAGAATAGCAAATTACCAAAGGCTGTATACAGTTTTTACTATTTATTTTACTACTGCTGTCTCTTTCAATGCATGGAACAATAACTGCATTGTTTAGAAGCATATAAATATATTAAAATATAAAATTACGGGTGAAAATCAAACAAGCCAACTTAAGGAGGTTGGTTCTCTCTGGTGAGGGAAAGAGGGAAAAAGGGACATGGAAAGAGGTCAGTGTAGAGAGATTTTTAACTGTGATATATTATTTCCCAAAGAAAAAAGCCATCTGAAGCAAATATTGCAAAATGTCAATGTCTGTTCTTTGTAAATAGTGGATATATGGTATATAGTTCTCAAAATATGGTATATAAATCTGTACTTTTCTGTATGGTTGACATTTCACAATTTTGTAAAACCTAATGGCATTTAAAATCAGTTGCTTCTAGTTGGCCAACAGGCAGGTGAAAAGATGCTCAACATTGCTAGTCATCAGGGAAATGCAAACCAAAGCCACACTGAGATATCACCTCACACCTGTCAGAGTGGCTATCGTTGAAAAGACAAAAATAACAAATGTTGGTGAGGACGTGGAGAAAAGGGAACCTTCGTACACTGCTGGCGGAAATGTAAATTAGTGTAATCACTGCGGAAAATAGTATGGAGGTTTCTCAAAAAAAAAAAAAAAAACCAGAACTACCATATGACCCAGCAATTTCACTCCTGGGTATATACCTGCAAAATAACATTAATTCAAAAAGATATGTGCACCCCAGTGTTTACAGCAGCATTATTTACAATTGCCAAGAGATGGAAGCAACCTAACCTAAGTGTCGAATGGAAAAGAAAGTGAAAGTCACTCAGTCATGTCTGACTCTTTGTGACCCCAAGGACTATACAGTCCATGGAATTCTCCAGGCTAGAATACTAGAGTGGGTGGCCTTTCCCTTCTTCCAGGGGATCTTCCCAACCCAAGGATCAAACCCAAGTCTCCCGCATTGCAGGTGGATTCTTTACCAGCTGAGCCACAAGGGAAGCCCAAGAATATTGGAGTGGGTAGCCTATCCCTTCCCCAGCAGTTCTTCCTGACCCAGGAATCAAACCAGGGTCTCCTGCATTGCAGGCAGATTCTTTAACAACTGAGCTATCAGGGAAGCCCATCCAATGGATGAATTGGTAAATAAGTGGTATATACACATACATAGGCTTCCCAGGTGGCACTTGCGGTAAAGAATCTGCCTACAAGGCAGGAGACAAAAGAGACACACAGGTTCAATCCCTGGATCAGGAAAATACCCTGGAAAAGGAATGGCAACCTACTCCAGTGTTCTTGCCTGGAAAATCCCATGGAAGAGGAGCCTGGTGGGCTACAGCTCATGCGGTCACAAAGAGTAAGACACAACTGAGCAAATGAGCATGCCACACATACGTAGACACAGTGGCATACTACTCAGCTATGAAAAAGAATGAGATTTTGCCATTTGCAATAACATAGATAGACTTGGGAGGCATCGTGCTAAGGGAAATAAATCAGAGAAAGACAAATACTGTATGATATCAGCTATATGTGAAACCTGAAAAATACAACTAGTGATTCTAACAAAAAAGAAATAGACTCACAGATATAGAGAAAAAACTAGTGGTTACCAGGGAGGAGAGAGAAAGGGGATGGGGGTAATAAAGGGATAGGAAATGAAGAGGTACAAACACGTGTATAAAATAAGCTACAAAGATATACTGTGCAACACAAGGAATATAGATACTATTTCATAAGTTGAGTTTATATATTTTATAAATGGAACTGTATAAGTTTTCTATTTTTCTATTTATAATTATTTCTATAAATAGAAATATTTCTTATTATAAAAATGGAGTTAAACCTTTAAAATTGTGAATCACTATATGGTATACCTATCACTTAGGGCTTCCGAAGTGGCCCTACCGGTAAAGAACCCGCCTGCCAATGCAGGAGACATAAGAGACATGGGTTCAATCCCTGCGTCGGGAAGATTCCCTGGAAGAGGGCATGGCAACCCAGTCCAGTATTCTGGCCTGGAGAATCCCATGGACAGAGGAGCCTACTGGGCTACAGTCCATAGGGTTGCAAAGAGTCGGATACGACTGAAGCAACAGCATGCATGCCCGCACACCTATTACTTATATGATACTGTACATCAACTACACTTCAATGTAAATAAAATTAAAATTAAAGAATAGTTTTGAGCAGAAAAATAAAAATAGATGCATTAGATATTTTGTAAATCATCAGCTTCTGGCTTAACAAAGGACAAAGCAAGTAGAAATTGACCTCAGCAGACACAAGAAGCTCTGGAACACCAAATGTGAATTTCCCAGAGAGAATGCGGAGTCTCTCAACCTTTTAACTGCTATCCACCAAGCTTTGTGTAAGGCATCTTAGTAGGCATTTTGGAAGAGATGATTGTATGTAAAACAGTTCAGTACCCAAAAGAGTTTATAATTTGAATGGTCCTACTTACAAAAGAACTATTTTCTAAATACTTATTTAGAAGTCATTTGGTTAGAATTCAAGTCTCAAGGAAGATTTCCCCATAGAGAAAAAAATCTTATCAACCGTGGTTAAGTTTGTAAGTTATCCCTCAGAAGGCCTATTTATTCTATAATACAAAATTATTGGATTCCAGGTTTGGAAGGGATTTTATGGTAATTGAAATTCTGCACATTTGCAGGAAAAATAGTAGAAAACAAGAAGTTTTGAAACTAGTAATGAAAACAGCTCAGAAAAACAATAGAGTAGAATAAGAAATGGCTTTTTTCATTATCTTCAATGTTCAAGTCTGAGGAAAACGAGAATAATTAAAGTCAGGTTGGAAAGCAAGGGAAGATTTTTGAAACTTTTGTGGGGGTGGGAGGAGATGGTGGGCATTCCAAAGGCTTTTGAGGTTGATGGCCTTGATTTTCTCATCATTTATAGTTTGTACATACACTTTAAGCAAAGAGCTTCTCATTCCCTTGATATTTAAGTTATCACTGATGGTTTTAAACTCATTTATCTGCCATAATTAGGAATCTATGACTCAATGATTTGAATCCAGAAAAGACAATGTGTATGTACCTTAAAGAGACTGCCTTGGGGGCTGGGGTGCGGGGGGGGTGGTCTTAGCTAAGTTCTGAGTGGGTCAGAAAAGAAAAAGAACAAGCAGAAGTGCATCATGGTGTTGGCACAAGACTCTTAAGGGAGAAAAAGAAACCAAAGAAACAATATAAATCAGGCATGCCTAGTACTGGCCGCCAAGTATGTACTGGCCAGAGACAGTGTGGTTATATCAGAACAGAAAGCAAGTACAAAACACACACACACACTCCTCATAAAATGAAACACGGAAGTGCTACAGGATCCAGCAGCTCCACTCCTAGGTACTCACCCGGAAGAACTGCAAACAGGGTCTCAAAGAGACATTCATACACACCTTTCCAGCAGTGTTACGCACAACAGGCAAAGGGTAGAGCAGCCTAAGTGCCCATCAACGGATAAGCAAAATGCGGTACATACATGCAACGGACTATCATTCAGCCTTAAAAAGGAAGGAAAATCTAACACATGCCACAGCTTGGACAAAACTTAAAGACATCATACGAAGTGAAATAAGCCAGTCCCCAAAACACAAATACTGTATGCTTCTACTCACATGCGGTACCTACCAGCATCACATTTACAGTGGCTGAAAATAGAATGGTGGTCGCCAGGGGCTAGGAAAAGAGGGAGTGGGGAGGTGTTTTTTAATGGGTGTAGAGGTTCAGTTTTGCAAGATGAAAAGAGTTCTGGGGTTGGATGAAGGTTGTGACTGCCCACCAATGTTAAGGTACTTACTACTACTGAACTGTCCACTTAAAAATGGTTAAGATGGTAAATTTTATGTCATATGTATTTTACCACAATTAAAAATGAATTAATTAATTAAAATTTAAAAAACACACAGAAGCATGGGAGAGATGTGGGTGGGGCATATAGAGTGGCCTCAAGGAAGATGAAAGAAATCTGGGAGCTATAATAAGATCACTCACAGGACGATCACTTACGGACAATCTCCTTTTCTATTAACATAGCTCCTGTGCTTTCTCTTCTTCACTTTATCACCACTGCAACTAGATGTTTCTGTGGCAGAGGTCTCTCTCCTCTCAATCCCAAGGTCAATGAAGGTAGGAGGTGCATCTGCAGGGTATACCACTCTATCCCCCAGGCCATCATGTTGACTGAGGTCTTGAGGGACTTAATAATATTTGTGGCATGAATGAATGTAACCACAGGAATAATCATCCCTTAAAAGTCAAATTGTAATAAAAGAAAGCAATTTCAAGAAGTAGACTGTAATTGAAAAATAAAGGCTACAAGTAACAAGATGTATGATGTCACTGTGCCTTGGGAGGTCTGTGTGAGAAGAAGGGAGGTGGGCTGAGCCCTAACCCCGTCCCCACCCCATTTTACTGTGTAATACCCAGCTCAACTGTGGATATTTTACTGCTATTCCATACTGAACATGACCCGCTTGCCAAAATTAAATACAGATAGTTGTACTTCCAAGGTCATCTGATTTTATTTGAAAAGTTTCTCTTTTTCTTATGGGTCCATGATTAATCAGGAGAAAACTGGTGTGATTAATAGGATCTTAAAGTTCTGATTCTGCAAATACCAATTTCTCTGAGCTGCACCTACTACCTCTTTAAAATTGACATGGCCTTAAAATTAAACTTCTTGGCATCCCAGGTCTGATGAATTCCTAACCAAATTAATTAAAGCTCTTTGTAAAAACTGTGTGTGTATACACACTGAGAGAGGAAGGGGGAGGAGGGACGGAGGGAGGAAATAAGACCTTGAATTTACACAACATCTTCAAAAGGGTGCCTCATTTATCTACCCAGAGAAAGAGAATGAGAGTGGGGAAAAACTCTCTTTGAAACTGGCATAGCCTAAACATTAAGCTTCCTGGCATCCCAGGTCTAATGAACTCCTAATAAAATAAATTAAAGCTCTTTGTAAATAAAAATATACATGTATGATGAGAACAAGACCTTGAATTTATGCAACAGCTTCAAACCAGGGGCCTCATTTACCTATCAAAAGAGAGAGAACAGAGGAAAACTCTCTCTGAGTAACAAATGGATAAATATTAGTAGTATTATTTAGTAGTATTATCATTGCCTATAATATGAATACTAGAAGCAAAAAATGATTAGGAACTTGCCCAAGGTCACTCTGGATGCCCGTGATGGGGATGAGAACAGAACCCAGGCTTCCAGGCTCCTGGCCCAGGGCATCTCTCTCGGGGCCATAAATTATGAGACTGTTTGGGTCCTTAGATTCTCCAGATGTTGCCATCTCCTCAATGTCCTTGCACTGCCACCCACTGCTTTTACATTTTTTATGGAGTTAGATGAAAGTCTCCCTCCTCCTGACAGCTTTATTACCCCCAGAAACCATTATCTCCCTCTAACTCATAAAGTTATACTCAATTGTTGGTGCAGTAACCAAACAGGAGTCAAAGACATTTCTGTGATTGATGTGCCCTTCAGTGGAAAAACAGCTGAAAATATTACTGCTTTGATATTCCCATTTTTTTCCAGGCCTAAAGGTTAATCAGTTGACAATGTTACATGGAAAGTCTTTTTTAAAACTCCAATGACAAAGAGACTGTGTACGTTGGCAAACTCTTCCCCAGGCCAAGAAGCGTTGATAATGCCCTGAAGAAATGTATAAGTAAATGGTGGCAATATAAGATTTTTTCAAGCCTGTGGATGGCTTGGTACTACTTTGTGCAAGGGCAGGGGTCAAAAATTTATCAGGGTACCCAGAGGGGGTAAAATTACATATGAGTGTGACTGTCAATCTCAAGGGAAAAAAGAAGAAAATATATACAAGAAATACAGGAAGCGAAAAGAAAAGATATAGAAAAAAATGAAGAGAGAAAAGAGTGGAAGAAGAGACATATAAAAAGGAAAGAGTAAAAGAATGAAGTGTATATTAACAATGACTAATATAATATTCACAGCTTACAAAAGGTTTTCACAGGCATCTATTCATGTTATGTCATGAACTCCTGCACAGTAGATAACATCTCAGTCTGATGAATGAGGCACATACGCCAAACATCAGAATGTTAGGCTATAGAAGGTAGACTCAGATAGGTTCCTTTTACCATCTCCACGAAGGACCCAAGGAAGTGTGTGCTGGGTCATATCAGGGGGCATTAAAACTGGGCTCTGATGGGGGCCTTATGTGGTGATTCGCGACTGTGTAACGGAGTGTCCAAAGCTTCAGAAGCCTTCACTAGAGGCTCTGCACAAGTTCTACAGCCTCCAACAAGAACAACCACCAAAGATGAGAAGATTGACAGGCAGCCTGATTCTTCAAAAATGAATAGAGAACAAATGAACTTATTTACAAAACAAAAATAGAGTCACAGATGTAGAAAACAAACTTCTGGTTACCAGGAGGGAAGGGCATGAGGGATAAATTGGGATATTGGGATTGACATATACACACTACTATATATACAATAGATAATTCATAAAAACCTACTGTATAGCACTGGGAACTCTACTCAATACTCTGTAATGACCTGTATGGGTAAAGAATCTTAAAAAAGGGTTGATATATGTATACGTAAAACTGAATCACTTTGCTGTACAGCAGAAACTAATACAACATTGTAGCTCAACTATACTTCAATAACAATTCATTTCAAAAATTAAAAAAAAAAAAAGAAGATCTTTCTTGGTGGTCCAATGATTAAGACTCTGTGTTCCCAATGCAGGGGTGCATGGGTTCGATCCTTGGTCAGAAAAAACCCTACATGCTACATGGCTTGGCCAAAAATTTTAAAATTTTATAAAAAGCAAACAAAAATTAAAAAAAAATAAAATGATGAGGGAATGAAAATAATGAATAGAATTCTAAGTGTTCTGCTTTTAGAAAAAATAGTACAAGCAAAGTAGTGGCATAAAACAAAGTCCAATATTAGAGAATGTGAAAAATGATGAGCATGAATGAAGCGTGATGTGAAAGGTGTAAAATGTAAGAAGATGCTAGATGAGTGACTGAGTGATATGTCAGGAGGGCCGTATAAACCATATTAGGAGCACAAAGTTTAGCCTCTTGGCAATGACCGGGGGACTTCAAAGTTTTAAAGACAAGAGGAGGTGCTACAAATAACATGATCAAGCCTGTTTTGGAAAAATAACCCTAACAGAAATGGGAAGAAGGGATGAGTGTCTATGAAACAAGATGGGGTGGAATTCAGACATGGAAACGTGACCTAAGAGAAAACGGACATGGTTAAGAGATATTTTAGAAGTAGAATCAGTAGATGGGAATTAGGGAGGGAAGGAGTCAAAGATGATTCCAGGTATTCTGGTTTCCAGAACTGAGTAAATGGTAATGACGTTAATCACTATAGAAGATAAAAAAATTTGATTTAGTGCATATTGAATCTGAAGTATCCTTGAACATACAGCTGTATGTATCAGCTAGTTGATGGAAATATGGGTCTAGAGCCCAACAGAAAGTTAGTGCTAATGGGACAGATTTGGGAACTATTAGTATGTAAAAGCGGAGAAGGCAATGGCACCCCACTCCAGTACTCTTGCCTGGAAAATCCCATGGACAGAGGAGACTGGTAGGCTGCAGTCCATGGGGTTGCTGAGTCAGACACAAATGAGCGACTTCACTTTCACTTTTTACTTTTATGCATTGGAGAAGGAAATGGCAACCCACTCCAGTGTTCTTGTCTGGAGAATTCCAGGGACGGGAGAGCCTGGTGGGCTGCCATCTATGGGGTCGCACAGAGTCGGACATGACTGAAGCGACTTAGCAGCAGCAGCAGCAGTATGTAAAAGATGGTAGCATTCACGGCAATAGAAGCAAACATCAGTAAGCAGCCTGGACTGAGCTCTTTAAAAACCCAGCCTTCAAAGGAACCCTAGGTTGTGTAACAGAGAAACTGAAAATGTCCACTAGATCACTGGCTTTCGTGGAGTTATTTCCCAGCTGGCTGCCAGACTCACCCACGTCTATGTTCATGCCTGCTCACTCCACTTTCTCCTGCACATTTGCAGTGGTGCATCGCTTGTTACGATTCCCAGGCTCTAGACCTTCATGCTTTGTTTCTCAGGTTCCAACTAACACTTCCTGCCAGGTGCAGCATCTCCAAGGAATGATAGTCCAGGGACCACCCTCCTTATCACATGGCCCTAGGAATCTGCATGTGTGCACTTTCCTGGGGCAGCAATGATAAGCCATGGATACCCTGAAACGAAAAAACAGAAATCTCAGCAGCCAAAAGGTAGGAACAATGCAAGTGTCCAACCATATCTGAGAGATAAACAAAATGTGATTGATGTGGTGTGTATTTGTGTATGTATATATATATTATATGTGCATGTATCAGAGATACCAAAGGAACATTTCATGCAAAGATGGGCTCTATAAAGGAAAGAAATGGTATGGACCTAACAGAAGCAGAAGATATTAAGAAGAGATGGCAAGAATATGCAGAATTGTACAAAAAAAATCTTCATGACCCAGATAATCACTATGGTGTGATCACTGATCTAGAGCCAGACATCCTGGAATGTGAAGTCAAGTGGGCCTTAGAAAGCATCACTACGCACAAAGTTAGTGGAGGTGATGGAATTCCAGTTGAGCTATTCCAAATCCTGAAAGATGATGCTGTGAAAGTGCTGCACTCAATATGCCAGCAAATTTGGAAAACTCAGCAGTGGCCACAGGACTGGAAAAGGGCAGTTTTCATTCCAGTCCCAAAGAAAGGCAATGCCAAAGAATGCTCAAACTACCACACAATTACACTCATCTCACACGCTAGTAAAGTAATGCTCAAAATTCTCCAAGCCAGGCTTCAGCAATATGTGAACCGTGAACTTCCTGATGTTCAAGCTGGTTTTAGAAAAGGCAGAGGAACCAGATATCAAATTGCCAACACCCACTGGATCATGGAAAAAGCAAGAGAGTTCCAGAAAAGCATCTATTTCTGCTCTATTGACTATGTCAAAGCCTTTGACTGTGTGGACCACAATAAACTGTGGAAAATTCTGAAAGAGATGGGAATACCAGAACTCCTGATCTGCCTCTTGAGAAATCTGTATGCAGGTCAGGACGCAACAGTTAGAACTGGACATGGAACAACAGACTGGTTCCAAATAGGAAAAGGAGTACGTCAAGGCTGTATATTGTCACCCTGCTTATTTAACTTCTATGCAGAGTACATCATGAGAAACACTGGACTGGAGGAAGCACAAGCTGGAATCAAGATTGCCGGGAGAAATATCAATAACCTCAGATGTGCAAGTGACACCACCCTTATGGCAGAAAGTGAAGAGGAACTCAAAAGCCTCTTGATGAAAGTGAAAGTGGAGAGTGAAAAAGTTGGCTTAAAGCTCAACATTCAGAAAACCAAGATCATGGCATCCGGTCCCATCACTTCATGGGAAATAGATGGGGAAACAGTGGAAACAGTGTCAGACTTTATTTTTCTGGGCTCCAAAATCACTACAGATGGTGACTGCAGCCATGAAATTAAAAGACGCTTACTCCTTGGAAGGAGAGTTACGACCAACCTAGATAGCATATTCAAAAGCAGAGACATTACCTTGCCCACAAAGGTTCGTCTAGTCAAGGCTATGGTTTTTCCTGTGGTCATGTATGGATGTGAGAGTTGGACTGTGAAGAAGGCTGAGCGCCGAAGAATTGATGCTTTTGAACTGTGGTGTTGGAGAAGACTCTTGAGAGTCCCTTGGACTGCAAGGAGATCCAACCAGTCCATTCTGAAGGAGATCAGCCCTGGGATTTCTTTGGAAGGAATGATGCTAAAGCTGAAACTCCAGTACTTTGGCCACCTCATGCGAAGAGTTGACTCATTGGAAAAGACTCTGATGCTGGGAGGGATTGGGGGCAGGAGGAGAAGGGGATGACAGAGGATGAGATGGCTGGATGGCATCACTGACTCGATGGATGTGAGTCTGAGTGAACTCTGGGAGTTGGTGATGGACAGGGAGGCCTGGCGTGCTGCGATTCATGGGGTCGCAAAGAGTCGGACACGACTGAGCGACTGATCTGATCTGATCTGATACATAAAATATATATACACACATATATATACATATATATGTTGTTGTTGTTGTTGTTGTTTAGTCATTAAGTTGTGTCTGTCTCTTTGCAACCCACAGACTGTAGCCCACCAGGCTTCTCTGTCCATGGGATTTCCCAGATGAGAATACTGGAGTGGGTTGCCATTTCCTTCTCCAGGGGAACTTCCTGACCCAGGGATCAAGTCTGTCTATCCTGTATTGGCAGGCACTGAGTCACCAGGGAATATATACCTATATATGTATTAATATATAAGCGAGTCACAAAAGATAGATACTATGTGATTTTACTTATATGAGATGCCTAGAGTAGTCAAATTCATAGCAACAGAAAGTGGAATGGTGGTTGTTAGGAGCTGGGGGAAGGGTAATGGGAGTTATTATTCAATGAGTACAGAATTTTTGTTTGGGAAGATGAAAAAGTTTTGGAGATTGAGAGTGGTAATGGTTATACAACGTTGTAAATGTACTTAATGCCACTCAAATGTTCAATTAAAAAGACCTAAAATGGCAAAATTTATGTTTTATATATTTTATCTGAGTTACCCAGCAGCTCAGCAGTAAAGAATCTGCCTGCAATGCAGGAGCCACAGGAGACGCAGGTTCAATCCCTGGGTCAGGAAGATCCCCTAGAGGAGGGCCTAGCAACCCACTCCAGTATTCCTGCCTGGAGAATCCCATGGACAGAGGAGATTGGTGGGCTAGGGTCCATAGGGTGGCAAAGAGTTGGACACAACTGAAGCAACTTAGCATGCACACATGCATATTTTATCCCAATAAAAAAGAAGCAACCAAAAAAATAAAAATCCAGTCTAAGAACAGCTGCTAGTTTTATATTCTTAGAATGGAATACAGATTGGTAAAGCACTATGATGAACAGTATGGTGATTCCTTAAAAAACTAAAAATAGAACTACCAGCAATCCCTCTCCTGGGCATATATCTAGAGAAAACCATAATTCAAAAAGATACATGCACCCCAGTATTCATTGCAGCACTGTTTACAGTAGCCAGGACATGGAAGCAACCTAAACATCCACTGAAAAAGGAATTGGTAAAGATATGGTACATATATACAGTGGAATATTACTCAGCAATGAAAAAGAACAAAACAATACCAATCGCAACAACATAGGGGACCTAGAGATTATCACACTAAGTGAAGTAAGTCAGACAGAGGAAGACAGATATTATGACGTCACTTACATGTGGAATGTAAAAACAAAATAGTACAAATGAACGTGTTTACAAAGCAGAAATAAAATCACAGTTGCAAGAAACTTATGGTTACCAGGGCAGAAAGGGGGAGAAGGATAAATTGAAAGATTGGGATTGATATATACACACTACTACATATAAAATGATAACTAATAAGGACTTACTGTGTAGCACAGGGAACTCTACTCAATACTCTGTAATGACCTATGTGAGAAAAGAGTCTAAAAAAATAGTAGATATATGCATACATATAACTGACTGTCTTTGCTGTACAGCAGAAACTAACACAACATTGTAAATCAACTATACATCAATAAAAATTATGTTTTTCAAAATAAATTTCACTCATTATCAGAGAAATGCAAATCAAAACCACGCCAGTCAGAATGGCTGCGATCCAAAAGTCTACAAGTAATAAATGCTGGAGAGGGTGTGGAGAAAAGGGAACTCTCTTACACTGTTGGTGGGAATGCAAACGAGTACAGCCACTATGGAGAACAGTGTGGAGATTCCTCAAAAAACTGGAAATAGAACTGCCTTATGATCCAGTAATCCCACTGCTGGGCATACACACTGAGGAAACCAGAAGGGAAAGAGACACGTGTACCCCACTGTTCATCACAGCACTGTTTATAATAGCCAGGACATGGAAGCAACCTAGATGCCCATCAGCAGATGAATGGATAAGAAAGCTGTGGTACATATACACAGTGGAGTATTACTCAGCCATTAAAAAGAATACATTTGAATCAGTTCTAATGAGATGGATGAAACTGGAACCTATTATACAGAGTGAAGTAAGCCAGAAAGAAAAACACCAATACAGTATACTAACGCATATATATGGAATTTAGAAAGATGGTAACAATAACCCTGTGTACGAGACAGCAAAAGAGACACTGATGTATAGATCAGTCTTATGGACTCTGTGCGAGAGGGAGAGGGTGGGGAGATTTGGGAGAATGGCATTGAAACATGTATAATATCATGTATGAAACGAGTCGCCAGTCCAGGTTCGATGCATGATACTGGATGCTTGGGGCTGGTGCACTGGGACGACCCAGAGGGAGGATATGGGGAGGGAGGAGGGAGGACGGTTCAGGATGGGGAACACAGGTATACCTGTGGCGGATTCATTTTGATATCTGGCAAAACTAATACAATATTGTAAAGTTTAAAAATAAAATAAAATTTTAAAAAAAATAATAATAAATTTCACAAATTATTAAAAAAAAAGAATGGAATATAGCACAGCCATGAAAGAAACTATTTAAATAAATAAATAAAGCTCAAATACAGAATGTGGAGCATAACGAGCCAAGTACAAAAGTGTGCGTTCTATATAATTTCATTTATACGAAATTCAAGAACGAGCAGAACTAATCTATGGTGATAGAAATCAGAATCATCATTGAGATGTATTGACTAGAAGGAATCATGAGGGCATCTGCTAGGGGCTGGAAATGTTCCACATTGCAATCTGAGGGGTGCTTACCCAGGGCTGACAACTAAGATTTGTGCCTTTTCTCTATGTAAGTTACATCTTAATATTTTTTTTAAAAGATACCATCCACAAAAATTGTTTATGTTTCCAAGTTGACTCACTAACTAACTGAAATCAGTTAGTTATATATGTAGTATATGAACGAAAGTTCTGATTAGCAAGGAATGATTTGGAGGAGATGGATATCTTAGGTTTTGGAGGGATGAGCACAAAAGACTGCCATCATGGGAACTGTGGCGAGGGTTACCATTCAGTCCAAAGTTCAGCTCAATAACATACAGTTAAGAAATAATTATTGGGCACTTAGTGCCGAACGTAATGCAAAGTTCTAGGGCAGTTTCTCAAAGCGCCTCCCCCGCTCACCTCCACAACCACATCAGAATCACGCAAGTTGTTTATTTAAAGGGCAGCTTCTTGGGTCCTGCCGTGATCTACTGATTTAGAAACTTCGTGGGCTGGGCCCAGGAATCCCGTTTTCAACAGTCACCCCAGATGACTGTACAAAGATGAATAACATACACTTTGTTCTGCACTAACCTCTCTGCCCTCAAGGGGTTTGGAAATACATAAACAGATAATTTCCATATAACGTGGCAACTACAATGACAGATATGCTGAGACTGCTAAAACCCTCTGAGGGTGGAGGAGGAAGACTAAGTCAAATCAGGCAACATTCAGCTTTGCTGAATCAAAAAGGCTGCTTAGCAATTAGCCAAGCAAATTGGGGTGAAGGAGAGGGTGGCAAAGTGATCGGTTTGCAAAGTGTGGTTCCCAGAGAATAGAATTAGCATCAGCTGGAAACTTGTTAGAAATGCAAATTCTAAAGGCCCCACCTTAGACTCACGATTTCTGGGTGCGGGCCCAGCAGTCTGTATTTTCAAGCCCTGGAGGGGATTCTGATGCCGCTCAAGTTCAAGTTCGACAGCCAGAGCCGGCAGGGAAGCGGCTTCAGAACCAGCTGCCTGGATCCAAATCTAGGCTCTGTGGCTTACTGGCTGGGTGACCACAAGTGAATTGCTTAATCTCTTTGGGGCCCAGTTTCTTCATCTCTATAATAATAGTCCTTAATTCATAATTATTACATATAATGTGCCTGGCACATAATAAGTGCTGTATATGTGCTTGTTTTTATTAGCAAGAGTGTGGGTGAAGAGATTTTCAGTGGCAACAGCAGGGCTGTTTTGCAGGTAGCTAGTGCTCGAGCGTCAGGCAAGAAGCAGGTGTGACGAGTGCTGGAGAGATGAGCAGCAGACAGATCGGGGCCATTCATGTTTAAAGAAGAAAAAGACACCTGGGGACTTCCACATCCAAAAAGATGGACTCCTCATGCTTATTCCTATTTCTCCTGCTAAGTACAGCTAAAACCCAGGACATTAAAAGTAAGATGCTGAGAAGTGAATTTAAAAAAAAGGCGGAACCAGGGAGGGACCTCAGGACCCAAGGAATGATACAGTGATGAGTTCACTGGGTTTTTTGTTTGTTTTTGGCTTCACATATCCCAGACTTGGAGCTTAAGTGCCTGGCAACCCAGAAATGCCATGCAAAGTGGACAAAAGAAGTGCAGCAAAAGCCAGCTCTCTCTTGCCAAAGGACAGGGAAAAGGGCAGCCTAGAAAGGCAAGACTTTTAGATGATAACTGCCTATCCTCTAAACTGAACTGCTTATCTGGCTGAACTGCTTATCCTGAGTTCAGCCAGACACCTCAGGAAACAACTATGGTCCCACCCCCACCAGCAGAAGCTGAGTGAGAACCCTAGATTCCACCCAGGCTAGGCTCTAGCTAGGTGCCCCAAACCCTGCACCAGGGAGGGGTCAGATAGGCCAGGTGGAGATCTGGGACTTCACTGCCCATCAAGCAATAACAAACCACCCCTTTCTGGTGTCAGTGGAGACCTTGGGGAGGCCCGAATTCCCACCCACACTCTGCAGTAAAAAGGAACACCCACACTTCTTCTGCCCGGGACCCCACCCTTTCTGCAGGATGTCAACATCTGATTTTCCAGAGCTACTGTTAGGAGAAATTCAGTACAGGGTACAGGGACTCTGGATGTCTTGAAACCGGCTGTGCCTCAGATCACTGTGAAACTGATAGTGATCTCGAAATTTAATTAAAAAAAAAAACTGCAAAGAAAACTGAACCAAATCGTATGGTAAAGGAGAGCTATGGGTTTTAGGTAAAGAGTGACAGATTAGATTTGTACCATAATCAACTTTTGCTGAGTCCAGTTTTCAGAGAGCTCGACATGACAACCTCCAAACACACTGAAATTCATCCAAGAAAGCCTTTGGCACACATACTGCGAGCTGCCTGCTCCAGAGAAGGAATCTTTCTTTCATTTGCCATCATCAGAGCTTATGGCTCATCACCCTTCACCTATCAAATGTAGGAGATGTCAATGGAATCCAGAGGACAGTTTGAAGTTCCTGGTTGCTAGGGTGATGAGCTTAGCGTTGATGCAAAACCTTGGAGGGCCATGGATGGAATTGCCTCGGGAGAGCAAGATCTTGATTTGAGAGGCTCTTGTTTCTGACAAATACCCTGTGAACCAACTCTGTTAACTCTAGGAGGATCCAGAAATCTGACCGGGTGAATAAAAATCAATGTGGCTTCTCGGCGACCAGGGCTATGGGACACTTTTTTAACGAGAGAAACGGTTGAAAACAAAAACTGTAAACCACTTCCTGTGCAATCGGTTTTTTTCCACTTGTACAGCTCTGGTTCCATCATTTCAAGCCCTGCCCCTGGGTGGGATGGAGTTGCCCTGGCCAGCAACAGTTAGAGGGAAAGGGAGAGGAAGAAAGCAGTTTGGTGATTAATAAACACTTGAGGAAACCCTGCTATGAAAACAAGCACTGCTTGTGGGGAGTATTGAAGGGAAGATAAGTCAAAGAGTGTTTGAACCCAAAGAAGAGGGAGCTGTGACGGGCGGGAGAGGTCAAGGTGGGCTTCCAGGAGGAGGTGTGGCTTTGTGCTGAGACCTGAGAGCAGACTACCCAAATAAGACACACATGGGGCCTGAGGGAGGGAGGAAGGGATCTGGGGTGAAACAGGAATTCACTTTTAGGCAAGGAGTTTTGGACACAGGGTCATTGTCAAACTGGGGCTCATCAGCTGAGTTAGCAAAAACATGACACTTATGAGGACAGAATGTAACACGTGTATACCTGTGGCGGATTCATTTTGATATTTGGCAAAACTAATACAATTATGTAAAATTTAAAAATAAAATAAAATTAGAAAAAAAAAGTAAACCTCTGAGGTGATTATTAAATAATAATCATAATAAAATTATTAAATCAATTTTTAAAAAACCTGTTGTGGTCACAGACTCTGCACTGGAAGTGCAGACAGCTCAGCCCAGATCCACACTCAATCCTGGCCCTGAAGGACATTATGTTCTACAGTGGAGACACACAGATACACAGGGAATAAGACATCTTCTCTCGGTGACTGAAAAAATTGCAACATTTTTGTATAAAGAGCGAAGAACAACGGGATTATATATTTATTCTGTTTGAAAATGTAGGGTTTTTTAATCCAGAGATGGTAAGGCCAAGAGAGTAGGAGCCCATTGCCACTGAAGAGACAATGCCTGCATGCTAAATTGCTTCCAGCGTGTCTGAGTCTTTGCGACCCTACAGGCTGTAGCCCGCCCGCCTCCTCTGTCTATGGGATTGTCTGGGAGTGGGTTATCATATCCTACCCCAGGAGATCTTCCTGACCCAGGGACTGAACGCACCTCTCTGACATCCCCTGCATTAGCAGGTGGGTTCTTTACCACTCGTGCCACCTGGGAAGCCCCCCGTGAAGAGTTTGTTCAAGTCCCCACGAGCAGGGAGCACCACGTGTAGGGCCACACGGGGAAGCATCAGGGTCGGTCAGGAGGCAGAAAGGGCAAGAGGAGAATGTGGACAAGCTCCCTTATGGTGGTTTACACAGGAAGGAACTCTCAAGGCAGGTCAGGACTGACTAGTTTCAAAACTTTCAGCAGGCTCTGGGGTGTAGGGGCTGTCCCTCAGTGTCTGCACCTGGCCACGGGGGTGATGAGAGCAGGTGGAGAGCGGTCCAGAGCATAAGATAGAGGAGGGGTGGGGGAGGGGTGGGCTCTGCATTGTTCACCTTACGCGTGGAAGGCATGATGAAGGCAAGTTGTTTGCTGTCTCCAGGGATTGACGGTCCCTGGGAGAGGCTGTCCCTCCACTGTCGGGCAGGCCCAGAGCACCAGAAACAGATAATAAAAAGACATGAGTAATACATTCCCCAAGTATTTGTTGGGCTTCTTCTGTGTGCCCAGCACTGCCAGGGGACCTGTGGATTCTCAGAAAACTCGTACATGTGCCCTTCATTCCCCCTGAGCGAGCTCTCCTTTCTGTTGAGGCAATAGGTGTAAACTCACACAGACGAAGTAGCAACTCAAGAACTAGTATTTCAAAAACTGTACAATATGAACATTACAGATCAGTGTTTCTCAAACTTAAAAAGGTATGGATTCCTTTTAAAGAAAAATATTTTCCACAGATCCCCAGTGTTGACAAGTTATATTTTATTATAGTATTATTCTATATGAAATGGACAGCAAATGCAATCTGTACAACATGAAATTAATTATAAACTTATACTTACATCTCTCTTGGTAAAATCAAAACAAAAATTTTAAATACAAATAAAAATATAAAACCAAAGAAGTTTAAAATTGCATTAATATAATGTGATAATTGACAATGTTTTACTTAAAATTGATTGGTACTATTGGACACAATCGTGGAAAAATATATTTGCATGTTTACTATTTTACTTGTTATCGATACGAATCTTCTGATTTTGAGCATGACAGATCATCATTTGAGTCATTAGTATTGAGTTCACAGCCATCATCGCTGTGTTTGATTTCAATGATCTCACTTTTAACCATTGACGCATAACAGACTAATCAATTAATAGAGAAGGCAAAACTGAAAAAGATCTACTAGTAGTGAAGTGTTATGAGAAGGTGCTGGAGAAGACCCTTAAGAGTTCCTTAGACTGCAAGGAGATCGAACCAGTCAATCCTTAAGGAAATCACCCCAGAATATTCATTGGAAGGACTGATGCTGAAGGTGAGGCTCCAATACTTTGTCCACCTGATGCAAAGAGCTGACTCACTGGAGAAGACCCTGATGCTGGGAAAGATTGAAGGCAGGAAGAGAAGGGGGCAACAGAGGGTGAAATGGTTAGATAGTGTTACCGACTCAGTGGATATGAATTTAAGCAAACTCCAGGAGATAGTGAGGGACAGGGGAGCCTGGCTTGCTGCAATCAATTTAGCAACTCAACAACAACAATACGGAAGGGAAGAATCCACAGAACAAAGCTGCGTGCAAAGCCAGCAGGGCACTGCCTCCGTGCTCAACCTCACATGCTGCGTGCCCTCTGATCGTTTCATTTCCCTCCACTCTTCTGCTCGAGCTTCTTCAAAACCGTTGCTTCTATGGCTCGCCTGGACATCATTTAGCCTTCAAGTGACCCCGCGAAGGCTCTGAAATCTTAAAATGAAACTCAAGCAGGTGCTCCTAAAGGTTAGTCCAAGCTTATTCTATTTTATTACTTATCTTTAAAACTAAAACATCCTTGAAAAATTTGAAGATACCTTCCCCAAGGATAAACCTGGGTAGGGCAGGGTGGGGTACTCATAGGTCCAAGGACCTTAGTTAGAAAGAGGAAGCACAGTTTGGATGAAAGAGGGAGATAAATAAAGCTGCTGAGATCATGGAAGGCTTTGGGGTAAGGGTGTAAGTGGAGCTGGAAGAGAAGGTGGGAAGAACTTAAAAAGTCAAGAAGAAAAAAAAAAAGTCAAGAAGGAGGAAGAAAGGAACTTCTGGTAAGTAGGTGTGGATCTCTAGGGGCCGGCGACGTCATCTGATGCCCCTCTCCTGTCATCCTGCCCCACTAGTCTTCTTTCAGCTGTTAGAACAGACAGACCTGTCTAGCTCAAGGTTTTTTCTGGCCTTGTGTTCCTGAATGCAGCTGCCAACACCCCTCCTCTTTTTCTAAGGCTGGTTCTTTCTTTTCCATGAGCTCTTAACCAAAATATGGGTTTTTCACCAACGTCTTCGCTGACCCCTTGATCTTAGGAAGGTTCCTCACATTCTTTCATGTATCCACCTTTTTCCTTTGAAGCTTGTGTTAGTTTCCTATTGCTACGCCCAGCAATTACCACAAGCTTAGTGATTAAACAATACAAACGTGTCTTCTTATAGTTCTGGAGGTCAGAATTCCCAAAAGCAAGGTGTTGTGCTCCTTCTGGGGATTCCAGGGAAGAATCTATGTTCTTCACTTTTCTAGTTTCTAGAGGCCACTTGCCTTCCTTGGCCTGTGGCCACTTGAATCATCAAAGCCAGCAGGAGAGCATCCTCTAATCTCTGTTTATGTGTCCATCATCACATCACCTTTTCTGAGTCTAACCCTCCTGCCTCCCTCTTATAAAGACCCTAGTGATGACTTTGGGCTCCCCCAGATAATCTAGGATAACCTCCCTATCAGGAGAGGCTTAACTAATCACAACTGCAAAGTCCTTTTTGCCATGGAAGGTAACACTGGGGTGTTAACCTCACAGGTTCTAAGGATTAGGACATAGACATCTTTGAGGGCCTTTATTCAGCCTACAACAGTGCTCTTATCACAAATCATAATCGTGTTTTTGTAAACTTTTTCATTGTCTATCAGATCAGATCAGTCGCTCAGGCGTGTCTGACTCTTTGTGACCCCATGAATCGCAGCACGCCAGGCCTCCCTGTCCATCACCAACTCCCAGAGTTCACTCAGACTCACGTCCATCGAGTCAGTGATGCCATCCAGCCATCTCATCCTCTGTCGTCCCCTTCTCCTCTTGCCCCCAATCCCTCCCAGCATCAGAGTCTTTTCCAATGAGTCAACTCCTCGAATGAGGCAGCCAAAGTACTGGAGTTTCAGCTTTAGCATCATTCCTTCCAAAGAAATGCCAGGGCTGATCTCCTTCAGAATGGACTGGTTGGATCTCCTTGCAGTCCAGGGGACTCTCAAGAGTCTTCTCCAACACCACAGTTCAAAAGCATCAATTCTTCGGCGCTCAGCCTTCTTCACAGTCCAACTCTCACATCCATACATGACCACAGGAAAAACCATAGCCTTGACTAGACGGACCTTTGTGGGCAAAGTAATGTCTCTGCTTTTCAATATGCTATCTAGGTTGGTCATAACTTTCCTTCCAAGGAGTAAGCGTCTTTTAATTTCATGGCTGCAGTCACCATCTGTAGTGATTTTGGAGCCCAGAAAAATAAAGTCTGACACTGTTTCCACTGTTTCCCCATCTATGATTTCCCATGAAGTGGTGGGACCGGATGCCATGATCTTCGTTTTCTGAATGTTGAGCTTTAAGCCAACTTTTTCACTCTCCACTTTCACTTTCATCAAGAGGCTTTTGAGTTCCTCTTCACTTTCTGCCATAAGGGTGGTGTCATCTGCATATCTGAGGTTATTGATATTTCTCCCGGCAATCTTGATTCCAGCTTGTGCTTCCTCCAGTCCAGTGTTTCTCATGATGTACTCTGCATATAAGTTAAATAAGCAGGGTGACAATATACAGCCTTGACGATCTCCTTTTCCTATTTGGAACCAGTCTGTTGTTCCATGTCTAGTTCTAACTGTTGCTTCCTGACCTGCATACAAATTTCTCAAGAGGCAGATCAGGAGTTCTGGTATTCCCATCTCTTTCAGAATTTTCCACAGTTTATTGTGGTCCACACAGTCAAAGGCTTTGGCATAGTCAATAAAGCAGAAATAGATGCTTTTCTGGAACTCTCTTGCTTTTTCCATGATCCAGTGGATGTTGGCAATTTGATCTCTGGTTCCTCTGCCCTTTCTAAAACCAGCTTGAACATCAGGAAGTTCACAGTTCACATATTGCTAAAGCCTGGCTTGGAGAATTTTGAGCATTACTTTGCTAGCATGTGAGATGAGTGCAATTGTGTGGTAGTTTGAGCATTCTTTGGCATTGCCTTTCTTTGGGATTGGAATGAAAACTGCCCTTTTCCAGTCCTGTGGCCACTGCTGAGTTTTCCAGATTTGCTGGCATATTGAGTGCAGCACTTTCACAGCATCATCTTCCAGGATTTGGAATAGCTCAACTGGAATTCCATCACCTCCACTAGCTTTGTTCGTAGTGATGCTTTCTAAGGCCCACTTGACTTTACATTCCAGGATGTCTGGCTCTAGGTCAGTGATCACACCATCGTGATTATCTGGGTCATGAAGATCTTTTTTGTACAGTTCTTCTGTGTATTCTTGCCACCTCTTCTTAATATCTTCTGCTTCTGTTAGGTCCATACCATTTCTGTCCTTTATCGAGCCCATCTTTGCATGAAATTTTCCTTTGGTATCTCTGATTTTCTTGAAGAGATCCCTAGTCTTTCCCATTCTGTTGTTTTCCTCTATTTCTTTGCACTGATCGCTGAGGAAGGCTTTCTTATCTCTTCTTGCTATTCTTTGGAACTCTGCATTCAGATGCTTATATCTTTCCTTTTCTCCTTTGCTTTTTGCTTCTCTTCTTTTCACAGCTATTTGTAAGGCCTCCCCAGACAGCCATTTTGCTTTTTTGCATTTCTTTTCCATGGGAATGGTCTTGATCCCTGTCTCTTGTACAATGTCACGAACCTAATTCCATAGTTCATTAGGCACTCTATCTATCAGATCTAGGCCCTTAAATCTATTTCCCACTTCCACTGTATAATCATAAGGGATTTGATTTAGGTCATACCTGAATGGTCTAGTGGTTTTCCCTACTTTCTTCAATTTCAGTCTGAATTTGGCAATAAGGAGTTCATGGTCTGAGCCACAGTCAGCTCCCGGTCTTGTTTTTGCTGACTGTATAGAGCTTCTCCATCTTTGGCTGCAAAGAATATAATTGATCTGATTTTGGTGTTGACCATCACCCATGTCTATATTCAGCAGACTGTAGGGTCCATGAATGAAAGGACTATGACTGTATTATGATGCCAGGTGCATAGCAAAGGGTCAATAAAATTTTAATAAATGAGTAACAAAGAAGAAAGCAGTAGGATCTATGAAGATTGAGGACACAGCCAAGGAAGGTGGACATGGCTAATCTGCCTATGGCAGATTTTACTAAAAAGTGGTTGGAAGCAAGGCAACCTTAATCAAGATGCTTTTCTTGCTCTGCTCTACAGAGCCTGGAAAAGTATAGGCTCTATCAAGCCTATAAAAGTACTCTAACTGGTCCCCACCTGACCAATCCTCATGGCCATGAAAGTAAGATGATGTGACTGTCAGAACCATCAGGACTAGCAGGTTGGAATTGAGGAGGGCATTTTCAAAAAATGGTGGTGAGGGTGCTGCTGCCAGATGAATGGCCAGGACTTTGGGGACAGACAGTAGAACCAATTCTTGCCCAACAGGTTTTCAGTACTTAGTACTCATAAAAGTCATCAAACAAATCATCTTTAATCTTTTAACCCTCTTTCCCGTCCTTCTGGGTGTATCTATCATCTCTTTCTGTCCTTGCTCTGTCCTCTATCTTGCCAGTTTTTTCTTCTCTCCTCCAAAGTACATGCTGACGTATAAAACCAAACTACTTATTTAAATGTGTTATACTTGCCAAATACAGCTTTGTATTCCTAGCTCTTATTTTTAAAGCAAATGAGTTTGAACATCTACACTTAAGGATGCAGTGAAGAGAGCCCTTGGCTAGAAGCTTGGGAGTCTTGAAATTAGGAAGTAATCCTCCAATCAGCTATGTGAGGTGGACAAGTCACCTGGCTAAACTTGGCTTTAAATTTCTTTCCGATCTAAACCTCTGAGATTGTAAGCATCTCTAAAATTCTGTTACACAAAGGTTAAAAGTAACTCAAATGAAAGGAAGGATGTTCATAATCAGGAAGGTGGGTTCCCTATAATCTTGGAGATGTTGTTTTGTTTTTAGGAATCATCGCCCCTCGATACTGATAGTGATAATAGTGCTAGCTTACGTTTATTGAGTGATTACCACGTCCTAGACACTGACTCTCCTAAGTAGTTCACATACATCATCTCACTTAATTCCTGTTTGGGAATAACTAAACCACAGTTGACCAGAAGCCCGATCCCTGAATTAAAATTTTGTGACAACTGTCCCTACCCATGAGAATGGATCCTTAAATCAGGCAGAAGAAATATAGCTGTTTATCTGCCTGCCCTAAATGCTATGTTTGCAGTTACCTCATTTAAACCACACAACAACCTATAGGATAAGCGTTAATGTATTTCTCTCCCCTTGGCTGACAATCAGGAACTTTTTTTTATTGGAGCATAGTTGCTTTACAATGTTGTACTATTTTCTGCTGCACAGCAAAGTGAATCCGCCATACATATACATACATTCCCTCTGTTTTGGATTTCCAAAAATGGCCACAAATTATCAGTTGCTCTTCTCAACAAGACATGAGAACTCTTCCCTTTCCCTTGAGTCTGAGCTCAGTTCAGTTCAGTTCAGTCGCTCAGTTGTGTCCAACTCTTTGCAACCCCATAGACTACAGCACGCCAGGCTTCCCTGTCCATCACCAACTCCTGGAGTTTACTCAAACTCATGTCCATTGAGTCAGTGATGCCATCCAACCCTCTCATCCTCTGTTGACCCCTTCTTCTCCCACCTTCAATCTTTCCCAGCATCAGGGTCTTTTCCAATGAGTCAACTCTTCGCATCAGGTGGCGAAAATATTTGAGTTTCAGCTTCAAAATCAGTCCTCCCAATGAACATTCAGGACTGATTTCCTTTAGGATGGACTGGTTGGATCTCCTTGCAGTCTAAGGGACTCTCAAGAGTCTTCTCCAACACCATAGTTCAAAGGCATCAAGTGAGTCTGAGCTCACCCCATGACTTATGCTAACCAATCAAAGGTGACTAAAGTTACACGGGGCCAGTTTTAGGCTGAGCCTTGTCCTGGCAGTTTCTCCCTTCACAGCCTGGGAACCCAGCTGCCCTGCTGCAAGGAAGTCCAAGTTACCATGCTGCAGAGAAACCCCAGAGGATGAGACATAGAGACATGGAGAAGCCCTGGAGGATGAGACACCACAGAGAGAGAAAAGGGGAGAGAGAGAGAGAGAACTGAGCCATGCAGAAGGGTATTCCTGCCAACAATCTAAATCTGCCAGTCAATTAATCTCCTACCTGTATGCAGCCACGTGGAACACCCCCAAAGGAGGCCAGACTGAAGGAGAACTTCTAGTCAGTCCTCAAACTCATGAAGAAATAAAATAATCATAGCTGTTTTAAGGCACTTGCTTTGGGGTGGTTTGTTACACAGAATTAGTATGTGAAACAGAGACAGACAGTGAACTCTTTCTTACCTCCTCTCCATTACACAGGAGCTTTGACCCAGTGAGAGCAATAAATGTCAGGGTTACTTAATACAATTTAAGGCATATAATATGCAAGGGAAGCTGGTCTCCCACAGAGTACAAGAGTGTTTAGCCAGGAGTCAAATGGCACTGACTTTGTGTCTTACTGGCTCATGTAAAGGAGACAGACTGCAATGAAGATGAGTGGATAGGTTAGACCACGAAAGCAGACTGACACCATCAGTCTGGCTGCTGCAGTCAGAATCCCAAAGTGAGAAGACATGGTTGGCTTGTCTCAGTAACCAGTTACCTGCATCCTTCTTTTTTTTTCCTAAGGAGACTAAGTTGGCTTTGGGGCTTCCCTGGTAGTCAGCTGGTAAAGAATCCGCCTACAATGTGGAAGACTTGGGTTCAATCCCTGGGCTGGGAATATCCCCTGGAGGAGGGCATGGCAACCCACTCCAGTATTCTTGCCTGGAGAATCCCCATGAACAGAGGTGTCCATGGGGTCTCAAAGAGTTGGACATGACTGAGTGACTCAGCACAGCATAAGGTGGCTTTTATTCCCACCATTCATTTGTTTATCTATTGATTTTGTATTTATTTGTTTGGCTGTGCCAGGTCTAAGTTGTGGCACACCGGGTCTTCTTTGCAGCTCGCAGGCTCTTTAGTCAATGGCATGTGGCATCTTAGCTGTGGCTCAAGAACTCTTACCTGCAGCTTGCTGGATCTAGTTCCCTGACTAGGGATGGAACCTGGGCTGCCTGCATTGGGAGCGCTGTGTCTTAGCCACTGGACCACAGGCAAGTACCCATCTGTATTTTCCCCTTTCCATAAAGACCTCAGGGATCCAGCATCCTCGGTCCCACGTGACTCTGAGTGATGACAGGGACCCCTCAGTCACCCACAAATAGAGCTTTAGGGTCCTCGTGGGCACTTCCATCTTTGGGAAACATACTCAACGCCTCAAGCCCCTGGATTTAGACCTTTCCGTCTGCTCTGACTTGTATTCTCTGTGTGAGTTTTCCTCACTTCTATATTTTTGCAGCCTGTTCTGATCCCATCCATCTGACTTTCAGGTTTAGCAAGACCATTCTGGCCTCTGGCTCAGGCTTGCTAAGAGGATGGGCTTTTGTCAAGCCCACAGCTCTCCATGTTCCTGCATAGCGCAGTTATCCCACAGCATCCTCCAAGGACCTACTAAGTACAACGAAGATAAAAGAAGACGTAGACTTGACTGGTGTCCTACCACCAGGAGCTGCCAAATAGAAAAATTCCAGTTTTCCATCTCTAAAAGACTCTTTGTGATCCTATGGACTGTAGCCTGCCAGGCTCCTCTGTCCCTGGCATTTCTCCTAAGCAAGAATACTAGGGTGAATCGCTATTTCCTCCTCCAGGGGATCTTCCTAACCCAGAAATCGAACTCACATCTCCTGCACTGGTGGCAGACTCTTTGCCGCTGAGCCACCTGGGAAGCCCAAAGACTTGGGCTCTGCTTAATTAATACTTTGGTAAACTGAAAGTTATACCCATACAAGGACATCCAATTTGCAGTGAATCAGAAAACCATAAAATACACCTGACACTAAAATTATTCTGCACAGAAGTCAATCATTCTTTGAGAATTCATGAGCCCCTTCAGGTTCTTGCAGAGCGTCTGGAATATCATTATGAATATCAGTTATCATTCTGCTTGCAAAGCAGAGAAATGCCAATTAAGCAGAGATTTCCTATTGACAGAAAGCCAGCCAAACCAGCTCTCACTTGGTGGAGAAAGACAGACATTGGCAAAATAGAGAAAATGAGCAGAAATTAGAATAGGGGAGAAAGCTTACATATTTCACCAATGCAGACTTTGAACGGTTCAGTACCCAATCCTGGGACAGAGTTGGGCGAAAAGTGGCTGGTGCTTCCAGTAACGTGTCCACCAGACTCTTCTTCTCGTTTAAGAGCTGGGATCAGACAGGGGGAGGATTCCCTTACTTTCTTCTTTTGAAACAAAAGCTATACATTATTAAGATGAAATCTTTCTGCCCTCCTAAAAGGGGAGCTGGGGAAGGTAATTACTGAACAGAGATTTATGCTTCGATGTTAGCAATGCATAAGCCACTCCAACTAGGGGGTTTACAGGTCACAATGCAACCAGAGTCCTCATAACTGAGTGGTTAACAACACCCACCTGAGTTCTGGAAATAATGTTTCAGACAAATGGCCAAAAACCAGGGTGAGCAATTAGTCTTCCCGCAGAATTATTTCAGGCCTCTAATTTGTTGAGAAAGGAATTACTGGCTTAAGACTTCACAAGGCTGCAGTAATTAAAACCAACAAATTATAAGTACATTTATCGGGATAAAAGATATTCATCACCTGGAGGGTGTGACGGCCACAGCCCACGTGCTCAGCGTTCATAGTCCCTCTTATCAGGCACCTATTTGCTCTGTGCTGTGGAAACAGTGTGCTTAGAAAGGAAGGATTTCACTCGCAACACCCCTCACTTGGGTCCTGTGTCTTTCCCAGCCCTGAATGACAGCTGCATAGAAGAAGGGAGAGGGAAGGAGAGAAGGAGGTTCTATCCATTTTAATGCTTGCAACTGCATGAAATGAAGTTTCAGCAGGGTGAAGCTCTGTGGCCAGCATAAGAGATGAGAAGAAATACCTAAGTGTGGTTATAAATGAGAAAGGTCAAAGAATTATTTTTCTTCTTCATCTTTATGCAATTTATGGGGAAAGTGGCATATCATTACTCAAAAAGATAGAAATGAGACCATTTACCGTTCCTTTGACTTTGCTGGCTGAGCCACACTTTGCATTTCAGAGCAGTTCCTCATGGCAGGGGTTAGGGCATTTATGCTGCCAGGCTTCCCCAAAGGTGGGAATAAAAATGATGAAGTTCGGGCCCCCTGTCTGCGTTCCTAGTTAATGATTCACCTGTTACTTAATGACAGCTTCAGCATCATCGGCTAACTCAACTGGCTCACTTGCTCATCCATCATCTCAATCACTAAGAAAATATTAAAGAGACTTTCTACTTAATGTGTCTTTTAGGCTGACCCAGGGTTTTGAAAAGCTTCTTCTTAGGTTTAAACTTTGGCATTGGTTCCCTGACTCACAGCAGAGTGTTCTGGGGCCTGATCTCCTAAGAACTGGGAGCAGAACCTGAGGTCCAGCACTATGATGGTCAACACTGTGCCTACTCAGTCCTGGGCTAGCTGATGATTCTTAATCCTGGGCTGCAGTGAAGATGTCCAGTTCCTCCACCCACACTCTCCTGCCCTGTGACTGTGGCCCCTCCCCACCACGGCTACACACAGGTGCCCACCCATGCATGGACACCTTCAGTTGCTTGTTTGGTGTTATGGGCTGAACATCCTCCCAAAATGTCTATGTTGAAGTCACAGTGTCTTAGAATGGGACTGCATTTGGAGATAGGGTCTTGGAGGTAAAATGAGGTCGTTAGGGCAGGCCCTACTCCAATATCGGAGAAGGCAATGGCACCCCACTCCAGTACTCTTGCCTGGAAAATCCCATGGACGGAGGAGCCTGGTAGGCTGCAGTCCATGGGGTTGCTAAGAGTTGGACATGACTGAGCGACTTCACTTTCACTTTTCTCTTTCCTGCATTGGAGAAGGAAATGGCAACCCACTCCAGTGTTCTTGCCTGGAGAATCCCAGGGACAGAGGAGCCTGGTGGGCTGCCGTCTGTGGAGTCGCACAGAGTCGGACACGACTGAAGTGACTTAGCAGCAGCAGCAGCAGCTACTCCAATATGACTGGTGTCCTTATAAGAAGAGGAGATTAGGACACAGGCTCACACAAGAAAGGCCATGTGAAGGTACCAACCACCTGCGAACCAAAAAGTACAAAATGCTCAAAAATGCTCATCTTTATTTTTTTAGCTTTTTATTGTATATGGGAGTATAGCCAATTAACAATGCTGTGACAGTTCCAAATGGACAGCAAAGGGACTCAGCCATACATCTCCATGTGTCCATTCTCCCCCAAACTCCCCTCCAATCCAGGCTGCCACATAACATTGAGCAGAGTTCCACGTGCTCTACAGTAGAACCTTGCTGGTTTTCCGTTTTAAATACAGTAGTATGTACATGGCTACCCCAAACTCCCTAACTATACCTTCCCTCCACCCTTCCCTCCTGGCAACCATGAGTTCATTCTCTAAGTCTGAAAGACACATTATTCTTGGTGACACACAGAAACCCAAAGGACACACAAGGTGAGTTTAGTTCTCGCTTCTTCTGCCCAAGAACTGATTGAACTTGCCTCATTTAGTTGCTCTAACAATCGTGCTACCGACAGGGCACAGCATCTCAGATGTGTTAACATTTCTAATCAGGAAAGGTCTATAAAGTATATTGGTCTCATTACTATGGATTACATGTGCCTTTTCAAGCAAATATCCAGTAACCTTCCTTGAGATTGTGGAAAGAAGACTTAAATATCACTTTGGAATCCTCATCTGAGAATGACAAGTAAATAACCATTATCGGCCAAAATCCAGAGAAAATACTATCTAGATAAGATTCCAGGGCTCGGGAGCTGACTCAAAAAGAAGTGCTTCTGCACTGAACCATTTAATAAGAAAACATTTGCTGAAGATTTATAATGAGTTACATTAAAATACTATGAAACATTTATAGAGGAAAATACAGCTTCCAAAACTCATTGATATATTTATCTCATTTTACCCTTTCATTAATACATTCACAGTGGACACATGTATATGTATGGCTGAGTCCCTCCACGGGCCACCTGAAACTATCAAAACATTGCTAATTGGCTACAGCCCAATACAAAATAAAAGGTTTAAAATAAGTAAAATGGATAACTACATAATGGCCACCTGATGCAAACAGCCAGTTCATTGGAAAAGATCCTGATGCTGGGAAAGATTGAAGGCAGAAGGAGAAGAGGGCAACAGAGGATGCCATTGAATCAATGGATTCAATGGATATGAATTTGGGCAAACCCCAGGAGATGGTGAAGGACAGGAAAGCCTGGCAGGCTGCAGTCCATGGGGTATCAAAGAGGTGAACACAGCTTGGTGACTGAACAACAGCAGCCACGACAAACTCCAGCACAAGAGGTCCCTAATTAGGGTTTCTAGAGGAGAGCTCCTGCTTTGGCCTCCCCAGTGATCCTTTTTCTGATTGCAGAACCTCTCTTTCCTGTGGGAAACCCATGTGGTAGTTGGACGGGACCAGCACCAGCACCTTCAGCTGCAGGGAAGGCATGTACGCAGGGGCGTAGCTGCCCAGGAAGAGCCTCCCAGTCCCCTGGCCACAGGGATGGGTTCTGGAATGGGCAGGTGACCACAGTAAAGCCACTTCAATCCCCCCATGAGACTTGATACGTGGATTCTAAGAGAGAAGGATGGCCTTTGTTCTGCTGGACCTGGGAGCTAAACTTATAATACGGGCTTGGAGCAGCTCTGAGAGAAAAACTGTGAGAAAGAAACCAAGGAGATTCAAGCATGGCCAAGAGGAGGTGAGCTCAGCCTTGGGGGGCCCCCTGGTCCAGCTGCCTGGGCATCTGGGTCTACTCTTAGACTTCTCAGTTAGGCGAGCTAATAAATCCTCAGCTTGGCTAACAGCAGCTAATGTTGGTTTCTGTCACTTTCAACCAAGCGTCCTAACTAATTCAGGTTGTTGCTGGGGTAGGCTGGAAATGAGAACGGACCTGGCAGCCAGGGCACCAAGGCAGACCCTCTTCCATCTGGAACAGAGAAGGCATGGTGGTAAACCAAGGCAGACTCAGCATCCCAGCTGTATCTTGGCCAACTCCATAGCACATGTCACCACAGCAAGCAAGAGCAGAAGAGGAGGAATTGGGCAGAGTCCAGATGTCATTTGAAAAAACTATCTACTAGGAGCCAAATTAAAAGTACATTGGGTTTCTTTTATTGTGTTTTTCCCATGAAACACATCTGACTGTATTCCAACTTCTTTCCCACATTCAGTTCAGTTCAGTGGCTCAGTCATGTCTGACTCTTTTCAACCTTATGGCCTGTAGCCCGCCAAGCTCCTCTGTCCTTGGAACTTTTCAGGCAAGAATACTGGAGTGGGTTGCCATTTCCTTCTCCAGGGAATCTTCCTGACCCAGGGGTTGAACCCCTGTCTCCTGCATCTCCTGCATTGCAGACAGATTCTTTACAGCTTGAGCCATCTGGGAAGCCCCTTACAATTGTATGACTGTATCAGATCAACACACCATAAACATACAGTGTTATGGGTCGATTATATCTCAATAAAGCTGGAAAAAGGACGAGAGGAAGGAAGGAAGGGTGGGTGGAAATTTTGTGATAGAAAAGAGAGATTTTGCATGCTGAAAAATAAAGGAGATTGGGGCTGGAACCAAATAGAGTAGGGAGGAGCCAAAGGAAAGCCTTAGAAAGTCCGAACAGGCAGACATGGAGAGAAACTGTGAGGAGGGACACTACCCAAATGCCTAAAACGAAGCTAAGCCCAAGACTTGACTGGCCCCTTACGCCAGGGATACTCACCAGGTTACCGTTCATGGTCACGGGTTCATGAATGGATGGGGGCATTGCCTAGCCGGCATCCAGGAGGTTACCCACTGCTCAGGTCAACTGTGAGACGAGGCCAAGCATTGCCCGGACCTCAGATCTGCAGAGCTACATCATCTGACTGCTGTGAAGACTCTCCCCACAATGCCTCAGCCAAGGAAACCCCTTGACACCTCTGAGGGGAGAAATATCACAGAAATGAGTTTCTGAACCTGTATCTTCAGATCATGCTGGGTACCCTAAGGTCTCCAGAGCAGTGAGACAGTGAACTAATAATCATCACATGAGTATTGTGTGGAAAAACCCTAGCAGGACTCCCAAAGGGCAATCAGGAATCCACAGGGGGTCTGCACAGTGATTTCAATCTCTCGTGATTTTAAGCAGTCGACTGCAAAATTTTGGTGTTGAAAACCCATTTGGTAAAAATTTTGAACATTCACTATCCAGTTATACATATATATATATTTACTTATTTATAGATTAGGTACATGTACCACTGTTCTAATAATATGTATATTATAAAACACACACCAAAAAGGGTATTTTTTAAAGATACAATAAAGAAGCAGAGAATGTTTCTGCTAACTATCTTGCTAAGTATATTATTGGCCAACATACAGTTAAGGTTTGACATTAGCAATGGTGATATAAATTCATATTTTAAATAATCTTGATTTCAATTTTGGGAGCCCATCTCTCGTTGGGTGACTATACTGTAACTATTTTTACCTCATATTGTGTTAGACAAAGAATTTGTCCTAAAAGTAGAAGCGGTAATGCCACTGTCTGCCCAGGCTCTGGTTGCTGGTTGCATTATTCATGTCGCCTTAAGCCCAGAGTTTCATTTTAGAACTGTTCAAGCCTCTCAGCTATTTTGTGCATGTTAAGTGAGATATAACCAAGAAAAACCATCTGTAAATTCACTCAATCAAGCAAGTGAGCAGAAAAATACACTGGAAGCGAGCGAAGGTGTGCAGTGCGCATTGTCAGCACCAGCGCCCGGGGGAGCCTCCACTCAACCTCAGGATCCGTGAGTCCTGGAAGGCACGTGGCTGCACCCTACAATCCAAGCGAGGTCAGGATGCTGTGTGATTACAGAGATAAATGCCAGTAAATCTGATTTGCTTTGTAGATTATAAAGAAATAGAAGTTCTACTATTCGTCCATGGGCCCAGAGGGTCATTTGCCAGAGCCCCACCCACTATCATGTGAACCCAGATGATGGCAGTGGCTTGATGAGATGGTTGGATAGCATCATTGACTCAGTGTACATGAGTCTAAGCAAACCCTGGGAGATTAGTGAAGGACAGGGAAGTCTGGCATGCTGCAGTCCATGGGGTCTCAAAGAGTGGGACACGACTTAGTGACAGAATAACAACAGCAACATGTCCCCACTCAGGGCCCCTCTTCCTTCTCACCCACTCTTCAGCTAAAGAAACAGCGCCATCACCAAATCCCTCCATCATACCTATCAGATAAGATTCAGGCTCCGTAGCACAGCACAGAACCCTTTGTGCCAGACTGCCATACCTTTCCAGCTTTATCCCTTCCTCTTTCTCCCGTTAAAAACTCTATGCCCCACACTAGCAGCCACCCTCTAACAAATCAAATTCTTTCAGGGCTTCGCAATTGCTCTTTTCTCTGCCTGGAATGTCTCCCTTTAACTTTACCTTCTACAAATCTCCAATTCATCCTTCCAAGTTGTATGCTACCCACTCTAGAACCCATTGAACAGCCTCCATCACACAAGATACAATTGTTTATTCTTTTCCCAGTAAATTATTTAAGCACTCATCTTTCTCTTGGGATCTTCTCACTTCCCTTAAATTTTTTCTTAACAAATCAAAGGAGCTACTTCACCTCAGGAGGGTCCTCTGTCAAAATCCTACAGAGAGAAGTGGAGTCCTGTCCCTACAACTGCCACTTCTTGCAGGCTGTATTTTGGAAACACTGAGCGCTTGTTCACTCCGTACGCATCTCACAATCACTTATCCCCTGAGCACAATCCCATGGACACATTTCCCTTCTGCTCTGCCGCCTTCGTTAGTCCAAGTCCCTTCAGAGACCCTGCACTTGGACTCCCAAGTACCTTCTTCAGGTCCAAACCTTCACATCCATCCATGGCCCCTAAATCTCAAATCCTTCAAATGTAGGGGGTCCTGAAAAGCTTCCAGCATCAGTAACACCCTGGGCCAAACCAGGACCCCATTAAAAAACACCTGGCCCTCTGGGTCTAAGCCTAATCACAAAGGTAGACTATTCTTTTCTTCAAAGTAATCGTATTTTAGAGGGGGTCTGTTACCCATTCTTGTATCTATCACTGGTTTCTGTCTACCCCTAAGCAAGCTGATCATTGCCTCCTTGACCATCAACTCGACATACCAAGGGGTGAGGCAGCTTCTAAGCCACTCAAAAAAAAAAAAAAAATGTGTCTTGCTACACTTTTACTTGAGAACACATATGAAACAAAGCAAAGCTGCCAATATCTGCCTTTACTTCTACCTGTATTGAGAACAGCAGGCAGTTTATCTGACTGAAGAAAAAGGACAGAGCCTACCAATCCCCAGCTCACATGAGTAGTCTTCCCTGACCAAAACTCAACATGCAGTCACCAGGCATCACGTACTTCATCTCCCACGTGGCCACTGCTCTTGCTTCATATATCCTGTTACACACTGAACTGTGCCTCCAAAACTCAAGTACTGGAGTCTTAATCCCAATACTTCAGAATGTGACCATACATGGAGACAGTCCTTACAGAGACAATAAGGTTCAATGAGGTCATGAGGGTGGGCCCCAATCCAATATGACCAGTGCCTTTACAAGAGAAGAAATTTGGACACAGACCCCGAGGGAAGACAGTGTGAAGGAGGAGATAGCTGTCTATCTACACGCTGAGGAAAAAGACCTCAGAAACAAATGTCACTGCCAACACCTTGATGTCTGATTTCTAGCCTCCAGACCATGAGGAAAAAATTCTGCTGTTCAAACAGCCAGTCTATGGCAACCCTAGCAAACTAATATGGATCAATATCTCTATTAGGGAGTGAACACCTTGTTACTGGGCCTTATTACCTTTGTAATTTACAGCGCCTTGCACAGTCCCTGGCCTGTTCTAAGTGCTCCTAGCATGTTTATCGATGAGAGGAGGGAAGGATAGGGAGGAAGGGCTGGGAAGGTGGGATGATGGGAGCCTGAGCCCTGGAAATGGCCACTTTATCGTCTGTCTTCTGAGTCTGTCAAGCTGTGGTCTTCTCATGCCAAAAGGAATCACTTGTCAATTTATCATTTTCCCTCTTCTTTGGCTTCCAACCCTGATTATATAAATCATGGGTATGCCGGGACATGTGGAGGGCTTACTATGGGCAGAGGCTTGTGGTTAGAACAATAACAGACTCTAGCTGTGCAGTCCAATGGGAATACAATGTGTGCCACATACAAATTCTAAATTGTCTAATAGCCACATTAAAAATAAACTTAAAAAGAATACATAAAATCAATTTCAATAATACATTTTTGTTTAACCCAGTAAGTCCAAAAACACTGTCATCTCAGCATGTACTCAATATTATTAAATATTAATGAGATATTTTACATTCTTTTTTTGTTCTGTCTTCAAAATGTTGTATGTATTTTACATTCCCAGCAAATTCTGTGCTGTGATCCTGACTAATCACATTTTAAGCTCCCGCTACCCAAAAGTGGCTAGCAGCTACTGTATTGAACAGCAGTAGAAAGTTGATGGTTAATGACAAAGACTTTGGAGTCAGATGGACATGGATTTGCACGTTCATCCATCACTGATTAAATGAACCTTTCTGCACCTCAGTTTCAGTTCAGTTCAGTTCAGTTCAGTCGCTTAGTCGTGTCCAACTCTTTGCAACCCCATGAACCACAGCACACCAGGCCTCCCTGTCCATCAACAACTCCCGGAGTCCACCCAAACCCATGTCCGTTGAGTCAGTGATGCATCCAACCATGTTATCCTCTGTCATCCCCTTCTTCTCCTGCCCACAATCTTTCCCAGCATCAGGGTCTTTTCCAATGAGTCAGTTCTTCGCATGAGGTGGCCAAAGTATTGGAGTTTCAGCTTCAGCATCAGTCCTTCCAATGAACACCCAGGACTGATCTCCTTTAGGATGGACTAGTTGGATCTCCTTGCAATCCAAGGGACTCTCAAGAGTCTTCTCCAACACCACAGTTCAAAAGCATCAATTCTTCAGTGCTCAGCTTTCTTCACAGTCCAACTCTCACATCCATACATGACCACTGGAAAAACCATAGCCTTGACTAGATGGACCTTTGTTGGCAAAGTAATGTTTCTGCTTTTGAATATGCTGTCAAGGTTGGTCATAACTTTCCTTCCAAGGAGTAAGTGTCTTTTAATTTCATCTGCAATCTCCATCTGCAGTAATTTTGGAGCCCAGAAAGTTAAAGTCAGCCACTGTTTCCACTGTTTCTGCACCTCTCAAATGGGAGCTGATACCTACCTCTTATGGCTAAAGTGAGCATCTAATGTAGTAATCCCAGTAAAGCCCTCAGCACAGTGTCTGACACAGCAACACTATGGTTCCTGTGTGCCAGGCTCCTTGCTATGTAATCTACATGGTTATTACACAGTACACTGCCGTGGTCATTATTCTTAATAATAATTAGGTGCTAAGGTGACAAGAACTTATTTCTCCACCAGATGTCAGATGCATAATCTATCTCCTGCTCGGTTTTTCAACCTATAAAATGGAAATAACAAATGAATCCACCACTAAAAATAAAAATGACCTCCCTATTTAAGTAGCTGCTGCTGCTACTAAGTCGCTTCAGTCGTTTCCGACTCTCTGCAACCCCATAGACGGCAGCCCACCAGCCTCCCCCGTCCCTGGGATTCTCCAGGCAAGAACGCTGGAGTGGGTTGCCATTTCCTTCTCCAATACATGAAAGTGAAAGTGAAGTCGCTCAGTCGTGTCCAACCCTCAACGACCCCATGGACTGCAGCCTTCCAGGCTCCTCCATCCATGGGATTTTCCAGGCAAGAGTACTGGAGTGGGGTGCCATTGCCTTCTCCGATTTAAGTAACATGACACCTCAAAATATTCATGTTAGTTTAGTAGTCTTCAGCGTACAACGCTCGAGTACAGCAATAAGACAAAAGTTCTAGCCTTCTCTTCTTTGCATGTACTTTCTCCTTCGTTCACTTCAGTACGCCCCTAGGCAGAGAAATGGCTCTAGTCACTCAAATCCCTGAGCTGATCTGAGTCCTGTGGTGCTCATTTTTTTTTGAGAGAGAGAACTTCTCTGAAATCCATTCAGCCACTACTTCTAAATTATGAGTGCATAAAAAGAGATACACCATTTTTGTGAGGTCTCATAACTCACCCTCACATAACACAGGTGATAAATGCAAGAAGGTGGCTCCCTTTAAAATATGTGTAATAGATATATTACTGTATCTACTGTATATTTTCATTTTCCCAGGCAATGAGCTCTCCTTCGCCTATGACAATAAATTACATAACCTCAGTAATAAAATAACAGCAAACAACAGTACACAAATAAATCATCATAATGATATTTTCTGCTTCATAACTATTTTCAAGTTTAGATCTCAAAGCCCTTTATAAACACAAATTAATTAGCTATAGCACAATATGAGATTCATTTTTTCCATTTCATATAGTGGTACTTGATAAATAAAAATTGAATATATTAAAACTGTATAACATGATGGTTTAATATATGCATATGTTGTGAAATGATTACCATGATCAAGTTAATTAACACATCCATCATCTCACATAGTTATGATTTGAGGGAGGGGTGAGAACACAAGATCTACTCTATTTCAAGTATATAATATGTTATTATCAGTTACAGTCATCGTGCTTTATATTACATCTCCAGAATTTTTTCAATCCATGTAACTAAACTTTTGTATCCTTTAATAAACACCTCCCATTTCCCCCACCCCCTTAGCCCCAGCAACCACCATTCTACTTTCTGCTTTTATGGGTTTGACTATTTTAGATTCTACACATAAGCTACTTCCTACAATATTTGTCTGACTGACTTAACTTAGCGCAATGCCCTCCAGGTTCATCCATGGTTGCAGAATGGGCAGGATTTCCTTCTTTTTTAAGACTGAATAATATTTCTGTGTGTGTGTGTGTGTGTGATTTTTTTTAATCTGTTAATCTGCTGATGGATACTTATATTGTTTCCATATCTTGGCCATTATGCCCTAAAGGTAAAACAAGTCTGTTGTAAATATTGTTGTATCTTATCTTCCTATCCATTCTTGTCTTTTGATTAGTGAATTTAATCCATTTACATTTAAAGTAATTATTGACAGATAAGGACTTACTCTTCCCATTTTGTGAATTGATTTCTCGCTGTTTGGTAGTTTTGGTTTTTTTTTCTTCCTTCCTCTTTTGCTGTCTTCCTTTGTGATTTGACTTTTTGTAGTGATATCCTCTGATTCATCTGTCTTTACATTTTGCATATCTTTTAGAGACTTTTTCCCTATGATGACAAGATTCACATAAAACATTTTATAGCAGTCAATTTTAAGCTAATAGCAACTTAACTTCAATTGCCTACATAAATTCTACACTTTTCCTACTCCCTGCCTAATTTCCTGTTACCAGTGCCACAATTTACATCATCTTATTTGGTGTATCCGTTAACTATTATGGTAACTACACCTATTTTTAATATTTGTCTTTTAACTTTTATACCTGAGTTAAAAGTGATTTCTGTACCACCACTATACTATTAGATTTTCCTGAATTTGACCATACACTTATTTTTACCAGAGTTTTATACTTTCATATGTTTTTGTGTTACTAACTAATGTCCTTTTATTTCAACTTGAAAAATTCCCTTTAGCATTTCTTATAAGGTAGGTCTAGCGGTGATAAACGCCTTAAACTTCTAGAAAGTCTGCCTCTCCTTCATTTGTGGACAGCTACCATGGTCTCCATGGCCTGCTCTGTAGAAGACTGCCACGTTTGCTCTGCGGAAAACTCCAGAAGCCTTTGCCACCTCATCAGCTCTAGTGCTGCCACGGATTACCTGCAGCTTTCACTATGCAGGAACCCAGTGGTTGCCATTGCAATCACTAGCAGCCTGCCCCATGAAAGACCCCCGTAGCTCATTGCAGCCACTGATGACCCCCACGGCTTTCACCACTGAGGGTGCCACAGTCTTCTCCTTTGTGAACTAAGGCTTCCTGAACCACCCTCATCCCACCCCCTGGAAGCCACCCTAGCCAGCGCCATTGCAGTGCCCCAGGCCTGAGATCCAGCAGCTGTTTTTCAGGTGTCCACAACCAGCCCTGACCCCTGCTGCCACACAAATGCTCACTTCTAGCCTCTACAACCATGTACTTGCCTGCAAAGAGCCAGACCCAGGACCCACTGCTGGCCACCACCACTGCACACACATACCTCCAGCCCCAGCCCTTCTGCCTCCTGCTCTGGCCATGCCTATCCAGACACACTTGCCACCGGACCTAAAAGTACTGGTAAGGACAGCCATCACAGCCACCAGGAACACACCATAGCTTTTGCTGTAAGAGCCACATGGGGCCTTCTTCAAACGGAACCCAAAACACAAACAGCAGCACAAAAGCATGTGAAAGTATAAATCTCACCAGTAAAGGTAAATATATAGTGAAATACAGAATAATATAGTGGTGCTACACAAATTAGCTATAACCCCATTAGAAAAGTTAAAAGACAAAAGTTTTAAGAATAATTATAACAAGAAAACTTTGGCAACAGTCTCGACATAAAAAAAGTAAATTTTGACTTCAAGAACACAAAGTGTGAGGGGAATAAAATTGGAGAAGCTTTATATACATTTGAATTTGAGTTGTTATTAAACTAAAATAGATGTTCATAAATACAAGATGTATATGAGCCTCATGGTAACCACACAAATACACACACAAAAACCCTAGTAGACACACAAAATAGAAAGGAACAAAATAAATTACTATTTTTAAAAAAATAGCAAGTAAAAAAAGAAGACAGGAAGAAAAGAAGAAAGGAAAAACATGAAGTGCAAAACTGGAAATAATTAACATAGAATAGTAAGTTCTTAACTATGCATAAGTATTATAAATATCAAGGAATTAAACTCGGTAATCAAAAACTTGGTTAAAATGACACAGAGTCATTTTACTTGAATGGATTAAAAAAAAAATAACAACAAGATCTAGAATATGCAGTCTATAAGAGACTCAATTCAAGTATCAAGACACACATAGGCTCAAAGCAAATATGTAAAAAAAGATATTCCATGCAAGTGTAACCAAAGGAGAGCAGGGAAAGCTCTACTTATAACAAGAAAAAGAAAACTTGAAGTCAAAAACTGTCACTAGAAAAAAAAAAAAAGGCATTGTATAATAATTAAAAGTTCGGTTCAACAGGAAAATATAACAATTATCAATATATTTGCACCCAACCTCAGAGCACCTAAAAAATTAACACATACAAACAACCTGTTAGAACTAATAAATTCAGTGAAGTTTCAAGATCAACTTAAACATATGCAAATCAATGACATCACACTAACAACAAACTGTCCAAAAGAGAAATTAAGAAAACAATATCACCTTAGCAGAAAACAGAATAAAATACTTAGGAGCTAACTTAACCAAAGATGTCAAGGACTTGCACTGAAAATTATAAAACATTGATGAAGGAAATTTTAAAATACACAAATAAATTGAAAGACATTCCATGTTCATGGATTAGAAGAACTAATATTACTTAAAGACCCATTCAAATCAATCTCTATCAAAATTTCCCAAATATTTTACATTAGTAGAAAAAAATTCCTAAAATTCATATGGAATCACAGAAGACCCCAAATTGCCAAATCAATTATGAGCAAGAAGAATGAAGTTGAAGGCATCACACTGTCTGGCTCAAACTATCTTACAAAGCTATGGTCATCCAAACAGTATGATACTAGCATAAAAACAGACATGCAGACCAGTGAAACAGAATGGAAAACCCCAAAATAAACCCATGCATTTACCATCAACTAATCTTTGACAAACTCCGGGAGTTGGTGATGGACAGGGAGGCCTGGCGTGCTGTGATTCATGGGGTCGCAAAGAGTCAGACATGACTGAGCGACTGAACTGAACTGAACTGAACTGAATCTTTGACAAGGGTGCCAAGAGCACACAGTTGAAAAAAGATAGTCTCTTCAACAAATGGTGATGGGAAAACTGAAAATCTACATGCAACAGAATTAAAATGGATCCTTATCTCACACCATATACAAAATTAACTCAAAACGGATTAAGGACTTAGAAGTAAAACTCAAAACTACGAAACTCCTAGAATAAAACATAAGAGAAAACCTCCTTGACGTTGGCCTTGGCAATAATTTTTTTGGATATGACAACACCCTAGCACAGGCAACAAAAGCAAAAATAGGAAAGTGAGACTGGATTCAACTAAAGGCTTCTGCACAGCGAAGGAAAAAGCTGACAAAAAAAGAAAACGCTGACAAAATGAGAAGGCAACCGACAAAATAGGAGAAAGTGTTTGCAAGTAATATATCTAATGAAGTGTTAATATCCAAAATACATAGAAATCCATATAATTCAATTCCAAAAATATAAACAACCTAATTTTCTTAAATGGGCAGAGGACCTTAACAGGCACTTCTCAAAAGAATAAATTCAAATGCTAACAGATGTCTGAAAAAATACTCAGCATTTCTGATCAATAGAAAAATGTTAACAAAACCACAACAAGATGTCCTCTCACACATGTTAGGATGATTATTATCAAAAGGAGAAAAGATAACAAGTGCTGATGAGGATGTTAAGAAATGAGAATCCTTGTGTGTTACTGATGTGAATGTGTATTAGCACAGCCATTATGGAAAACAGTATGGTGCTTCCTCAAAAAAGTTAAAAATAGAACCTTCATATGATTCAGCAGTCCCACTTCTGGCTATATAACCAAAGGACTATCCCAAAGCGGTATCTGCACGCCTACATTCATTTCCATCATGATTCACAATAGCGAAGATATGGAAACAATTTAAATGCCCTTCAAAATATTCTTCAACAGATGAATAAAGAAAATGTTATTTATAGAGAGAATATTATTCAACCTTTAAAAAAGAAGGAAACTCTGTCAATCTGCAACAATATGAATGAATCTAGAGGATATTATGCTAAACAAAATAAGCCAGACCAAGAAAACCAAATACTCTACCATCTCATTTACATGTGGAATCTAAAGTAGTCAAAGTCACTGAAGCAGAGAGTAGAAGGGTGATTGTCAGGGGCTGGGGTTAGGGAGAAATGGGTGTTCTTCAAAGGGTACAAAGTTTCAGTTATAGAAAATGAATAGGCCTAGAGATTCAGTGTACAGCATGGTGATAATAGTTAACAATACTGTATTATTTACTTGAAATTTGCTAGGACAGATCTTAAGTCTTCTCAAAGTACATATGCAAATGTACAAAAATTGTAACTATGTGAAGGTGATAGATATGTTAGTTAGCTTGATTGTGATGATCTCTTCACAATTTATACATATATCAAAACATCGGGTTGTATAGTTTAAATGTATCCAGTATTTATATGTCAAAGATATCTCAGTAAAGGCATTTAAAAAAGAATTGTTACAAGTTAATAATAAAAAGACAACTCAATTTTTTAAAGGACAAAGGATTTTAACAGACATTTCTCCAAAGATATATAAGTGAGTAATAAGCCCATGAAAAGATGCACAACATCATAAAGCATCAGAAGATATAATGCAAAACTGCAATGAGGGGTTTCCCTGGTGGCTCAGTGGTAATGAATCCGCCTGCCAATGCAGGAGACATGGGTTCCATCCCTGGTCCAAGAAGATCCCACAAGCCACAGAGCACCCAAGCCTCAGCACCACAACAATTGAGCCTGTGCTCTAGAGCCCGGGAGCTACCACTACTGAAGCCCGTGAGCCCTAAAGCCCGTGCTCTGCTACAAGAGACGCCACTGCAAAGACAAGCCTGTGCACCTGTGCAACCAGAGAGAAGCCCCAGCTCTCCAAAACCAGAGAAAAGCCCAGGTGCAGCAACAAAGACCCACACAGCCAAAAGACAAATAAATAAAAGTCAAGCTTTAAAAGAGAACCTGCAATGAGATACCACTTCACTCGAACAAGTATGGCTAAAATCAAAAACTGTTAGATAATGATAGGTGTTCAGCAAGGATGTGGAGAAATCGGAATCCTCATACACTGTGAGTGGGAATATAAGACGGTGCAGCCACTTTGGAAAACAGTCTGGCAATGCTTCCAAACATTACACATAGTGTTACCATATGACCCAGCAACCCTACTCCTACGTATGTGCCCAAGAAAATAAAGTGTACACACAAAAATCTGTATGTGAGTATTCAGAGCAGCATCTTCCACCACGGCCAAAAAAAAAAAAAAAAATCCAAACATCTATCAACCAATGAGCATATAAACAAAAAGTGGTAAATCCATACCATGAATATTACCCAGGAATATAAAGGAACGATGTACTATTTAATTCTACAACATGAATGACCATTGAACACTAAGTTAAAGAAGCCAGTCCCAAAAGACCACGTGATGTATGATTCCATTTATATGAAAAGTCCAGAACAGGAAAATCTACAGAGACAGAAAAAAGATTAGTGGTTGCCTAGGATTGGGGGGAGGGGTGCGAGGAAGGGAATGAGACATGATTTTTAATAGAAATGCTTCTTTTTGGCATGACGAAGATATTCTAAAATTGATTGTGAACATACTAAAAATCATTGATTAAATTAGTGAATTGTGTGGTATGTGAATTATATCTTAATAAATCTGTTACTTTTTTTTTAAAGATGAGGTTAAATGCAATGATCTTTATCCCAAAAGAGAAACAGACCATTAGTGGAAAAATTAGTAAAATCTGAATAAACTATAGTTTCATTAATAGTAAGAATATTGGTTTCTTAGTTTTAATAAGTGTATCACCATAAAATAAATTGGTAACAATAGGAGAAACTGTGAAAGGGGTATATAAGAACTCTTTACGAATTTTCTATAAATCTAAAATTATCCAAAATTTAAAATTACTTTTAAAATGGTAAGCAAAACCCATACACTGTGATAACTTCATTATAATAGCATTCAAATAACACAAATAAACATGGCAAACTATAATATATCATTTGGGGACACAAATACGTAACAAGATATGAAAATATTCATGGGCATGATAAACACTCAATTCAGGATAGGGATTATCTCTGGGCTGGAAGAGAGCAGAACAGAAACTGGAAGACATCAGAATATCTTCTTTTTTTAATTAAAATAATCTAAAGCAAATATGATAAAACATTAAGATAAGTTAAACTAATGATGTGGTCTGTATCCAGCATCTGTCGTATCGTTCTTTGTTTTGATACGCTCGCAATATTTTCTTTCAGGTAGTATGAATGGAGCAACAGTTGAAGACACCTGATGTATTAAGTAGTAACATTTGTAGAGTAGAAAGGTATGATAAAGGATCCTATATGATTAGTATTTGGGTAAGTAATAAAGTACCTCACTGCTGAAAATAGCTTCTTATTCAGCAGCAGAGCACACAAATGTGTCCTAAAAGACCGCTTGGTTTTGTGGTTAGGACACTCACCGCCCTGAATCATATATACTATGACCTTGGGCAAGCCATCTAACATTCTTCTCTCTCAGGTTTCTGCTTGGTCATATGGAGATAATAATAGTGTCCCTCACACTATATTGGAAGGGTTAAATAACATGATCCTGTAAGCATTCAGCAATAGCAGAAGATATTTTTGGTATTTTTGGCCACATATTGAAATATATTTGGCCACATATTGAGGGTGGGGTCCTACTGGCATCTAATGAGCAGAGACCAGAGATGCTATTGAACATCCTAAAATGCACAGGACAGCCTCCCAGAACACAGAATTATCGTGCCCCAGATGTCAATAGTGACGAGCGGAGAAACCCTAATGGAGAAGCAGCTACTGCAGGGCCTGGTGCATGGCCCCCACCCTCTGCGTTACCTGGCGTGTGATCACCACGACCGCTGTTGTAATGTAACACCAGAAGAGACCCTGACGCATGGATACCTGCACATATCTTCTTTCGCCTTTATTTTAATAGGTGTTCAGTTGGCCCAGACACGATCTGTCCTGCAGCTGGGAGGACTACCTTTGCTGAGCGTGCTTTAGAATATGAGGTGTTATCTTTTTTTCCTTTGCTAACAGCCCCAAGCTGCTCTTCCCTTCCCCTCCACTGTCATTTTTTATTTTCACTTTGTAGCTGCATTAATTAACCCTGGAAAGGATTTGGGGCGCCCACTGGTAGAAAGGACGTTTGCCTTCAAAGATAAAGCTATATCATTATCTAGCCTCTGCTGCACACACAGAACGTAGCCTTTGGAAAGAGCTGCTCTCGGCAATCTGTTGCAAATTATCCATTGTTAACCTTGGGTTGCCTTTTCAAAGAAAACATCTTGAGAGGCAAGAAAAGCAGAGACAAAACAAACAGGAGTCAGATAAGTTTTGGATCCACTAGCAGGACCCAAATTTCAGCGGCTGAGTTAGTGCACAATAGGTCAATCAACAACCACACTGAACTAGGATGGAAGTGTGTGTGGGTCCTGAATCAATTTGCTCCATTTTCTATAAAGAGATGCCTTTCCCATAAAACAACAGCAAATGTTACAGGCAAAGTTGCCACCTTCTCAAAAAAAAGAGCATTTTGGACAATAAATAAAAATGAAGACCTTTATAACCTTTACAGAATATTTCCATCTCTCATTCTCAGCTTTCTTTGCTCACAAACCACAGCAAAGAGGAGCCTACAGGGCTGGTATCTCTGAATTTTGATTAGATAATTTTCCACAGAGATAGAGAGAAGTAGTCACATATCCTGCGTTTTAAAAACAAGTGATCATGGGACCAACGCTTTTAATTCTGTAACAAATGGCTTTTCTACAGTGAACATGCCACATCTTTCTTCCTTTTTCATTTCTAGGGCTGGATGTTAGCAGAGGGTCCCGAAAGAGGCCAACACCGCCTGTAATCATTCGGAAAAAAAGGATTTCCTGAAAGTATTCGTATTTTTCCCCCAGAGGGCAGATCTGACAAACAGGAGCCCAGAAATTCAAGTTCTGATTGGGAAATGTAAAGAGAGAGAAGAGGAAGTGTTTGAAAGAAGGTGAGGTCAATGCCAAGGTGGGACATTATCTCTTCAATCGCAAGTCTACACACGCACTTTCCCATCAGAGCCAAAAGAACCTTGGTGACAGAGGATGGGGATCAATCAAGATGGTAAACAGAGCTAATAAACCCATCGCTGTTTCAGGAACGAGAGTAGAATAGGACTCCACACAGTACAATCCTTCGGTACCTGCAGCCCCTTCTTCCTCTGTCCCAGTCTGATTCCTCCTTCCTGGCTCACAGCAAGCCTCCTATAACAACACTTCGGCTTCCAGTACATTATTCCCATTGATTATGCTAGAATTTAAAAATTATATTTGATTTAGCAGTTGCTTCTATACTAACGAGTATTGTTCCCTGATTCTTTTTTGTCAGTAAAGTTTGTCTCCCCCCATATTTCCACGTGCAAGATTCTCTCTTAACTTTTTACTTTTCATTCTCTAGAGCCCAGTGCAAGCTAGAACACTCAATATTTGATAAACTGGACAGAAGTAACTCAGCGGTCACAGAGCCTAGATTTGTCCTTCATCGTTCACTTATACTTCACACGTGTGTGGGCATCCATGTGCACAGACAGGCTTTGTGGGGACAGAGGAGGAGAGCTGGATGATTTTCCAACTAGTACCATAAACCCAGAAACCATCAGATTTCTATCCCAATCAGCTCTGCCATGAAGCCCCCTCCTCTGGAAATGAGGGGATACTATCAGAGGGAGACAAAGGACCCAGGAGAGGGGGCAAAGGAGCAGCAAGAGAGGACAAAGACTAAAGCAAGCTGCCTCCCCTTCTTCTTCTGTTTCTCGAAGGAGAGAAAAAGGAAGGAAGGCGGGAGGAAGACAGGGAGGGATGGAGGAAAGAAAATAACAGATGTTAACAAGGATGTAGAGAAACTGGAACCCCGATATACGGCCGGTATACGTGTAAAGCAGTGCAGCCACTTTGGAAAACAGTAAGGCTCTTCCTCAAAAAATTAACCATAGAATTACCATATAATCCAGCAAGTCCACTTCCGGGTATATTCCCAAAAAAGTTTAAAAGCAAGGGCTTGAAGAGATATTTGTCCACCCATATTCATAGCAGTATTATTCACACCAGTCAAAGGAGAAAGCAACCCAAGTGTCCATCAATAGATGAATAAAAAAAATGTGGTCTATACATACAGTGGAAAAGTGTTTGGCCCTAAAAAGGAAAGAAATTCTGACACACGCTTATGCTGAGTGAAATAAGCCAACCACAAAAAGACAAATACTATATGATTCCAGTCATATGAGGTACTCAGAATAATCATATTCATAAAGATCAAGTGGAAGGGTGATTGTCAGAAACGAGGGGGAGAGAATGAGGAGTTAGTGCTTAATGGGTACGGAGTTTCTGTTCTACAAGATGAAAAGAATTCTGTAGATGGATGGTGGTGAGAATACCACAACAATGAGAATTACCTGATGCTATTGAATTGCACACTTAAAATGGTTAAGATGGTAAATTCTGTGTTATACACATTTATGTCAGTCACTCAGTCATGTCTGACTCTTTGTGACCCCATGGACTGCAGCCCACCAGGCTCCTCTGTCTATGGAATTTTCCAGGCAAGAATGCTGGAGTGGGTTGCCATTTCCTCCTCCAGGGGGTCTTCCCAACCCAGAGATCCTGCATTGGCAGGCAGATTCACTACTACTGAGCCACCTGAGAAGACCTATGCTTATTTAACCACAACCAAAATAAAATTAAAGTAGACCACATGAAAGGGCTAAATAAATGTTAGTTGCCTGGAGGTGGGAGGAGGAGAAATACTAGGGGTGAGTTTTCCCTTCCCCCAGAATGAGGCACGATGTGGCTGAACTTGAGTCTTCCTTCTGTTTCCTGTCTCTCTTTTCAGTTCGATGTTTGAGTTAGCTTCATCCACAGGAAATAAATACTCCTCCTGTGTGCTTCCCTTGTGGCTCAGCTGGTAAAGAATCCGCCTGCAATGCGGAGACCTGGGTTCGATCCCTGGGTTGGGAAGATCCCCTGGAGAAGGGAAAGGTTACCCACTCCAATATTCTGGCCTGGAGAATTCCATGGACTGTATAGTTCACGGGGTCACAAAGAGTCAGACACAACTGAGTGACTTTCACTCACTCACACTCACATGTGTGCACGCATGCTTGTGTGTGTGTGTGTGTGTGTGTATTGGGGGAGAGGAGAAAGGAGACATAGCTGACCCTCACTAGGCCTGTGTCCTTCAAAAGCATTACACTGCATGGAGATTATACTGGATGGAACCATCCCCCGCCTTCTCAAACCCAGACACTGCCTTTATCAGGGAGCACCCAGGTGTGGCTACACATCTGCTGGTTTTTAATTAACCTCTTACCCCACCCAAGTCAAAAGGAAAATTTATTTAGACTCAAAGTAGACAGTGATACATGCCTGTTTAATTAGACATTTTATCTGTTACCTCCATTAAGTTTACCCTCGTTGGAAAGCGCCGTTAATTTCATTCTTATTTCCCCATCACAACCCAGCAAAGACCTCAATTGCTATAGACACTTGAGCCCAGGGGAGAAGAGGAAAAATCTATAAATCCATAATGGCCAATCCTGAGTGAGGTGGGTTAGCAAAGAAGGGCTAGGACTCAACTAAATTAGGCAACAGATTAATAAAGGATGAGATGGTTGGATGGCATCACCAACTCCATGGATACGAGTTTGAGCAAGCTCCAGGAGTTGGTGACGGACAAGGAACCCTGGTGATGCTGCAGTCCATGGGGTCTCAAAGAGTGGGACATGACAGAGTGACTGAACTGAACTGATGCTGACCATCAGCTGACAGGGAGACCCTCCTGGGCTGTGTTTCTGTTTGCTGGCTGGTTCTCTGATTCTTCCTGGTGGCTTCCCTGGTGGCTCAGAGGGTAAAGCATCTGCCTACAATGCTGAAGACCCGGGTTCGATCCCTGGGTCAGGAAGATCCCCTGGAGAAGGAAATGGCAACCCACTCCAGTACGCTTGCCTAGAAAATCCCATGGACTGAGAAGCCTGGTAGGCCCCAGTCCATGGGGTCGCAAAGAGTCGGACACGGCTGAGCAACTTCACTTCCCTTCCCTTCTCTGATTCTTGGCATCAGAAGCCCATCCCTTGCTACTTTATTTCCGTATGGTTTGTAGCACTGGAGATAATGCCCAGAGAACCTTCTTAAACATCTGTCTCCCACAGCTGGAAGGGCCCCAGGAGATGGTCTTGGAGATGTGGTAAGTCAGGCTCAGAGACAGTGAGCAACTTCCAGGAGGCCAGACACACTCGGTGACAGGGCGGGGCCCAGGATTCCCAGCCACACCTTCTTTCCGACCGACACACCCCTCACCTGCATGAGCATCCAATATCACACACCCCTCAAATCAGTGTCAGGCGAATGTGTCCCACCACTCTCTACAAGGGGCTCGTGGTGGGCGCAATCATTCATCAACCATTTTCTTTTCTTTTGTGGCCACTCCATGTGGTATGTGGGATTTTACTTCCCCCACCAGGAATCGAACCTGTGTCCTCTGCATTGGGAGAGCAGCGTCTTACCCACTGGACCGTCAAGGTGGTCCTTCATCAATCATTTTCCGTGTGTGTGTTCACACCTCTCGGTCCTGCTTGTATAAACGTTTCCGGGTGTTTCCAGCAGAGACACACAGGCCACCTCTGAGGAAAAGCAGATGCATCTCTTGGGTTTCCGGAGTCACCTTGGGACGCAGGCCTCACAGAGGGGAGACCCTTCTTCTAAGAACATAGAAACAAGGATTTGTTTTCCCACCTTGCCTGGGGTGGGGAAAGAAGGTTGCGTGCATATTAAGCCTTGTGTGGAGGTTGAATACTAACCCAGGAGGCAGGGAGCATGTCCAGAACACTCGGGCCCCATCATCAGCCCTGGGAGCTGAGGGACCCGGGCGGGAGCCAGGGCACCTCCGCGGGCCGCTGGGCAGGCGCCTGAGGGAAGCCGGGGGGTCCCCACACTCTCCACAAGCCATTACTGGGCACCACGTGATTGCCTTCTAGGCTTCAACAGAGTCGGTTTCCTTCCATAGAGAACAGTTTGAGAAATCCAGTATCCCAGGAATAGAAAAGACAGAGAGAGAGGAAGGGAGGGAGAGAGAAATAGAGGGACGGGGCGAGGATCAAGGTGGCAGCTAAGATTCTCAAACGCACGCACTTAGCAGGAACTCACTGGCCTGAACCCAATGCCAGTCATCAAAGGGAATGAGGGTTAACGTGCGCTAAGCTCACAGAGTTAATCAGAAATGTAGAACTTTGAGGTCTGTATAATAACCTTCTCTGGCCATACTTTTCATGCTGCATTTTCAATTACCCCTTAGGCAATTAACTGTGCCGCTTAAAGGCAATGTGTGGAATTCAGGAGAGATTAAACCTAATCCAGTCTGCTAGCAAAGCTCCAGCATTCAGAAGTTTAATGAGGTGATAATGGGGAAGAAACTGCCCTAACCCTTGCCACCCCAGGCTGCACCGAGTCCACTGTGCACCACTGCACACCACTGCACCCCGTCAAAGCCAGCAGCATCACAGAGCATCCAGGGCGCCCGGGTGCTGTGAGAAAGCCTAGGCTCTTCATCTTCTCTTAATAGAAGCATTTTGTTCAACTTGTTCTTGTCCCTTCCTCCTCTGACATCCAGGTTTCCCAGAACCTCCCCTGGAATGACAGGAAAATGTCATACTCCACACCCTTTTAATGTTTGGTTTTCTGGTTGTTTTGGTTGAGCCACTGACAAGATTACTTTTTCCTCTTTCAAACTGTTCAGCTTTTTCTTACTTGTGATTCTTTTCAACATTAACAAACATGTGTCCTTAATGAAACAATTAATATTCTGTAAAGTACACCATTTGTGAATTGTCTAAGCAAAACAGGCTCCATGAAGCAGAATAAAGTGTAGATATCAAAGATACAGATTCTCATCCTACTCAGACCATCAAACAACTTGGATGATCTTGCAAAAGTCATTTAGCTGTTTGTCTTTCAACCGTGCAGTCACTCACACAACAAATACTGACTATACTCTCACCATGACAGAGAAGCCTGTGCTGGGTATCAGCTGGGAGACAGAGACACACAGAACAGGGCCCCAGTCCCCATGGAGCTCAAAGTCTCCATGAGAAACTCAGCATCTGCCAAGTGCTCAATGTCAAACACAAAGAAAATGCTGCAGGAATTCAAAAAGAAATCCCTTTGGGAGGAGGTGATCGCAAAAGACTTAGTGGGTGCAGCCACAGTGGAGTTGGACTTTGAAGGGTAAGTGAGATTCAACAGGCAGAAAAGGAGAAGGAAAAGTATGAGCAGAACCTGAGCAGACACTTAAAAAAAAAAGTGTGTTCAGCAAGTAGGGGTCCAGGGTCCAGGTCTGCTACCTGGCAGCAAGAGAGAATAAAACCAAAGAGCCAGGGACTTCCCTGACGGTTCAGTGGTTACAAGTCCTGCCTGCCAATAAAGGAGACAGGGGTTTGATCCCTGGTCCAGGAAGATCCCAAATGCCTCGGGGCAACTAAGCCTGTGCTCTGCAACAAAAGGAGCCACCATAATGAGAAGTCCGCACATCACATTTGGAGGGTAGCCCCTGCTGGCCACAACTAGAGAAAACCCGCACGCAGCGCAGCCAAAAATGAGTAAAGAAATTTAAAACAAAGAACCAGAGCCTTTTAAGACCAGGCTGAGGAGTTGAGAGCCCATCCTCCACTGAGCCTCATATTTGGGGTAGAATAAAGCAACGGAGAGAAGCAAGGAGACCAGTTTACCAGCTGATGGACAAGGTCATGAGCAGAGTGGAAACTGAAAAAAATAGACAAGAAATATAACAAGAAATTTCCTTCCAGTTCCAGAGTTCATCTTGGGGATAAGGAGAATATAAAGCTGCCTGAGGTTTCCAGGGAGGCGTTGAGGATAATGATGGCAATGACATTAAGAGTTTCAATTTATAATCTGAAAAAGTATATATATATATATATATATGTACGTGTGTGTGTGTCTGTGTACATACGTACATATATGTGTGTGTATATATATATACACATAACTGAATCACTTTGCTGTACATCTGAAAGTAACACGCATTGTAAATCAACTATACTTCAATAAAATAAAATAATATAATAAATAAATAGCTTAAGCTGGTTGCAAAGGAATATGTTTTCCATTTTAGGATGTGTGAGATTTAGGTATTGGCTCGCACAGAGTCGCACACGACTGAAGCGACTTAGCAGCAGTAGCAAACTCCCAACAAGGGAGGCCAACGGGAATTTAAATGAAGGACTGTAGTTTGGGAGACATCGGCCTCCAGATCCTCGAGGGTAAATTGAATTTAGACAAGATCAGTAAGTTCTCAACCCTGGCTGTGTATTAGAATCTCCTGGTGCCTTCTGAAAGCACAGATGTCCAAGCCGCACCCCAGACCAATTAAGGAAGAATTGTGGGGGGCGGGGCGGGCGGGGGTGAGGGGCAGGGGCGGGGGCGGGGAGGGGGCGGGTCTTGGTGGACAGCCACCAGTAGTACTAATAGGCACACAGGGAAACTTCCGGCCTTTGGAAGATTCCGCTTTTTCATCTTCTTATGAACAAAACTGTGGGGGAAGGAAGTACAATGACTTATTCGCATTGACATATATAAAAACATCTACCTTTGATCAAGAATCCGGAACACTCAATTAAATATTCCAAAGTGAAGGCTGGTTTCTATGTTCCATAGCCCTGACTGGCAACATGTTTGTCCCCCTACGAAGAGAAAAGGTCGAGAGGGGAAGAAACCTGAGAAAATCAGAGGGTTGGGTTTGGGGGCGGGGAGTGGGTGTTGGCCACAAGACTGGAATCTTGGAGTGGTTACAAGTCAGGGCAGGTTGGAATTTCTGCTGCCTGCACACATTTCTCCACCATGGCCTGACTAATGATCCCACACACATTCTTTATTCCTTGTGGCTTAGAAATCTTTTCCCATCTATTTTCTCATTTGATCCTACAGCCACCCTGTGAGCTAGACAAAACTGGCATTGATGATTATCTTTTTACAGATATGGGAGCAGAAGCCTAGCGATGCTAAGTGGACCTTGCCCCAGTTCCCCACCACCCCCCAAGCAAAGCCAGGACCAGAAAGGACACAGCCCCCAGGCCAGGATTCTTCCCACCTGTCTGCTGCCTCCAGAGAATTCCCTGTCTGCAAGGAATCTAGGGAACCCGGTGGAGGTGTGGAGGAGGGTTCAGAGGCAAAGGGCTCTTCATGGAACATCCTCTTGGTCAGTCTATAAACCTGGCCCTCCACCAAGTGGAGCACTAGAACTCAAAGTACAAAGCAAGACTGGCTAGTTTTCTCTTTTTTTCCCTGCATCTCTTCTGTTCCTTCCTCTATCCAGGGGTCAAGGTGCCTAGGAGCAGTGAATTTGGAAACTGCAATCAGAGTAGGAAGACAGAAAAGCAAGCAGTATGTATTCCCCAGAGGCTGGCTGATCGTCGCTATTAATCACCATTTGGCTATGAAGAAAGGGCTGATGAAAACTTGTCTGGAGGTAGTACTGATGTGTCTAGCCCTATGATCCCCTTGGGCACATGGCAGGTACTCAAATATTTCCCAAACAATTGGACATTCTACTCTGGGGACTTCACATTCTCTTGCCGTGAAAACACAACTTCACTTCAGTGAAAAATAACAAAGCAAAAGCAAAAACAAAACAAACAAACAAAAAACACCAACTTTTACATTCCATTTATATCAATTAGCAAGCCACATATAAACCAATGGGCTTCCCTGGTGGCTCAGAAGGTGAAGAATCCTGCCTGCAATGCAGGAGACCCGGGTTCAATTCCAGGGTCAGGAAGATCCGCTGGAGAAGGGAATGGCTACCCACTCCAGTGTTCTTGCCTGGAGAATTCCGTGGACAGAGGAGCCTGGCAGGCTATAGTGCATGGGGTCACAAAAAGTCAGACACGGCTGAACGACCAACACACACATATAAACCCATATAAACTTCCATACTCAGACAGAATCACATGGTTACATCCATTCTGTGAAGAATCAATGTGTTTCAAGGAACAGAGGTCCACTCATGCAGGAAAGAGTGTGTTAGAAATTACAACTCTGAAGAGAGACCTCATTCCACTCTCAAGAACTATGTATTCTTTCCCAGCTCTTTCTCTTTCTTGTCCACTTCTCTTTGAAGGATTCCTTGGCGTTGTATCCACAAGTCTATGTCCATTAGGCCTTTCAGAACTCTTTGTGTCTCCTGTTTCAAATTCTCAAAAGAGAGACTCTGATTGGGTGCTGGTCAGGCAGTGGATTGACTGGACCTTGGTCAGGTATCCACCACAGGTGCAATCAGGGAAGGGAGCTGGTGTCAACATGGCTCCCTGATTCTACCACTCCTTCAACTGAGGCTATAGGTAGGGAGGAAGCAATTTTGAAAAGGAGGCTACAGGTAGGACAAGCATGCAAAAATATATCTATTAGGATCACTGTCCTATAAAATTGTGCTGAGAAGTCGTTTTAGTTAAATTACCTGAAATAATATCAACAAAACTTCAGATATGTAGATGATACCACTCTAATGGCAGAAAGCAAAGAGGAACTAAAGAGTCTCTTGATGAGGGTGAAAGAGGAGAGTGAAAAAGCTGGCTTAAAACTCAACATTCAAAAAACTCATATCATGGCATCCGGTCTCCTCACTTCATGGCAAATAGATAGGAAAACAATAGAAACAGTGACAGACTTCATTTTCTTGGGCTCCAAAATCACTGTGGATGGTGACTGCAGCCATGAAATTTAAAGATGCTTGCTCCTTGGAAGAAAAGCTATGACAAATCTAGACAGTGTATTAGAAAGCAGAGACATCACTTTGCTAACTAAGGTCCCTATAGTCAAAGCTATGGTTTTTCCAGTAGTCATATACAGATGTGAGAGTTGGACCATAAAGAAGGCTGAGAGCCAAAGAATTGATACTTTTGAGCTCTTATGATGGAAAAGACTTGAGAGTCCCTTGGACTGCAGTGAGATCAAACCATCAATCCTAAAGGAGATCAACCCTGAATATTTATTGGAAGTACTGATGCTAAAGATCCAATACTTTGGCCACCTAATGTGAAGAGTTGACTCATTGGTCAAAAGACCTTGATTCTGGGAAAGATTGAGGGTAGGAGGGGAAGGAGATGACAGAGGATGAGATGGTTGAATGGCATCACTGACTCAATGGACAGAAATCTGAGCAAATTCTGGGAGATAGTGAAGGACAGGGAAGCCTGGTGTGCTACAGTCCATGGGGTGACAAAGAGTCAGACACCATGGAGCAACTGAATGGCAACAACAAAACCTAACTGAAGAAGCAAAACACTTATATGTGAAAAACTATAAGACTTTGTGAAAGAAATTGAAGACAACACAAACAAATGGAAAAATATGCTGGTGTTCATAGATTGTTAAAATGACCATACTTCCCAAGGGATTCTACAGATACAATGAAATTCCTTTCAAAATATCAGTGGCATTTTTCACAAATATTTAGAACAAATAATTCTAAAAGTTCTATAGAAAAATAAAAGATCTTGATTAGTCAAAGCAATCTTAAGAAAGAAGTATAAAGTTGGAGGTATCATGCTCCCTGATTTCAAGCTATACTGCAAAGTACAGCAATCAAAACAGTATGATGCCTATTTTCTTTCAGTTCAGTTCAGTTCAGTTGCTCAGTCGAGTCCGACTCTTTGCGACCCCATGGACTGCAACACACCAGGCTTCCCTGTCCATCATCCACTCCTAGAGTTTACTCAAATTCATCTCCACTGAGTCAGTGATGCCATCCAACCATCTCATCCTCTGTTGTCCCTTTCTCCTCCTGCCATCAATCTTTCCCAGCATCAGGGTCTTTTCCAGTGAGTCAGTTCTTCGCATTAGGTGGCTGAAGTTTTGGAATTTCAGCTTCAGCATCAATCATTTCAATGAATATTCAGGACTGATTTCCTTTAGGATGATCTGGTTGGACTTCCTGCAGTCCAAGGGACTCTCAAGAGTCTTCTCCAACACCACAGTTCAAAAGCATCAATTCTTCTGCGCTCAGCTTTCTTTCTAGTCCGACTCTCCCATCCATACATGACTACTGGAAAAACCATAGCTTTGAGTAGATGGACCTTTGTTGGCAAAGTAATGTCTCTGCTTTTTAATATGCTGTCTAGGTTGGTCATAGTTGTTTTCCAAGGAGTAAGCATCTTTTAATTTCATGGCTGCAGTCACCATCTGCAGTGATTTTGGAGCCCAAAATAATAAAGTCTAACACTGTTTCCACTGTTTTCCCATCTATTTCCCATGAAGTGATGGGACCGGATGCCATGATCTTAGTTTTTTGAATGTTGAGTTTTAAGCCAACTTTTTCACTCTCCTCTTTCACTTTCATTAAGAGGCTCTTTAGTTCTTACCTTTAACACCCTCTTTTCTTCATGCATAAAATATGGATAACAATACCTATATTATCTGTCCTATATACATCTTGTATCTTACAAATGGTGACATCTATTTTTTAAAAAGGCAGTGTGACTTTGAATAAAACACTATTATGCCTGTTTTCTCACCTGTAAAATGGATAAAATAACTAAATCATTAGGCTATTTGACAATTCAAGAGGGAACCACATTTAAGACAGCTTCTAATTAAATGTGGAGTTGAATGTAAAGCTTTTAGTAGTGTTCATTCTTTAAAGAGTCACGTTGGGGAAAATATCTGAGTTAGGATTCTGAGAAAATCTTGGAATGCAATTGCAGCTTATTAGCTCTCCAAAAATTCAAATGGGAAATGTATACTTGATTTGGGATTCAGCGAGAATCTCAGAAATGCAGAAAAATAGAATTTTTATTTTAGGGGCTCTGTCAGTAGCTTTACTGCCCAGTTCGTGAGCTGGGTAGTAAGAAAAAATAATAATAATTCAGGAAGAGAAAAATGTCTGTTGAGAAGTTGGGCTGCGAGTTGTCGTATGCACCGTGGCAGCTGCCAAGGGCACATGGCCTCAGGGCAGCCCAAACCCACAGGTGAAGAAGCGCCAACACACAGTTCTCAGGAGGGGAGCTGTCATCAGAGGCCTGGGTTAGTGTGCATACCTTGTGGCTTTATGGAGAGCTTTAATGAGCTAATCCCTGCAAAAGCACCCAGCACAGTGCCTAGATCAGAGAAAGCACTCAGTATACACTAACTATGGATACTGGTTTAGTTCAGTAAACACAGTGAGCAACCCGGCAGGGAGCTGGATACAAAGCTGAATGGATCTAGTTCTGGCCCCTGAGAAAACATGCACATTAAGTGTTAAAGAATCCACCTGGGCACAAACCTATCCGAGAGCTGTCAGGCCAGCATAAGAATGCTTATCTCCTACAGATGTATTTATACAAATGTAGGTTTCATTCCTAGAGAGTCCTTCACACCAGAGAAATACCACATATGCTTTGTGCAACTGCCGGTATCTGCTTTTCTAGATATCTACTAAGTATTAAATGCAGATGTGGTGGTTTAGTCACTAAGTCCTGTCCGATTCTCTGTGACCCCATAGACTGTAGTCCTCCAGGCTCCTCTCTCCATGGGATTTCCCAGGTAAGAGTACTGGAGTGGGTTGCCCTTTCCTTCTCCAGGGGATCTTCTCAACTCAGAGACTGAACCTGCGTGTCCTGCATCTCCTGCATTGGCAGGTGGATTCTTTACCATTAAATCTAAATACTTAATCTTTAAAATACTCTTTTGGGAGAATTTTACAGCACAAACTGACTTGGCTGAAGAATTTCACAGTAAGAATACAAAGGTTAAACAAAAGATGACAAAAACTCCCTAAAGCAAGAGGAAGCATTTTTTTCATTGCTCCCCAGGTTTTCAAACTGCGTTCAAAATCATGAATCACGTGTCTCAAGAACTTTTCCTTGCCTAGTTGATGTTCACAAACACCACTGAAAGTGTGTAAGTTGTAGATAGAAGCTGGGTAACGGGTATTTTCCCTGGAAAGCTTTTTCAGTGATCTGCTTTCACAGGTGTTAAATGATGTCTCTAACCTCCGGATGATTCTAGTTCTTTTCTTTATTTTTTAGCGTTAAATCATTTGTTTCAGTTAAGTGACCTGCTAGTTCACACAGCTGAGTACTTAACACCTTTGAGTTTCCATTTCCTTGCCTGAAAAAATGGGGATAGTTAATAGGAACTATCTCAAAGGACAATTTTAGGATTTTTAATTTTAGGTTTAGTAGAGTCATTACAAAGCATTTAGAACATTACCTTGATAATAAATGTTTAATGATTATCTTATAATATAATATATAACTAGTATAATATATAACTAGTATATATATCTAGTATATAACTAATATAATATATAACTATTATCTAATGATAAAAGTATTAACTCTTATCATTATTACTATCATTATTATTGCAAATTCTTCATATTTCCTTTTCATATCAAATACTTCAAATAGCCCTTAAACTGTGTTTCTTAAGTGAACAAACCAGCTTTTCTTTGCTTCTGTGGGAAATGTTTTTCTTTGATGTCTTACCAATTTCCTAGTAAGCATTTTAAACAGAAATTGTATCTTGATGCCAAAGTGTTTGCTAGTAAAAAGCATATGAAATTTTCTCCCTCATGAAACAGCTCATTGAATTTTATTTTGGAGGTTACTTTTAAAATTTGTTTATTTAATATTTAAATTTTTGATTAATTTATTAATTTTTAATTGATAGATAATTGCTTTACAAATTTGTGTTGGTTTCTGCCATACATCAACATGAATCAGCCATAGGTATACATATGTCCCCTCCCTCTTGAACCTCCCTCCCACCTAAATTTACTTTTTATTGGAGTTTTTAATCACTGTAGGTTGCACAGAAAATCAGAGAAAACCTTATTATGATAAGAAATGTCAAAAAATCAGAAGGCCGGACACAGAAAGATGGAGCAGCTAAGGAAGAGTGATGATCAGGAGGCCTGAAAGTGTCCTATAGAAGAAGGGCAGCCAGCCTCCAGGCACTTCAGAACCATCCATGCCAGACCTCACTATTCCAAGTGCAGTCTGTGAACCAACAACCTCATAACATCTGACAAGCAGAATCCCAGGCCCCATGAGACCTACTGAATCAGAATCTGCATTTCAGAAACATCCCCAGGGGGTGGGTGGACACAGCAAAGTTCAAGAAGCACCAAGTTAGGCAACTGTTTAAAAGTACCAATGTCCAAACATCTGTCCCCACATCAAGAAAGTCAGATTCCCCAGGGGTGAGGCCTGGGTTTCCGTACTTTTTAAAAAGCTCCTGGTGGTTGATTTTAATGTGCAGCTAGGGTTGGAAAACCTGCAGAAGAGGAAAGCAGGACCGGGTGCAGCAATCAGAACAGCATCCATCCGGTGGAGAAGGAAAGAACACCATTTGGAGCCGAAGGATGAGCCTGAGTGCATGCGCAGAGGGACAGAAAACCCAGATGCCAGAGTTTATAGTAGCTGAGACAAGAGACAGTCAAGGGAGAGGAGGCTAGACCATCAGAGGACAGACTGCGAAAGGCCTTTGAAAGTGTTAGTCCCTCAGTCCTGTCCGACTCTTTGTGACCCCATGGACCCTAGCCCGCCAGACTCCTCTGTCCATGGAATTCTCTAGGCAAGAATACTGGAGTGGGTAGCCATTCCCTTCTGCAAGGGATCTTCCTGACCCAGGAATCGAACCCGGTCTCATGCACTGTAGGCGGATTCTTTACCACGTGAACCACCAGGGAATTGTGAGTAAGTAAGGATGGAGTAGGGCTGAGTTGCTGCATTTTGCTAATGATGTGCACTTTAAGTCTCAAAAAACTACTCAAAAAGAAGACAACCTGGGACCTGTAGATCAGGCGGCAGCTGGAAATTTCTCCTAAAACGGTGCCTCTGTTGTCTGGCTACATTTCTCTTAACAGATTAAAGATCTGACCCAGGAGAAGATAAACTGACGGTGTCCCATCTTTGGGCCCTGAAAGGTCTGGAGGTGGGAGAGAAGCAGCAGAATGTGGGTGTGAGGTTACCTTCCTAGGCAACTCTGATTAGAGGATGGTGTGAGGATGGCCGATCTCTAAAGCCCCTCCCTTTGGTTCCTGCCTTCAACAACAGATTTTCTTGTCTCTCTGCACTCTGAATTCCCCTTTATCTGCTGAAATCAGGACGAGTGCAGCCTTTATCCCTGCCATTTCTGGAATCTCTAGTCTTATAATGCATTTAAAATGCCTTCATGTAACAGACTTCAGTCCATCTTGCTGCAACTGGAGACAGGAGTCTGATAAGAGAGCTCCCCTAACTGCCCGCAAGTAGGAAAGGGAATTTTTGAAGAGCACAAAGCATTCAATTCACGTCAGTCGCTCAGTCGTGTCAGACTCTTTGCGACCCCATGGACTGCAGCATGCCAGGCCTCCCTGTCCATCACCAACTCCCGGAGTTTACTCAAATTCATGTCCATTGAGTCGGTAATCCCATCCAACCATTTCATCCTTTGTCATCCCCTTCTCCACCTGCCTTCAATCTTTCCCAGCATCAGGGTCTTTTCAAATGAGTCAGTTCTCTGCATCAGGTGGCCAAAGTATTGGACTTTCAGCTTCAGCATCAGTCCTTCTGATGAATAGTCAGGACTGATCTCCTTTAGGATGGACTGGTTGGATCTCCTTGCAGTCCAAGGGACTCTCAAGAGTCTTTTCCAACACCACAGTTCAAAAGCATCAATTCTTCGGCGCTCAGCTTTCTTTATAGTCCAGCTCTCACATCCATACATGACTACTGGAAAAATCATAACCTTGATTAGATGGACCTTTGTTGGCAAAGTGATGTCTCTGCTTTTTAATATGCTATCTAGGTTGGTCATAGCTTTTCTTCCAAGGAGCAAGCGTCTTTTAATTTCATGGCTGCAGTCACCATCTGCAGTGATTTTGGAGCCCCAAAAAATAAAGTCTGACACTGTTTCCACTGTTTCCCCATTTATTTGCCATGAAGCAATGGGATCAGATGCCATGATCTTAGTTTTCTGAATATTGAGCTTTAAGCCAACTTTTTCAGTCTCCTCTTTCACTTTTATCAAGAGGCTCTTTACTTCTTCTTCACAAAGCATTAGGTAGCTCAATCAGCAGAAGTCTCCCCCAGCAGTTCTCCAAGTGAATTTCTTCTTGCACCATATCCAGGTGGGCTTCTGGCCCATCTCTTCTCTATCAGGGTTTACAGTAGACTAGTACGTTTTCCTGCTCGCACTTGTGGAGAGCTACATTAATCTTTTACCTTTGACACTTCTTGGCTGAGCTTTCAAGGTCCTCCCTCACCCTCAACCGTGTAACCTCACCTCCCACTGCACTCCCAGCTCAAGCTCACTGCTATCATGAACAGGTTTTTTGTTTATTTATTCTTGCTTGGGATTCTCTCTCTTGGCTAATCACTTTTCAAGGTGAAGCTTCAGGAAGCTCCCTCATCATCCTCTCTAGAGTCCTCATTGCCTCCCACCTGGAGCCAGCACTACCAGCTGAGAACGTCTGTCTATCTGGTTTTTTTTTTTTTTTAACTCCAACAAGACTACAGATTTCTTAAAGGCAGGGACCAAGTCATCTTTCTTTTGTATTCTGCATAGAAGCTGGTAGAGAGTCAGGCCTGCATCAGTGGCCAGTATGCGTTCTCTCATTTACTCCATTATCCCTCATTGGCATAGCACCTGTTTTTAGGTGGTGAATTTGGTGCGGTGGATTTTTAAGCAGCATGCAGGGTTTATGGTTTGCAAGGGCCACTAGAGTGAATGGCAAAAATTTAAGAATTCTACTCTAAAAGCAAACTTATTTGTAAATTTTGTCTTACCATATCCCTCTCCTGTATCCTCATACCCTGAATAATAATGGAATTAGGAGTCACAGCAACAGCTATAGCAGTAGTAATAGCTGTAGCACTGGTGGTGGTAATGGTGGTAGAGGTGATAATAGTGGTAGTAGTAATAGTAGTAAAGGTAGTAATAATAGTAGTAGTAATAGTAATAGTAGTAGGTCCTACAGGGCTTCCCTGGTGGCTCAGATGGTAAAGAATCTGCCTGCAATGTGGGAAACCCAGGTTCAATCCCTGGGTTGGGAAAATCCTCTACAGAAGGGAATGGCTACTGTTTCCAGTATTCTTGCCTGGAGAATCCCATGGACAGAGGATGGTGGTGGGCTATAGTCTGTGGGGTCTCAAAGAGTTGGACACGACTGAGCTGCTACCACATATGTACACAGTAGATCCTACATGATCTGTCACTCCTCATTACCTTTCTGACCTCCCTTATCTGTCATTCTCCCCCTTCACCTCTGCACTCCAGACAACTGATCTCCCTATAGTTAGTCCCTTGAACACACCAGGCATGCTTCTACTTCAGAACCTTTGAACTTGCTCCTCCCCAAACAGGCACATGGCTTACTTGCTCACCTCCTTCAGGACTTTTCTCAGAGGGAAGCTTCTTGATGATGCCTTATGGACCATTCTATTTAAAATTACAAACCCTCCTAAGCTATTGTTGGAATTGGAAATTGGTGCAGCCACTATGGAGAACAGTATGGAGTTTTCTTAAAAACTAAAAATAAAGTTACTATATGATCCTGCAGTTCCATCCCTGAAAATCATAATTCAAGAAGACACATGCATTCTAATGTTCATTGCAGCACTATATACAATAGTCAAGACAAGTTCAGTTCAGTCACTCAATGGTGTCTGACTCTTTGTGACCCCATGACTGCAACACACCAGGCCTCCCTGTTCATCACCAACTCCCAGAGCTTACTCAAACTCATGTCCATTGAGTCAGTGATGCCATCCAACCTCATCCTTTGTCACCCACTTCTCCCGCCTTCAATCTTTCCCAGCATCAGGGTCTTTTGCAGTGAGTCAGTTCTTCACATCAGTGGCCTGATTGCAAAAGTATTGGCATTTCAGCTACAGCATCAGTCCTTTCAATGAATTTTCAGGACTGATTTCCTTTAGGATGGACTGGTTGGATCTCCTTGATGTCCAAGGGACTCTCAAGAGTCTTCTCCAGCACCACAGTTCAAAAGCATCAATTCTTTGGTGCTCAGCTTTCTTTAGAGTCCAACTCTCACATCCATACATGACCACTGGAAAAACCATAACTTTGACTAGACAGACTTTTGTTGACAAAGTAATGTCTCTGTTCCTTAACATGCTGTCTAGGTTGGTCATAACTTTTCTTCCAGGGAGCAAGCATCTTTTAATGAAAATAATGAATGGCAAAGTAATAATAGCATTTATTTATAATAATAATTAATATTTATTGCTAAGACTTTTAGATTCATTATTGCATTTACTCCTCATAACCTTATGAAATAAGCACTATTATAATCATACTTGACAAAAGAAAAAACTAAGGATAAGCATTTCATTAATTTGTTCAAGATATTACAACTAGCAAATCAACTGGAATTCAAAGCTAGGGAGTCTGACTTCAAACCCTATTCTTTTAATCATAATAGTTTTGCTTTTCAAACCAAGATATTTATCATTTTTATTTATGAATTTTTGAACTATATAGTAAAAAAAAGTCCAGCTTCTCTAATTTTTAGGAAACCTATTGGCTTCACATTATGAATGAAGATGAAATTTCTTCCTACCTCCCTTCTCTCCTATTACCCAATTTTCTTTTCGGATACTTTTTTACTTTCATAGCTTTATATGTATTGATAGCCTGTTACCTGATTTAGCAGATTTAGACAGTATCTTTGGACCACCCTCCGTGAGAAATGAGAAGATCCATACACTTACATTACCCACCTTCTCATTCTCTGCTGCTGCTGCTGCTGCTGCTAAGTCGCTTCAGGCATGTCCGACTCTGAGCGACCCCATAGACGGCAGCCCACCAGGCTCCTCTGTCCCTGGGATTCTCCAGGCAAGAACACTGGAGTGGGTTGCCATTTCCTTCTCCGTCTCATTCTCTCTACCGTCTGAGGTTTTTAATTATTTTTGTACATTATCTTTCTTTGTAATGTTCACATTATATTCTGAGCCACAATTGCCACTGCTGTTAGTTTTATTGTTGCATTTAGATAGATTCAATCCCTACTGCCAGTCCTTTTTGTTTTACCTCTTCCACTTACCTTTTATGCAATTAAATTTTATCCTTTATTAGTGTTTCAAGGAAATATGAACCATATTCAGCACTGCTACACACATCTGTGCAGATTGTGCAGTGCACAATTCCAGGGAACAGCATTCATGTTACAGTCTATGGAATGCCACATACATGTATGCCACATGTGGCAGCTCTGACTACTTTTTTTTATGACTACTTTTTTATTATTACTTTCTTATTGAAGTATAGTTGATTTACAATGTCATGTTAGTTTCTGGTGTACAGCAAAGTGATTTAATGATTTAGTCATGTTTGTGTGTGAATATATATACATACACACACATATACACATTTACTTTTTTCATTATGATTTATTACTGAATATTGAATAGTTTCCTATGCCAACATATATGCAAATATTCTTTTTTCATTATGGTTTATTATAGAATATGAAATACAGTTTCCTGTGCAATAAAGTAAAACTTTTTTGTTCATCTATTTTATATATAGTGGTTTGTATCTGCCAATTTCAAGCTCCTAAATGACTACATTCTTCAGATTCTGTCATAATTGAAAATATCTGTCAGTTGCTTATTTACTTTTGTGCAGTTTATCTGGGTATAACACTTTTTTTCTTTCCTTGAGGGCTTTCTAATCATTGCTCTAATCATTCTGAAATATTTTCTATATTAACTAATACCTTGGAAAAGGGGGACACGTGAAGGTGGCCTGTGTGCCAAATGCCAAACTTGATCTTTATGGATTCTTAAAGGTTAGAGGATTAGGGTTTTGCTGGTCTGCTGGGTTAGAAATAACATCTTATTAGTGGTAGTGTTGATGGATGTGTCCCTTATTATTCCTTTTATTATTTTATTATACATGTAAACATTTTAATTTCATGGCTGCAATCACCATCTGCAGTGATTTTGGAGCCCAAAAAAATAAAGTCTGACACTGTTTCCCCATCTATTTCCCATGACATGATGGGACCAGATGCCATGATCTTAGTTTTCTGAATGTTGACCTTTAAGCCAACTTTTTCACTCTCTTCTTTCACTTTCATCAAGAGGCTTTTTAGTTCCTCTTTACTTTCTGCCATAAGGGTGGTGTCATCTGAATATCTGAGGTTATTGATATTTCTCCTGGCAATCTTGATTCCAGCTTGTGCTTCTTCCAGCCCAGCATTTCTCACAATGTACTCTCCATATAAGTAAAATAAGATTAGGCCCTTGCAGATCAAGGCTTGCCTCCTCCAGGAAAATTTGCTTGAATTATATACTAAGGGAGACTACCAGTGCCAGCAAAGAAACAGACACAAAAGGGGTTTGACTTGAGGGACATATAGTTTATTATGAAATCAACTATAGCAAAGGAAGGAAAGGGTTAACCATCCGTGTGCTTGGGACTTCTCATTTGGGGACTGTGACGTCTTTAGCTTGTGAGGGCCAGATTCACTATGTGTCCTGGACAAGATGCTCTGAGCCTGCCAGTTCCATAGTCCCCTTAGGAGAGGGCAGCCAGAGTAATAACTTGCCTCTAAAGCCAGGTCACACCCTCCACCCCCGGCACCTGACTCCAAAAACAGCCCTCTGAAATCTGGCAAGTTTTACCAAACAGGGATGGCCGATAGCGGCTGGCGACTAACTGAACCAACCAGATTCTTTCATAACAAGTCTGGTCATGGCACACACAAAGAGGTGGCCGACACTGAGTGGAAGTAGAGAACATGTGGAGAGAAGGACAGAAGAAGCCAATAGAAGCAGAGAAGAGAGAGAGTATAGTTGAGGCGTGAGTGTGGCCTTGATGTTAGGGGCAGGAACGGCCTTATGACCAGACCAAAAAGGCAGTCACTGAGCCCCGAGGTCAGGGAAGCCACCCTGCACCCTGAACTGTGTTCCCAGTCTGTGAAGTCAGGCTAAGTGACCGGTATTTGTCAAAACACACCACACGGTAAATTGAAGATTTATGCATTTCATTGTATATAAATTTGACCTCAAAGGGGACAAAAGAATGATAAACAAATATTGAACTTTAAAAATATTCAGCTGACTTGTTTGGTCTGATTCAAAATGCATCCAAACGAAGGTGGTGTGATAGATGGAAAAAGAGGAGCAGATAGATGGATAGACATGTGATGAAGTGACCGCACTAAATATTAATGGTGACATCTGAGTGGAAGGTGTGTGGATGTTCACTATAAAATCCTTTACACTTTTTTGTATTTTGAAAATGTTTGTCATAAAATCTTATAGGCAAAAGCTTTGGGGGATGGCTAACTCATGGAAAAGAAGGGAAATAGTCAATTACATCGAAATGAATCAACAGAGGAGAAAAAAGAAGACAGCAAAGAAATTAAATGAGAGCACCCCCCCCCAAAAAAATGCTGGGTTCAGAGTGAATGGACCCTGATGCTAAAAGAACAAAGATTGGGAGCCGTGAGGAGACAGCAATCAAAGGAAATATGTAGGTCTTAATAAAATTACATCTATATAGAAAAGGCACAATTTAGAAATACATAAAAGTAGTAAAATGAAAAACATTAAAGTCACAGTTGGCATGGCCCTGAGAGAGAAGAAACTGGATGTGATTTTAGTACAAGAAATAAAGAGTAATACCTAAAGAGAATTTTATGGTACATAAAGGGAGTGGGTTTCAGGCATCTTCCCACAAGTCAGTAATAGGAAAAGGGAATCATGTAGAGGTGGAATTTTGTTTAATATACAAAATGAGCATGTTTGAAAGAAAGAGAACCTCAGCTGCCAGATGTGTATTTATGACACTGCATATGAATGGGAGCCTGGGAATAATAATAAAATGTGTAACTGCCTCCCAAAAGTAATCTTTCCTCCATGCAAGAATATTTCAATTGTGTCTTTAAAAAAGACAGACATGTGAGAAATCATCAGAAATCAATCTACAATAAAAAGGGTCTCTGGGCAGAATTTGGGAAGGCTGATTGAAGATTTATGACAGATGAGCTACCCATCAAGTCAGAAATTAAATACATTTCTGCTGTTTACAAATGATAGATAGTCAATAAATATGTGGGTAGGAAAGACACCTATAAAGCTACACACATAATCCTGTAATAATGAATTTGGAAATCTTCTAAGCCTTTGTGTCCAGATCTGTAAAATGGAAACAATTCTCAATATAAGTCCTCAGTAGGTGTTTCTACTTACTTGTGAGAATACAAGTAAATAAATGTGTTTAGTTACATCCAGGCTTCCCTGATAGCTCAGTGGGTAAAGAATGCACCTGTAATACAGCAGACCCCAGTTCAATCCCTGGGTTGGGAAGACCCCCTGGAGAAGGGATAGGCTACCCATCCAGTATCCCTGAGCTTCCCTTGTGGCTCAGCTGGTAAAGAATCCACCGGCAATGAAGGAGACCTGGGTTGGAAGATCCCCTGGAGAAGGGACAGGCTACCCACTCCAGAATTCTGGCCTAGAGAATTCCATGGACTGTATAGTGATGGGGTCACAAAGAGTTGGACACAACTTTCACTTTCACTACATACAGGAGCCTGGAACCCCAGAAAGGGAAATGGATCTGTAAAATTTTCTGGATTGTGAGAGAACAAAAGATCTCTAATCTCTATGAAGTATAAGGTGCAGGATAAAGTTTTCCCAACATTCCATAGTAATCACTGAAATTAGAATAAAATAATTTGGAATTTGGAATGAGCTAGATTTTATTAGACCCAGAGGGCATTTTTTCAATGATTAAAGGAATGATGGAGAAGAGTTCCAAATGTCCTCTAAGATTTGAAAGAGTTGTGATACATGTTAAAATGGGGACAAATGATGGAAAAAATAAAGTCACATGTTTGCTTGCTAATTATAAAGTGACATGCATGCATGCTTAGTGGCTTCAGTCGTGTCCGATTCTTTGCTACCCTATGGCCTACCAGGCTCCTCTGTCCAGGGGATTCTCCAGGCAAGAATACTGGAGTAGTTCGCTGTGCCTTCCTTCAGGGGATCTTCCCCCTCCAGGGACTGAACCCACGTCTCTCCTGTCTAATGCTTTGGCAGGCAGGTTCTTTACCACTAGTGCCATCTGGGAACCCCCATAAAGTGACATAGGCTTTTTGTTAAAAGTTCAGATAATTCCAAAATGTATAAGGCAGAAAGTTAAGGTCTCCACCTTCAATTAGGTAAATCAGAATTTTAAAATAAAAGTAAATATTCCTCCTCTAACTCCCAGTGAAGCTTTTAACCTGTGAATTGGTCTATGAATTGGTCACACCAATTTTAATCCATGAAATAGATTCATCAATTCAATCAAACTTCTGGGCTGGGACCCAAGCATCAGTATTTAATTCTCCCCCAGGTAATTCCAATATAGAGCCAAGGTGGAGAACCAGGGTTTAAGAACTGTGGTTCTCCAAGGGCGGGCATCAGATCAGCAGCATCAGTGACACCCAAGAGCTTATTAGAAATGCAAATTCTTGGTCCTCACCCCCAACCCCAGACCCACTGCAATGGGTGTTGTGAGACCAGTGAGAGGTAATGGTAAAGGATGTATTGAACAGTCACTAAGATTTACATGACATTTCCAGTGTAAGGGAGTTACTTGTATGATAAGCAAGCATCATTTGTGATATAATTTAAATGCAACTTTATTTTTGTCTTTCACTTCCCCTTTAATATGGAGGAGTACATTTCCCCTGTTCCTAGATGAGAATACGGTCAGATCCTACGACCCTTCTGCTGGTTTGGAGGCAAAATCTCCCAATTCAGAAATTATAAGACACGTTCAGGGTGAGACTTCTCTGTTGCCCTCCCAGACCTCTGGGAGGTCCCCCAGGGAGTGGCATGTGGGGAGAGACAAGAGGAAGGTGTAAGGAGGGACAAGGAGGTTCCCCCATGACCGACAGCTTCTGCTCTCCTGGCCGGTAGGTGGACATTAAAAGCCACCTCTTCCCGCACAGGTGCTTTCTTGGACCCACTGGAGGTCATTCTGCTTGCCTGTCCGGCCACGATCCCACAACACGGACCCTGAATTCTGCTCCTCTGGGCACTGCTCCCCATGACCCATGGCCCTGTGCAGTGCCCATACGGACTCCATCAGGTCATCCCTCATTCTCTCCTTACCTTCTCTAGATCCTCAATGGCATGAGGTCAACCAATCTCTGACCTTCAAGAAGTCCTCATGCTCCCTTCATCCCACAAGTCCCCAGGAGTGCAGGCAACCCACCTACCTGCAGCTCTTGGTCCTCTGCATCTTTCTCGGGGTGAATCAGGTCCCCCCACCCCAAGTCAGCTCTTCCCCATCAAGCTCTCTGAACGATCCCCTGGGAGTCACCTGTCACTGGGCGACCTCAGAGGGCAGGAGATTCACATTATGAAAACAGTCCTCACTCAAGAAAATCCCCCTGAAACTAACACAACTTTGTAAATTAACTAGACTTCAGTTGTTAAAGAATAATAATAATAAAATAAAATTCCCTCACATATTCTCAGTCCTCTCCACTTCTTGATTCTTTTTATTATCTTAAAGCTGGTGAGAAGTTCAAGAGATCGTGAATCAGTTTAGGGACATTTTCTTTGTAAACTGTCCGTGTGATGATTTGGTGTTGGAATATGACATGTATCGTGGACTGAAGAGAAGCTTCCATTTTCACATCCTGTTGCGTGAGGAGGTTCTCGTGTGATCCAGTAAGGTGTGTGGCGTAATAGTCATTATTGTCCAAGGTCAGGCATCTAGAAAGAAGCAAGGAAGAGACATGGACTCAGATCTTCCAGCTCTGAAATGTCCTCTTTCAACTACCACATTAGATGGACCGAATTTGCTGAAATCGAAACTAGAGGTAATGAGACACAGAATATGTATAAATATCATTTATTAAGGCTGAGGTCCCACTTGAACTGACAGCCCCATGAGTACAGAACTGGAATGAGAGTGCTCCCTAAACATATTCAAGAACCAGAAAATGTCAATAAAATGGCATCTTAGTTAAGCTTCCTTTGATTGGAAAAATAAAGGCCAACGCTTGAAATAAATGGATATGTTCACTACTTTGGTTGTGGTGATGGTTTTATGGGTTTATACATATGTCAAAATTTAGTAAATTAATGCTTTTAAATGTGTACAGATTATTGTATGTAAATTTCACCTCAATAAATTGTTTTTTTAAACTCAAACAGCAAAAACAAAGTGGGTTAATGTGGGATATCAAAGATCCAATGTCAAGAATAAGGACACTCTAGGGTAACAGAAATCTGAAAACGTCAGAAAAAGAATTAGGAACACAAAATGCGTGTTATAAAACAGGATCATGGGACTGCCCCAATGGTCCAGTGGTTAAGATTTCCTGGTCAGGGAACTAAGATCCCACATTCCTCATGACAAAAAACAAAATCATAAAACAAGCACAATGTTGTAACAAATTCAATAAAGTCTTTTAAAATGGTCCATGTTAAAAAACAAACTTTAAAAAATAAATAAAACAGGTTCATGAGGCAAGTAAAAGAAAGTGGAACATTTGGGGTTTAGTGCTCCTAAGATATTGATATTCAGTGTCTGTGGAAGTTTTATTGCCTTTGTTAGGTGGTTGGGAGTGTGTGCGTGCTCAGGTGTGTCTGACTTTTTGCAACCCTATGGACTATAGCCCACCAGGCTCCCCTGTCCCTGGAATTCTCCCTGCAAGAATACTAGAGTGGGTTTCCATGCCCTCCTCCAGGGCGTCTTCCCAACACAGGATTGAGCCCATGTCACCAGCGTCTCCTGCATTGTGGGCAGATTCTTTACCACTAGCACCACCTGGGAAACCCCTTAGGTGGTAGGGAAAGAGCTGTCCATATTTATATATATAATATGAAGCATACTTTAAAACTCTTTCAAAAGTCCAATGAGATCAGGTATACATTAGCACTTTGAAAAGTGTAACATGTTAGACAAATGTAAGTGATTATTAACCATATAAAATATTATAGTTATTCTGGTTAATTCAGCATTTCCCCAGCAGACACCGTCCAACTTCATGGATAATTGAAAATCCTGCACATCTTTCTCACTGACAGGTTGAGAAGTTTTCAAAACAGTCTTGAGTCCTAGATATGGATGTGTGACTGTATTGCCATAAGCCTCTTTAAGCCTGGCCTCTCCAGGGGCTGACCCACTGCGTCCATCACCAGCAAGATTCCCAACTGATGTGAGTAGGAGTGGGCAGTGGGGAGGGGGGACATCTTGTGCCGCAGCCATGTCGAGTGGACTTGGCTTGTCCAGCCATCTGTAACAGGGAAAACAAGCTTCCCACACACGAGCATGAAGTCAACAGATGGAGGGTTGGGGATGGCTTCCGTCCTTCAGGGAGAAGGCAGGGCCTGTGTCTTTCCTCTTAGAGCAAGCTTTCAGAAGGTTTGTAGGCTGTTGGAACACACTTTCCAGAAATCTCTTTAAGCTTTCACAAGCTGCAAACACATGTCCCCTGCCTGGATAGTTCCTAGCAGGTGACGCTCAGTGAAGAGCCATGATTTTTGTGTGGCACCCAGGAGTCTCACTTGGCATCTTGCTCAACAGAGGAAGGGGGCAACATAGGCCTGTGTCTCTAAGTGCCCAGGACATCGTCTGATACAGATCAGGGACTCAGGAAGCATTTCAAGAAGGAAGGGAGGGAGGGTGAGAGGAAAGGAAGGAAGAGATGGGACAAAGGAAGGGTGGAATGAAATAAGGAAGGAAAGCAGAGAGGGAGGGAGTGAGACAGAAGGTAGAACGGAATGACTCTCCTGAGAGGAAGGCAGGGACCCTCCAAAATGGCCGTAAGCAAACATGTGCCAGCCGTCTAGGGAATGTGGGAGTTTTGCAAGCTGTTCACCAGTGGAGATTGAGCGCCTTGTGGGAGTATGGACAAAGGGAACTTTCTGTGGTTCAGGTACTCTTCCCCTTCCCCCAGACCACACCTGACCTGAAGAGATGGGTTCCCATGACAGACACTGTTGGCTACCCACCCAGTATCCAGCCTTGCTTCTTCTTTAACTAAGAGAACATTGATTTATTCAGTAAATGTGCCAGCTTATCTCTTTCAGATCCCCTCACTGATAAGGAAGTAGCCACGTGACCTGTACTGCTGTGCTCAGTCGCTCAGTTGTGTCCAACACTTTGCAACCCTATGGACCGTAGCCCGCCAGGCTCCTCTGTTTGTGGGCTTCTCCAGGCAAGCATATTGGAGTGGGTTGCCATGCCCTCCTCCAGGGGATCTTCCCAACCCAGGAATCGAACCCCATCTCCTGAATTGGCAGATGGCTTCTTTACCACTAGTACCACCTGGGAAACCCCGGCCATATGACCCAGATCCGGCCAATAAGATGTAAGCAGAAGCCTACAGAATAGAGCTTCTCAGAAAATGTGTTTCCTCATTTTAAAAAAATAAATAAAGTCTTTCCCTTTTTACTATTCTTTGTCCTCCTTTCTTCCTGCCTGGAATGAAATGTGATTTCTTTCAGTGATGGAGTCATCTTGCTCTCCTGAGGCCAAAAGCCACACACTACAGACAATAAAGCAGGAAGCATGAGAAAGACAGTCTCTGACAGCATTATGTATATTCTGCATCAGTTCTAGACTGCCTTTCTCCAGACTTCTTTTCACATGAGAAAAACAAAATTTCTGTTTGGTTCATCACAATCAGGTTTGTGTTATAAGCTGTTAGGTATAATTATAACTAGTGAATCAGAGACACAACGTGGACACAAGTTCTTCTGGAAACCAACCCACTGGGAGGAGAAACACAGTGATGTTTCCTCAAGGGCGCACACCCACGAGTTAGAGTTCTTGTTATAAATTACGGACTCCCAGCCTCTAAGTAAGGGGACTGAAATAAGAACCAGATCACGTGCTGGAAGACCCCGCTAAGGTTGACTCAGCAAGGTTGCCATGGAGTCACTCTCCCCGCTGCCTGAAGACAGAGCTGGCTCTATTGATGGGGATGGAGCTGTGGGGACACAGATGTAGTAAGAAGACAGCTATTTAAAGAGACAGTGAAAAGGCTGAAACAAGCGTTGGGGTCACTGGTTAGACCACCGGCAGAATGGCAACACTGATTCTCGTTGTTTCTGGGCAACATGGCAAAATGACAAGAGATGGTGTCATGAGATGAAGTGTCACTGGCAAGAACCAGGACCTCCAATTACAGCAACAGCGTCAAAGCTAGAGAAGAAACAAACTGAGCTAGAAGAGTGGGGTTTGTTGGACTTTTGGACTTTATTGTCAATGGCCTGATCAGATATTTGGAGGACCAGACATCTGGGAAATATGGCAGATGTTCAAGGCTGCCTACAAGCATCCATCTCCCCAACCCTCTTCCTGGCTGAACAGCCCATCACACTGCAGATGTGAACATGTCATTCACCTGCTTTCCCAGCTTCCCCCGCAGCTGGGGCACAAGCCTATGACCCATCCATGGAACCTGAGCAGAAATCCACTGAAGGGCTTCTCAACAAGCCTTTCCTTCTAAATAAGGCATCCTTCTTCACTTGACATAAGTTGGGATTGAGACTGTGGCTCAAATTAATCTCAAATTAGGTTATATGTGGGTTAGCGGGTGAATATAGCTTTGCTCTCAGGACTTTGCACACCTGTCAATCACTAACAAAAGGCTTAAGTCATGATTTTATAGGAAGACAGGCTTCTCTGGTGTCTGTAAAGCAAGAAACTGTCTCAAAACCTTCCCAGGTGCACCCAGCAGGTTCTGGCAGTCAGGCTAGGACAAAGGAGAGCAGCAAAGTGACTCCACCGCGGGACAAGTGGGATTCATTTCACTTCCAGAAGTTGAACGGCAGCTAGTGCGACTGCCCAGTTGTCTGGAGTGAGCGCTCCTGCCAACAGTATGCTCCCCAGGGCCTATCCTGGGGGAATGGGGTCGGGGCTGCGGCCTTCTCCCCTGGGACACCTCACCTGGAGTCCGTGTTCAGTTTCAAGTGCCTGGGAGCCACCCGCTACTGATAAGCCTGGCTCCCTTGACGGCTGTCCTCAGGGGCCACAGGATGCTCTGGAGAGAGAGGGGAGGGGTCTCCTCCGACCTGTGGGCCTGGGTCTCCCCTGTCGCTCGCCAGCCAGCGTCCTTCACGGCTCCTCTCTAGCGTTCTCCCCTCCCTCACCTCAGAGCTGTCACCAGGGTCAGCTTTCCACGCACGGAGGGAAGCGAGTCAGGGGACCACGAGTGCATGTCCATGTCAGAGGCAGATTTGACAAGACCCCAAGTAGTACAGCCGGCTTGCTTCGTCCCTGACTTGTAATCACGCTTTTATAAGCCTGAGAGGGAATTCACCAGAAAGGGTCCATCAGGGAAAATGGCTCACTATGCCGTGTGAGCATAAAGGCAGGGAACTAGATGTCATGTTCATCATGCAGGCAGCCTCCCAGAAAGCCAGTTTGAATTACTTTATCATATGCATATCCCTGAATCCGTTCTAGCGAACAAAAAGGGAATAATTTGTAAGCTAAATTTAACTATTGAGAGTACCAAATTACTAGTAATATCCCTCACATCTCTATCAAGAACAGCCCTAGAGAAGGACGCTCTTTAAATAGGTCACCCTCAACCTTTCCTCCAGACTGATCACATGGGCTGGGGGGTTCTCTGCAGCTGCCTTCATGGACTTCATGTCAGTTCAACTCCTGCAGACTCACTGAACATCTCCCCTCTGCTCAGCACTGAGGAACCTGCTGGGGGAACTTCATAAGAAGGGTCTGCCCCCATGAAACTGAAGCTCCTTTAGGAACAAGACTTTTGAGCAGAAAAGGGTCAAAGAAAGACTGCAGGCAGCCCTGAGGTCCAAATGGAAGACCTAAATGTGAGTGTCTGATGAGTCCCCTTGTCCCCCAGCCATTTGGGGCACCCGTGTCCTCAGAGACCCAGAGGTGACCGTCACCATGATAAAGCCACTCGCTTTGTCACTGGCGCTGCTCCCTCAACACAGCGTGACCTTTCTCCCCTTCGTTCGTAGGACCACCCCCTCAAGGGCCACCTCCTCCACGACATTCCCAAAAGCCCCCAGTCAGAGTGAATGGCTCCTTCCACCAGACTCTCCACGAGGGCCTCTTGCACCTCGAACCAGGAGCTCCTTACTATGGTTTAGTGAGCAGAAGAAGTCAGAGGTAGATCTTTATTTATGTCTATTACACTTGCAAGGAGATCCAACCAGTCCATCCTAAAAGAAATCAGTCCTGAATATTCCTTGGAGGACTGATGTTGAAGCTGAAACTCCAATACTTTGGCCACCTGATGTGAAGAGCTGACTCATTTGAAAAGACCCTGATGCTGGGAATGATCGAGGGTGGGAGGAGAAGGGGACGACAGAGGATGAGATGGTTGGATGGCATCACGGACTCAATGCATGAGTTTGAGTAAATTCCAGGAGTTGGTGATGGACAAGGAGGACTGGCATGCTACAGTCCATGGGGTCCCAAAGAGTCAGACATGACTGAGCAACTGAACTGAACTGAACTGAACTGAACACTAGTAATATATATCTTTATGGTAAAGAAAAAAAGAGGGAGACATAAAAGAAAGAAAGAAAGAAAACAAAACCTTTAAAGACTAATACACACAAACAAAACTTAACTGCATTTCTATCCCCCAGACTAACAGATGTCAATATTTTGGTAAGCCTTCTTTCTAGATGCTTTTCTACATGCATAGAGACAGAGATAGAGGTGTAGACGTAAATATAAATATGGAAAGATATAAGGCTTCTGTTGTTAAAAAATGAAATAATACTGCACGATGCAGTTTTGTGAATTGTTTGCTTCCTTTGGCAAAGGATCTGGAGCCTATTTCCATGTCAAGAAATTCCTTCTAATGTCGGGCAAGTCAGCTTTTTTCTCCATCGGTTAGATACAGAAAAAGAAGCCACCAAATATGAAGATGAGACTCCCTCCCGAGCTGTGCCCTCCTGGGAGAGACTGATCACACAGCATCACACACAAGCAGCCCACAGCTCAGCACCTGTGCACACCTCCAGCCCGCAAAATAGGGGCTTGAGAAACCCCATCCCGCTCTTACCTTCTGCTCTGGCCTCAGCAAGGTTTAACTCAAGCAACTGTGGGACAGTGTCAAAGATCAAGGGATCTGTGCCTCATTGCAGGGGGCTTCCCAGGTGCCGCCCAGTGGTAAAGTATCCGCCTACCAATGCAGGAGATGTGAGTAGCAGTTTCAATCCCCGGGTTGGGAAGATCCCCTGGAGGAGGACATGGCAACCCACTCCAGTATTCTTGCCTGGAGAATCCCATGGACAGAAGAGCCTGGCGGGGTACAGTTAGTTCATAGGGTCACAAAGAGTCAGACACACCGGAAGCAACTTAGCACGTACAGGTAGAAAACAAATGGCTGCTGGGGACAGTGCACCTACATAAACCAGCCCCAAATCAGGGAACAGAGGGGTTTTTTTTAATATTTACTTATGTATCTATTTATTTGGCTGCACCAGGTCTCAGTTGTGGGACACAGGATCATTGATCTTCATTGCAGCATATGGGATCAAACATGGGTCCCCTGCATTCGGAGTACAGAGTCTTAGCCACTGGACCATCAGAAAAGTCCCAGGGAGCAGAGTTTAAAGGAAAGCGGTCCCAAATCTTCAACATCACGTTTACTAACTTCAGAGAATTCTGTGATAAAAAATATGTATATATATTTGCTTATCTATTTTTAATTTACCTAAATCTGATTGTCATACATTTAGGATGTTTCTTTATTAGTAAAGGCAGTGCCAAAGAATGCTCAAACTACCGCACAATTGCACTCATTCACACGCTAGTAAAGTAATGCTCAGAATTCTCCAAGCCAGGCTTCAGCAATTCGTGAACCGTGAACTTCCAGATGTACAAGCTGGTTTTAGAAAAGGCAGAGGAAGCAGAGATCAAATTGCCAACATCCTCTGTATCATCGAAAAGAAAGACAGTTCCAGAAAAACATCTATTTCTGCTTTATTGACTATGCCAAAGCCTTTGACTGTGTGGATCACAATAAACTGGAAAATTCTGAAAGAGATGGGAATACAAGACCACCTGACCTGCCTCTTGAGAAACCTATATGCAGGTCAGGAAGCAACAGTTAGAATTGGACACGGAACAACAGACTGGCTCCAAATAGGAAAAGGAGTACGTCAAGGCTGTATATTGTCACCCTGCTTGTTTAACTTATATGCAGAGTACATCATGAGAAACGCTGGGCTGGAGGAAGCATAAGCTGGAATCAAAATTGCCGGGAGAAATATCAATAACCTCAGATATGCAGATGACACCACCCTTATGGCAGAAAGTAAAGAGGAACTAAAAAGCCTCTTGATGAAAGTGAAAGAGGAGAGTGAAAAAGTTGGCTTAAAGCTCAACATTCAGAAAACTAAGATCATGGCATCTGGTCCCATCACTTCATGGGAAATAGATGAAGAAATAGTGGAAACAGTGTCAGACTTTATTTTGGGGGACTCAAATCACAGATGGTGATTGCAGCCATGAAATTAAGAGATGCTTACTTCTTAGAAGGAAAGTTATGACCAACCTAGATAGCATATTCAAAAGCAGAGACATTACTTTGCCAACAAAGGTCTGTCTAGTCAAGGCTATTGTTTTTCCAGGGGTCATGTGTGGATGTGAGAGTTGGACTGTGAAGAAGACTGAGCGCTGAAGAACTGATGCTTTTGAAGTGTGGTGTTGGAGAAGACTCTTGAGAGTCCCTTGGACTGCAAAGAGATCCAACCAGTCCATCCTAAAAGAGACCAGTCCTGGGTGTTCATTCAAAGGACTGATGCTGAAGCTGAAACTCCAATACTTTGGCCACCTGATGAGAAGAACTGACTCATTGGAAAAGACCCTGATGCTGGGAGGTATTGGGGGCAGGAGGAGAAGGGGACGACAGAAGATGAGATGGCTGGATGGCATCACTGACTCGATGGATGTGAGTTTGAGTGAACTCCGGGAGTTGGTGATGGACAGGGAGGCCTGGCGTGCTGTGATTCATGGGATTGCAAAGAGTCGGACACGACTGAGCTACTGAACTGACTAAAAAATGAATCACTGTGAACATGTTTGCCAGACTGTGTGCACTATCATGAATATTTCCTGAAGATAAATTTCCAGAGGTAGAATGGCTGGGTTAAGGAGAATTGCATTTTTAAGGCTTTTAAAAGAGCCAAACCAAAAGGCCCAAGGTTGTAGCAATTTAAACTTGTGGTTCAAGCTCAAAAGGAGTGGCCTCCACCACAAATTAAGGAAGGCTTCACAGAGGAAGTGAAATTTCAGCCCAGTGGAGATGGGGAAAGTCAGGCCAGAAAAGAACAACACTCCAACTAAAGACATGGTGAGGGAAGCACTTCTAGGAACCCCTGAGCTCCATTTAGTGGAGGGTGGGCAGCCTGCATAGGAGGAAGAGAATATAAAGGCTGGCAGGAGGGCTGAAGTCAAACTGGAGACATGAATGCCTGGCCAAAGGGCAGGGAGTTTCGTCAACCACATCTGAGCAAGGAAAACACAGTCAGATACGATCAGCTATAAATTGCCCAAAACAATGTTTATTCAGAGATTATACAACTAACCAAGAAAGATAAGAAAGATGTAAATTGCCTATTGTGCTTGAAATAATAACACTAATTCTTACCATCAATGTGGGCAGACTTCCATCTGTCTATGGATTGTGCAACATAATCATGGATATGCATGTGGTCCTACATGTGTCATTTTGATGCGGGACCGTTGTTTGCTTATAACCCAGAAAGCTTTATGTGTGCTCCATCTTTGCAGTTTGTTGGTATAACTGTATGAGCTGCTCTCCTCCAAGATTTCAAGGCAGAAGAAAGAGTAGGTCCTCAAATGCATCTGGGGAGTTTCTGCCCTCACTTCCATCCCCTGGTTTCAGCCCCATAGGTGGGTCGAGTCAATGCCCCCCCCCTCTCTCTCTCCATCTCCTGAGCACCTCCTAGCCCAGGAGGGATTCTCATTGCCTCCTTGTGGGATGGGAAAGCACCTTATGTCACAGCCTACCTCATCCCCTGTTCTACTGTTCACCTGCATAAATGCCAAACACTAGTCCTCCAGCATTGGCTCCCAGAGAACACACAAACCTCACTTCTCTCAAAGAATCTGACTCCTCACACTAAAACCTTGCAGATGGAAATCACAGCTGTTGTCTTTGATGTGCACTTTGAGAGCCTGTCTTGGAAGCCAGGAAATGAAAGTGGTCTCTACCCTTCAGTTAGATACCGCAAAGCTCCCTGTGTCAGAGGAATTGAACTTTGCCCCAAAAGAGGTCTGGTCTTTGCCCTTGGCTCCTGGGGTGCTTACCTCTAAGCCTGGAATGTCCTGCCCTATAGGAATGTCCCTGCTTACCTGGAGGCATTGGACCACACCAGACATGTGATTTATGGAGGGGGTTTTGAGGCAAGCGCTATCAGCTCAGTTTCTGAAGACGGAGCTGGAGCCTGAGGTCAGCCACATGAGCCATCGTCAGCCATGGAACCCAAACAAAAACTCTGGACACCAAGGCTCAGGTGAACATTCTTGGTTGGCAGTCCCCCACATAACATACATTATCACACAGCCTTGGCAGAAGAGTAACCCTGTCCATGACGGTGGGGGAGGATGACCAAAGACTCCGCACCTGGGACTTTCCCCCACCACCTCTTCCCATGGCAGGTCTTAACCTGCATCTTTCCCCTGTAACAGACCATAGCTGAGAGCATAATGGCCTTCAGTGGGATCTGTGAATACTCGAGAGGTATTAAACCTGAGGATGGTCTTGGGAACTGTTTCTCTAAATCTGCACCCCCAATTCAGTAGATGCTTCAGCTCCCTGGAAAGAGAGGGTTGCAGAGCAACTGAAGTTACCAGCAAGGAGAATTATCCCAGATAATGTACCAAAATATTGTCCCATCACACATGTCTAAAAAGGAAATGAATGCAGTGTGGCCATATGTGGTAAGTGCTAATAGTGAGGTACACACCCTGAATGGTACTAAATTCGGAAGAGGGAACATGGTGGGTGGAAGAGATTAGAGAAGGTTTCATGGATTTCATGGAACTTGAGCTGAGATTTTGAGAATGTAGAGAAATCAAGCAGTCAGAGTGAAGAAGAACATTCCAGGTAGGAAAGAATGATTTATATCAGCTTGCCAAATTGGCATAGCATTGAGAATCTGGGGAGGAAAGGCTGAAACAGAAAATTAGGGAATTATTAGCTGTGAAAGATTCTTGATGTTATTTATCTCCCTGAATGCCCTCATTAGCTGATCACTGTAAAAGTCTTTTCAAAATCCCAACAATCACTTTGCTAATTTGGAACACAGAAGCAAGGGTCCTATTCTTGATTCTTCTTTGGTCTTTTCCACACAGTCCACACTGAATACACGTATGAAAGAGCAGACAGACCGTGGGGGAAAAGGGGTGTTGGTGAAGGCCTCAGTGGCATCAACACACACGAGAGCACTGGCAATTAACAAGGCCACCTCACTGTCCAACTCAAGGAGGTGCCGCTCACAGGGGATGCAGACGGACCGGGTCCCCTGAAGTCGTGTGATGCTCTTACCCTCACGAGTAAGGAAAAGCTTTGAGGCCGCAGGTTCGATAAGAGATCACTGGCTCCGATCAGAGAAATTACAAAACATGAACACTCATACTGAGGACCATAAAATAATTAAGGCTAAGGGACCACACACAGCCCAAGTGACAATTAGAGCTATTAACCAGTGTAACTTTATGGAGGCACAGACATCAATAAGCGCAAAGACTTATTGTTTAGAGGAGGTGATCAGAAGGCCAAAAAAGCTGCTGTCTTCAGTTCAGCCTGGGGCTGAGAGCAACTGTCAACCAGGGGGCTCAGCAGCATGAGAATTCAGAAGCAATAAACCTGAGTTTCTCAACATTCCCACCTCCCCATCTCGGTCAGTTCACTTAATATAACAGAACACCCTAGACTGAGTGGTTTATAAACCATAGAAATTTATTTCTCAAAGTTCTGGAGGCTGGAAAGTCTAAGATCAAAGTGTCAGCAGACTTCATATCTGGTGAGAAACCTCTCCTTGGCTCACTGATGGATTCCTTCTCACTGTGTGCTCACACAGCAGAAGGGGCAAGAGAGCTCTCCAGGGTCTTCTTAATAAGGACCCGAATCTCACTCGTGAGAAACAACATAATCACTTCTCAAAGACCCTACTCTTAATACCATCAAATTGAAGGTTAAGATTCCAACATGTGAACTTTTTTTAATTTATTTTTAATTGGAGGGTAATTGCTTTGCAATGCTGTGTTGGTTTCTGCCATACAACAATGTGAATGGGCCATTAATATACATATCTGTATGTCCCCCCCCCATCTTGAGCCTCCCTCCTACCCTCCACCCCAGCCCACCCCTCTAGGCTGTCACGGAGCACTGGGTTGAGCTCCCAGTGTTATGCAACAACTTCCCGCTAGCCACCTATTTTACATATGGTAGTGTACCAACATATGACTTTTAAGGGGCCATGAGCATTCAGTGCACTGCATCACCCCACATAGACAACTGGACCTTTTGCCATCCTCAAAAACCACCCCACATGGATATCTGAACCTTTTGTTTCCTCAAAAACACTGCAAAAAATTAAATTTTCCCTTTCAACATGGCTCATTACATTGTTAGGAAGCTCACGAACACCTCTCTGAGAATTTGGTAAAAATCCTGAGCTCTTACCCCAGAAATACACACAGAGAGAGTTTTGTGCAGAACTCTAGATTCTGAAGCCCATCTCTGAAACCCTGCCACCTCACAGAATCAAATATGATCTGCTACTCAATTTAGACAGTCATTTCCTTATTAATACTCAACATTACCTCTGTCAGGATATTTGAATTTTAACTAGGTCATAAGGTCAATGTGGTAATTTACTTTTTAAAGACTTTTAAGACTGTGAACTATGTAATGTGTAAAAGGTGATTCATTATCATATGAAAAACCCTAAACATGACTCAACAGTTCAGAGGTGGCTGCTTAAGCCCCTCAGACATTGTGACTTAAATCCACTCCACAGGTTTGTTAAATAGCATAAAGGATGTTAGGAATAATTTATTTGGGGTGAAATAAGTGGTATTTGAGAAATAAAAATTATCCAGTCTCCTTGGAGAAGGAAATGGCAACCCACTCCAGAATTCTTGCCTGGAGAATCCCCAAGGACAGAGGAACCTGGCGAGCTACAGTCCATGGGGTCACAAAGAGTCTGACACAACTGAGTGACTTCATGTTCACATTGAAAACATTCATGCTAATTGAAATAAGCAAACCTAAAAGGACAAATACTGTATGATGCTGTGTATTAGGTACACAGCGTAGTCAAACTGGTAGAAATAGTCGAATCATGATTGCCAGGGCTAGGGGGTTGGGGGGAAGGTTGAATGTTTAATGGGTGCAGAGTTTCCATTTCAAATGATGAAAAAGTTCTGGAGATGATGGTGGTAATGGTTGCACAACAATGTCGATGCATTTAATGCCATGGAATTGTGGCACTGAAAAATGACTAAAATAGGAAAAATTTATGTTCTATATATTCTACTAAATTTGTAAATGAAGTTTAAGGATGAGGCAAGCACAGGACTTCATAACTTTGCGGGGAATGCTTTAGAGAAATCCTATCCCTGTACTTTAAGGCAGGGGTCCCCAACCTCTGGGATCCAAGGCCTGATGACCTGAGGTGGAGCTGATGCGATAACAATAGAAATGAAATGCATAATAAATGCAATGTGTTCACAGCTGTGCACCGGGATGACCCAGAGGGATGGGATGGGGAGGGAGGTGGGAGCGGGACTCGGGACGGAGGGGACACAGGTACCCCGTGGCTGATTCATGTCAATGTATGGCAAAAACCACCACAGTACTGTAAAGTAATTAGCCTCCAATTAAAATAAATAAGTTAAATAATAAATAAATGCAATGTGCTTGAATCAGCCCTAAACCGTTATCTCCCTCAGTGGTCTGTGGAAAAACTCTTCCACGAAAATGGTCCCTGGTACCAAAAAGGTTGGGGACCACTGCAAGGGACTCCAACAAGCACCTTGTGTGAATATGTTAATCCAATATGGATGCAGTGATCTATATATTTTTTAATTTTTTATTTTATATTGGAGTATAGCTAACTAACTATAACTACTCTGATAGCTTTGGGTGAATAGCAAAGGGACTCAGCCATACATATGCATGTATCCATTCTTCCCAAACTCCCCTCTCATCCAGGCTGCCCCATAACATTGAGCAGAGTTTCATGTGCTGTACGACAGGTCCTTGTTGGTTATCCATTTTAAATATAGCAGTGTGTACCTGTCCATCCCAAACTCCTTAACTATCCCTGCCCTTCCACCTTCGTCCGTGGTAAGTTCATTCTCTATGTCTGTGAGACTGTTTCTGTTTTGTAAATACGGTCATTTGTATCATTTCTTTTCAGATTTCTTTATATCACATATAAGGGGTATCATACAACATTTGTCTTTCTCTGCCTGACTTACTTCACTCAGTACGACTCTATCCATGTGGTGATGCAATGCCTTATGACAGCAAGGATAGGCAAGCATGGGCTGTGAGCTTGACTTGACTCCAAAACCATCAGAAACCATGGCACTCGCCTTGAAGTAACACGCTCATGAAGTCAATGAGAAGAGCCACCTCTGAATTTCCAAGAGCAGGTTGTTATCTTCTTTTACACTTGTGTATCTGGCAGAATTTTGTCAAAGATTCACTTTCATTGCAGCATCCTCCCACTAGCCAGCTTGTGGAGGACTCTATTCCCCTCTAATCACCAGAGGCTGCTAGTCTCTTACCCAGAGAACCTGACAATCGCCAAACAGACGAGATTTGCCTAAGCCACTCCCCCAGATTCAAAAGAAACTCAAGGCTTGACCTCTAGCCAAGAAGGTAGCAAAACAGACAGGAGCTCAGGCCTCCACCCTGGCCCCAATAAAGCAGACAGCTGCCCAAGGGCTTCTACCAGGAGGGAAGAAAAACCACAGAATGAATAGACTCCCATCTTGTCTCCACCAGGAGTCAATAAGAGAAATTATAGCCATATTAAGACATTTTAAAAACAGCTGTAATATTTTACCAGCTATCAAGGAATATGAAAAGAAAAGGGAAAATAGTATCTATTTAGTTAAGGAGTTGACCCGGTTATCCATGAGGAAAGACAATGCATGCTGCAATATAAAGATATATGTATACTTTAGACATAAAATGTTAGACTGCACTATAACTAAACTAAAGCTCATAAAAAATTAGAAAACTGCCCATTTCTCAAAATTCAGATGTATTGTGCTTTAAAAGAACAAGGAGTGAAATTGTAGTCATCAATACAAGGTTGACCAAATGTCTCCAGACAGTAATTAGTTTGCTCTTTCAATTACCAGGGCTTCCCGGGTGGCTCAGATGGTAAAGCATCTGCCCTCAATACAGGAGACCCAGGTTTGATCCCTTGGTTGGGAAGATTCCCTGAAGAAGGAAATGGGTAACCCACTCCAGTACTCTTGCTGGAAAATCCCATGGACAGAGGAGCCTGATAGGCTACAGTCCATGAGGTCGCAAAGCGTCAGACACAACTGAGAGACTTCACTTTTCACTTTCAATTGCCAGCAAATATTTACTGAGCTTGTGCAATATACCAGACAATTCTGAGATAACATGCAAAGATGAGGATGGCACACTCCTTAGGTGGCACTAGTGGTAAAGACCCGCCTGCCAATGCAGGAGATGTAAGAGAGGCGGGATCGATCCCTGGGTTGGGAAGATTCCCTGGAGGAGGGCATGGCAACCCACTCCAATATTCTTGCCTGGAGAATCCCATGGCTAGAGGAGCTTGGAGGGCTACAGTCCACAGGGTCACAAAGAGTCGGACATGAGTGATCAACTAACACACACCAAGGACCTACTGTATGCCACAGGGAACTCTACTTGATACTGTGTAATTGCCTATATGGGAAAAGAATCTTAAAAGGGTGGATATCTGTATATGCAGAACTGATTTGCTTTGCTTTACAGTAGAAACTAACACAACATTTGCAAATCAACTATATTCCAATAAAAAAACCAATTAATTTAAGGGGGAAAAAAAAAGGAGTACTTTCTCTTCCTGCCACTGACTTTCCTTGAAACCACTCTGAGGACTGACCTGTTTCAGGAAGCTTGAGATGAGAGGTGTGGCAATCTTGTGTCAAAGCGCAAGCTGTGTTACTAAGAAGCCTGCTACAGGGGCAGAAGTGATGAAGGCTTCTTCTCTGCGTGAAATTTCAGAGTTTGTGTGAGTTATAGCCCTTTATCTCTCTGCTGGGAAGTTCTCAGACCTGTGTTGAGGGCTGTAACAAGTAGAGTGCTGGAAATGTGTGTTTAGGGAGGTCTGTGTGGGAGTTAGACAACAGTAAGACAGTAAATTAAAGGCTGTGTAGAACTTAAAGAAAACAGTCCTTTATTGCTAAATCAAACAGCTCTGGCCAGCTTCACCCTAAATCCCTGTTGGTTTTCAGTGAGAAATAAAGTCACTTAACAGTGATTGCCTTTGGTTATTGTTACTATGGATCACTTTTTTTTTAACCTCTCAAGTAGGTGAGACTAGAGGAACTTCCAAACTGAATTTCAGAAAATGACGTCTTCATAGAACGTTGGCCAAGGTCATGGGCGTTCCGTAGGAAGACACTTGATTGAGAAACTATTAGAAGTGACACTGTTCAAACAATTGCAGTATTGTAAATACTTGATGGTTGACAAGCTTAACATATCATCAAGTTTTGCTAAGAAATTCTCCAGACAATCCAGAAAGGTGTTGATTCTTATAGCCCTAGACATAGGGGTTGATTCTCAAAGTCCAGGAGAGATGATTAAGAGCTTTTCTTCTTCAGAGAATCCCTGGAATCTTGATAATTTCCCCTTACTGTCAGAACTCTGAGTAGATGTTCAATTTTTGAGCTTCTCCTCACTGTTCCCTCTTCCTCACCCACAGAATAGTAGAGCAACCAATTAGCTTTGTCATGGCCGGAATCAGAAGGAATAAATATGGTTCTCATTGTCAGGGTAGCTCTCAGCTTCTTTGGATAGACCTAAGAAAAAGTTTTTTAATGTCTTGTAGTTGGGTTACTTTAATAGATGAAAGCTGATACCTATTATAACTCTTTCCTTATCCATATCCTCCACCATATTGAGTTACTTGAGATGCGAAACCATCTTTGGTTTCTATATCTGACAGTATTTGGTCCTAATAAGAGAATCACTAGGTGATTTTTGAATAAATGGATTAGTGTCCAAACGAATAAATTAATGAAAAATCAAATTCATTCCTTTTTACAGGGGCATCTGTTGTACCTCTGTGCCCAGCATTTTCCCCTTATTTCAGTAATGGCAACCTTCTTTCTTCCTGCCATGTAGTTCTGGTGGGGCTGCCACTCATAATTCCTGTACCCTCCATCCAAGTTCACCAATCATGGTATTCTTTTTCACACACCACAGGGACTGGTCCAAGCAACAGATACATGACTCAGGCAAAACCAATCAATTCCCTGGTACTTGGGTATTAGGAGAAAGGTGTTCTCTTATTACTGAGACTTGCCAGATTAACACTACACCACTTGGGAAGCCCATGGGGATGTCAGTGGTCATCTTTTCTTTGACATGGAAGTAGCCTGGGTATAACCCAAGAAAATATGGAAAACCCAGAGAGAGTCAAAGAAGAGAGGGGAAGGAAATGAGAATAAGAAGGAGAGAAAGAATGTGATGGAAAGTGACCTGTTATATTTATTTTAATCTGATCCACTGAACAGACTCCCCGCTCCATCTTTCCTGTATTTTGCCCCATTTTTCCCATTTATACTAGTCTTTGTTGGAGACCCAACTAATGTACTCCCAAGAAGCAATTGCACCTACCTTTCACCAAAGCAACAGAAGCTTCTCTTTAAAATAAATAGACCATACCCCCAAAGTTACCATGGGCTGCAAAGTTATTATGGACTTTGCATTATTATTATAAAACTGCAAAGTTATTATGGATCTACTCTGAATCACAGAGTAAATCAATGAGCACACAGTTCAGCCCTTAACTTTCACTCATTAGAATTTTGTAGAACTCACACTCCTTGCCAAGAGCAACACATCAAAATCACCTTTCACACAAAACTGAGCCATATTAAGATAACGCAGCCTGGCAATCAATAATTTTGTATCTAAACACCTCTGTCTATGTCTATACAGCAATGTTTCAGCACTTGTTTATAACTTTTTTACCTTTATGATTTTTCTATAACTTAAGACAAATCCTAGTATAAAAAAGAATAGATTTAAAAAAAAATATAATCCAAACAAAAATGGGAATTGTTGGATGTGTTTCAGTTCAGTTCAATTCAGTAGCTCAGTCATGTCTGACTCTTTGCGACCCCATTAATCACAGCACACCAGGCCTCCCTGTCCATCACCATCTCCCGGTGATGGTCAAACTCATGTCCATTGAGTCAGTGATGCCATCCAGCCATCTCATCCTCTGTCATCCCCTTCTCCTCCTGCCCCCAAACCCTCCCAGCATCAGGGTCTTTTCCAATGAGTCAACTCTTCGCATGAGGTGCCCAAAGTACTGGAGTTTCAGCTTTAGCATCATTCCTTCCAAAGAACACCCAGGACTGATCTCCTTTAGAATGGACTAGTTGGATCTCCTTGCAGTCCAAGGGACTCTCAAGAGTCTTCTCCAATACCACAGTTCAAAAGCATCAATTCTTCAGCACTCAGCTTTCTTCACAGTTCAACTCTCACATTCATACATGACCACTGGAAAAACCATAGCCTTGACTAGACGGACCTTTGTTGGCAAAGTAATGTCTCTGCTTTACTGTCTAGGTTGGTCATAGCTTTCCTTCCAAGGAGTAAGCGTCTTTTAATTTCATGACTGCAATCACCATCTGTAGTGATTTTGGAGCCCAAAAAAATAAAGTCTGACACTGTTTCCACTGTTTCCCCATCTATTTCCCATGAAGTGATGGGACCAGATGTGTTTAAAAGAGTATAAATAAAAGAAAATCTCTATATTCAGTTACAGGGGGAAAAGAATAAAATTAAAGAGCATTCACATTCATTTCACAAAGCCTAGGCTGAGCACTGTGGTTGCAGTATAGACAGAGATGAGTAAAAATAGACCAAGTCCCTGTCCTTGTGTTGCCTACAGTGTAGTGGTAGAGACTACGCTAGACTACATAGTGTGATTAACGAAATAATCACAGATGTTACAAAGGACCATGGTGCCAGAAGGGCTAATAATTAGGGCACTTGACTTCCTCAATAAGGTCTGGAGAGGCTTCCTAAAAGAGTGATGATTGAACTGCAATCCAAGAATGAATAGAAATTAACTTGGTGAAGAAGGGCACGTGGTGTAGTAGATGACGTCAGTGCTCTGTCCAAGGGCTTTCTCTGACCACAGGGTGGTCTCAGTTCTTAACAGGGCAAGCCAGGAGTACTAGAAAGTTGGCACTCCCAGAAGCACAAACATCTCAACTTCCTAAGCCCCCAGGTTGGACGACTCCAAGCATGATCTGCACCACCTTCTAGAAGGCCCTGGTGAAATTGAGCTTCACCGTCCTCACCAGCCACCTCCTCATCCTTGCATCTAGTCTTGGCTTTCTTTCATCCCCAGCTCATCTCCCTTCCCTGACTCCCTTACCAGCACTTTCTGGAACCGCTTCTCACACCAACTAGACAAACTCATGTTCCAGTGTCAGGACAAGACTTCTTGGAGAACCCACCTTAAGACAGGAAGTTGGAGTGAGAGAGGAGAGAATAGGAGAAAACCTTGTGCAAAAGCCCTGAGATGGGAAGGAACACGAAGAGTTTCAGGGACTGAAAGATGGCCACTCTCACCAGAACAGAAAATAATGAGGAAAGTGTGGTAGGAGGAGCTTCTCTGGTGGTCCAGTGGCTAAGTCTCCATGTCCCCAGTGCTGGGGCCCAGGTTCAACCTGTAGTCAGGGAACTAGATCCTACACGCCACAACTAAGAGTTCACATGCCACAAGTAAAGACCCTGCATGTTCCAAAGACAGCAAAGGTCCCCAGTGCCACAACCAAGACCTGGCATAGCCAAATAAATAAATATTACCAAAAAAAGGAGAAGAAGCAGGAGAAGAAGTGTCCAGAGAAGCGGCTGGGGGCAGAGGGAAGAGAGTAGAGAAGGATTCTGCAGGATCCCAGAGCGATCATAAGGGCCCTGGAAATGAGCTCTGCCTTTGTCCTCAGTGGGGTAAGAAGCCAGTGAAGGATTTTACAATGGAGGTTGATGTGCTCTTGTTTCTGTTTTGAGATGGTGGCTCTTGTCTCAATGTGAAGAAAAGACTGGAGGGGGCTAAGAAGGATCTGTTTGAAGTGGTCAAGAGTAGATGATTGTGGTCCAGGTTGAGGTGATAGGAATTTGCCCTGGAGTTACTGACAGAGGGGGCATTAAGTGGTGGGATTTGGAGGATATTTAGGAGGCAAAATCAATAGGGCTTGGAGATGGATTCAGTCTGAGAGATGAGAGATAGGGAGTTATCAAAGATTACACATAGACTCTGGCTTATGTGCTTGAATAGTTAATGTATTTCTATTATAGAAGACATGCCAGAGATCATTAAAGATTGCCTTAAAGCCAAGGTCATATACAAGGAGTATCTTTAGTTCTCTGGAGTAAGTACACATAGGCAGATAGACTGATGATTTTACTTTTACACATTAAAATTCTGGGTAAGACAGGGACTGTGAGGGTAGGAAAACATAAAGAGCAAAATCTAACAGTACCTGGAAACTAAACATCATCTTGCTTTGAAATTAAACTGTAGTGTACTCCACAGCTAACATAACTGGGCAGATTAAGGGGGGAGGAGGGGTAGTCACACATGGACTCAAAGCATGAGAAGGAAGCCATGTGGGAGCAAAGACCTAGGCTGATCAGATGTCTTCCCCCCTTGAGCCAGCCTGATGCCACCTAGAGTTTCAACTCTGTTCAGAAGAATACTCCTCTTAAACCCAGCCCACATTATGATGAAACAGTGAAGGAAAGGAAAAGAGAATGAAAGCTTGGGAAGGACAGTGTATGAAAGGAGAAGAGAGAAGGTAGACAAATTCTCCTACTTTATACTTGTGTTTCAGGCCCAAGCCAATGAGAGTATGAAGGGGAAAGCTGAAGAGATGGAAAGCATCATGGCATTTTAGAGATGGTAGACATTAGCTAGCCCAGGACTAGTCAGCTTCAGCACTATTGACATCTGGGGCTGGATAGTTCTTCATTGAGGAGGGAAGAGGCCTCTCCTGGGCCCTGGAGGCCAGCATCCCTGGCCCCTACTCAGTAGATGCCAGCAGCATCTGTCCTCAGACATTGCCAAATGTCCACTGAAGGGAAAAATGACCCTCGACGAGGACAAGTAATCTACTCTCACCTCTCCATTTTACAGATGAGGAAACTGAGCCCCACATTGGGAAGACGTTTGCCCAAGCATGTGCAGAGTCAAGACAAGAATCTAGATTGTCCCCAAAAGTCGGATCATTCTATTTAAAAGGCCATGTTTATAGACAAAGATTTCTGCTATGTATAAACCTAACTCTAGAAAAAGCTGTATATTGTCAGCCTGCTTATTTAACTTCTATGAAGAGTATATCATGCAAAATGCCAGGCTGGATGAATCACAAGCTGGAATCGAGATTGCCAGGATAAATATCAACAACCTCAGATATGCAGATGATAGCACTCTAATGGCAGAAAGTGAAGAGGAACTAAAGAGCCTCTTGATGAGGGTGAAAAAGGAGAGTGAAACTGCTGGCTTGAAACTCAACATTCAGAAGACTAAGATCATGGCATCTGGTCCCATCACGTCTTAGCAAATAGATGGGGAAAAAATGGAAACAGTGTCAGATTTTTTTTTTCCTTGGGCTCCAAAATCACGGGACAGTGTCTGCGGTCATGGGGGTCACAAAGAGTCAGACATGAGTTAGTGACTGAACAACAACTCTAATGAAAAATAGTTAAAAAAAAAATAATCATGTAACATTGAGAATACATCAGGGGTAAAGAGAACCATCCTTATATGTGAGTGGGTACTAGGCCAATCTGCCCAAAAAGTTTTTACATTGGTGAGGGCACCATGAACCACCCACAGGAGCAGGAAAGTGCGTTGAGACAAAATATCTGGTTTAATTTTATTTGTATAAGACTCAGGAAAAAGTCTAGTTTAGAATACAAGTCAAGGAATATTCAGTTCAGTTCAGTCGCTCAGTCGTGTCCGACTCTTTGCAACCCCATGAATCGCAGCATTACTCAGCCTTTTAAAAGAAGGAAGTCTGTGACATTCTATAACACAATAAACCTTATAGACAGTATGCTAAGTGAAATAAGACAATCACAGAAAAGCAAATTCTGTGTGAATTCCCCTGATAAGAAGTATCTAAACTGATAGAAATGGAGAGTAGAATGTGGTTTCCAGAGGCTGGGGGAAAGAGAGGGCATAGGAGTTGCTATACCATGAATAGAGTTACAATCATGTCAGATGAAACAGTTCTGGAAATTCAAGTGCATTGAGAGCTAACAGTACTGTACTGTACAATTAAACAGTAGTTAATAGGGTATATTTTGTTTTATGTCTTTACCACAATTAAAAACACACGCACAAATCAAGGACTGTTACTATTCTATCTCCCTGTTTCCTTCAGAGTAGGCTCCTATCTGGAAAAGTTTCCTGTGTTTGATGGATAACAACCTGGGAAATGCTGGTCCCAAATCCCAGCCCTCATTTAGAAAGCTCGAGTAACCACAAAGTTGCAGAACACAAAACGACTTTTAAATCCAGTGCTAATTATCACCAAAGACCCATATTTCCAAGTACCAGGGCAAATCTCACTTCTTAAATACAGCTGTATTTTTATAAAAGGCACAGAAAGTTAATGCCTGGAGATCATACTGGTCAAATCCTCTTTAGAGATAAGGGCCCTAAGGCAATACCAAGAATTTGCGATTTTGCCCAAGGTCACCCAGCCTGTTAGTGATAAAACCCTGCACGCAAACCCAGACTCCCGCGCCCTCATCCAAGAACTTCTCTACTTTACCAAACTGCTCTCCTGCTACTCTGAGGACCCCAAATCTACCCCCTCCATTCACATGAGATGCTCATTCCAGGGAGGAATAAATGTGAGACCTCAAAAAGGAAACCATGGAGGAATGTCAAAGAAGACAGATGTGATGAAAAATAAATGAAAACTGTGAAACAAAAAAAGAAAGAAAATTCAGAAGGCTAGAAAAGAAAAATCCCAGAAAATGAGAAACGGGCCCCCAAAAGACCTTCACAAAGATAAGCTGCTGGATATTCTTGGTGCCCTGAGGAGTGTCTGAACTGCTGCCGGAATTGCTTCTAACCTAAATGGAGAATAAAAACTATTTTCCTTATCTATTGAAAGTAAAATCAAATTTCATGTTAGGAAGCACTGGTTTGGATGAGGTGAGCTGAAGTTTTAAAAAATAGAGTGTTATTAGCCACCCCTAGCCAACCCGGGGCACTCGAGAAATGCTTATTTTAAAAAAGAATACCCAGATTTTAACACTCCATATTGGAGTTATTCTGCACGAGGAGTTCATTATTTTCATCTGCTTCTAAATAAATGTCCTCCTCCCTCCTGCCTTCTCCCACGGGCACACATTCACTCTCTGCTTCCTTTAGCTTTGTGCTTTTACACGCGCACACACGCGCACATGCATACACACACACTGATTCTTAACTCCCCCTCTTCCCTCATTCCCCTTCATTTGCCGTTCAAATTGAAGTAGACCTTAGAAAAACCCTGTGTCCACCCTCACATCTATTTACTTAAGCGGTGTATGTATCAGTCATGCAGCTTTTGGCTACAGGGAAGCGCAAACCCAAATAAAAGGAGCTTTGAACAATAAGTACATTTATTTTCCCCATAACAAGAAGTCCCAAGGTAGCACCACACAAAGCACAATAAACGTTTGTTGATTTGAGTTACCCCGCAGCATGTACTCTGCAGAGAATTAATAGCTCACATGTACTGTGGTCCCAGGGGCTTGTCACCCAGCCGGGAAAACTGTGTCCCCAAGCCTAAAACAAGGTAGCGTGACACACACCGAGGGATTGGTGTGGATGATACACACTCCTGCAAGCGCTGAAAAGGAGGAGAGCTCGAAGACCCCAGAGAATGGACAAGGCTGCCTCGCAGGGGACAGGAACATGGGTGAGGTTTGTAAGGATGGGAAGGATTTTGGTAAGTGGAGATGCTGACATGAAGAAGAACTCAAAGTGGAGGAAATCATTGGAAGCAGCAGAGAAAGTGAGTTTTTGGAAGCATGCGGGTAAATATAATCGGAGTAAAGAGTTTGTTCCTCCAGACTTGAAGGTGACAGATGGTAATGTCCACTTCCAATCATGAAGACTAGGGTCAAAACAAGTGAGAATGCCTCAGTTCAGTTCAGTTCAGTCGCTCAGTCGTGTCCAGCTCTTTGTGAACCAATGAACTGCAGCACACCAGGCTTCCCTGTCCATCACCAACTCCCAGAGCCTACTCAAATTCATGCCCATTGAGTCGGGGATTCCATCCAACCACCTCATCCTCTGTCGTCCCCTTCTCCTCCTCTCTTCAATCTTTCCCAGCATCAGGGTCTTTTTTAATGAGTCAGTTCTTCACATCAGGTGCCAAAGTATTGGAGTTCCAGCTTCAGCACCAGTCCTTCCAATGAATATTCAGGATTGATTTCCTTTAGAATTGACTAGTTGGATCTCCTTGCAGTCTAAGGGACTCCCAAGAGTCTTCTCCAATACCATAGTGCAAAAGTATCAATTCTTCGGTGCTCAGCTTTCTTTATGGTCCAACTCTCACATCCATACATGACTACTGAAAAAACCGTAGCTTTGACTAGACAGACCTTTGTTGACAAAGTCCTGTGGAATTTCAAAGGCCATCCCCTCAAGTTGGGGCTTCCCTGATAGCTCAGTTGGTAAAGAATCCTCCTGCAGTGCAGGAGACCTGGATTTGGTCCCTGGATTGGGAAGATCCCCTAGAGAAGGGAACAGCTACCCACTCCAGTATTCTGGCCTGGAGAATTCCATAGACTGTATAGTCCATGGGGTCACAAAGAGTTGGACACGAGTGAGCAGCTTTCACTTTCACTTTCCCCTCAAGTGGTCCAAGGAGGCCCAACTGAGTGGACAGGCAGAATACCTCCAAGAGGAAGTTGAATTCCTTATGGCGGAGACCCTGACTCCATCAAATCTGAATCGCTAGGTTAAAAAATCAGGTTGAAGTGGACACTTTTGGGGACTCCTGAGGGAATCAACCTGAAAACATTTAACTGCATTGTTCAGGAATAACCAGTGTACACATACTTGGCAAAGAGTTGGGAACTAGATTACAGGCCCAGTTTTTCCACTAACTTGCTGCAGCTCCTGAGGTCACTCCCCACTCCCATTCCCAGCCTCAGTTTCCTCTTCTCTAAAATGGGATCACAGGACTAAAGGCACTCGGCACCCCTCCCTCCTCCAGCAATCCAAGAATGGCTCTGTGTATGGATGTTTATCTAGGCAAATGCGGTCCACACGCCTCACAAGCAAGGAAGCGGGGCGATCGGGGCTGTATCCCTCCCCTGATTGTCACCAGCTGAGTGGTGCTGCAGTTTTTCTCCCAAACATCTGTTCCATCATAAGTAATGTCTATCCTTCCAGCCACAATGGGGTTTATTATCATTAATGGTAATTATTGTTGTTGAAGAGCCAAAGAACTTTTAACTCATCCCGATATTTTGTTTCTGCCTCACATCAAATCTCTTCTTCCTAACACATTTCTATTTTCTTTTATTTTTTTTAGAAAGTAGAAGAAAGGGCATGATTGCTGGTATGGATATTTGGATATTTAGTTCAAGTCCGCATGATATTAGATAAGTCCCTTCCCCCCTCTAGCTTCAGAGTGAGTAGAATAGATCTAATGAAGTCTGTGGTTTTTAACCATGAGTGAACCTCAAAATTATTATGAGACTTTTTCAAAAGGCAGATCCATGAACCCCAGTCCAAACCTGGAGGATTTGTATGCCCAGGGGTGGATCTAGCAATGTATATTTTAAAAACTCCACCCAGGAATTCTGATGGGCTCTCTAAATTATCTTTATTGATTTGGTCAACAGATACTTGTTTATAGCCTACTGAATAAATAGTAGGACTATTTATTAATAAATTAGGGATAATGCTGAAATGTCTAAAGCATACAGAGACAGAAGATTTTATTTCTGTCTTTAAAGAGTCCAGCAAATGGTGAGGAAAGAAACATGAAAACAGACACAGACTGAAGAGGATCAGACTTCAAAGACGGAGCACTGACGTTATAGGAGCATACGTGAGGGACTCCAAGTCAGACTAAGGTGATAGGAAGTCTTTCCTGAGGAGGTAGCTTTGAATTGAGCTTTAAAGGACAATCAGAAGTTCGAGGAGGTGGGGACTTCTCTGGTGGTCCAGTAGTTAAAACTCCTTGCTGCCAGTACAGGGGGGCGTGGGTTCAGGGGCACAGGTTTGATCCCTGGTCAGGGGAGCTGAAGTCCCACAGGCCACACAGTGTGGCCAAAAGAAATTAAAAAAAAAAAAAAAAGAGGTTCAGGTAGGTGGGGAGAGCAATGCTATAGGAAAAATCCAGAGTTCATAATAGTAGTTCTTACAAGTGAGGTACAGAGACTGAGTGGGAGGCAAATGAGGGAATAAAAGCTACAGAAACGCCCCACTTCTAACACTCCTAGCATCTATATATGCAAACACTGCCACCCCCATCTCCTCTTGACCTGCAATGCCAGCCCGGGGGAATCACAAACCAGACTGGCTGCAGGTCTAGGGTGAGAATTTGGGGAAGGAGAAGAAATTACTAAGGGAAGAACCAGATGAATGCAGATGGGATGGTACTGTGAGCTCTTGCTGAAAATATATGAAGTTCCCCTAGAGAATCAGTAACTCCAAGGGAAAGAGGACTGGGCTTCACAGCCAGATCTGGTATCTTCCCCACCAGCCTCCTGACTCACCCCTCAAGCTGCACTTGACCTTGGCATGAAGTCTCCTCCCAGCCCCTTCTCCCTCAAGGCTGACCCTGGGAGGGCAGCCTGACCTCAGATCTCTTGACAGGCGCACTGTGCAGGGATGGGGGCCAGTCCCACAGTTTACCTGCATCCCATGAGGGTGGTGTTCCTTGGAACCCCTTGGAAGCTGAATCTGTTTAGGTTGCATTGAGTGATTCCCATCCCCCCACCTCACCCCGAGGAGCAAACTGATTTCTTCCTGGTTCATAGGTCTGCCCTCTGTAGTGACCTAGGTCTATGGGTTGGTTACATTGGCTTCCATTGTTGAACACAGCTTCAAAATCCAGCTGCTCTGTGGCTAATGCTGTCTAACCAGCCCCATCGAGCACTCAGGCCCCTCAAAGTGAAGGCTCTCCTATCATACCACAGGCAGCCTAGAGCAATGATTAGATGTTTTGGAGTGTCAACTAAGATAAGCTTCTTGGAGTCAGTTTACAGTCTCCTTGTCTCTCCAAAATTAAAAAAAGAATTTAGAGGAAACATATTTTCTGTGGGCCAACATTCATCTCTTTCAGAGCTTCAAACACTCGTTAGACACCACTGCTTCCCAGGTAGCCAGTGTAAAGATGCTTAAGATCAGAGCAAATACAGAGAAATGAAAATAAGCCCACCACAACTAAACCTGCTGTGATCAGTGTCCACAGCCCTTGGGTTACAACCTACAGAGGAAGGCAGTAGTACCCTTGTGGTCTACACGCTGGCTCACTTGGAAGAAAGACTTTATTCCAGGAAGAAAATCTATACAAGTTGCATAGGGTGAAAGTGAAAGTATTAGCCTCTCAGTCGTGTCCAACTCTTTTTGCAATCGCATGGACTGTAGACTGCCAGGCCCCTCTGCCCATGGAATTTTCCAGGAAAGAATACTGGAGTGGATTGCCATTCCCTTCTTCAGGGGATCTTCCCAACTCCAGGATTGAACCTGGGTCTTCAATGGCAGGCAGATTCTTTACTGCCTGAGCCAACTAGGGAAGACTTGCATAAGGTAGACCAGTAGTTCTCAACTGGAAGGGCTCTTGCCCTGACCCCATGGGATATTTGGCAATGCCTGAAAATATTTTTGGTTGTCATGACTAGAGAGGGGATTCTACTGGTATGGGTTGGGGGTGCTGTTAAACATTCTACAATACACAGGAACCACTACCCCCCACAACAAAGAATTATCTGGTCCAAAATGTCAGTGAGGTCAAGACTGAGAGCCTGGGCTAGACTGTGTAAGGAAAAGATGTGTTCTCTTCCCTCTGTGGCTGGAAATTGGTGGCCCTGCTAACCTGCTTTCCTGAAGACTGACAACAGTCTCCCTCTCCTCACAAGTCCAGAGACCAGCTAGTCCAGTCCCATCACTTACAGATGAGAAAACATGAGGCTCTGGGAGCAAAGTGATTTCCCTGAAGAACTCAAATGAGCAGAGTAGAACCTGGCTATCGAGCCCCCGAGGTTATTGCTCCCACATTGTGTCCATCCACTAGAACCAGCTCCTCCACAGCACCTCATTTCCAGCCAGACTGTTAATGCCACAAGTTACAAAATAAAGCTTCTATTGGAAAGGACTTTTTTGACTCCAAAAATCTTGGATCTTTCAAGGGTGTATGTATATGTGTGTCTGAGAAGGGCACTAGGAAGGAAGGGTTTGAATCCAGCTTTTTGGAATGAGCCAGCGAAGTAGCAGCTGCCCAAGGCAGTGGCACTGAGACCAGATGGACGATTAAGAGACTGTGTTGGATGGACCTAGAGGTTACCATACAAAGTCAATCAAGTCCAGCAGAGGAAGACCAACATATGGTATCACTTACGTGAGAAATCTTAAAAAATAATACAAATCAACTTATTTACAAAACAAAAACAGACTCATAGACAAAGAAAACAAATTTATGGTCACCAAAGGGAAAAGGCAAGGGGGAGGGGTAAATTAGGATTATGGGATTAATAGAAACACACTGCTGCTGCTGCTGTTGCTGCTGCTAAGTCGCTTCAGTCATGTCCGACTCTATGCGACCCCATGGACTGCAGCCCACCAGGCTCCTCCGTCCCTGGGATTCTCCAGGCAAGAACACTGGAGTGGGTTGCCATTTCCTTCTGCAATGCATGAAAGTGAAAAGTGAAAGTGAAGTCGCTCAGTCGTGTCCGACTCTTAGCGACCCCATGGACTGCAGCCTACCAGGCTCCTCGGTCCATGGGATTTTCCAGGCAAGAGTACTGGAGTGGGGTGCCATTGCCTTCTCCAAGAAACACACTGCTATATCTAAAATAGATAAACAACAAGGACCTACCATATAGCAGAAGCAACTACATTCAGTATCTTGTAATAACCTATAATGGGAAAGAATCTGAAGTTGTACGCCTGAAACCACCACAGTGTCATAAATCAACCATAGTTAAATAAAAATAAAATGAAATGGAAAAAAGAAGTGAAGAAAGGAAACAGTGATACTAAGAGACCAAAGACAGAAATACAAGCTAAAGTTAATTCAACTTTAAGAGACTGTTTAGTCCATTGTCCAGGCAAGACCACAGAACAGGGCTTAGAGGAAGGGGCAGATGATGTTAAGGCAGGGTCTGATGGAGCCATGGTTAAGGCCCGGGCATATCTGTATGTGTAGCTGGCCTTTCGGAATGTTCAGCACAGAGTGAGCCTCTTGTGCACTGGAGGGTTCAGAGACCCTTAAACAATGATCTAGGGGCAGTCCCTGACTTGATAGACCCTTTTGAGGTGAGGAGGCCTTTTGGGACCACATGGTATAAGGGATCCACCTATGCATGGATCTGATGCCCTGGGTGCCTGACAGACGCCAAATTGATTGCAAGGAGAATAAAGAGGCTCCTGAGAGAATAATCCCGGGTGAGGGAGGGAGGCATCTGGGAAAGAGGGGCATGCCAGCCCAGGCAGGAGAGGGAGTCAGTGCAGAATGGAGTGATGGGTTCTCTACGATGCAACACCCTTCCCCATCCTTCTCCACTCCCTCCTCAAACTTTGACCCCAGCGCGTAGGTGCCTTAGGAAGAGGAAGTCTGAAGGGTAAACCTCAAGACCTGAGTCATTCTGGGCTACAGCCCCTGTGCTAGAGGCCCGTGAAGTGGTTTCTCCCCTCCCACTCATCTCCCTAAAAATAGATCCGACCAGTTTGCAGAGGAAGACATTTTTCAACAGATGAGAGAGAGAAAGGTGTACATGAACTGGAGAGACACGGTGGCAAGCCCCAGAAAGCAACCAAGAGCAAACCCCAGAACTCAAGACCTGGTTAGCACCGCCACTGGGGCAGTGGGCAGCATGCACTTTAGAGCAAAGGAGAGACAGAGTTCTCACTCCACCAATGCCCTCCTCAATCTTCCTCTATCTCCATCTGTTGCCCTTGAGGAGTTTATGTACCTTCTCTGAGTGTCAGTTTCCTCCTCCTTAAAATAGAGTTCTCGAAACCTATATGCAGGTCAGGAAGCAACAGTTAGAACTGGACATGGAACAACAGACTGGTTCCAAATAGGAAAAGGAGTACGTCAAGGCTGTATATTGTCACCCTGTTTATTTAACTTATACGCAGAGTACATCATGAGAAGTGCTAGGCTGGAAGAAGCACAACCTGGAATCAAGGTTCCTGGGAGAAATATCAATAACCTCAGATATGCAGATGACACCACCCTTATGGCAGAAAGTGAAGAGGAACTCAAAAGCCTCTTGATGAAAGTGAAAGAGGAGAGTGAAAAAGTTGGCTTAAAGCTCAACATTCAGAAAACGAAGATCATGGCATCTGGTCCCATCACTTCATGGGAAATAGATGGGGAAACAGTGGAAACAGTGTCAGACTTTATTTTGGGGGGCTCCAAAATCACTGCAGATGGTGATTGCAGCCATGAAATTAAAAGACGCTTAATTCTTGGAAGGAAAGTTATGACCAACCTAGCATATTAAAAAGCAGAGACATTACTTTGCCAACAAAGGTCCGTCTAGTCAAGGCTATGGTTTTTCCAGTGGTCATGTATGGGTGTGAGAGTTGGACTGTGAAGAAAGCTGAGCACCAAAGAATTGATGCTTTTGAACTTTGTGTTGGAGACGGCTCTTGAGAGTCCCTTCAACTGCAAGAAGGTCCAATCAGTCCATCCTAAAGGAGATCAGTCCTGGGTGTTCATTGGAAGGAGTGATGTTGAAGCTGAAACCCCAATACTTTGGCCACCTGATACAAAGAGTTGACTCACTGGAAAAGACCCTGATCCTGGAAGGGATTGGGGGCAGGAGGAGAAGGGGCCAACAGAGGATGAGATGGCTGGATGGCATCGCTGACTTGATGGACATGGGTTTGGGTAGACTCCGAGAGTTGGTGATGGACATTCATGGGGTCTCAAAGAGTCAGACACTACTGAGCAACTGAACTGAACTGAACTGAACTGAAAGAGTTAAGAGGGGCTTCTCTAGTAGCTCAAGGGGTACAGAATCCGCTTATAATGAAGGAAATGTGGATTTGATGCCTGGGTCAGGAAGATCCTTAGGAGAAGGGAATGGCAAACTCATTCCAGTATTCTTGCCTGGAGAATCCCATGGACAGAGGAGCCTGGCAGACTATAGTTCTTGGGCTCACAAAAAGACTTCAGAGAGCTCCTTTACCCTTTCTGCCATGCTGAGGACTCAGGGGAAAGACAGCCATCTATGAACCAGGAAATGGGCCCTTGGCAGACCCCAAATCAGTCGGGGCCTGATCTTGGATTTTTCCAGCTTCTAGAATTGTGAGAAATAAACTTTGGTCATTTATAAGCTACCTGGTCTATGGTATTTTGTTATAGCAGCAACTGACGAAGACAACAGTGCTGGGTAGATACAGCATATTCTCAAAGAAGGGATAGAGGTCATCACTACGGGGAGTTAGTCAGAGCATCAGTTGCATTGAGAGTAGGTAACCGGAGTCAGGCTAGGAAAGAATGGACTCCAGATGGGCCTGGATGACAACAGGCAGCCAAGAAAGTCAGAGGTAAAGGTTGGGTCAGTGCAGCAGAGGCCAGGACTGGGCTGCGACTGTGGCGTCCACAGATCAGCCGTCTGAGGCAGGTGATGCTAGTGAGGGAGAAGGGATTGCATCAGCAGAGGATGGTAGAAAGGCCAGGGGAGGCCAAGCTACCCTCTGTGCAGGGAGAGCTCTTTCAGAGCCACAGAAAGAGGGAACGTGTGGCCCATAGGTTCAGTAAACATCATCAAGAGGAAGGAAAGCTAAGGTCCAGCCCAACAAGAGAAAGCTACTGACTCAGCTGACCTATGGACAAACTGGATCTTGCCAAGGATTCACAAGACTGGGGAGCATTAAGAATGTGAATTTTTTTACAAAGTTTTTTTTATTATTATTTATTTATTTGGCTGCACTGGGCCTTAGTTGTGGCAAGCAGGATCTTTGATCTTTGTCGTGGCGTGCAGGATTTTTAGTTGTGGCATGCGAAGTCTTCACTGTGGCCTGTGGGAACTAGGTCCCCCACCAGGAATCAAACCTGAGCCCCCTGCAGTGGGAACTCGGAGTCTTAGCCACTGGACTGCCAGGAAAGTCCAAGAATGTCTTAAATGTCTTAAAATGTCTCTTGAACATATGAAAAGATGTTCAGTCACACTGTAAAAAGAAAAGTTCAACAAGCTATGATTTCTCTATCAGAAGAACAAAAAATTTTAAACATGAGAACCACCCTGTACGTTGTATATTGTACAGGGAGGTTAATCTGAGTATGTCCCTATGGAAGATTGTTTGCACTATCTATCATAACTACAAATGCACACACCCTTGGACACAACAATTCTTTTTTTAGGAATGTATTCTCTGGTGGTACTTGTTACGTATGTGCAAAATGATCTACACAGAAAGTTGTTGACTGCAGCGCGGTTTCTCAGAAAGAATTTTTTAAACAAGAAAACTAAATTTTGAGTAAATAAGTAACAGCCATTAAAATGTGACACTTGGTACCTTTGACCATCACCTCCCTGTTTCCCCCTGCACCGAGCCCCTGGTGATGACTGCTCTGCTCTCTGCTTCTGTGAGTTTAACTACTTCGTATTCCACCTGTAAGTGAGATCATACATATTTGTCTTTCTGTGATTGGCTTATTTCACTTGGCATAACATCCTCCAGGTCCATCCATGCTGTCACAAATGGTGGGGTTTCCTTCCTTCTTAAGGTTCTGTGTAACTCTTGACTAAAAAGTCATTTTAAGGGCTTTGCTCTTTTTTTATGAAGAAGGAAATGGCAACCCACTCCAGTATTCTTGCCTGGAGAATTCCATGGATAGAAGAGCCTGCAAGGCTACAGTGTTGCAAAGAGTCAGACACGACTGAGAGACTATCACTCACTCACTCACTCTTTTTTTAACCAAATACATTTGTCTTTTTATTTTCCTTAATACCCTTTCCTTCTTCCTTGCATTGCTATCCACCCAGATCAAGTTTTTGATTTGCAGAGACTGTAGAATTCTGTGGTTAATATGCTCTGTGGGAGAGAAAAATACTGGTGAGACACAGGAGATACAACAGAGAAGCAGTAACCAAGATTCAAAAGAATTCCTTGGTGGTCCAGTGGTTAGGAAGACTCCATGCTTTCACTGTCTAAGAGGGGGGTTCAATCCGTGGTCAGGGAACTAAGGTCCTCCAAGCCGTGGGACATGGCCAAACAAGATTTTAAAAAATACAATCTACAGAGCATCTCTAGAAAGGCGCCGGAGTAGGGGTGGGGGAGAACCCAACCCAACTCTGACTCAGAATCACAGAGTGAAGATATACAACAGCAAATCATCGGGGAGACATTCCATTTGGTATCTAAGAGAGATGAAAATATTTGCAATTTCCTAGAAGGAGGATTATTAATTGGAGGATCTGAAAACAAACTGATTTATAGACATTATGCAACATTATATTTTGTCTTCTGCGTGGATTCTTCAGAAAGTGAACTTGACGTTTTAGATCTAATTCAAGTATTTGTGGAAACATTAGACAAGTGTTTTGAAAACATCTGTGAACTAGATTTAACTTTCCATGTAGACAAGATTCACAATATTCTTGCAGAAATGGTGATGGGGAAATGGTGTTGGAGACCAACATGAATGAGATTGTTACACAAATTGATGCATAAAATAAACTGGAGAAATCTGAGGCTGGCTTAGCAGGAGCTCCAGCCCGTGCTGTATCAGCTGTAAAGGATATGAATCTTCCTGAGAGCCCAAGAAATATTGACATTGGTGACATCAGTATAAAAGTGCCAAACCTGCCCTCTTTTAAATCACAAAAAGGCCACTCCCAGGTAAAATCCAGGGGGAAAAAATCATCCAAGTTTACCATGCAGTTGTTTACCAAAAATAGAGGAGAGTCTTAACTTTTACTCTTGGATTTAAGTCAAGGTCTAATCCCATGGAGGGAGGAGCCTGCTTGCTACAGTCCATGGGGTCGCAAAGAGCCGGACACGACTGAGCAACTTCACTTCACTTCACTTCACTGTAGAGACATAATGTAAAATCAGTATGGAAGTTCAATGATGCTTCTCTTGCTCAGTGGTTTTGAAGAAATCAAGTAGTTCCAGTGTGATTTTTTTTTCTTTATTTTTTAAACTGCATTCCTGTGGCCGCCTAAGGCATGCCTCTATGTATCGGCTATTACAGTATTTCGAAAAGTGTTCAGGACATTTCTTTAAATTGTGTACAACTCAAAATGCTGGCGTTTTGTATGGATCGCAAGTGCAGCATTCCTTAATAATGTCTGTTATTTGTCACAATAATTGTTATTTAAAGAACGAAGTATGTATTGCATGAAAACATTATGACCTTTTTCTCTTAGTTTAAATAAACTCCAAGGTAACTGGACTTATAAAGCAAAAGAAAAAACAACAATCTACAGAATGCCAACACCTCAGGCATGCTGGTGCACACAGTGGGAAAGGAAAGGATCCAGGCCATGTTCCGTTTTTGAATACAAATCTACCATCTAGACTGGAGGAGGACCAAAGTAACTAGAAACATTGATGATCAGGCTAGTTTTCAGTGATAAGTCCTCAGATGAGAGTCAACCTTCCAGGAAACACCTGGCTAATCAATGTAATGAACAGTCACTTAAGGATCTTGAATACCAGTGGAGTCAGGCTACCTGGAAATGGCACCTGTCTCCATTCTTCTCATTTACAACACTGGTGAGAAATGGGGGCTTTAAGGAAAAAATAAACAAAACAGGGAAAGAGAAGAGACATCACGAATTGCCTTCAGTTCTCAGGCTACTGCTTTTCTCTTGCCACCCCTTTCCACCCAAAGAATTAGCCCTTTGCTATTTTGCTGGTCACTTCTAGCCTAATGACTCCTATAACCTCAACCCTGATGACTCCTATAACCTTCTTTGCTAAGCACATATCTGAAGATGAGAATGTCACCTGCCATATCTAGAAAGAAAAGAGGCTGCTGCCATCAAACCCTCAGCTACTGTAGCCTCAGCCCTCCCCCACCCCTGTGAACCCCCAGGAGATTCAGGACGGACAAAACCGAATACGGGTCCAGATAGTTTACATGCCTATCAGAGGAGTAATCTCAATGAACCCAGACACTTGCATCTTCGCATATGTAAGAAAGTGCTAAAATCGTTGACTTAAAATGTCTGGCTTTTCTTTCATTAACAGTAATCTTTTGATATTCCAACTACCTGGGTTTTGTTGCAAAAATTCCCATATATCCTGATTTCTCCCTTACTCTTTGGAGCAGTCCCTCAGAGCTACCGGAGAAATGACCACCTGGGCTTAAATCTTCAGACAGTCTCCTAAATAAAACACAATTCCTGGAGTACCCTGGTAGTCCAGTGGTTGAGAATCATCTGCCTGCCCAAGCAAGGGACATGAGTTTGATCCCTGGCCCAGCAAGATCCCATATACCGTGGGGCAACTAAGTGCATACACCCCAACTACTAACCCAGAGCCTGTGCTCTGCAACAAAAGAAGCCACAGCAGTGAGAAGCCCAGACACGCCAACTGGAGAGTATCTCTGCTCGCTACAACTAGAGAAAGCCCGAGCCCAGCAGTGAAGACCCAGTGCAGCCAAAAATAAATAAATAAAATTTTTTTAAGCCTAATTCTCAGCTTTAGGGTGTGCAGTTTTGTTTTGTTTTGTTTTGTTCAGTTGACACAACTCTCTGCATACAAGATATTTTTGCATGAATTGCACTGTTAACCTTAAAATGAATGTTTTCTTTTAAAAAAAAGCACATTCTCTTCTCCCACAGTAATTTACTTTCCAAGTTTTTTTTTTTAATGTCCATCAATTTTCATTATTTTCCTCTCCATTTTCTCCCAAGCACTTAGGTTTACCATTAGAGTCTTAACAATCGTAATAACCTCCTACACAATTCTCTGCCTGTGATCCTTCCTACCCTCTGGTGTCCTGTATGGGAGGAAAGGCTTTCCCTCGATCCTGCTAGTTTCATTAGGGGGATCTACTAAATAAACTGACAACAGGCAGACTAACAGGAGAAAAAGATACAAATATGTTAATTCTTAATATTATGTGCATAAGGACATCACGGGGAGGGGGAGAGTGAACATTCAAAGAAGCAGTGAGATTCAAGAGCTTTATATCATCTTAATAGCAAAAGGGGAGGGAGAATGTAGGCAATTTAAAGGAGAGCAAATGATGTTTAAGAAAGATAAATGGGCCCTTCGAAGAATAGATGAGAGGTATGAGCGTTGTCTTTGTTCAGTTGCTAAGTCATGTCCAGTTCTTTGTGACCCCACGAACCAAAGCATGCCAGGCTTCTCTATCCTTCACTATCTCCCAGAGTTGACTCAAACTCATGTCCATTGAGTCAGTGACACCATCCAACCATCTCATCCTCTGCCACCCTCTTCTCCTCCTGCCCTCAGTCTTTCCCAGCATCAGGGTCTTTTCCAATGAGTTGGCTCTTCATATCAGGTGGCCAAAGTAATGGAGCTTCAGCTTCAACATCAGTCCCTCCAATGAATATTCAAGGTTAATTTCCTTTAGGATTGACTGGTTTGCTCTCCTTGCAGTCCCTTGGACTCTCAAGAGTCTTCTCCAGCACTGCAACTCAAAAGCATCAATTCTTCAGTGCTCAGCCTTGTTAATGGTCCAATGCTCACATCTATACATGACTACTAGAAAGACCATAGCTTTGACTAGACAGACCTTTGTTGGCAAATAATGTCTCTGCTTTTTAGTATGCTGTCTAAGTTTGTCATAGCTTTTCTTCCAAGGAGCAAGTGTCTTTTAATTTCACGGCTGCAGTCACTGTCCACAGTAATTTTGGAGCTGAAGAAAAGTAAATCTCTCCCTGTTTCCACTTCTTCCCCTTCTATTTGCTCTGACATGATGGGAAGTATGGTAGTTTGGGATAAAGTTTGTCTAGTGCGGTGTCAACTTCTTGTTTCCTCTCTTGCAATGACTCAGTCTGCCCTGGAGGACAAAACTCCCTGCAGGGGATCCATCACTACTGAGTTTCTCTCGGAGGATCTGTCTTGAGGTAGCTAAGAGGAGTTCAGAGCAAACCTCTCCCTTCATTGGACATTTTTCAAGTACCTTCAGCTCAAAATAATCAGTACACCAAAGTGGCTTATTTGGCTGCGCAATGTCCTGAAATCCTTGAGTTCCCTCCACACAGACATTAATCCTCCAGAACACAACCTTCACCATCGCTCTCTACTCAAAAACCTTCATTAGCTTCCTAATGGCCTGTGCAGTGAGTTCCAAGATACTTGTCATGTTGTTAAAGATCTGCATGAAGGTGCTCAGAACCTCCTTCTCCTCCAGCCTTATTTCTCAGGTTTTAAGCAAGGTTTCTCAGTATCAGCATCATTGACACTTTGGACCTGGGGGTTTTGTGTCATTGGGGACTGTCCTGTGTATGTCCTTGAACTTTTAGCAACATCCCTGGCTTCAACCCACTATGTGCCCGTAGCACTTCCCACCCCAATTACAACAACCAAGCATGTCTCCTGACACTGAGAAATGTCCCCAGGGAGGGCAGAATCACCCAGCTGAGAGCCACCGCTCTCAGGAAACTCAGGTCAATCCATCGTTCTCCCATTAAAGTAAGACTTTTAAGGCGTTTGTTTACTCATTCATTCATGCGTGTATGTGTTGGTTTCGCTATGTGGCTTCCCCTTCTAGAATACCTCAAAAGGCTTTAAACCTTAGGGAAATGGAGCTCTTAACTTTAAGAAAGATACAGATCAGATCATCTCTTATTCTGGCCAACAAAAGCCTCCAACATCCAGACCCAGCCTTATCTGCCTCATCTCACATCAGTTCAGCCTCACACCCTTCACTTCAGGCAAACAGTTCTCGGATACACAGTGTCTCAGCTTCCCGCCTCCCCAAGGGTCATTACCTCTGCCTTCATGGGGGGGGTCCATGGATTTTCCTGGCCCCAGTCACACAGGGTTCTCAGCACCAACACTGTGCTCCCCTGAACCGCCTATGTCCCCAAGCACACCTCCAACCACATTCCTAGCACACAGATAGAACTGTATATTTGTTTCTCTGATGCTCCAAACAGACAATGAATAATTTAAGGAATAATACTTCTCATTGCTGTGATATTTATTGTTTCTACAAAGCCAGGCACAGAACATGTGGTATAAAGTCATAATAAAGATAGCTAACACGTTGCTGCTATTTTTGTTGCTGTTCATTCACTCAGTCATGTCTGACCCTTTGCAACCCCATGGACTGCAGCATGCCAGTCTTCCCTGTCCTTCACTATCTCCCAGAGCTTGCTCAAATTCATGTCCATTGAGTCGGTGATGCCATCCAACCATCTCATCCTCTGTCACCCCCTTCTCCTGCTGCCTTCAATCTTTCCCAGCATCAGGGTTTTTTCCCAGTCATCTCTTCGCATCAGGTGGTCAAAGTATTGGAGCTTCAGTTTCAACATCAGTCCTTTCAATGAATATTCAGGATTGTTTCCCTTAGTATTGATCTCCTTGTAGTCCAAGGGACTCTCAAAAAACTTCTCCATCACCACAACTCAAAAACATCAGTTCTTCAGAGTTCAGCCTTCTTTATATATTGAGTGCTAACTGCATGCCAGGAGCTGTTCAAAGCACTTCAGTTCAGTTCAGTCACTCAGGCATGTCAACTCTTTGTGACCCCATGGACTGCAGCACACCAAGCTTCCCTGTCCGTCACTAACTCCCAAAGCCTACTCAAATTCATGTCCATCAAGTCAGTGATGCCATCCAACCATCTCATCCTCTGTTGTCCCCTTCTCCTCCCACCTTCAGTCTTTCCCAACGTCGGGTCTTTTCAAATGAGTCAGTTCTTTGCATCAAGTGGCCAAAATATTGGTTTCAGCATCAGTGCTTCCAATGAATATTCAGGACTGATTTCCTTTAGGATGGGCTGGTTGGATCTCCTTGCAGTCCAAGGGACTCTCAAGAGTCTTCTCCAACACTGCAATTCAAAAGCATCAATTCTTCCGCACTCAGCTTTCTTTATAGTCCAACTCTCACAACCATACATGACTACTGGAAAAACCATAGCTTTGACTAGACAGACCTTTGATGGCAAAGTAATGTCTCTGCTTTTTAATATGCTATCTAGGTTGGTCATAGCTTTTCTTCCAAGGAGCAAGTGTGTTTTAATTTCATGGCTGCAGTCACCATTTGCAGTAATTTTGGAGCCCCCCAAAATAAAGTCTGACACTGTTTCCAATGTTTCCCTATCTATTTGCCATGAAGTGATGAGACTGGATGCCATGATCTTAGTTTTTTGAATCTTGAGTTTTAAGCCAACTTTTTCACTCTCCTCTTTCACTTTCATCAAGAGGCTCTTTAGTTTTCTTCACTTTTTCCCATAAGGGTGGTGTCATCTGAATATCTGAAGTTATTGATATTTCTCCCAGCAATCTTGATTCCAGCTTGTGCTTCATCTAGGCCAGCATTTCACATGATGTACTCTGCATAGAAGTTAAATAAGCAGGATGACAATATACAGCCTTGACATACTCCTTTCCTGATTTGGAACCAGTCTGTTGTTCCATGTCCAGTTCTAACTGTTGCTTCCTGACCTGCATACAGATTTCTCTGGAGGCAGGTCAGGTGGTCTGGTATTCCCATCTCTTTCAGAATTTTCCACAGTTTATTGTGATCCACACAGTCAAAGGCGTTGGCATAGTCAATAAAGCAGAAATAGATGTTTTTCTGGAATTCTTTTGCCTTTTCGATGATCCAGCGGATGTTGGCAATTTGATCTCTGGTTCCTCTGCCTTTTCTAAAACCAGTTTGAACATCTGGAAGCTCATGGTTCATGTACTGTTGAAGCTTGGCTTGGAGGATTTTGAGCATTATTTTGCTAGCATGTGAGATGAGTGCAATTGTGCGGTAGTTTGAGCATTCTTTGGCATTGCCTTTCTTTGGGATTGGAATGAAAACTGACCTTTTCCAGTCCTGTGGCCACTGCTGAGTTTTCCAAATTTGCTGGCATATTGAGTGCAGCACTTTCACAGCATCATCTTGTAGGATCTGGAATAGCTCAATTGGAATTCCATCACCTTCACTAGCTTTGTTCATAGTGATGCTTCCTAAGGCCCACTTGACTTCACATTCCAGGATGTCTGGCTCTAGGTCAGTGATCACACCATCATGGTTATCTGGGTCATGAAGATCTTTTTGTATAGTTCTTCTGCATATTCTTGCCACCTCTTCTTAATAGCTTCTGCTTCTGTTAGGTCCCTACCATTTCTGTCCTTTATTGAGCCCATCTTTGCATGGAGTAACAGGCAAATTTGGCCTTGGAATACAGAATGAAGCAGGGCAAAGACTAATAGAGTTTTGCCAAGAAAATGCCCTGGTCATAGCAAACACCCTCTTTCAACAACACAAGAGAAGACTCTACACATAGACATCACCAGATGGTCAACACCGAAATCAGATTGATTATATTCTTTGCAGCCAAAGATGGAGAAGCTCTATACAGTCAACAAAAACAAGACCAGGAGCTGACTGTGGCTCAGATCATGAACTCCTTATTACCAAATTCAGACTTAAATTGAAGAAAGTAGGGAAAACCACTAGACCATTCAGGTATGACCTAAATCAAATCCTTTATGATTATACAGTGGAAGTGAGAAATAGATTTAAGGGCCTAGATCTGATAGATAGAGTGCCTGATGAACTATGGAATGAGGTTCGTGACATTGTACAGGAGACAGGGATCAAGACCATCCCCATGGAAAAGAAATGCAAAAAAGCAAAATGGCTGTCTGGGGAGGCCTTACAAATAGCTGTGAAAAGAAGAGAAGCGAAAAGCAAAGGAGAAAAGGAAAGATATAAGCATCTGAATGCAGAGTTCCAAAGAATAGCAAGAAGAGATAAGAAAGCCTTCCTCAGCGATCAATGCAAAGAAATAGAGGAAAACAACAGAATGGGAAAGACTAGAGATCTCTTCAAGAAAATTAGAGATACCAAGGGAACATTTCATGCAAAGATGGGCTCGATAAAGAACAGAAATGATATGGACCTAACAGAAGCAGAAGATATTAAGAAGAGGTGGCAAGAATACACAGAAGAATTATACAAAAAAGATCTTCACGACCAAGATAATCACGATGGTGTGATCACTGACCTAGAGCTAGACATCCTGGAATGTGAAGTCAAGTAGGCCTTAGAAAGCATCACTACGAAAAAAGCTAGTGGAGGTGATGGAATTCCAGTTGAGCTATTCCAGATCCTACAAGATGATGCTGTGAAAGTGCTGCACTCAGTATGCCAGCAAATTTGGAAAACTCAGCAGTGGCCACAGGACTGGAAAAGGTCAGTTTTCATTCCAGTCCCAAAGAAAGGCAATGCCAAAGAATGCTCAAACCACTGCACGATTCCACTCATCTCACATGCTAGCAAAATAATGCTCAAAATCCTCCAAGCCAAGCTTCAACAGTACATGAACCATGAGCTTCCAGATGTTCAAACTGGTTTTAGAAAAGGCAGAGGAACCAGAGATCAAATTGCCAACATCCGCTGGATCATCGAAAAGGCAAAAGAGTTCCAGAAAAACATCTATTTCTGCTTTATTGACTATGCCAACGCCTTTGACTGTGTGGATCACAATAAACTGTGGAAAATTCTGAAAGAGATGGGAATACCAGACCACCTGACCTGCCTCCAGAGAAATCTGTATGCAGGTCAGGAAGCAACAGTTAGAACTGGACATGGAACAACAGACTGGTTCCAAATAGGAAAAGGAGTTCGTCAAGGCTGTATATTGTCATCCTGCTTATTTAGCTTATATGCAGAGTACATCATGAGAAACGCTGGACTGGAAGAAACACAAGCTGGAATCAAGATTGCTGGGAGAAATATCAATAACCTCAGATATGCAGATGACACCACCCTTATGGCAGAAAGTGAAGAGGAACTCAAAAGCCTCTTGATGAAAGTGAAAGAGGAGAGTGAAAAAGTTGGCTTAAAGCTCAACATTCAGAAAACGAAGATCATGGCATCCGGTCCCATCACTTCATGGGAAATAGATGGGGAAACAGTGGAAACAGTGCCAGACTTTATTTTGGGGGGCTCCAAAATCACTGCAGATGGTGATTGCAGCCATGAGATTAAAAGACACTTGCTCCTTGGAAGAAAAGCTATGACCAACCTAGATAGCATATTCAAAAGCAGAGACATTACCTTGCCAACAAAAGTCCATCTAGTCAAGGCTATGGTTTTTCCTGTGGTCATGTATGGATGTGAGAGTTGGACTGTGAAGAAGGCTGAGCACCAAAGAATTGATGCTTTTGAACTGTGGTGTTGGAGAAGACTCTTGAGAGTCCCTTAGACTGCAAGGAGATAAAAGCAATCCATCCTAAAGGAGATCAGTCCTGGATGTTCATTGGAAGGAGTGATGTTGAAGCTGAAACTCCAGTACTTTGGCCACCTGATGCAAAGAGTTGACTCATTGGAAAAGACCCTGATGCTGGGAGGGTTTGGGGGCAGGAGGAGAAGGGGCTGACAGAGGATGAGATGGCTGGATGGCATCACCAACTCGATGGACATGAGGCTGGGTAAACTCCAGGAGTTGGTGATGGACAGGGAGGCCTGGCATGCTGCGATTCATGGGGTTGCAAAGAGTCGGACACAACTGAGCGACTGAACTGAGTCTCTTTTAATGCTAAATTCTGTAACACTTAATTTTAAGCTTATAAACTGACCTAAGACTACTTTGATCTTCTATAACCAGTTTTGTCAGCTGCTCTAATATACACCAGATGATTTGGTGTGGAATTTAATATCAAATATTATACAGAGATTACTCTACTCATGCAGTTACAATTGAACGAAAATGACATGCAAACTGCACCTTATGTTTCAACCAGGAGATTCTGGGCTGTTAGTTGGTTCTCCCATGCACCAAACATTTGAGAAAAGGATCACCTCATGGCATCGGCTGCTTGGGATAATAAGGCTGAGGACTCGTACCAGAGGACAGCGTACGTCCACAGCCTATCAGCCATCCATGAATCAGAGCCCAGTGTCCAGTTTGGGGCTTATGTGGATCTTTGGTCTTTTGACCATCCTTTAAATACCTCCATCAAAAGAAAGAAAGAGGATGAAACATAAGTCAATCTACTTTTTAACAACTTTACTAAGTGAAAGTGATTATTAGCTACGTGAGCCAGTAGGTAAATCATTTTATATGTCTCAAGGAATTTAGTAACTAAAGACATCTTAGTCATGATCTAGTCTGAACCACAGATTTCACAGATGAGAAAAGTGAGGCTTAGAGGAGTCAAAATGACTTGTTTAACATACACAGCCGGTCCCTGGCAAATTCATGGTAAAAATTCCAGTGTTTCCACTCTTGATCCAAAGCTGTTTCCAGTTGTGATCTTTTGTCTTTAAATTACCTCCCAAACTGCCCTATGATTTACTGCCTTCCAAAAGTGTGTTTTATTTCTGATACTGGCTTGGCTCTATCTGCTGTCTGGACACTGAAGTTCTATGACCTGAGGAGTAGATAGAGCTTCTGAGCAAGAAACCGAGGGAGGGAACTAAAGAGAACGTGGAGACTCCAGCTTAGACCTGTCCTTGAGAAACTCACCCAACCCTCCCTGCCATCGCCAGTTTCCCATCACCTCCCCTGGAATACTTGTGTCTAACATTTTTCTTTAAAACCTTCAATTCCTTCTTTCCCACTTCCATCCTCAGCCAAGATGATTCTTAGAGTTCATAAGCTTCTCTCAGACACATGCCCAACCTAATTCTACCCAGGAAACAGCTGTCAGCAAATCTCCTTGGAGGTTTGTATTTCCCTTTAACTTAAGTAGGTCATTGCTCTGAAGGAAGCGTAAAGACGGAATGAATGAAAATAAGCTGATGAATTCAGCTTGTGTGAGATCTGCGAAAAATGCAGGGAGATGGCAGAGCCGCAGGGCTGGACCAGCAAGGGAAGTCCCCTTCGAAACCTTCCTATGACTCAGAACTTACAAAATACCCAGTCGGACAGGCAGAATGAACATTCAAGGGACCTTAAGCATAAAGACATGAAGTTTCTATCTTGTCTGTGTCTATCTTCTCAAAGATAGAAGGACTCAACATCAGAGACCAGCTTGCCTGGCAGGATGACATTTTTCCAGTTGAAAAGAGGTGCTTGGGGCTGAAAAGATGGAGATGTGTGACCCACAATGCAGAGGTCTGATTAGCATGATTGATCTCCTTCCAACAAAAATCAAATGGTCTATTTCTCACCCCAGCAAGTTGCCACATCTCCCTTTGAAGAGTCCATTCAGAGAAGTAAAAGTCTACTGTCCACAAAATAAGCAACCTTGGTTGGAAGCAGGCTCTTGGGTAAGATACCCTATGAGATTAGGCTGGGAGAAACCAGAGTTAAGTGATAAGGATGACACTTGTGGGGAAAGTAGGGAGAATCACAAAAAGGAAACACGGTCCCTGTGGGGAAGGGAGCATGGCTGGCAGGGAGCAGCCCTGGTTTATTCTTTTTTTTAATTAATTAATTTATTTATTTAGGCTCAGCAGGGTCTTTGCTGCCATGCATTGGCAACAAAGTTGTGGCAACCGGGGGCTACTCTCTAGTTGCGGTGCTCAGGCTTCTTATTTTGGTGATTTCTCTTGTTGCAGAGCCCAGGTTCCAGAGCGTGGACTTCCGTAGTTGAAGTGCATGGACTTAGTTGCTCCATAAGCACATGGGATCTTCCTGGACCGGGGATAGAACCTATGTTCCCAGCACTGGCAGGATGATTATTAACCACTGGACCACCAGGGAAGTCCCTGGTTTATTCCTGAATATGAGTGCCAGGAGACTTTGGTACAGCTCACTCTCATCTCTCTCAAGTGAAAGTGAAGTCGCTCAGTCGTGTCTGACTCTTTGCGACCTCATGGACCATAGCCTACTAGTCTCCGCGGTCCATGGGATGGCTTTTCCAGGCAAGATTACTGGAGTGGGCTGCCATTTCCTTCTCCAGGGGATCTTCCCAACCCAGGGATCGAATCTGTGTCTCCTGCATTGCAGACAGACACTTTACCGTCTGAGCCACTAGGGAAGCCCTGTCTCTCTCAAAACCACCTTAAAACTTGGCTTCCTATCAAGTGCAGCAAAGTTTGTTCCACTGCTACTAATCCACACATCATCTCATTACTAGATAAGGTACATTTTGCAACAGCTATCCTATCAAGCTGTAGGATCTTAACTTCCAGAAGACAGAAACATGTATAGGTCTTGCCAGCGTTGTCCCTAAAACTTTGACTCTTAAGCTACATAGGGATGCAGACCAGAAATCTGTTGCTACTCAGGGTGAGGTGCTCCCTAAGGCTCCCCTGCACTGTTAGCCTAAGGACATGTTTCCATTTGTTCACTCGTGCATTAAATATTTGAGGAGCATCATCTAAGAAGCATCTGGCAGTAGCAAAGAGAAAGAGAGGTGAGAAAACGGCCCTGTTGAACTTTATGCTCTAGTCTGGAGAAGCACTTACCAAGAGAAATAACACTGTGAGTCACATATGTAATTCAAAATTTTTTAGTTGCCATGTTTAGAAAAGGTAATAAGAAACAAGTGACATTGATTCTGGTAATATATTTGATTTGATTCAACAGATCCCAATATTATCATTTCAATATGTAATCAATATTTAAAATTATTAATTATATATTTTACATTGTTTTGTATTAAGTCTTTGAAATCTAGTCTTTTGTTTTATGGCCCATATCTATTTAGACACTAAATTTTTGTCAGGAAAAACTGTATCTGTATAAATGTTCATTGATAAAGTAGGTCCCCATGCCTTAAGATTTTATAAATATTCTTAAAAGCTTTCTGATAACTTTATTAATAGTTCTTAAATTTAAATTAATCAAAATGTTAGTAGCTCAGTCATGTCCGACTATTTGCAACCCTATGGTCCATCCATGAAATTCTCTAGGCAAGGATACTAAAATGGGTTGCCATTGTCTTCTCCAGGGGATATCCCATACTCGTGGATCAAACTGGGGTCTTCTTCACTGCAGGCAGATTCTTTACCATGTGAAAATTTAATCAAAGTTAATCATTAAAATTCAATTAGTCAGTGAAGCTAGCCACTTCCAAGTGCTCCATAACCATAGGTAGCTAGTGACCACCATATAGGACAATGTGGCTCCAGAAGGAAAGAGAAACAGTAATCAAAAGAACTCATAAGCAACAGTAAGTGATAAGAAGTATAGATACATAGTGTTAGTGATGGTGTAACATCTGACTTCATCTAGGGGAACTGCTGTTAAAGGCTCTGAAGATTGATCCAGGAAGAGACCACAGATAGGAAGAAAGGCTTTCCGGCAAAGACAGAAGCATGTGCCAAGGCCCTGAGGCATAGCAGAAGATAATAAGGCCTGTTTTAGTCAGCCTCCCATGGGGAAAGACACAGCTTTTTTGAACCAGGAAATTTAAGGAGTGTTTACAAGATGAGGCCAGGGTATAGGGAAGATAGTCCATAATGGTACGGTACCCTAGGCTAGTCACTTGCAGAGAACTGTTAGCAACCACCATGCCACCACCACCCCAGCTTAAAGGCACAAGAGAATAAGGCAGTTATTGGAACCTAGAATAGACAGACACGTGGTAGGGCCATGTAACAGGAGCTGTGGCCTTCAGTAGAGGGGATGCAACCAGCCCACAGAGACCCCACAGGGTGGTAGGAAGGGAGATAAATAGCTCAACTTCCCATTCCTTCTGCCCTCCAGCCTCCTGGGGATATCTCCCATTGGTCAAGCCCAGCCACAGCAGAAGTTAAGAAATCTCATTGAGGCAGAACATGCAGCTCAGCCTCAGGGCATAGAAGAGCACAAAGAAGGGTGGAGAATAATCTGGAAGGACAAACCCAAGATCTTCAGCTCAGGGGTGTGTATCAGTTTATTCTTGGTGCTATAAAAATTATCACCATTCCAGTCACTTCAAATGAATCAAATCTCTTATTTTACAGTTCTGAACCCTTAAAATTGGGTTGTCAATAAGATTGTCTGCCTACTAGAGGAAGTATTGTCTTCTGCCTCTTCCAGTTACCAAAGACTACCTGTGTTCCTTTTTAAAAAATTATTTTATTATTCTTATTGTAATTATATTTATTTTTTGGCTGTGCTTGCAGGGCATATGGGATCTTTGTTTCCCAACCAGGGATAGAACCCACGACCCCTGTATTGGAAGCACAGAGTCTTAACCACTGAACCATCAGGGAAGTCCCCACCAGTGTTCCTTGATGCACAGTCCCCTCCTCATACCACTCTGACCTCTGCCTCCACCAGCACATGTCCTTCTCTGCCTTCAGTTCTCCTCCTTTGTTCTTATAAGGACCCTTCTGATTATCCTGGGACTACCTGGATAAAGAGGGTAATTTTCCTGTCTCAAGACCCCTAACTTGATCACATCTATGAAGTTCCTTTTCCATATAAAGTCACATTCACATGTCTTGGTGAGTAGGCTATGGACATCTCTGGAGGACCCTTACTGTGTCTACCACGATGTGTCAAGAAAGTAAAAGAATGTTACTATGATGGCATGGAAAGGGCAAGAGGGGAGTATGGAGAGTCAGGTGATGAGGACCTGGGAAGGAAGCATACCGGCAAAGGTTTGTAGACCAGAGAAAGGATTTTGTTCTGTATCTTGAGGTGATGGAAGTCACTGAACCTGCACTTTGAAGAAATGCACTGCAACTACAAAATTAAAACATAGACTGAAAAGAGGCAGAAACAATTGAAAGTGAGTTGAGAAAATGTATAGTAATTAGATGATTGAAGATAACGGCTTGGACTAAGGAGGTGGCCATAAAGATGGAGAAAAATGGAAGGATTTGAGAGGTATTGAGGAAGCAAAACTTGTAGGATTTGGTGATAGATCAGCTAAGGAACAAGGAGTGAGGTTGAGGGCCGTGTTAAAGATTTCTGACTTGCTCAACTGGATAGATTCAATTCACCACAACAGAAAACCTGTGCTCAGGACAGGTTTATTTGGGGGACAGCGGATGTGGTTTTGAACATTGTGGTTTGAAATGACTTTAAGAGAATCAAATAGAAAATTCAGTGGGCAGTTGGACATAGAAGGGGGCGCAAAGTTTCCTCTGGGTTTCAGAGGAAATATCAAATCTTCAGGTTTTGGGTGGTCATTGAAGCCTTGCTTATGAATGACATCACCTCAAATAGAGGCCAGTTAGAAGAGTGTCTAGGACCCACCCTTGAGAGGCTTGAACATTTAACAGCCAGAGAGAGAGTGATAAGGTAAAAGAGGGACCAGGAGACTGAAGCATCACAAAAGTCAAAGAAATCGATGATTTAAAGAAGTGGTCACCAAGGTTGACGGCTCCTGACAGTTCAGTAGATGGGTTTCTACAAAGATTAATGCCAATTCACCTACATTGTCAGTCCATCAGATTCTGGTGGAGCAGTTTACACCCTTGAGGCCAGGTGGTGCCTACCTGCCTCTTCATCCCATTCAAGTAAATCAAGGTCATGACAGTTGATTTATGGACGGGCACAAAACCACTGAAAGCCAATGAGACCTATCCGTGGGACTTCTAAGAGAGTATCACTCGTTCCCACTGTCTTAAACCTAGAGGAGATATAGGACCCAGACTGTTGCTACTCCCTTGCTGCTACATTAAGCTTAGGAGTAAGGGCTTCCCTGGTGGCTCAGATGGTAAAGAATCTGCCCGCAATGCGGGAGACCTGGGGTTCAATCCATGGGTTGGGAAGATCCCCTGGAGGAGGGCATGGAGACCCACTCCAGTATTCTTGCCTGGAGAATCCTCACGGGCAGAGGAGTCTGGCAGGCTATGACAGTCCATGGGGTCGCAAAGAGTCAGACACGACCGAGAGACTAAACACAGAAGTAAAGGCAACACTTGGCAGAAGACAAAGATGGTGAGAAACCAGTTATGACATCTCTTTGCCACTTACTTCAGCTGTGACCGAAACTTGATCTAGCCTTACACTTTCAATTGAGATGAGCCAATAAATTCCTTTTTTGTATAAGTACAAAACACCACCTACAATGGAAAGAATACTAAATTTTATGAGAAGATAAATGAAATGGAACTTTTGTCTAAAACCTCTAGAAGAAAAATGTCTAATGGGTCAAGATGATCAGGGGATTGACTGAAATGTTCATTAAAATCATAATAAAGCCATGAAAACAGATGGGAGACAGAATCTTGGAAGCAGAAAAATAAAATATATGAAAATAATAGAAGAGTTTCTGTGTTCATGATCTCCAATTTAAGGTGAAACACTCAAAAATAAACAAGAATATATAGAGAAAGAAAAATTAAAATCCCAGACTTTTAAAGTAACTGCTTTTATTTTTTTTCCTTTCCTTTTTGGCCAAACTATACAGCACGTAGGATCCCTGACCAGGGATCAAATCTGTGCTCCCTGCAGTGTGGGAGTGTAGAGTCCTAACCACTGGAACTCCAGGGAATTTCAGCAACTTCTTTATTGCCACCAGAAATCTAGTTCCAAAGTGTTTCTTGTTCTCCTTTGTTCTGAGCTTGTATCTTTCAGCACCTTGAAATAGCAATTTTACAGATGTATGAATTGTAATATTATTTCCATGGCATTGCTATTGTACTGAGTAATTATAATTTTCATTGACACAAAAGTTACAAATTCCCTGGACTTGCTCAGGAGAACTTAAGACTATTGCTAGGCACCTTACAAATGTGATTATCCCCTTTGTGGGAACTGAGGAATCTAACCTCAATTAACTTTTACATTTGGAAGCTTAAATTTATTGACTTTGTCTTCTTTGAACCTTTTATTGACAATTCACCAAAATGTGGAGCTATTATGATTCAAGAGATGGATCCTGTAGAAAGAAATCTACAAACACGTGAGAAGCACCCACATAAGGCAAAACAATGAGCTAAGTGCACTCAGAGGCTTGAAGCTTGGACCTCGTCCCCCACAGAGCTTAAAATCCGGTGACAGAGGTAGGACATACTCATGAAGAATCAAATATCAATATAAAGCAGTAAGTGATAAATGATTTTTTTTTAAGTTGTGCAAATATGTAGATGCCAGAAGAGCAAAAAATCAGTGTGAATTAGAATCCCTTGAGGGTTGGTTCAAGTGAATGGACAGAAATGAAGTGAAGGGCTCTGTAGGCAGAAAGATCTGTGCAAACAAGCCACCATTGGAGAAAGACTTACAGGTAACTATATTACAGAAAAATCTGGCTGAAGCAGTGATTCTTTTTATGGAGTTTTAGTTGTGGGGGATAGGGGAGGGGAGGGCGGAGTTTAAAAGGTAAGGAGGACAGTGAATGACAACCTGCAAAACTTCTGCTTCATCTTGTAGGAAATAAAGTGTTGAAGACGATCTTAAAGATTAAATCAGTGGACACTGACCATCTCTCTTTCTCATTATCAAATCTGTCTTAGCTACTGATGCAAGTGCCTGGACTTGGTCTGTGGGTGAAATAATAAGCTTTTGTTGACCAATGCAGTGGAAAAAGAAAAGTGAGAAACTGGAGGGCAGGGTGGGTGGAACTTATCGTACTAATACAGCTAGGCTTGCACTGCGAATATCTTAATATAGTTGCCACAGGGAAGATGGATTTTACAAGGATGAAGCTGGAATGAGCTCAGGCAGAAGGCCACTGCAAAATGCCAGGCAGAAGTTCACGAGGGCCTGTACTAAGGTAGCAACAGTAGAAATGAAGAAAAGAAGGGAGTTCTCGGGTGGTCCAACGGTTAAGAATCTGCTTGCCAATGCAAGGGACACGGGTTCGATCCCTGGTCCAGGAAGATCCCACATGCCGTGGAGCAACTAAGCTTGTGCATCACAACTACTGATGCCCAGGCTCAGAAACAAGAAGCCACCATGAGAAGTCTGCGCATGTTAACTAGAGAGTAGTGCCCACTCAGTGCAACTGGAGAAGACCCACGTGCAGCAACAGAACCCAGTGCAGCCAGAAAAAAATAAACAGTGATAAGTGGTGCTTTCAGTAAGTAAGAGCATTTGGCATTTATAAAGTATATACTTTGTTTGCATACATTTGAGCAAGCTAGTCTGCCTTCCACCTCCAACTCATGTGCCAAAAGGTAACACATAGGCTGAATTTTGGAGAGGATAGTCAGGCCAATTTCTGCAGCCATACTCCACTCCCAACACTTGGGACAACTCCTTCCAGCTACAGGAGTCAATGGCTAGAAGAAGTGTTATACCTCTCCTCAAAAATCCCTCCCGGCTTAGCACTCATGGATGCACACACCCATCACCACCACCACCACCGCTATCTCCATCACTTTTGAGATTCTGGCATCAACTCATCCTCTACCTTAATACCTACCACACTCTCAGGAGAGAAGGCTCAGAGCCCCAGGAGGCCGCTTTTTAAACAGTTTTATTATTTTTGGCTGTGCTGGGTCTTTCTCGCTGCCCACAGGCTTTCTCTAGCTGCAGTGAGCAGGGGCTACTCTTTAGGTGTGATGTGCAGGCTCCTCATCGCAGTGGCTTCCCTTGTTGGGGAGCACAGGCCCTAGGGCTCACGGGCTTCGGTAGTTGTAGCTCACGGGCTTAGATGCCCCACAGCGTGTAGGATCTTCCCAGACCAGTGTCCGAAGCGGTATCCTCTGTATTGCAAGGCAGATTCTTAACACTGGACCACTAGGGAAGCCCCCAGAAGACCACTTTGAAAGACCATAAAATAAATGTTAAACTGTCACAGCAAAGGTTGGTGTGTCTTCCTAATTCTATTCAGTTCCCCTGAAGGAAAAGACTGGATGGGCACATTCAACAGCTATGATGATAAACAAAGGCTAAAATCAGCTTCGAAACCAACACAGTGTGTCTTCAGTTTTACAGCAACAATTCTTTCTGCCTTTTGTCTGAACCTCAAAGTATAGTCTTATTATATATTAATTCTATTTTATTTAGTTTTATTTAGGCTATCAGTAACACTCATTGAGGGCTGATACACTATGCATGTGTGTGCACTCAGTCGTGTCTGACTCTTCTGAAACCCCGTAGACTGTAGCCCACCAGGCTCCTCTGTCCATGGAATTTTCCAGGCAAGAATCCTGGGCTGGGTTGCCATTTCCTTCTCCAGGGGATCTTCCCAACTCAGGGACGGAACCCGTCTCTCTTGCGCTTCCCCTGCATTGGCAGGCAGGTTTTTTACCACTAACATAAACATATCTCTGCCTCTCCTAAACACCAAGAAGTGTATCAAAGCACCCAGGTTCCCCCAGGACACAATCAAAAGAGTCACCAGATGAGTAAATTATTTGCTAAACCTAGATGAGAGACCTCAGAGAAGGCAATGGCACCCTACTCCAGTACTCTTGCCTGGAAAATCCCATGGACGGAAGGGCCTGGTGGGCTGCAGTCCATGGGGTCCCTAGGAGTCGGACACGACTGAACGTCTTCACTTTTTCACTTTCGTGCGTTGGAGAAGGAAATGGCAACCCACTCCAGTGTTCTTGCCTGCAGAATCCCAGGGACAGGGGAGCCTGGTAGGCTGCCGTCTATGGGGTCGCACAGAGTCAGACACGACTGAAGCGACTTAGCAGCAGCAGCAGCAGCAGCAGCAACAGCAGCAGATCAGAGACCTGCATCTCAATGTCTGGATCCCAGTGCCCCAGCTCTCTCTTCCTCCTCCAAGGAAGTCAGAGTCATAAATGACCGTCATGACTCTTCCTCCTGCTTTATGGTGGCTCCAGTTCTTTCATCACTTTATAAGGATTCCTGCTTTCACCTCCTACTGCCTCCAGGTTGGGGTGGCCTTGACTGTAGCTACAAATTTATTTTGTTCCAACTGAACAGCAGAATGCCTGCCATATACAAGATAACTCTACCCCTGGCCTCCATTTGTTAGAAAACTGAAGATAGAATTCTTTGCTCCACTTGTGTTTTTGTGATAAGATTCCCACCAATGTCTGACTCAAGTCCATAAAAACTAACTTAACAATATAACACTGTTACCATCTCTAGGGACCAGGCCAAAAGCCCTTCTGGAAACCTTCACCTGTACTTTTCCCAAACCACCTGCCCTTCCTGCCCCGCGCATGGTCCTTGCACCACGTTCTTGGGCGCCCTCTCCCCACTCGTCTTATTTCCCTTTCCCGTGCTCCTTCTAAATCGCCTCCTCATTTCCCTAGTTGCTCAGAAGTCTTGGGCCTGGAGTCGTGGTAAAGAGGGCTGAGTCCCTCAGAGGGACCCACCCCTGCCTGGGTTCACAGCCAGCTAACAATTTCAACCTCTGCCCCTTGGACTCCCTCTACACAAAGAGAGTTTATGGTCGACTTGGAACGCAAAGCCATTCTCCTAAGGAAACAACCCTGAAGGAGTAGGTAGATGCCCAGGAGAACTCACACGAGTGCCTTTCACTTCCGTACCTCATCTGGAGCTCTGTGTGTACTCTAGAACCTAGCTAACAAAACGCCTTGGTTTCCATGGTTAAATGAGTTCTGAGTTCCAGCTGTCAACATATCTCTGCCTCTGCCATCAGGAGCAACAGCCAGGCTTTCACCGTCTGCAGCCTGCCAACCGCATGGTAGGGATACAACGGAAGTCTAGAGACTTAACTTTTAAGAAAAGGGAGTAGAAAGGATGTGATTCTGGGAGGTGAAACCAGGCTGTACAGGGAGGAGAGCTCAGAAGGGTGGGGGTGGGGGCGAGAGTCAAGCTGCCTCTGGGTTTAGGGTCCTCCAGAGATCTTCAACCCAGCCAACAGGCCTGGTCTACGGCACTGCCGCTGCTGAGGACAATGGAGTTGGATTCCAGTAGAAGGCGGTGGGAACTAAAGAAAATGTGTCATGGGTTTCAATGTGAGGTCAAATAAGGAATTAAAAACAAAAACTTGAAAAAGCTAATGTAGATCAATATTGTGATCAGTACCATGTTAATGAAGTCAAATCAAATTTAATACTTATATATCATGGCTTCCGAAATACTCAGCCCACGAAAAGTATTGCGTGTCAGTCCCATTGGACATGGCTGTCTTGTAGACTTAAGAGGAAACTTGGCCTTTGTCTATATCCAATTTCGCTTTCTTTTTGGCAAGCTATTTAGCCCTTGCCTTGCACTGAGTAAGGATAAATGTGTGTGCTAAGCTGTTCAGTCATGTCTGAGGCTTTGGGACCCCACAGACTGTAGCCTTCCAGGCTCCTCTGTCCGTGGCATTTTCCAGGTAAGAATACTGGAGTGGGTGGCCATTTCCTTATCCAGGGGATCTTCCCTGCCCAGGGATTGAACCCACGTATCTTGCATCTCCTGCACTGGCAGATGGACTCTTTGCCACTGAAGCACCTGGGAATCCAAGGGTAAATTTACTTACAAATAAAACAGTAAGTGTGAAGAGAACAAGTAGGAGCCTCTATTTTTTTCCTTTGGATCTATTCAGAAAGGTCAAAAGAAAAATCTTTTCCTAGGTGATCAAGTAAGGAAAAGGGAGAAAAAGTTTTCTATGTTTTTAGTGACTATTGTTAGGAGGCTCAAAAAAAGTAATTTTTAAATGACAACTGTAATACGAGAGTACTAATTCATTTTAAATTTCAAATACAAATACGAATGGGACTAATACAGGTTATTTTCTCTAAATCTACTCTCTTATTTTATATTTTAGGTATTATGATGTCAAATTACTTTCACATAACCCTATATCACAGATTGAAAAGAAAGATTATTTAGAAAGTTGTTTCCAAAATTCAAGAAAGGAACTGAATGGGCTATATTAAATACCAGATTTCTAGTAGTTCTGGTGATGCATTAACAGATTAGTTTTGTGATGACTACTTAAATTCAATCAGTGCAACAATATTTTCTGAAATTATTATGTGCTAAACAATGCGGTAAATGACATAAGGACATACACATAAAAGCACACTGCATGGCCCCATCACCTGTAGAATTTATGTCTTCAGGTGAATTCATTTACACGCACAGAAAAGTAGAGAATTCTATTTACCACTTAACCAACCTCCACAGCAAGTGCCCCTTGCCTCCTGAAATGACAGAAATGGTGGGAACTAAGATGAGCTCCAGGAAACGGTTGTAATTTGAATACATTGAAAGGACACTTTGGATGTCAGAAATCGACAAGAGCCCAAGTAGCGACTTCACTTTCACTTTTCACTTTCATGCATTGGAGAAGGAAATGGCAACCCACTCCAGTGTTCTTGCCTGCAGAATCCCAGGGACGGGGAAGCCTGGTAGGCTGCCGTCTATGGCGTCGCACAGAGTCGGACACGACTGAAGCGACCTAGCAGCAGCAGCAGCAGCAAGTAGGGATTAGCTTAGCCTACTGTAAAGGGAGTGTAAATAAACTGTTCTTGATTGAAGCTAGAGGGCTATCTTGAAACAGTCGGGAAGCAATGCTGCTGCTGCTAAGTCACTTCAGTCGTGTCCGACTCTGTGCGACCCCATAGACGGCAGCCCACCAGACTCCCCCATCCCTGGGATTCTGCAGGCAAGAACACTGGAGTGGGTTGCCATTTCCTTCTCCAATGCATGAAAGTGAAAGTGAATTCGCTCAGTCATGTCTGACTCTTAGCAACCCCATGGACTGCAGCCTACCGGGCTCCTCCGTCCATGGGATTTGCCAGGCAAGAGTACTGGAGTGGGTGCCATTGCTGGATGCAATGAGAGATTCCAAAGAGGAGAAAAAATGTTTAGAGATTTTGGTCCATCAGTCATGTGGTGGTTGCTAGGAGGAAAACACAGCAATTATGAAATCACTGCAGTTTTCTAACGTGGAGGAGGAAGGTTCAGCATTCATGTGGTGACATGACTGTGAAAAGAGGGAGCGATATAAAGACATCTCAAGAGAAATCCAGAAATAACATACTCATTAGACTAAGTGGGAGATAATTCATCTCCTTTTAAAACTTTGGTCTTGGTTCTTCTCTTTTGAGCTGTTTCCTCTTGATCTTTTTTTATGTCTTTTCTTATTCTTATAAAAGTATACATGTTTTATTTTGGAAAATTTGGAAATTATAAAGAAAGCATTTAAGAAAGCCCTCTGCTCTCACCACTCAGAGATGATTTCAGACAACATATTGACAAATTTTTTTTTCCAAGATGGATGGATGTGATTAGGAGTGATGACTTCATAGGATGGACACAGTGGAGTACAAAGATGAAGCGGCTTGACATTTTTTCCTACCGTTTCCTTCCAGTTTGCATTTCTCCATTCTCTGCCTTTAGCCATGATCCAAACACAGCCATAGCTTTTCTTTCTGTCACCTTCAGGTAGGAGAACTGTTCTTCTCATGCAGGAATGGAAAGGTCTCATTCACTCTCCATCAAGGCAATGCTTCTCTCTTCCCTAAGCCCAGGCCTCTCTGTAGTTCAGGGAATTGGAGCAGAGGAGGTAATGAATGGTCTTATCTTTCATTCTCCTTGTCCCACCCGACTCACCCCATGGAAGAATCCAAGGGGGAAAGGAAGGCCTGTGGACGCTGCTACTCCCCTCTCCTAGTCTACGATTTCGGACTGCTCCAACGAACTTCCCACCTGCAAATACCTCCAAGGTAGCATCAGGGACCAGGGCCTCTGCCAAAAAGCACATGCTACCCTAAAAAATTCACTTCAAATCATCCTTTCTGAGAAATCTCGTATAGACTGTTCCTTATAGTAACAGTTACTACTACATTTCATTCCTTTTTTGCTTTTGTGTTTTAATGTAAATACTGTGGGACTGTCTAACCCCCTTCTTGAGAATGTAAGGATACTTTGTATCAATTACTCAACTTTGGGCTTTGGCCGAGAAAGTTCCAGATAATAGAAAAAGTCTCATTTCACATCCTAAAACATATATACATACACATATACATAAAATAATAATAATTGGGACCATATCATCATCTTGCATTCTACTTGATTTCCATTAATGTTATATAATGAGCATTTCCCATGTCAAGGAATATTTTCCAAAAATGGGATTTACATTGGCTCATAATTTTTCATCATATGACTTCCCATTCCTCATTATTTATCAAACCATCACTAGTTAGACATTTACAGTTAGGCTAATATCACTGCAATCAACAACATGGATATGTATATCTTTGTGTACACCTTTAAGTATAACCTTAGGATCATTTCTAGAAGAATATTTCAAACAAAAGTTATGAACATTTTTAAGGCTCTTAACACACAAAGCAGAAATGCCCTCAAGAAAAGTAGAATAATACAAACACATACATTGTATGCAAAGCATTTTTACCATATTTTTCACCTTGCAATTTGATTAATGAACAGCATATCTTGCTCTTTTGATTTATTTTTTAGGTTATTTTTTAATTGAAGGATGATTGCTTTACAGAATTCTGTTGGTTTCTGCCAAATATCAGCATGAATCAGCCATAGGCATATATATGTCCTCTCTTACGTTCTGTTGGTTTCTGGTGTATAACAATGTTGTGTTGGTTTCTGGTGTACAACAGTGTGAATCAGCTATAAATGTGTGTACATCCCCTCCCTCCTGAGCCTCCCTCCCAACCCCCCATCCCACCCTTCTAGGTCATCACAGAGCACCGAACTGAGCTCCCTGTGCTATACAGCATCTTCCCACTGGTTATCTATTTTATACATGGTGGTGTAAACATGTACCTACAGGCTTCTCTGATGGCTCAGTGGTAAAGAATCTGCCTGCAATGCAGGAGACCCGGGTTCCACTCCTGGGTCGGGAAGGTCCCCTGGAAAAGGGAATGACGATGCACTCCAGTATCCTTGCCTGGAGAATTCCATGGACAGAGGAGCCTGGCGGGCTACAGTCTATGGGGTCACAAAGAGTCCAGCTCGACTGAGTGACTAACACTTGCACTTTCATATATGTCAATGCCACTCTCTCCATTCAGCCCACCCTCTCCTTTTCCCCGTGTCCCCAAGCCCATTCTCTACTTCAGCATCTCTATTTTTGCCCTGTATATGCCACATCTTCTTTATCAGGTCATCGGTCAGTGGATGCTGATTTGATTTATATTTCTGTGCTTGTTATTGGGGCAGATTCTTACTTATTGAGTTTTTGTATTTCTTCTTCTGCAAATGGTCTGTTCATGACCTCTGCTTACTTTTTTCCTGGAATAGTAACATTTTCTTATTGATATGTAATCTCTCTTCATGCAATAAGAATAGTTACCTTTTCTGACATATTGTATTTGTTGCAAATGTTATCTAGTTTATTTGACTTGATTTTGTTTAAAACACTTGGGCTTGCAGAAATTTTAACTTTTGCTCAGTCACATCTATTGGGGTTTCTGTTGCATAACCTAGCTTAAACAGAAAAGGGTTTGTTAGAAAGATTGTAGTTCACAGAAATTTTAAAAGAGATCCTACCAAAATCAGGGCAACCCTGTGAATCTTGGGAAATGAAACTAGTATCAACATTACCAAACCTCCAATCCATCCTTCTGCTTCTCCTCTGATTTCCTATGCTTTCCATTTGGCTTCCTGCATTCCTACCATCAGTTTTCTCTAGAAATCTTGCTAGTTCCTATACTCAGAGAGATCAAGTGGATTTATCTTCAGGTAGAAAAATCCAAAGGAAGGACTCTGGCTGGCCTGATCTCCAGACCAACCATTGTGCCAAGACAATAAAGGGCTCCGATTTTCCAGATAAAGATGTGTTTAGAGAGAGAAGAAAGCAGCTAACTCAAAGGAAAGAGCAGGCACTGGACAAAGCAAAACAAACCAAAAATAAACATCCATTGGAAGGTTTTAAAACAATACTTTCTGCTACTAGTTTGATACTTCTGTCTTCATCCTTAAATCAATTTTTATTCTGGATTTCATTTTTTACCTTTGGCCCTATTTTCATCAAATCCCTTCATTCCTCCCTTCTGACAGTCGCTTCGTCATTTCTACTGGCTTGGCCATAGCCAGGATGGCTAGTTAGGACCCTGTCTCTTTGTGTATAGCCTGATAAGATTGGTTTCCTGCTTCCTCTCACCTCCAATACACGCATGCCCCTCTTCTTCAGTTCACCCTGGACACCACCACAAAACTGGCATTTCCCAAACACCATGTCCATCCCGTTAATGATGTCATTTTCCTCCTCACAAGCACTTATTTTGGCCTCCCTGCGCCACCCACTTACTGGGAGGGATGACAGCCCATGTGACGGTGAAATGTTATTTATGCAGCCCTGACAGCTCTGTGTGGTGGAGATAATCTCCATTGGCAAGAAGGCAAACTGAGGTTCAAAAAAGTTAAATCACTAAGTAAAATACTGTTCATATGTGGTGGAGCTGGGGCTTTATCTCCATTCTGCCTGAATCCTAACACAAGAAACCAACCTCCCCACAGTAGGAGGACCTCACAGTGGAGTCTCAATGCCTTCACCTTTTCCATGTGACCAGGCTGTGCTTTTGCTCACAGCCACAGATTTATCCCTCACTTTAATCAGACTTGTCTACTCACCTCACAGTCCTGCCACCCCTACTCCCAAGACTGCGGGCTTCTCTTCTTCCTTCACGTGGGGTGTTTCTCACCAACACGCTGCCTACCTGCTCCTTTAAAACTCTTCAGAGTTCACCTCTCCTGAATCGCTACCTAATTCCACTTCTTCCATAAAGTCTTTCTTGATTATCACAAAAATAATATTCCTTTTCAAAATACCTAAACTATGCTTCTCCAACATCCATTTAATTATTTAATAGATTACCATCTTCTCTGCCCAAGCATGTTTCAACTTTTGACTATCTTGCCAGATTTTTAAGTTTTGAGTATCCTGACTAGATTCTGAGCCTCTTGAGGTCAAGGCCACAGTTTATGTTTCTTTGTATTCCCACATGCTCAGTCCAAGTCCTCACAAGAAGAAATTAGTCAGGAATTTCCTGGTGGTCCAGTAGTTAGGACTCTGCACTTCCATGGCAGGGCGGGGCACAAGTTCAATCCTTAGTCAGGGAACTAAAATCCCACAAGTCACAGCACAGCCAATAATAAAAATTTTTATTAAAAAAAAAATACTTGTTGATCCATGTCTGTCTCTTCCGACCTGCTGTGTTAGGAGATTTAAATAATGATTCTTAAAGAGTTTTCCCCTCTTGGAAAAATATCCATTCAATTTTAAGACTTCCAAATCTTTGGAATTTCCTGTTAGGATCAGTGATTTTCAGGAGTGAAGATAGTATCAGTTGTAAATTTCTGAAATAAATAGATAATTATATCAGGAAATTTTCACTAGCTATAAGTAGTTCACCTCCTAATAAATACGCTGATAAATAGGCAGAGGGGACATATTATATTCCACATATGGATGGTATTATTGATATAGTAATAGCTCAAAGCATCTACAGAGATAGGAAATCAATTTTAGAGGACATTGCATTAAAACTTTTTATCCATTACTCATCACTTTTTAGTAGATTTTACAATTTCATTTGATATAATAAATAGAAGTCACTGAGAGACAAAATGGTTTTGGAGAGTATGGGAAAATCATCTAAAGATTGTTTTATTTAGGGGGTTTAGAGCATCTGTTTCAACTGATATTGCTTTGAAAACTGTATGAAACTTTGGGATGATAAATGTTTATAATTTGCATCCACATTGTTACTAACACAATAGCCTATTAAATCCCTTGCCATGAATATGAACAGACTGCAGGCCATCCACATTATTTATCAAGGGAGAAACAGACATTATTCACAAATTTTAATTGCTCCGTTGGCACCAACAGTCTGAAAATGAAATATAAAAATGTAGCCTTGGGAAGGTTTTGCTGTGCAATGACTTCAGTGCAAATTTGACTGTGGGGACCAATGCCTCCATCACGATTACACAGGGACCTGAAAAAAATAAGTTCATGGCTTCAACCCAGGTCCTAGTGGACAGTTGGTGTATTTCAAAATTCATTCTGTCCACTGTAAATTCAACAACTCCTGCACATGACCTAAAATAAAGAAGTCAATGGGGACATGGGTAAACCTATGGCTGATTCATCTTGATGTTTGGTAGAAATCAACGCAATCAGTTCAGTTCAGTTGCTCAGTCGTGTCTGACTCTGCAATACCACGGACTGCAGCACCCAGGCCTCCCTTCCATCACCAACTCCCGGAGCTTGCTCAAACTCATGTCCATGGAGTCGGTGATGCCATCCAGCCATCTCATCCTCTGTTGTGCCCTTCTCCTGCCTTCAATCCCTCCCAGCATCAGGGTCTTTTCCAATGAGTCAGTTCTTCGCATCAGGTGGCCAAAGTATTGGAGTTTCACCTTCAGTATCAGTCCTTCCAATAAATATTCAGAACTGATTTCCTTTAGGATGGACTGGTTGGATCTCCTTGCAGTCCAAGGGACACTCAACAGTCTTCTCCAACACCACAGTTCAAAAGCATCAATTCTTCAGCACTCAGCTTTTTTTATGGTCCAAATGCATCCATATACATGACTACTGGAAAAAACCATAGCTTTGACTAGACAGACCTTAGGCTGTGAACCTTTGGCTCTGGACCTTTGGCTAAAACCTATGACTGATTCATCTTGATGTTTGGTAGAAATCAACACAATACTGTAAAGCAATTATCCTTCAATTAAAAATACATAAATAAAATGTTTTTAAAGGAAAAAACAGAAAAGTAAAATGAATATTTTTATCTTATTAAATATATTAGTTTTTATTAAACATCTCATTTTGGCAATTAAAAAAAAAAAAAAAGAAGTCAGAGATTAGATTGATAAGAAAAGTGTATTTCCTGCTCATCCTTAAGAGGGATTTTTCATGGTCAAGATTCAAATATTCTGCTAAGAACTGGAAGAAGTGATGCTTCCATATTCTCTTTATCTACAGAAATTTAACCCTCTAGTACTGCAAAATGAGCTTTAAATTGCTTCTAAACGTTAAATTAGGGGCTTCCCTGGTGGCTCAGTGGCAAAAAATCCACCTGCCAATGCAGGAGACACCAGTTCAATCCCTGATCTGGGAAGATCCCACATGCCAACAGAGCAACGGAGCCCATGCACCACCAGTACTGAGCCTGTGCTCTAGAAACCGAGATGCTGCAACTGCTGAAGCTAGCATGCCCTAGATCTTGTGCCCTCAACAAGAGAAGCCACTGCAATGGGAAGCCCACACGCTGCAACTAGAGAGTAGAGCCCCTGCTCACCGCAACTAGAAAAAAGCCTGTGTGCAGCAATGAAGACCCAGCTCAGCCTAAAAAATATATTAAAATATTAAAAATAAAAGTTAAATTATTGCAAAATACAATTTTAAGAAAAATATTTTTAAATTAATCTTATGAAAAAATTTTAAGGAAAATTTGAAAGTATTAGTAGGGTTTTTTCTTTTCCAACTAGGAGTCATTTATATCCTCTCCAGGACCAGTGTCCCAGAGGGAGAATGTTTAGCAGATCTATAATGAAATACTGAGAAAGAGGAACCAGCCACTAGGCTGCCTAGAAAACTAGGCTGCTCCTTCTCCCTAAAGCTAAGACTTCGAAGGTTGCAAAGCTGAAGAGGAGAACTGGCAGGAAGGATCATGAGAAACATCAAATCAGAGAACAGGCCTTTGGATTCAAGCTGCAAGAGAAGCCACCCAGGTCATGAAACCCTACACTCAACCCAGACTTGGTCTGCCTGCAACAATCCCTTCTGATGGCATCACCATCTTTCTGGTTTCTCGGGTCAAGATCTTGGAGTCAGTTCGCACTTTCTTCAAAAATATGTCCCAAATCCTACTGTTCCTTATGACTCCACTCTTATTCATGCCTCCTACAGTAAAGATCCTCCACACCTTTGAAAATATCACTTCTTTGCTGAAAATTCAGCAACGGCTTCTCATTTCACATATAAAACTAAAGCCTATTAAACAGCCTGCAAAGGTCTGTGTGATCGATTCCCAATTCAGACCTTTGAACAACTAGACATGAGACTCTTCCTGGAACATGCTGCCCCCAGATTTCCAGTTGGCTAATGCTTTAACCTCTAAGTCTTTGCTCAGACATTCACCTTCTCAATGGATCTACCCTGACCACCCTATTCAAAACTGTGTTGTGCTCCAGTGGGTTAGAACTTAGTGGTGAGATGCTGAATTCTGAATTGACAAACTGCAGAAGTTAGAAAAAGCATCCTTTCAGAATGATCCCGTTTTTAAAATGGATAGATAATCAAAAGTGGAGACCACAAGAGACTAAAGAATCTTAAGTCATGTTGATGCCATCCAAACTAAGAGCAGAAATTTAAGAAAAAAGAATAATTACTTATATACTTATTCAATCAAATTTCTTTACATAGTTTATTATTAAACATAAATTTAAGATGTATTCAAATCATGTTAATTTGCAATGTACTATCGGATTTTTTTAATCTTATAGACATTTTCCTTAGCTTCTCAATCAACTAATATTTATTTATTGATTCCAGATTCATCTTATTATTTTTCTCTTTCCCTGTTTTATACAATTTGCACTTCATTTTCTTCTTTAGTTTCTCTAGTTTTACTTTTCTAATGAATTTTTACTGTTTTACATATTTTTGTGTGGTATATGCCATAGCATATCTTTCTGTTTCAATGGGCTTAACTATTTGGCCAATTAGATCCTTCCCTACTTTTCTCAACTTTTTGGTGCCTATTTGTTGTGGCTTTTTTCTTCTTGTTTGGCTATTTTTTGTTTGTTTTTTGATGTGGATCATTTTTTCTCATACCTCAGTTAGTAAAGAATCCACCTGCAATGTGGGAGACCTCAGTTCCATCCCTGGGTTGGGAAGATCCCCTGGAAAAGGGAAAGGCTACCCACTCCAGTGTTCTGGCCTAGAGAATTCCATGGACTGTACAGTCCATGGGGTCGCAAAGAGTCACACACAACTAAGCGACTTTCACTTTCATTTTTAAAGTCTTTACTGAATGTGTTACAATATTGCTTCTATTGTTTATGTTCCTTCCCTCTCCACCCAACCACCTCCAAGCGTGTGAGAATCTTAGCTCCCCAACCCGGGACTGAAATCACACCACCTGCATTGGAAGGTGAAGTCTTAACCACTGGACCACCAGGGAAGTCCCTGGTTTGGGGGGATTTTTGGCTTTTTTTTTAAAATATAAATTTATTTATTTTAATTGGAGGTTAATTACTTTACAATATTGTATTGGTTTTGCCATACATCAACATGAATCTGCCACAGGTATACATGTGTTCCCCATCCTGAACCCCCCTCCCACCTCCCTCCCCATACCATCCCTCTGGGTCGTCCCAGTGCACCAGCCCCAAGCAACCAGTATCATGCATCGAACTTGGACTGGCCATTCCTTTCATATATGATATTATACATGTTTCAATGCCATTCTCCTAAATCATCCCACCCTCGCCCTCTCCCATAGAGTCCAAAAGACTGTTCTATACATCTGTGTCTCTTTTGCTGTCTCGCATACAGGGTTATCGTTACCAGCTTTCCAAATTCCACATATATGCGTTAGTATACTGTATTGGTGTTTTTCTTTCTGGCTTACTTCACTCTGTATAATAGGCTCCAGTTTCATTCACCTCATTAGAACTGATTCAAATATATTCTTTTTAATGGCTGAGTAATACTCCATTGTGTATATGTACCACAGCTTTCTTATCCATTCATCTGCTGATGGACATCTAGGTTGCTTCCATGTCCTGGCTATTATAAACAGTGCTGCGATGAACATTGGGGTACACGTGTCTCTTTCAGTTCTGGTTTCCTCAGTGTGTATGCCCAGCAGTGGGATTGCTGGGTCATAAGGCGATTCTATTTCCAGTTTTTTAAGGAATCTCCACACTGTTCTCCATAGTGGCTGTTCTAGTTTGCATTCCCACCTACAGTGTAAGAGGGTTCCCTTTCCTCCACACCCTCTCCAGCATTTATTGCTTGTAGACTTTTGGATCGCAGCCATTCTGACTGGCGTGAAATGGTACCTCATTGTGGTTTTGATTTGCATTTCTCTGATAATGAGTGATGCTGAGCATCTTTTCATGTTTGTTAGCCATCTGTATGTTTTCTTTGGTGAAATATCTATTTAGTTCTTTGGCCCATTTTTTGATTGGGTCATTTATTTTTCTGGAATTGAGCTGCAGGAGTTGCTTGTATATTTTAGACTTTTCTTGACTGTACTTTTTTGTGATAGCTACTCTTTTACATTGAGCTTTTCAGAATCAATTCCATATAATTTGGAGATCAATTCTAGTGATTTTTCTCCTTTTATTTTGAAATTTGAAAATTTTCACTGAAATTTCTCTTCCACTTTTTATTTATATTTGATCATTCAAACATATAAATAAATATTTGTTCCTTTCCAGTCTGTATATTTTTTAAATCTCTTCTTCTTGCTTTATCCCTCTGATTAAAATTCCTAGTACTATGGCAAATGAGAGTGCTAAGAGTGGACATTTTTGCCTCATTTTTTATTTTAGGTTAAAAGTATTCAGTCTTTTGTCATTAATTATAATGGTGGCTAAAGGCTTTTTGTAAATCAAGGAGAAGTTTCCCTCCATTCTTTGTTTTCTGAAAGTTTTTTTTATCATGAATGGGTATGGGATTTTGTGATATGCTTTTTCTGCTCCAATTGATAGGATAATATGATTTTTATTCTTTAGACAGTTGATATGGTAGATTACGTTGATTGACTTTTTAAGATATAAATTACAGTATGATAATCCATACATTTAAACATATAAGTTCATGGTTTTTAGTACATCCACAAAGTTTTTGAACCATCACCACTAATCTCAGAACATTTTAATTACTCCAAAAATAGACTCCTCCACAGTCACTCCCTTTCTCACTCTCTAGTCCCTGGCAGCCACTAATCTGCTTTCTGAAATTTATGTCTTTGCCTATTCTGAGTATTTATATAAATAGATTTATACAATATGTGGCCTTTTGCAACTGACTTCTTTAACTTGGCCTAATGTTTACAAGGTTCATCTGTGTTGTAGCATATCTCAGTACTTCATTCTTTTTTATGGCTGGATAATATTCCATTGTGTGAATATACCACACTCTGTCTGTCCATCAGTTGAGAATGTTTGGGTTGTTTCTACTCTCTAGCCATTATGAATAATGCTGCAACAAACTTTCCTGTACAAGTTTTTTTTTTTTAATCTTCTTTATATTTTATTCTCTTTGTGCTTGTACAAGTTTTTGTGTGAATATATGTTTGCTGTTGTTCAGTCGTTAAGTCATGCCCGACTCTTATACGACTCCATGGACTGTAGACAGCCAGGCTCCTCTGTCCATGGGATTTCCCCGGCAAGAATACTGGAATAGGTAGCCATTTCCTCCTTCAAGGGATCCTCCTGACCCAAGGATTGAACCCAAGTCTCCTGCACTGACAGCCTGATTCTTTACCACTGAGCCACCTTTACTGCTCCATTAAATATTGAAACAGCCGTAAATACATGAAAGAAATGCCACTTGGTGCTGGTATATTTTTCTTCTCGTGTGTTGTTAGATTTTATTTGATAATATTTTGTTGAGACTTTTGTGTCTGTTCATGAGAGATTTTGTCAGTAGCTTTGTTTTCTTTGTATTGTCTTTGGTGTTAGCATCTCTACTGACCTCATAAATGATTGCAAAGTATTCCCTCCCCTTCTGTTTTCTAGATGATATTGTATAACATGGTCTTATATTCCTCTTTAAGTATTTAGTAGGATTTTCCAGTGAAACCATTAGGTTTGGGAAATTTCCTGAAAGGAGCTTTTTCTTTCCTTTTCAAGAGTTCAATTACCTTAATTGTCCTGGTTGCATTTTGATAGTTTGTGGATTTTGACACTTCTTCCAAGTTGTCAAATTTTTAAATATAAAACTATTTGCAGTATTCTCTGTTATCCTGTTGATGGTTGCAGAATCTAAAGTGCTATTGTCTGTCATTAATGATATTGTTGATTTGTGTTTTCTCTCAAATTTGTCATTCTTACTAAAGATTTATCAATTTTATTGAATTTGGGGCAAGAATCAGTTTCTTGCATTGCTTTTTCTGTTTTCCTATTTTCAATGTAATTGATTCCAGCTATTTACTAGTTCCTTCTTTCTGTTTTTGGGGTTTATTTTGTTCTTTTTTTTAGATAAGAATTTAGATTATTGATTTTAGATCTTTCTCTTTTCTAATATAACCATTTAGTGCCATAAATTATCCTCTCATCTCTGCTTTGATCATACATACACAAATTTTGGTATGTTTTATTTTCATTTTCCTCCAGTTTAATGCATTTTTAGAAGTGTATAATTTCCAGGTATTTTGATATTCTTTTGTTTTCTTTGTTATTGATTTCTAGTTTGATTCTATTATTGTCAGAGAGCATGCTCTGTAGGATTTCATTTCTTTTAAATCTGCTGAAATTAGTTTTACAGACTAGGATATAGTCTATGTTGTATGGGCACTTGAAAGCAATACATATCATACTGTTGTATGCAGCAATCTAGAAATATTAATTAGATCCTGTTGGCTGATGGTATTACTCAGTCCTTCTATGTTTTTGATAATTTTCTGTCTAATACTATCAATTGCTGGAAAGGGAAGGCCCCAATTACAATTGTAAATTTGTCTATTTCTCCTTTCAGCCTTATCAGGTTTTCTGTTTTTGTTGATTTGTTTGTTTTCCATATACTTTTAAGCTCTGTTATTTAGTACATATACATTTAGGATTGCTCTGTCATCTTGGTGGATTGACAATAAACATTATCAGGCTCTAGGCTACAAAGTGGCTTCCCAGGGGGTCCTAGTGGTAAAGAACTTGCCTCCCAATGCAGGAGACATAAAAGACTCAAGTTTGATCCCTGGGTGGGGAAGATTCCCTGGAGGAGGGCATGGCAACCCACTCCAGGATTCCTGCCTAGAGAATCCCATGGACAGAGGAGTCTGGCAGGCTACAGTCCATAGGGTCGCAAAGAGTTGAACACAACTGAAATGACTTAGTGCACACGCACACACACACACACACACAAAGGCTACAAAGGGGGATTTTCCCAGGCAGTTTGTGATCAGAGCAAATGAATAGCTCAAATTAAGTACCATAAATGTGCAAAACGTTTATGTTTTTGTGCATTTTTTGCTTAAATAGATTTTATTGTTTAAAATCAGTTTTAGGGTCACAGCAAAACTGAGCAGAAAGTACAAAGAGCTCCATACGTGCTCTGGCTTCACAGAGCATAACCTCCCTCACTATCAACAGTCTGCACCAGAAGGACATTTGTTACAATCTGCAGCCTGCATTGACACATCGTCATCACCCGAAGCCAGGAGTTTCCTCTTGGTACTGTATCTCCTGTGCGTCTTGACAAATGTATTATGACGTGTATCCACCATTGTGATTACATACAGAATAGCTTCACTGCCTTAAAAATCCTCTGTGCCCCACATGTTTATCCTTTTCCCCTCTTAACCCCTTAATCACTGATCATTTTACTTTTTCCTTACAAACCACAGGATATTTTTCTGATTTTTTTATTTTTATTTTTATTTTATTTTTTTTTTTTTTTGGAGGGACGCTCCGGCCCCGGCGCCCGCTCCCCGCGGCACGGACCCCGAAACGCTGGCGACCTGGGGCGGGGCGGAGCTGGGCGCGGGGTCTAGCGGGGGAGGGGGAAGGCCCGAGGTCGTCGTTGGGGAATCTGGCTGCCCTGAGATGCCGCCGCCGACGCCGGTGTAGCGCTCGAGCTTCCTACTAGCGAACTTTTTCTGATTTTTTTAAATTAGAATAATCACTTTATAATATTATGTTGATTTCTGCCGTACAACAACACAAATTAGTCATAAATATACATATAACCCCTCCCTCTGGAGCCTCCCTCCCCACACCATCCCACCCCTATAGGTTGTCACAGATTACCAGGTTGAGTTCCATGGTATACAGCAAACCACAGGTTTTCCACCCAGTATTGGTTTTAATTTTTGTCTTATATTGGACTACAGTTGATCATCAATGATGTGCTAGTTACAGGAGTACCACAAAGTGATTCAGTTATACCCATACAAGTATTTATTCTTTTTCAAATCCTTTTCCCATTTAGGTTATTACAGAATATTGAGCTGAGTTCCCTGTTAACCTAGCATTTTATATAAGTTAAGATAGGTTAACCAGTGTAACAAATGTACACAAAAATGTATAATACCTCAAACTCAATAAATTTTTTTTTTATTTCACACAAACTTTAAAACACCAAATCAGATTGCAGGGTATCTTTCCCCCCAGGTGGTGATGTACCTTTTATCTCGTGACTCTGCCATTTTTAACATGTGGTCATCATACTCATCTACATCACAGATGGGAAGAGGATGTGGAAGATACTGTGTGAGGGATTCTTCGGGGCTAGGTCTGCAATTGTCACACCCTATGTAAAACTGGGTCTATGGCTGCTCCAGAGTGCAATAGCAGCCAGGAAATGCAGTCTGGCTGTGTGCTCAGGAAGAAGAGGAAGTGGGTTAATGAATATGTAGCTAGTCTGAGTCACAGGTCTATGCAACCCCAAAAGATCCATGGATAGACTGCAAAGGGAGTCGCTTAAGCATTCAGAAGACATAAGCAAAACATCGCCTTCGTGTGCATTTTCCAGGGGAAAGGGAGGGAAGGACTACCCTTGATTGTAGTGATTAGGAAAATATGTCAAAAGAAGTCAACATTTTAAGCTGAGGCCTTAAAACAGGTAGAGATGGGGAGAGTGGAGATAAAAGGTGAGAGCAATCGAGGCAGAAAAAATAGCACAAGCAAAGGCTCAAAGATGGGAGACCACATTGCATCTTTGAAAATGGTCAAAAGCTCAAAGTAGTTAAAGTATTGAGTTTATTTGGAAGAACCTTCAATTAGTAAGTACATACTGGCCTCTGTTATGCACCAGGGACAATGCAGGTACTGGCTTTATTAGGATGAAAATAGAAAAGAGACAATTAAGCAAGGTATGCAGAGTGTGGCTAGGGACATGCAGGACGCAATTGGTGCCTATTACAAGGCCACCTAACCTTACCTAGATGGTTAGGAAGGACATCCTAGAGGAAGTGATACATAAGCTGAGCTCTGAAAGACAAGTAGGAGTTAGCTAAGCTGAGAGTGGGCAGAAGAGAGCCATACTCAAGGCCCTAAGGCAAAATAGGAGTATGTATACAGAATACATCAATGGCTCCTAGAACGTCTCTATGGCTGAGGCCAAGAACGCAAGAAGAAGAATAGCAGGAAATGAGGCTAAAGAGTTAAACAGGGCCCAGATGCAGAAAACTTTCTAAGTGATGTTAAGAAACTAGGATGTTAATCCTAAGGACAACAGAGAAGTGGGTGGAGTAAACTTGAATTAAAATCATTCCAGCTGCAGCATGAAAAATACATTGGAGGAAAGCAAGGCTGGATGTAAGGATATTGTTTGGGGGACTATTGCAATAGTTCATGGTTTAAATGATAGTGGCCTAGACCATGGTAATAGTGGTAAAGATCGAGAAAGATAGATGTCTTTGAGAGTTGAGGGGTGTGAATCACAAGATCTGGCCTTGACTGGCTATAGAGGTTGAAAGAGAAGTCAAGAATGGCCACAGGCTCAGGGCCAGAAGAAATGAGTGGATGAGTTGTGCTCTCCAAAACGAAGCTAAAAAGCATTTTAACTGAGATTTCAGTTTGAAAAGTTGAGTTGAATTTTAATTGCCAACTGGAAACATACCTAAAACACTGGATTTCTAGGTCTGATGCTCAATGGAGAGATCAAGAGTGACAAGAAGTCTGGAATTTGTCAATAAGGTGGCAGAAATCTTAGGAAAGGATAAGATGTTTAGGTGGAGAGTATGGTGTAAGCAGAAAGCCAGCCCAAGACAAATCCTCAAAAAATATCTCAAGAAAGACTGGGACACTAAGCCTGTGAAGGAGACTGAAGCAGGAATATGGAGCAGGAAGGAAGGCAGAAGGCAGGCAAAGGAAGACAGTGCTTTGAGGAACAGTCATTGGTGTCCAATCCTGATGTGGAAAGGTGAAGTGCTCATTGGGTACAATGACAATGAGGATAATTTCAATGAAGCAGCAAGAGGCCACAGGCACTCTGCACTATGCAGTAAAGGAGAACAGGCAGCTATTGAAGTTGATTTGGAGGAGAGAACCAAGTGGTCACAAGAGGTGGATGCAGCATCAAGGAATAATATAAGAGAGAGTTGAGTGTGTTTATATAACAATTTCAAGCACTTAGAATGTCCCAGCGTGTGGAAGGCCTAGGAATTTCAGGTAGGAAACTTTATTCCTAAACAGTTGGAAGCTATTGAAGCAGGAGAATGACATGTTCATTGAGTAAGACTTACCATGGAGCTGAGTATTCCTGTTCCCAGGGGACATCCTCAGTTCGTTCAGTTCAGTCGCTCAGTCATGTCCAACTCTTTGTGACCCTATGGACTGCAGCACACCAGGCTTCCCTGTTCATCACCAACTCCTGGAGCTTGCTCAAACTCATGTTCATCGAGTCAGTGATGCGATCCAACTATCTCATCCTCTGTCATCCCCTTCTCCTTCTGCCTTCAGTCTATCCCAGCATCAGGGTCTTTTCAAATGAGTCAATTCTTCTCATCAGGTGGCCAAAGTATTGGAGTTTCAGCTTCAGCATCAGTCCTTCCAATGAATATTCAGGACTGATTTCCTGTAGGATGGACTGGTTTCATCTCCTTGCAGTCCAAGGGACTCTCAAGAATCTTCTCCAACACCACAGCTCAAAAGCATCAATTCTTTGGCGCTCAGCTTCCTTTATGGTCCAACTCTCACATCCATGTACGTGACTACTGGAAAAACCATAGCTTTGACTACATGGACCTTTGTGAGTGAAGTAATGTCTCTGCTTTTTAATATGCTGTCTAGATTTGCCATAGCTTTTCTTCCAAAGAGCAAGCATCTTTAAATTTCGTGGCTGCAGTCACCAACTTCAGTGATTTTGGAGCTCAAGAAAATAAAGTCTGTCACTGTTTCCATTGTTTTCCCACCTATTTGCCATGAAGTGATGGGACCGGATGCCATGATCTGAATTTTTTGAATGTTGAATTTTAAGCCAGCTTTTTCACTCTCCTATTTCACTTTCATGAAGAGGCTCTTTAGGGGACATTCTACCCTAAAGAAACTCATTCTGATTAAAACAAAGCAGATGTTTCTTTGGGGGTTCTAAGTGAGAGCGTCAGCCAAGTCTTTCACCACGCTTTTTGTGGTTGTTTTTACAACATGGCTTCAAAGTTATTATCTAAATTTCTCCTTACTAGGACAAACATCTTTGTGGAGGTCTGTTTAGTTTGCAGTTGTTCCGACCTTAACATCCTTACAATCAGGTTTTAGCAGTAAGCCTACTAGCTGATAAAATGTAGCCATTTCTGTACTTTCTTTTAGTCCTGGGATCTTAAAGCAATCCCTTTGTCCCAGTGTATGAACCTATGTCCTAAACAACAGCAGACAGTGAAAGGGAAAACTAAATCAGGTGCAAATTAATGCTGTGCGGTTGTGGGAGGGTGGAGGGGAACAGCGTGTTTAGTGGATTTAAATGAAAGAAACTCAGTCATGTATTTAGAGCAAAACCAAATCTTAAACTTGCTTCATAAACAAAATTGAATACAAGACAATAAATTCAGACCCAAATGGGAAGGTCTCTGAACTTCAATAATTCCTACTTTGTTCATAAATCACAATATTGATCAAATATAAATTAATGCATGAAAGTATACATTTGTGTATAGGAACTTAGGAAACCTCATTTATTACATGAGACTGAAGCAGGAAGCAATTTTTATGTTAAAAACACATAAATTAAACCATTTAGCATTTTTTTAAACATCTTAGCTGAATGGATCTTACCTACAACTCCCCGCCTTGAAAGAAAGCTATATGAGGAACTATCGTTTTTGCTACAGCTTTTGCTTGGAGTTCTTGGGAAGTGAATGTAGGGCCAAGGGGTGAGCAATAAATGACAAGTCATGGAAAGAGGTTAGGGAAAGAACTTCTGAGTTTCATTTGTAATTCTGCTATGCATTTCCTCATGACAAAAATATCCTGGGAGTAGCCACTGTGTGTTTTAGTTTCTCCCTTGAAATGAGATTTGCTGTGCTAGAAAAATCCTTCAAATAATGTTTATTGCTTATACAGAAATATCACACAGCAAACATAGTTGCATAGTCTATAAGTAAATGTCTAGTTACACAAGCTATTCACTGGTAAATTTTTAAAAAATATATTCAGTACCTTTATTAAGATGCCACAAAATATTATGTCCTTGGGATATATCCCCAAAAGGGTATAAACAGTAAATCTGTGAAAATAGTACCTAATTGGGAAGGTGTGTGCATGGCTAAATCACTTCAGTTGTGTCTGACTCTTTGCGACCCTGTGGACTGCGGTCCACCAGGCTCCTCTGTTGAAGAAATTCTCCAGGCAAGAATACTGGAGTGGATTGCCATTTCTGTCTCCGAATTGGGAAGGTAGGGGACAAAAAGATCACTTTTTAGAAAATAGCAAGATTTTCTTCTGTAAACCTCAAACTCACACCCTGGATCAGTATGCTCAACTCTGTGTAGTTTTAAAAAAGCATGTCCAGGTTCCCACTCTAGATGCACTTAATAACAAAATCCAAGACTTTCCTCTTCCTGCTCTTCACTTGCCATTTTTAAAAGCCCTTCTTGAATTTGTTATATAACCAAGATTGAAATCTCTGCTCCAGAGGCCACTGCTATAAATGAGTTGTTAGAGAGGCAACTTTATAGGGTTATAGGACGACAGTGGAGTAACAGAAAAGGTTGGTGCTAGATAAAATGCTCTATGCCTTTGATTGGAAGTGTGAACCTGAAAAATAGTCACAACCTAAAAGTTGAGAGTTATATTTTATTCAGTGGGAAATTTTAGGACTTCAAGCCTAGGAGACAGGTCATTCAAGTGACCCTGAGAGAACTGCTCCGGGGAGGCGGGAGACGGCCAGGGAGGAGTCAGGTTATATAGAAGTTTGCAACGAAGGGCAGGTAGTCTGAACATCAAAAGTATTTTTGTGAATTAAAGAAAACCAGATACCCCAAGTTAAGGAATTTAGCGCTTTTCTATGTATGGGAAAATGCAAGTCTGGGCTCACTGAAATCATTCCATTCGTGCATCTTACCTATCTGGAGCTAGTACCCTGAGCTCTTCCTCAGTGCTCACCAAAGGGCGTGGCTGCAGCCTAAGAGTTGCCAGATGGCAGGTATTTTTCTGCTTCCTGGTTGCCCTGGAGAGCTGAATTGCTGATGTGGAAGTGAGAAATAGATTTAAGGGACTAGATCTGATAGATAGAGTGCCTAATGAACTATGGACTGAGGTTCATGACATTGTACACGAGACAGGGATCAAGACCATCCCCATGGAAAAGAAATGCAAAAAAGCAAAATGGTTGTCTGGGGAGGCCTTACAAATAGCTGTGAAAAGAAGAGAAGCGAAAAGCAAAGGAGAAGAGGAAAGATATAAGCATTTGAATGCGGAGTTCCAAAGAATAGCAAGAAGAAATAAGAAAGCCTTCCTCAGTGATCAATGCAAAGAAATAGAGGGAAACAACAGAATGGAAAAGACCAGAGATCTCTTCAAGAAAATTAGAGATACCAAGGGAACATTTCATGCAAAGATGGGCTCGATAAAGGACAGAAATGATATGGACCTAACAGAAGCAGAAGATATTAAGAAGAGGTGGCAAGAATACACAGAAGAACTGTACAAAAAAGATCTTCACGACCAAGATAATCACGATGGTGTGATCACTCACCTAGAGCCAGACATCCTGGAGTGTGAAGTCAAGTGGGCCTTAGAAATCATCACTACAAACAAAGCTAGTGGAGGTGATGGCATTCCAGTTGAGCTATTTCAAATCCTGGAAGATGATGCTGTGAAAGTGCTGCACTCAATATGCCAGCAAATTTGGAAAACTCAGCAGTGGCCACAGGACTGGAAAAGGTCAGTTTTCATCCTAATCCCAAAGAAAGGCAATGCCAAAGAATGCTCAAACTACCACACAATTGCAATCATCTCACATGCTAGTAAAGTAATGCTCAAAATTCTCCAAGCCAGGCTTCAGCAATACATGAACTGTGAAATTCCAGATGTTCAAGCTGGTTTTAGAAAAGGCAGAGGAACCAGGGACAAAATTGCCAACATCCACTGGATCATCGAAAAGCAAGAGAGTTCCAGAAAAACATCTATTTCTGCTTTATTGACTATGCCAAAGCCTTTGACTGTGTGGATCACAATAAACTGTGGAAAATTCTGACAGAGATGGGAATATCAGACCACCTGACCTGCCTCTTGAGAAACCTATATGCAGGTCAGGAAGCAACAGTTAGAACTGGACATGGAACAACAGACTGGTTCCAAATAGGACAAGGAATATGTCAAGGCTGTATATTGTCACCCTGCTTATTTAACTTATATGCAGAGTACATCATGAGAAATGCTGGGCTGGAAGAAGCACAAGCTGGAATCAAGATTGCCAGGAGAAACATCAATAACCTCAGATATGAAGATGACACCACCCTTATGGCAGAAAGTGAACAGGAACTAAAAAGCCTCTTGATGAAAGTGAAAGAGGAGAGTGTAAAAATTGGCTTAAAGCTCAACATTCAGAAAACGAAGATCATGGCATCTGGTCCCATCACTTCATGGGAAACAGGGAAGCATTGGAAACAGTGTCAGACTTTATTTTGGGGGGCCCCAAAATCACTGCAGATGGTGATTGCACCCATGAAATTAAAAGATGCTTACTCCTTGGAAGGAAAGTTATGACCAACCTAGACAGCATATTAAAAAGCAGACATTACTTTGCCGACAAAGGTCCATCTAGTCAAGGCTATGGTTTTTCCAGTGGTCATGTATGAATGTGAGAGTTGGACTGTGAAGAGGGCTGAGCACTGAAGAATTGATGCTTTTGAACTATGGTGTTGGAGAAGACTCTTGAGAGTCCCTTGGACTGCAAGGAGATCCAACCAGTCCATTCTAAAGGAGATCAGTCCTGGGTGTTCTTTGGAAGGAATGATGCTAAAGCTGAAACTCCAGTACTTTGGCCACCTCATGCAAAGAGTTGACTCATTGGAAAAGACTCTGATGCTGGGAGGGATTGGGGGCAGGAGGAGAAGGGGACAACAGAGGATGAGATGGCTGGATGGCATCACCGACTCAGTGGATGTGAGTTTGAGTGAACTCCGGGAGTTACTGATGGACAGGGAGGCCTGGCGTGCTGCAATTCACAGGGTAGCCGAGTCGGACACGACTGAGCGACTGAACTGAACTGAACTGATAACACCCTGGCTTATTGATATGGCAGGAAATACTCCATTTCTCAGAGGGGTGCATAAATTGAAGTAGAAATGTTGCACAGCTACAAGGGCATAAAATAGAGCAAGAGAAGACATACCTTAGCCTTCTCTTAGAGTGTCTCTGTACCACCTCAGGCAATTTAGAAAAGTAGGCACTCATTCAAGTTCATCATAAGAAACAAGTTTCAGGGAGCAAGATATAGTAAATCCAAAATAGGGTATCAATTTATAATTCAGAATTCAAGAAGTCTAACACTACTATTTTGTCCTTGAAATATGGCCAGCGTGAAGTAAATATTGAGCTATCCTAAGGCAAAATACCATTTTCAAAGATTTAGGGTGAAAAAAACTATAGAATATATTAGTAACTTTATATTGATTGCATCTTGAAATGATATTTGAAATATACTGAACTCGTTATATTTACTAAAATTGCTTCTTTTATAACGGTGACACTAGAAACCTTAAAATTACATTACGCTGTTCACCTTCATAAGACAAGGCTGGTGATTAAGACTAACCTGGGGAAGATTCCCTGAGGAGATTCTAACCGGAGCGGAGGGAAAGGGGAACAAGGGAGTGGGGGATGACAGTCACAGCCCGAGATGAAGGAAAGTAATAAGATTTGTTTTTAACAAACCATTTAAAAATAAATCCCTCTAAAATATACCCACTGTGTGGTACCTGCCGGACAATACTGTGGGAAGAACGTCTTGGAGGAAGAAAAGCCCCCAAAGAACTGGAGTTCAGCATTGAAGGTTCCTGATGGAACCTACCGGGCTGGTATTGGAAGGCGAGCCGGCAGGGCGTGGGAAGGCCCCGCCCGGGAAGGAGGAGCTTCCCGGGGTGGTGCAGGGAAGGCCCAGGAGCCACGCGGCTCTGGAAACCACCCCTGCGGCTGCACAGGAGGACACCTCACTGGCCCCTCCTGCAATGACTCTCTCCCTAGGCCCTTACTCCGAAAGAGGGAAATCACCTCTTGAACCATGCCCTCCGGGCCCATGCCTACGCTACACCTCCAAAGCCGCCCCCATTGGGAACTGAAAGACCCCACCCAGGTGGGCCCCAAAGATGCCCAGGACCGCAGACGGCCAGGTGTGCGCTTGGACTGCACGCGCCTGCGCGAGAACCCCCTCCAGAAGGCTCCCAGCTTCAGCCCTCCTCGGCCTTGCTTTCGCCCCGCCTCCACCCGGTCACGTCACAAAGAGTGACGTGTAAAGCGAACAATCACAGTCCCTCTCCTCGTGAGCCAGTAGGGAACGGGGAGGGCGGGGTGGGGGGGGGGGAGGGCAGAGGACGGACGGAGACGGCTTTGAGGGGCGGGCTCGTCCCAGTCACCCAATCAGAAAGCTCTGGGGAGGAGCGGGGCGGGGCCCAAGAAGCGGGTGGGGGGGTGGGGCTAGGGGCTAGGGACCGGAGTTAGAAGGCCGCGGGGAGGCGAGGGCGGGCTCCCGGAGATTAAAAGCGGCCAATCAGAGCGCGCCGGCTGCCTTAGGAGAGCGGCGTGGGGCGTCGCCGCCGCCGCCGCCGCCGCCGCCGCGCGCGCCGGGGGCTGGTTGAGGCCATGAAACAAAAGAATCCCTGAGAGGGGAGCCGCGGCCGAACCTCCGTCAGCCCGCCCCGCTGCCGTCCCCACCCACCCACCTAGTTACCTGCCTCTGCCTCCTTCCCTTGCCCCTCCACCCCGCCCTCTCCGCTCTCCGGGCGGCCCTGGCGCTGCTCGGCCCGGGTCGCTCGGCCCCGCCGCCTCCCCTGAGGAAAAGTGTTTGCGCGCTGAGCAGGGCCGGGGCCCTGTCCGCCATGGGGCTCGCCGCCCGCCGCGCCTGACGCGGCCGCCGCCGCCGCCGCCGCCGCCATTGACAGCGCGCCGCCGCGATGCCGAGCGGCAGCTCCGCGGCCCTGGCCCTGGCGGCGGCCCCGGCCCCGCTGCCGCAGCCGCCCCCGCCGCCGCCGCCGCTGCCTCCGCCGCCGCCGCCCCCCGCGGGTGGCCCGGAGCTCGAGGGGGACGGGCTCCTGCTGAGGGAACGCCTGGCAGCGCTGGGCCTCGACGACCCCAGCCCGGCGGAGCCCGGCGCCCCGGCGATCCGGGCCGCGGCGGCGCAGGGCCCGGCCCGGCGGGCGGCGGGGCCATCACCCGAGGAGCGGGCGCCGCCCGGCCGACCCGGGGTCTCGGAGGCGGCCGAGCTGGAGCTGGAGGAGGAGGAGGACGACGACGACGAGGAGGAGGAGGAGGGGGAGGACGCGGAGCTGGACGGAGACCTGCTGGAGGAGGAGGAGCTGGAGGAGGCAGAGGAGGAGGGCCGGCCGTCCCTGCTGCTGCTGTCGCCGCCCGCGGCCGCCGCCTCTCAGACCCAGCCGATCCCGGGCGGGTCCCTGGGGTCGGTGCTGCTGCCCGCCGCCGGCTTCGATGCCCGGGAGGCGGCCGCGGCGGCGGCGGCGGCGGGGGTGCTCTACGGAGGGGACGATGCCCAGGGCATGATGGCGGCGATGCTGTCCCACGCCTACGGCCCCGGCGGCTGCGGGGCGGCGGCGGCGGCGGCCGCCCTGAACGGGGAGCAGGCGGCCCTGCTCCGGAGGAAGAGCGTTAACACCACCGAGTGCGTTCCGGTGCCCAGCTCCGAGCATGTCGCCGAGATTGTCGGTCGCCAGGGTGAGTGCGAGTGGGGGGTTGGGGGGGTGTCCAGCCGGGCTGGGCCCGGTGAGTGCGCGTGGGTGGGGATACGAAAGAAAGGAGCTTGGGGCTGGAAAGGCGAACCTGGCGAGGGCCCTAGGTCCACCGGGAAGGGGTGTGGGAGGAACCCGAGGGGCTACCAGACGAGAAGATGGGTCACCTTGCGAACCCCCCCACCCCCCACGGTGTTCCTCTCCTCCTGCACAATGCAAGGCGATAAGTTTCTTGAGCCACCCAGCCCGGCGGTGTCCCCTTGACTCGGGCTGTATTCCTGGAACACCCCAGCTGGCGTGGCACCAGAAACAACCTGAGGTGGTAAAAGGTCGGGTCGGTTGTGGATTCGGTGTTGTGCACTAAAAGCTTCGAGATCGCAAGTTTGCGCAGCCGACTACTGTCTTTGTAAAAACCTCTCAGCCTGCCTTACAACGGCTTTCTGGGAAGAAGAAATTGACAGAAATGGAGGCTTGTCGAGGGGGTGGGGAGCGGGAAGCTCATTCGCGAGGGAAGAGGGGATGTTCAAGTGGTCGTTCTTACCGCCACCCCCCCTGCACCTCTTCGCTGTTCAGAAACTTAGCTTCTTAGCTAACTCTGTTGATCGATCACGGTATTCCGATATATTTTAACTATCGAAAAGACAGAGTGGCTGCCTTTTAGAACGCTTTAGGGTACACGATGAAGGAAAATTGGACAGTAAAGTAATTGAGTTAAGGAACTTTGTACGTTTATACAGTTTTCAGTAGATTCTCACTTGCCAGCACACCAGTACTGCAGACAGACTCCTCCCACATTGTTCAGACAAAGGACCTATGTCTCAGATTCCAGGAGTAGATTTGTGAAGGTGGGGGAAGGGGATGCCCAGAGTACCTCTCTATCCGACATTTTTAGGGAAGGTCCTATGCTCATTAGTGTAGCTTCGCCCCCTTTATTGGAAGAGTGAATATTCTCTGCAGCTGACTTATTACAATATGATTGAACCTGGTTGATGCATGTCTCTCTACTGTTAGGTTGAGAGCATTGTTGGGGTCAAATAAAAAGAAATGATGGCGCTGCTGCTTAAATGATCTCATCTTTCCCAAGTGGTCTAAAGTACACATAAATAAGGTCTGTCGAAATGGTGGTTTCAAATATCAGAGTTGGCTCATTTCTTACCTCTAGGATTTTAATATGAAAAATCCATCCATCTGAAATCTGGATGGAGGAGATAGCCTATTTCAGACTGCCTGGTACTTAAAGACTGTTCAAAGCTGATGCCATTCCCTTAAGAGTTTATTCCCATAGTTTGGTGAATCAATTTTGCTTTCCTTTTTTGTTTTTTTGTTTTGCTTTTGTTTTGATTTTGCAGTACTGAAGATGCTAGTCCAGGAGAGAACTGTTTCACCTCACATAGGATGAAATTATAACATCTCAAGTTATAGATCCAGAATGAGTTGGTTATTCCATTAACAGCATCCGGGAATTGCTATATATCAAGCTTACATTCTGCCAGGCATTTGAGTTTATGGCAGTTGGGAATGTGAGGTTAGTTCCAACTAACTTGCTGCCCTTAAGAAGCCAACAGTCAAATATAAACAGCGGAGTGGCACTAATCTAATCTGTAATTAATGTCAATAACTATAGTGTGTGACAAAGTCGTACATGTATCAGCTGTGGGGGGCCTTGGAGAATGGATAGGACTTTAACAAATGGAAGGTGGAAGAAAGACAGGGACACGGTGAGGAAAGGTGTGGAGAAATAATCTCTAGGTACAGTTGGAAAGTTGTGAGGAGGACTGTTTTGATACTTAGAGTCTGATACTTAGCAGAGTGGGGAAAAGGCGATGGCAAGGTGTGTTCAGGCCCTTCTAGGCTGGTATTTCCTCAGCACAAGTTGCTTCAGTTTGCTTATGGTGACAGTTTAGGATAACAAAGGAACGCTTAGAGGCCAGTTTTACTAAGGGACGAGATACTGAAAGCTTTTGTTCAGTTAATACGAATTTTTGTCTTCTGTATTATACCCTTTAAAGCATGGTAAAATGGCCCTTAATTAGGCAGACTGTTACCTTTATACCACTCTATTATTTAAAAGTAAACTGAATTCCAGGTTTTAATCTTGCACCAAATTATAGCAATGAAATAAAGTCTTTAGTTTTTCCTCTTAGGGTAGAACTTATTAGTTAATAAGGAAATGTGAATCTGTTTATGTCTTAGGACATAGAGACAAGTTGCTGACTCTTCCTTTTGCACTTATTTTCCCAGAGTTGACAGTACTGTTAAAAGTATGTCATCATTCTCAAGATTATCTTAAGAGCAAAAAGTTTTCCCCTTCTCCTGTTCCGGCCCATTCAACTAGTGGATCATTGGCCCCTTTGCCACCCCCACCCTCAGCAGCACCATTATAAAGCCTGTATTTATTTTCCCACTTGCACAGAGAACCAGGCAACTTCTAATGTTTGCATCCTTTTACAGTGTGATAATTTCCCCTTTCCCTAAGTGAATAAACAGGGCAAATCATTTAATTTACTTCTTGCTTTGGAACAAAATTTTCCTGCTTAAGAATTATCCCTTCCTGCCATTTTTACTCATTACCTGAAGTCATACGTTTCTGTTTGACATCTCTTAATTGGTTTTGGAAATAATTATGTCACAGATGGAGACATCTGTGACTTCAGCTCTGAAGCAGAGAGTAGGACAAATGGAATTCTGAGTCATATAGACTAGCAACTCATGTAGATGGCCTCTAGTTCCAGTGTCTTTCAGAAAAACAAACTACTGCTTTTGATAGCCATGAAAGTTGGCAGTGTTGACCTCATATTTATACTCCCCAGCAGCATATGGTCATTTGCAAATGTTAAATTGGTCCCCCTTTTTAAGTTTGCATCTCATTTTGAAACCAACAATACTGTAAAATAAAGCCAGGAACTAAAGAGGCTTGTTGATAATCAAAGAAGTTCTGGAATATAGACATCAAAAGTAAACCTGACAACAGATTTACGACCTAACTTTTTAAAAATGTAGTACCTGCAAGATACATTCACAGTGGTTAACAGGACGTTTAATTTAAGTCAATGGACTTTGCTCCAATTTGCATAGTCGTTGAGAACCAGTTAGACTGAAAAATGAATTAAAGTACTACTCTACTTAACGATGGTATAAATAAATATTGAATGTCATAAGTTCAGTTGTTTTAAAGACTTGTAAAGGTTTTATAGTACAGTTTAAGATTAATGTACATCTTTAACTATTTTCATGAGTGATTTCCTTGATGGTATATGTGTGTTCTCTAACCTAGTTGAGAAAAGCTATTTCTGTGTGTGTGTGTGTGTGTGTGTGTGTGTGTGTGTGTGTGCACCTGTCCATGGGATTTTTCAGGCAAGAATACTGGAGTGGGTTGCCATTCCCTATACCAGAGGATCTTCCTGACCCAGGGATGGAACTCGCATTTCCTTGCAGGCAGATTCTTTGTTGCTGAACCATTGGGGAAGCCTCTTTTTTTTGTTGTACACTCTGTCAAAAAATATTTAAGCTAATAATCTCAATATGTGAATATTTATGAATAATATATATGCTGATATACTATACATTTTTAAAACATGTAAACAGTTTAAAAGGATGAGTTAAGATGGAAATTGGAGTGTTTTGATTTTTTTTCCTGCACTCCAGTGACTTCTTGTACCCTGTTTTGGCTATTACTGAGCTAGACCTCCTTAGAAATTTTTTTTCTTTATTCAGCTACTCTGTTTCCACTGATCCCCACCGATTGTATATATTTCCACTTTTAAAAACAGACAATATGACACATTGTTTTAGGTTGTCTTAAATACATCCTTGGGAAAATTTTCCCCAGTTTCCTAGGGTGGAACAAGTTTTCAGGTTCTAAAAAGAGAAAGTTTGGTATTGTACATAAATTCCCTGTTTAAGAAGAAATATCTATTTCATGAGGAGAAATAGTTTCAGAATAATGCTAAAGCACAGTGTCTTTTTCTTTTAGGGGGAGAGTTGTTGGCATTCCCTCTTCCAGGTACTATATTACCTGCCATTTAACTCTGGTAGGTGGTTATCCCCATTTTACAGACATAGAAACTGAGGTGCTAATAGATACCTTGCTCAGGTAGTGGAACTTGGCGGTTAGACCAATTGTTTGATAATGGGGATAAAGTTCTCAATTCTACATTGCTACCTCAGTAAGCATCTTGCTCAGGAAGAATATTTTGGGTCAATTTCAGTCCTAAACGTGATTTAGGATACTGTGTTTCTAATATGCATAGCTTAAAATATCACTGTCCAAATTAATTTACTTAATAAGATTTTGGTGTCCAGAAGGCACAGCATTGTTCTAACATTCTATTATGTCTAACTAGAAATTCGCTATCATTTATAATTCAGAAAGTTAATTTGTTGTATATACATGCTAGCTTTAAAAATTAAACATTGTCATTTTTTTAGACTTTAAGATCCAAATAATAGTTTGTATTAGCTTTGGAACCTTAATTGTTTTACAGATGGGTGGGGAATCCACTGCCTTTTCTTCCTGCCGTATTCAGCTAATGAACTATTTTCATTCACTAAGGAGGAAATGGAAAATAAAGTGGTAATTCAAGGGTGTGTTTTCTGCCCCCTGGTAGAAAATGCTAGTGACCTAAAACTGATGCAGGGAGTCAAGTATTTGAGACCTATAGAGATTTCCTCAAGGGAGATTTCCAGCAATGTCTATGGGTTGGAATTCTAGACCTTAAATCTTACATTTTCAAGGAAAGGTGGAATTTAGTTATAAGATCGTGCTTAGTATTTTGTGGATCTCGTTTTGAATTAATCTAATATTTGCACAGATGGAAAAATTTGTTGCTTGTGTCTTAAACTGAAGACAAAAATTATTTTAGAATATATGTTTTGCTATAAAAATATATGTTGAAAGCTGTCCCAAATTGCCCTTAGCAGTCCTTGCTCAGCTGTGATGTATTGGAAAGAGACAGCAATCAGAAGTTAAACTTCCTAAATTCTGATTACTCTGTGCCAGTAAGTCACTGTGTGGCCTTGGACAAATCACTCCCTAGGATTCAGATTCCTCTTCTTCAGCTGGGTATAGGCGTTATCTACAGTACCTCTAGGGACTGTGAATTGTACACAAATACATTGACATATATGAAACTAAGTGATAAGCACATACTACTGTTCTTAAGTTAAATCTGAAATTAATTGTTAATCTCGTTCACCTTTTCTCTGCTTTAGCAGACAGTTTCACACATTACTGTATCCTTCTAATGTGACAGAACTGAAAGGAACTGATATCTAAATGCCTGTTAAACACATGGCACTTCTATCCAGATAGGCATAAATGATTCTGTAATAACAAAGAACCCCAACATCTCAGTATTAAAATGACCAGTGACTTATTTCTTTTTCACAGGGGCTCTGCTCATTTTGGTCATTCAGGGTCTTAGACCAACAAAGCAGCCACCATCTCAAGTATGGCTGGTCTTCCTCTCTGTGCCTGAAGGATGAGACGGTGGCGTAGCATACACCGGTCTTTAAATGTTAGACCTGAAGTAGCATGGTGATCACATCCACTCATATTTCATTAATCAGAACAAGTTATCTGGCCACTCCTAACTTCAAGTGGGTGAGAAATTGCATTACAATCATGTGTCCACAGGAGAGAGCCAGAATATTCATGAACAGCCATGATGACTATCACAGTATTAAAGTCTATGGGATTGTGGCCAAATTTTTTTAGTGTAATTTCTGCCTTAATAGCATTTGTAATTTGAAATGAAATTACAAAATGAAAAAAAAAGAGATAAAAATGTTCATAAGATACTAAATAGGAAAGGGTGTTTGCAATTTAAAACTCCTTGAGGAACTTCCCTGGCAGACCACTGGTTAAGACTCTGGGCTCCCACTACAGAGGGCTCATCTGATCACACAACCCACATGCTGTGGTCAAAAAAAAAGAAAAAAAACAAACTCCTTTAGGAAACTCCAAAGAGATTATGAATAATCTGTTTTAAAACCTCATTGATCTTCAGGTGATTCTAAAATGATATGTTTAATCAAACTGCATCTTAATCCTTCCCAAATGGCTTATATACCATGATGCATGTTTAGTCTTTAACTCTTCTCCCCATACTACCATTAGGTACTTTATAGACATTTATAGTGATTACATCTGATATTTAAGCTTTTTAAATGATTTTCTAACATTAGTAATACCAAGCCAAACTATACTAAATTGAATATGTACAGCGCAGTGTTATTTTTAATCCTTTTGAGTCTTTATTTCAGTGGTTGATTCTGAGAATTCTAAGTTGCACTGCATAGTTGTACCGCCTCTTTCATGCCAGGGTTCAGGATTTAAGAACAATTCATGTGGGCATGGCTTGTTGCCTTTGTCCAATAAGCAGAAACTGCAGTTCATTGTATGCAGGGAAGCCTGGTTTGACCATAAGTAAAGTGGTAGGTATCATGCAATAAAATAAGACTAGGCCTTAAAATAATAAAGAAAATTATTTAATGAACTGCAGATAGAGTTGAAGATAAGCATAAAGCTTCATCTTAAACACAGTTAGAGAAGAGTGGGGAGGGAATAGTTCCAAACTTCTAGAAGGTTACCAGTGTAAAATGGCCTTTGGGCTGACCTTCTTTCTATACCACTGTCCCCTCGCCTTTGGCTTGCAGTAAGGACATTGAACTTAGAGTTAAACTTGTTAGAGACATGGTTTTACCATTTGTTGCCTGTGACCATGGACAAATCCCTTAACCTCACTGAGTCTCAGTTTCCTCTTGGGGGAAAAACTTGATCCATCCAGTCTATAGTCTGAAAGAGAATCATTTACAGATGAATCTGATTCCATTATATGGTTCCCAAATAGAAGTAATTCTAAGTTTCTATTAACATCCTCTAATGGACATGAACATAATTTTAAAATCCCCAGTTAGGAAAATTGTTCTACCTCTCATCTCTAACACCCACCTCTGGGTGTCACAGGTTTAGTGAAAGGCCAAATGGGGACCCTTTTTTGTTGCGTATGTGGATCCTCTTGTCTAAATTAAGTCAAAAAGGAGGGGGGGGGATTTAAAATTTAGTTTAATCTCTGCTTTTAAAAATACATCATATATTTTGGGAATTCTCCACTTCTAAGAATCAACTGGAAAAAGAAGGCAGGTTGAGAAAGTGGCGTGTTTAGGGAATTGAGGCATTTCAGAGTCGTTAGTTTATAACTTTGGGCAATTATTGGCTTGAGTTTTATCCACAAATAAAGTGAGATTGGACTAGATTATATCACTTGTAACCCTTATATTATCTTTGCCCAAGAAGAGTTCCTAAAATCATGTAAAAGTAAACCAGATTTAAAATTACCAATTAGAATGACTTCAACATATCTCTTCCCAGTTTTGTAAAATTAATATCTTAAACATATTTTTCATAATCTAAATATAAGTTTTATCTTTAGGACTTAAGGGTTTTTTAATGTTTTTAACTTCTAGAGAAAATTGACTCATTTGAGTTTTTCTTTAAAAATAATAACATTTAAATGTGTCAAATAGTATGTCATCTCATTTGATCCATTCTTATTGCAACCATACAGATAAGGAAACAAGTCTATGGAGATGTAAGTAACTTACCCAGGGTCTCAAGCTAATGGAATTAGAGACTTCAGTGCTCCCAACTCTAAGTGGTAGAACAAGCAGACAAAGCAGCAAGGATATAAAAGACTTGAACACCGCCACCAGCCAGTGGTATAAGAAAAGAAAATGATTGATCACTATCTGTACATGAACACCTATAGACAACAAATCCTTTTGATGCTTGAAGTTGGGTACAGGTCAGTGAGGGCAGAACTGAATCTCAGTCTTAATCTTGGTTAAATTACCTGAAACGTAGCAGATACTTGCTGTTTATTTTATTGAACTGAACTGTTGGACTAGAGACTTGCCATTTTAGTATTTATCATTATAGTTTTTATATTGTGAGGTTTTCTTCCCTCTTGCCTTTATCTCTAACCCTTTACCTGAGGAGTCAGTCAACCAAAAGTTGTTTGGATCTGTTTGTTCTAGATGCTACTTGATTTAGGATATTATATGTCTGTATGAATACTGGTAATAAGCAAAACTAAAAAGTCACATAAATGAAACTGTTTGAAGTGTTGACGAAGTGATGTCTAATGTGAAACCATATTCTTAACAAAATTTCAGCGATTTTTGACTGGAGCTGCAAGAAGGACCCTTGAGCAGGGAAAGGAAAGCTATTTCTGTATTGTACATTTAAGAATCTATTACATTGTTAATCTAAACAGTTTATTTAAATGTTGAGTTAAGTTGTGTGTGTGTGAAAAACACTCTTACTGGGTTTATCTGATATTCACCAGTCTTTGAAGCTAATAATACTGAAAAATTGAGTCCCTATAAAATTGTAGGAACTTTTGAATAGTCTGTCGAGATTATTCCAAGAGGAAAGGGTCTTATTTATATGTACAATTATTAAAGAATATGATCCCCCCCTTGTTAATTCTAATATATCATGAAATATACATATAAAATAATGTGTTTCTCTAATGCTTTTAGAGAAAAATAGTATGGAGTAGTGAAAGGAGTGTGGAGACAGCTTGTGTTTGAGGTCGGGCTTTCTAGCTGGGAGACCTTTCCAACCTCTTTCAGTTTGTTTCTTATCCTTCCTAAAGCTGTTAAGCTAGTCACCACTCTGTTACAATGATTAAATGAAAATATAGGAGAGTTTTGAAAACTGAAAAATGCACTACAAGTTTATTATTTCAAAGGCAAGCCTATTGGCTCAGTTTACTTATGAAATACTTGCAGTGGTGGGGGTGGAGTGGGGAGAGGGGCTAGAGAGCTTAAAAAGCTCCTCTTTACTGAGCACCTACTTGAATAACAGGCACTGTGATGAGTATTTTTAAGATGTTATTTCATTTAATCTTTGCAACAACCAAGTGAGAGAAGTAACTTTCATTATAGTTTCTGGGCTTCCCAGGTGACACCCAGGTGGGCTTCAGGGCAGGTGGTAAAGAAAACCCGCCTGCCAATGCAGGAAAGCGTAAGAGATGTAGATTCAATCCTTAGGTCAGAAAGATCCCCTGGAGGAGGGCAGGGCAACCCACTCCAGTACTCTTGCTTGGGACATCCCATGGGCAGAGGTGCCTGGCCTGCTATGGTACATAGGATTGCCAAGAATCAGACATGACTGAAGCAACTCAGCACACACCCTCAAGAAGGAGAGAGAGAGGTTTAGTGACCTGTTCACAAAGGTCACAAAGATGTTCACAAAGATGGTTAGTGATGGTCTGTTCGAAGTCTTGTGCTTCCAGCTGTTATTCAACCTGCTCTTCTTGAGCAAAGGAAGAATAGATGTGTATACATGTGAGATTGTCCCATGTGCTTTGTAGTTTTCAGAAATAAGTGATTTTGTATGTCCCAGGAGAAGAGAGACTTGGTCAAAAATAAAAGCATTGGAAAGGACCTAAAGGTTGAATGACCTAACATTAAAACCACAAGCAAACTGGTGGTAGATTAGAGCCCAGTCCAGCAAATAACTGGTTTTTTGATCCTTATGTTTCCTTTAAACTAGACCTTGGAATAGAATTAGTAAGCTGTAGCTGTGATAATAATAGTCATATCTATATTTGTATTACTCTTGGGTTCATAGAGCCTTCAACACACAGTCTCATCTTTTCCAAATGACTATGTTTATTACTCAGAAGATATGGGGTGAGGGGGCAGCGCTAGGAGGATTTTCCAGGTTATTTAGGGAAATATCTGAGTAGAGACAGGAGGAACCAGGCATGTTTAGGAGATGATGAAGTCTGGGAGAAGGTAAGTGATGGCCATTTAATTAGGAGAAGGATGGGGAAAGGGAGGTGGGATGGGGAGGTAATTTTTAATATCAAGCCCAGCATTCTAATTTTCTTAAAGATAAAAAGAACTACTTCACTCCCCTCCCTGTTTTTATTAAAGCAGGTGTGTTTGTGTATGTGCATGTACACTAACTTCTCTTTGAAAATAAAACCTCTTGGAAGGAATTTCTGAAGAAAGATATACCTGAAGATGACCCAAAGTAAAAATATACAGACCTTAGTTTTGGTGTGTTTATAAGGGTTTTAGCTTTCTTAAATCACCTTATATTTGTAGCTAGTTTATGAAATGAGTGGAAAATATAATGAATTTGATTTCTGGAAAACAAAACCCTCTGTCGAAAATCAGCAATACTTCACATAGCATTTGGGGTTCCTTTCTTTAAAAAACAAAACAAGTTCTTTGCACCTCCCAGATAGAATTTAAACTTCCCTGCCTTTGTTAAACTAAATCATCCCCCACCTGACCTGCTCCCCTGGCATTCTGCCCTCCAGTTACTTAAAGCTCCTGTAGCACTGAGCCAGGTGTGGTATCCAGGCTGCCATCTTGGGCTCTTGATTCCTGCTTTGGCACTTCCAGTTCTCTTGACTCTCCTTTCCACCTGGCAGAACTACTTTCTTCAAACCTAAGTTCAAATGCATCTGAAGCCTTCTTTCACCTTCTGTAAGCAGTAAAGCCCTGCCCTTTTCTGTGCTCCCACTGCTTTGTACGCCTGTTTTCATTAAAGCAGTTACCTTATATCAGTATTGTTTTCATGACTTTCCTTTCTACACTGTCAGCTCCTGGAGAGCAGAAATTATTGTAGTTTCTGTATCACCTGGAATTAGCCACCTGCACCTTTATAGGGAACTCGATACTTGAATTGGTAAGTTGACGCATCAGGCTGGTGGATGTTCTGGGCCGAAGGAGGAGTGGTTTAGCTAGGAACACTTAGTCACATCCCACAGGACAAGTGGAGGCCAGGTTCACTTGTCCATTTCTTACCAAATCACTCATCTCTCGACATAAACACCCTGTCTTCATCAACACCCTGGCTTATATATTTCTTTTCGACCTATTTTGATTTTTATCGCTGGTTTATCCCTTCACCCTACTTCAGTGCCCGTGATCCCCAAACTTTTCTTGTTCTTGTATCTCGCTACTGTTCTGGACAGTGGGTCACTATTCTTGGGTTAGGGTTTAAGATTTTTCTGAATCCAATACTTTCCTTTGCTCAAAAGCCCAGGGGCCTGGAAGAATGGAGAAATAATTGGAGGAGCGGGACATTGGTGTTGTGGTAGGCAGAATAAACCCCCTTTCCCTGAAGATGCCTACACCCTATATCCCCGGACACTCTGACTATGTAGATGTAGAGTATGGACCTTGAGGTGAAAAGGTTATCTGATATCAGCTGGGTGGGTCTGGTGTAATCACATGAATCCTTCAGCGCAGAACAACTTTCCCAGCTGGGTCACATACGAGATTGGGAGGTATTTGAAGTACAAGAAGGGTTCAGTCCCCATTGCTGACTCTGAAGATGGAGAGACAGGGCCACAAGCTATGTTGGAGGCCTCCTGAGGCAGAGAATGGCCTTGAGCGGACAGTCAGCGAGAACACAGGGAGCTCAGTCTTGTGATGATAAGCAACTCAACTCTACCAGTAAGCCAAGTGAGCAGGCTCTTCCCTGAAGCTTCCAGAGAGGAACACAGTCCTGCAAACACCTTGATTTTAGCCCTGTTGAAACCCATGTCAGAACCCATGTCAGAAGTGTAAAATAAAAAATTTGTGACATTGAAAGCACTGTATGAGGTAACTTGTTATGGCAGCATTAGAAAACTAAAGCAGATAATAAAAGTAAAGAACAGAACAAGGTTTCTGGATTGAGGCCTCCATTTTCCTCCTAGCTCTCAGCTCCCAAAGGCCACCTACAGTTCCTTGCCATGAGGCCTCCACAGGCAGGTCAAGCATAGGTTGCTTTCTTCCAGAAAAGCCAGAGCACATCTGACGACTTCTGAAGCCCACCGGAGAAAGCTCTTCCAAAGAACTTGTGATCAGGTCAGGCCCACCCCTGTGATCTGGATAATCTTCCTGTTTTAAGGTGAATTGATTTGGACTGTAATTATATCTACATTGCAGACTGTAATTCTGTATCTGATTCTTCTAAGTATATCATTCCACATTTCATGGAATTAAAAAGCAGCCTTAAAGGTCTGGTCTAGTGCCTTTACGCTTTTCTGTGACACCCCCCCCTTCCCCATCAAAAGAACATTTTATTTTGCAGTCAATGTCCACATATTTCGTCAAAACATTTGGAGCCTATTAAATTGATACTGCAAACCATGGTTTGAGAAACACTGAAGACCATTTCAATTCCTTTTCTTTAAACTCCTCTCCCAGCAACAGAGGCCCTCTCCCTTTTAACTGCTCAGGCAGCTGGTGGGAGAGACTCTTTACCCCGGAGAAGCCAGACCCAACCTTTTACTATACCAGGAAGTGAGAAGACCAGAATTCTGGCTGCAACTAAAGAGTTTTAAGGTGAATCACAGCCCTAGCCATAGTGATACAGAAAGGGGAAATGGGTTCCTACAGGAGGGAGGTAAGTTAGAGACTTTATTGGGGGAATTTACTTCCAAATCAAAATGGTAACCATGAAAGTCATTAGTGCTGTCCTGGTTCTTAATCTCTACACAGTCTGGTATACAGCTTGCCATATATTTATTTGTAGCTATGAGAAAACAATTGCTAGTCCCTACCTCTTAGACTTAAAATGCTTTATTCAACTTTGAGGTTATGAAATCATTTACCCTGCTGTTCATAATTTTTTTTCTTCTAAATCTCACAACTAGTCAAAAGTCTGATTGATGTACTTAATCTAGTAAAATCTGTCACTTCTTCATCTCTAATTTTTAAAATTTTCTAATTTAACAACATTTCTTTAAAAAAATAAATAATGCATTTGTATGGTTCCAAAATTTGTAAGAATTTAAAAGTACCAGGGAAATTAAGTCACCCTCCTACGTATCTCCCTAAGTCTTCCAGTTTTGTGACTGCAGAGTATTCCCTTACATTGCTGTACCAACTCCCACTAATACAGACAGGAATACAGTGGTTATTCGTGCCTGGGCAAGTATTCCTACAGACTTGATTCTGTGAGTGGGATGGCAGGGGCAGAAGGATACAGGAAGTTGTAATTTTGATGGATAGTGCAAACTGCCCTCGAGCAGTTTGTACTCTGCAGCTAAATATGAGGGCTTTCCCCCCATTCTTACTAGCACTGTTTGTTTTTGATATTTGACAGTCTTATAGGTGGGAGATGATAGATGGGAGATGACACCTAAATTCTTGTTCAGAGCTATTTATATGTTTCCTTTTCTATGAGCTATTTTACCTATTTTTTCTGTGGTTTTTGGTGTTTTGAGATATAAGGGCAAGTATATGGGTACCTGCGGAGAAGGCAGTGGCACCCCACTCCAGTACACTTGCCTGGAAAATCCCATGGATGGAGGAGCCTGGTGGGCTGCAGTCCATGGGGTCGCTAGGAGTCGGACACGACTGAGCGACTTCACTTTCTCTTTTCACTTTCATGCATTGGAGAAGGAAATGGCAACCAACTCCAGTGTTCTTGCCTGGAGAATCCCAGGGACAGGGGAGCCTGATGTGCTGCCATCTCTGGGGTCACACAGAGTCGGACACGACTGAAGTGACTTAGCATAGCATAGCATATGGGTACCTGTATAAGAGAAATTAGCCATTTGTGATGTGAATTGTAAATAATTTGTTTTTTTAGCTTGTTTTTGGTAAGTAGGCCTTTTGGGCAGGGTAGGCTATCTTACATCCCTATCTCAGAGGTAGTCCACATTCTGTCTTCTCTGTCTTCCTAATGAGACTATCAAACACATACTCATTAGTAACAACCATAGGCTCAGTAGTATCTGATTTAGGCATGTGCATATTTGTCGCTCAGTTGTGTCCAACTCTCTGCAACTCCATGGACTGTAGCCTGCCAGGCTCCTCTGTCCTTAGGGGTTCTCCAGGCAAGAATACTGGAGTGGGTTGCCATGCCCTCCTCCAATATTATATTCTACTGAGGTTCATCTGACAGCTGCTTATTGTCTCAGAAGCATTTTGAGAAGTTTCTTAATTTAGCTTTCTAATGTTCACTATAGTAAGGGTTGAGAAGGGCCAGCCCTAGACCCTCAAGCTAACTCTCCCTTCGTCCTTAACAGAGTTTGCCAAGTGTTTTTCTCTAGGGTGATCAGGACCTTCTCTGTTAGAAATGTGTGATTCTAGCAGACTGCCTTCTTGTTAGGTTATAGTGCAGAGAAGAAGCTCATGTATCCGGATAATGATAGTAACTCTTCTGAGGATGCAATAGGAAGAATTAGACGTTCTCACCACCCCTTCAGACTGTCCTAGGAGTCTCTTCGTCAGTCAGACACTGGCCAATGGAAATGATTGTAGTTCTCAGCCTCAAGCAACACCTCCTCTGCTGCATGAGGGAGTTTCCTAGATTCAGCCTGTGTGAATGATAAGTGGATGTGGAAGATTTATGGTCTTCCAAGTCACTTTCTGTGGTGGAGCAGAGTAGGAATAGATTTTCCTATATTCAGAAGTCACACTGTCAATTTAATCTTGTAGTTCATTGTAGATATAAACTTACAGCAGCACTCTGTAGTAACTTTGTGTTTTACAGTAGCATAAATTAGACTAATTGTAGTAATTTCTTGATAGCCCCCAACCCACCCTGTCACTCTGCCCTTCTCAGCTCCTCCAGTTCCTCCACTGAGTGCATTCCTTGCGGTTTTGCTTTTAGCTGGACCACCCGACCCACCCCCACCCCCCTGGTCTTCTCAGATATAACCTTCAGGTTAAAGTAAACCTGACTCGGAAAGGAACAGAAGCTTCACAGAGAATAAGGCACCTAATAAACTAAGATCTGCAGGGCCATCAGGAATTACGCAGAGCTGGTAGCAGAGGGGCATGGTTAAAGGAACGTTCTGATCGTGGAAGCAAGGAGCATGGAGAGGCGATGAATGTGGTGGAAGCACCCCACAGAGTTTAAGGAGTGAGGAAGAGGAAAGGGAGGGGTATGAGATAAGGCTAGAGAGAGGTAGGTCCAGGCACTGGGCCAGCTTCTGCGTGCAGCACTGTCTGGATTTTATCCTTATGGTAAGAGGGAGTCGTCAAAGCCTTACGTAAAGAGGTGAGCCTTCGATCGGTGCTTTTTTAGAAAGCATCATCTACCTAAAGTGGAGGTAGAGAGCTGATTGGAGGAGGCAAGAATGGAGGAAAGGAGACCTATTTTGTGTGGGGTAGAGGGTACTAGTGCAGTCACACAGGTTAGGAATGATGTCCAGAAAGAATTCGTTTTTGTACATTATGAATTTGTTGAGGGCAGGGAAAAAAAGTTGTAAGAAAATGATCGGCTCAGGTTGTGGCGTGTGTTTTTCAGTAGCATCTAACTGCTTTATTTTGAGAAACTAGGAATAGCACGATACAGTCACGAGAAGAAATCTGTTCTGGCAAGCTTCACATTAAGATCTTTGAAAAGCATAACCCTAGAGTCTTATGCCTTAGCGTATATCTGGCATCTTTACTGTTCGAAACCCTCCAATGTTACACAGTTGGCACTGGTAATGGCTGATTACTCCAAAAAGTAATCTTTGGGTAGTTATACATATGTATCTTAGATATTTTATTTAACTTAAATATACTTAGGATTTAGAACCAAAGCCTTTTATTTGAGAATGGGACTGCCAGCCATTATAGTCCTTCAGTAAAACCATATCCAATGACCATACTCCATACAATTTCCAATATATTTCTTTTGAATTTAGCAAGAACTTCACAATGAATACAAAATTACTCTGGGTTAGTTTGTTTACCCCAGGGTTTTACAGTTGTCTCACCCATAGTTCAACAGCATCTTTTTTTTTTCTTTAAGGTACTCATCATTATTGAAATTTTAAAAAATAATCAATTTTGATACAAGTTCCATGTCTTGGATTTATATATAACTGCTTTATGTAATTATTAATTTAGTTAATGCATGAGTTCAGTTAGCATAAACAGATGGGGATAAAGGCAACTGATTCGTAGTTAAGCCTGAAATCCAACTGATGGAACAGAAATGAGATGATGTGCTAACTTTGAGCACTTTGCTATTGTCATGGAGTTTTACAGAGGAGAGAATGATGTTGAGGTAAAATGACAAGACAGCTAAGTGGAAGTCAGTTGAAGAACTTTTCTCATGCAGTATAGTTCTGTGGAATTTGAGGTTCTAGGACCAACAAAAAAGACCACAGACTACGAAGTCAGCCTAGGTTTAACTCTGGCTCTGCCTCTTACTTGCTGTGTGAACTTAGGCATGTGACACAATATTTCTGCGCTTTGTTTCCCTTAGCAATAAAAGGAGTGTAATAGTCTCGTCCTTAGGGTTGTTAGGTAGATTAAATAAGATGATAGGTATCGTCTCACATTGTACATTCTTTTTCTTTGTCACCAACACCCTGCAAGGTAGTAAACTATTAGTGTTTTGAAAGTCAAATCCACTTATAGTATAGCTGGCCTATTTCATGCATCGTTTGCAATGACTAATAACAAGAGGAAGAAAACTATAAGCCTGTCCTCTGAGTTAAAGGCCTTCAGTGGAGGCGTCACCTCTTTGCTGAGAATGAGAGATCACCAGGAAAGTACCTCTCAGGATCCAGGAGTCATAGTGGAACTAGGAAAGCTTTATCAGCATTTAGTGATAAGTTTTTATGATAAAGAAATACTCTCAAACTTAAAGAGGGAAAGAAAAACTGCCCAAAAACAGACTGTTATCTTGAAAGGAGCTTTCTATAATTTGTCTTTATCAGTATTGTTGAAGTAGATGTTGATACTTAAGAAATATTTTCTTTCTAACAGGTTGTAAAATTAAAGCGCTGAGAGCCAAGACGAACACGTATATCAAAACACCGGTTCGTGGTGAAGAGCCCATTTTTGTTGTCACTGGACGGAAGGAAGATGTTGCCATGGCCAAACGAGAAATCCTGTCAGCTGCAGAGCACTTCTCCATGATTCGTGCATCTCGAAACAAAAATGGCCCTGCCCTGGGAGGGCTGTCATGCAGTCCTAATCTGCCGGGTCAGACCACCGTTCAAGTCCGAGTGCCCTATCGCGTGGTAGGGCTGGTAGTTGGACCCAAAGGAGCGACCATCAAAAGAATCCAGCAGCAGACCCACACGTACATAGTAACTCCGAGCAGAGACAAGGAGCCCGTCTTTGAAGTGACAGGGATGCCCGAGAATGTTGACCGAGCACGAGAAGAAATTGAAATGCATATTGCCATGCGCACGGGAAACTACATTGAGCTCAACGAAGAGAATGACTTCCATTACAACGGTACCGACGTCAGCTTTGAAGGCGGCACTCTGGGCTCTGCGTGGCTCTCCTCCAATCCCGTTCCTCCTAGCCGCGCCAGAATGATCTCCAATTATCGAAATGATAGTTCCAGTTCCCTGGGAAGCGGTTCCACAGATTCCTACTTTGGAAGCAATAGGCTGGCTGACTTTAGTCCAACAAGCCCATTTAGCACAGGAAACTTTTGGTTTGGAGATACACTACCTTCTGTAGGCTCAGAAGACCTTGCAGTTGATTCTCCTGCCTTTGACTCTCTACCAACATCCGCTCAAACTATCTGGACTCCGTTTGAACCAGTTAACCCACTCTCTGGCTTTGGGAGTGATCCTCCTGGTAACATGAAGACTCAGCGTAGAGGAAGTCAGCCATCTACTCCTCGTCTGTCTCCTACCTTTCCTGAGAGCATTGAACACCCACTTGCTCGGAGGGTTAGGAGCGACCCACCTAGTACAGGCAACCATGTTGGCCTTCCAATATACATCCCTGCTTTTTCTAATGGTACCAATAGTTACTCCTCTTCCAATGGTGGTTCCACCTCTAGCTCACCTCCAGAATCAAGACGAAAGCACGACTGTGTGATTTGCTTTGAGAATGAAGTTATTGCTGCCCTAGTTCCATGTGGCCACAACCTCTTCTGCATGGAATGTGCCAACAAGATCTGTGAAAAGAGAACGCCATCATGTCCAGTTTGCCAGACAGCTGTTACTCAGGCAATCCAAATTCACTCTTAACTATATATATATACATAAATACTATATCTCTATATGGACTCGTAAAGGCATGGGTATAATGGTACCCCCAGTAAACTTCCTAATGAATTCTTATGACTGTTATCAGGCTTTATTGGGATTAGGCTAAAGTTGTTAGTAAACTTATAAAAGGCTGCTATGGTAACACTAAACCTAAGTGGTCTCTTGTCTTAGTTTGGTTTGAATTATTAATCTTATCCTGTAGACCCAGAGACATAGCTTGTGTAAGAATTGCTAAAGCTGACGTTCAACTCGGCTGAGTGAAGATAATCATAGGTTGTGTGAACCTATGAGAAAAGTGTATACGTCTAAGATTTCCAAATGATGGGTCCCAAAGCCTAACCACGTTAAGAGTTTATGGAGGGTACGCGGCATTACAGATGACTCAGACACTTCCAGGGCTGCCTTCTTTACACTGCCAGTTTTGACAAAACAGGTCCGTTTGTTTTTTTATTTTACAACAACTTATGCCTAATTCTGCAGGATTGCAAGTAACTTTTTAATGCATTGTGGTTGCTTATTGGTAATAATAGGGCTGATGGCGGTTTACTCAATCACTGGTTATAATTTGGGACAAAAACTGCTACACTGACCTTCATCTCGCCCAGAGTGCTCCCGGCTGGTCTGATCAGTGGAGCAGGAATGCAGTTGTGTTGATCGTGAATTCCTACCCATTGCCTCCCTCAGTGAATGTGGAAATGGCCACCTGGGTTTTTCCATTCCAGGAAAGGCTTTGGGGTGCACCTGCATTGGCTAATAATTGAGGATACGAACATTCCATTCATTAGTCTGATCAAGCTATTGATTAATTTTTAGACTATAGATCAAAATGTGAAACATTTTATGTTCAATCCATATTTGTCTTGCACATTATAAATGTATTTTTATTTTTTAGTCATTTAGGGGAGGGGGAGGGAGAGAGGGGTAACAATGCCCTTAGCATATTTACAGAAGCAGCTGTGACGACCTCCAATCAGTTTACTTCATTTCAAAACCTGTTTCCAATCACAAGGAAAGATTTCTTTACGATACACTTTTTACATTTCACCTGTGGATGTCTGTGACTTTTCATCCTCAGTATGTTCCCAAATCTGCTGGCATTGAACGGATAAAACATTATATTGGTGGGTTTTTCTACTAATTATTTTTTGAAGCATTATTTTCCCAACACAAAAGAGCTTTTTTTCTCAGTATAACAAAAATTGAAATCCTATGTGTATTGAATAGTAAATAGACAAATTTTATTTTTTATTTCCACTTGAAGAGTTACATTTCGTATAAAAGTTTACAAATAACGGTTTTTATTTTGATTTTTTCAGTATAAAAAATTGCCTTGATGGCATATTATGATGTAATGCTAATTGCTTGTAGAATAGTTAAATGTCAGTATTGAAACCTAATCTCTAGCTGCCGTCTTGTAGATACAAACGAATGTTCACCAAGCATGTATTTTGTATTTCGTTGCATTGTACACTGCAACTAATAAGCCAAGGAATCGACATATATTAGGTGCGTGTACTGTTTCTAAAAACCACAAACTAAGAATGATAAATTATCAATATAGTTTAGTATTTGCTAATTTTACTACACTCTTTTGTTATGTATATGTAGGGAAGTCATAGGGATTATAAATTCAATTTGAGTAAAGTTTAAAACCATATATTTTATGATAAAGGGCCTTTAACTTAAGATGGCCAAAGCACTGATATTATATATTTGCTGTAAAGAGAATTATAAGAGTTTTATTTTTCTGATATTAAAAGTTACTTAATAAAGACTTGTTTCCATTAACTTGAATGTATTCTCCTTGGTGTTTTTCATGTATTCATTAGTTTACACTGGAAGACTGCTACTTGCCAGAATTGAAAACGTCCTTTAGCAAGAGTTTCCCCTCTCCCTAGCTAGTGTTCCGTGTTCTAGGTGTGGAATGTGTTGCTTATGCTCCTCCTCTCCAAATGTAGCTTTTTTCTTTAAATAAGTGTCACATTATAGTACATCTAGAGATTTGGCTAGTTTTAGATTATATAATTGCATGTTTATATAGTTGACCACATAGTCACAGTTAATCTAATATGAATAAAATAGTGATTTACACATATTAATGTTAACTAACATCCTGAACTCAACTTAGACTTAGTTTTTATCCTTTGTTACAGATTGTCCTTTTATCACCAAAACTATAAAACTAATTTTTTCTAGTATGAAGGTGCGAGTTTTTAACTTTTAATTCTGAAGTACCTTCTGAAAGACTTTGTGGTTGATTAAAAAAAAAATATATTGCTCCATTAATGAAAATGACTTTGCTGACTAGAATAAATTGTTGCTGTTTGGTAAAAAGCAAGAATAAAGACACTTCTAGATTGTTTTACTAAAACCAAAATTCTGTCCTTAATACTTAGAGGTATTACACAGCCATAGGAAATCTTTCCATTATAAGTTTTGAACAAATTCCCAGGCTGTGCTAGATAACTCTGGAATGTATAGATTTGGTGATGGGCAGGATCATTGCCCTGTGGAATTATTTCACTCATTTTAGGATTAGCCTCCAGAAGTATGAAAGTCAAATTATTCGACTCTGTTGTAGTTTTACAATTCCAGCATAGACTGAGAGGTGAATATGAATTTTAACTTGCACATAGTATAAGGTCAAGATCTTTCAGAGGACCTTGAAAATAATCTCCAAGGCTTTCCTTGCCAGAGGAAGCCAAGACTTTGTCTGAAATTAATATTAGCAAAACTGATAAACACACATCCAAGGTCTCCATCTGAACCTGCCTTCCCTCATATGCCTACATCCGTTTTCTTGTTTAAGGAAGTACCAGGAGAGGGGCTCCATGAACCCCGTGGACCAGTGTTACCAGGGAATTGTTGCACCATACTGGATAATCTGCAGTGTGGATAATCAAGGATTAGACAAACCTGTTGAAAACTTGACATTATTCATTTACACGGCCTTAGAGGCTAGATGCTAAGCTGCAAATGTGAGGATCAGATAGCAGCTTAGTTATAATGATATGTGACTCTTTCTATAAAGGAATTTATCAAAAGTATCCCCTTGCAAAATAGGTTTTTAGCAAGAGTGAGAAAGGCTAGAAGAGTTAGGTTTAGAAAATAGGTACAGGAATGTTATTACACTTCAAATTATTCTTATCAGTGGATGTGTTAGCATAAAAAGACACATTCTCAATCTGCTACCAACCTCCCCTCAAATATTCTCCCTTTCTCGTTCCAAAACTCTGTACAAATAATGCAGGATAGTGATATTTATAATACAGGCATAGCTCTGATATACCGTGAGTTCAGTTCAAGGCCACCACATATAAAAGTTATTTATACTGGACTGTAGTCTGTTCAGCCTGCAATTGCTATTGTATCAAAGGAACAGTGTACATACCTTAATTTTAAAATACTTCATTGCTAAAAAATACTAACCAGTACCTGAGCCTTCAGTGGGTCATTATCTCTTTGCTGGAGGGTCTTGCCTCGATGTGAATAGCTGCTGACCAAGGTGGTGGTTGCTGAAGGTTGTGTCATTTTCTAAAAATACAATAGAGTTTGCCACATCAATTAACTCTTCCTTTCACAAAAGATTTTTCTGTAGCATGTAAGGCTGTTTAGTAGCATTTTACCCCCAGTAGAACTTCCTTCAAATTTGGAGTCAATCTTCTCAAATCCCATGCTGCTCCATCAACTAAATTTATGCCCTATTCTTAATCCTTTGTCGTCATTTCACCAGCCTTAACGTTATCTTCGCCAGGAGTAGGTTCCATCTGAAGAGACCTTTTTATTTGCTCATCCATAAGCATCTCCTGCACTCAAGTCTTTATCATGAGGTTTCAGCAACTGAGTCACATCTCGAGGCTTAACTTCTGATTCTACCCATCTTGCTGTTTCTACCACATCTGCAGGCAGTTCCATCACTAAAATCTTGAACCCCTCAAAATCATCTATGAGGGTTGGATTCACCTGCTTCCAATTTCTTAATGTTGGTGTGTTGACCTGTTCCCATGAATCATGAATGTTTTTGATGGCATCAGGAACTCTTTCTAGGTTTTCAGTCGACTTTGCCCAGATCCATCAGAGAACACACTATCCATGGCAGCTATAGTCCTAATACGTTTGTCAAAAAATTAGACTTGAAAGTCGAAACTCCTTGACATGTGGGCTGCAGAGTGAATGTTGTGTTCATCTCATTGTACAGCTTCCATCAGAGTTCTTGGTTGACCAGATGCGTTTTCAATGAGCAGTAATATTTTGAAAGGAAACCTTTTTTTTTTTTTCCCCCTGTCAGTCTCAGTGATGGGCTTAAAATATTTAGTAAACCATGCTGTAAATAGATGTGCTACCATTAGACAGCACAGGCAGAGTAGATGTAGATGATTCTTAAGGACCCTACAATTTTTGGAATGGTAAATGAGTGTTGGCTTCAACTTAAAAGTCACCAACGACATTAGTACCTGAGAGAGTCAGCTTGTCCTTTGAAAATTTTTGAGACCAGGCATTCATTGACTTCTCTTTAGCTAGGAAAGTCCTAGATGGCATCTTCTTCCAATATAGGGCTGTTTACATTGAAAGTCTGTTCAGTATAGCCACCCACATTGGTTACCTTAGCTAGATTTTCTGGATAAACTTGCTATTTAGCTTCTACATCAGCACTTGCTGATCCACCTTGCACTTTCATGTTATGGAGACAGATTCTTTCCTTAAACCCCATGAGCCTACCTTGGCTAGCTTCAGAGTTTTTTTCTGTAACTTTCTTAACCCTCATAGAATTGAAGAAAGTTAGGGCCTTGCTCTGGATTAGGCTTTTTGACTTAAGGAAATGTGACTGGTTGGTTTTCCTTCAAGAACTTTTCGCTCGGAATCACATTTGACTAACTGGCACAAGAGAGCCAGCTTTCAGCCCATCTCTGCTCTTGACGTGCCTTCCGCACTACATCATTTCTAGCTTTTTATGTAAAGTTCAAGTGACTTCCTTTCACTTCAACACTTAAGAGGCCACTGTAGTGATTAATTGGCACAATTTCAAAATTATGTCTCCAGGAACAGGGAGGCCCAAAGAGTGGGAGAGATGGAAGCATTCTTAGTGGTGGAGCAGTCAAAACACATTCATGAGTTAAGTTTGCCATCTGTTATAGGCACAGGCCATGGCACCCCAAAACAATTAGAATAGTAACATCAAGGATTGCAGATCATCATAACGGATAAAATAATGAAACAAATACCACAAGAACTACCAAAAGGAGACATGCAAAGTGAGCAACTGCTGTTGGAAAAATGGTGCTGACAGACAACGCAGGATTGCTACCAACCCTGAACTTATTTTTTAAAAGTGCAGAGAAGTGAGACACAATACAACAAGGTCTGCCTGCATCTTGTGAGCCTCTTTTCCATTGTCAGTATACTTTCATAGCATAGTTTAGTGGTTGCAGTAATACTGTTTTATGGCTATTCCATACCTGAACCATTTTCTATTAGCGGGTAAGTAACTATAGGCAGTGGAGCACTGATGAAATAGGAAAGGACATTGAGAAACCTAATAAGGAGATTCCATGGAATAAAATTAAAAATTGTCCTCTTTAAACTGCCGGCCTTCCTACTTGAGTGTCACAGAGTAATTACTCCCAGTAAGTGTCTTCAGCTGACCACATGAAATAATTGAAAGTTATGAACGTTACATTTTCTTGCCATTTGGGGATTTTCTATACTGTTTCCATATTAATGTTTTATCTGGTTTATAAGAAGCATTTGCACACGAGTGCAAGAGTCCTTCCGTATCTCTTGGCTAGGTATCTTTAACAGTAAACAGAGCTCAGTGATCAGAGCTCAGGATTGGAAGGCAAAAGAGGAAAACAGTTGGAGAGGAACTACTACATTTTTAGGCCCTCGAGGTGTTTTTAGAGGGCTCATGGGAAACGGAGATGTTTGTCACCTGACACCTGAGGGAGTCCTTGCTGCCTTTGTGATTAAAATTATAAATCTTCAATTTTGCAAGAGCGTATGCAAAAATACTTTATTAAGTATGAAAATCTTAAGAGCTATGATACTCAGCTGAAAACACAGCAGTGAAAAGCCGCAAAGAACTGGCTTAATAATCTTGCTCTTTTAAGAAGAGACAGTAACAATACTGTAAATCAACATACTTCAATATTTCAATAAACTAAAAAAAACAGACAGCAAAGGCCAAGAATATATAAATCTTTGTTCAGTGCCTACCAGCAACATTTCAATATTTACCTAAAGCATCTAGCAGTGTCATGCGTAATTTACTGCATGTATTAACTTTGAACACCAAGATGGGAAAAATCACCATCTTAAAGGATGCACAAAACCTCAAAACACAGAGATGACCTATGCCGAGACAGATGAGTTCTGTTAAAGTGGAATATTCTCCTTGGTATATGTGCTGCTGAAGCAACCACAGGATGTTCTTGGAGAAGTCAACAATAGCCTCTATTCAAAATGAAAATATGAGGGTTTTTTTTTAATGTGATCCTGGAACTATATGAATATAACGATTATTTAAAATGAAAATAAATTATAGGTATTTCCCTATTTTAAAACACCGAGGTTCATATCTATTCCATGACATTACGGTGGAATTTTTTACAGGATCTGTTACTGTAATTTCAAGGGAATTACCAAAGGCATTTTAACAAGAGAGCTGAGTAGTGTAGAGGTTTCAAGTCTACTTGAGTCATAGACGGAAAATGCTAACATATGGAAATTAGGCATTGTACTTTAAAGATAAATCTAAAACTGAGAGCTAAGATTTCTACAAAGGTTGAGGGAATACTTGATAGCTTATGGACTTCACTAATGTTAAATATTTGTAAATTACCTAGATATAAAGCCTCTGAGGTTTACTATTGGGTGACAATTTTTAAAATATGAGTAATAAAACTAGTAAAGAGCCAAACCAACTACTCTTAAGAAATTGTTATTGGAATTCTTGGTAAAGTAAGATTTTCTGAAAGCAAGATCACAGAGAAAAACTGGAGACACGGACTGTTTCATTTCTTCCACATTGGTGGAGTCTACTATAAGACCTTACTGTAAATTTTAAAAATTTTGGTGTGAAAGTAATTATGTGGGTTTTCTTTTAAAGTGGCTCTTAAAACTACTTTCTTGCTAGTGGTAAAGAACCCATCAGCCAATGAAGGAGACATAAAAGACAGGGGTTCAACGGGATGATCCCCTGAAGGAGGAAATGGCAACCACCCGCCCACACACTCCAGTATTCTTGCCTGAAAAACCCCACAGGCAGAGGAAGCTGGTGGGCTACAGTCCATGGGGTGGTCCCCAAGAGTCGACGTGACGGAAGCGACTTAGCACACTTAACACCTCAGTTAAGGACTTTTTTCCCTCCTATACTGAGAAAAACCAAGAATGGACTGTGAATGGGTTTTTGGTTGTATATGGATTAAAAAGCAACTTCCCTTTGTTATTCTATACATTGCTGAATGTGAACTTGGAAACTACACATTGTCACCCAATGGCATGGCTGAGAATGTTTCTTTTTAATTCTGGTAGTTGCAGTTATCTTGAAGCCGGACATACCTTCCCAAGTCTGTCTTTTCAGTACACAGATGAAAGTTCTCAGAGAGCCACCATCTCACTGGAAGTGAAAAGAACAAACTCCAAACGTGTCTAATTTTCCTGGCCTGTTCCCTGTGGCTTTTCGTGAGCCACAAGAGAACCAGTGAGATCTTATTTTCATGTGACTGTGGTGAGCACTCTTGAGTCAGAATCATATTTTATGTGTTCTCTTCCCAAGCAAGCGATGTCTAGTGCTTTGGGGAAAATATGCCCTCACTCAAAGATTCTATTTGTGGTCAAGGATGACAGAAATGTTTCCTTTACTTTTACTCTCTTTACTAGTAGACAAGTCTTTCTAAAGGTTCTATTCCATTTTCCTCAACCTTTTCAGTCACCTCCTGTCAGCCCTCGCACCTCCCTTTTTTAACCTTCCCCCAGGAAACGGCATCCTTCTGCGATCCTTTCCACTGCACCTGCCATCTGGGCACCTGTAGGCAAACCCTGCCCAGGTGGCTCAGTAGTGAAGAGTCCGCCTGCCAGTCCCGGAGACCTGGGAAATTCGCTTTCAATCCCAGGGTCGGGAAGATCCTGTGGAGGAGGAAATGGCAACCCGCTCCAGTATTCTTGCCTGGAAAAAAAGTCCCATGAACAGAGGAGCCTGGTGGGCTATAGACCATGGAGTCACAAGAGTTGGATATGACTGAGCGCGCGCGCACACACACACACACACACACAGGTAAACCCTTCCGGCTAAAACATGGAATCAATTGAACTGCGAGTTTCTCTCAGAGGCCTTTAAATCCAAGTTAAAGGACAGAAGGGAATTGGGTGTGCCCCCTTTTAGGGGTGATTTTTGACTGATCATGGCTGATTTTCAGTCATTTCCCATGTTTTCCTGGTCCGTGGGGAATTGCTCCTGGACTGGGCCTACACAGCCTATTTTCCAGCTTTGGACTCTATTTCAATTCCAGTTCTCTTATTTTCTGGCTTCGATAAAGGCCATCTACTGCTATGCTTGACAGATTATGTACTTTGAATCTCATTTTCCTTGTTTCCGTAAAATGGAAATGATTTACCTGTATGAAATTCAAGTAAGAAACTAAGACCTGGAGACACTGCGAAATCATGTTCCCTCCTTGGCAGCATCCTTCTTGTTCTTTCGGCTCTTTGTAACACCCAGCATGACCCTGAAAGAAGATGTTGAGGTGCTGCTGAGAGCAACGTGAAGTAAAAGTAAAGAACCTTCGGATTTGAAAGCTCAACCTTTAATTGAGTGACCCAGTTAATACAGAGTGAACTCAGGTGCGTAATCTTAGTTAATCTTGACCACAGCCCTAGGGGTAGGAACTATTATCTCCATTTTGCAGAAGGAAAAAAAAGCTGAAGCTTAGGAATCTAAGTAACTGACTTAAGATAAAGATAAAAAACCCCAAATCTAAAAGCATTTTCAGGAAGATTTCGTGGGAAATGTCTCATGAGTTTCTTACAACTGCAGCATGAGCATTCTTCACAGAACACAATGGTCCTCTAATTCCTGGGCATGCCAATCAAGAAATTTCAGCAGCACTTCTTAATATAATTGCGTTCATTTGTAAATATTCTCAAACTATCATGAGCATGAAGGACTTGGACTGGATTAAGGCTCCACATTTTCTTTTTTTAATTTTATTTATGGATTTTTTGGCTGTGCTGGGTCTTTGTTGGTACCTGGACTTTCCTCTCACCAGCAAGCAGGGTCTACTTTCTAGATGTGGGGTGAGGGCTGCTCGTGGCAGTGGCTTCGCTTTAGAACATGGGCTCCGGGCTGCATGGGCTTCAGTCATCGTGGCACGTGGGTTCAGTAGTTCCTGGGCTCTAGAACACAGGCTTAGTTGCTCCGCAGCATGTGGGACCTTCCCGGACCAGGGATCGAACCTGTGTCTCCTACGCTGGGGATTCGTCACCACTGAGCCACCAGGGAAGCCCACCGTGTCTTCTTTCAAAACTGATCTGTGGACTCAGGCTGGGCACTAAAGTGCTCTGACAAGCACGTGGAATGTCAAAATTGGCTGAAACTGTAGTCAAACCCAGGGATGGGGGAGCCTGGTGGGCTGCCGTCTGTGGGGTCACACAGAGTCGGACACGACTGAAGTGACTTAGCAGCAGCAGCAGTAGTCAAACCAGGATTTACACTTTAGGTTTTTAATTTCTTCTTTAAGACCATAGCCATGAGCAGATACTGGCCCAATCAGACAACTGTTGACCTTCTGAGGAATTAGTCTTTCCAGAATCATGGAAACTTTCCTTTACTTACAGTCTCTTAGTATGTAATTTGTTTTGTCCTAGAAAGAAAATTTTTAAAAATGGGAGAGAGGTCTCATCTATTTGACTACTGTGTGATGCCTTTTTTTTTTTCCTGGACCACATTTCAATGCCCAGTTGCTTTCCCTTTCTGACCCTCTAATTTTTACTGCTTTTTCACAATTTTCAGCTTCCCAAAAAGCTATTTGAATCAGTCCACTGAGTTTTAATTCTGAATCCAGTTTCTCTGACTTAACCCTGTGAGTGTTAACCACTAAAAGTGTCCTAATTGAGAAGAGGGTTCCATTTTCAGGGATGTGTTCAAGAGATTTCATCTGCTGCCAAATCCGAGACTTGGGGGTCCCATTTGCTTCCCCCACTCCACTCGTCTGAGTGGGCTAGCCTCAGCTTCACCCTTTACATCAGGGGCTTTCAACCTCAGCACTGTTGATATTTGGGGCTGGGTAACTGGGACCAGGGGGTGGGGGTGGGGGTGCTGTCCTGTGTGTTGTTGAGTAGCAGCCCTGCCCCCCGCCAGTCAGATGTCAGTTGTACACACACACACACACACACACACACACACACAGTTGTGACAATCCAAAATGCAGTCACACATTGCCAGTGGTACTCTGGGGTGCAAAATTGCCCCTGATTGAGAACCACTGCTTTTTGTTGTTGTTGTTGATAATTTGTTCTATTGGAGTATAGTTGATTTACAACACTGAGTTAGTTTCAGGCGTACAGCAAAGTGAGAACCACTACTTTAGGAAAATATTTGAGTTTATTAAACATTCAACCAAGCCCTCATTTAGCCAGTCAACTTGAGCATGACATTCTATGGGCAAGTGACAAAAAAACATTTTTAAATGGCTAAAATACCCACTGAGTTCCATAGGGTAAGCGTGCTACCAAATGTCCCAGGCCAGAATACTAGAGTGGGTAGCCATGCCCTCCTCCAGGGGACTTTCCCAACCCAGGGATTGAACCCAGATCTCCTGCACTGCAGGCGGATTCATTACTGTCTGAGCCACCAGGGAAGCCCCATTTTGTATACAGTCACATTTAATCCTTATACTCTGTCCGGGAAGAAACACCCTCCCCCTTACAGAGAAGACCACCTCAGATGGATGTACTTGCCAAGATCACACGGCGAGGGCCAGAACTGGCATTTGGCCCAGGTTGGTGGGACTCTGACGCCCGCGGTCTTCACCCCTCTCTGTTCTGCGCCCTTGCTGACATTCTAATTGAGACGCCACAGTTGGCCAGCCTTCCTGAGCCTCAGGCCCCCTTCTTACAGGGCTGTCTCCCCCTTTCCCAGTCCTCTGGAGGCCTCTCTGCAGCCAGGCCCCAGACGACTATTCCCTAAGGGCTGGCTTGAGAGCTAACCAGGTCGGCCCTGGACCGCCCTCACCACCGAGCACACGCTGACCATCAACCTGGCAGCTTTGTCAGAAAACTGCCTCAGAAATCTGATGAAAGACACTATATTCTTTGTGGAACAAACAATGAAGAGCTAAGCTGCCTACCTAAGAATCCATGTTCTGGGTGCCAAGAATTTTTTTTGAAAACTTAGGACCTGCACCTCTCTGGGAAATCTCATTTTTCTGTGGTTTTTCCATCTATCCCTGGTCCCGTGAAGGAAGCATCACCTCCAGGCCTCAGTGGGGGACGTAGGGGGGGACTTTGGGAGATGCTGTCTTACCTTTCTTTACCAGGGTTTTGAGAGGTATCCTTAGATCACTCGCTCCCCATTATCGAAAGATGGAAAAAGCCACCCAGGCGTGAGCCCTGGGTCCTCTTCGGCAGACCTGTACCCAGCGTCTTGGGCATGCTGTGCAGCTTCGAGGCCATCTGGAGCTGACCCCGCAGGACATCCTCACCCTCAAGGGTGTGATGTTCACACCGCTTTGATCCGGCAAAGCTTCCCAGTAGACTTGTCAGTGTATCAGTGAGATCTTGAAGAAATCACTAGCTCGTCTGCAAAGAGACCAGAAACTACCACTGAGGGAGTACCTTCCAGACCTTTCCATCGAAGAACAAACACCCTTGAGCTGGCATTGCTAATTCTATCTGAACCTTAAAGCCACCTGAGAGCCCTTTTAGACACACCTCCCCCTTAAAGTCCCGATTCAGTGGCTATGGGGTGGGCCAGGTGAGGCTGCATGGAGTCGACGGAGTCGGGGTGTTCCCCAGGGGTGGGGGTGTTCCACATACTCTCCCATGCCAGCCTTGTTAAACCGCAAGTCCGAAACCTCCCTGAAGCTTTGTTCACAGATCAAGCTTTACTCTTGATCTGTGAACAATCTGCATTTTACAAACATCTTTATTTGATAACTGAGGCTTAGTTGCTCAGTTATGTCCGACTCTTTGCGACCCCATGGACTGTAGCCCCACCAGGCTCCTCTGACCACGGGATTTTCCACGCAAGAATACAGAAGTGGGTTGCCATTTCCTTCTCCAGATATTTGATATTAAAATATCTTAAATTACTAAACTTCTTGCATACACTTCCAAGAGTAAAATCGATGAGCCTGGAAGCTGTTTTATCGCGTATCACATACCTTCCTCTGAGGCAGGTGGGATCCAGGTCTTTACGATCCCTTCACGCTCTTACCATGTGAGAAGTTGCATCATGAGATAAGTGAATGACTGTTGGCCCCCTTCCTTGGGCCTCTGGGAACCCCTTTCCTCATTTGAACCAGTGCCTGGACTTCCCCAGGGCCAGGTTCTTGATTCTTGAGGGCTTCTGAGGCTGCACAGGTAAAAGAGGAACAAGAAGTTCTGCTTGGGTGACAAAAAACATATTTTGACCAAGAAAGATGACACAGATGGGGAAAACCCTGACCGTACAGCAAGGGACACTGAGCCCCAAGCCAGGGAGAGAGGCTTCCTGCTCCATAGTCCACACACGCGGAGCTTCTAGCACCTCATTCAATGCCTCACTTTCCATTCATTCCAGAACGAGTTCCTTATATATTATCTCTGACCCTTCTGCCGGTCCCAGAGGCAGGGTGGAGACCCGGTTCTGCAGAGAAGGAAATGAGACTCAGCGAAGCTTCCAGAACTGGAGAGCTGGAGGCTCCGAGGCCAGAAGCAAAGCTTGGGGAAGCCAAGACCAGGCTGTACATTTGATTGGAACAATCTCGCATGATGCCAACCCAGAGCCTCCCTCTCCTCCGGACATTTGCAGTGTCCAAACACTCTCTGGATTCACAGCTTATATTAATTATGGTAAAACAGAGCCCCTGGGTGGGAAATGTTTTCTTCATTAAAAAAAAATACCTGTCTGTTCTGCAGTGTTCATAGCAATAGACTCTCCTGGACATCCGGACATCCAGACATCGTCACTCCGTGTCACTGGGCCCTGCAGGGACGGGGCGTGTCACACAGGACAGGACGGTCTGTCACCTGCTGGGTTGGGCTGGCCCCCTGGGCAGGTTCAAGCACTAGAGGAGACCCAGGTTTGATCCCTGGGTGGGGAAGAGCCCCTGGAGAAGGAAATGGAGGCTCAGGGCAGACTCCATTCTACACCACAGCCTTCCCACCAGCCCCACGAGAGACCCTGTGCTTTTTGACATCCTGGAGGGCCTGGTGGGGACCCCCCTGTCCTGCCTAGATGCAGTACTGTTCAGAGCTGGGAGGCAGGCTGGGCAGGGTCCTCTGCCCCCAAAATGAAGTGGTGCAGGGGGCTGGGCACGTGGAGCTGTCAGCACACAGGGAGCTTGGCCAGCCCAAGCCCTGTGTGAGTGCAGAGCGGGACTCACACACCATTTCACAAAAGGGGGAGGCCATGAGGAGAGGAAAAATGTATCCATTCTGAGACTCCCCAGGCAGAGACGTCAGAGAAAAAGCCGTCAGAAAAAAGCCGACCTTCAGCGCCACAGTCCAGTTACTTGATGGAAAGAAAGTGCAACTGTTACATGTACCCCAGTGTTCATCACAGCACTGTTTACAATAGCCAGGACATGGAAGCAACCTAGATGTCCATCAGCATGATGGACATCTAGGTTGATGAATGGATGAATGGATATGAAAGACGAATGGATAAGAAAGCTGTGGTACATATACACAATGGAGTATTACTCAGCCATTAAAAAAATGCATTTGAATCAGTTCTAATGAGGTGGATGAAACTGGAGCCTATTATACAGAGTGAAGTAAGTCAGAAAGAAAAACACCAATACAGTATATTAACACATATGTATGGAATTTAGAAAGATGGTAACGATGACCTATATGTGACACAGCAAAAGAGACACAGATGTAAAGAACAGACTTTTGGACTCTGTGGGAGAAGGCAAGAGTGGGATGATTTGCAAGAATAGCATTGAAACATGTATATTACCATATGTGAAATAGATCACCAGTCCAAGTTCGATGCATGAAACCAAGCGCTCAAAGCCGGTGCACTGGGACAACCCTGAGGGATGGGAAGGGAGGGAGGTGGGAGGGGGGTTCAGGATGGAGACACATGTACACCCGTGGCGGATTCATGTCAATGGGCAAAAACCACTACAATATTGTAAAGTAATTAGCCTCCAATTAAACTAATAAATTAGACTTCCCTGGTGGCTCAGATGGTAAAGCATCTGCCTACAATGCAGGAGACCTGGGTTCAATCCCCGGGTCGGGAAGATCTCCTGGAGAAGGAAATGGCAACCCACTCCAGTATTCTTGCCTGGAAAATCCCATGGACAGAGGAGCCTGGTATACTGCAGTCCATGGGGTCGCAAAGAGTCGGACATGACTGAGCAACTTCACCTTCACCTTCAAACTAATAAATTAATTTTTTTAAAAAAGAAAGTGCAAGTGTTAGTCACTTCAGTCCTGTCTGACTCTTTGCAACACTATGGCCCGTAGCCCGCCAGGCTCCTCCGTCCATGGGATTCTCTGGGCAAGAATACTGGAGTGGGTTGCCATTTCCTTCTCCAGGGGATCTTCCCTACCCAGGGATCGAACCTGGGTCTCCTCTATTGCAGGCAGATTCTTTACCATCTGAGCCACCAGGGATCTTGATGGAGGGTCAGATAAAGAGAGCAGCTCAGTTCGATCAGGTTGACCCGGGCTGGGGGGTTCTGGTTAGGGGAGGGGATGACAGGTCCCACCTGCAGCCATGCTCTCAGGGCCCACTGGACAAGGCCAGGCAGACGGACAGGGCTGTGCAGGTGGCAGCTGAAAACTCTGGGCAGGATGAGTCCTCAGGAAGAATGCCTCCACCCACTCCCCGTGCCCACGGCCCTCCCACTAATGTGTGTCAGCTGGGCCTGGCCTTTGGCCTGGGGGAAAGTCACAGAAAACAAACCGTGTCCTACTAGCTGGGTCTTCCCCTCCCGCTCAGGTCTCCCCTAGAATTCAGGAAACAGGACTTCAGTGCATTCTTCTGATGCTGATTGAATTCCTTCCTTCCGGGCAGCTTGGTGCCCCCTCTTGGCACAACGGGAAAAGGAGTAGGAAGGCTTCAAAATAGCACACAACTCGCCAACGGGCCCTGCCAACATGGGCTAACTATTCCAAACCAAAAAATCCAGGTGATACAATTTGTTGCAGCTGTCTCTGGCACAGACTCAGGTGAGGCCTGCATTTTTAAGAGCGCACATGTTCACCGGGTAGAATGGAAAGAAACCAGTGCAAATGCTGCTACAGGCTCTGGGGTCATCGCAGCGTGCGGTTGCAAGTCAGACTGCAACCCCCTTTGGTGTCCAAGGAAAATGTGGCTGTCACCCACTCCTGGCCTCAGGTCCCCTCGGGTGACGTGTGGTCATCGGGTACCATTGGAATCAGCTGTTTCTGGGAACCGGAAACTATGACAGCCATAAAAGGAAGCCTCTTCCTGGGGCTGTTCTTCAAGGCGTGTTGGGCAGCTTCTAGAGATGGCTGTCACAGGCCAGTCTCCTGGTTGCAAACAGTGTACTGGAGACACATGTTCCTCATGAATAATCTCTCCTGAGACTTTTGAGAGGGCCAGTGTCATGAATACAGAACACTTATTTACAAAGAACAGTTTTTAATCACTTTATTAGTTACTCTCTCTGTTATAACAAGAGAATAGTGAGCCATCCTGGACTAGGTCGCCGGACCGTCCACTAGATTCACTCCATAGCAAGTGAGTAACTCAGATCTGTGCCCCTGCAAAATGGCAAATACACCAGTTGAGGACCAGTTGAGGACCTTCCAGGAATGGCTACAAGGCCAGCTGTACAAATGCCAAGGATCTACAACAGTCTTGTCATCAAACCAAGGGTCTCAGTCTGGGATGAGAATAGTGTGGCTACATCTGCACACAATCTGCCTGCAACGCAGGAGGTGCGGGTGCAATCCCTGGGTCAGGAAGATGCCCCTGGAGGAGGAAACGGCAACCCGCTTCAGTATTTTTGTCTGGGAAATATCTTGGATGGAGGAGCTTGGTGGGCTATAACTCAAAGGGCTGCAAAAGAATCGGACGTGACTTAGCAACTTAACAACAACACCTGCACACACCTTCGCTCCCCTTGCCTTGGAGGGAAGCAATGTACCTTCTCAGGATGCACCGGAATTGGCCAATCTTCGTATTTGAGTGACGCCCTCGAAACATTTCACAGCTATTACCTTCCTGCGTGAGGTGGAGAGGGCAGATCTTGGATGGATGAGAAAAGCACCAGAACGTGAAAAGCCTTTTTGCTCAAAATCACATAATTAGGAGTTAGCTGGAGCTGGAATTAGAAGTTCCAGTCTGCTGTCTGACACCCTGCTGCCTCTGCCTTTGTGTTGTGTGGAAGTGTTAGTCTCCCAGTCGTGTCTGACTCTCTGCACCTGGCTCTAATCCCCCTGACACACCCTCCCCTGGAAAGTCCAGCCACAGGAAGCCACCTGTCAGAGAGATGCCTAAATTGCATCATTAGCGCTTCATTTCTTTTGCTTAAGGCATGAGTGTGAATTAAAGTGCAAATGCTCCCGGAAGGAAGGGGTCTCAGGTATCATCAAACACTTTCTGTGAAAGGGCCAGAGTATAAATATTTGAGGTTTTGCAAGCCACACAGTCTTGGTCACAACTTTTCCACTCTGCCACAGCAGCACGGAAAGCGGCTGCAGACTACAGAACAAATGAACAAATTACTATTTATGGACACTAATGTTTGAATTTCATAGGATTATCACATGTCAGAGAACGCTATTCTTCTTTTGAGAAGCATTTTACACTGTTTAAAAATGTGAAAACCATTCTTAGCTCACAAGCATGCAAAAAATAGAGCCAGACCTTTGCTCTAAGGTGTCCCCCAGTCAGGGCTGTGCTTTGTGGGTCAAGGTTCTGCAGAAAGGACTGAGGGCTAGGGGGGCGGGTAGTGAGCAGGAGACCCCCGAGTGCCTCAGGCAAGGAAGGGGGAGGTGTGGACAGGCCGCCGCCGTCTGCAGTCCTGGTGCAGCCCCCTGGGCCCATCTAGAAGGAGGCGGCTGCCCACCAGGCTGGCTGAGCAAGCCCTGCATCTTGATCACCGCTGAAGCTGCGGGGAGCTGACGAGAGTGGTGGTTTTGATGCTGGGGTTGGCTGGCCACCGAGGGGGAGCTGGCTGTTCCTGTCTCTGGCGCACAGCTGCACAGATATTTGGGTTTTTTTTTTTTTCCTCTCCCCACATCCACCTGTAGGATCCGTGCCCCACCAGGAGGAGGCTGAAAGGTCAGATTGCTTCATGGTACTGTTACATTTGAGGGCTTTTGTTACTGATTAAAAAATAATAATAATACAGAAGTCCATCGGAGATCACTGCTGTGGGCTGACACTCTGTCATGCCACCTGGTAGACATTAACTATGAGATGCCATCGTCCTGCAAGCGCTTCCTCTTACAATCCCATCTGGTTCTCCTAAGTGGAACGAACAACGAGATGTAATTACCACCATTTTACAGATGGAAACGCTGAGGCCCAGAGCTCTAAACTGACGTTCCCCAGGCAGAGCAGGGGCGCATGGTTTGCATCCAGGTCTGAGTCCAAAGCCCTGACCCAGTTTCCAGGATGACTTGAGGAGGGATGCGTGCAGACCGGCAGCCTCAACCTGACCCAGAGCAAGGAGGTGCCATTCCAGCCTCCTTGAGTACAGCCTCCAGCCTCGGCCTGCCTCTCACTTGGGCCCCTCTGTGGTTCTTCTGTGGCCTGGGTGCTTCCATCCACCTAGAGGGCCCGCTGCCTGCCTCGACCCCACCCCACCCCACCCAGCACCACAGTCTCCAGGGAGGCCCACGAGAGCCCCAAGACCTGTCTGCCATAGATCCCTTTCACTGCATTTTCTTCTTATATGTTTACTATTTTATTGCCTGACATGCAACCAGCGCTCAATATTGATTTGTGCATGGAGGAGTGAATGAGTTAATACCTCTTACCTTCAGATACCCCAGGAACACCAGGATAAGATTCTCCATGATTAGCTCTCAGTGGAATGATCCACAGGAATTTTCTTTAATTTACTTATTCTGGATCAGCACATAATAAGTATTCAAGGGAGCGGTCGAAAGACCCGGCACTTCACACACATTCGCTTCATCCCCATGGCCATCCGCACTATGCACCCTCATCACCCCACTTCACAGATCAAGGAACTGAGGCTCAGCGTGGGGCCCGAGGGTCTAGACCCTGGTCTCACTGTCTGTCTCCACACTGGTGATTCTGGGCACCAAGCGTGTAGGTCAAGGAGGCTCCATAATCCACCCTGAAGTTCAGGCCCCAAGAGGAAGAGGGCTGGGGAAGGGAGGATCCCGGGGTCCCCATGACCCCATCCCTCTCAGCCCCCCTACCCCCTCACCCAAGCAGGGCAGCACCTGCACAGGTGTGCCGGGGCTGGGCAGGAGCCCAGGGCAGCCTGTTCCCTTCCTTACAGCCTGGGTACCTGAGGCTGGGATGTTAACACTTCTCACTGGCAGCCCATGTAGATGGGTGCAGAAAAGTGACAGCACAGTGAGCTTCCCTCACAAGCAAATGGCATGACTGGGATCCAGTGTCAAAGACCCTGACTCCTAACTGCCCAGCCTGTGCTAGAAATCCTGCCCTGGGTGTGTGACTGCTTCCGACTTCCAAGCATAGAGAAATGGTGTGGGGGAAAAAATGTGGGGGAGAAAAAAGAAAAGAAAGCTGGATGTGAGTATGAGCGGGAGGGGGCAGGTGCTGGGCAGAGGGCTGGGAGGGCTCCACCTTGGGCCGGCCATGGCCGCGGGTGCAGGACCAGCCTCCTGTCCCTGATCCTAGTGCTAACTAAGGGTGTGCAGGGGACACGGAGCAGCGAGTGGCCCGCCCCCCGGCCCCCGGCCCCCGGCCCCCAGGCCCCCTTCTCCCCGCTCCCCCACACTGTCGGGCGCTCCCTCCTCCCGTCCCCCACTCCCTGCCGCCTCCGCCCCGGCCCCTGCCCCGGCCCCCTCCTCATGGGTCAGCTCAGCCCCTCGGGACTCACCAGCCCCCTCCTCACAGGTCAGCTCGGCCCATCGAGCCTTCAGCCAGCGAGACCCACTGTTCTGAGAAGGCAGCCGCAGAAGGAGGTAGGTAGGATGTTTGGGTCCTGTGAAGATCTGAGGTCAAAAGCTAGTGCGAGGCCTCACAGAACCCATCACGTCTCTCTGACAGCAAAGCCCCCAGGCCGGGTCCTCAGGATGAGGCCAGTAGGTGGGCTACAGGGCCCTGCTCCCCCAGGGCCCCAGGCAGCCAGGCGGTCCTCCCCCACTGTTCTTGCCCAGGTCCTCCCCTCCTAGGGTGTGCTCAGTTGCTCAATTGTGTCCAACTCTCTGCGACCCCATGGACTGTAGCCCGCCAGGCTCCTCTGTCCATGGGGATTCTCCAGGCAAGAATACTGGAGTGGGTTGCCATGTCCTTTCTCCAGGAGAACTCCCTGACCCAGGAATTGAACCCACATCTCCTGCATTGGCAGAATTATTTACCGCGGCACCCCCTGGGAAGCCCTTTCTAGAGGCAGCTCCAAAACCTCAGGTGAGGGGATTCTCCTCTGAGGGGGACGTCTGGGCAGTCAGGGGTGTGGCAGGGGGAACGGGGGTGTCACTGGTCTTCGGTGGGCCTTCAGAATGTGTCCCGTCAGGCGGTGGTCATTTCTACAGAACAGAGGGCCCCAGGCCAGGGGCATCATGTGGGAACCTGTAAATTCTCACATCCCACCCCAGACCTCCCCAACCAGACCTTCTGGGGTCTGTGTCTTTTCAAGCCACCCCGTGACTCTGAGGCTCGTGAAGTCTGAGGTCAGCTGTCCTCAAACTCCTGTGTGACCCACTCTTCCCTGGGGGCAAAAAGCTGTTTACAAGTTCTGATTGCCTTATTTTATCAATGATGGTGAGGTACTGTTCTATCATATTACATGTTACATATTACATAGTACAAAGTTAAGCATCCAAAAAAGACTATGTGTGCTCAGTTGAAATTACAGCTGAAATTAACAGAATCTCATGATGCAATATACACTGCAGGCAACATTCTCCATGAACCGTTACGGATGTAAAGTCTTTTAGTCTTCTGGATAATTTCAATTTTGTCCAGCTGTTGGTCAGATCTGCTTAGAGCACGTGGCTGACCATGAACTCCTCCAGGGCTTGGGGATGGGTCAGCTCAACTCTGCCCCCCGGAGCTGTTCCCTGTGATTTCCATGTTAGTGTCAGCTCCAGTCCAAGGTTCCTTTCAACAATGTTTAAAAGGGCTTAGCCACTCAGTCGTGTCTGACTCTTTGCGACCCCATGGACTATAGCTCCTCTGTCCATGGGGATTCTCCAGGCCAGAATACTGGAGTGGGTCGCCATGCCCTCCTCCAGGGGATCTTCCCAACCCAGGGATCGAACCCGGGTCTCTGGCATTGCAGGCAGATTCTTTACCGTCTAAGCCACCAGGGAAGCCCCAGAATACTGGAGTGGGTAGCCTATCCCTTCTCCAGGGGAACTTTCCGACCCAGGAATCAAACTGGGGTCTCCTGCATTACAGGCGGGTTCTTCATCAGCTGAGCTGCCCGGAAAGAGGCCACATGTTATTTTCATGAGAGTTTGTTTACTCCAAAAGAAATAACAGGATCTCTCAGTACCCCTTGGTGGACACATGTAAGTTACAATGTGCTGAGTTACCCCCTTCCCACACAGGGCCCCCTCCTCCCTCCTCCAGGACCTCCTCCCTGCCCCCAATGACAACCCAGGAGGCCACAGTTCATCAGCACTCAGCCTTCCTACTGTTGCCAAACTTTCTCTTTCGCTTTTGACGTAAACCATCAGTCCAAATAAGAGGGACCGTTCTTTTCTTTCCTCCACCCCATAAATCATTTTCCACGCCCTCTGGAGTGCATGTACCCCACTTTGGAGACCCCAGACTGAATATACCAGTCTCCACTTCCCCCCAAAGACTGTGGATGCCCCTAACGAGGCATCGTCTGTCAAGAGAGCCTGCCAGGAGCTGCCCAGGCCCCCAAGGGCAGGTCGGTCGGGTGGTCTCAGGGCCACACACCCCCTTCCCTCCAGCACCCTGTTACCTTCCCGGAGCCGGGAGTCTCCCCGGGACCAGCCTGGCTAGACCGGTTGCTGGCCAGCCTGGTTGGGCACCACTTTCCCCAGAGGGACTACCGCCCAAAGCAGGGGAGACACAAAGGAGGGGCCGCTGCCCCCACCCACCACGGCCCGCCGTGGCATTTCTGAAATCTCATTTCCTGTCACAACTCGGAGGCAGGTGTTTCTGTTTTTAAATCCTTCTCCAGTTGCTATTCTGGTCTGTGTGAGTCGCTCGTTTTTGGTTTTGTTTTTTTTCAGGGACCGAAGTGCTACTTTTTCCCCCTGGGGGAGGCACAGTGAGCAGCCAGCCCCCCACCTTCAACCACCCACCCCCTGGCAGGGTCAGTTGTGTGGAAAAAGCCTCTCCCAGAGACCTGAGGACCCTCCAGGGAGTGCTGGGGGCCCAGCAGAGCGGAGCGGGAGCCAGTCCGACCGGGGTGGTTAAGAGCCATTTGCGTTTTGGTTGAATTTCAGATGTGCAAGCCGTCTGGCTCCAGCCAGGGAAGGCAAAACAAAAACAAGCCGGGCCTGCACCTTAGGGGGAAGCCGGGTCCCACAGGACTCGAGAGAAGCTGGGGACAGTGACAAGAGAGCTTCTCACATGACGTCCAGATCCTCAAATCCAGGAGTTTTCAAACTGGGGTCTGCAAACGACCCGAGAAGCACCCGCCCCATTCAGGGGTTTCCATGACCCCCACTATGAGAATTTTGACTTTCATCTGGATGAAAATCTTAAAAATTAATGTCAACATGTTCCATGTCACATGAAAGATGATTTCATGGCTAAATATTTCTGGAGACTTCAGGACCAATTACTATTTCTAAAAAGAACAGAGAGGCTTTTCCTCATGAACATCATGGCATCCTACCCAAGGGAAAGGTGTGTGGTGAAGACTTCACCTTCCAATGCAGGGGGTAACAGGTTCGATCCCTGGTCGGGAAGCTAAGATCCCAAGGCCCAAAAACCAACACTTAAAACAGAAGTAATACTGTTACAAATTCAATAAAGACTTCAAAAAAAAAAGTGAGCTAAGAGGAATTTCAGCGGCAGCCTCATAGGGACTTTCTGTATTTCATTTGCATGCTGGCTTGGGTTTGAGAGTCATGTAAGAGCTCTTAAGCATACAGAGTTTAAATAATTCTGTGTCCACACTTATTTAAGTAATATTATAAGCAAAATCATTTAAATCAGCCCTGGGGGAGCGTAAGACTTTTGGTTTCATTTGTTTGAAAGAAGTTTGTACCTGACTCAGAATTTAAAATCACCACTTTGGCGTTCGAATCAGATATCCAGAATTACCTAAAGCAAGGGTTTATGCTGGGAGAATTCCGGAACAGTCTCTTAGGGTTTAGGACCGACCAAGAAAATGAGCCTGCAGGAGGTATGTGATCACCTGTGCGTTTCCTGGGTTTAAGCAGGAGCTGTTTATTGCCATCATCATTACTCAGGCCTGAAATCTTAGTTTCTAGCGCTTTGTGGTTAATGAGTAAAGAGTGAATTTTGTGTGTGTGTTGTTGCCAAATGAAGCATGTGCAATGCGATTTGAACACTCACAAATCTCTGGAGAGCAGTTGCAGGCAGGTGAGGTCACCACCCAGGGGTGAAGCCAGCGCCTTGCCTCCGCCCTGGGAACTGAAACCTCAAGGGCTCCCTCCGCCTTCTCCGCTGCTGGGTCGAGGGTTACCAGGTCAGGTCTGGTTGTCAGGGCCAGGAGAGCCAGGGCCACAGCTTGGTTCGGTTCATTCTCAGACTTCCCAAGGGTCCCGGGGTTCACAAGAGCAAAACGAGAAATGCAGCTGTGCAGGGGGTGCTCACGAAGGAGCCCACGAGGCAGCGTGTCACCCCCACTGCGGTGTGGCAACCCCAAGGGCGTCCAACCAGCGGCCCTGCTGGTGCTCCCCGCACAGCCAGGATCTCAGATCCCAGGTCCCCTGGGGGTCGGAAACTCCAGCGATCGGGGCTCTTGGCCCCTGAGACAAGAACTTGATAGAATCTCCTCACTGGGAAGCGGGTGATTGGTAAAGGAAGATGAAATAAGTAGAGGGAAGGAAGCCCAGGACCGCAGGACCAGGTAGGGGTGGGGGTGTTTCCCAGGAGGACAGAGGTTCTCAGCATCACCTTCCCATCAACCAAGAGAGGCTGTGACCCCAAGAATATTTGTTGGCTAAGGCCGCCATATCAAAGACCCACAGCCTGGGGGCTTGTTAGGAATTTGTTCCCAGTCCTGGGGGCTGGAAGTCCAAGATCGAGGCGTGGGCAGGTTTGGGTCTGAGGCCCCTCCCCTTGGCTTGCAGGTGGCTGTCAGCTTGCCTTTCCTCTGTGCATCTGCATCTCTGCTGTCTCTCCACCTTCTCATATGGACCCCAGTCCTACTGGATGAGGGACCACCCATCCGACCCCGTTCACTTAATTACACCTTATCTCCAAATATAATCGCATTCTCGGGTATTGGAGTTCAGACTTCAACATGCAAACTTTGGGGGGACACCATTCAGTTCGTGGGCTTCCCAGATGGTGCTAGTAGTAAAGAACCCTCCTGACAAGGCAGGAGATATAAGAGACACAGCTTCGATCCCTGGGTTGGGAAGATGCCCTGGAGGAGGGCATGGCAACCCGCTCCAGTATTCTTGCCTGGGAAATCCCACGGACAGTGGAGCCTGGCGGGCTTCAGTCCATAGGGTCGCAAAGCTTTGGACACGATTCAAGTGACTTAGCATGGACAGATTCAGTTCACACCACCAGGAAATGGCTTTGTGTGAGGTGTGGAGTCAGACCCGAGCTGTGCCCTTGCCAGCAAGAATCCTGCAGAGCGCCCAGATTCATTCAGTCCCGAGAAGATGATGCCAGAGCTCCAGGAATGGCCAGTCCCTCACCTTGCCTCAGCCCCGGCAAGGACGGCCTGACTCTCACCCTCGGCCCAGGTCTTTTAACATGTGCTGAGCGCTCGCTGTTTCCATCTTTGTGAAAGTGGAACAAAGAGTCTATTTTCGTAGTGACCTGTAGAGGCCAGGGAGGCCCCCGTGGCACCGGGCCCTGGGCTCTGAGCCCAAATCTGCTCAGGAGCGCGCTGGCCACCTCGGGTGCCCTTTTGGATTGTGTTTATTCAGGGAGATAAGCATTACGTGCAGCTCCCAGGACCGGCAGACACACACCCCCGCCCCGGAACAGCGTCCCCTGCTGGGCCTGTGAGTCACCTTTTCCAGACACCACAGGTGTCTAAAGCTGCTCTGCAGCCAGTGTGCTGTGCGCTTAGTCAATCAGTCATGTCCGACTCTTGTGACCCCATGGACTTTAGCCCCGCCAGCCTCCTCTGACCATGGGATTCACCCAGGCAAGAATCCTGGGGTGGACTGCCGTGCCCTCCTCTCTATAGGCAACAGATGCCCTCATACTTGCCCAGTGGGTCTTCCTTGAGTACAGTATACTTAACAGCACCACCTCCATGGCCGTTAAGGACAAAACATGTAAATCAGACCAGTTGTTTCATCAAGGACAACTAGAAAAGCAGGATTAGATATAAAAATCAATGAAGGCATCAGAGAGCTAACATGAGAGTGAAAAATTACTGGGCCAAGAGCTCACGGAGACCAGAAACTCCCTGGGTGAGAAGCGTCCAGAGCCTGGGTGCATCTGCTGATCCACAGAGAGCAGATGAGAGACTGAACAAAGCTTTTCAAAACGTATAGGCTGTTGGGCGGGCCACCCTGGTGGCTCAGACAGTAAAGAAACTGCCTGTAGTGCAGGAGACCCAGGCTCAATCCCTGTGCCGGGGGATCCCCTGGAAGAGGGCATGGCAACCCACTCCAGGATTCTTGCCTGGAGAATCCCATGGACAGAGGAATGTGGTGGGCTACAGTCCATGGGGTCACACAGAGTGGGACAGGACTGGAGCGACTTGAACAGCACAGAACAAACTGAAGAGCAGGGATCCATAAAAATAGTGAGTCTCAGAAACGGAATAACTGGAATTAAGGTTTTTCTAAGGTATTTATATTGTCTAAAAAAGGTAAAAGTACTAATTTCTTTTAGAATTTGATAACGCAAAAAAGGTATTGTAATCTCTAAGTTTGACCACTAAAAACCATGTATTATTTTAAAGAACTATACCAAACTAAGAAACGAACAAAAAAATAATAATTTATAAAAAACTAAAGAAGTCAAGAAAGTCAAAGGAAACAGAGACTAACTGGGACAAAGCAAGAGCAAATAATAACATTTAAGCCCAAGTGAATTAGTAATTATATTAAATGGAAATGGACTAAATGCTCCAATTAAAAGGTAGTCTGACTTGATAAAAACAAAACCCAGTTAAAAGCTGCTAATAAGAAGCACACCTAAAATAAAAAATACAGAAAGGTTAAAAGTTAAAGTACTATAAGAGATAGAGCAATCAAAAAACCTAAAGAAAGTCAGAGTACCCATATCAATATCAGAAAAAACAGATTTAAAATCAAGTGACCCAGTGTTTCATAATAATAAAAATGCTGGCTCACCAGAAAGATCTATCAGTAACAAATCTAAATTTGTATGTATATGATAAAATAGCCTCAAAATGTAGAAAGAAAATTTGACAAGTTAAAAAAAAAAAGGCAAATCCAAAATTGTAACTACAGTTAGGAGATGGTAACATATTTCTCCCAAAAATTTTGGAGAAGTCTGAAAGGAATTAAAAGGATAACCACTTAAGTGACCCCAAATAACCAATACCAAGACATATTCTAGTAAAATATTGGACTTTAAAAGTAGAAAGGAGAAAATAAAAGGAGTATAATATGTATTAACTATTTGTCGTTGTTGTTCAGTTGCTAAGTTGTGTCCAACTGTTTGCTACCCCCTAGATGGTAACACACCAGGCTCCTCTGTCCTCCACTGTCTCCCAGAGTTTGCTCAAATTCATGTCTATTGAGTCAGGCCAATGATGCTATCTTGTCATATGGGATGGAAAAGAAGCTGCAAAGACTCAGGAGCTTAGTAGAATTCCAAATGGCCAAATATAGGACAATGTGAGCATTCAGGATAATTAATGGATGAAACACATCAACTAGATTTTATTCTCTGAATAGCACTAATCTGATTTATACCTAAATGGTCTAGTGGTTTTCCCTACTTTCTTCTATTTAAGTCTGAATTTGGTAATCAGGAGTTCATGATCTGAGCCACAGTCAGCTCCCGGTCTTGTTTTTGTTGACTGTATAGAGCTTCTCCATCTTTGGCTGCAAAGAATGTAATCAATCTGATTTCGGTGTTGACCATCTGGTGATGTCCATGTGTAGAGTCTTCTCTTGTGTTGTTGGAAGAGGGTGTTTGCTATGACCAGTGCATTCTCTTGGCAAAACTCTATTAGTCTGTGCCCCGCTTCATTCCGTATTCCAAGGCCAAATTTGCCTGTTACTCCAGGTGTTTCTTGATTTCCTACTTTTGCATTCCAGTCCCCTATAATGAAAAGGACATCTTTGTTGGGTGTTCATTCTAAAAGGTCTTGTAGGTCTTCATAGAACCATTCAACTTCAGCTTCTTCAGCGTTACTGGTTGGGGCATAGACTTGGATTACTGTGATATTGAATGGTTTGCCTTGGAAACGAACAGAGATCATTCTGTTGTTTTTGAGATTGCATCCAAGTACTGCATTTCGGACTCTTTTGTTAGAAATGCAAAAAAGCAAAATGGCTGTCTGGGGAGGCCTTACAAATAGCTGTGAAAAGAAGAGAAGCGAAAAGCAAAGGAGAAAAGGAAAGATATAAGCATCTGAATGCAGAGTTCCAAAGAATAGCAAGAAGAAATAAGAAAGCCTTCCTCAGTGATCAATGCAAAGAAATAGAGGAAAACAACAGAATGGGAAAGACTAGAGATCTCTTCAAGAAAATTAGAGATACCAAGGGAACATTTCATGCAAAGATGGGCTCGATAAAGGACAGAAATGGTATGGACCTAACAGAAGCAGAAGATATTAAGAAGAGGTGGCAAGAATACACAGAAGAATTATACAAAAAAGATCTTCACGACCCAGATAATCATGATGGTGTGATCACTGACCTAGAGCCAGACATCCTGGAATGTGAAGTCAAGTGGGCCTTAGGAAGCATCACTACGAACAAAGCTAGTAGAGGTGATGGAATTCCAGTTGAAAGATGATGCTGTGAAAGTGCTGCACTCAATATGCCAGCAAATTTGGAAAACTCAGCAGTGGCCACAGGACTGGAAAAGGTCAGTTTTCATTCCAATCCCAAGGAAAGGCAATGCCAAAGAATGCTCAAACTACCACACAATTGCACTCATCTCACATGCTAGTAAAGTAATGCTCAAAATTCTCCAAGCCAGGCTTCAGCAATATGTGAACCGTGAACTTCCAGAAGTTCAAGCTGGTTTTAGAAAAGGCAGAGGAACCAGAGACCAAATTGCCAACATCTGCTGGATCATGGAAAAAGTAAGAGAGTTCCAGAAAAACATCTATTTCTGCTTTATTGACTATGCCAAAGCCTTTGTGTGGATCACAATAAACTGTGGAAAATTCTGAAAGAGATGGGAATACCAGACCACCTGACCTGCCTCTTGAGAAATCTGTATGCAGGTCAGGAAGCAACAGTTAGAACTGGACATGGAACAACAGACTGGTTCCAAATCAAGAAAGGAGTACGTCAAGGCTGTATATTGTCACCCTGCTTATTTAACTTCTATGCAGAGTACATCATGAGAAACACTGGACTGGAAGAAGCACAAGCTGGAATCTAGATTGCCAGGAGAAATATCAATAACCTCAGATACGCAGATGACACCACCCTTATGGCAGTAAGTGAAGAAGAACTAAAAGCTTCTTGATGAAAGTGAAAGTGGAGAGTGAAAAAGTTGGCTTAAAGTTCAGCATTCAGAAAACGAAGATCATGGCATCCGGTCCCATCATTTCATGGGAAATAGATGGAGAAACAGTGGAAACAGTGTCAGACTTTATTTTGGGGGGCTCCAAAATCACTGCAGATGGTGACTGCAGCCATGAGATTAAAAGACGCTTACTCCTTGGAAGGAAAGTTATGACCAACCTAGACAGCATATTCAAAAGCAGAGACATTACTTTGCCAACAAAGGTCCGTCTAGTCAAGGGTCTGGTTTTTCCTGTGGTCATGTATGGATGTGAGAGTTGGACTGTGAAGAAGGCTAAGCGCCCAAGAATTGATGCTTTTGAACTGTGGTGTTGGAGAAGACTCTTGAGAGTCCCTTGGACTGCAAGGAGATCCAACCAGTCCATTCTGAAGGAGATCAGCCCTGGGATTTCTTTGGAGGGAATGATGCTGAAGCTGAAACTCCAGTACTTTGGCCACCTCATGCGAAGAGTTGACTCATTGGAAAAGACTCTGATGCTGGGAGGGATTGGGGGCAGGAGGAGAAGGGGCCGACAGAGGATGAGATGGCTGGATGGCATCTCTGACTCAATGGACGTGAGTCTGGGTGAACTCCGGGAGTTGGTGATGGACAGGGAGGCCTGGCGTGCTGCGATTCATGGGGTTGCAAAGAGTCAGACACAACTGAGTGACTGAACTGAACTGAGCACTAATTTATATACACAAATGAGCAACCCCAATATGTGGGGAGCTCTTAATGAGCAAGTCCACATGAGGCACCAGTGAGAAGGAGTTTTTGGAAACGGAAACCTTAGCCTAGACCCCTCCCTAACTGTTAGGGGAGGAGTGGGTGCAAGGGAGTAGCAGGAATTAGGAGATTTAAGGAAAGGTCCTGCCCAGGGACAAGATATACTTTCTGGTTTGGGGGGCTCTGCCTGCTCGCCATGTTCTATTAGTTTGTTTGTTTTATAATATGTTGAGCTGATTCAAAGGGCTCTGAGTTCAGCTGGGGATTATGTTTGTGAATAACGATCTAACAATTCCTCAGTGACAGGTGAATCTTAAACAGACACTAGTGGCAGTAGAATTAGAGAGGATGGGTGACTGGAGTGGAAAGACTCTGGACTCAGACAATTCAGGTTCACATCCTGCTCTGTGGGACCTCGGAGAAGTGCATTCCTCTCTTCTGCATCATCAGCAGGTTGGCAAAGCAAGACTTGGAGGTTTGCATTGAAGGTCCAGGTGAACAGGAAAGCAGGCCCCTGAGAGAGGACTGCCAAGTTTCCAAGAAGCTGGCAGCGGGCAGGGGAAGGCCAGAGGCCATGGGGACCCAGCAGAGGAGGAGAAGAAAGGCCAAAGAACCAAAAGCTCCAAGAAACAAGAAAGCAGCAGATAGGGCTTCCTGCCTCTTGAAAGGGGGCGTCTCTTTGCCCCGGGCTCCCACTGGGAGCCAAGATAATCTTGTGGCTGGCAAGTCACAAGCCCTCCCCACTCCACCCAACTCCCCACTCCACCTACTTCCCCACTTTGATCTTCCTCAGCCTCTAAAGAAGGAGGCCGCAATGAATTCTGTGTTCCTGTGATGGATCTAAGTATTCCAAGAAAATTCCAATTTAATTAGCTCTAAATTATCATCCAGCCGGGCATTGTCTGCCTTTATTGAAATCTGGACCTGGAAGCCTGCTCATCCAGATGGATGCTTGCACAGTCCGATGAATCCAGCTCTCACGCTGGCTTCATTCTCCAAAGTGAGTGACAATAAAGAGTTTTGTGTACTCATCGGCAAGAAGGCCTGGGAGGAGAGGGAAGGTGTATGCTTGACCAGAAACCCTGAAGACACACAGGGCGGTTGTACACAATCCCTTCAGTCTGGCATCTCCTTTCCCATTCCTTTTTCTTCTTTTTTAAACTGGAAAGTCTGATTTTGAATTTGTGGTTTGAGTCCTGGCTATGCTGCCAGGCAGGAACTCTGGCCACCACAGGCTTCTGCTTCCTAATCTCTCTAGAGGGTCTGAAAGGCTGTATCATGGAGAGAGAGGCAAGACAGTGTTAGAAAGCATTTTGTAAACTCAAAAACTGTTAGACATTCTTAGTTCACATATCAGACTTTACGTTATTGGCCTCCAAAATCACTGAACGGTGACTGAAGCCATGAAATTAAAAGCCAAGTGCCCCTTGGAAGAAAAGCTATGACAAACCTAGACAGCATCACTTTGCCAACAAAGGTCCCCATAGTCAAAGCTACGGTTTTTCCAGTAGTTACGTACGGCTGTGAGAGTTGGTCCATAAAGAAAGCTGATTGCTAAAGAATTGATGCTTTTGAACTGTAGTATGCTGGAGAAGATGCTTGAGAATTTATTGAACAGCAAGTAGATCAAACCAGTCAATCCGAAAGGAAATCAACCTTGAATATTTACTGGAAGGACTGAGGCTGAAGTTGAAGCTCCAGTACTTTGGCCACCTGATGCGAAGAGCGATTCACTGGAAAAGACCCTCATGCTGGGAAAATTGAAGGTGAAAGGAGAAGGGGACGACAGAGGATGAGATGGCTGGATGGCATCACCGACTCAGTGGACATGAGTTTGAGCAAACTCCGGGAGATAGTCAACGACAGGGAAGCCTGGCGTGCTGCAGTCCATGGGGTCACAAAGAGTCAGATGGGACTCAGTGACTGAACAACAACAAAGCTCATGTCTCTGATGGACTCTGCAGGGCCACCGAAGGAAAGGTTTGCTAAGCCAACGAAGGGTGTGGCCTCATGGGCCGGGAGGAGAGACGGGTTACACAGAAAAACATCCTCTCCCACTTTGAAAGATATGACCTCATCACAAGTCGTTCTTACTTAGGGCTTCCCTGGAGGTCCAGTGGTTAAAAAATCCACCTGCCAAAAATCCCACATGCTACGGGGCAACTAAGCCCACACGCAACAATTGCTGAGCTGGAGCTCCCTGGGGTCCAGGCTCCACAGCAAAAGAAGCCACTGCTACACTCCTACTATAGAGAAGGGCACATGCAGCAACGAAGAGCTGGCACAGCCAGAAATAAAGAACCAATTTTAAAAAGCAATTAATTAATCCTTAATCAATTCTTCTCTCAGGTCACCCAAGAATCCCTGATTGGCAGGGGTCACACGTCACCGGACATGTATTGGAATGTCCTGTAAGAAACGCCCTGCGACTAAACTCTTCCACAACCTCAGCTGGGAGCCTCACCCCAGAGTCTTCCCACGCATCCGGCACTTTTTGGTTTGTCTGTGTAATGAGCCTGGTTTCCTGACGCTCCCTGGAAGGCGGGCTTCCACAGTGGTTGCTGGGCTGTGTGGTCACAACTCACTCCCTTTTTGTCCTGGGACAAGTCACTCACCAGAAACCTCTGGACGCTCCTATTGGTCATCTATGCAGCGTGCGTGCATGCAAAGTCACTTCAGTCGTGTCTGACTCTTTCTGACCCCAGGGACTGTAGCCAGCCCGGCTCCTCTATCCATGGGATTCTCCAGGCAAGGATCCTGGAGTGGGTTGCCATGCCCTTCTCCAGGGGATCTTCCCGACCCGGGGATCAAACCCGAGGTTTTCACATCTCCTGCATTGGCAGGTGGGTTCTTTACCACTAGTGCCGCCTGGGAAGCAGGGAAATGATAATCCCCTCCTCACAGTGTTCCTCTGCAGATGAAATAATTCACACAAAGCATTGGACAAGGCCTAACACTCAGGATGTCTTCATAAAGTATTAGCTATAACATTCAGGAACAAAAGTCAAACGCTAAGTAAATGGCTTCCTTCTCAGAGAGGCGGAGAAGTCCACAGAGGCCCAGGCTTTGGGTTTCAGGGACAGGGGCTCCAAACGGAGGGAGCTTTGTGTACCAGGCTGCTCACTTTACACGAATTTAGACATTTTCTCAAGTGCTCCAGAGCACTTCAGCTGACCTCTAGCCACCACCTCCCTGCTCCAGGCGTGATTCGGTGTTTGAGCTTATTTATGGGAGAGCGTTGAGTTCATTTCAAAATGTCAAATGCTCCCTGGTGACTAATGGTCCCTGCTGTGCTCAATATCTTCACAGGGGTTGTCCTTCCGTGACCCAAGGGCCTCTGCACTTCAGGAACATCCATCTGAGTGTCTGCCACAGGAACTACTGTGTCACAAAACCATCCAAAATATTGGGGAGCCCAGGCCAGCTGGGGTGAGCACTCAGGGAGTCAGCCAGAAGGCACAACCTCAGGAGTGGGGATGGTTGGAGGGCGAGGACCTATAAATTCCACCAGCCCACTGGACAAGTGGATCTCATGAGATGTGCCCAGAAAACAATTTTATTATTTTACAATTCTGGCTAATGTTTTTCACCCATTGAAACCTGCTCTGATCCGACCCCATTAAGTGAGTCTCCAGTAGATTCTGTGCCTATCCTGTTCATTCCCAATTTCAAAAAGTCCTCTGATCACCTCTAAAAATTTATATTATGGAGGGACTCCCCTGGTGGCCCAGTGATTGAGAATCTGCCTTGCAAGGCAGGGGACTCGGGTTCGATCGCGGCTCAGGGAACTAAGATCCCACATGCTTCAGGGCAATGACGCCCAAGTGTGGCAAGTCCAGAGTCTGTGAGTCACAATGAAAGGATCCCTCATTAGCGCAACTAAGACCCGATACAACCAAATAAATAAATACTTTTTAAAAAATTGTATTTTGGAAATTTTCACACACCTCCCAAACTAAGGAAAATGGTCTTACGAATCCCCATATACCCAATTACCCTGCTTCAACAATTATCAACAGTCCTACTTGCTTTATCAATCCCCATTTCCCTACCGCTCCCCTCCCACTGCCAACGCACACACTTTGTCTTTGCTGAAATATTTAAAGCAAATCCTCTGATTACTTTCAGAAACACAAGTAGCCTTAATTCAAGAAAGAGTACCCCGTGCAGTGGAACAATCAAGGACTTCAAAACTCCATTTCAATTTCAAGCTCACTCTCCTATCCAGTCAATCCTAAGGGAATATCAGTCCTGAATATTCATTGGAAAGACTGATGCTGAAGCTGAAACTCCAGTACTTTGGCCACCTGATGCGAAGAACTGACTCCTTGGAAAAGACCCTGATGCTGGGAAAGATTGAAGGCAGGAGGAGAAGGGGATGACAGAGGATAAGATGGTTGGATGGCATCACCGACTTGATGGACATGAGTTTGAGCAAGCTCTGGGAGTTGGTGATGGACAGGGAGGCCTGGTGTGCTGCAGTCCGTGGGGTCGCAAAGAGTCAGACACAACTGAGCGATTGAATTGAACTGAACTGGACTCCCATCCAGGGTTGCTGCTGGCTGGGAGACTGGTTTTGGGAAGGAGGTGTGGTGGGGGTCTCCTCTGTTCCCCATCTCAAGTTTCTTCTCCTCCCACTCGGAGCTGCCTCTGGCTCCTTCAGGGTTCACATTGGTGGGGTAAGGGCTGGGGGAGAGGTTCCCAGTGGCTCTCAAGGCTAGAGGCGGTGGAAGGCTAAACACCCTGAAGTGGACACTCTCCTCTGCAGGGCTTGCCTTCCCAGAACTAGTCCCAGAGCTGATGGACAGATGGTGGAAACAGACCCCTGCCTGGGTTGCAGAGAACTGCATGCTGGGTAGACTGAACATAGTGTGTCTGCCCGGCACTGTGGAGACTGTTTTTCATTGGGAAGGAAAAATCTTGTCAGAGGAGGGGAGGGTATGCACTGTCTTCCCCCTCCCTTAGGTGACCTGGCATCTCACTTGGGAATGGGGATGAATACTTGGCATGTCTTGCCTCAAAGCCTCACTGTCCAGTATGGCAGCCACTGGTCACGTGTGGCTACCAGGCACATGAGACGTGCCCTAAGCATGAAACACGTACTGGCTCTCCACGACTCAGTATGAAAAAGAATGCAAAATATCTCATTAACAATGTAAAATGACAAAAAATATCTTATTTTCTATATTAATTACATGTTGAACTGACAATATTTTTATATTGCATTAAGTAAAATGTATTATTAAAATTGATTTCAACTCTTTCTTTTTATTTTTTAATGTGGTTATTCAGTTCAGTTCAGTCGCTCAGTCATGTCTGACTCTTTGTGACCCCATGGGCTACAGCCCGCCAGGCTTCCCTATCCATCACCAACTCCAGGAGTTTACTCAAATTCAAGTCCATTGAGTCAGTGATGCTATTAGAAAATGTTAAATTATATCCATGGTTCACCTTATATTTCTGTTAGACGTAGCAGCCTCAAGGACTCAGCTAAAACCGTGAGTGAGATTTGTTGCATTTTAATTTTGTTACTAAAACTCCTACTCCTCCCCCGCCGCACCAAAAAAATTGGTCCTAAAGTGCACAGAGAGGTTTGATCTGGATAAGTCTCTAGGGGAGGGTCTGTCCTTCATTCTGCAGATGGTGAGACTGGGGCCTAGAGGGAAAGACAGGCCTAGCTTGAGGTCACCAAGTGTCACTGCAGAGCACATCTGCCATTTCAAGCGGCTCCTGTGAAACCGTGGGAAAGACAGGCACCAGCCTTCCAGAAAATCCTTTAAACATGTGTGCCTCAAAGGGCTTTCCCCAATGACTCAGCAGGGAAGAGTCTGCCTCCCATGCAGGGGACACAGGAGACTCGGGCTCGATCCCTGGGTTGGGAAGATCCCCTGGAGGAGAGCATGGCAGCCCACTCCAGAATCCTTGCCTGAAAAATCCCATGGACAGAGGAGCCCAGCAGGCTATAGTCTACAGGGTCGCAAAGAGTTGGACACAGCTGAAGTCACTTAGCGCACACGCCTCAGAATGGAGTGTTTCATAAGTCAGACTGAGAAGCACAAACCCTGGGTGATAGTATTTATATGTGGAATCTAAAAATACAACAATTTGGGAATATAACAAATATAACCAAAAAAAAGAGGCAGACTCACAGATACGGAGAATTAATGGTTACCTGCAGGGAGACGGAAGTGGGGAGGGGCAATGCAGTGGTCGGGGATTGAGCAGTACAAACTGTCAGGTGTAACATAAGCCACAGAGAATATTGCCAATACTTTATAATAACTATAAATGGAGCATAGCCTTTAAAAAGTACGAATCACTGTGAAGACCTCACTGTATTGTACACCTGTAGCTTATATAATACTGTACAGCAGCTAGACTTCAACAAAAGTAAATAAATTTTTTTAATAGTAATAAATAAATAAAATGCAATATTTCAGTGTCTCATAGCTCAGAGTGGGGAGCACTAGGCCGCGGACCTTTGCCCACTGCTGGGGGGAGAAGGCTGGGTTCCTGCCCACAGACACGCAGAGCCTGAAGAGGTCTGGGTCTGAGGTCGATGAACTGGCGGCCTGAGGCCTAAATCTGGCCCTCTGACCTGTTTTGATTGGCCTGCAATTTTTGACAATTTTTTAAATCATTTGCCAACGTTCCAACTTTAGGAAACATTAACAGAAATGTGGGTTCCAACGTCACCTAAAAACTTAGATCTGGCGACAGTGGGCTCGTGGTCCTGCTTAGCAGCCGCCTAACCCTTCGGGTGTGGGGTCATACGCTCCGTTCCCCATAGTCTTCATGCCCCCCGGAGGCCCAGCTGTAATCACTGTGACCTCTACTTTCCTGAGGGCAGAGGTAAGAGGCAAGTGGGGCTCCCCAGTAAAGGACTCGCCTGCCAATCCAGGAGACCTAAGAACTGCGGGTTCGATCCCTGGGTTGGGAAGATTCCCTGGAGAAGGGAGTGGCAACCCATGCCAGTATTCTTGCCTGGAGAATCCCATGAACAGAGGAGCCTGATGGGCTCCCGTCCATGGAGTCACACGGAGCCTCACATGACTGAAATGACTTAGCACACCCGCACACAAGACGAAAGTGCTGTGCTGTGCTTAGTCACTCAGTCACGTCCGACTCTTTGTGACCCCATGGACTATAGACCTCCAGGCTCCTCTGTCCATGGGATTCTCCAGACAAGAATACTGGAGTGGGTTGCCATGCCTTCCTCCAGGAAATCTCCCCCAACCCAGGGATCAAACCCAGGTCTCCTACTTTGCAGGTGGATTCTTTACCATCTGAGCCACAGAGGAAGAAATAAAAGCCAGTTCAAGACGGCGTCATGTTTCAGAGGGGAAAATATCTTTTTTTACGGGCTGTTGCCCAATTTGCATCACCTCCCTCCTCAGCGGGAACACATGAGTTTGCCGTCTGATCTGATCTACTTCTGCTGCGCCCCAGGACAAAAGGGAAGGCGACTGTTTCACCCACTTTCCAGGAGGAAACAGAGGAACCATCCACTGAATACGAGGAGCTGGCTGCAGAGCCCAGCCCCTGAGGGGCTTCTTTCCAGCTCGCCAGCATTCCGAGGCCAAGTTATCCGGGTCTACAGCCCCGGGCCGCAGGTGCCTCCTGTCCTGAGAACATATAATGTACCTCTAGGGGCAAATTCTGTATAGTCAGCCTCCCCAGGGCTCCTCCCCAGAGCCAGATCCCGGCACAGGAAAGAGAAAGACACAGCGGAGCTGAGGTCGGGAAACAACAGAGAGGCTGTCCCTGCTGGCATTTCTGCTGCTTTTGGGCAGCAGTATTCTTGCCCGGAGAATCCCCATAGACAGAGGAGCCTGGAGGGCTACAATCCGCGGGGTCGCAAAGAGTCGGACACGATTGAGCGACTAACACCATTCCTGGTATCAGGCCGCCTCCCTCCATTCCTGATGGCATCCTGCCGTAGGTATCGTGGAGCCCACACCTGTCCCAGGGTGTGGGACCAGCCACGCCCAGACTCCCCCAGCGTTCAGAACCTAGATCCAGACAAGGCTTGCGCTGGGGGGGTTGGCACCCTGACCGGAACGGGGCGGCCAGGGGTGCCTCTCAGCTTCCCCACCAGAGGGCTTGGAAGCCCTTACGTGTCCCAGGAGACTGATGGATGGGGATCATTTCCTTACCATGGGCACAGGCAGGAGGGGGCAGGCTGCCTTGGTAGGAGAGGAGAAGCGGGAGAGAAGGGGGTACTAGCTGTAATTAAGGCCGCTTTTGTGGTTCAAAATTTGGGGGGATGGGGGCAAGACAGTAATGACAAGGCCACAGCAGAGAGATGCCCCGGCAGCTGGCAGAAACCCATTCACGTCTGTCCCCAAACCTCACAAACCAACATGGCCACAGTACCTGCCCAGCTCTGTGGACTGGGGCCCAAACCTCCAGGTAAATGGGAGAGAATGGGAGTCCTTCGTTTCCCTAGGAAAGGAGGGGGAGAAAGATGGGGAGTGGAGGGAGGTGGCCTGGACTCTGCCAACCAAGGCGGCCCCTAAGGGCCTGATCCAAGTCTGCTTGCTGTGTTAGCAGTCACAGCAGTGACACTTGTATGCTTGTTTGGGTTTTCCCCTTTGTTCGTTTGTTTGTTTTGAAAAAAAGGTAACATGCAGGGATTCAGAAAGATTGCTAAGTGGAAAAAAAAAAACAGAAACAATTGATTTAGCTCCATTTCTACAGCAGAGGGTAGAAAAATAAGACTCTTCCTCAGGCTTGCTTGGACTGACCCCAGGAAAACATGCAAGGAGACACTAGAAGCAGACAAAAGTGGCTACTGGGGGGGAGGTGCAAGGAATATATCTCAAATCGTATGTTTAGAAAATAAAATGAAATTTAAAATGAATACCACCACAAACAACTTCAGAGTTTAAAAAGCAGATGAAGGACGCGTGCCCTTAATTCACTGCCATCAAAGCACAGACGCATGCGTTCATTTGTGCCTGTCTCCTTCCTGCTGTTATCCACATGCTTTTACGTTTTACGTAAAAGACACAACCACAAGACCCAGAAATTTGTCTCCTAATTATCTCATTGTCCATCATCAGTGTTTTCCAGGTTGCCGGGTAGGATTCATTTGGGTTGGACACGGGAAATTCCATCACCTTGGGACTTCCCTGGCAGTTCAGAGGTTAAGACTCAGGCTTCCACTGGAAGGGGCTTGGGTTCGATCCCTGGTTGGGGAACTAAGAGCCCACACACCTAGTGGTGTGGCAAAAAAAATTATTTTTATTAAAAAAAAAGAAAATTCCATCACCATTCTTGCTTCTAAAGACCCACGGTGTCTATTTCTCTATTTCTACAGCTCGCCAGGTTGATTGGCTGAAGTTCATCACCCGGCACAATTATGGCTGCAAGTAATGGAGCTAGTGGTGAAGAACCCGTCTTCCAATGCAGGAGACATAAAAGACGTAGGTTCGATCCTTGAGTCAGGAGGGTCCCTTGGAGGAGGGCATGTCAACCCTCTCCAATATTCTTGCCTGGAGAATCCCATGGACAGAGGGGTCTGGCGGGCTATAGTCCACATGGGAGCAAAGAGTCAGAAACAACTAAAGCGACAGCATATAATGTTGATGGGAGAGCAAAACAGACACTTCCTTCTCCCAGGACACAGGCAGGAAAACACAGCCAGGACCCATGCCTCCCCCTCAAGGCAACGATGACTGTTCACTGACTTAACACCGGAGGCCCCACAAAGACTGCTTTTGTCCTCTCAAAGCAAAGAGCTCTTTAAGATCTGCTTACTCTTTATTTTGAAATAATTACAGACTCACAGGAAGCTGGAAAAATAAGACAGAGAGGTCCCAGGTACACTTCACCCAGTTCCCCCCAATGGTGATGTCTTACGTAACTACGTGCTAAGTCGCTTCAGTCCTTTCTGACTCTTTGCTACCCAATGGACCATAGCCCACCAGGCTTCACTGTCCATGGGATTCTCCAGGCAAGAATACTGGAGTGGGTTGCCATTTCCTTCTCCAGTGGATCTTCCCAACCCAGGCATTGAACCTGCATCTCTTATGTCTCCTGCATTGGCAGGCGGGTTCTTTACCATGAGCGCCACCTGGGAAGCCCTATACATATCCATACATAGCTATCAGTCAGTTCACTTCAGTTCAGTCGCTCAGTCGTGTCTGACTCTTTTCGACCCCATGGACTGCAGCACGCCAGGCTTCCCTGTCCATCACCAACTCCCAGAGCTTGCTTAAACTCATGTCCATCGAGTCGGTGATGCCATCCAACCATCTCATCCTCTGTTGTCCCCTTCTCCTCCTGCCTTCAATCTTTCCCAACATCAGGGTCTTTTCCAAGGAGTCAGTTCTTCATATCAGGTGGCCAAAGTATTGGAGTTTCAGCTTCCACATCAGTCTTTCCAATGAATATTCAGGACTGATTTCCTTTAGGATGGACTGGTTGGATCTCCTTGCAGTCCAAAGGACTCTCAACAGTCTTCTCCAACACCACAGTTCAAAAGCATCAATTCTTCGGTGCTCAGCTTTCTTTATAGTCCAACTCTCATGTCCATACATGTCTACAGGAAAAGTCATAGCTTTGACTAGGTGGACATTTGTCAGCAAAGGTAATGTCTCTGCTTTTTAATATGTTGTCTAGGTTGGTTATAGCTTTTCTTCCAATGAACAAACATCTTTAAATTTCATGGCTGCAGTCACCATCTGCAGTGATTTCGGAGCCCAAGAAAATAAAGTCTGTGCTATAGCTATAGCAGACCAAATGCATAGCTACAGAAGATCAAATACATCAACGCCAGGAAACTGACATTGAGACAACATGTGTGTAGTGCGATTCCGTTCACCATGTGGACTGGTTCCCATAACCACCACCCCATCAAGATAATGACTCCAGCATCACCGAGGTTTCCCTCGTGGTACCACTCCCACCCACCTTCATCCCTAACCCCAGGCAACCAGCAATCTCTTCTCTATCTCCCTAATTTTCTCATCCAAGAATGTTGTATAAATTGAACAGTCTGTATTTGAGACTGGCTTTTGGGGACTATTCCAAATAAACTGTTGTGAATATTCATGTACAGGTTTGTGTGTGGGCATACACCTTCATTTCTCTAGGATAAATGTCCCTTTGCTGGGTCATAGGCTAAGTGCTTACTTATATGCGTGCTCAGTCATGTCCAACTCTTTGTGACCCCATGGAGCCTGCCAGGCTCTTCTGTCCATGGGATTCTCCAGGCAAGAATTTTAGAATGGGTTGCCATTTACTTCTCCAGGGGATCTTCCCAAACCAGGGTTTGAACCCACGGTTCTTACATCTCCTGCATTGGCAGGCAGATTCTTTACCATTGAACCAACCTGGGAAGCTTAAGTGCTTAGTGTTTTGAGAAATTGCCAAACCATTTTCAGAGCTTCTGTACTATTTTGTATTCCCATCAAGAAAGAATGAGAAACCCAGGTTTTCCATGTCCTTCCCATGCTGTGGGTCTAAGCGCATCACAAGAGTGGGCCAATCAGAAACCCTCCCAGATGCCAGTCAATGATGTTGAGAGAGGCAAGTCCTTTGTGGGGCGGCTAGCTGTCAGCTGTACTCATTAGTTTTTTTTCCTTAACTTTTCATATTTCTGATGCTTTGACATCCGGGGCCTTGCTGACCCTGACATGACTGCCTCTCCCAGGGCTAGCCAGTTCCAAGAGATGGTAAACCGGTGTGCCTTTCATATGCAAATTAACCAGAGCCCACCCCACCCCCACCTCCTTCACTGGCTCTTACACTCCGGGGCCTTGTGGTCCCTCTTTTAATCATCCCAAGGAGAGGCGTCAGACACCAGGGGCAGCCCCTCTGAAGTTATTCAAACTAGCCAGTGCTTGCTTAGCCTGCTCACCCCAGTTACCCATTCGTTCCCACCGACACCGGAATACAGGCTCTTGTTCTCACGTTTGTTTTCCGGCTACAAACAGGGTAGACGCTGCACAGGTGTCTTCCTGACCCACCGTGATTCTTCCCAGGTGGTCCTATATGGCGCAGGAAGCTCCTCTCGGGAGCTGTGAGAAACAGCGTATCTTTTCAACGGTGATTGTGGCGGGATCTGTTGCCTCCCCATATCCAATAATAAATCCTACATAAATCCTATTAAATCCTAAATAAAAATCCTTTATTTTTCTTATTGGCGTATATCTGCTCTACAATGTTGTGTTAGCTTCTGCTGTACATTGAAGTGAATCAGCTCTGTGTATACATACACCCCTTCCCTCCCACGCATACCGCCCTCTCCAGCCCTCTAGGTCACCGCAGAGCATCGAGCTGAGCTTCCTGGGCTTTATGGCAGGTTCCCACTAGCTAGCTATTTTATACACAGGAGTGTATATGTTCAGTCCTAATATCCCAATCCGTCCCACCCTCCCCCACGTCCATGGGTCTGTTGTCTAAAGCTGCATCTCTGTTCCTGCAAATACCTTCATCTGTTCCATTCTTCTAGATTCCACATATATGTGTTAATAGACATGAATGGACCCAGAGTCTGTCATACAGAGTGAAGTAAGTCAGAAAGAAAAAAACAAAGCCTACCTTTTAAACGCAAGGACAATGTGAGATTAGAGTTGCAGGTGGTCCCCCATACCTCCCACATGGAGAGCCCCCTGAGGAGGAAGCCCCCCTGAGGAGAGAGCCCCCCTACAGAAACACAAAGGACAGACAGCGGCCGATGGGATCTCTTCACACCTGGATCCCCCTGTGCCTGAAAGGTACCTCAGACTCCTTGGTACAGGAGCAATCATTTCTTTTTTTTTCCTTAACCTATTTTGAGTTGGATTGTCCATCCCAAGTCTTCCCAGCTGGCTCTAGTGGTAAAGAACCTGCCTGCCAATGCAGGAGATCTAAGAGACTCTTGATTTGAAAACTGGATCAGGAAGACCCCCTAGAGGGGGAAATGGCAACCCACTCCAGTATTCTTGCCTGGAGAATCCCATGGACAGGGTGTCCATCATAAGCAACGTGACTGATTCACAGCAGGCCACGGTGACCCTGCCCAGGTGCTGCGTTTCAGCAAGACCCAGTCCCCCAGAGTGCTGTGGAGGCGAACCTAGCGGTTCAGCAAAGAAGGAGCTGGTGGTGGGCGTGAGGCTGGAGCATCCACACAGGGGCCATGGGGAGAGCAGCTCTCTGGGCTCAGATTGCTCACCTGTAGAAGAGATGGTTAGGCTCGGAGTCTCTGTGGCCACTCTGTTCATGTTCCCTAATTCTCTAAGTTTTCATTCCAAAGGAAAGATAACACTAGATAGTGCTCACAGAGCCCTCAGCACAAGTCAGGCACTGCTCGGCGATTCACACACATGAACTCATTTCATCCTTGTAACAGCTCTCCAAGGGGTATGACCATCCCCAGATGAAGAAACTGAGGCACAGATGCTTGAAGGCCAAGCTTGTAAGTGCAAGAGCTGGGATGAGACCTGGGTTTCCTGATGGCTCAAGAGGTAAAGAATCTGCCCTCAATGCAAGAGACTCAGGAGACTCGGGTTCGATACCTGGAAGATGTCCTGGAGGAGGAATTGGCAACCCACTCCAGTATTCTTGCCTGGGAAATCCCATGGACAGAGGAGCTTAAAAAAAAGTAAAATAGTGGCAAAATATACATAAAATTTAGGGACTTCCCTGGTTGTCCAGGGCTTCCAGGTGGCACTAGTGGTAAAGAACCCACCTGCCAATGCTGGAGACCTAAGAGATGCAGGTTCTATCCCCGTATGGGGAAAATCCCCTGGAGGCGGGCACGGCAACCCACTCTAGTATTCTTGACTGTAGCTTGGTGAGGGCTACAGTCCATAGGGTCACAGAGTCAGACAGGACTGAAGTGACTTAGCACGCACGCACTGGTGGTCCAGTGGTTAAAAGACTTCACCTTAAAAAAATGGTCCACATCAAAATACATATTAAAAAAAAAAAAAAGAGCTGGGATGAGATCCAAGCAGTCTGGCTGCAGAGCTCTTGCTGATGACCACTGCCGAGCGCCTTGACCCCCTCCTCTGATGCTTCGATTCACAGGAAATTCTCCTGTGTCTGACTTGATCTCTCAGTCTCTTTCTTCAGTTCTTCCTAGTCTTTTCCTCCCCAGTCTTAACTGTCTGACTTTTTTTAGATTTCCATCAACTATGTGAGCTGTCATTACTTTAAAATCTTCTTTTCCCTCTAAATTGCCTCCCACGCGGCCCCCTGTGTAAATCCCATACAGCTGAGGGCCTTTGTTCTGGAACCAGGTCAGGCGGAGGCCTGCGGCAATGGGGTATCACAGAGTGTTTCCAAGACCAAAAGCCCTGCAGGGGAGGGGGCTGTTAGGGGGCAGAATCCGAAATCCTGCGGGAGACACCATCCCTGAAGACTCGGACACTTGGATTGCCCCCATCTCCTGTTTGCAAAATCCCACCATGGGTGTTCATTTCATCTTCTCAACGTTCCGTTAGACAGTTTTCATTGCCCCCCATCACCACTGCCACTATTTATAGATGAGGAAACTTGCTCTGATATTCTAGCTGATAAACAGTAAGATTTACAATCACATCTGACTTCAAAGCTCACGCTCTTTCGACTAGGTTACAAATAGACATTTTCAAATACCACCCAGTGCTGGACACTGCACGGCTGATGACTAGCTTCGAGGGTGGGAACTGGCCCCAAACAAGGCAGCTTCTTTGGGCACAAGCTGAAGTCAACATGTGGTGGGTGAGAACCATACCAGGTGGTCTGAATAGAGATTCCCCAACCATTAGGGCAGCAGCATGAGACGGGACCCCTGTGCCCCGGAGCTGGCAATCATACTAGGGGGCCTGCTCTTCTGTAACAACAGCCTTGAACGTCCCTTCATCCTACCACGGGGATACGTCAGTCTCGAGGGCAAGTGCTTGTTGTTTAGTCGTCCGGTTGTGTCCAACTCTTTGTGACCCCATGGACTGCAGCATGCCAGCCCTCCCTGTCCCTCACCATCTCCCGAAGTTTGCCCAAGTTCATGTCCATTGCATTTGTGATGCCGTCCAGTCATCTCACCCTCTGATGCCCTCTTCTCCTTCCGCCCTCAATCTTTCCCGGTAAGTGGACCCAACAGCTCTTTGACAGGGGTGTGAGGACTCCTGAAACAATGCTCCCACGGCCACACCCAAGGCAGGAGCTGGGGAGGGTTTGAGCTCTCACTACAGAGGCAGCTCTGAAACAGGTCAGCACCCCTCTCCGGCTGTCCCAGGGGTCCCCCCAGCCGCACCCTAGAAGGTATCCAATGAGCTCATCCCTCCTGGGGCATTAGATGCCCTCTCTGGGGAAGCAGGGCTCTGGGCCTGCGAGGCAGTTTCTGGGAGGCAAGCCTTGTCTCAGCACCGGGAAGAATTTTCTAGGTTCAAAGGGGGGCAAAATTGGGACCCAGCCTTGTGCCACCTCCAGGGCTGGAGCTTCTGACAGCATTAGCAGCTCTGGGACGGCTGTGGAGCTTCAAGCCGCTGCTTACCACCCCTTCCAGGTCCAGCTCTGCAGGGACATGGCCTCTGCCACATGGTTCACACGCCTCAAATAAGGGGCCCAGTCCTCCGTTCAGCCCCGAGCTGGTTGTCTGTAGCTGCTCCCTCTCAATGGGCCATCAGTCAGCATGGTGACTCAGTGACCGTCCCCTCCAGCTTCACGTCAGCCTGCCCTTTGCCCACACCGGGAGGCTCTCACACTCGGGCAAAACTGGTTACTTCCATCAACATCCCCTCAAGGGCCGACCTCCAAGGAACCTTGTCAAGGTGGTGGCCTTGCCCGCCTTTTTCACCAGGTGGTTGCCTTAAGAGAGAAATTCAGGGGCGGCTCATTTCCAAGCCGTTTCTCCTCTGGGTCCTTCAGCAATTTTTCTAGCCCCATTGTCCCCCAGCAGCGGGTTCAGAAAACACATTCTCCTGGTCTCACCCCTACACTTTGCCACTTACCATGGATTGGCTGCTATTTCAGTAAAAATAATTGATGACTAACCTGGTGGGCCACTTTGTTTCATAAGTGTTGAAGTTTCAGGAAACTGAGACCCAGAGAGATTGAAGATTCAGGGCCTCACTTTCCCCATCTGTAAACCAGTGATGATACTCCCTTGGAAAATGCTTGTCAGGATGAAATGAGTAACTGCAGGTAAGGAGCTCAGAACTTTGCCTGGCATGTAGTAAGTGCTGACTCAGTGTCATTAGCTATTACTATTATTACTGTTGCTGTTATGTTCATGCCTCTGGGGCCTGGCCCTAGAATTTCCTCTTTGGCTCCCTGGGCTGGGGGCAGGGTGGCGGAGGTGGGGGGAGGGGGTGGTGGTTGTGGCGGTCCCTAACCTTTCAGTAACGGGAACGTTTTGGGGGGTGGCGAGTACCAACTTTCCTTCCGATGTCCAAGAGTCCAGCAAGCCATCAGCATGGGGGATGGTGGGGGGTGGGCTCCATTCGGGAAGGGACCGGGGAAGGGAAGGGGCTCAGCCCTCCAAGGTGGCCCGTGCCCTGCGCGCTCAGACCGCAGCTTCCCAGCGAACCAGGGCCTGGTCCAAGCAAGCCCAGCAAGACCAAGGCTCCGGCGGAGGAAAACGAGAGCCATCCCACGCTGGCTCCCACGCTGGCTCCCGGAGTCCCTGCGCCATCGAATTAAAGATTCCTAATACCCGAAACCTAGGGGCGGGCGCGCCGGGGTTCGTCCGGTTCCCGGCTCCGTCGTCGGGCTCGGGTATCGGGCGAGCGGCTCGGGACTGGGACGGGCGCGTCCTCCCCGCGTTCCGCCCGGGAGGAGCCGGGAGGAGCCGGGGCGCTGCGCGGGGCGATGGCGGCCCCTGGCGGTGTCCGAGGGAGGCGGCCTCCCGGCCCCGGGCCCCGGTCCCCGGGTCCCCGCGGCTCCGGCCCGCCTCGGCCCCGCCTTCCCCGAGAATGCGCGCCCCTCCCGGGCCCGGTCCGGACGGCCCGCGGGCCAGGACTCACCGCACCGGGACGCCAGTCCTCCCCCGGGACGCCTGTCCCCGGCCACCTGCCGGCCTCCTGGTGCGCGCGGCTTCTGGTGGCCGTTCTGGGCACGCGGCGCGGGACTGATGGAGAGCCTCCCAGGGGGACCAAAGTGTCCTCGGCCCCACGTCGTCGCCTGGCTTCTGCGGACCCGAAATTCTGCCTCCCCAGACTGTGAACCCCGCTGAGGCCGGAGCAGGGTCACTCCCGGGACACCCCTCGAAATGGCAGGGCATGCGCGGGGGAGGACGGGAGCCCCCCAGGGCCGAATGACGACCCCCAACAGCCCACCTCCCGCGGCACGTTGATAGAGCCGCGCATTTCAATGGTGAGGGGCAGCCCCCAGACACAGGTTTTGCGTCAAGGCTCTGATGATGGTGATGGTGATGGCTAAGCTCCAGCAACCCCTTCCTGGCAGCGGGCGCTCTGTTAAGTACTTCACATGAGTTTTCTCAATGTATCCTCACATCAAACCTAAGTAAGACCCTCACTATGCTTGTCAGTGTTTTACCGATAAAGAGACTGACGCTTAAGTTAGAGAAGTTGCCAACGGTGCGATGGTGAGTAACCGCGGGCCTGATGACGCCAAAGACCCTCGAAGCACCACCTCCCGGCCTGCGGGTGTCCGCCAGCCACGAGTGCACCGAGTACCGGGTACCGCTGCCGGAGTATTCTCACCCTCGGCGGGAGATTGGCACGTCCTCCACTCCTGTCTGAGTGCTCCTCTTTGAGGGTCCTCCTCGTACCAAGGAAAGGCGCCTCCAGGACCCCAGGCGGCGATCAGCAGCCCGCCCGCCCCCAGCCCTAACCCTGAACTGGGAGATGCGCAGATGTGCTCTCGTTCAGAGTTTGCCTCTCAGCCTTTGTCCTCCAGACTGAGTCTCCGGTTCTCAGAGGGCCCCCCTAGGGACACCGCTACCTGTCCTGGACTGGCCTCAGGTGACTCCTCCCTGGAGAATCCACTCGTCCTGCGCTGCCCCATCTCACCCATCCGAGAGCCCTGAGGCCCCCCAGCACGGGTCCGTGAGTGGATACTTGTTACCTGTTTCAAGAACCTAGAAATGAATGTTGCCTTGATTTCCTGGACCTGCTCTAATGACGTGCCACAAACCAAGTGGCTTAAAACAGCAGAAACTTCTCTCGCGGCTCTGGGGGCTGGAAGTTTAAAATCCAGGTGTGGGCACAGCCATGCTCCCACCTCCCAAGGAAGAGGGTCCTTCCCCACCTCTTCCAGCTTCTGGTGGTGGAGGGGCAGTCGGGGTGACCCTTGGCTGGTCTCTGCAGATCACCACCCCCTACCTCACCTTAAATGCCCTATTTCCAAATTAGGTCACGTCTACAGGTAAGGGGATTAGAACTTCAGCATATCCTTATGGAAGACACAGTTCAGTTCAGTTCCGTTCAGTTGCTCAGTCGTGTCCGACTCTTTGCGACCCCATGAATCACAGCACGCCAGGCCTCCCTGTCCATCACCAACTCCCGGAGTTCACCCAGACTCACGTCCATCGAGTCAGTGATGCCATCCAGCCATCTCATCCTCTGTCGGCCCCTTCTCCTCCTGCCCCCAATCCCTCCCAGCATCAGAGTCTTTTCCAATGAGTCAACTCTTTGCGTGAGGTGGCCAAAGTACTGGAGTTTCAGCTTTAGCATCATTCCTTCCAAAGAAATCCCAGGGCTGATCTCCTTCAGAATGGACTGGTTGAATCTCCTTGCAGTCCAAGGGACTCTCAAGAGTCTTCTCCAACACCACAGTTAAAAAGCATCAATTCTTCGGTGCTCAGCTTTCTTCACAGTCCAACTCTCACATCCATACATGACCACTGGAAAAACCATAGCCTTGACTAGACGGACCTTTGTTGGCAAAGTAATGTCTCTGGTTTTGAATATGCTGCAACCCCAAACAACTGTGAAGGGCAATTTTCTTGTGGTCTGATTTTCCAGGAAAACTAGAGCTCTTGGGGTTTGGCTTGCCACAGCCAGTAAGAGGCCACCAGTGTCCGTGAGCGGCTGCTGCCTTGCACACTGCCGAGAGGCACTTGTTTCACGAGTGATTCCTTTCCCTTTTGTATTAGTCCGTCTGCGATGCTTTTGTGGTCAAGTGTGACTGTGGTGGGGCTTCCCTGGTGGCTCAGACGGTAAAGAACCCACCTGCAATGTGGGAGACCTCGGTTCGATCCCTGGGTTGGGAAGATCCCCTGCAGGAGGGCATGGCAACCCACTCCAGTATTCTTGCCTGGAGAATCCCATGGACAGAGGAGCCTGGCGGGCCACAGTCCATGGGGTCACAAAAGAGTCAGACACGACTGAGCGACTAAACACACGGCACAGTGACTGTGTTTACTCCAGGCTTAAATGCCTGTTTCACCTTCACGTTAGGTGTTACAATGGAATACTAATTTAGAATATAGCCTCTCCCTCCCCAGCCGTGGCAAGAAGCATTCTGATGTCCAAATAGGTCAGGCTGACCTCAGGCACTCACTGAAGTCCAGAGGCCTCTGCTGGTCCTTAAGGCTCTGTGCAGTCCAGCCCCAGCTCCCCTTTGATGGAGCTCCCTGCACATGGCTGCTCGCCCTTCCCAGAAATGCCTCTCGGGCTTCCACATCCATGGCTTTGCTGTCCTTCCCAGAATCCCCTTCCCATATCCAGCTTTTATGTTGACATTCCCCTGGTCTCTCTTTTATTTAATATTTATTCTTATTTATTTATTTGGCTGCACCAGGTCTTAATTGCAGCATGCAGAATCTTTTTTCAGTTGTGGCAGGTGGGAGCTAGTTCCCTGACCAGGGATTGAACCAGGGCACCCTGCATTGGAAAACAAAGTCTTAGCCAGTGGACCATCAGGGAAGTCCCCTTCCCCCTGGCCTTAAAGGCCAAGTTCAAAGGCGACCTCCTCCAGGAAGCTTTCTTGACCTTCCAGCTCCTCCTCAGTTGGCCTTCAGTTAAGGCACTGCTTTGAAGCAAATTTATGTCTTTCCTTCACTCCCCCTACTTCTACTAAGCAGTCATGGAGAGGCGTCTAGAGACCATTTCATACAAGGAGTAAACTGAAGTTGTTGTTTTCCTTGGAAAAGAGTAGACTTCCCTGGATCATGTGCCCCAAGTTTCTTTCAGCTGCTAAGATTCTATCAGACCATGAGATCCTTGTAGAACCTATACCTGGACTTCTTCAGAGGTCCTTTACACACACACACACACACACACACACACACACACACACACACACCTGTGTCCAGCACAGACCAGTGCTCAAATATAACCTCCTACCCAATATAAAAGGTCTCTCTTTTGTGTCCCCCTTTTTTGGGCTTCCCTTGTGGCTCAGCTGGTAAAGAACCTGCCTGCAATGTGGGAGACATGGGTTTGATCCCTGGGTTGGGAAGATCCCCTGGAGGGGGGAAAGGCTACCCACTCCAGTATTCCGGTCTGGAGAATTCCATGGACTGTATAGTCCATGGGGTTGCAAAGAGCTGGACGTGATTGAACGACTTTCACTTTAGGTGGTGTGGTAAGCAGAGTTCTAAGATGGCCCCCAAGATTTCCTGCACCCCAGGAAATTCCTGCACTGAATATCCACAGGGCTGTGACATGCCGCTTCCACTCCTGTGATGAGGCTGTGTTCTATGGCACAGTTGACCTTAAAATAGGGAAGTTATCTGGGTGGAGGCAGCCCTCATCACATGAGTCCTTTAAACACAGAGTCTTCCTCAGCTGGTCACACAAGAAGTCTGAGAGCTCTCAAAGTGTGAGAGTGATTTGACTTGAGACCAGAGGGGCCCCGTGGCAGGGAGCTGAGAGCAGCCTCTGGGGGCCGAGAGCCGTCCACACCAACCGCTAGCAAGACGGGGGGAGCCTCAGTCCTACAGCCACGAGGGAGTTAGTTCTTTGGAAGCTGGGAAGCCGCTCGTTCCCGCGTGGAGCCTGCAGATGTGGATGCAGCTGGTGAGGCCCTGGTCTCAGCCTCAGAGACCCCAAGCAGAGGGCCAGCTAAAACGTGCTGGACCCGTGGGAACTGTGAGCCAATGAAAGTGTCCTCTGTTCTGGTGAGGTCATCTGTCGCACGGCAGTGGAAAACTGATCCGACCCCTGGGCCCCTCCCAGGGCAGAGCTTCTCGACTCCGCTGCAGGTAGGGAGCGCTAGTGGCTGGAGGCACTTTCTCCTCACAACCTAAAAAAAGAAAAGCAATCAGGAGAAATTTTGCCCTATGAGGTATTTAAAGTATATTTTAAAGCCAGAAGAATCAAAATTGCCTGGCGCTGGGCTCGGGGATAGGGGTAGATTAATCCAATCGTGCAATACAATGGACCCAGAACTAAATATGAAATCTTTTGTTCTTGATAAAAGAGGCATATCAAGAACTAAATTAGTGGATAAATAATGTTTAATTAATGCTGTTGGACCACTGATATATCCATTGAACTAAATTAGCGAATAAATAATATTTAATTAATGCTGTTGGACCACTGATGTATCCACTGAACTAAATTAGCGAATAAATAATATTTAATTAATGGTGTTGGATCACTGATGTATCCACTGAACCAAGTTAGTGAATAAATAATGTTTAATTAATGGTGTTGGACCACTAAGGTATCCATTTGGAAAAATTAAGTTAGATCCTTCAACCACAGATGACATAATTTAAAACTGGATTAAATGACTAAAATAAAGAATTTAACAACCATACAACCTGTAAAATACTACAGTGTTACAAAACTGTAGAAGAATATTTTTATAATCTTTGAGTAAGGAAGGCTTTCCTATGCAAAACATAAAACACAGAAGCTGTAAAGGAAATATCTGAAAAATTTAACTACATCAATTCAAACCCTCATGTAGACTCTGGGACCAGTAATGCAACTAAAAGCAAGAATCAGGCTGAAAGAAATTGTTTCTACGTACGTAACAAAGTAGGGCTTCCCAGCTGGCTCTGTGGTAAAGAATCTGCCTGCCAGTGCAGGAGATGCAGGAGACAGAGGTTTGATCCCTGCGTTGGGAAGATTTCTTGGAAGAGGAAATGGCGACCCACTGCAGTACTCTTGCCTGGACAGTCACACGGACAGAGGAGCTTGGTGGGCTACTGTCCATGAGGTCGCAAAGAATTGGACACAACTGAGTGACTGACCACGCATGCAACAAAGGATAAATATCTAGGTCCAGAATATATAAAAGCTTACACTGATAAATTTAAAAAATTGCAATTCACCAAGGAAGTAAATAAGTCATAAACATATGAAAAGCTTCTAAACTTACTAGTTATCAGGAAAAGCCAAACTTAAATAACAGTGAGACATCACTCTTGACTCAGTGAGACTGGCACGATTTCTAAGTTGATAATATCCAAAGTGGGCAAGGGTGAGGGAATACAGATACGCTAATGCTCATTTGTTGGGACTACAAAATGATAAGGCCGTCTAGGGGACAATTTACAAATTTAAATGGGCAAATTCTTTAATCCAACAATTCTACTCCAAATGTCTATCCTAGAGAAATATTTTAAAAGGCATTTTTATTTATTGTAGTATTTTCATAATATCCAGAAAAGTCAAATATCCAATAATAGAACAGTGGTTGGATAAATTGTGGGACATCCACATGGTGGAATCCTGCAGTTATTATGTTAAAATAAGGCAGGTCTATGCAGACTAACATAAAAAGATGTGTATATATCAGTAGATGAAAACAGGGACTTTCAGAATACTGACATATATTTTCTATTGTTTCTGAGGCCCACATTTTATCACGTTTCAACATCTCTGAAAATGAGAAGTCGCCTCACGATCCACGGCATGTGCAGTGTTACTGACCCAGCGCCTATGCGCCTGAGTACACGCGAGCTCTCAGAGTTTCAGTCACATCATTAAAGGGCCGTTGGGGGAAGAAACAAAAATCGTGTCTGTTGTCTGAAAACTTTGTTAAACATCTCATAAGATTAAAAGAATGACAGCTTCAAAAACTGCAGAATGGGTGTCAACAACTTAGAAGAAACTCCCTGAGACAGTAGTGAGGTGGTCTTTTAAGAAATGCTGCATTTCTTGAAGAAATCAAGAAGACTCTTGATGGTGTGAAGAGGACACAGTATATGTATTGATAGTCATGGGCCATTCAGGTCAGAAGAGATTCCAAAGAGTCAGATTCTGAACATTCAGAAATTTTAGCAGACACCTGAACCGACTTATTTATATTTAAAATATGTATTTCAGGTAAAATATGTATTTCAGGTATTAACATGAAATACAATACCAAAAAAAAAACACCTTTGTGTAAATAAGTCTAAGATTCTTCCAATAAATGTAAAAGAAAAATTATAAAATGAAAAGAAAGCATGTGGTAAAATTTTTGTTTAGACTTACAAAAGGTTTGTGAAGTTAGTTCAAAGAGCTCCCATGTACTCCACCCCAGTTTGCTTTATTATTCAGTCACTCAGTCGTGTCTGACTCTTTGCAACCCCATGGACTGCAGCACACCAGGGCTCCCTGTCCATCACCAACTCCTGGAGCTTGCTCAAATTCACGTCCGTCGCGTCGGTGATGCCATCCAACCATCCCACCCTCCGTCGTCCCCCTCTCCTTTATTATTAGCATCTTATATTAGAATGGTACATTTGTTGCAATTAATGATACTGATGTGTTATTATTAACTAAAGCCCATACTTGATTCAGATTTCCTTTTTTAAAGGTATTTATTTCGGCTATGCTGGGTCTTCGCTGCTCACGTGGGCTTGCTAAGCAGGGGCTGCTCTGTGGTTGCCGTGCACAGGCTTCTTGCTGCAGTGGCTTTTCTTGTTGCGGGGCATGGACTCCAGGGCACGCTGGCTTCAGTAGTTGTGGCCCACGGGCTCAGTTGCTCCAAGGCATGTGGGATCTTCCGGGACCAGGGATTGAACCAGAGTCCCCTGCATCGCAAGGCAGACTGCCAACCACTGGGCTACCAGGGAAAGTGAAATTGCTCAGTCGTGTCCAACTCTTTGTGACCCCATGGACTATACAGTCCCTGGAATCCTCCAGACCAGAATACTGGAGTGGGTAGCCCTTCCCTTCTCCAGGGGATCTTCCCAACCCAGGGATCAAACCCAGGTCTCCCGCATTGCAGGCGGATTCTTCACCAGCTGAGCCATCAGGGCAGTCCTATTCAAATCTCCTTGGTTTTTATCCAATGTCCCTTTTCTGTCCCAGGAGCACACCCAGGCTCCCACCCAGGATCCCACATTCTATTTACTTGTGATGTATCCTTAGGCTCCTCTTGGCTGTGACTTTTTACAGACTTTTCTTGGTTTTGGTGACCTTCGCAGTTTTGCAGAGTACTGGTATTTTGTAGAATGTCCCTCAACTGAGATTTTTGATGTTTTTCTCTTAACAAGACTAGGAAGATCAAAGGTGTAAAGTCCCATTTTCATCACGTTACATCAAGGGCACATGATTTTATCAATATTTATGTGAACTTTGATCATATGGCTGAGGTAAATTTTGTCGAGTTTCTCTATTGTAAAAGTCAATTAATTTTTTACAAAGATGTCAAAATAATTTAATGGGTGAAACAGAAAGACTTTTCAATAAATGGTGCTTGGACAAGTGGATATTCTTATAAGAAAAAACTTTGACCCTTACCTCACAGCACACATAAAAATCAATTTGAAATGGATCCTACACCTTAATGTAAAAACTGCAACTATGACACTTCTGTAAGAAAACACAGGAGAAAATCTTCATGACAAGGTAGGCAAAGAATTCTTAGGACACAAAGAGCATAAATAATAAATGAAAAACTTGATACATTTGACTTAATCAGAATTTTAAAATGCTCTTTGAAAGATACTAGTAAGGACATGGTGGGCTTCCCTGGTGACTCAGTGGTAAAGGATCCACCTGCCAATGCAAGAGACACCAGCTCAGTCCCTGATCCCAGAAGATCCCACATGCCATGGATCAACAAATCCCGTGTGCCACAACTGTTGAGCCTGTGCTCTAGATCCTGAGCCAAAACTACTGAAGCCCATGTGCCCTACAACCCATGCTCTGCAACAAGAAAGCCATCACGAGAAGCCCGAACATGGCAACTAGAGAGTAAGCCCTGCTTGCCGCAACTAGAGAAAAAGCCCGATACAGCAACAAAGACAAACAGCCAAAAATAAATAAATAGATCAAATCATTTTAAAAAATACATTCCCTTTGGGAAAAAAAGAACACGAAAAGGCAAGTCACAGGTTGAGAGAAAATCGTCACCATATGTATATCTGATCTAGATCTTTCTATAGAATGTATTTTAAAATATTATAGTTCAGTCTGAAGGCAAATAATCTGAAGATTTAAACAGACTCATCAAAAAAAGAAAAAATACATATATATAAATGGCCAATAAGCGCATGAAAAGATGTTCAACATCATTAGTCATCAAGCAAATGCAAACTAAAACCACAATGAGATACCACCCCATACTCACTAGCATGGGTAAAATGAAAAAGACTCACAATACCAAATGTTGATGAGGATGTGAAGCAACTGGAATTTTCATACTTTTCTGGTAGGAAAGTAAAATGATGCAATCACTTTGAAAAAGAGTTTGGTACTTTCTAAAACTATGTATATGGTTGTTGTGGTGGTTCAGTTGCTAAGTCGTGTCCAACTCTTTGCATCTCCATGGACTGCAGCACGCCAGGCTTCCCTGTTCTCCACCATCTCCCGGAGTTTGCTCAGATTCATTTCCACTGAGTTGGTGATGCCATACAACCATCTCATCCTCTGCTGCCCTCTTCTCCTTTTGCCTTCGATCTTTCCCAGCATCAGTGTTTTTTCCAATGAGTTGGCTCTTCCCATCAGGGTTTTCTGGTGTTTTTTTTTTTTTGGTTTGTTTGTTTTTCTTTTTATAGTACAAAAAGGCAACAAAAAATTATGTATATACAAGCAATCAATTTCACTCTGAGGTGTTCACTTGAGAGAAATAAAAGCAGATATCCATTCAAAAACTTGTACATCAATGGTCGTAGCAGCTGATGCGTAATAGTGAAAAACTAAGACAATCTTGATACTATGCCAAAATATTAGGCTTCTAACATTCTTAAATTCCTCCCGGTGGGCTGGTTCAATTAAGTCAAAAACCACGAATAGTGACAAATGCCCTGCTCCCTCTATTACTTTAGGACTCATTCCTGGGCAAGGGTTTAGTTGAGTCCTGCCCTGATCACAAGTTGGGAACAACCTACTGACTACATATGACAGGTACCATTCTAGGCACAAAGCAGTTCGAGGTAGGGTCCCTGTCTTAGCCTCTAAATGCTCTATCTAGTCTTGGGGAACTCCCACCTGCCAGGCAGAGCCCACCTCCCACTATCGAGTCAGAACCTGACAAATACTTGCTCTCCCAGCTTCTCCTGCAGCCAAGACATGGACACAGTGATCTAGGCTCTCCAACCATGTGATCTCGATGCAGACTTGGTGGGCCACCCACAGTAGACGTGGGAAAGGTGCAGGATCCATGCCGGCGAGGGGGGCTGTGGCAGGGGCAGATTGCTCCAGGATCCAGGGCCAGCGACGTTAGAGGCCAGCGTGTGCAGTACAGGCAAAGCTCGCTGCCCTTTCAGGACCCAGCGACCAGATCTGCCATGTGACACGGGCAGTGCCTGGCTCCGTGGGCTCCAAGCTCGCATCTCCTGCTCTAGTGCTAAGTCATTTCTGTCGTGTCCGACTCCTTACGACCCCATGGACTGTAGCTCACCAGGTTCCTCTGCCCATGGGACTTCCCTGGCAATAATACTAAAGAGGGTTGCCATTCCCTGCTCCAGGGGATCTTCCCAACCCAGGCATCCAGGTCTCCCGCATTGCAGGCAGATTCTTTATGGATCTGAGCCACCAGGGAAGCCTTCTCTAGCTAGGATTCTACTTACTAAGCCACATCTTTTTAATACATTCATTTTCTACTCAGCCAGAGTTGGTTTATTTGCTTGCTAGATAAACCAGGTCCTTAAGAATTTCACGCTCTAGACAAGACGTTTACACCGTCTTCCTGAAACAAGAGGGAACAAAGACAGTGAAACAAAGACAGTATTACACAAGTGTTAAACTGAGTAGAATAAGCTAGAAGCTCAGAGCCAGGGCGATTGCTCAGGGATTGGGAAGGGCATGGATGACGGCATAGAAGAGCCACCATAATGTGGGAAGTGAGGGGTGCCCTGCCCCAGGGCCTCAGGGCTGTGAGACCTGCGGGTTCCGGAATGCTCTGTTCCCCAGGATTGTTTCCAGTCTGGAGGGATGGATCAGAGCACCCCTTTCTCTTAGAGCCAGACCCCTGGGCAGCACAGTGATGAGCTGGGGTTGACTTCAAGAGCGTTTCTCTGGGCTCACTCCCGAGTAGTCCTAGGGTGTCCTGGAGAACCCGCTGACGACATCATCTGGGGAGAACAGCCCAATGGGAGCAAGTCCTAGCTCCTAGAGATCAGCCTCCACTGTAAGCGGCACAGAGCAGACGGGGACGTGGCTGGTTTCCAGTCCTCCCATCGGCACATCGGATTGAGCATCTAAAACAAGAGATTTCGTGTGCGGAACCCAGCATAAGCTGTGAGGACCTGGAGAGACTGCCGGCTCGCAGGACGACAGTCTCCTCTAGCAGACGGGAGGGCTGAAGGGCCCCTCCCAGCCTACGTGGGCTCCCCTGAGCTGTATCCTACGGGAACCCCAGAGGGGACAGCGGTGCTCACAGGTGTCCTGGCCCCCCTCACCCTGCGTTTCTGTGACCCACGCTGTCTAGGGTGGCAGCTGTGTGCCACAGCCGTTCTGCGGGGTTGTCTCAATGAAGAAAGGTTTCCCCCAAGGTCCCAGCAGCTCTGGGCGTTCAAACCCACGTGAGACGTGTAAAAGGTTGTTCCTGCCACAAGTGTGCTGGTCCTGAAGGGGGGAAGTGAGTTTGTGGGTGTTCATTTTCTCATTATAATCCATACATCCTGTGTATTATGGTCATTTATTTTCATTGGGTTTAATTTGGTTAAAAGTTTTACAGGCAAACACTATAGCAAATAGAGCTTCCCACGCAGCCCTGGTGGTAAAGGATCCACCTGCTAATGCAGGAGATGTGGCTTCAATCCCCGGGAGAAGGAAGTGGCAACCCACTCCAGTATTCTTGCCTGCCAAGTCCCATGGACAGAGGAGTGTGGGACAGTCCATCGGGTTGCAAAGAGTCGGACATGACTGAAGCAACTTAGCACACACGCACTAGAGCAAATGGGATGTCTGCAAAGTTCTAAGGTATCTTGGGACACACGCGAGTCAAAGGCACTGGACAGTGTGCTCTTGACTCCTGGAGAGATTCCCCAACAGTAACATCTTGCTAAATGATACAGCAATTCCACACCAAGTTGTCCACATTAATACAGCTGACCGTTGAGCAACACAGGTTGACCTGTGCTGGTCCACTTATATGCAGTTGATTGAAACCACAGATGTGGAACCCAGGGGAACAATAATGTGATACACAAATCTTCCACTGCTCAAGGGTCGTAACCCCTCACCCCCGGGTTGTTCAAGGTCCACTGTACAGTCAGCGTACGCATTTCCATCACTACAAGGATCCCTCTGTTACCTTCGACTTTCTACCCCTTAACCTCCCACCTTGGCCTCTGGAAACCACTCCTCTGCTCTCCATTTCTGTAATTTTGTCATTTCAGGAATGTTCTACAATTGGAATAATTTGTAATTTGGGGGAATTGTCTTTTTTCACTCAGCAGCATGCTCTGGAGTTTCCCCCAGATGTGCATGTATCAACTGTTTGCTCCCTTTAATGGCTGAGTTGGGGTTTCCCAGGTGGCGCTAGCGGTAAAGAACCCGCCTGCCACTGCAGGAGACATAAGAGATATGGGTTCCATCCCTGGGGCAGAAAGACCCCCTGGAGGAGGACACAGCAATACACTCCAGAATTCATGCCTAGAAAATCCCATGGACAGAGGAGCCTAGCAGGCTGCAGTCCATAGGGTCACACAGAGTTGGACACAACTGAAGCGACTTAGCACGCACGCACAGTATTCCATGATGTAGCTACATCCGTTTGCTTAACCTGTTCGTCTGTTGAAGGACATCTGGGTTGTTTCCAGTTTTCATCTATTACAAATAAAGCTGCTATAAACGTTCAGGTACGACAGGTTTTGTGTGTGAACATAAGTTTTCAGTTCTCTGAGATAAATCCCCAGGAGTGCAGTTGGTGAGCTGTGATCAGTTCATATTTTTTGTTTGTTTAAGAAACTGCCCAAGTGTTTTTCAGAGCCAGCCGTAACATTTTACATCCCCACCAGCAATGTATGCGTGGCCGTTCTCTGCATTCCCTTAGCATGTGATGTCACTGTTTTTATTTTACCATTACAGGTATATAATGAGATCTCATTGTGGTTTTAATTTAGATCTAGTGATATTGAATATGTTTTCATGTATTAATACTTAAATGCCACCTTTAATGGCATTCTTTAGTGAAATGTCTCTTCATGTCTTATGCCCATTTTCTAATGGGATTATTTGTGGGTTTTTTTTGTTTTTTTTTTTTTACTCTTTTGAGACTTCTTTATCTATTCTAGATATTGTCATTTCATTCTCTTAACAGGGTCTTTCAAAGAGCAAATATTTTTAATTTTGACAGAATCAAATGTATCAAATTTTCCGCTTATGGATCTTGATTTTGGTGCCAAGTCTAAGAACTTCTTTTAGGGGAAAAAAAAACTTTAGGATTTAAGAACTTGCTTGATCTTAAATCCTAAATTTTCTTTCCTAAAAGTTTTATAACTTAAGGTTCCACATGTAAGTCTATGATTCATCTTAATTTATGTGTAAAGGGTAAAACTTAGGTCAAAGTTTCTTTCTTTGTGTGTATCAAACTTCTCCATCACCACGTGGTAAAAAAAAACTATCATTTCTCCATTGAATGGCTTTTGCACCTTCATCAAAAGTCAGTTGCGCATATTTCTATGGGTCTATCTCGGGGTTCTTTGCATGTGTACTATGTTACTTCAGTCATGTCCAACTCTGTGCGACCCTATGGACTGCAGCCCACCAGGCTCCTCCGTCCACGGGATTCTCCAGGCAAGAACACTTGCCTGCAGCCGGTTGCCATGCCCGCCTCCAGGGATCTTTCCGACCTAGGGACCGAACTCATGTCTCTTACATCTACCTGCATTGACAGGCAGGTTCTTTACCGCTAGTGCTACCTGGAAATCCCCATCCATCATATTGATTTGTGTGTCTGTCCTCCAATACCACAGTCTCGATTACAGTAATCATGTCCGACTCTTTGTGACCCCATAGACTGTAGCCCGTCAGGCTCCTCTGTCCATGGAATTCTTCAGGCAACAGTACTAGAGTGGGTGGCCATTTCCTTCTACAGGGGATCTTCCCGGCCCAGAGATGGAACCGAGGGCTCCTGTATTGCAGGTAGATTCTTTACCACCTGAGCCAGCAGGGAAGCCCTCTCTCTCTGTGTCTCTCTCTATACACACACACACACACACACACACACACACACACACCAGGGAAGCCCTCTCTCTATATATACACACACACACATTCAGTACACACACACACATATATATGCTATGTTTATATTATCTTGATTTGAGTAAACTAACTCTTCCTACTTCTTTGTCAAAACTGTCTTACCTTCTGTTTGCCTTCCCATGTACATTTTAGAATAATCTTGTCTATATATACAAAAAACAATCTTGCTTGGATTTTGACAGGATGTGTATTAAATCTCTACCAGTCTAGGGAGAATTGACATGTTTACTATGTACAGCGTTCCAATCCATGAACACACAGCATGTTTTTCCATTTATTAATATTTAGATGTTCTTCGATTTATTTCATCAGCATTTGTAGTTTTCACCATACAAGTCCTTTACATGTTTTGTTAGATTATATCTGTGTTTCTTTTTCAAGTGATTGTAAATAGTATTGTATTTTAAATTCAGTGTCAACATGTTCATTGTTTATGATAAAACTACAGTTGACTTTTGTATGTAAGTCTTATATTCAGTGACCTCACTGGACTCACTTATTAGTTGCGAGAATTTTTAAATACATCCCTTGGGAATCTCTACATAGACAATCATGTCATTTACATATAAGGACTGTTTTACTCCCTCCTTTCCAGTCTGTAGGGCTTCCCTGATAGCTCAGTTGGTACAGAATCCGCCTGCAATGCCGGAGACCCCTGTTCGGTTTCTGGGTCAGGAAGATCTGCGGGAAAAGGGATAGGCTACCCACTCCAGTATACTTGAGCTTCTCTTGTGGCTCAGGTGGTAAAGAAACTGCCTGCAATGCAGGAGACCTGGTTCAATCCCTGGGTTGGGAAGATCCCCTGGAGAAGGGAAAGGCTACCCACTCCACATTTCACGGAATGTATAGTCCATGGGGTCACAAAGAGTCGGACACGACTGAATGACTTTCACTTTCACTTTTCCAATCTGTATGCCTTTTATTTCCTTTTCTTGCTTTATTACACTGGCAAAAACTTTCAGCACTCTATTGAATAAGTAGTGAGAGTAGACATCCTTGACTTGTTCCTGATCTAAGATGGACAACATTCATTTTTTCACCATTAAATATTGTTAGTTGTAGGTTTTCTATAGATGTGCTTTATTGCATTGAGGAATTTCCCCTCTATGCTTATTTTCTGAGTTTACTGTGAATGGGTGTAGAATTTTGTCACATGCTTTGTCTGCATCAATTGCTAGAACAATGAGACTTTTTTTCCTTTAGTCTGATAATGTGGCAGTTAGACTAATTGACTTTCAAATACTGAACCAGTCTGGAATTCCTAGAAAAAACTCTACTTGGTTGTGTATAATTTTTTGTATATTTCTGAATTCTATTTGCTAATATTTTGTTAAGGATTATTGTATATCTATTCATGAAGGTTATTGGTCTATTATTTTCTTTTTCTTTTGGTATTGTCTTTGGTTTTGTATCAGGGTAATACTTGCTTCATAAGATGAATTAGAAAGCGTTCTCTTCTATTTTCTGGATAAGACTGTGTAATTGGTATTAATTCTTCTGTAGTAGAATCTTCAGTGAAACTCTGGGGATTGGAGATTTCTTTTCAGGGATTTTAAAATTAATCTTATTTCCTTAATAGCTGTCAAATAACCTATCTCATATTGGGTGAGTTCTAATAATTTGTGACTTCAGCAAATTGGTCAGTTTCATCTAAGTTGTCGAACTTATAAGTGTAAAGTTGTTTGCAGTATTCACTTGTTATCCTTTTGATGTCTATAGTGGCTGCAGTAATATCCCATTTTATTCCCTAAAAAAGAGCTTTCGAACTGTGGTGTTGGAGAAGACTCTTGAGACTCCCTTGGACAGCAAGGAGATCAAACCAGTCAGTCCTAAAGGAAATCAACCTGAATATTTATTGGAGGGACTGATGCTGAGGCTCTAATGCTTTGGCCACCTGACGCGAAGAGCCAACTCACTGGAAAAGACCCTGATGCTGGGAAAGACTGAAGGCAGGAGAAGGGGAAGACAGAGGACGAGATGGTTGGATGGCATCACCAACACAATGGACATGAGTTTGAGCAAACCCCGGGAAATGGTGAAGGACAGGGAAGCTTGGCATGCTGCAGTCCATGGGGTTGAAAAGAGTCGGACACGACTGAGTGAGTGAACAATTCCCTATATTGGTAATTTGTGTCTTGTCTTTTTCTGTCAGTCTTGCTAGAGGTTTGTTGATTTTACTGACTTTTCCAAAGAATCAGCTTTTGTTTCATTGATTTTTCTCTGTTGGTTTTGTTTCAACTTTATTGATTCCTGCTCTAACTTTATTTTCTTCCTCTGCTTGCTTTGAGTTTTTCTAGGTATTTGATGTGGAAGCTTTAGAGTATTGAGATTTTTTTCCTCTTCTTCTCTAATGTTTGCATTTAGTGCTATAAATTTCCCCTTCAGTATTGCTTTAGCTGAATCCTACAGACATAAACATTCTAGTTTCATTTCTCATTCAGTTCAGTGTTGTTGGTGAGTCACTAAGTCATGTCCAACTCTTTGCAACCCTATGAATTACAGCACACCAGGCTTCCCTGTCCTTCACTATCTCCTGGAGTTTGCTCAAACTCATGTCCATTGAGTCAGTGATGCCGTCCAACCATTTCATCCTCTGTTGTCCCCTTCTCCTCCTGCCTTCAATCTTTCCCAGCATCAGGGTCTTTTCCAATGAGTTGGTTCTTCACATGAGATGGCCAAAGTATTGGAGTTTCAGCATCAGTCATTCCAATGAACACCCAGGACTGATTTCCTTTAGGATTGCCTGGTTTCATCTCCTTGCTGTCCACAGGACTCTCAAGAGTCTTCTCCAACACCACAGTTCAAAGTATCAATTCTTCAGTGCTCAGCTTTCTTTATAGTCCAACTCTCACATCCATACATGACTACTGGAAAAACCACAGCTTTGACTACATAGACCTTTGTTGGCAAAGTGATGTCTCTTAATAGGTTGTCTGGGTTTGTAATAGCTTTTCTTCCAAAGAGCAATCATCTTTTAACTTCATGGCTGCAGTCACCATCCACAGTGATTTTGGAGCCGAAGAAAATAAAATCTGTCACTGCTTCTACTTTTTCCCCTTCTATTTGCATGAAGTGATGGGACCGTATACCACGATCTTAGTTTTTTGAATGTTGAGTTTTAAGCCAGTTTTTTCCCCCTCTCCTCTTTCACCCTCATCAAGATGTTCTTTAGTTCCTCTTTGCTTTCTGCCATTAGAGTGGTATCACCTGCATATCTGAGGTTGGTATTTCTTCCAGCAATCCTGATTCCAGCTTTTGATTCATCCAGCCTGGCATTTTGCATAATATCCTCTGCATAGAAGTTAAGTAAGCAAGGTGACAATACAGCTTTTATGTACTCCTTTCCCAATTTTGAACTAGTCTGTTATTTCATGTTTGGTTCTGTTGCTTCTTGACCTGCATACAGGTTTCTCAGGAGACAAGGTGGTCTGGTATTCCCATCTCTTATAGAATTTTCCACAATTTGTTGTGATCCACACAGTCAAAGACTTCCACATAGCCAACAAAGTAGAAGTAGATGGTTTTTTGGAATTCCCTTGCTTTATGATCCAGTGGATGTTGGCGATTTGATCTCTGGATTCTCTGCCTTTTCTAAATCCAGCTTGGACTTCTGGAATTTCTCAAGCCTAGCTTAAAGCATATTGAGCATTACCTTGTTAACATGTAAAATGAGCACAAGTGTACGGTAGTTTGAGCATACTTTGGCATTGCCTTTCTTTGGGATTGGCATGAAAACTGATCTTTTCCAGTCCTGTGACCACTGCTGTGTTTTCCAAATTTGCTGGCATATTGAGAGCAGCACGTTAATAGTATCATCTTTTGGATTTGCAAGATCTCAGCTGGAATTTCATCACCTCCACTAACTCTGTTCGTAATAATGCTGCCTAAGGCCCTCTTGCGGAGAAGGCAATGGCATCCTACTCCAGTACTCTTGCCTGGAAAATCCCATGGACGGAGGAGCCTGGTGGGCTGCAGTCCATGGGGTCGAGAAGAGTTGGACATGACTGAGTGACTTCACTTTCACTTTTCACTTTCCTGCATTGGAGAAGGAAATGGCAACCCACTCTAGTGTTCTTGCCTGGAGAATCCCAGGGACGGCAGAGCCTGGTGGGCTACCGTCTATGGGGTTGCACAGAGTTGGACACGACTGAAGTAACTTAGCAGCAGCAGCAGCAGCAGCAAGACCCTCTTGACTTCACACTCTAGCATGTCTGGCTCTAGGTGAGTGACCACACTATCGTGGTTATCTGGGTCATTAAGATCTTTTTCGTACAGTTCTGTGTACCCTGCCACCTCTTCGTAATCTCTTCTGCTTCTGTTAGGTCTTTGCTGTTTCTGTCCTTTATTGTGGAGAAGGCAATGGCACCCCACTCCAGTACTCTTGCCTGAAAAATCCCATGGACAGAGGAGCCTGGTAGGCTGCAGTCCATGGGGTCGCTAAGAGTCGGACACAACTGATCGACTTCGGCTTTTCACTTTCATGCACTGGAGAGAAAATGGCAACCCGCTCCAGTGTTCTTGCCTGGAGAATCCCAGGGACAGGGGAGCCTGGTGCGCTGCCGTCTATGGGGTCGCACGGAGTCGGACATGACTGAAGCGACTTAGCAGCAGCAGCAGTCCTTTATTGCGCTCATCTTTGCATGAAATGTTTCCTTGGTATCTCCAATTTTCTTGAAGCGATCTATAGTCTTTCCCATTTTATTGTTTCCCTCTATTTCTTTGCATTGTTCACTTAAGAAGGCTTTCCTATTTCTCCTTGCTATTCTCTGGAACTCTGCACTCAGTTGGGTATATTTTTCCCTTTCTCCTTTGCCTTTCGCTTCTCTTTTCTCAGCTATTTGTAAGGCCACCTCAGACAACCACTGTTTTGTTCAGTTCAGTGCGTTTTAATTTCCCTCAGGACTTGCTCTTAATCCCATGGTTTAGAAATATTTTGTTTAGTTTATAAGGGCTTGGAGATTTTCCTGTTATCTACTATTGATTTCCAGTTTGATTCCCTTGTGGTTGGAGAACATTCATGATTTAATTTTTGCTGGGCTTTGAGTCTATCCAGGATATGGTTTGTATATGTTCTGTTTGCATTAAAAAAGCAAAATAGTATATTTGGGTACTATGTTGTTGGATGACTTGTTCTATAAATCATATTGGTTGATGGTGGTGTTCACTTCTTCTATACCCTCGATGATTTTATGTTTGGCTGTTCTATCAATTGTTTAAAAAGCTGTGTTGAAGTCCCCAACTATGGTAGTGGCTGTATTTCTCCATTCAATTCTTTAAAATTTGCTTCTCATATCTTCCTCACACTTAGGATTAACTGTCTTGATGAATCAAACTCTTTTTATCATTATATAATGTCCCTATCTCTGGTATTTTTCTTTGCTCTGATATCTCCTTTATCTGATATTAATATAGCCATTCCTGCTTTTGTTTACCTAATATGTATTTTCCTATAAACTTTCTTTCAGATTTTGTTTCAGATATTATTATATTTGAAGTTTCTTGTAGATACATAGTTTGGTCATGTTTCTCAATACATGCTACTAATATCTGCCTTTTAATTGGTGTATTTAGACCATTTATTAATATGTTAGAGCTTGTCTGATTTTTTAAAAAGTATTTCTTTGTTCTGTTTTTGCTTGTTTTATTCCACCTGACCACCCCCTTCACCTGCCTCATTGTGAGTTACCTGAACATACTTTAGAGTTCCATCTTGATTTATCTATTAGTACTCTGAGTTCATCTGTTTCATTTTTTCAGCAGTTTTAAATATTTACTCTGTATACATTTAGAATCACCTTAGGTAGTGTTACAATTTTGCTTCAACTATCAAACTCAAGATTTACACATTTTTCCTTACTGTATTTTTTGCTTACCATATTTTAAATTTCTTCTTTTATAATTTCCTGTTTAAAGAAACTCTTTTGCCATTCTTTTAGGGTAGATCTGCTGATGAAAATTCCCTGAACCCATTCTGTGCATCTGTCTGAGCCTGAGCAATGGCCCAAAAGGACCACATCAAAATCCCATCCCCACAGCAGGGCCAGAACAAAAAGAATTGCTCATTTTGAACAGAAAGGGCTGAGGGGTAAAGAGCACTACAATTCATCACAGAAGATGGAGTGAGAAGGGTTTGAGAGGAGCTGGGACTTTTCAGGTTGTCATTTTTGGGGAGCCGTGGTAAGGAATAAAGCACAAAGAGTCAAGGGTCAAAAGCACGGGGCAGAAAGAGACAAATACATAAAACTGCCCTTTCTCCTGAAGTATTCCACAGAGAAAGGCTTTTCTTGCCCTCAAGAGAATGCCAACTGACAACCCTCTTCAAGTTCTGGCTTAAAAGACTATGAACTTTAGGTCAGGTGAGGACAAGTCTCTTGCCCTGATAAACACCTCTAGAACTTACATCAGCAAGATCAGAAAGAAAATCCTAATTTGGTCATACTTTTTTTTTTTTTACAAGTCACTGCCAAAGGATCACCTTACCTGACCACCCCCTGCCCCACACGGACCCTTCATTTCATAGAGGAGGCAGCTAGAGGGGAATAGCTTTCCTTGCCTTTAGATAGGCAATGATAGGGTTCCCAATTTCCATCTCTCCTTTAAGCATCTTGGGTTTCCCTTGTGGCTCAGCTGGAAAAGAATCCATCTGCGATGCAGGAGACCGTTGGGAAGATCCCCTGGAGAAGGGAAAGGCTACCCACTCCAGTATTCTGGCCTGGAGAATTCCATGGACTATAGCCCATGGGGTCACAAAGAGTCACACACAGCTGAGCGACTTTCACTTTAAGTATCTTGGTTCTAATTCCCTAGCAGCCACCTCTTCAAGCACCACCACTTCACTCTCTCCTTTTAGAAATAAGAATGGGGTTTCCTCTCCCATGGTCTTATTTGAAATGCTTCAGTTTCCATTTCAATGGTCACAAAGCAATAAAGCAAAATGTTGTCCTCAAGTCTAAGAATTCACTCAGTGATTAGGAATTATTTTTAGATCTAAAACACCCACAAACTTAAGAAAAAGAATGAGCACATAATGATTTAATTGGCTTTCTCTTTTAATCAAAAACATACTTTGTTACAGAGTTCTCAGGAAAGGTTCAACTGTTTTTTAGCCACAGACTTCAACCAGGCAAAAGCATACAGAAAGCCACAAAGGACCTACCAGAGCCCTTAGCTGATCAGTTTTCCCCAAAGCAGAAGCTAAGTGTGGCTCGTCTCTTGAGTTACGGCATGGCTCCTCTGACTTCAGGAGAGGAGACAGAATTGGCAGATACTACCGCCAAATCTGTCCCCAACCCCTAGTCGCCTCTTCCAAATGGTTCTGCAGCCCACCAGGTTTTCATCATCTACAAGCTTTCACACTTTTCCCTTAAATCACACGTCCAAGGCAGTGGCCAGAACCCAATACTTGGAAGAAGTTTGTTGAATCCGTGTTTAGCCTTTTAACCGATCCAAGCCCTGAGTCCTTCTATCAATGACAAGCAGCCATAGCAACAGCAGCTGGTTTCATCCCTTCCTTTCCAGCTACCACTGAGCTGGCCTCTACCAGGACTCCCCAACCCCCCTACCCTTGACCCACCCCCAAAGAAGGCTTGATCCTTGAAAAAGCCAAGTCCATTAATTATACTAATCCAAGGATGGGCTGGAAGAGAACTCTGAAAGGAATGCTCCAGCCAAGTTTTCTGATCAAAATGGACCTAACAAGAGCCAAAAATAAAGTGAATAATCATCCACTGGTATTGTTTTCTTGAGTCATATAAACCATTTTAATTGATACAGTTTAAGGGAATTTCCCTATTTTGAGAGGAGTTAAGAAACCAAAGACCCAAAGCAATGACCTCTAATATCACTAGGCATTTACAGTAAGTTTTCAACTCATTTTAGTTTAAAAAATTTTTACCAGCACACAGCACTAAGATGATGGTGTCACAAACATACCCAAAAGGTAAAAATATCATGACTCAAAAGAAGCCTTAATACACCATGAAAACAGATGATGGGAAAATAAAATGAAGGCTTTTCTCCCTCTTTTTTAAGTATTTATTGCAGCCCCCAAGGTGGTGCTAGGCCTTTGGTTGAATTTAAGTCTTAAGGACATATTATGTAACTTCTTGTCCACAGAACAGTAATAAAATATCAAGCCTAGTCTCATTTGAATAACATGGAAATAAGTAAAAAGCCCCCTCAAACAGCAGACCAAAGTAAGGAAGAACTCCCAAACTGCTGCAAGGTAGGCAAGGTCACTTAAACTTCAGAGCTGGAAGAACTCATCTAGTCCAACTCCCTCATTTTACAGATGAGGCAACTGAGGCCCAAGGAAGGGAAATGACTTGCCCAAGGTCATATACATCAAGTTTCAGTGGCAGAGCGCAAACTAGAGGGTGCAGCTTCTGGCCCCAGCCCAGAGCCACCAGTTTCAGGCTGAGCAAGAACACTGGTTCTGAGACCTATTTGAGAAAGCATCTGAGATAAACTGAAAATTATCCACATCAGTAGAGAGAAATGATTGTCTTCACCAGTTTTCTCCTTAGTTCTTCCTACATTAAAAAAAAAAAATGATGAAAGGGGAAGAAAAAAGGTTCATTCACTCATTCAAGGCTGATGTTAAAATCCCTGAAAACATCAGCAATCACTTTAGCTACTCCTTGGGGCAGGTTATCAGACCCTCAATTCTCATAAAGGCACCTAAAGGTCAAAAATATCTGTGAGGAGGAAGGCCAGAAGATAGGACTCAAAAAGGGACAGCAAAACAAAACAAAAATAACCCTCTCATTTTCCAAGCTTTCGTTTTTTGCTGTTTTTTTTCTTTTTTTGCTGGTGTCCTCTAGGCAGTGATGCTGCCTTTGACTATTGATGCTCATTTCATAACCAACCAACACTTGTAACCCCAGTTTTTGTTTTGAGCAGCACTCAAGTGGAAGCAACAAAACCTGTCAAAGGGGAAAAAATATATGAATATGACTCACTTCTCTCTATTCTCAACTACCTGAAACTCAGCAAGGATCAGGAAGCACACTCAGTGTCAAACTGATATCAAATGCCGAAGCCCTGAAGTCCTTTCAGCACTTTACAGGAAAGTTTCTTGGGTCCTGTCCCAGTTGCCCGTGTTTTAAAGAAAGTTCTAATAAGTATGGTTATCGGGTTTTCTTGCCTAAGCAGTCCGGAAAATCAATCAGAAAGGGGAGAAGGAAGAAAGGGGAGGTATACTGACAACACACAGGAAGTGGCTGCTGTCATTAACTGGCGGGAGGAAGGGGTCTGTGTATAACAAAACCAAACACTCCAAACCACAGCAGCCTGTGACCATTTAGTGAAGGTAAAACTGTCCCACATGTCTCAGCAGCCCCTCAAGTCTACAAGCCAGGAGGCACAAGAGAAACACCGTATCCAATATGTTCTCTGACACACATATCAAATAACTCCACCCCAGAAAATGAGCACAGTAAAAAAAGTTTTACTGCTTAAACAAGGTAAATTTGGATTATGCAAAAATTTCCATTCTGTGGTGATAGCAGAAGAGTAAGATAAACACTCTGGCAACACTGGGGCAAGTGCTTAGGGACAAGGCTGGGCTTGAGGATGCTATGAATAAGGTCACTAGCTTTTTATGTCCTTCCTAATGTATCTTAGGAGAAAAGAAATTACCTAGTTGTCCAAAGGAAAAAATGGAAAGGTTGCACACAAGGTTCTCATATCCCATTTTCTATCATATTGCAAAGGAGGGTTCAGGCAATTATTTTACAGATAGCTATCTGCAACAAGAGGGGTCCTGCCTTTAGGAAGGAAAAAAAGCATTTCTTCCATCTGCAAGTCTTAGCCAAGCCCATCCACAGGAGTTGTTAACTGACTTTACAGGTAATTACTTTCATATACTCATCTACCCCAGTAACTTAAACACTCCATTTTCCCAATCTGCTGTCATTAAACATAAAGCCAGTAAAATGACTCAGTGATGGTGAGAACAACCTTTAGAAACTATCAACAAAAAGGATTCTGCCTTACTCAGAATACCACTGTTTCTTCCAAAAGGCTCTCAAAAAGGTTCAAAACTAATCTGATTTTGTATAATCGCTAGTAACTATTAACTAGTTAATACCAAATCAAGAATAGAAATACTTCACCATATATTCTTTAACCTTCACAGATACTTAAGGAGCACCATGGGAAAAATGCAAAATTTCCCTTCTTTAGGTGGGCATGGTCAAGAAGACAACTGCAATTAAGCTTTTAAAATAAGCTATTTATCATCTGGAAGACAGGACATTTTATTCTGCCGTCAAATGTTCTATCACAAATACCCGTTCTTTACACCACACCCTTCCTCATGAAAGCGGATTTTTGACTTTGAAATGCAACACAACTAATACGTGTTCAGTTTATCTGGATATTTTGAGTATGGTTCTCCTTAAGCCAGGTCACCTAAACTGTAAACCTACAATGTTTACAAGAGGAATGGGATAGGCAACCTATTTAGTTGTTAGGTCAATACAAATGAGCCATGCTTCTAGAAAAACAAGGTTATATGGCAGTGATTTACTATCATTATCTTTGTATAACAGGGGTAGTATACTATAAAAAATGAGATAAGACTATATCCCACAAAAGAACCTACCCCCTGGAAAATAAAGGCAACAACACCATTTTGGATTTAAGGATTTCCTTTTGATAATGCACTGAAAGGCACTAGACAAAGTGGAAGGGGCCTCGTACTGGATTATAAAGGTACATACTTGGTTCAACTCTCACTCAGTTCTCACCGAAACTCAACATTCTGAGCATTTTTGAGATATAAACTAGCTAGAGAAAACCCACCCAGAACCCTATCCTCATAACAATCAGATTCCAAGAAATGTGGAAACTATTCTACTCTTAAAACAGCCATAAAATCTTAAACCTAGTGGTTCTTTTAGTCTTACTCATCAAAGATGACTACCTCTAAGAAATGTAAATACTGTTCAACAACTAAGACCTCAGAAATAACTGATTATAATATACTAAATGTTTTCTTAAAAGCATGTGACTGAACCTAGGCACAAATATAAAGCAATTAATAACTAGAAGTACTTCTATGTACTTGTAGGATTTTTATGGCTCTTTGTAAAAAGCAATCAAGGTGGGTGGCCTGGCCTCAAAGACAGACTGCTGCTGCTGCTGCTAAGTCGCTTCAGTCATGTCTGACTCTGTGCGACCCCATGGACGGCAGCCCACCAGGCTCCCCCGTCCCCGGGATTCTCCAGGCAAGAACACTGGAGTGGGTTGCCATTTCCTTCTCCAATGCATGAAAGTGAAAAGTGAAAGTGAAGTCACTCAGTCATGTCTGACTCTTAGCGACCCCATGGACTGCAGCCCACCAGGCCCTCCGTCCATGGGATTTTCCAGGCAAGAGTACTGGAGTGGGGTGCCATTGCCTTCTCTGCAAAGACAGACTACTTAGCAAATATTTTCCACAATACTTCCCCCAGATGATTAAACACGCAAACTCTCTTTAAAGTAGAAAAGGAGGCAATGTATTATATCATAGCATGCTTATAGTTCTAATCAAATAAACTGTTTTTAAAATCTGTTACTCTAAAACTCTCTCCTCTCGCTCCTACTCTTCATTCACAGTAAAACAGACCTAAAGTCAAAAATTCCCAGAGAATGAAGATACCTTTCTAGACAATCTGCCAATAAAGCATAAAATCACCACATTTTTACAGCTTAGAACTAGGTCTTTAACAGAAGTGTTTGTAAGAACTCAAGAATATAAATGAGTTGGTAGAAACGTTATTTTAAAAAAGCAAAAGACATGTAGCTTGGATCAAGATATGTTTAAATCACAGAAATAAGCAAACTCAGTGGTTTCTAGGATGGTCTTATTAAGAAGACCTAAGCAAGGAAGTAGAAGATTTGTTGATTTAAGCTGATATAAGGATGACTATCATGCGTAAGTATTTCTCAAGTCTCAAACTTATAACACACCTGAAATAATCTTATTACACTAAGAAAGGCCCTCCACGAAAAAAGCAAAAACACCTGAAAGATCATCTTTGATTTCACACTATTTATCCTGCAGATAACCTATTTATCTTATAGACAATCAGGGCTAGCTTTGCTACAGTAAAATAAAAGTGAAAAAAATAACCAACCCTACACTTGATACGTAACGTCCGTGGGGAGTCCTAGTAGAGTGGAGAAGAAAGCCAGAGCTGCCCGAGAGCACCAGCTGTTGCCTGTCATTTAGTAGAAGGTGTCTCACCACTAAGGCTGGACTCAAAAGTGCAAAAGAAAAAAAAATTAAAAATCAAACCTAGAATTCAACTTTGCATGTTGAGATTCAGTTTTATTTATGCTACTAGCTAAGTAAAAAGCATACATATTGTGTCTGTGGTACAGTCAATACATTTGCAACTTTTCTACTTAAATTCTCTATACAAAGTCACTGCCAATTGATATGATCATTGATGGCAAAGGGCTTAGAATAACCAAAAGGTATAAAAAAGTTTGCAGTCTTGCCCCAAGATACAAAAACTGAATTTTAAACATTGGCATAACATACATGATTTAAACAGTATACGAAAAAAAAAAAGTCACACATCAAATCAAGTACAAAAATATCCAAACTACCTATCAATGAATGGTAATGTTTCTATTATTCTGCACAGTACTTAACACAGAATTTAGCAGTTTCCAAAATACTCATTATTTAGCTTAGCATTGCCACCTGTGCAGAACGGTAAGATATTAGATGGAGTGACACTGCTTTTAGTGTTTTTAAAAATATAAAATCTTTCCCTATGTTAAGGAAGGAAAGAAATTCCTCTTCTAGGCTCCTTAGTAACCAACCCTGTGCCTAGAAATACAGAATACATCTACTGTTTAACAGGGCAAAAGTATATTTATTGATAAATAGTTATCCAACAAAAATAACAAATGTAATTTTAAACGATACTCCTTTGTCTGGTAATTTTAAGGAATTCTCAATATACACAGATTAGTGTTTTGCCTTGGCAAAAGAAAAATTGGGTCGCAAGACAATCTGAGTTAAAATCATCTTCACTAGTTTAACTTGAAAAAAAAATATTTTGGATAAAAGGTTATAATACATTACTATCTTTTTTAAACACAGAGTAAAGTTGCTCTTGGTAAAATTAACTCACCCACATGGCACAATATTTCGGAGTAAAGTATGTTCAACAGTAACAACTCACACACAAGATAACATAGGTGAATTAACTTTGAGAACTTCTCTGCCTTTAAAATCAGCAATATTAAATTTATTCTGTAGAGTAACACACATATTGATGTTCTGCATATAAAAGGCTCTAAAACATTTCAAAGGGCTAAATTTTCCAGCATTGGAATGATTCCTTCAAACAAAACTGGTGAAGATTTAATAAGAATGTATTTGTCCCAATCTTCAAGCTCTGAGCCATGCCTGAAAAGTTCTAAGTAGGAAAAAGAAAATTATTTTAATCCAGTTTCTGTCTGCTAGGAGCAAGGCAGCAAACACATTTTCCAACCCTTTATGAAAAGATAAAGCAGAACAAAAGTGAAATATATCTTCAGATTATAAACAGGATTGCATCTTATAGTCCACCATCCTGATAATGGTAAGGGCCCCAACGTTAAGTTAAAAGACCTCAGTCTAAAGGCTGTGGGTCGGCAATAGGCATGGTGTGAAGGACTTCATCGAGGAGCTGGAGGGCCCGGTGTAAGTGAATCTCAATCCAACAAGGTGTTTCCTTGATGCTCTGTCTTGGGTAATCAGGTCCCCAGCCTTTCACAAAACTCATCCTGAGTATGCATAAACGACGGAGGTCATCCACACCGATCCCGGCGGCAGCCGACAAACCTATCAGAAAAGATTTGGAAGACGTCAGCGGGACAGGCTGACCCCTTCTATCCCCCCTAAATCTTACATTAACAAGGTGACCAGCTTTCTTTACTGCATTCTCCCCAGCACAAGACTTCTCTGCCAAAGTGCCAAAAAGTAAGCATAGATCTATACTTTGTCAACAGGGACTGAAAACTTTTGGTTAAGACAATGTATATTCCACATGGGTCTTCTAGCTACCATCAATTATAAATTACCACAATCCACCAACACCCCATCTGTTTTTTCTCTTTAGAAGTGGAGGTGAAGGGATAAGAAATAACTTGTTTTTAAGAGGCAGTGCATGTCTACATTTTGTTGGTTCTAAGAACTTTACTCTCTGTCTAAACTATCTAGTTCAAGGTAAAACATGACTAACAATGAGACAGAAAATAGTCCTGGTTCCACTAAGACTTCTTGGATGACCTAGACGATGTCTGTCTCTCAGTTTCACAATGTAACAGAGATAGTATGTAATTACTCGATGGGGTGGGGATGGGCAGTAGACGAGGAGAAATTTAGTAACAGCTCTGGATTCTTCAGTAAAAGCATATTTGTAACATCAAAACTAGCAAATTAATGGTTTAGATGCCCAAATTTAAAAAAAAAAATCAAATTCTATAAATGAGTATGCCTTATCTACCTCGAAATTGTAAACTCCTGAGCATAAGTCACAACGGAGACTCTGCATCTAATTCTCCAGTCAGAACATACAGTCATATAGTCAATCTGCATTCATCAATATTACAATGAAACTAATGGGAGGAATTTGCATGTACTGTAGAGAAACCTGCAGGGCCACTGCAGTTTTCTTAGCCAGTGTGATTTGCTTACCACACTGAAGAGGTTAAGAACAGGGGTTGAATGAATCACTAGTTATGCCTTCAGACGTGGAAGATGGGTGCCACGTGTTTCCATCATAAAAGTCTATAGTCAGGAGTTTAACTCTGCAGTAAAAAATTCCCCATCAGTGTGAAACCTGGCACACAGTTCAATTTTACCCCAAAATTAAACACAAGTCTACACGCTATCCAAACGCCACCCTCGCTTGGTTTTCTCTCCATGCTCAGTACACTTAAAAAAAAGTTGGAGAGACGTCTAATTCTGAAATTGAAATATGCTTTCCTTCTAGAATGAAGCAAAGCACACTGGTGATTACAACCCACCCTAGCTGGTGAAGCAAGAATTAAAAGCATCAACAAAAATAGGGAAGACTGATCAATATAATAATAACAACCCCCTTTCTTCTTTATCCCACAGTCCCTTTTTTGATACAAAAAGAATGAACACAGGGCCATAAACAAAGGGCAACTATTATAGATGAACAGGCTTTTTTATTTTTTTTTGTACAAATTCAAAAATGTTATTATCCCAGTAAAAAGAACTTCACTTTCTATTACTGGTTAAAGTAACTAATTAACTGAGTCAATCAAGATAAAGCACCAACTACTACACTTGAAAAAACAAAAAAAATCAAAAGCATACTTACTGATGGCTGGGGCTATTCCACCTACTGACCCTGGGCCGGGGATGTTTCCTGCCACGGCCGCTGCCTGGGCAGCTGCTGCAGCTTGTGCCGTGGCTGCCTGCTGCTGCATCTGACGGTGACACTGACGCAAATCAAAGACCTTAAAGAAAAAATTAAGTGTAAGTTTCATGCCGTGAGTCCAGCAGAAATATTCCGTATGTCAAAAACCAATGCACAATCTACTTAAAACTCACAGCCTGACTTAGCTCTCAGGATTAAAGAATTAATTCAATTGTTTAATTTTTTTATGTAGATGGTAAGTTCTTAGGAAAGCTGGCTTGAATGAAGCTCACCAAAGAGGCACAGCTCACTATTAGGACAGTTTTGGTTGCCACTGGCCTCTGTATCCTTCATCTGAGTTCAGTGTGGGTCAGCCATTAGTGCCTTTGTGAAAAACCACACCACTGTGTGAAACGAAGTTAAGAAATCATCCCACCCTTTCATAACTAAATGAAGAGTTTTCTGTAGGTTGAATTGACGGCCTAGGTCATACGGTCAGCTTCTTTTCTTTATCATTCTAACTACTTGGAGGAATGAATAAAAGGCATTGTCACTATGTGACGAAACAAGGGCATATCTCAGAGCTGCACAGAAGCATCTAACAGGATATTTAGGTCTTGTTTAAATAGAAACAAAGGAAAAAGAACTGATCACGTAAATGTAAAATCTTAACTACTGAATCTCAGTGATGGATACATGGGATTCCATTAACTAGTTTCTCATCAATTTAAGAAATGTTCATGACTTTTAAAAAATTGCTTAGCTTTGAATCCTATCATTGATATCTGCTACTTACATGGGTTAAATTTCTTAACCTTTCTGAAGCCTCAACTTTCGTATCTATAAAACGGGAATGCTAAGCATGCAATGCTTTTTCATATTGTTGTAAACTTGGCATAGTATATAGGAAGCTCTCAATAAACGTCATTTATTCTTTTTTATTTTGTTTTGGTCTCCCAGGTAGCCACCAACCTTGCAAGATGAGTTAAGGAGCTTATAAGTAATTTCAATGCTCTTTACCAACCATGCCAAGGGCTGGCATTTTTTAAAGCATTGGAAGGTTACACAAGCAGAGTGGTCACCTTGAGAAGTTAGTTGTAGGAAAGGAAGACAAGGACAGAGTAGAAGCTCAAGACTGCTCAACGCACATTTTAAACAGCATTTTAATTTCTGAACCATGTGACTATACTCCTTCAACAAAAGTAAAGTACAATTTAAAACAATCCAAGTATGCACAAAACCCAAATATGAGTGAGGATAATTATCGTTAACAATAAAAGAAATAGAAGAATGCGTAACACAGAACTTTATCAGATAAAGAACAGGTTTGAAACCCATGCCAGTAATTTTCAGATTCCTGAAAAAATTCTGATTGTCTTTAGTCACAGTCTTTACATGAACCATAAGAGCATACAACAATAATAAACAAAAGAATCCTCTCCAAATGGCAAACCAAATTCCTATTTATTATTTTTCTACTCAGTGCCTATCCTCTAGCACCAACAATGGACAAAACTTAGACTACCTCAGTCTCTGGATCACAGTTTGTCAAATATGGATGTACTTATTACCTAACCAAGCTACTGGTCCTAAAAGGGACAGGAAGCATGATGAAGGTCTGGAAATCAGAAATCCCACAACACCCAGAACAAAAACCGCTGTTTTTTCAAGAGTCCATTAGATTCTGAATTTTTCCACTGTGCTCTGACCTCTCAGAATGCCTTACCCAGCACAGCACAAAATAGGGATGCAAACATCTGAAAAGCCAATTAGCTCCACAATGACTTTTTTTTTTAAAGAAGGAAACTGACAAACTTTATCTTTTAGAGGAGTTTTAGGTTCATGATAAAATTAAGCAAAAAAGTAAAGAGTTCTCTATTTCTACCCAGATACAGCCTCTCCCACTGCCACATTCCACACCACAGAGGCACACCTGTTATCAATGAGCCTACACTGACACAACATTATCACCAAAAGTCACAGTTTACATTAGGTCTCACTCTTGGTTTTATGATTCTATGGGTTTAGACAAATGTATAGTGATATGTGGGCTTCTCTGGTGGCTCAGATGGTAAAGAAGCTGCTTGCAATGCAGGAGAGTCAGGTTTGAACCTTGCGTCAGGAAGATCCCTTGGAGAAGAGAATGGCAACCTGCTCCCGTATTCTTGCCTGGAGAATTCCATGGACAGATGAACCTGGTGGGCTACAGCCATGGGGCTGTAAAGTAGACACGACTGAGTGGCACACACACACCCACACCCACACACACCCACACCCACCCACCCACCCACCATAGTGATATAGTATTTTCGCTGCCCTAAAAATCCTCTGAAAACTACCTATCCATCCGTTTTCTCCCTCCTCTCTATGCCTGTAAACAACTCATCTTCTGTGTCCATAGTTTTACCTCTTTCAGAATGTCAGTTAGAATCATATAGAATATATGTAGCCTTTTCAGATTGGCTTCTTCCACTTAGTAATATGCATTTAAGGTTGCTCGGTGTCTTTTCATGACTTAATAGTTCATTTCTTTTCAGTGCTGAGTAACATTCCACTCTGTGATGTGTTGGTTGCTTCTAAGTTTTTGGCAGCTGTGAATAAAGCTGCTATAAACATCCAGGTGCAGGTTTTTCTGTGGACATAAACTTTCAGATCATTTGGGTAAATGTTAAGGAGTGTTGACGGATGGATCATATGGTTAGAAAATGTTTGGGAATATAAGAAACTACCAAACTGTCTTCCAAAGTGTCCCACCAGTAACGAATCAGTGTCTGATGCTCCCCACCCTGGCCAGCACCTGGTGGTGTCAGTTTTCTGGATTTGGGCCATTCTTCAAGTATGCAGTGGTGTCCCAGTGCTGTTTTAATTCACAATTCCATAATGGCATATGAAGCTGAAAGTCTATTCATATGCTTACTTGCTATCATTATATCCTCTTTCCTGAAGCACCGATTTGGGTCTTTTGCCCCTTTTTAAATTAGGTTTGTTTGTTTTCTTATTGCTAAATTTAAGTATTTTCTATACTTTTGATAACAGTCCTTTATCAGATGTGTCTTTTGCAAATATATTCTCCCAGTCTGTGGCTAATCTTCTCATTCTCTTGACACCATCTTTCATGGAGCAGACTAAATCTTAATGAAGTCTAGTCTATCAACTGTTTCTTTCATGGATTCTGCCTTTGATGTTATGTCTAAAAAGTCATTGCCATACCCCAGGTCATGTACATTTCTCCTATATTATCCTCTAGGAGTTTTACATTTTACATTTACATTTTACATTTACATTTAACAACCACTTAAAAAAAATTTTTTTTAACCATCATTAACCTGTTGCTGTTGCTGTTAAGTCACTTTAGTCGTGTCCAACTCTGTGTGACCCCATAGAAAGCAGCCCACCAGGCTTCCTCGTCCCTGGGATTCTCCAGGCAAGAACACTGGAATGGGCTGCCATTTCCTTCTCCAATGCATGAAAGTGAAAAGTGAAAGTGAAGTTGCTCAGTCGTGTCCGACTCTGTCTGACCCCATGGACTACAGCCTACCAGGCTCCTCCGTCCATGGGATTTTCCACGCAAGAGTACTGGAGTGGGGTGCCATTGCCTTCTCCATCATTAACCTAGTATGGCCCATATATAATCTTATATCTTCTGGGAGGAGGGAATACAACTTATAATTTCCTGGGTTCAAATATGTTCTCAACATACCCCCAACTCCACCAAGAGTAATTAAAAATTAACCAAGGGTTCTTTACAATATGTTATAAACAATCGTAATTATGATGGTCTTTAGATCTATGCTAACACCAGGAGCACATATCACAGATAACCACAAAGATGAAACTTTAAAACACTGCGACTCTTATCTACAGACGTAGTAAACACGATTCATTAAACACCTCAGCAAATCTCCTTTCCACATGGATTATTTATGTAATTACAGCACTCACACCAAAAGACTTAACTGTTGACTATACTGCTAAACTGAAACCCGAGCTGCCTCCTCACTGTGCACTGTCTACACCATAACAGGTTTCATCTGTTATACTGGATGATAAAATTAAGGCTTCCACTGAAAAGGAAACATCTTCCTTTCAGAATCTGAGCTGTTGATAAAGACAATTCAAAGTAACCAAAGGTTTTAAATATTCTTTTTGTCTCAGATCCAAATGATACTCCTGATCTCCATCCCTGGGTTAATCAACAATTTACCTCTGATTTCATCTGTTTAAACATATTTCCTTACTCTCTTCTAAGTTTATTACAAACCCATTACTTAACAAAGGTGTCTTATAAAGATCACTGTCAACACCTTCAGGATATTCTCTTTCACCCAGTAGTCAAATTTTGGCATTCTTTTTTCATAAGGCTCAATTATAGTACACTGTTTATATCAACACCAAGAAACAGTAATCCAGGAAGAGAAACAGGTCACTGTGTTGATGGTATATTGGACATTTGAACAGAAGACTGCACTAAAGACCTGCTAAGTTATCTGACCTGGGGATGTAAGACACATAATATCTAGTGACTGGGAATAAATTTAAGTGGATCATCAGATCACATCAGTCGCTCAGTCGTGTCCGACTCTTTGCGACCCCATGAATCACAGCACGCCGGGCCTCCCTGTCCATCACCAACTCCCGGAGTTCACTCAGACTCACGTCCATCAAGTCAGTGATGCCATCTAGCCATCTCATCCTCTGTCATCCCCTTCTCCTCCTGTCCCCAACCCCTCCCAGCATCAGAGTCTCTTCCAATGAGTCAACTCTTCGCATGAGATGGCCAAACTACTGCTGTGATTTAGAAGCACTGCCTGCCCCGTCCCTTACATATATGTGTGCAACAACAAACCTGACACGGCATCAGAGAATACAAATCAAAACCCACCATAAATGAGATACCACGTCACATGCCCTTAGGAAGGCTAACATGGAAAAGACAGATAATAATAAATATTCATGAGACTGTAAAGAAATCAGAAATTTCATACACTGCTGCTGGAAATATCAAATGGTACAGCCACTTTGGAAAACAGTTTGGCGGTCTCTTAAAAAGTTACACATAGTTACATTATGATCCAGAAATTCCACTCCTTGGTATTTGTAAGAGAAATGAAGATGTACATTCACACAAAAATCTGAACATGAATGTTCACAGTGGTATTATTCGTAATACAGCCAAAACTCAGATGTCCATCAACTGATGAACGAATAAACAAAATGCAATGCTTGGAATGTTATTCAGCCCTAAAAAGAATGAAGTACAGATATATGCTACATGAATGAAGCCTGAAAACATGAGGCTTAGTGAAAGAAGTCACAGAAGACCAAATTGGATGATTCCATTTACAAAAACTGTTCTGAGTAGGCAAATCCATAAAGAGAAAAAGTAGATTAGTAGCTGGCTAGGGCTGGAGGGTACAGGGGGTTGGGAGGTAGCACATAACGGGTGCAAGATTTCTTTCTAGGGTAATGAAAATGTTCTAAAACTGACTGTGGTGATGGCTGTAGCTCTGTGAATATACTAAAAATCACTGTACTGTACACGTCTAACGGGAGAATTATATGGTATGTGAATTATTTCTGTATCTCAATAAAGCTCTTAACCTGAGTGTCCAGTGCTTAAGCAACACAAAGGAACAGACCTTACTTTTGAAAGCAAAAGAGCAATGACACTTGAAAAGAATTCAAACATCTGCTCCATTTAAAGCTTGTAAAATGCTATTTTATTACATCAAATTTTCATAAATATAAGGTGACTGCTATGTCATGAGAGAAGTAGGGGAAAAAATCAGTATCATAGAAGAAAAAAAAATGCAATTTAGTCCTAGCTTCTTAAGTTTATAAAATGAAAGAATGGCTCTCCAAATCTATGTTTTCCTCATTTTAACTGAAAAGATAAAAAATATGTTTGTGTATATGTGTGTGATTGGGCCTGGGCTGGATTCCCCCATGTAAAGGCACTCTTTCCACAGGTTCATATATATGCACTCACCCCAGTAACATCACCTCTGGTAAAAGTCTATGTGACAATCTAAAACACTAAAATACACATCCTTTAGGTTACTGCTACTGCTGCTGCTGCTAAGTCGCTTCAGTCGTGTCCGACTCTGTGCGACCCCATGGATGGCAGCCCACCAGGCTCCTCCGTCCAAGGGATTTTCCAGGCAAGAGTACTGGAGTGGGGTGCCATTGCCTTCTCCGCTTTAGGTTACTGGTGCCCCCTAAATTAGTAACTGAAGAAAATGCCAAGGGCCAGATTTAGGATATACTTGAATCTCCTTCTGGCTAATAAGACTCTTCTAAAGAATAATATACTTAATAAACAGTAAATTAAAAATAATTATTTCAAAATCTTAGTTAAGAAAACAAAATTGGGATTTCTTTTACGCCACGAAAATATTCCAGAAGATAATTTATTGTTCAAGGCAAAAGTCTGAGTTTTCTATTAAAATCTATCCACGATATAGTGGTTTATCAAGTGATGACAAGTCTCGTATTTGGGGGACTTTTCAAGCACCATTTGTACCAGAATAGAGATATTACATTATTTGACAATCCTAAAAATTAAATTATACAAGATACCACATTTTTAAAGCTTAAATGTTTTAAATACTACCTCATATCTGATAAGTTCATAATTACTGTCTGGCACAAAGTATATATTCAACACTGTAGCCCTCTGTCCATCGACTTCTAATTGTACAAATAATCTAGAGACTTCTAGTCAAGATGGATACACAGGTACAAACACGTTAAAAGGCTAAAAAAAACTATTAAAAATAAGTATCTTCCAAACCAATCATAAAATTCACATGGAAATCCAAGGGGATGGCAATAGCCAAAAGAATCCTGAAAAGTAACAAAGCTGGAGGGCTAACACTCACCAATTTCAAAACTCCCTACAAAGCTACAGCAATCAAGACAGGGTAGTGCTATCCCAAGGACAGATATATAGATCAATGAAATAAACTGATGACCCAGAAATAAATCTTTACCATTTAAGGTCAACTGAATTTTCAACAAGGGTGTCAAAATAATTCAGTAAGGGGAAAAAAACAGTCTTTTAGATAAATGGTTACTCAAACAACTGGTTCTCATGACAAAAAACAGAGTGGGATCCTTTCCTCATAGCACACACAAAAATGCACTCAAAATGGATCACAGACCTAAATGCAAAACCTAAAACTATACAATGCTTAGAAGAAAAAAAATAATAATAAAATAAAATGCTTAGAAGAAAACACAGGTGTAAATCTTCATAACCTTGGATTAGGCAACAGTTTCTTAGACATGACACAAAAAACACAAGCAACCAAAGAATAGACTACAACAAAATTTAGAACTTTTGTGCTGCAGTATCTGATATAGGACTGATACCCAGAATATACAAAGAACTCTCACAACAATAATAAAAAGACAAAAAAATCCAATTAAAAAATGGGAAAAGATGGGAACAGACCTTCTCCAAAGAAGACACACAAATGGCCAAAAAAGAAGTGCAATGTTATTAGCCACTGGGGAAATGCAAATCAAAACCACAATGAGGTAGATACCACTTCACATCCAATAGGATGGCTAAAATAAAAAAGACATGAGAACAAGTGTTGACGAGTATATAGAGAAACTGAAGCCCTCCGTGTACATTGCTGGTGGTAAGGTAAAACGGCACTGCCTTTACAAAACAAGTCCGGCAGTCCCTCAAGTAGACAGACGTAGAGTCATCTTTTGATTCAGGAATTCCACTCCTAGGTATACATTCCCGAAGATAGAAACATACATCTACCTAAAAACTTATGAATATTCACAGCTGCATTATTCATAATAGCCAAAAAAAGTAGAGCAACAACCCGTGGATCCCTTAACTGATGATGGACAAACACAATCCCCAGGGGACAGCAGGGTCTAAAGACAGAAGCTACTTAAGGTACCAGCACCAAACAGAAGGTGTACAGGACAGGAAGTGACATGGAAAGAGAAAACAGGCAGGCTCTATGAGGGCTGCACTGGATACCTGACCATGAATCAAGTGCTGGTGAAACAGTCTGACAGTTAATTCAGAAATGCATCCAGGAATAAAATTCTTGTCCATGGCACGGGTAAGCATCAGAGAAATCTAAGCAACAGGATTTAGCCCTGAGCATACCTGGGGATTTTAACTCAATTTTCTCAAGGGACAAAATCCCTCTACCTTGTAAATATAAGAATTGGTTCTGAGATGTGTATCTCAATGCGTGCCAGACTAAGGCAGAACTGCCCTACAGGGAGAAACAATGACAAGGAGGAAAAAACAAAACCTCTTGAGACAAACTTGCCAACAAATACTAAATAGATTACAAAGTATATGAGGAAATCCAGCACCACTTAAAAATAATAACAAAGCACAAATAACTAAAATTCCTTGTGGAAAAATTAGAAAATGCAAATAAAGATAATTTTATTTGTGTGCTAAGCAATTTCCTAAGGACTAAGTAGTAAGAGTTAAATCTACTAACTTACAACTGCTTTTTAACTAACCTTAAAGACACTTTAGGACTTTAAAAAAATGTGAAAAGTCTAAATTAGAAATACAGGACTTCCCTAGTGGCCCAGGGGTTAAGAATCCACCATGTAATGAGAGAACACTGGTTGGATCCCTGGTCCAGGAAGTTCCCACATGCCATGGGACAACAAAGCCTGTGTGCCACAGCTACTGAACCTGTGCTCAGAGCCCGGGGGGCCGGACCCCCTCAGCCTATGTGCTATAACAACCGAAGCCCGCCCGTCTAGAGTCCGCGCTCCGCAACGAGAGAAGCCGCCACAATGAGAAGCCTGCACACTGCGACTGGAGAGCAGCCCCCACTCCCCACAACGAGAAAGCCAGCTCGCAGCAACAAAGACCCAGCACGGTCAAATACATACATGAAGTTTTTTATTGAAAAGAAAAGAAAATGTTTTTGTTTTCTTTAAAGAAATATATTTAGGCTATCTAATTACAACTATCTTTCTCTTTCAAAAACAGTGTATGTTATAAATTCAAACCGAAATGGGTTGAACATGAAACAAGTAATGAAAACTACCTCAGGTTTAATTTGCAAAATGATATAGCAAATAAAACTCATTCAAAGAACAAAATAACTAACCTTTAAAAAAACACAGTTTTGAAGAATTTTTCATTTCTCAGTTCTTAAGTCAAAAAGCTTTTACTTTTAGAATTTTCTTCCATAAAATCCTGAAGATTGGCTAAGATGAAATTTCAGAGGCTGATTTTTACATATTTTAAACATCAAAGGAACACAAATTTGGAGGTTTCACTCAGTATTTCCAAGAACTTGTGTATTTCTCTAAAACATTTAACAAATTTTCTAATACAAACATAATTTCTTTAATACATAAGACATTTTTACATCTCTCCCACATCCATCTCAATTCCTTAAATAACAAACAGAGCTTTCCAAATCTAAAATGTTTGGGTAAAATTACAACTAACCTTTATATATGCACTTGGGTAGATCTTATGAACAGCATCTCCAGGTGCACGCCCAGCTTCTCTGTCTAAGTAGTAGCTCTGTACAAAGACTGCGTGGTCACTAAGGCACCTGACCCAAACATCACCTTCACCTTTACATTCCAACTGCACACCTTTGCCTATGTGCAACCTTAGGAAGAAAAAGTGAGTCACATTTCATTTTGATAGGTATTTAAAAATAAATTTTAGTTCAGACTATACAGCATACCCAATACTGAAAATTTTTAAAGAATAAAGGACATTTTATTTTGGTTATAAACCATAGCCAAAAGATAGATAGCCACTGTTAACATTTTTCTGTTTCTTTTTTTAGTATCCTAGTCACATGTAATAATGATGAGCATTCACATAATGCTTACTATGTGTCAGAAACATTTAATATAAATTCTCATTTAACCTTCACATTCAATTAAAATTAATTTTACAATCCAGTTCATCATATGAACCAAATGCTCAATAGCTATGTGTGGCCAGTAGTTACTATACTGGACAATACAGGTAAACCACTTCCTTTGTCACAGAAAACTCTACTCGACAGCACTGGCTTGGAGAGTAGATAATTTGCCAAAGGCACACAAATAGTGACAGAGTCAAGACTGTCTGCTTACACACACACGTATTTCCTTAAAGAGTTGAGATCACACAATACTTAAAATTGTGTAAGTTTTCCTGTAATATTTCATAAGTATTTGATTATATAAATTTTTAATATTTTAATGACTGCATAAAAACAAAGGTTTATTAACATTTACTTAAGCATTTTTCTTTTTTTATCACTTTCATTATAAATAACACTTGCAGAAACATGTCTTCATTTTATGTTATTTCCTCTCCGTAAATTTGTAGAAATACTATACAATCAGAGGAAATAAAAACTAGTTTTCAAACTGGGTTCCATAGGGTCCAGTTACTATTCAAAACATAGAAACCTCATGAACTTTTAAAAAGAGACTGCATTTTATCAAATAACAAACATCTACGCTTAAAATGAAATGCTTACAAGTTCTAAATGTTTAAAATTATCTTTATTCCTTTATATTCAAAAACATAATTTACACTGAAAAATATAGCTTCAAATAGAAGTTCAGTTTTTAATTTTTTTTTTCTTTTTTTTAAATAGGGGAAAGCGCAAACGTAGTCCCCTACCACCACAAATTATGCAGTCGGGTTTCCCACATCTGGGGAAATTGCAGGGGTCAGCACATCTGGAGTGCAACGGATAAGCCTCACCCTGGGAAAACCACCTTTGTGATCATGGTATCTCCCCTGCCAGTTAAGTATTAGAAGTTCAGTATTTAAAATGAACTAACTATACTGCAATACCTTGCTCTCTCAATGGCTTCTGTCCTGTGGACATTGGAGAGTTGACCCAAGCAAAAGCGATCTCCTCCAGAAGGGTCTACATATCCATCAACAGTAACAATAGGACAGCTTGAAGGAACCTTAAATGTCTCTCCTACTTGAACATCCATCTCGAAGTAAGCAATGGAACACCAATACTCAGGAGCTACAGGAGACAAATGGGAGAAGACAGTCACTCATGTGAGAAAGGTACAAGGCTCTCACTTTCACTCCATATGACAAAGCTTTTCTTAAAGGCTAAAGGAAGGGGAGAGCATCCAGGAGAACTGACAATGCATTACAAAGTAAGCACGGCCAGGTCTTCTATTTTTCAGCTTATTACTTAGCATTCTTAAAGTTAAAAAAATATATCATTTTTAAAATCCTTAATTTTGTTCTTACTTCAAAGTACTCAATCAACAGGGAATTTAAAGAATGGAAACAATTAGAATCATAAAATTTTTCCCATGATGTTTCATCTGACTGCACATAATATTTTCTATGTAGTCTGAACTTTAAAAAAAACAAACAACACACAGATTCTAATACGTATTTCAAAGAAGTGTTCTTGAGTAACATCAGTCTATGGTATATATTTATAGATCCCTAAATGAGAGAAAGTACATAACCAAGTTAGACATTCAACGCTACAGAGTCAAAGTTAATTACACTCCAACTACATAGCTTCTGTGAGCACGAATTTTCAACTGTCTCTGGGATGAAAGGTCATTTGTCCCATCTGTATTTTTGGTGAAGTCCATTTATAACTACTACAATTTTACCTTTGAGAATGTGTGTAGTGTATTCATTTAACAACAATAAATGATTTTAAATAATTTTAAATGATTGGGGGGAAAGAAAGCCACTATCTAGTTTGGTATGTAAATATAGCTAACCAAGTATTTCTAATTTTTGTTAGAATACAATTATTACATAGAGCCCACATATATGGAAATTATTTGATTTTCCTTTTTGAAATAACAAGTATTTATGGGGTACATGGGAATTGTTGTAGGCACTACATATACAGCAGTGAACAAGGCAGCTACTGTTAGCTACTGTCCTTATTTTCATGGAGGTGCAGCAGACAAATAAGTGAATAAATTAGCAAGATAACTCAGGTAATGACAAACACTATGAAGGAAATTTAAAAGGGTATGGGACAGAAGAGTGCGAAGGTCCTTCAAACTAGACGGCAGGGCTGCACCCTATCTGAAGAAGTCAGACCTGGAAGGCCATGCGCGTATGTGGAGACTGCAAATGTAACTCTCAGGAGGAAAGCCAAAGTCTAGAGAGTAGAAAGGAGTCTGACACAGGCGGGAAAAGGCCAGTGCCACCAACGAGAGGATTAACGTTTTCTATGACGATTAACGTTTTCTATGATGAACCAATTATTTATCTGCATATTACTGTGCCATTTATGAACTTTGGCTGAACTAGAATATGAATAAAACTTTCAACAAGATGAAAAGATACTCAGTATGACCAAAAAAAAAAAAAACCATTTTAAAACCTCCCAAAAGATCTAAAAATGAAATATGATAAATGCTTAAAATGTATTAAAAACAAAGTTCTTATCAAGTCTATAAGTATCTAATTGCTTTTCAAAATGTTGTCAAGGAAAAAAGGACTTCCCAATGAAGTATTAATAAAAAAGACCATATGAAAACTGGGTGATTCAAAATCTGAATAATGCAAATGTTCTGCCATACAGAAGAACCAACTAGTCACAAACACTCCTTTAATTATTTTTTATTATAATAACATGAAAACTAGCAATATATTAAAGTGTCTTCTTAAAAAGCTAGCTTTGAAATATTTATAAAGTTGAAACTTTATAAATATTTATATAGTAAAACTTTATAAATATTTATATAGTAAATATTTACTGATGTATAGAACAGTCTTTTGGACTCAGTGGGAGAGGGAGAGGGTGGGATGATTTGGGAGAATGGCATTGAAACATGTATAATATCATATATGAAACGAGTCGCCAGTCCAGGTTCGATGCACGATACTGGATGCTTGGAGTTGGTGCACTGGGACGACCCAGAGGGATGGTATGGGGAGGGAGGAGGGAGGAGGGTTCAGGATGAGGAACACACGTATACCGGTGGCGGATTCATTTTGATATATGGCAAAACCAATACAATATTGTAAAGTTAAAAAATAAAATTAAATTAAAAAAAAAAACGATTAAAAGCATTATATTATGCTCTAGACAAAGAAGCTTCATCAAACATAACAGGTGATATATTGGTTGAAGCTAAAACTAAAGAGGTAGTCTAAGACAACATAAAAATTACCCAATGTTTTGGCAGCAAAAAATGGTAATAGCACTTAAAAAAGATCTTTAAATAATCAGCTCAAAGAGTAAATTTTGTTACAAATAATATCCTGAAGTCAAGAATGTTTTCAATGGTACTTAAAAAAATGAGATCCAAGAACATGCATTTCCTAGTTCATACTAAAGAACACTATTTCAAGGAAAGTGCCATAGCAAGCAGTCTTTTTTCCATGAGAGCCAACTGGGGGGGAAAAAGAGAGTTGTATTATCTTCATGTTTAAATAAGAAAAACATACTTTCATCATCATAAATTACAACATTTGCAACTACACTTAAACCTTACTTTACTATTTCCAAGTCACCAAAGGGATTTTTGTTTGCTTAATATTTCACAACACACATTTCCCAGTGGCTCAGCAGTAAAGAACCTGCCTGCCAACGCAGGAGACATGGGTTTGATCCCTGGGTTGGGAAGATCCCCTGGAGAAGGGCATGGCAACCCACTCCAGTATTCTTGCCTGTAGAATCCCATGAGCCTGGTGGGCTATGGTCCGCGGGGTCGCAAATAGATGGACAAAACTGAAGCGACCGAGCTCAACACAACAATGACACCATACAATAAAGCTGCATTTTGGTGGTTGTGAGGATCAAACGAAACTGACATCAGAGTTGTACCATAGACCAGGGATAAAAACAACCATCTAATTAACAGGATTATTAAGGCCCAGGAAAGCAAGAGCAAAGGGGTTATCTGTGAGGAGGGAGGGTGCTAGAGGTAACCTAAAAGGCAATCCAGAGAATTTGGTGGTGTGGGGATATAAAATACCATGTGAAAACATTTTCTAGTCCACTTAAACCTACTATACAACTAGGAGGGAACATTCTTATTTTTAAAACAGGAGAAGGTAATAGGAAACACGCATTCAGCCTTTCTGGATCTCTCTGTGCTCTTTTGCTCCAAGAACCAAATGCCATATAGGTGATAAGCCTGCAGCCTCTCAAAGCTAACAGCAATTGCAAGACAGAATTTAATCAACTCCAAGAGAGCATTCTTAATGTCCCAACTCACCTAAAAAGGAGAGAGACTGTTAGTATCTGCTGACATAGCTATTTTTAGTTTCTTGTTCCTTAAATTAGTGAGGCTGAACTGGTCTCGTGAAGTCTACGGGCTGCTCATCACTGACCAGGGGAAAGGTTTTGAAAGACTGACTTAACAACATGAATTTCTTTAACACTATATTAAAAACTCAGCTAAGTATTTTTTTGTAATGGGGAAATGTATTACAAAGCACAGCTTTATCAAAAAAATGTTGTTCAATTATAATAGAAAATATAAGTCTCCAAGGCATTATCTTTAATTTCTTAAACAAAAGTTTAAGAATTCTCTTATTTCTCTTTATTCTCTTGAATAAAGAGAAAGTTAATCATTTGGTTAAAGAACCTACGTGGCTCATTATGAATTACTCTTTTTGTTATTTAGATCTGAATGAGATGTCCTGTGAGAATCTTTTATGAACACATAAAATCACTCTCTTAAATGGTAGTTCCAGAGTACTAGAATACAATCTGGATTTGCAAATCTGTGAATTCTGTATCCATGTATCAATGACTAAGACCACTTCAAGACACTGAAGAAAACTCTTCACTTTAATTTGCAATCAATATTTAATGAGTATTATCTCAGTTTCATAAAAAAGGAAAAGAGCATCAGTCAAAAGAAATTAGAAATGAAAGATCAGCTTTTTCCAAAAGTATTCTTCAACTTAGCCATCCAAGTCAAAGCACATAACTCACCAAGCAGATGTCCTGTTTGAAACCCTTTACACCAAGGTAAAGACCAATACTAATTGGTCATTTCCCATTCTACTCATAAAATAGAAGCTTTAATGCCAGTGCATGGCACTACAGATGCGTATCCTAGTAACTAATGAATGTTATTCCCTAATCATCAGGAGGTGTTAAGTCTCAACATCAGTTCTACAATGAGAAAAATGAAGTAAATCCATCAAGAGGCCAAAGCAACTGATGAATCCAAAATTGAACCCAAATAACTAGCTCCATGCCACCATTCCCAGCTCCCTGCCACTGCTCCTCCAGGGTAGGCTCTGTTCAGGGCCCTCGTTACCCTTCCCCCTGTAGACCGCCGGTCACCAAGCCCTGAGAACACTGAGACCCCCCAAGCTGCTGGGGCCACGACTGACTCTCAGTGATGCTGCCTGAAACCAGCAACATTCTCATTCTTAAGCCTCTAGATTTTCCTGGCTTCTCACAATATATTTATTAACATGAAGTAAGATTCTGATACAATGATTCCATTTATGTAATTTCAAAAAGTGGTAAAAATCAAACTACTAAACTGGATTGTCTAGGCATGCATTCATCGTAAATGAAATACAAGTCCATAAAAAGCAAGACAGCAGTTACCTCCAGAGGAGGGGAGAAGAAGCCTTTGGCTGAGGCAACGGTAGGGGAGGGAGGCTTCTGGTAGTGCTGCAGTGTGTTAATTTTCAGTCTGGGTGCTGGTGACACAGGTGCTGGCTTCCACACTATTCACTAGACTGTATGTATACTGGTTTTACGTGCTTCTGTTTATTACATTTCTTAATTAAATGTTTATAGAAAGGCAAGACCCCTTGACTCACAAAAATGTGAAAATAAGATTAGAAATCCACTAAAAAGGATAATTCAGTAAATATATATGGTTTAAAAATGTATACATGTAACTACTAAATCATTGCTGTTGTTCAGTCACTATTTGTGACTGACTGTTTGCGACCCCATGGACTACAGCACGCCAAGCTCCCCTGTCCTCCACCATCTCCTGGAGTTTGCTCAACTAGTAAATACGTATGTTTAAAAAATACTTCTGTCCCGCCAGCAGCGTTCTTCTCCTTATCAAAACAAACATTTGCCTCTCAAATCAGTAAAAGTTAATGAAAGTATCACATCTACTATTGGTGAGCATCGTAAAATGGTTCTCATACTCTGATGTGATCACTAAAGCAACGTGACCTTTTGAGATAGAAATTCTTTAAATCTCCTAAACTGAAATATGAGACTAATTAAAGAATAAAGAGCCTACCCTCAATGCTTTTTTTTAACAGCTAGAAGTCAGAACCAACAAAAAAATAGATAACTGAACACTATTTAAGAAAATAATGTAGATTTATTTGAGGAACTATGAGTTATCCTTTAATTTGATCTTATGGTTACTGTAGTTATATTTTTAAAAAACCTTCACTGAAAATAAATATGGAAATATTTATGTATCAAATGATTATATAGGATTTCTACCCTAATAACAGGTAAGGGTATGAAAAGTAGGTGAGGGTATGAAAGAAACAAGACTGGCCAGTAGTTAATAACAGCTGAAACTGAGGAATGAGAATTTTCTATACTGGTATTTGGTATATGTTGAAATTCTTCATAATTAAACAAACTGGGGAAAAACTAAGGTGATGAAATTATGTATCTGCATCTTTCTAAGCAAAGAAAAACAGATACAATAGGATGGAGGGAAGAAAAACAAATCAAAATCCTATGTTTATGTTAAGAAGCCTTCAGTATTTTATTTCCAAACTTTCTGTTTTATTATGTTTATAGTTGAAATCTACTGAGCTATTTAATCTACTATTTTGAACATAATTTAATGCAAATAGTTTCTAAATTCCAATTAAGAAGAGATTCCTGAACCTACCTAAGACAGATACAGTGAATTATTTTTCTGTTCAGCATCTACTTAAGAGTCTTCCTGGCTTTTTAAGCTACAGTGTTACAGATGTTCTATTTTGAAACCTGGTTTCTTCCACTGCACATTTATGTATCAAATGTTTGTCTTAAAAGCAGAATTTTGGTACTTTATATTTTAGCCAAAAACAGGAATCTTGTCATTTCTTTCAGACAGTTAAAAAAAATCAAATATGAACAGTTTATGTGTGATTATATCTGTTACTCATAAACTGTTAGTTAACTAATGCCATAATGAATATCATACTTATCTGAAAAGTTATTCTGCAGTTATATTAAAATCTGTGTGCATATATGTCTCATTGTCATTAAGAAAAACTAAATGTAGGTAATTTATTCTGAAATACACTTACCAGGATGATTAGAAATAGGAGGCTGGAATGCAAGCTCATTGTGAACTGGTGGCCCTAAAGAAAAGACAGTAAAAAAAAAATCCCATTTTTATTTATTAAAAGTTTTCCAGTGCCAAAACTTTTAATAAACCTTTAAATATAACTATTATACCTTAGGAATTGTTTAGATCAAGTTTATACAATGTCTAAGAACTTAAAAACTTGATTTTAAAATTATAGTATGCAAATACTCTTGAATCACTTTTTTCTTGAATTGCTTTTGTAGACATTTAATAGCCAACATTTTAATGCCATATGCCAACTATTAATTTATAATACCTATACATGCAGTTTAAATATATGCAAACTTCAATGCAAATTATTAAGTAAATTATTCATGTAACATGTAATACAGTATATTTCATACTGTAAGATATAATTATAATCCAAACCGTTAGATCCATTTTAAAATAAGTGTTTATGATTTATTAAATTAAGAATATTTACAAACTGGCAATAACTGTGAGATCATTATGTGTTAAGACATTGTGTTAAATGAATCACATGAATTAATACATTTACTTCTTACAGCGTCCCTTGAGACATATACTACTGTTAATACCCTTAAGGCTTAGGGAGGTTAAATAACTTGCCAATGGTCACACAGGTAGTTAAGCATCCACACTCAGCACCCTTAACAACTATGCTGGCCACGCAGCCAGTAAAAGTTACACTCTCATAAGACAGGGAAACACAGTAACATAACTGTAAAAAAGCAAGGTACAGTAACATATTCACAGTCTGATAGCCTCCTCCCCCCAAATTAACACATATACCAATTATATGACTGGAAAGAAAAATGTGACAAAATATTAGGAGTAGATATCTCTGGGTAGTAGAATTCTGGGTAATTTTTATTTTCTTATTCACTCCTCTGTGTTATTTTCCAAGTTTCCTTTGGTACTACTGCTCTTATAACTGAGGAAAAGGGTTTAATATATATGAAAGATTTATACTCTTGATTTTATTAAGCCAAATGAACAATGTTCCTATTCTGCCTGAAACTACAAGCTACGGTTGGTTATCAGTAGGGTACCCCAATCAAGCCTGCACAGAATAATGACAGATTTAACATCCGTGTGTCTACGGTATGCTGAGCTCCACAGTGAGAGAAACCTTGAGACCGTGACTCTCAAGGAGTTTCAGTCCACTTAGGATGGATATACAAATACACATGAGATCTAAGAACATATACAAAACAAACAAATGAATGGCAATCAATGTGGTGTTAATGAAACATCAGCAAGGAAGAAATAAAAGTGTTTTGTAAATATCAATCCTCTAAAACAAAGGTATGATAACATAACTATGAAAAACTGAAAAGCACTAATCATTTAATGAAACTAAATTGTAAGATGAATAAAAGATGTAAAAACATTTTTTTAAAAACAGAAAGAAAACAAACTTCAAAAAAGAAAAGGCCCTTACAACAAAAACAAGAGCTTACAGTAATGTCCGGGATGGGGCGGCATAGGCGGGTGGTGCTGGAGATGGCCGTTTTGGTGGTGAGGCAAATTAGGTGTGTATGGTGCAGTCCTACTTCCCGTCCAGGTGGTAGTGCTGTCTAAAAATTAAGGCCCACATGGATTAATTTGCTTTTATATAAAGTCTGCCTATTTTTTCTCAACTACTTAAAAGATTTTAAAAAGCATGTACATACTATGATGATAAGTAGCTGGCTGACCAGTAAATCCATTCTGCTGCTGTCCTGGCTGAGGCCCTGAAGCTATCTGCAACAATCCTTCACTATGGCTGCCTGCCAGTATACTGGCGGGCTGACCTAGAGGAACAAGAAGACATTAATATGGTACATTTATAGATGCAATCCTATGGCTTATACAGTAAATGAAGGATTAATTACACCTGAAAGTCACAACTATAAAGATGAGCAAAGAGTGGAACTCGCCCATGGCCTATCAAATAAAAACCCTACAGTCATCCATAAAGGCAAATCTTCACTTGAAGAAGTTCAAAATTATTCTAATATCTAGCTGATTTTAGTGGCCCACTCTTCACAAATATTCTCCAAATGCCAGCAAAACCCCAGTACAGGTCCAGCCTATCTTAATAACTTCTTCAGAAGTACATTAGCTCACCCACAGCCACTCCATCTAGCTTTTGCATCTTTCTGTTAGGATTCCAAAAGTCCAGGCTCAAGGAAATGTTGAAAATTGGAAAGTTCATTAGTATCAGCAATGGTACTAGTAATGGCAGAATGCTAAAGTTCAATAAAAAAGGAGAGCAGGCAAGTATTTTAAATGGAATGTAATGGGTAAGGTGAGAAAGTTAAAAGGAAAAAAGGTAAGCTCCACTGTCCAGTCAACGCAGCATTTGCGAGTTTTAATAAATAAAACAAACCAAAAAAAAAAAAAAAATTCAGTCTATTTTGAAATTTTCTCATGTACTTTTAAAAATCAAGAATTGCCTCTCAGAACACTATCATATTCCTGGATTTACAGGAAATTAGTTGCCCTCTTATATGTAATGAAACAGGAAAACTATTCTATTCAAAACCATTCTATGAAATTGCTTACATTTTTAAGGCTTTATCTTTCGTGTGGAAAAAGCTAAATTTCTTCAAGCAAGTATTAAGTCAACTGTGCACCTCACTTGGAAAGCACTAAAATTCCATAATTATTGTTACTGGCATTACCTCAATCTTTTCTCATCCATATGGGAGTATAATCAGATAGAAGAGAGTAAATGACACCATTGCCCAAATATGCAACAAACAGCTCAAAGTATGAAGAAAAAGAAAATTTTTCTTCCTGCTACAAATCAGATTTCTGTAAGGCTAAGGTTATAAAATTAAAAGCTAAAGAGACTATTTCAATACTCCCTAAACTATTAATTTTTTAAAGATGATGTTTTCAGCAACCTCCCTTCCTACTCATCCCCCTCAAATTTTTACAGGTTATCTTTAAAGGTTAATTACATATTTGCTCTTATTTTTAACAACTGTACATGTTATATACTCTTAGCTATCTTATAAAAATTGTCACTACACAGGAGAAATTGAACTGTTTTAATTTAGAAAGAATCCCTGAAGATATTCAGGTTCCAACTGAACCTAACGCCCACTACAGTTATCTATACTGAATACGTTCATTACACAATTCCAAGTATAGAAAATGAAATTAAACAACTCATGAAGTCTTTCAATTCCTCTATTTTAGTCATTTCTTTTCCTTTTTCTAATTTTATCAGTATACTTTTTAAGATCTAAGGAAACATTCTGCAACAAATTCTAAAACTTACAGTTAATTACTACTCATTGTGAAAATACATCCAAAAAACACCAAGACAAAATTACCCATATTTCATTCATACCACTTTTTCTGATCTTGACTAGGACTTGGTCCCAGGGAACATTAATGGTTAAAATGAAGTTGCATGAGCAATCATCAATAAAGGCATGCCAATTCAATCCTCAGATAGGATCAACAGAGGTAAGTGGCACTCATCTATGCTCAAGTGGCTATAATGTACCTTCTTTTATTTTCTTTCCTTACCCACTCGTTTATCAACTATATTCCCAAACTGGTTAATACAGAAATAACAGAAGCACCAAGTGATTAAAGGTTCAGGCTCTAAAGTATGTGTTTAACCTATATGGTCCAATCTATTTGGAATATACTGTCTGTATGAAGACTGTCATCTTGTGTAGGAAATACAAAGGATATTATTTGAAAAGGTAAAATAAATTAAACCAGGGGAAATTTGGTATACTCTATCTGAAATTCAACTGTAGAAATAAATCCTCCATTTGTTCCAAAGATCGAATTTCTATGTTGAACTTGATCTGATACTAAAATAAACAGAATGTGCTTTCTTTGATATCAATGTACAAAGTATCAGTCCAGATGCATCAACAATTCACTGCTGTTGTGGGCTGAGATACAATCTCCTTAGCACCGACGTACAAATAACACAGTAATACAAATGCCAATACCCTGTTCTGTGATTAATTAAAAAAAGGAACGATGCGGGGTGGGGACAAATTGGGAGACTGGGACTAACACACATGCACTACAATGTATAAAACTGAGAACCAGTGAGAACCTACTGTGCAGCACAGGGACCTCCGCTCAGTGCTCTGCGGTGACTTCAATGGGAAGCAAATCCAAGGAAGAGGAGACAGACATACATACGGCTGACTCACTCTGCTACACAGCAGAAACTGACGCAGCGGCGTAAAGCAACTATACCCCCATTTTTTTTTTTTTTAAAAAGGCCACTCCACTTGCCAAGCTGAAAACTGTCCAACATAAGGTCATTATTGCCTTGACCAGGCCCCAAGAAAAGCTGAACCTAATAGCCCTCTGCTTCCATGACACGGCAGAGAAGGCAGTACCTCTAAACTGGAAACAATCTTTTTAAAATACACTTCTTGTTAGGAAAAAAAAAGATACATATAATTTAGCTTTATTCCAAAATTGACCAGAACACTTAACATCTATCTTGAGGGTCCTATGTTACAAACAAATTTGTCAAGATCCTTTTTTCTAATAAGCTTGTACAACTGGAGACTGAGATGACAATTATAAAGTAATCTGCCAGATAAAGCAAAATAAAACACTGATTAGAGGAAAGTTTGCAATTCCATTAATACAGATTTCTATAAACATCTTGGTTCAAAACTATTTGTTCTCTACTTAAACATTTCTCTAAAATTTATGTGAAAGCTCAAAAGACTTCTTCTGCATGTAATAAAGTACAAATTAGACCACTAATTTAAAGCATTACTTAAATTCCAAGGGACTATACATCAACATAAGACGGTTTATGTCCTGTTACATTAATATAAATTTAAATTTTTTTTAATTACAAATATCTTTTTTTTTCCAGGACAACTCAAAAACCTATCTGATGCTTGTTAACCCATGAAAGATAACCACAGTACTTTTAATATTCACTTACTCGGAGGTCCCCTCCAAGTGACTACCTATAAATATTCAATGGTTAGGAAAATTCATGTTGCTGACTACATCTGACTCTACAACTCACTTGTGGAAGCCACAGGAATGTTGGGAAAATTGGTGGTGCTGGTAGCATTAGACTCAGATGGAGCTAAGAGAGCTGGGGTGCTGTATGTCTCCGTCGATGCACGATTACTTGGTGGATGCTGGATGGTTTGAATTGAATGCCCTTCAGTGGATAATGATGGCTGTCCCTCAAAGTCATGAACATATTCATCCTTCACCAACATACTTGGTGGAGCTACACAGAAAAACAAACATATTTTAAAATCTTACAAGCTTTTATTCCCAGGAAAAAAAAATTTTGTAAGTAACATTAACAACACCTAAAATCAACTAGAGTGTAACTCAGAATTTTCTCATACAACTTTAAAAGCATTCTACTTTATCAGCGAAAGCTATTTATTTAGAGATAGTGGCATCAGATCAATCTGATTAATGCCTTGAAATTTGAAGGCTACTAAATTCCAACAACCTCCAGCTATGGTCCTGAAAAGGTATTTCTGAGCTTCCCAATTAATAATCTAAACGTAATTATCACCTTAAATATATAACATAGGCAAAAATCAAGTGGCTGGAGAAAGTGTTTACCTCATTAAGAAGACCAAATTTGAGATCGAGTAATTAATTTTTTTCATCTTTTTGCTAATTTCACAGTGTAAAAATATGAGTGGGATCTGACAGCTATCCAATGCCAGGATCCAGCATTATTAAGTAATGTATTCTTTGAAAGTGAAGTATACTAAATGTCCCCTAAAAAATTAGAAGGAGCAGAAAAATCTCAAATGGTTAAGTCAAACTGAAATTTCCTTCTAGAAACCCAACCCAAATTATGATGCTTTATAAATATGTAGTGTGGAAACTCAACAAACAACATCTCTCTCCTACATAGTTACACCTTAATGTAACCCTGTAAACTGACCCTACTTGATACAACATCTTTTTCTTGAACAAACCAGGAATAGTTAGTCGGCTTTACTGTGAGGAAAAAAAGAAAACTGAAATTGCATTTATAGTATCAGTGGCTCTGCCCAGAACTTCCCACTTCTTTTTAGGTAATAGTTTTGGGGTTTGCTTTTTATCTTTAGCAAGCAACCCTTTACTGCACCTGAACACTACCCTAGAATTTTACAATCTACTGAACTCTTAACACTAGGTTCTGTTCCTAGAGCAGTCAACAGTCCACAAATAGCCATTCACTTTTCCATTAAGAATCAGCATGTAATGCTCCTTATCTTTCTCTATGTCAATCTTTGATAAAATCTATTACACATAAATACTAATTCATTACAACGTGGCTATTTTTATTAAATTAGAACATTTCAAAGAGGTAAGAATAATCTATTGTTCAAATGTTGACATATAATCTCTTAAAGGACTTTGTCATGCATCATAATGAAGACACTGATATTTTTAAGACCCATAAATTCCACTCCAAAGGGTTTCTGTTTAGAAAATTCTATGGAAACAAAAAGACAACCAAAAGGACCTTAACATATCATTGTATGTCAGTTAAAAAAAAAAAGAGTGGATCTAACCATTCATCACTAATGTTGGCTAAATTATAAAAATGCAAAGAAAAAACCATGTGGATATGACTGTATTTATTCAATTTTTTAAAAATTACACTTGTCAACAAAGTCCTATAATTTTCTCCATAAGATCCTAATATCTCTATTTAATTTTTGGAAATTTTAGGGCTTTTGTTGTTTATAGTGACTGGAATCTTTTTATCAAGATATTGTTATTGCTAGTACCTAAGGAGAAAGTTACTAATTTGAAGATACAGCTGGTTAACTTGATATTCATCGCTTCTGCTTTCCAACTGACACTTTGGCTTACTGTGTAATTTTAACACTTGAATTACGGAATTCCCTGATGGTCCACTGGTTGGGACTAGGTGCTCTCACTGCCATAGCCCAGGTTCAATTCCTGGTTGGGGAACTAAGAGCCTGCAAGCCACACAGCGCAGCCAAAAAAAAAAAGATATGAAAATAATTGAATTCTGCTTTTAAAAAGTTACGTCTCATAACTTCTTCTTGCCTAACACATTGACTAAACCTTTCCAAGTGTAAGTTTGGAACTTCTACCAGTCTACAAGACTCTTTAATCAAGTAATTTAAAACAAGTTTCTTAGGTAAAACTGGGGTATCAACAAGGAGCGATGTCTGTAAGACATTTCTTCAAAGAGCAAAAAAGTTGGTTAAAAAACACTACTGTACACTATAATCATACTTACGTTTCAAAAAATCATATACTCTAAGTAAAAAAGCAAGGTCCAGAAAAGTGCACAATATGTTTTTGTGTAAGAAAGGAGGGAAATAAAACATGTATTTTTGCGCAAAGAAACCCTGGAAGGAAACACCAGAAACTAATAAAAGTGATTACCTGAGGTAGGGGGGAATGGGGACAGGGGTGGGAGCACTTCTTTTCACTGTATACCTTTTTATAGTATTTTGATTTTATGGACCATGTATTGCCTATTCAAAAAAAAATTAAAAAAACATATAGTATATATTTTTAAAGTCCAGGAAACAGATATCAAACTATTAAGTATTTCTCTTTATGGACTAGCAGTCAACAAATTAATTCATTGAAAAAAATATTTACTGAGCACCTATGTTCCAGGTACTGTTCTAATACTTGGGATACATTAATAAACAAAAAAAGCTCACTGCCTTAGCAGGGCTTACAGTCTTTTATGACACTTAGGTATTTAAACAATAGTGAGCCCCTCCCAGCTGCCTTAATCTTGGGCAAGTTCCCTGACCTCTCCAGGAACCAGTTTCTTCGTATCTGATAAATGTGGATAATGCCACCTACCATGTAGGAGTATTATGACAATGATGACACAATATCTGTAGATCATTTTGACACAGAATAAGTACCTAGCAAGTGTTAGCTATTATGATTTAACCGTATTTTTAGAGCAGTCATACACGTATATAGATTGTAAAATGCTCTGTGAGGAGTAAAGAACTCACAGCGGACAGAAGAGCTGAAGACACTGAGCTCATCCTAGGCCTCTGCTCTTTAACACCACTAGCAAGCAGGGCACAGCCCGTCTGATGGAACTGCCACTGTCTTATTTACCTTTTCTTTCCTCCATTAGACTATGTGCTTCCTCGAGTGGAAAAAACATACCTATTTATCCTATCGTCCCTGGAACCTAACACAGTACCAGGCAATACATGCTCATTAAATATTTGTTAAAATCAATACACGAGTGGATGTGGTCATGGAAAGTTTCATATAAGAGATGAGACAGGCTGGAAATAATTACCACCAAGATCCCAACTCAAAAGTGAAGGAATTATCCCATTTGCTTAACTTTTAGCTACATGGCCTTATAAACTTTGTCCAAATCTAAAAGGACCTTGTGAGAAACACCTGTCGTTTTCTGAGGAAAGTCACTGAGGCCAGCCTTTTTTTATAGACAGCCACCACTAGGGGGATCCATAAGGCTGATTACAGGGCTAGAGCACCTGAAAAGGGGCTATCGACCCACACAAGTCCATCAATGACAAGGACTCATAACAGCAATAGTTTAGGACAGGAAGCAGTGTAATGAGTCTTCAGAATTAGATCGCATCACAACCGCTCCCTAGGGGGATTCTAATACAGTTATCACCGCTAACACCCACTGAGTTAAAAGCTTTCATTCTCCAAAAATGCAGACAGAGAATAGTGAATATCTAAAGGGTGTTTACTTTCAAAAAGAGGTGACATGATATCAATGTCTGGGTGATGAATAAGCTGGGCTTTACCCAATTAATCTTAAAGCTACCCTTTCAGACCACAACAGCTTCCATTATTAACCCACTGTTCTCAGAAACCAACTAACCCTTAACAAATACCAAAAGGCACTAGTCTTCCTTTATTATTATTGACATGGAAGAGAAGTGGAGAATAAAAACAAGTAGGCTTTCATGCTCTTCCCAAATTTTAAGGTCAGGGATACTTCTGACACATTTCTAGGATTCTGTAGCAAAAGTACTGCTGAATCACTAATTCCACTTCAGAACAACAGCACACCTTTCTACGGTGATAGTACTGGTTTAGTTGCTCAGTCTTGTCTGACTCTTTGCGACCCCAGACTGTAGCCCACCAGGCTCCTCTGTCCATGGGATTTTCCAGGCAAGAACACTGGAGTGGTTTGCCATTTCCTCCTCCAGGGGATCTTCCTGACCCAGGGGGTTCAAACCCAGGTCTCCCATATTCCAGACAGATTCTTTACCATTTGAGTCACCAGGGAAGCCTTCTAAGGTGATGGTGGCTTTTTATCAGTTGCTGTTCAATGTAAATAGTTCTTACAGAAATTTTAGCTCCTTAACATGTTCCAAGAAACAGAGCTAAAGTTTTAACAGATCTCTGTTCTCAAATACTACACAAAAAATAAAAAACACCCTCTTATTTGTTTCATTTTCCTATCTCAAAACTTTCTCCTTTTAAAAATAGGCTTAGAACATCTGTGATTGCCATATACTTTAAAGTAGCCTTGTTTTATTTACTCAAAATATAACAAGACTGAAAAAAATTTAATACAGTATACAGTTTTAAGTCACTCACAAAATTATCAATCATAAAAATAAGTTCGGCTGAAATGAAGAAAAATGAGAATTTGGGTGTTTTTAAACTATGTTACACATGATTCTAAATTATCAAACACATTATTTATACCCACTGAAACTGGTTCTGTGAGACTTACTTCTAAAATAGCCAGTTTTTACCAATTCAAAACTTACTCTTTCTGTGTATGTTTTATGTTCCCCATCACATTTTTTAGACTACTTGCAGTCATAAATAGCAGTTCAAATTCAAAGAGTCAACAGCCTACTAAATCCAGTTTTAAATCCTGATGCATGCCCCCCACCCCTGCAAAATGTACATTTTCAAAGCAGTAAGTACTTTTCTTGTAAATGTTACCAGCACTCACCCATACAGACTAGTTCTAGGTCAATAAAAATTAAAGGGGATGGAATAAAAGAAGAGAGAAAGTTAAAAGAAAGGGATTACCTACCATTACTCTGCAGTGTTAATCCTGAGAGATCTTAAATTTTTAAAGGGGGAAAAAAATAAAATATTAATCATTATCATGAAAATAATTTCCATCATATTTAAAATTACAGAATATAAATTTAAGCCAGGGATTCAAAACTTCCATGAACCATTTCAATTCAAGCATAGTAATATAAATGCTATCTAACAATGCAAAAGTGCTTTCCATCTTATTTTTCAAGAACAGTGTTCTAAGCAGGCAAAATACCAAGTATGTATACTTAGTTTTAGTAGTCAAAATATAAGCTTGCTCAGAATTCAAATTTAAATAAACATATTTCATTAAAAATGTCCGACTTTTAACATTAGTTGAAATCCTGGGCTATCTCCAAATTTACAATTTAACTTAGAAAAATTAAAACACTATTGATATCTTTTCCCTTTATTTTATGCTTCTAAGCATAAAAGTCAAGTTTACTTACCAATTCCAGGTGACACAACTCGTTCATAGTGATATGGATTCACACAGACACTATCACATTTTAAGTCAAATGCATACTGACAATATTTAACATGTTTTAGTTCATTTTTGTGAAGGTCAGGCCACCTCCAGAGACGGGCATAGATCACATGAGGAAATCCCTTGCGACCAGCCACCTAAGAAAAGTAAACGACCATTTAATGAGCATCACACATTATGCAAGTCACTTGATACATTCTCATTTAATCCTTGCAATACTACAAAGTCAGTACTATAATTCCTATTTCTTAAACGAGAAAACTAAAGTTCAAAATAACTTAATTGGACAAGGTCACAAAGTAGTAAACTTAAGCATGATTTCAAGGCTTAGGCTCAGGTTTTAAAAATAAACAAAAAAGTATGCATTTAATGAAGAAACAATACCCAAAATCTAGCAATAAAAAATTTTAAACATAACAATATGTTTTCTATGTGTTTCTTTAAAAATATCAAACACATGAAATTATGTAATTCTACATGAAAAATCTGATCCCTGAAAACAAAAGGTAAAGACTTGTAAATTTAAGTTAACTCCATAAGTTTTCAAAATATTGTTGAATTCTTCTGGATTGTTTTTCACATAAAAGTACCAGACATACAATATCAGATTTCTAAATTACAAAAAAAAAAAAAGAAAAAAAAAAAGTTGAGTGGTACATATAATACCAAAAAAGAAAAAAAAGGCTACAAGGAGGAATACCAAAGGGCTAAAGATGTAGGTTTTCTTCTGATTTTTATTTTCCAAATTTTCTATACTGAACATTTTTTTTAGTCAAAACATTTAAAAAAATTTTTAAGCTATACCTCTATTGTAAAGAAGATACATTCTTCCATTTATTTCCACATAGTGTATCAGTACAGGATCCTGTATTGATAATATCTGTGCTATAGGATGTACTACAGTATCTAAAGAGACGGAGCAAGCATAAAACTTCCGTAGTAACTTGAGAGGAAACAAGAATCTGTAGAAACCTGCCACTACAGAGTACAGAAGAGACCCTGGAACAAGACTAACCTGAAGCCTTCCATCCAATGTTCTCTGTATGGTAACACACTTGCTAGGGTGAGCTCCATTTGTAGTTATAGCTGTTATTAAAGAATCCAATTCATCTTTTTTCTCCTTCAGCTTTTTAACTAAACTTTCAATTGCTCTTTTGGCGAATGTTTCACTCTCTCCACCTTGTCTATGGCACATCAAACTATGTACAATGCTCAGACAGGCATCATTACTTGTTGGTGTATTTGTAATAGACATATTGTCCATTTGTTAAAGTTATTTCTTTTAAATCAAATATGTCTCCAATTTCCGGAGCAATTTTGATCTTTCGGAGGCAGCGAAAAACAACAGTTAACGTTGCAAGGAAAATTGTTAGACATGTAGTATTCAGGATAATCTAAAAAAAAAAAAGAGAGAGAGACAGATATCAGAACACATTTCATAAAGCAGATTCAATTACCTTGGAAAAGATGGAATTGCTTCAGTTGAGTCAAAGACTCAATGCACATAATTAAACGTGGTGCTTAGAGTTTTAAATGACTTAATTAAAATGTTGCCATTTTTGACATTCCCAAAATATTAAAGTTAGACCTTATTATTATAGAGGCATGTTCAATCAAGTCTTGTTGACTGTACTAGTCACCCTAAAGTAAAATCTTAACAGAACTTTCAAAATGGATTACTTCTGAAGAGCAGCACTTTAAAACATTCTTGATTAACAACTAGCTAAAGCTAAAAGTCAACCACTAATACAGATGAAAAATTCGCCATCACCTGGCACCAAACGCTGTTTATCCATCAGCAACAGCCATCTTTGTTATGAGCCCACCGACAACAACAAAGAGATGAATAATTTTTAAATGGGCAAAGGATTCTAATACTCATTTCTCCAAAGAAGAATGGCCAATAAGCACGTGAAAGATACTCAATATCATTCATCATTACTGAACTGCAAATCAAAACTACGAAGAGATACCACTTAACATTCATTAGGCTGGATAACTCTAAAGAATAGACAAAAAGCATTCATGAGAAAATGGAACCCTCATACACTGCCCGTGGGATTGCAAAATGGTACAGCCACCTTGGAAAAGGACTCTGACCATTCCTCAAAATGTTAAACACAAAGTTACCATATAATCCAGCAATCATACCCTCAGCAATTCCATCCAAAATTACCAAAAACCTATGTCCACACAAAAATATGTACATAAATGTTCATAGCAGTATCATTTCTAATAGCCAAAACAACTCAAATGCCCATCAACTGATGAATGTATAAATACATACAATGTAATATTATCTAGTCATAAAAAAGAATGAAGTACTGGTACATGCTTCAACATGGATGAACCTGGAAAACATGCTAAGCGAAAGTCACAGAAGGCCACTTGCTATATAACCCCATTTACATGAAACATCCAGAACAGGCAAAGCACCAAAAAAAAAAAAAAAAGTGGATAGGGGGGAAGAGTGAGGAGTGATTGCTAATATGTATGGAGCTTCCTTTGTGTCAGTCGCTCAGCCCTGACTCTTTTCGACTCCATGAACTATATAGCATGCCAGGCTCCTCTGTCCATGGAATTCTCCAGCAAGAATACTGGAGTGAGTAACCATGCCCTTCTCCAGATCTTCCGAACCCAGGGATCGAACCCACATCTCCGGTGTCTCCTACACTGCAGGCAGATTCTTTACCACTGAGCCACTAGTCTTTTAGGAGTAATGAAAATGTTCTAAAATTGATACTTGTGGTGGCTGCATAACTCTGTCACTACAGGGAAAACCATCAAATCATACACCTTAAAAGGGAGACTTTTATAGTATGTGAATTAACACATCAACAAAGTTATTATTAAAAGAGACACCACTAAACTCCTCAGAAGATTTTACCCATAAAAGCAACAAGGTAAATTCCTTTCAAAAGAAATTAAAATATAGGAAATTAATATTCATTAAAAATCCGTTCAACATCTATAACACAAACTAAGTTATCTAACCTCAAAATCTCACGTGAAATAAAGAAAAGGCCATCAGCCTAAGAACAAAGGCAACGAAGCAGGAGCAGAGGCTGTTCTCATGCCGGGTTGTTCTGCACGCGTTTGCTAATGTTGCTGTGTCCCATGCTTGTTTTACTTTTATTTTCTTTGGCTGTTTACTTGAATTTTAAAAACTCATTCTCCACTACCAAATTAATAAAACTAACTCATCAGTCTGCCAAAATCGATTCCTCTTCTGACAACCTTTACTTGCACAGCTTGCTGATGTGCTCAGTCGTGGCCGACTCTGCGATCCCCTGGACTGTAGCCTGCCAGGTTCCTCTGTCCGTGCAATTTTCCAGGCAAGAATACGGGAGTGGGTTGCCATTTCCTTCTCCATGTACAGCTTGACCACCACTCAATTACCCAGCTCTGGAAAGCCTGGTAAATCATCTCTGACCTATCTGTCTCTGACCTCCACTACATTCTCTCATAAAGTTACATGATTCTTTACCTTGGTCGTTTCCACCAATTCCTATTCTATCAGACACTGATGTAGTTCTGGGCTTCCTTTAAATTTATATTACTTGATATTTAATACATACTCCCTCTTTTTGTTATCTATTTTATATAAACACCTAACCCAGGCAAACAGAAACACATTTTTCATGTATCTTTGATTACTGAGCTACTTGCCCACATTCAATAAATACATGCTGAAGGTGTACTTTTCAGATAACCAGAGATTACCTGCCTGGTGGGTTCTGAAGTTGAGAGATATGGATTAGAATCCCAAGTCTTACACTAAATAGTGGGACAGATTAAGTTACTTCAACTCTCTCTCCGAACCTGGATTAAAAGGAGAATATACAGAGCTCAAAGTGGAAAAATCTATATAAAGGTGTCTAGCACGTAACGCTGAGTAAAAAGGAGAACTTTCTGAATACCAAAATGTTTAATTGTTTTAAAGAGATTTTCCTACATTACGCATTTTTCTGCATTTTCTCTTATTAAAATTTGTCCAAGAAAATTTAGTAGGGCAGGAACAGCAGTAAACCACCCATCCAGGACTCATAACCCAAAGGCATACAGGAGTCAGGCAAATTATATAAATGAATAAAATGTGGCAGGTGTAAAGAAAAGTACTAGGCAAGCAAGTGCGCGTCCATCTAAAGTGAGCAGCCGATACTCCCAGCAGAAGTAGCATTTGAGCTGCCACATTTTCAAAGCCCATCTGTATGTCAAAAATAAGTACTGGCAACTTACTTGCAGGGAAAGGGGAGGAAGGAATGAGAAAGAGAAACTACTGTGGATGCCAAACCAAACACACCTTCAACTCAAATCTGTCCCAAGAGAACCATCAGTTTGAAAACTCAGAAAACCAACCTCATAACAATTTTAATTTCTAGACTGAAAGCTCTCAGGGACAGGGAGTAATACTTGTCTTACTAATCATTATGTGCCCACAGGACATATAAGTGCTTCTTCTTATTAAACGAATGCAGTCATGTCCAGGCTATTTCTTTTGCCTAACAGTCCCATATCCAGTTCCACTTTATCTACTCGGTAAATTCCTAGCCACCTTTCAAAGTGCAGTGTAAATGTCTCAATGCCTCCAAGAGTTTCCCCTAACACACTGTCTCCTCTCACCGCAATCCTGAAGGAGAACTACTTCCCTGGTATGTTTACTGTGTGCCCTATTATATCACTTCACACCACTCTCAAAACCACACCCCAATTACAACTCAACACATTATATTGTAGTTATATGATTATGTATTTGCTTCACACCGTGTTGCCAAAGTTTAGAAAATGGCAGTACTTTCTCATCTTAGAAATTCCCAGTACAATGCCCTGTTCCTTTCATATACTAGGTAAATGCTTACAAGCTGACTATAGTTTTTTAATTCAGTATCATTACCTTGCAACAAATTTGGAAGAATGCAAACACTTATGTCGCTGAATTCATTCTGACATTACATCCAAAAGACTTGTTCCACCTTATAATGTAATTAAGGATAAATTAAATTCAGATGACCATCATATCTACTCCTGTGGGCAAGAATCCCTTAGAAGAAATGGAATAGCCCTCAGTCAACAAAAGTCCAAAATGCAGTGTGTGCATCTTGTGTGCGATCTCAAAAACGACAGAATGATCTCGATTCATTTCCAAGGCAAACCATTCAACATCACAGTAATCCAAGTCTATGCCTCAATCACTTATGCCAAAGAATCTGAAGTTGAAAGATTCTATGAAGACCTACAAGACATTTCGCAACCAACACCAAAAAAAAAGTTGTTCTTTTCATCACACTGGAGTGCAAAAGTAGGAAGTCAAGAGACACCTGGAGTAGCAGGCAAGTTTGGCCTTGGAGTACAGAGTGAAGCAGGGCAAAGGATAACAGAGCTTTGCCAAGAGAACACACTGGTCATAGCAAACACCCTCTTTCAACAACACAAGAGAAAGCTCTACACATGGACATCACCAGATGGTCAATATCAAAACCAGACTGATTATATTCTTTTCAGCCAAAGATGGAGAAGCTCTACACAGTAAGGAAAAAACAAGACCTGGAGTTGACTACGGCTCAGATCATGAGCTCCTTATTGCAAAATTCAGACCTAAACTGAAGAAAGTGGAGAAAACCACTAGGCCATTCAGGTATGATGTAAATCAAATCCCTGATAATTACAGTGGAGGTTGACCAACAGATTCAAGGGATTAGATCCGGTAGACAGAGTGCCTAAAGAACTATGGGTGGAGGTTTGTAACACTGTACAGGAGGTGATGACCAAAACCACCCCAAAGAAAAAGAAATGAAAGAAGGCAAAGTGGTTGTCTGACAAGGCTTTACAAACAGTTGAGAAAAGAACAGAGGTGAAAGGTAGAGGACAAAGGGAAAGATATACCCAACTGATTGCAGAGTTTCAGAGAACAGCAAGGAAAGATCAGAAAGTCTTAAGTGAACAATGCAAAGAAATAGAGGGAAACAATAGAATGGGAAAGACAAGAGATCTCAAGAAAACTGGAGATAGCAAGGGAACATTTCATGCAAAGATGGGCACAATAAAGGACAGAAACAGCAAAGACCTAACAAAAGCAGAAGAGATTAAGAAGAGGTAGCAAGAATACACAGAAAAACTATACAAAAAGATCTTAATGACCCAGATAACCACAATAGTGTGGTCAATCACCTAGAGTCAAACATTCTGGAGTGTGAAGTCAAGTGGGCCCTTCTAAGAAGTATTACTACAAATAAAGTTAGTGCAGGTGATGAAATGGCAGCTGAGCTATTTCAAATTCTAAAAGATGATGCTGTTAAAATGCTACACTCAATATGTCAGCAAATTTGGAAAACTCAGCCTTGGCCACAGGACTGGAAAAGGTCCGTGTTCATTCCAATCCTAAAGAACATTCTAACTATCATACAATTGCACTCATTTCACATGCTATGAAGGTAATTCTCCAAATCCTTTAAGCTAGGCTTCAGCATCACATGAACTGAGAACTTACAGACGCACAAGCTGGATTTAGAAAAGACAGAGGAACCAGAGATCAAATTGCTAACATCTGTCGGATCATAGAAAGAGGAAGGGAATTCCAGAAAAATATCTACTACTGCTTCATTGACTATGCTGAAGTCTTTGACTATGTGGATCACAACAAACTGTGGAAAAATTCTTAAAGAGGTGAGAATATCACACCACTTTATCTGTCTCCAGAGAAACCTGAATTGAGGTCAAGAAGCAACAATTAGAACTGGACATGGAACAACAGACCAGTTCAAAATTGGGAAAGGAGTACATCAAGGATATACAATGTCACCCTGCTTATTTAACTTATATGCAGAATACATCATGCAAAATGCCGAGGTGGATGAAGCACAAGCTGGAATCAAGACTGCCGGGAGAAATATCAATAACCTCAGATATGCAGATGATACCACTCTAACGGTAGGAAGTGAAGGGGAACTAAAGAGTCCCTTGATGAGAGTGAAAGAGGAGTAAAAAGCTGGCTTAAAATTCAACACTCAAAAACTAAGATCATAGCATCTGGTCCCATCAGTTCAGTTCAGTCGCTCAGTCGTGTCCGACTCTCTGCGACCCCATGAATCGCAGCACGCCAGGCCTCCCTGTCCATCACCAACTCCCGGAGTTCACTGAGATTCACGTCCATCGAGTCAGTGATGCCATCCAGCCATCTCATCCTCTGTCATCCCCTTCTCCTCCTGCTCCCAATCCCTGCCAGCATCAGTCTTTTCCAATGAGTCAACTCTTCCCATGAGGTGGCCTAAGTACTGGAGTTTCAGCTTTAGCATCATTCCTTCCAAAGAACACCCAGGGCTAATCTCCTTTAGAATGGACTGGTTGGATTTCCTTGCAGTCCAAGGGACTCTCAAGAGTCTTCTCCAACAGCAAATAGATGGGGGAAAGTGAAAACAGTGACAGATTTTATTTTCTCAGGCTCCAAAATCACTGTGGACAGTGACTGCAGCCATGAAATTAAAAGATGCATGTTTCTTAGTGGGGGGGTGGGGCGGGGGGTGGTGTTAGCTATGATAAACCTAGACAGTGGATTAAAAAGCAGAGACATCACTTTGCCAAGAAAGGTCTGTATAGTCAAAGCTACGGTTTTTCCAGCAGTCATGTACAGATGTGAGAGCTGGACCATAAAGAAGGCTGAGCGCCAAGAATTGATGTTTTTGAACTGTGGTGCTGGAGAAAACACTTGAGAGTCCCTTGGACTGCAAGGAGACCAAACCAGTCAACCCTAAAGGAAATCAACCCCGAGTAGTCACTGCAAGGACAGATGCTAAAACTGAAGCACTAATAATCTGGCCACCTGATGTGAAGAGCGGACTCACTGGAAAAGACCCTGATGCTGGGAAGATTGAGGGCAGGAGGAGAAGGAACAGAGAATGACATGGTTGGATGGCATGACTGACTCAATGGACATGAATTTGAGCAAATTCAGGGATATAGTGAACAACACGGAAGTGATCAACCTGGTGTGATGCAGTCAATGGGGCAGCAGCGTCAGATACACTGAAAAACAACAACCAAGCACCTGAGTGCAACTATTTCATCACAATCTCACTATCAGATGTAACCACCTCTAAAATTTAAGCTATTTTTGGCCCTAACAGTATCTCAGAAAACGTTTTAATTGCACATTTCTCTGAAAAGTAGTAGAAATATTCCTATGACCACAAGTGTCTGAAACATAATAGGGGCATACAGGTGTTTTCCTAAATTAAACAGTTCTAGATTACAATTTTTTAAAGAGTGATATGGAATGACAGTAGACAAGAGCATTTAAGTGGTATAAACAAATGCACAGATTTTAACCAAAGTTCTAGTAGCATGACTGTAAGTTAACATCTCTCTAAATTCTCTAGTCTATAAAATGGAAACAGTATCTGCCTTGCCAAGTTTACAGACTGGCTATGGTAATCAAATGCAACAGTGTATACATCAAAGCAACCTGGGGACCATAAATTGGCCAATTCAACAAACACTGTATCCCCTCTGAACAAAGCACTGAGATTCAGAAACAAGTAACAGGTAGTCAGAAAATGGTGCTCTAGGAGAACACCCCATTTTTGTAACAATTTATATCACCTCATTAGCTATCCTGAAACAAATTTCTAACCTACTTAGGATTTTTAAAATAAACAATACCCTAATATAAAGGGGGGAAAAGATTAATATATAACGCAGTATATATTTCAGTAAAAATGCTCAAGCATATCAACAAAATTAGAAAGTATAATCAAGAGGTTAGATGCTAGGACATATATGGTAAATCACCATAAATATGACAGCTATGAATTTAGACCTTCCAAGACAGGTATGTTGTTTTGACACAATGGCATTGTAGTCAGTGACATGGATTTTCCAAAATGTTAACTGCTGATAAAGTTCCAACAACTTCAGTTAAGAAACTGAATTAACAGGACTGACATGTATACACTACTTTATATAAAATAGATAACTAGTAAGAACTGACTGTTCAGCACAGGGAACTCTATACAACACTCTGTAATGATCTATATGGGAAAAGAATCTAAAATAGAGTGTACATATGTATAACTGATTCACTTTGCTCTATAGCAGAAACATGACATTGTAAACCAACAATACTCCAATAAAAAGTAAACAAAAACATAGAAACTTAATTCCCCAAAACTGAATATATATTAAGATGGAGCTAGGGTCCAGACTATTTGTTTTCCTTCTGCATGAATATTCTGGGCATTTGAAAGCACTGTGGAAAGCAAAGGATTCTTTACAGTCTCTCCCATGCAGGATGTCATGCTCATTCCCCATGCACCAAAGTTCCTCCCACTAACTTCCACAACATCTCTTAAACAACAGTTGTTGTTGTTCAGTCCTTCAGTCATGTCCAACTCTTTGTGACCCCATGGACTGCAGCACACCAGGCTTCCCTGTCCTTCACCATCTCCCAGAGTTTGCTCAAACTCATGTCCATGGAGTCAGTGATGCCATCCAATGATGTCATCTTTTGTCACCCCCTTCTCCTCCTGCCCTCAATCTTTCTCAACATCAGGGTCTTTTAAAATGAGTCAGCTCTTTGCATCAGGTGGCCAAAGTGTTGGAGTTTCAGCATTTATTCCACTGAGAACCACTGACTGAGACAATCCAAACATATCATTATACTAAGTAACAGATGCCTAAAAGAGGTAGAAATTAAAGTGATCCGGAAATAGGAAAGCATGGAAAATCCACAAGTTAGCTAAGTCTTAGCATGATGTATCAGTCAAGCGAGGCTAGTCTATGTCACAGTGACACAGACTCCCCAAAATCAGCAGCCTAAAACAAAGCTTTGTTTTCTGCATAAACTAAACGTCAATCACAAATATATGCCCAGAATAGCAATGTTCATCTCTCACAGATTAGGCTAAGAAAGCTCCATTTCTACATGTCCTTAAATGACAGGGGGAAAGATCAGTTCAGTTCAGTTCGGTCGCTCAGTTGTGTCCAACTCTTTGCAACCCCATGGAGTGCAGCACGCCAGGCCTCCCTGTCCATCATCAACTCCCGGAGTTTACCCAAACTCATGTCCATTGAGTCGGTGATGCCATCCAACCATCTCATCCTCTGTTGTCCCCCTCTCCTCCCAACTTCAATCTTTCCCAGCATCAGGGTCTTTTTTAATGAGTCGGTTCTTCACGTCAGGTGGCCAAAGTATTGGAGTTTCAGCTTCAGCATCAGTCCTTCCAATGAACATTCAAGACTGATTTCCTTTAGGATGGACTGACTGACTGGATATCCTTGCAGTCCAAGGGACTCTCAAGAGTCTTCTCCAACAACACAGTTCAAAAGCATCAATTCTTCGGCGCTCAGCTTTCTTTATAGTCCAACTCTCACATCCATACATGACTACTGGAAAGACCACAGCCTTGACTAGATGGACCTTTGTTGGCAAAGTAATGTCTCTGCTTTTTAATATGCTGTCTAGGTTGTTCATAACTTTTCCTCCAAGGAGTAAGCGTCTTTTAATTTCAAGGCTGCAGTCACCATCTGCAGTGATTTTTGGAGCCCAAAAGAATAAAGTCAGTCACTGTTTCCCCATCTATTTCCCATGAAGTGATGGGACCAGATGCCATGATCTTTGTTTTCTGAATGTTGAGCTTTAAGCCAACTTTTTCACTCTCCTCTTTCACTTTCATCAAGAGGCTCTTTAGTTCTTCTTCACTTTCTGCCATAAGGGTGGTGTGTCACCTGCATACCTGAGGTTACTGATATTTCTCCCGGCAATCTTGATTCCAGCTTGCACTTCATCCAGCCCAGCGTTTCTCATGATGTACTCTTCATATAAGTTAAATAAGCAGGAGGAAAGATAGTATAACTCATACTCTGGCTTTTATTTATTTATTTTTTTATACTCTGGCTTTTAAAGGCTGACTATTGCTTCTGCTCACACTTGATGGGCAGTCATATGGCCGTGCCAGTGCTTCTCAACCAGAGCAACTCTGTCCTTCTAGGAACATTTGGAAATGTCTAGAGACATTTTTGACTGCCACAACTGGAATGGGGGAGATGGGGGCAGTGGCGGTGGTGGAGGGCAGAGTACTACTGGGTATCTAGTGGGTCGAGACCAGGGCTACTGCTAAACATCGTGCAATGCACAGTACAGCACCCCGTAAGAAAAATTTACCAAGCCCAAAATGTCAATAGGGCTGACAAACCCAGGCTGACAAACCCAGGACCAAGGCTAATTTCAAGGTCGGGGAGGGAGATAAAGAGAAATACAATATTACCAGGCACCAGAAGAGCCATGAGAATATTGATGAAATAGTACTACCACATGTGAGTAAGAATTTGCCAAGCTGAAGGAAAACCATAGGAAAAAGCAGAGGGACAGGAGTGTAGATGTTTCACCTTGAGCAGGTTTACAGTAGGAAGGGTAGGGGGAGGAGAAACAGCATTGGATCTGCATTAAAGAAAACCTTCGTGGCAGCAAGAAGATAGCTTTGCAAAGAGGAAAAGAAAACCAGTTAGGAGACAGTGATGAGTGGGCCTAGACTAGGGGCATGGGCAATGAAAACCAACAGGACACTTCTAGGCAGAACAAACGAGAATTTTTTTAGTCAACTGCATACAAGGAGTGAAAAGAAAACAGTCAAAAGATGGCCCATTTCCTAGATAGGTTTACTGAAAGATGAATAAAAGATTTGAAAGTGGTTAAGTAACAAAATCAGCTTTAAATATGCTGTATTAACAGCCCATTAAAGATGTTAAGCCTATGTGAAAGTCTCTAACACACAGATATTAGATAGAGTCACTGTAACAGAACGACAATCCCATTGCAAAGGGGTGATTAATGGGAAGCAGGACGTCAGCAAATGGGACAGAGGTATGTTCTTACATCTACCTATTTTCTGTTTTGTCCGTAGCCTTGCTATTAAACATAAGGTGCCACCTGAAGTTGACCATAGATCTAGAAGCAACTCCATGAAGTATAAACCCACAATAATTAAAATACTCAGTAAAATTAAACAGGCTGAGTGCTGCCTGGAGAGGCTCTCATGGAGATTCATGAACTGTGATTAATGAATGCTGCCATTTTTTAATTTCTCAGAAGTCTGTTTACTTTTGGATGATTACATTTGTAAAACAAACACAGAGGCATATTTTCTAGAAGTTATACATATCTTAGTCAAGGATCAAGTATGGGAATATTTGAGAAACTGCTTAAGTTTAACAAGAAAAAAAAAAAACAGCCTAGCCTGGTGAAGTATCATTAGAAAGAATTCTAAACAAGCGTGCACCAGGGGTGGAGCGGGAGAGGGCGCAAGCTTAATTCAATTACCTGAAGACCCAAGTTACCTGAAGCACAAGTTACAGCCTAGACTGAGCCTCATCAAAATGAGGGCAGCTGGAGGAAAACCTCCAAGAGTACAAGGACTTATATGCACAGTATTAATTGGCTCAGAAGGTAAAGAATCTGCCCGCAATGCAGGAGACCCAGGTTCAATCCCTGCATCCGGAAGATCCCCTGGAAAAGGGCATGACAACCCACTCCATTCTTGCCTGGAAAATCCCATGGACAGAGGAACCTGGCAGGCTACAGTCCATGGGTCACCAAGTGTTGGACACAACTGAGTGACTAACACTTTTCAATGATTATAAAGATTTAAGATAAGAATAATACAAAGAAACAAAAAGAACATTTTTGTGATAACTTTTAAGATGAACTACAAGGGACAAATTTTAAAATGTTTGCTGTTCACCCTCTGGGCTTAGGTTTAAATGTCATACTGGTATACCAATTTCCTAAATAATTTAATAATTAATAATCTTATTGTAAAATTAAGTTTTCTGAATGAATATATTAAAGGTTGCTAAAAGAAGTATCAATAAAGTCCTCTAGTTGACATGTTTTTTGTCTGCCAGCATATATTTTCCTTTCTGTAACAGTACTCTGATTTCCCAAGGAGAATCTACCTGGGAAGGTAGGATAATCCCACTTGTGCCTAACCATAGTCACCTCCATGGCATATCAGCTGTTTCAAAAATGGGAGAGGACCCAAGTCAGGCTAACGACAGCTCTAGGACTTCTGTTGGAACTACAGAAAAAATTTAAAAAGGCCTTTCTTTGCTGGACCTGAACTTGAAGCTGGGAGTAGTCAGTCTGGAGCCTGCCTGCCTGCTAAGTCACTGCAGTCGTGTCTGACTCTTTGAAACCACAAGGACTGTAACCCACCAGGCTCCTCTGTCCTTGGGATTCTCCAGGCAAGAATACTGGAGTGGGTTTCCATTTCCTACTCCAGGGGATCTTCTTGATCCAGGGATCAAACCCACTTTTCTTATGTCTCCTGCACTGGCTGATGGATTCCTTACCACTAGCACCACCTGGGACCCTACCTGAGACTTAAACTAACCGAAAGGGAAGCACAACCAGAAGACAGAATCCTGATGACACTGGCTCCTTGTGATCCCAGATCCAGCACTCTGAGCCCAACTCTGATTCAGACCAAATCAATGAATTCCCTTTTCACTTGACTGCAACGTATTTCCCAAATTAACTGAACAAAAATTGACTTGAGGACCTACTGTACAGCACAGAAAACTATACTCAATATTTTATGATAATTTATAAGTAAAAAAGACCTGAAAAAAAATATATGTATCTGAATCACTGCACTGTCCACTTGAAACTAACACGATATTGTAAATCAACTCTATGCTTCAATTTTTTTTTAAACTGAGTTAATAACATTCTCAGAGATAAGAGTAATATAATACAAACCACATATATCAACAATAATAACCAATAATTTTGTCAGTAACACAGATAACGAGTTACTTTAAAATAGCAGTTGCCAAACTGGTCTCCAGTCCACTTACTTACATGCTTAATTATTGAGAATTCCAAACAACCTTTGTTTACATGAGTTACACCTATTAATATTTACCATATCACAAATTAAAAATGTTTACTCTATCCAATTAACTTAATAAACCCATTACATATTAATATAAATGTTATGAAAAATAAGTATTTTCTTAAACAAAAAAGTCAATATTCAGAATGACATCATTTTTGTTTTGGCAAATTTCTTTAATGTCTAGCTTAAGAGAAGACAGCTGGATTCTCATAAGTGCTGCTGCATTCAATCTATTGTGATGTTTAATGTTTATGAAGAAAATACACCTTACACAGATAAGTAAGTAATTGGAAAAGACACGAATATTTTAATGGCCCTTTTATATAATGATGGCTGTTCATCTTTTATTCAACGCAAAATGCAACAAATGGCAATTCCTAAAAGTTAGTTGCAATGTGGAATCTGAAACTATCAGTGAATTTCTTGGCTCTGTTACACAAAAATCCACTGGTCCATATTACCCTTTGAATGGCTCTCCTACCCACACATGATTTGTAACATCATGCATTGGTCATCCAGAAAATACTGGTTCAATGAGTTATACAGACCTTCCCAGGGTTGACACATTTCTTATAGAATATATTTTTTTAAAATCACATTCTTAAATATCACCACCAATCTCATCAGAAAAATCTTTTAAGTATGGGGAAGCTGGCAAGCCCACGGTGACAGGTACACATTTTCCAGAAATCTAATTTTCACTTAAAAGACTAGATTCTTATCACTGGTAGCAACCAGTTATTATCCTTGAATGGCAGGCTCATTTCACTCACTTTCAAGGAAAATGCCTGCCAAATATCCAAGTCTAAGTACTGACAGTTTATTATTTTTTTAAGTAAAAATAAAAGTGGTGTTCCATTTAAAAAGTGGCGAGTGGTTTTCCTAGAGATGAACTTTGTACATAGATGTGCAGAAAAACTTTATGCACACCTCAATTTTTTAAATATTTATTTATTGTTGTTGTTTAGTGGCTAAATTATGTCCGACTGTTTGCGACCCCATGGACTGTAGCCCCACCAGGCTCCTGTGTCCGTGGGATTTCTCCAACAAGAATACTGGAGTGGGTTGCCATTTCCTTCTGGGGATCTTGCCCATCCAGGGATTGAATTCTATAGTCTCCTACATTGGAAGGCGGATTCTTTATCACTGACCCACCAGGGAAGCTCAATTTATTAACTTATTTAACATTTATGTGGCTGTGTTGGGTCTTAGTTGCATCATGCAGGATCTGCTGCAGTGAACAGACTTGTGGTGCGTGGGCTCAGCAGCCACAGCAGGTGGGTTTTACTTGCTCTGTGCACAGCACGCAGCACGGTGGATTTTAGTTTCCTCTCCAGGGAATCGAACCCGTGTCCCCTGCAGTGCAAGGCAGATTTTTAACCAGTGGACCACCAGGAAGTCTCCACACATTTATTTAATCATACTGAAAAGACATGCACTCCACGGTAGAGATTTTAAAAATTAAAACATTTTACTGCTTTACCAAGGAAATTTTTAAGTGAAATTGGCATTTTTTTTTCAAATGCTTAACATGTGTTTAGTACCACTGCCTTGATTCAAACTAAGGTGCCAGAAGTTTACCCACCACTGCTTCCTCATGATCAGTGCAAATGCCAACACAGCAACAGTGCACATAATGTCTGTTTTATTATAAGAATGATTTTGGTTTCATGAGCCCCTAGAAGGGACATGGAGATCCCCGGGAGTCTGTCAATCACACTTTGGAAAACACTGTTTTAAAAGATTGTAAAGTAGGGTGGATTTTAATAACTGGAAACTGAAAAATACATTTCATAAAACCTCATAATTGAAGACTATCAAGTCATCAAGCTTATTCTTTCAAACAGGGGCTATATCAGAATTCCCGCAGGTCACACCAGCCCTACTAAATCTATACTGAGTGGGGCCCTAACTTTAAAAGCACCCAGAGTCTGAGGTGCTATCAATTTCACAAAGCACTGATGTCGTCTGTACTAGTCTACATGTTTCACTTTACAAATTACCAGAAAGACAATGGAACAAACTGCAATGTCACGGATATATGAAACTAGTAAAAAGACTAATTACATAGAAATTGTGCCATTTTTCTTATTATTAGCCAGCTGCTTGATTTCAACATCTGTACACATAAAATTCTTCCTTCATCTAGTTTTGGTAGACCTGTATGACATAGATGCACTGAGTGTTACTTTAAACAATAATTTCTCTTTATCTCATCACATTAAGCACTACTTTCAGTTGTCCTCTCATCAGATGATTCAATTATTACAATGACTGGCCACCTACTGATATCGGATGCTCCAGAATTCACTAGTGAATACCATAGATAAACAACCTTAACCCAGTTTTACATTGAGAAATACATTTTGAAAAATGTAAAAGATCTGAATTACACACATTCATCTACATTAAGATTTAAAAAAATTATACCTTACTCATACCAAAGACAAATATTCAGCAGAAGTCCTTTTTTTTTTTTTTTTTAACATCATAAAGAAGATTGGGGTTTGATGAATTTTAAGTAAATTACTCCAGTGCATCAAGGACTGCAAAATAAAGCTTATACTGCATCAAAACAGATGAAGCAACGAAGATAAGCATACTAACATATCCAAACACTTTAAAATCAAGAGGTTCTTTTATTTTTTTTTAAACAATATAGACTCCCATGCCTCCTCCACTCCATTCTCATCCTGAATCCGTGTGTTTGGGGGATGGGACGTACAGCAGGAACAGAGAATATCCTGTTTTATTTTTTTAAATAGCTCGTCCAGATGCAACTACTGGCAAACCAGCACTTGTGAACTACTTCAGGTAATGTAAATGGAGAACTGATCATGCTCTCCTGGATGATCTCTAAAAAACTGCTAATGGGGCTTCCCTGATGGCCCAGTAGTTAAATAAGAATCCGCCTTGCAATGCAGGGAACACTGGTTTGACCCCTGATCCAGGAAGATCCCACAAGCTGCAGGGCAACTAAGCCCATGTGCCGCTGCTACTGAAGCCCAGGCCTAGAGCCTGAGCTCAGCCACAAGAGGAGCCCCGGCCACGAGAAGCCCTTGCACTACAACCAGAGAAGGCCTGGGCCCCGCAACAAAGACCCAGCGCAGCCAAAACTAAATAATTCATTTTTTTAAAAGAAGAACTCACTAGTTGGGCTTGTTGAACAACCGTCTCATAGTGTGTAAGTTAACCTCTGACAGTAAAATCTAAATCAATGCAACTCCCTTCTCAGGAACCAATGAAGTGACCAGTTAATTGTTGCCTACAAAATACAATGGTTTCCAAGCAGATCAACCCCCTATGAAGACCAAATTCCCACTGGGAGTTTAGATGCAAAGTTCAGCACCTAACCCAAGTCATTAGTCTTTAAAAGGAGCCCAAGTAAGCATTTTAGAATATGTTAAAATATCAACTTCCTATTTAGGATAGCAATGATAAACCAACTTCTCAGCAGGGGAAATACAGCTTCCTAAAACTTGCTACCAGACAAATCAAATGAATTGAAAAATGAAGAAAGGTTCAAACAGGAGACAGAGGGACAGACTTGGAAGCAAAAGAAATATGGCAATACCTTCAAGGAACCATGTGAATGTGTATATCCCTGTATTAAAGAATGTAAAGCTGACACAGTGAAACAGTTAAAAAATTTAAAAAAGAAGTCAGAGGACCCTGTAGCTCAACCATTTTGGAACTCTGATCTGGCTGCAACCCAAGCCAACTGAGTCACAATTTCTGGAAGTGCGATCCAGCCATCAGTATTTTGCAAAACTCCCCAAGAGACATCAAAACACAACCAAGGTTGAGAATCACTGCCTTAAACCTTAAGAGTAAAAAACAACAACAACAACAAAAAGATGAACGCCACACAGTAACAAGTTTTCCAAAATGCAAACAATTCTCATTTAAAATGTAAACAATGAAGTATAGACTTTAAATTTAAAGGTATTTAGAATTATCACCAACTTTAAATTAAGATGTAAAAACAGACTCTTTACAGTATGTAGTAGCCATCTGACCTATGATATAATTCACAATAGTAAATAATCAAAACTTAAGTTTTAAGATTCTAATGAGCTACCATCTCAGTTCTACATAGGTAAGTGCTACCCTAGTTTTTATCCACTCTCACGGTTAAAACAAATTTTCCTGGATGCCAAGTACACCATGTAATAGTGTCAAGGTGACACAACCTAAAATACTTTGTTCCTGAGAAGCTGGAATTTAGCCACATTTCCTATCACCAAAATTACACATTTTAGGATGAGGGGGAAAAAAATCCAAAAACTCTAAATATGACTCATTACTAAGCATATGTTTTGGCATATTATCTGTGCTAACAGTACTGAAAGTTGCTCAAATGAATAGTATCTAGACATATTTGTCAACTGCTTGAATTTCTCTTTTCTTTTTTGATGTTTTTTTAATTTCTCTTTTTAAAACAATTAAATCTTCATCAACTGTGGAGCAAAAAATCCAAAATTTAATAATTTAACAAAATGGTATTAAATTCTGGTTTAGGTTTATCTAACTCCTTTAACTTTGGTGTAGAAAACAATGAAATCAATTGAAACCATTTCCATCAGATTAGTTTTACACATAATAGTCACTTTTAATCATCACTAAAGCAAAACAAAAATTTCTGCCTAACTACACAATCTTGTAGGGTACAAAAATAAAGGAAATCCAAACATGTACAAAGAGCACTGAAATGACTAACATGTTCACTGAATGAAAAAAACTGGGGGGAAAAAAAAGAAAGAAGCATAAGCTAGAGGGGGACACAATAGAACTAAGTTTACACATAAGAAAAATAATGTATGTTCTCACCAAAATGGACAAAATTTTAGATGAGACTAAATATGCGTTTTACATATAATGAGGCAGATCCTGTAGGGTTAACTGCCCTAGTAGAGGCTTCAGCAATTCACGGCTCAATTAGAACAGTGTCTAATGATGTTACTATAACACCAGCTCAATCAGAAAAAAAACAACTTCCAAGCCAGAGAGCTGGAGTGTGACTGGACAGCATAAATTAGTTTAACACTTGGGCAAGGGGTGGGGGGTGGAGGGGAGGATCTGAAGGGGAATGCAGAAAAATAAATTAACACACAAATAGTGAAACAGCTCAACTAAAATGTAGCTTAAGAAAGTGAAGCACAGGTTTTTTATAAGCAAATAAGACTTGCTGCTTCCCAGTATAAGCAGAATTGCTTCGAACAGCAAAGCCATCGAAAAAGGTCAATGATGCACATAAAACTTATTTCAAAAAACTTCACAGTGACTTTCTCAGCACAGGTTTTCATTAAATCTGAAACCGCCTTGCAGTTTTTTCTAAGCTTAAGATACACAACCAAGGAACTTAACTAAACAAAGAAGTTTCTACACAGGCATTTAATTAAAAAATTAAGATGCAATATCTCTTTAAAGCAAGTTCCCCCCAAACCTGGAAAGCAAAGAAAAAGCCACTTCTATTAACAGATTCACAAAATGTTATATCAATTTTCTCTATAAAGGGTTTTAGTTTTAACTCCAACAACTTAAACCTACACAATTCATCACCACCCTTAGACCTAAACAGACTCCAAATTTTAAACACCTGGCCTACCTTTATTATATTTGTACTGTAACAAACCCAAAGTAAAACCGTAACATTTAAGGAAGAAACATTAATTTAAAAAATCATACTTTAAGATGATAATGGTATTAATCATTTACAACTTGAAATGTCAAATACTACTCAAATCCGAACTTTCCAAAAGAGAAAATAAATCCTTTAGCAGAAAAAGAAAAGCTGCACACTAGCACTCCCCAACTGAAATAAATTTGGTCTAAGCACAACACAGCAAAGACAACGTGTGAAAACTGCAATAAAAATTACTGAAATGCAGTTGACTAAATCTAGTAAAGTTCGTAAAGGTATTTATTTCTGTATTTTCTATTAGGACTAAATAGTTTCTACCAGAAAAAAAGTACTGAACCTTCTTTTTAAGCACTCTGAAACTGAAAGGATGCTAAGTCTTGCAAAAGTCAAAGGTTGTTAAAATCAGCCAAGACAACGTGCTTTTAGAAAGTCAATTCAGACTAATTAAAATGACTCCCCATTATATTTACTATTCCTAAATAAACTAGCAGTTTCACCTTTAAACTACAGCCTAAAAACTAAAGGCATCAAGAAACTAAATTCAAAATAAACTATTTGGAAACAGGCACATATACTTATTTTCAAAAATTTTACTACGGTTTTCTAGGGGGAAATATTAATAATCATCAATTTTCAGTAGAGTTTTATTTTTTTAAACCTCTCTATATTGCACACCCCCCCCCCCCGAAAAAAAATCTTTCAAGTTAACGAAACACACCCACTTCTTCGAAAATCTCAAACTCAGCTTGAGAAATCACAAGAGCAGTTTGGGGCTTGAGATGGAGCCACCGCCCTACACAGCCTACACCGATTTCACGCTCGGTACTTGCAGTCGGAGCAATAAAATAAGTTGGCTCTTATTTTTCATTACGAGTGCGGGGCGGGGGGGTGGAAGCGGGCTGGTCAGTTAGGTGCTAATAATGTTTCCTGCACGCCGCCATCACCCACGGTACTCAAAAAAGTAAAGTCAACAAACCAAAGCCAGAAACACGAACTGGAGTGACACAACCAGGAAGAGAAAATAAGGGACAAAGAAAAAAAAACAACTGCTCGAGAAAAGAAATGAAGAGAGACCATTCACAACTTTCATTCAGACCGAAGGCAGCCCGCTCCCGCCCGGGCCGACACGCTCCGCCGTGAGGGACGGGGGAACTACCTCAGAACAACAAAGAGCGGCGACGGCCGCGGCAGCACGCCCAGCGCGGGCTCCACTCGGTTCCGCCGCGGACCCCGCGGGCAGCTCGGGGCCGCAGGACCGACTCCGGAGCCCGAGAGATGCGAGGCGCCGCGGCCCGGCTCGGCCCGTCAGGCGGCCGCGCCGGCTCTCCGGGCCGGGCCCGCCGGCTTCCCGCGCGCGCTCCCCGCCGCCGCCGGGAGCCCGCCCCGGGGCGGGGAAGCCGCGGGCGGGGGCGCGCGGGCCCAGCCCGGGAGAAGGGGAGGGGGACATGGCGCGTTACCTGGGCCCGGGCGACGGCGAGGGGCTTCCGCTCTCCCGCCGCGGCTCGTCCCTCCGCCCGGCGGGCTCCGGCGCGCTCCTCGCCCCGCGCCCCGAGGCGTCCGGGCCAGGCCGCCCGCTCCTCGGCGCCGCGCCCCTGCCCGCGCGGGCCGGGCCGCCTCCGAGCTCCCGGGCCGCCCCGCGGCAGGGCCGGGGCAGGGGGATTGCCCCTCTCTCGGGGCGCCCGGCTCCCCTCACCCGCTCCCGCCCCTTTGGGCGGCCGCGGAGCCGAGGGGAGGGCGGGAAGGGAGCCTCCGGAGGACAGCGGGCGCCTACGAACGCGGGCTCCGCCACTCGAGCCGCTCCGTTACCGCGGCGGTGGCGGCGGCGACGACGACCAGGGCCGTGTTGTTGCTGCCAACTTGTCGGGAGGACACTGAGCATGCGCGCGCGGAGACCACATCCGGGTAATTTCAGGGTTTGGCCCTCTTCTCCCCCCGCTCCCCGCCTCCCCGCGCTGCTTTCCTTTCTCTTCGCTGCCCCCGCCCCGCACCCCCCGCCGGAGTGTCGGGAGGGTCGCTCTGCGCAGGCGCCCGCTGGCCAGTGCCGGCGGCGGGGAGCTCCGAATCCCGGCCTGGTCCCGGGCCCCGGCGGGGTGCGCTGCCCGCAAAGATCGCGGGAGCGGCTGCGCCCTGGGCGTCCCTTTGCCACAAAGTACCCAAACAGCGCGGGAGAGCTCGGCGTGTTAGTGGGTTTCTAGTAAGTTTATAAACAACGATCAGGAGGGCCTCGTTTTTTTGTTTTGTTTTTGTTTTTTTTGAGGACCTGCGTGGCCGCAAAAAAATGAGACTTTTTAACAGCTTTGCTTTGGGGAGAACGTAGCTGTAGCGGGTTATTTGGGAAAGAAACTGGAGTGACCGTACCTTCCCTCTCCGCCATTCCTGGGTCCCTGGATCCAGAGGTGTTTAAACTCACGAGATGCCTTCTTCGGTTGAGCAGGACAGATCATGGAACCACAGATTTGAGAGCCTGAACAGGTATTGAAATTCCTGAATGGTTCCTGTTGGAAGAGGTATAGGCGAAACCTCGGAGTTGGATGGGACTTTCGGGTCCTACAGCACACCTGTTAAGTAGGTTACCTGCTGGGTAAAGGAAAGATGTAAACTCCACTTTTGACCTTATACTTGTGCTTTTTGAAAAGTTTACAAGATGAATGCATTTACTCGATGTTTTTAAAGTTTCAGAAAACACATACTATTTACATATATATTTTTTTCTCACCAACCAGGAAATATTTCTGTTGAGGGTCCCACCAAGATTACTATCGGAAGGGAAGTCTTGTCGCTCAGAATCTGTCTTCTCCCCCAACCAAGTTTTACTCCCAGGCCCCTAACCCCATCCTGTGCTCTTTCCTTTTCTGCCCAACAGCCTCTAAAACTGTCGTCTTCAAACTGGTGTTCCCTGGGCTTTATGAAGACTTTCCAAGACTAGTTTTAAGGTGTTCATTTCCAGATGCCTCACTAGCGTGTGTTCTATGGTCTAAAACCGCTCAGTTTGGGACTTTCCTGGCCATCCAGTGGTTAAGCCTCCAGGACACAGGTTCAATTCCTGATGAGGGAACTAAGATCCTGCATGCGACCAGATTTTTTTTTATTATTAATTGTTCAGCTTAAGAAAGCACCTGAAGACACAGCATCCCCTTTCAAAACTGTTCAACTCCCACCATACAAACCCAAGTAAAAACTCACCCATTACTCAGACGCATAGATGCAAGATGTAGAAAACCTCTAGGACAATTCAGAGGAACGTTCAGAAAAATTTGTGTCCTGCTGAAAAGTGACTCAGAACAAATGGGTTATAAGTTGTACAAGTCAGGTGGCTTCCAGTTCTTTGCTATCAACAGCATTGAAGGAAAGTTTACGTGACTTGATAACAGATCACCGTGTGACTCTTGGGCAGTATACTTGGAAGAACTTAGAGAACGAGTAATATTGCTAAATCTAAACTTCTTCCATTCCTATCTCTAGTAGTTATCTGTACACACGCATCTTGTCACCTTTGCCGTACTCTATTGGAAGCAAATCACCAGTCCCACCCCCATCCAAGGGAAAGAGACCACACCGGGCATGTATTCCTGGAGGCCAGATCCTGTGGGGCCACATTAGAGTCTGTCTGTTCACTCATGCAAGGGACAGTTCCTATAAGCTCAACCTCCCCATAATTTCTTCGGATTCCTTTCAGGTCCTGGTTTAAGGAAAACCTGACTTCCCTGGGGCACCATTTCCCCTTCCCCCCTCAATAGTAGGTCCTGTTTTTTCACCCGTGAGCCTCCTAGACTGGCCTTGGAGGTGAGGTAAGCATCCTGCTTGCACTGGCACCGTGTTTCGAGACCATCCTCTCTCTTCCCGATTCACCTGCAGCTTTAAGTCTTGTCATCCAGTGTCCCTCATCCTTGCTCACATTCCCCCTCATTTTTTTCATCATTTGCTCTCATCAGGCCCTCCAACACCATTTCAGTCCTAATCCCAGGCAGTTATCCTATAGCATGTATACTCCGACGATCATCCACCTTCCCTAACCTCTCAGTTCCTTGACCTCTCCTCCGAGGATCTAGTCCTACCCTCACTGTGCCTCTCGTTCCCTTGGCATAATCACGGGAGCCTCATCAAACTTGGCAACTTTCTTCATCATCACAATTTCAAACACCTCTCTCTGAACACTACCTCCCGTTTCCATATTTCCCTGTAGTACTCTAACCCCAACAGTTCTGCAACCCACTTACCACTCTTTCCCATCCTTAAAAGTGAGTCGCTCAGTCACTCGCTCACTCTTTGAGACCCCATGGACTATACAGTCCATGGAATTCTCCAGGCCAGAATAGTGGAGTGGGTAGCCATTCCCTTCTTCAGGGGGTCTTCCCAACCCAGGGATTGAACCCAGGTCTCCCGCATTGCAGGCAGACTCTTTACCAGCTGAGCCAGTCCCGTCCTTGACCAACTTAAATCCTGGCCAGTCATCCCACAGTCGCTCTCTTGCACACACTCTCAACCCTCTCCCCTCTTCCCACCTCATCGTGCTTACTGGGCAAAACCACAGCCCTGAATCAAGCCCGCTCTCCATCTGTTTCATGTCGGCCCTGTGCATCTGACTGTGGCTAAAGAACACAGTCACTAACCGGCTTCACTTTGATTTCATCACCGTGAACTGCACATGGGCCTTTAGTGCTTGCTGCCCAGGAATCCTCCTTCCCTCCTCCGTTCTTCTAGATGTCAGACCTTCTCTGTCCTCCAACCTGTACCCTCTTCCCTCCCATCCTCACTGATTCACGACCTTGCTTCCTATTCCACTGAGAACGTTGAACCAATGACACAAAAACTTCCACAGAATCTCGCTGTCTCATCTACCCATAAACCTCATGCTAGCCTCTGTAACCTCTTCTCCACCCTCCCTTCCATTATACAGGTGAATTTTCCATGCTCCGAACTAAAGCTAGTGCCCTCGCTAAAGGCAGGAGACCTCAATATTTGTCTTGTTTGATCAAGATTATCACCATGACTCCACCATTGTCCCCCCTCCTCTTTTATCAGTGTTTCCCTCTCTACTGGCTGATTCCCATAAGCTTATAAACAGCTCTTATTTCTCCAGTCCTACAAAATCTTCTATTTGATTCACTTCCACTAGCAATAACCTTCCCATTTTTCTGCTTCCTTTACAACAAAACTCCTAAGAGTTTCCTGTGCTTTCTCTTGTTCTTCTCCCACTCTAGAGCAATATAACATATACCATATGGTACAATTAATATAAAGATCAAAAGCATGCCAAATATAATGTGTATGTTACGACTGTACACATGTGTAATAGATTCACATCAACACACATGAGATTACGTATGTGTGTATTTTATGTTTTGAGCCAAGAGGGTCTCCCACACGCTCTTAAACCCCCTCCATTCATGCTTTCATCCTTATCACCGTATCAAAACTGTTCTTATTGAGGTCAACAGTGAACTTCACATTGCCTAAGTCCAATGACCTGTTCTCAACTATCATCTTAAATTGACCTGTCTGTAACAGCTGACACACCTAACCACTTGATTCACCTTTAAAAAAAAAAAAACAAAACCTGCCCCTTCTTGCTTCTCCTCATCACTTCATCAGATCCTTCATTCCCTGACTTCTTTCTTTTTTGTTGATTCTGTCTCTTCTCCCAGACCTCATAATGGCCCAGGGCTCATTCTTTGGATTTCTTTTGTTTTATCTACTCACATTTCACTGGTGATCTAATCGGGTCTCCTGACTTGCAGTACCCTGTAAGATATATGGTATCATCATATAGGATGACAACTCCCAAATTTATACCTTTATCTCCAACTCCTCATCTGAACTCCAGATGATGATACCAGCAGCCTGCTACAGGTCTTCTCCCTCAGATCTCTTCAGCCCAACAACTTCCCTATCTCTGCTGATGACACGTCCATCCTTGAAGTTGCTTAGACCAAAAGCCCTGGAGTCATGCTAGACGTCCCTCTTTCTTATCCATCCCATGTCCAGTCCAGAGCCAAAGTATCCCTTACCACCTCCATTGGCCCCTGGTCTGTTCCACCATCACCTGATGCTACAGTTAGTCTTCTCAAAGTTCTCCCTGCTCTCATGCTTGCCCCTTAGAGTCTATTCTCAGCATAACAGCCAGAGTGATCCTCCTAAAATATACGTCTGCTTAAATCCCTTCTGTGGCTCCTCATTTTGTTCAGCCTAAAAGTCTATATCCTGTACCACGGCCACGCTTCTGATCCTTACCTCTCTGATCTCATCTTCTGTTCCTCCTCTCCTGGATGACTCTGCTGTGGACTTACTGACCTCCTACCTGACCTCAGAAGACACCAGCCAAGCTCTTAAGATAGGACCTCTGCATTAACTGTCCCCTCTTCTTGCCACCCACTTCCCCAGATATCTGCACTGCTAACTCTCTCACCTACTTTAGTCAAATGCCATCTTCTCCCTGAGGCCCACCCTGACCTTTTTAAAATCACAATCTATTCTGAACCCTCATCCTAAACCCCACGTCCCCCTTCCCCTGCTCTGTCCCCCCATAGCTCTTATCTTCTCACAGACTGTACTGTCTACTTATGTGTTCCATGTACTGCTTATTGTCATTTCCCCTGGAATGTAGGCTCCACAAGAGCAGAGATTTGTCTGTAGTGTTTACTAGTTTATCCCAAGTGCCTAGAATTCCTATTGCCATGTAGGAGGCGCTCAGTAAAAATTTGTTGAATGAATGAACAAAATGTTTCATGCTTCTATCCTTACAAGTGTGAACTAGAAATAGAGTTGACTCTGAACCCTATTTTATTCCAGCAAAAATATTTTACACTTTAACAGTTGTTTTTTTTTTTTAATTGGAGGATAATTGCTTTACAAAGTTGGGTTCCTTTCTGCTGTGATTTTAACAGTTGATCAAAATTCATGATATATAATTTAGGTAAATTAGATATTCAAAATTGAATCAAAAATAACAAAATTGTATTGGTAATACGATCAAGATAAATGTTTTAAACTTAGGGACTGAGAGCTTTTTTCAATTTTTTATAAGGAAACACAATAGGCTGATCAATAAAAGACTGTGCAGCCTAAAATATCACATTAAAACGTTCAGGGGCAAGTGGAATAGAAATACAAGATAAGGAGAAAAAGAATTGTGTTAAATTTCTCTTAAAGAATTGCTTGTTCATGTTTTTTTAAATGGACGCTAGATGCATCATGGTATTTAGAGTCCCTTGGATACATTTAAAGAATGATGTAACAATCTTATTTTTAATGGCAATACCTGTAATATGCCAGAAATTATTTAAACTTAAGATGAAACATTTTACATATGACCTTTAAAAATACAAGAAGAAACATAATTTGTCAAATTTCTTTTAGGAGGTAAGTAAGAAATTTTGAAGACCACAGCCGCAGAGGAGCTAAGCTGCCACCTTTCCTAAAACCTCCCTGAATGAAACGTCTCATTTCCCAGATCCATCCTGTCCTGGGCAGGCAAAGGCTTGAAAGCTTTCTTCCTCTTTTGTCTTTTTTGATGGCTCCACCTCCTGTGAAATGGAACTTCCCCAAAGACCCTGATGGTGGGAAAGATTGAAGGTAGGAGGAGAAGGGGGCGACAGAGGACAAGATGGTCGGTTGGCATCACTGACTCAACGGACAGGAGTTTGAGCAAACTCCGGGAGATGGTGAAGGACAGGGAACCCTGGCATACTGCAGTCCACGCGGTACCAAAGAGTCAGACACAATTTAACATCTGAACAACGAAAGGGTAAGGAGAATCCAGAGCTTTAACCTTTTCATCCCAGAAGTAGAGACAGAGAGCTCTCACCTCTTGCACTGCCCACCTAGGAAGGAATAGGATAATACAGTATTCCTCTGGAAATGGCCTAGCAGTTAACAGCTCACAGTTCCAGGCAAGAGTTAGTACATAGAGATTTTAGAGTTAACCCAGCATTTTGTTTTATATTTACAGTTATCCAAGTTGCTTTTGCAAAATCACTTGACTTTGATTAACCTGAATACTACAAGTGATTCCCACATTCCTAAAAGCACTATAGTAAACCCTGTCATCTCCTTTGACTTAAAGTATGACTGACGTGCATTTTACTTTTCAAGTGATTTGTTCTTTTAGCTTTGTTTTGTTTAGTCACTAAGTCAAGTCTGACTCTTTTGTGACCCCTGGGCTGCAGCCCACCAGGCTCCTCTGTCCTTGGAGATTTTCCAGGTAAGAATATTGGAGCGGGTTGCCATTTCCTTCTTTGGGGTCTCTTCCCAGCCCAGGGATCGAACCTGTGTCTCCTGCATTGCAGGCAAATTCTTTACACTGAGCCACCAGGGAAGCCCTCTTAGCTTTCTAGGTGGCCAAAGCCAGGCTCAATGAGGAAGAGAGTAGACAGATGGAGCCAAGGCTCCATTCCCTTCCTTCCTCTGTCCCTCTCTCTCTTTTTTCTTTCCTTAGTAAATGCCTGTAAGAGCCAGATCCATCAAGGGCCACAAGAGCAACTGTGAACAGAAGCTGACTGAATCCCAGAGTGGAGCATGGGGATGGGGTGGGGAAGGGAATGTGAATGGAGCGTGAATCCATAGTCTCTGTTCAAAAGATTTAATTGAAACTTGAAATTCAGAGTGACTAGAATGTATCTTCTTCTTTGTCTCCTTTAAGACTCAGTGATCCTCTAGGATCCCTGGTGTTTTTCTGGGTTGGGCACCCTTTCTTTCTGCTCCTAGACTGGACTGTGAGTTCCCTGAGGACAGAGGTTCTCTTTTCTGGCCCTCTGCAGAATGTCTAACACTGGGCCATTCATGGAATGTTTGAATGTTTGTTGAGTGAATGCGTGGAGGGGAGAGGTGGGAGCTAAGACGGGAAGATAGGTTTGGAGCCAGGCTGTGAAGGAAGACATGCTCATGAGTTGAACTCCAGCGGAAGACAGATACATTTGGGTTTTGTTTACAGTTTTATTGAGGTATAATCTGCATTAGACTATAATCTACATTAACTTTTTTTAAGTAGAGAGTGAATTTAGGTAAATGTATACATCGTGCAATTACTACGATGACCCAGTTTTAGAACACTCCCATCACTCCAGAATGTTCCCTTCTACCCCTCTGCAGTCAGTCCTCACCTCCATACTCCAGACCACAGGTAACCACTGACATGCCTCCTGTTGCTAAGGTTTTGGTTTTTCTAGAATTTCACATAAATAAAATCTTATAGTATGTGGTTTTTTGTAACTGGGTTCTTTCACTCAGCATGTTGTTTTTGAGATCCAAAATACTGTTGTATGTATCAGTACCTAGTTCCTTTTTATTGTTGAGTAGTAGTATATTATGCTGTCGTTGTTTCGTTGCTAAGTTGTGTCCTACTCTTTTGCAACCCCATGTACTATAGCTCACCAGGCTCCTTTGTCCATGGGATTCTCCAGGCAAGAATACTGGAGTGGGTTGCCATTGCCTTCTCCAGGGGATCTTCCCAACCCAGGATTGAGCTCACATCTCCTAAATTGGCAAGCAGATTCTTCAAAATGTTAATGATCAGTGAATAGGATAAAGGCCATATGGAAGTTCTTTGTACTATTCTTGCAAGTTTTCTGTAAGATTAAAATTTTTTAAGCCACTTGCCCACGTGATAAAGTTCCTTCAGCAGTACCACTGGAATTTGAACCCTCTGTAGCCTCCAGCCTTCCACACACTGCTTTGTGGAGCTGCCCAGTGACCCTAATAGCTGTTTGCTGAAGCCAGGCCCCAACAGGGCCTCCTGACCTGATGCCCCAGGAAAGAGGGGGCCCAGGTGCCTTGGAGCAGTGTTTCTCCAACTTTGAACATGCACACAAATCACTCGGAGGTCTTGTTACAATGCAGAATCTCCTTCAGTGGATCCAAGGTGGAGATGGAGTGTCTGTGTTTCTAACAAGTTTCCAGAAGAGGCAGATACTGCTGGTCCCTGGATCAGAGTTCCAAAGGCAAGGTCCAGAACTCTAGGGCCTAAAATGCAAAATTTATGGGGGAGGGGAGGAATAGAAAGGAATGTTTAGGAGATGGTCCACGGTTGTGATTCTATGTACTTTAAATGCTCTTCAACCAAAAGCTTTCATTTTTCAAACATTCTGTCATTCAATAAAGACACAGAGTGAGCCTAATGGGGTGCCATACTTTAGAGTAAGGAACTGAATGATGATTAACATTAACTGAAAGAGTTATAATTTATCCAGTCTTTCCTTGTCCTAGGAGACTCCAAATCAGCCTTAAATCTAGACAGATTTTAGCCCAACAAGTGAACTTGTCATCCAACAGTCTCACTTCGCCTCACAGGCACAAGAGAGAACTTTGCAGGCAGGGAGCCCTGTAAATGATGATTTCGTCAAAAGCAGAAACAAAACATTTAAAAAACAGTTGGCATTTGTGCTGTGGCATCATTTTAGTGACATAATAATTTTATAATGAGTGTTTGTACAAAGGACTTTTAGCTTTCAGCCCTGAGGGGGAAGATATCTTACCTTAACATCACCAACATCTTTTATTATTTTTAAAGCATTTTTATTGGGAGACAACCTTGAAGGAAACAATTGACCTTACCTAGGACCAAAATTACAGTTACTACCTTTTCAGAGGTTTGAGGATAATCAAGTGCCATCTTTTAGGGAAGAGGCATTTGAAGAAGGATCTTCCCTAGTGGCTCAGTGGTAAAGAATCCATCTGCCAATTTAGGAGCCATAATGCGGGCTTGATCCCTGGGTCGCGAAGATCCTCTGGAGGAGGAAATGGCAACTCCAGTACTCTTGCCTGGGAAATCCCATGGACAGAGGAGTCTGGCGGGCTACAGTCCATGGGGTCACAAAGTGGCGGACTCAACTTAGCGACTAAACAACAGTTTGAAGAAGAAGGATGCTGTGAGCCTTTGAGCAGCATACACCTCACATCTACCTCTCAGGAAGGAGCCCTGAAAAGGATAAGGATACCTGGTTCCAAGACTCAGCCTTTCAGTCCCCTTCTTCCAGGAAAACCTTTGGCCAGGGACCTCCCTGGCGGTCCAGTGTTTGGGAATGTGCCTGACAGTGCAGGGGATACAGGTTCGATCCCTGGTGCAGGAAGATTCTGCTTGCTGTGGGGCAACTGAGCCCATGCACACAACTGCTCTAAAGCCCGCTGCACCCCAGAACCCGTGCTGTGCAGCAAGAGAAGCCGCCGCAATGAGGAGCCTGCGGACTGCAACTGAAGCATGGCTCATGCTCTGCAACTAGAGAAAAGCCCGCACCCAGCAACGAAGACCCAGGGTAGCCAATAGATAATTACAATTAAAATTAAAAAAAAGAAGTGGCCAGCAGGACCCTCACTCTCTGAGGCTCCCAGAACACTTTGAGCCCACTGAGAGTTTTCTTTCCCTTTTTCCCGGTGGTGGCTGATGCCTCTCTGCTTTTGCTTCTTCCCTTTTCCTTTGCCTGGCTGACTTTCACTTCCCAGGCACAGCTGATAAGCTGCCCCCAGCTGCTGCCTTTGAACTGTCCCTACACACTTCCTGCCCTCTGCTCTCTCCTTGCCTTGGTTATCCAGAACTGGCTGGAGCCTGGCCCACAAGGTGACCCCTGTGAGGAAGCCTGGCAGGAGCCACGGTCTACTCCTAAGACGTCCGGGGGCCACAGCCCTCTCCCAGGCCAAGCGAGCCTCCTCCATCGCTGGAAATGAGAAGGCCCTGGACGCCACTTGTGGTCAAAGCTGTTTCCTCACCCTCATCCTTTCTGGGGGAGGCTGATTATCAGGTCAGCTCCTACCCGGTTCAACAGTAACCCCTATCTTCTCTAAATAAGACACCCTGGGACTTGCCTGGTGGCCCCATGGTTAAGAATCTGCATGCCAACGCAGGGGACACAGGTTGGATCCCTGAGCTGGAAATATTCCATATGCTGCAGGACAACTAAGCCCATGGGCCACAACTACTGAGCTGGTGCGCCATAGCTGCCGAAGCCCTTACAGCTGGAGCCTGTGCTCCACAAGAGAAGCTGCTGCAATGAGAAGTCCATGCCCCGCAACCAGAGAGTAGCCCCGCTCACTGCCACTAGAGAAAGCTCGCATGGAGCAACAAGGACCCAGCACAGCCCAAAATAATAAATGAATAAATAAAAGCTCTGGCTCAGAAGCCCCCTCCAGCCTGGATGTCCGCCCCCCGCCCCTCAGCTGCTCTCCCCAACACAGATAATCGGCTTCAAAGGGGAGTTTAGACTTGGTCTGAACTTAACCCGAGGCTGCACTTGTTAGAATTCGCATCTGTTCCTCCCTCCTAACCACAGTCCACAAGGCTCCTTGGTAAGGGTTCTTTGTTGAAGTGTTTGACCCAAAGGCCCTGGAGGGCAGGCTCATGCCCTTCTCCCCTACAGCCTACCCTCTACCCTCCCTGCTCCCCCAGGGAGCAAATCAGAACCGATTCTTCAGCCAAGGACAAGGCTACGGTGAGCAATCATGGACCAAGCCAGGGATTTGCCCTCACTCCCGTCCCTACCTTTCCAACTCTCAGTCATCCAAAGCGCCCAGCCCTCTGCTGAGCAATGACTTCATCCCAGCTGATCTCATCGGAAAAACCACAAGCCCCCAGCTCGCACTTGATTCCCTGCAGTCTTGTGTGTTTGCATCTCCCTCATTAGGAGACAGTAACACGGTGGTGGGGATTATGGATGGGCTGTGGAGTCAAAGGGACCTACGTTCACATCCGGCTCCATCGCTGTGTTCCTGCAAGTTACTGAAACTTCTCAGCTTTATTTTTGGAGAAGGCAATGGCAACCCACTCCAGTACTCTTGCCTGGAAAATCCCATGGATGGAGGAGTCTGGTGGGCTGCAGTCCATGGGGTCACAAAGAGTCGGACACGACTAAAGCGACTTAGCAGCAGCAGCAGCTTTATTTACTTCATCCAAAAAAATAGGTACCCTCACACTTCTTTAAAGCTTTTTCCTTGAGAATTGACTGAAAATTCTCTCAACAAAAATTTAGTGAGTGTCTACTCTTTGCCAGGCACTGCCCTGCTGCTGCTGCTGCTAAGTTGCTTCAGTCGTGTCCGACTCTGTGCGACCCCATAGACGGCAGCCCACCAGGCTCCCCCATCCCTGGGATTCTCCAGGCAAGAACACTGGAGTGGGTTGCCATTTCCTTCTCCAATGCATGAAAGTGAAAAAATAAAGTGAAGTCAGAACTTACATTCTAGAGACAATAAGCATGTAGCCAAACAAATAATGTAATATTATACAGTAATAACTGTTACTTAAAAAAAAAATTACCACAGAGAATGACTAGATTGGGAGAGAGGGTAGTGTTTTAAATAGGATGATTAGGGAAGGTTGTCTGAAGATATGCCATCCAAGCAGACCTGAAGTGTAAAGGAGTGAGCTATGAAAAGTCGGGGGAGAGCAGGTATAAAGATCCTGAAGCAGAAATGAGCTTGGTAAACGCAACAACAGTAGGATCAGTGCAGAGAGAACAGAGTCAGAGGGAAGGGGAAGGTTGGAGATGAGATCAGAGAGGGGATATGTGTGGGAAAGATTTCACGGATAGTAAGTGTTCCATCAATTATTCTTAAAGGGATCTTATTTCCCTAACAAGGCTGTATGTTCTTTGAGGGCATTCATACTGAACAAATATTTACTGAGTGCCTACTAACTGTCAGGTACAGTGCTACAACATAGGAATATAATAATGAACAAGACTGTTGTGGGAGAGAAAAATGATGAGAAAATGAGCAGGGTACAGTGCAGGATGAGAGACAGCTGAGGCGACCTGTTGCAACTTGAGGAGCTGAACTTGGACTCGGGGGCATCCTGATATTTATTGTATGACACTGCCAAAGAGAGTGCCCAGTGAATCATTATTCGAATATTAAGAGATGGAAAAAGAGATACAGGATAAATATGAATCAAAAGAAACCATTTAATATCACTCAAAATAGGCATTAAAGTAGAAACCTTCATAAGGGACAAAGAGGACTTCATAGGCAGTACAAGACTGAGAAGCTATAAAGATAACAAACTATATGCACCCAACAATATCCCCTCAAAAAATAGAAAGCAACGACTGATAGAAGAATCAACAAGCAGAATTGGACACTTAATATAGAGATCTTCTTTGACTTACGAAGGAGTTTTATCTTGCAAACACTTGAAAACATTGAAACGTTAAAACACTGAAAACATTTAATACACTTAATCTACTAATCATGGCTTAGCCTAGCCTACCTTAAATATGCTCAGAATACTTACATTAGCCAACAGTTGGGTAAGATTATCTAACTCAAAGCCTCTTTTATAATAAAGTGTTGACTATTTCACGTAATTTATTAAATACTGTGTGCTGTATGCTAAGTTGCTTCAGTTGCTTCAGTTGTGTCCGACTCTTTGCAACCCTGTGGACTGTAGCCCACCAGGCTCCTCTGTCCATGGGGTTCTCCAGGCAAGAATACTGGAGTGGGTTGCCATGCCCTCCTCCAGGGGATCTTCCCAACCCAGGGATTGAACCCACATCTCTTATGTCTCCTGCGTTGGCAGCCGGGTTCTTTACCACTAGCGCCATCTTGGAAACCTTGAATACTGTACTGAAAGTGAAAAGCAAAGCAGTTGTTTGGGTACAGCATGGTCGTAAATGCATCAGTTGTGCACCCTGGTGATCTTGTGACTGACTAGGAACTGTGGCTCACTGCACGGCCCAGCATCAGGAGAGAATACTGTACTGAATACTGATAGCCCAGGAAAAGATCAAAGATCAAAATTCAAGGTACAGTTTCTACTGAAAGTGTATCACTTTCCCATCACCATATAGCTGAGTAATCTCAAGTTGAACCATCATAAGTCGGGAACTGTGTATATGGACTTAGAAGCTGATAGACTGAATAGTTTATATTTAAAAAGTGAAGATAAAATATATTTTAATAACTCAGTTAGTCAGTTCACTCTAATAGAGAGCTTTATACTCAACCAATAAAGGATACATATTCTTTCCAAGGAATATAAGGAATAGTCACAAAGATCAGTCATGTACTGGCCATGCCCTTCAATAAATTCCAGAGAATTAACATCATGTAGGCCATGCTCTCTGACCATAATGCAATAAATTTAGAAATCAATAATAAAAGAGTAGCTTAAAATTCCTAAAAATCTGAAAATGTGAAAAATACTATTACATACTAGAATAGAGAAATTGTAATAAAGGAAACTGCAAAATACAATGAGAACACCAAGTGTCAAAGTGTGTGTAAGATAGTACTTAAAAGGAATTTATAGCACCACACACATTTATTTGACAAACAAGATATATTGAAACCAAAGAGCTAAGTGTTCAATGCAAAAGATAAGAGAAAAAATCAATGATATTTGATGATGGTGGGCGAGAAGGAAGAAAAGCAATAAATATGAATAACAATGAAAAACAATTTGTTGAAAAGACTAGATGATTCTGTAGTAAGACCAAGAAAAAGTAGAAAGATATACATGTAAACAATGCAAAAAATAATGAAATAATTTACAGTCAAAATAGTTTTAGAAAGATTATGAACTACTGCATGCTAATAAATTGGAAAATCTAGATGAAAGGAATTCAAAGCTGGAAAAACATAAAATACTTAATGACACAAGGAGAAACAAGTTTGAATAGAAAAATAATCATTAAAAATTGTGAAATCATAATGTGATTCCCTCCATCAGATACAAACATATATACATATTTGCTTATATTTAAAAATAATGGGAGACTAAATCATAAAAAAGCTGCCTGTGAGGAAGAGCCAATAATAGAGAAGCTAGGATTCTCTAAATATATCTGTTCTGCAGATTTTATTGTAGAACTATGTAAACATTTAACATAATAAAATTCAATTTATATTAAAAGGGAATCCCTAAAAAATGAAAACAAATTGAAACAAATAAAACCTAACTGTGCATCAAGTTGATTACTCACAGGGAGCTGCTATTCCAAGTGACTTTAAAACAAATAATTGGACTCTACATGCCTGGTGGGATATACCCAAAGGATGAAAGAATGGTAACACGTGCGCGCGCACACACACACACACACACAAACACATACACACATAAGGTCAAACATTTCCAAGAAAATTTACTTATTTTATCTTATTAACTTATTGACCATACCACAGGGCATGTGGCATCTTAGTTCCTCGACCAGGGATGGAACACACTCCCCCTTCATTGGAAGCACAGCTTTAACCATTGGACCACCAAGTAAGTCCTTAAAATTTTTTTTGGAATCACATTGGTGGTGGAGTTTTGGTTTTATTATCATTCTGAGACTGTTAGTGTGTATTGCAAGATAAAGGAAATAAGTGTATTGGTGTTACTGAGAACTGAGATTTTGACATGCAGAAAAGAGATAATGGTGGAAGATGGAAGAAGTTAGGTAGTCCCGAATTTGAACTGAAAGTATGTGGTAGGCAGAATTCTAAGATGATTCCCATTGGGACAAGCCTTTGTATAATTGCTTTCTCTTAAGCGTGGGCAGGACCTGTGACTTGACGAGATGCAATTCTTGTGACTAGGTTTTATTATAGCTAAGGGATAGGATAGGAAAGGATTTGACAGATATAATTAAAGTTCCTAATCAGTTGACTTTAAATAAATCAAGAGTGATTATCCTATGTGAGTCTGACCTAATCAAGCAGCTCTTTAAAAGAGGATCTAGAAGTCAGAGACTATACACAGTGAGCCCTTAGATTGATCTCTTTTAATTCAGAAAGAAAACAGAGGAATCCGCTACCACCACTGCTGTTTATCATAGCTGCTGCTGCTAAGTCGCTTCAGTCGTGTCCGACTCTGTGCGACCCCATAGATGGCAGCCCTCCAGGCTCCCCTGTCCCTGGGATTCTCCAGGCAAGAACACTGGAGTGGGTTGCCATTTCCTTCTCCAATGCATGAAAGTGAAAAGTGAAAGTGAAGTCGCTCAGTCATGTCCAACTCCTAGCAACCTCATGGACTGCAGCCCACCAGACTCCTCCATCCATGGGATTTTCCAGGCAAGAGTACTGGAGTGGGGTGCCATTGCCTTCTCTGGTTTATAATAGAGGACTACCAATATATTGCCATGCGAAAGAGAGACTAAGAACTGGAGGAAAAGGGAGAAGTTGTTTTTGACATTTAAATGTCATTTCCATTTATCTGGAAAACCAAGAGAATTAACAAATTATTAGGTCTAAATAAAGTTCACTTTCACTCATAGCTCAAATCAGTAAAGAATATGCCTGAAGTGCAGGAGACCCTGGTTCAATCTCTGGGTCAGGAAGATCCCCTGGAGAAGGATATGGGAACTCACTCCAGTATTCTTGCCTGGAAAATCCTATGGACAGTGGAACTTGGTCAACTACAGTCCATGGGATCGCAAGAGTCAGACACAACTCAGTAACTAAACCACCACCAAAGTTTAGGAAGGTTGCTAGATAGCAAGGTAATATACAAAAATCAGTAGTATTCCCATATACCTTCAAAACCCAGTAAATAAGATGCTACATTTAATAGCCATGAAACTATAGCATATGTTGAAATTAAACATACTTTGACCTGGAGAAGGAAATGGCAACCCACTCCAATATCCTTGCCTGAAAAAGTCCATGGACAGAGGAGCCTGGCGGGCTGCAGTCCATGGGGTTACACGACTGACCCTGCATGCAAGAGGGTGGAGGGAGATGGGTTGGTAGCAATAAACTAGTAGAACTAAAAAAAAAAAATGTTGAATGCCCATGAAATATGGGTTCCACATCCTCTGATTCAACCAACTCTGGATCAAAAATACTTGGGGAAAGAAGTCCAGAAAGATCCAAAATACGAAACTTGAATTTGCCACATGCTGGCAACTATTTACATAACTTTGACATGGTATTAGGTATTGTAAGTAATTTAGAAAGAATTAAAAGTATACAGGAGGATGCACATAAGTTATATGCAAATACTATGCCATTTGATATAAGACACTTGAGCAGCTGCAGTTTTGCTATCTGAGGGGCTTCTGAAATCAGTCTCCCATGAATACTGAAGGATGACTATATCTGGATTAAAAATGTAAAAGCCTATTAAAATGCATAAAAGAAAACCTGAATAATCGAGAGCGCATTTTATGTTCGTTGGTAGAAGGGCTTAACATCATAAAAATAGTAATTCTCACAATAATTAATCTACAAATTAAATGTAATTGCATCAAAATCCTAGTTGAAGAGAATCTGATTCTAAACTATATGTGGGAAAAGCACATCTATCGATAGTTAAGACACTTCTCAAAAGAAGGGCAGAAGGGGTATGTGCCCTTCCAAATAAAGGGATATACTGCAAAGCTAGAATCATCAGGACAGTACTGATGCAAGAACAGCAAGTAGAGCAGTGAACCAAAGGAGGTCAGAAGCAAAACCTTGGTAAAAAAGGGGACTGAGACATCACTCCTCAGCGGGAAATCAGTGAATTATTCGGTGCACAGTTGGGAGAGTTGCCTCACTTTAAGGAGAAAAATCAAGTTCAATCTCACAACATAGGTATAAAAAAAAACCTCAAGGAGATTAAAGTCCTAACTTTGAAAAGCAATAACACCAGGAGAAGGAAATGTAGAAGAATATTACTGGAAATTTTGGAGTAGGAACATTTTCTCTAAAAAGGGGGTTATTGTATGTAATGGATCCTTTACGTTGTCTGGCTTTCTCTTCATCCATTTCCACGTCTCACTTCAAATGCTCTGCACCGGTCTACGCCAGTTTGATCTTCACTGCATCATGAGATCTTTCGTTGCGGTGCACAGACTCTCTGGTTGTGACTCATGGGCTTAGTTACTCCTAGGCATATGGAATCTTAGTTCCCCAACCAGGGATAAAACCCGCATCCACTGCATTGCAAGGCAGATTCTTAACCACTGGACCACCAGGGAAGTCCCTCTTTCTACTTCTAACCGTGCTGCCTCCCATCTATTTCAGTTCAGTTCATTTCCGTTGCTCAGTCGTGTCTGACTCTTTGCGACCCCATGAATCGCAGCACGCCAGGCCTCCCTGTCCATCACCAACTCCCGGAGTTCACCCAGACTCACCTCCATCGAGTCAGTGATGCCATCCAGCCATCTCATCCTCTGTCATCCCCTTCTCCTCCTGCCCCCAATCCCTCCCAGCATCAGAGTCTTTTCCAATGAGTCAACTCTTCGCATGAGGTGGCCAAAGTACTGGAGTTTCAGCTTCAGCATCATTCCTTCCAAAGAAATGCCAGGGCTGATCTCCTTCAGAATGGACTGGTTGGATCTCCTTGCAGTCCAAGGGACTCTCAAGAGTCTTCTCCAACACCACAGTTCAAAAGCATCAATTCTTCGGCGCTCAGCCTTCTTCACAGTCCAACTCTCACATCCATACATGACCACAGGAAAAACCATAGCCTTGACTAGACAGACCTTTGTTGGCAAAGTAATGTCTCTGCTTTTGAATATGCTGTCTAGGTTGGTCATAACTTTCCTTCCAAGGAGTAAGCATCTTTTAATTTCATGGCTGCAGTCACCATCTGTAGTGATTTTGGAGCCCAGAAAAATAAAGTCTGACACTGTTTCCACTGTTTCCCCATCTATTTCCCATGAAGTGATGGGACCAGATGCCATGATCTTCGTTTTCTGAATGTTGAGCTTTAAGCCAACTTTTTCACTCTCCACTTTCACTTTCATCAAGAGGCTTTTGAGTTCCTCTTCACTTTCTGCCATAAGGGTGGTGTCATCTGCATATCTGAGGTTATTGATATTTCTCCCGGCAATCTTGATTCCAGCTTGTGCTTCTTCCAGCCCAGCGTTTCTCATGATGTACTCTGCATATAAGTTAAATAAGCAGGGTGATAATATACAGCCTTGACGTACTCCTTTTCCTATTTGGAACCAGTCTGTTGTTCCATGTCCAGTTCTAACTGTTGCTTCCTGACCTGCATACAGGTTTCTCAAGAGGCAGGTCAGGGGGTCTGGTATTCCCATCTCTTTCATAATTTTCCACAGTTTATTGTGACCCATCTATTTAGTGACAAAAAAAATTCTACTGTGGTGGCTCTCTCTTTTAATGAAAACAGACTCTACAAAACTATTATTGCTTTTGTTCAAAAGTTCTGTTTCCAAAAATACCTTCTGCTGCTACACTATGTGGGGTTTTGTGGGCTGCTTTAGCTTAAAGTGAGGAGCAGAAAGGTTGAGTACTTGACTAGAAGATTCTCCGCCATGATTCAAGTTATTTCTTCAATGATTGTTTTTGATCTTTCAATTCCAGAGTTCCTCAGTTCTAGCAGATGCAGTTAAATACTGTTGGGACTTCCCTGGTGGTCCAATGGTTAAGACTTTGCTTTCAGTGCAGGAGGTGTGGGTTTGATCCCTGGTCAGGGAGCTAGGGGGCTTCCCTGATGGCTCAGCTGGTAAACAATCCACCTGCAGTGTGGAGACCTGGATTTGATCCCTGGATTGGGAAGATCCCCTGAAGAAGGGAATAGCTACCCTCTCCAGCATTCTGGTCTGGAGAATTCCATGGACTGTATAGTCCATGGGGTAACAGAGAGTCAGACACAACTGAGCGAGTTTCACTTTCACTTTCAGGGAGCTAGGATCCCATGTGCTTCATGGCTAAAAAAAACAAAACGTGAAATAGAAGCATTATTGTAACAAATTCAGTAAAGACTTTAAAAATGGTCCACATTAAAAAATAAATCTTTCAAAACAAAACAAACAAACAAACACAGTTATCTGCAACATTTGCCTCAGATAAATCCTTGTTGTCAAGGGGCTGGGACCTACTGGGGCTAACCAGAGGAAGCCCAGGATTTACTAAGGCTCACACACAGGCCACTCTTGGCAAGTACTGCCAGGTCCTTTGTACAGTTGGCTGTAAAACTTGGTGGAAGAGTTCTTAACTTTTCCCTCTGCCAGCAGAGTAGAAAAGGGCGCTGGCTGGTGGTTAGAAAATAGCACAGTCTTGGCTCTGCCACTTGTTACCACTTAGTAAACCTGGGATTGTAGAATTGTGACTATTGTACTTCTAAGAGTGAAAAAGTGAATTGCTTAGTAACAAACTTAGGCAGGTCTGTTAACACCTCTTGGTTCGAATTTCTTCATCTATGAAATGATACTCCCCTCTTGCCTACCTCACTGACTGACTGTAACCATTAAATAAGGTATAATATGGACATAAGATATTGTTATGCACCAAACAAATGTAAAGTTTAATCTCGGGGCCCTACTCCTGGACATCTGTATTCAAACCTGGGATTGCAGAATTGTGACTATTCTAAGAGTGAAAAAGTGTACAGCTTCTCATAAATCAACTTGATTTAACATCCATAGCTTATAAAGAGTTAGGAACTATATGCAGGCTCATACATAGAGTAGCATCAAATTTGGAACATCAGTTAGGATATTACCACATGTAAATGGTTGAAGATTCCAAGTATGGATGCACATAACAATATAAGTAGATGCTACAAATTTCTGCAAAATATGCCTAAAAACAGTCTTCAGCAGATGCTTCTAAATTCTCTCTAGATTACAGCTTTCGAACAAAACAAAAGCCCAATGGATTTGGACCAAAGATGTCTAAAACCTTCTCCACCCCACAACTGTTTTTATTTAGTAATAAACTTCGAGCAGATGGAGAAACCAGAAAGCAAGACAATGCCTGCATCTGCTAATAAATTAATGTTGCTGAGCCAAAGCAGTGGAAGAATCTTGAGTGGGCTCTACATGTTAGTTGAGCACAAAGAATGCCAGGGCTTCTGCTTTCCAGGAGTTTATATCGTTTACATATATTATTGTTTGCGAACATTTTTTGAGGACTTAGTATGTAACAGGTACTATTCTTAGTGTTTTACTCATGTTAACCCATTTAATCTTCCCATCAACCTATGAGATAGATACTGTTATATTATCCAGTTTACAGAGGAGGACACTGAATCTCAGAGAAACAGTGTCTTTGCCCAGGGTTGCATGCTAGAGACAGAGCGAAGATTCTAAAGATTATACTCTTAGCAACCATGCTAAACTGGTCTTTTACAAACACACAGATAGGAAGGAATAAAACATCCTATGACTTCACTTCGTATTTACTATATATTCTTTTTTTTAACTAATTTATTTTTAATTGAAGGATAATTACTTTACAATATTGTGCTGGTTTCTGCCATACATCAACATGAATCAGCCATAAGTATACATATATCCCCTTCTTCCTGAACCTCCTCTACTATATATGCTTTATTGTTTTTGCAAGTGCACCTTCCTAACCCTCTTAGAGTGCTTTCTAAGCCTGTATTGCAGCACTTCACGCTGAGCTTGCATATGGTAGGGGCTCGGGTGGTATTTATTGATTTGATCATGGGCTTTATTATCTTAGATACCTAGATTGCTTTGAACATAAAATCATCCTAAGAACTTAAGGATCTGACCAATGTCATGAAAGATGTGTCCAAACCTTGAATTCTGGTGAGTTCCAATCCCATGATATTTGTACTTCTTTGCAAGTTGTTTTCCCTCCTTGTCTCTCTCTGGAGGCTATAAGCCTCTCGAGGACAAGTATAGTGTCCAAATCGTGGTTGCATCCTCAGCCAGCAGCCCAGCGCCTGATGCACTGTGTTATTGAGGAGGTTTAATTGTGAGTGACAGAGCCCAACTGGCATTTGTTAAAGAAGAAAGAAATGTGTTGGAAGGATGCTGGGGGAGCTTGTGGGTTGAAGACAGAGGAAAGCAAGAGCTGCAGGAAGTAGAAGATCACCCAGGACTCCATGCTGCCGGAGCTCACTTCCTTTCAATTCATCTCTTCTCTGCCTGGGGAGAGAATACAGCATCCAGGGGCCTTACTTCACAGCCTTCTAGCAGAACTAAAAGACACAACAGTCTGGGCTTCTTTACTTCCTCTCCCTCAGCTCCAGTAAGACCAATCTTGAAGAAGACTCCGATTGGCTGAGCTCAGGTCACAAACTCATCCCTGACCAATCATTCTGGAGCACTCCCATTGGCCAGACCTAGGACGTGTGCTTGTCCTTGGATGCTAGGGAGTAGGCTACCAAGTAGATGCTGAATGTAGCACTTGGAGTAGGATGGTGTGAGTAGGAAGCATGCCAGGTAAACAAAAAAACAAAAGCTACCATATACCTAGTAGGTCCTAAGTAATGATGATTGAGGGGCTTTCCTGGAGGCTCAGACGATAAAGAATCTGCCTGCAATGCAGGAGACCTGGGTTCCATTCCTGGGTCGGGAAGATCCCCTGGAGAAGGAAATGGCAAACCACTCCAGTATTCTTGCTTGGGAAATCCCATGGACAGAGGAGCTTGGCAGGGTACAATCCATGGGTTCACAAGAGCAGACATGACTTAGTGACTAAACCACCACCACCACCAGTGATGATTGAGGATATGAGTTAGGAGTGCAGAGTCAATTATTTCCTTGAAGAAATGATTTCATATTGAAAAATGATAGGTCTTCCCTGTCACTCGATTTATATAAGTTCATTCAATTCAACAAAGTTTTTTGAGTGTCTATCAAAGACCAGGTACTCTTCTCGGTGCTCGGTATACCCATCAGAAACCAAGTTCCTGTTCTCTTGGATTTTCCTTTCTAAAGGAGGGAGACTGATAACAAATAAACATGTAAATACATGTTATGTCAGTTGGTGATAATATTTTGGAGACAAAGCAGGGTGAAGAGAAGAGGAAGTGAGGAGAGCAGCGTGGGGCCAGGCTGCTCGGATGAGATGACGTCTGAGCAGAGACCTGACGGATATGAGAGGGCAAGCTCCGAGGGCAGCTGGTGATGGAATGTTTCAGGCTCAGGAAACAGCAAGTGGAGGAGTCCTAAGGTGGACACACGCTTGGGGTGAGGGACAGCAAGGAGGCAGAGAGTGTGGCGGATATGAGGAGATGAGATTGGAGCAGAGTGGCCTTTACCGTGAGGCCAATAACACTTGCCTGGACCTCTGCTCCTGTGGGGGATTTTGGAGTTGCGGGGAGTTTTAGGTGGGGTGGTGAGCCAGGCTGCAATCTGGAAGCATTTCCATGTACATGTGTCTGATAAATCGTCTAAAGGAATATCAAAGGAGAGGGACTTACTGTTGAGATTTATTCTCTCACTGTAAATTAGCTCTCAATTCTGTACTTAGTTTTATATTTGTAGTTTGTATTCTTTTCCTTATTGAAGACCCGAGTCCCTCTTGACTTTCCCTCCTGTTCACCTACTGTGGAAGCTTCAAATTGGGCACAACCTGGGTCCCAGCCGAGACTGGAGGGATTGGAGGTGGCAATGGGTAAAACTGGTCACTGAGGACCTAGTCGACCTTGGCTGAGATTTTGACATTTACTCTTAAGTGAGATGCAGTATTATGGGAATTTTTAAGCAGAGTAGTAATGTGACCTGAATTATCTTTCTAAAGGATCACTCTGATTGCTGACCTTGAGGCGGACTGTGTGAAGAAGCACTATCCAGTTGAAATTCAATGAGCACCACATATGTTATTTGAAATTGCTTATTGTGGCTGTGGCTTAGTTGCTAAGTTGTGTCCGACTCTTTGTAACCCCATGGACTTTGGCCCACGAAGCTCCTCTGTCTGTGGGATTTCCCAGGCAAGAATACTGGAGTGGGTTGCCATTTCCTTCTCCAGGGGAACTTCCTGACCCAGATCTCCTGTGCTGCAGGTGGTCTCCTGCTTTGCAGGCAGATTCTTTACTGACTGAGCTACGAGGGAAGCCCCTACACATATAAAACAGTCGAAAGAGACAGGTGAAATTAACTTTAATAATGTACTTTATTTATATTTAACTTAATATGTCCAAAATATCATTTCAACACATAATCAAAATGATTGAAATATTTTACATCCTTTTTCTCATTTTGTCTGAAATCCAGGGAATATTTTCAGACAAAATGGACTAGTTACATCTCAGGTACTCACTAGCACATACGGCTCGTGGCCTAAACAGGTCCAAAGTAGCGTGCCCTGGCCCCAACCTTCCCAAACTAGGGGGTTGTCGGCACTTCCTTGCCACCCTCTGGGCTGGAAATTAAGACTGAAGTGAATGATAAGGGAACACCCCAGGCTCAGATTGGAGGTTTCACAATGATAACTTACATATAACACTTTGAGTTCTAATTGTTTATCTATGGTAAATCATTTCATCTTAATAACAGTTTATTCATGGTAATCCTATTACTATTTCAGATTCGTGGATGAAGAAACTAGGGCCAAAGAGAGATGCAATAATTTATCCAAGCCCACACGACAGTCTGATTTCAGAGTTTGTGTTCCAGTCTACTACACCAGTACTGGTCCTCCCTGTGAAATGCGCCACTCTTCCTTTTCTCCCTCACTTGTTTTCCATTCTACTTCCCTTTATTGATAGTATTCTTTCCTTTTCTCATACTTTTATTGATCACTGTATCATATTTTTCTGTAACAAAAAGTTTTTATATGTACTTTACAATCCACTTACTTGGGACTTTAATTCTATTTGCAAAATCCATTTTAGCCTAAGTTCGGTGCTAGACTGCATAGCCAGAGAATAAGAGTCTTTAGAATTCTGCCTGAGTTTTTCAACAAAAATGTTTTCTTTTTTTACCACCTTTGTTGGATATAGTTGACATATAATTCAAAAATGTTCTTATAATTCAAATGTTCATTAATGTATAACCTACATACAGAAAAATGCCCAAGTCACAACTGAATAGCTCGATTATTTTCACTCCAGATCAGATCAGATCAGTCGCTTAGTCGTGTCCAACTCTTTGCAACCCCATGAATCACAGCACACCAGGCCTCCCTGTCCATCACCAACTCCTGGAGTTCACCCAGACTCATGTCCATCGAGTCAGTGATGCCATCCAGCCATCTCATCCTCGGTCGTCCCCTTCTCCTCTTGCCCCCAATCCCTCCCAGCATCAGAGTCTTTTCCAATGAGTCAACTCTTCGCATGAGGTGGCCAAAGTACTGGAGTTTCAGCTTTAGCATCATTCCTTCCAAAGAAATGCCAGGGCTGATCTCCTTCAGAATGGACTGGTTGGATCTCCTTGCAGTCCAAGGGACTCTCAAGAGTCTTCTCCAACACCACAGTTCAAAAGCATCAATTCTTCGGTGCTCAGCCTTCATCACAGTCCAACTCTCACATCCATACATGACCACAGGAAAAACCATAGCCTTGACTAGACGAACCTTTGTTGGCAAAGTAATGTCTCTGCTTTTGAATATGCTATCTAGGTTGGTCATAACTTTCCTTCCAAGGAGTAAGCGTCTTTTAATTTCATGGCTGCAGTCACCATCTGTAGTGATTTTGGAGCCCAGAAAAATAAAGTCTGACACTCCAGAAACATATCCATATAACCTCCGTCTAAGACAAGACTTTAAAGAGTTTCATAATGTATTGTTGTCATAGGCAGCCTCTAAGATGGCCCCCTACAATGACCCCTGCCTCCTGGTATTTTTGCCCTGCATAATGCCTTTCCCTTGAGTGTGGACTTGACTGATTTACTTCTACTGAATAGAATATGGAAGAAGTGATAGGATATCATCTTCAAGGCTGAATTGTAAAAAAGACCATGCTTCTGTGTTGAGTGCTTGCTTTCTCTTAGGTTGCTTGCCCTGTGGGGAACCAGCTGCTCTGTCATGAGGCAGCCTGTGGGGAGGCCCACAAGGCAGGGGACCAAGGTCTGCTGACAAGCTTCCTTGTATAGGAACTATGGACCCCGTCAGCTGTCTTTAGATGAACCCGCAGCTCTAACTGGCAGCTTGACTACAACCCCACGAGAGATCTAGAATCAGGAGTACGTAGCTGAGCTGTGCTCAGATTCCTGACCTACCAAACTGTGAGATACTAAATAACAATGTTTAGGGGTAATTGGTTATGTAGCAACATATAACCTCTATTAAATCCTAGATCCAAACCCTTTATCAGCTATGAATGTGAAAGTGAAGTCGCTCAGTCTTGTCTGACTCTTTGCAACCCCATGGACAGTAGCTTGCACCAGGCTCCTCCGTCCATGGGATTTTCTAGGCAGGAGTACTGGAGTGAGGTGCCATTTCCTTCTCCAGGGAATCTTCCCAACCCAGGGATGGAACCTGGGTCTCCCGCATTGTAGACAGACGCTTTGCCATCTGAGCCACCAAGAAGTCCTTATCAGCTATCAGATCAGATCAGGTCAGATCAGTCACTCAGTCGTGTCCGACTCTTTGCGACCCCATGAATCTCAGCACACCAGGCCTCCCTGTCCATCACCAACTCCTGGAGTTCACTCAGACTCACGTCCATCAAGTTGGTGATGCCATCCAGCCATCTCATCCTCGGTCGTCCCCTTCTCCTCTTGCCCCCAATCCCTCCCAGCATCAGAGTCTTTTCCAAAGAGTCAACTCTTTGCATGAGGTGGCCAAAGTATTGGAGTTTCAGCTTTAGCATCATTCCTTCCAAAGAAATGCCAGGGCTGATCTCCTTCAGAATGGACTGGTTGGATCTCCTTGCAGTCCAAGGGACTCTCAAGAATCTTCTCCAACACCACAGTTCAAAAGCATCAATTCTTCGGCGCTCAGCCTTCTTCACAGTCCAACTCTCACATCCATACATGACCACAGGAAAAACCATAGCCTTGACTAGACGAACCTTTGTTGGCAAAGTAATGTCTCTGCTTTTGAATATGCTATCTAGGTTGGTCATAACTTTCCTTCCAAGGAGTAAGCGTCTTTTAATTTCATGGCTGGTATCAGTAAATATATTCTATCATTCCGTGGCTTGCCTTTTCACTTTTTTGATAATATTGTTTATAATTACAAGTTCCTAATTTTAAGGTCCAGTTTAACAATCTTTTCCTTTATTGTTAGTGCTTGTATTCTGTTTAAGAAATCTTTGCTTTTCCCAGGTCAAGGAGCTATTCTATGCTATCTTCACATTTATACAGAAAATCCATCTGTAATTGATTTTCGTATAGAGTGGTTTAATGTAGGCATCAAAGGTAACTATTTTTCATTACAGATATCTGATTGACTCTCCATTTATTGAGAAGATAATCCTCTCCCCATTGCACAGGAATTCCATATTTGTCATGAGTAAAATGACCGTATATGTGAGGAGTTTTTTTTTTTGCTGGGCTTTATACTATTAATACTCCTTTGTTGATTTGTCCTCCTTAAAGCAATATCACATTGTCTTAATGATTGCAATTTTACAATAAATCTTGATATCTGCTAGTGTTAACTCTTAAATTTTCTTTCTTCTTTCAAGATTTTTCTGGCTATTTTTGGTCCTCTGCATGTCCATATAGACTTCAGAAATAACTTATCAATTCCATCATATATATATATATATATCCACATAAAATGCTGTGGAGCTTTTGACTGGAATTATTACAGTTCAATTTAGGAATAAATGATATCTTTCCAATACTGAATCTTCCAAATTCATTAAGATAGTATGCCATTCTGTGTATTTGAGTCTTCTTTAATAAATATCAATGTTTTGTAGTTTTCAATGGAGGAGTTTCATATACCTCTCATTAGATTTATTCCTAGCTTTTTGATGGTTTCAATGTTCCTGCAAATGGTGTTACGTTAAAAAAATGTCAATCTGTTTATTGCTGAAACATAGAAATAAAATTGATTTTCTTTTTTTAAAAGTATGTGTTTATTTTTGGTTGCATGGGAGCTAGCACCGCTGCACTCAGGCTTTCTCTAGTTTTGGGGAGAGGAGGCTCCTCTCCAGGGGCAGGGCCCGGGCGTCTTTCTGGTGGCTTCTCTCGTTGCAGAGCACAGGCCCCGAGGCTCTCTGGCTCAGGAGTTGCAGCTCGTGGGCTCAGTAAATGTAGCACACTGGCTTAGTCGCCCTGAGGCAGATGGAATCTTCCCAGAGCAGGAATCAAACTTGCATTGGCATGTAGATTTTTAAGCTCTGGACCACCAGAGAAGTCCCCTTCTGTTCTTAATATACTAAGTGTCCTTATTATATTAACACACGAGTAATCAATTTTACCAAAGAAAATTTTGCACCTATGTAGATTATTTTACCACCTTCCCCCATTTATTTTGTTAACATAGTGAATAACATTGATTTTCAAGTGTTAAACAAAACTCCCTTTGTCAAAATGTTTTATTCTTTTTCTATGTCACTGGATTCAACTAGCTATTTTCTTTGGGGTTTTTGTGAGGGAAATTAGCCTGTGATTTTCCTGTCCTTAAGTTTTGGCATCAAGGTTATGCTGATCCTATAAAATGAGTTGGGAAGTGTTCCCTCTGTTTCTATTTTCTGGCCGTGTCTGTGGAAAGAAAGGTATATTTCTTCTTTAATTGTTTAGACTGATTCACGATTGAAACCATCTGGGCCTGGAGTTTTGTTTGTTGTTTTTGTAAGGAGGGTTTAATTACAAATTCAATTTCCTTAATAAATAGAAAATATGAATAGTCCTATACTTTTTTCTTGTGTCAGTCAGTCATAGAAAGTTGTGTTTTTAAGGAAGTTTTTAGTAATTTTATTTAAAATTGAAGTTATTTATATTATCTTCTTTTGACTTGTTAAAAGATCTGTAGTAATGTCTCCTTTTGCATTCTTTTATAGGCATATTGTAAACAAATACTTTTATAATCTATTAATGGATTGACTGATGGATAAATAAACTTTGGTGTGTCCATACAATAACATATTATTTGGCCATAAAAAGGATGGACTAGTGATCTAAGTTACACCATGGAAACATCTTGAGAACATTAAGTGAAAAAAGCCAGTCACAAAGGACCACATACCATATGATTCAATTTGTATGAAAAGTACAGAAGAGACAAATTCCCTGGTGGCTCAGACAGTAAAGAATCTACCTGTGATGTGGGAGACCCCGGTTCAGTCCCTGGGTCAGGAAGATTCCCTGGAGAAGGGGATGACTATCCACTCCAGTGTTCTTGCCTGGAGAGCTCCATGGGCAGAGGAGCCTGGCAGGCTATCGTCCATGGGATCACAAAGATTCGGACATGACTGAGCAACTAACAATTGCACTTTCTCTTTTTTCATAGAGACAGAAAGTACATTCAGTTCAGTTCAGTCGCTCAGTCGTGTCCGACCCTTTGCGACCCCATGAATCGCAGCACGCCAGGCCTCCCTGTCCATCACCAACTCCTGGAGTTCACTCAGACTCACGTCCATCAAGTCAGTGATGCCATCTAGCCATCTCATCCTCTGTCGTCCCCTTCTCCTCTTGCCCTCAATCCCTCCCAGCATCAGAGTCTTTTCCAATGAGTCAACTCTTTGCATGAGGTGGCCAAAGTACTGGAGTTTCAGCTTTAGCATTCTTTCTTCCAAAGAAGTACCAGGGCTGATCTCCTTCAGAATGGACTGGTTGGATCTCCTTGCAGTCCAAGGGACTCTCAAGAGTCTTCTCCAACACCACAGTTCAAAAGCATCAATTCTTTGGCGCTCAGCCTTCACAGTCCAACTCTCACGTCCATCAATAAACTGTGGAAAATTCTGAAAGAGATAGAAATACCAGGCCACCTGACCTGCCTCTTGAGAAATTTGTATGCAGGTCAGGAAGCAACAGTTAGAACTGGACATGGAACAACAGAGTGGTCCCAAATAGAAAAAGGAGTACGTCAAGGCTGTATATTGTCACCCTGCTTATTTAACTTATATGCAGAGTACATCATGAGAAACGCTGGGCTGGAAGAAGCATAAGCTGGAATCAAGATTTCCGGGAGAAATATCAATAACCTCAGATATGCAGATGACACCACCCTTATGGCAGAAAGTGAAGAGGAACTCAAAAGCCTCTTGATGAAAGTGAAACTGGAGAGTGAAAAAGTTGGCTTAAAGCTCAACATTCAAAAAACGAAGATCATGGCATCCGGTCCCATCACTTCATGGGAAATAGATGGGGAAACAGTGGAAACAGTGTCAGACTTTATTTTTTGGGGCTCCAAAATCACTGCAGATGGTGATTGCAGCCATGAAATTAAAAGACGCTTACTCCTTGGAAGAAAGTACATTAGCAGGTAGAAAGCAGCTTAAGACTCTGGGGTTTGGGATGAAAGTGAGAGTGACTGCCAAAGGGTGCGGAGTTTCTTTTTCCCTTTTTTGGCTGGCACAGCACACATGACATTCAGGATCTTAGTTCTCCAACCAGAGATGGAACCTGTGCACCCTGCATTCGGAGCTCGGAGTCTTAACCACTGGACCACCAGGGAAGTCACCATAGTTTCTTTTGGGGATAAAGTAAGTGTTCTAAAATTGATAGTGGTGATAGTTGCCTGACTCCATGAATATGTGAAAACCCATTGAATTGTGTGGTATGTGAATTATATCTCAAGAAAGCAATTAAAATCTATTATTGGACAGAATAACTACTCCTTGATCTGAACTTGGTTAGATCCTCCTTCAATTCTATCAAAGTAACATATTGGAAACTACCCAACTTGAAAAGAATTTATTACCTAATTATCCATGTTTTCACCCCAATACCAGTATTTCAACTATCCCCTTCTTTGGTGTCCTGGAGCATGGTACGATGGAACCAGTAAGACACTTTGCCTATGCTAGTGCTCAGGGAGATTGGTTTTAAGAAACATTTCATGTGAAAGCATGCCTGTATATCCTTAGAAAAGTCTTTGCAGCTATTCAGGGGCACAGATACGCTTGTTTGAAGATTACCGCAGTAGGCTATACTGCCTCTCAGTGTAGGCATGTGAGGGAGGGGATCAATCACGTTCCAGTGTCTGCTCGCCGTATGACAGTGTGTTCCACACAAGCCCCTTTGTAAGCCAGTCAGGAACAGCGTTTGGGTTGCTGCCCCAGACATGGGTACGTCTACAAGGTCAGATCTAGTCCAGGACGTTTGAGAGATACGGCGTCATTCAGACAGGCCTATCTGGCAGCCACAACAATGAGCTAGACAAAATAGCCTCGGTTTCATTTCGTGACACTGAGCTCGGTGTGCCTTAGCTCTATCTGAGTCTGCCTCACGGTTTTGTCAGTTACAGGGGGATTTATATAGCAGGGAAACTTGATCCTTCCCTTTTCCCCTTTTACTTTTTCATGGGTGAATTTAATCTTTGTACCTGCCATGTCTGCTGAGTATAATTAGCATGCTGACATCAGAGCGACAGTGTTTCTCAGCTAGCTTTATTTTGGAGTGGAAATATTTGTTACTTTGGATAAACTTAGGCACCCCCCTTCAACTTCCTTATCCTAAATATGACAGCTTTTTAATCCTTAAAAATATGTCAAGGCACATAAATATCTGTGTCGAGGCATCACCTAGAGTTACTCTGTCCTTATTACCTCCCCATTTGGTGGGTGACATGGGGTCAGTGCCCTCCTTACAGACTCCCGAAACTTCCGGGGAGACGGGTCCTTGTGGTCACCCGACTCCACGGCTCTGAACCGTATCGGTTTGGGGCTGTCTCATTCTTTCACTCCTGCTGCCCATTTCCCAACCAGGTCAACCCAGTGATGGAGTTCAGGACCTCCTCTTTTTTGGCAGTGTCAAGGGTTGAGGAGAGATCCTGAAATCCTAAGTGTCCAGCAGACTTCAAAGAAAATTTGAGGGAAATAGAGGGACTCACTTTCAATCCACACAGCCACCGCAAGATTGAACATCAGACATCTGTGTTCTGAAGGCTATCCCACCATTTCCCTACCCTGCACGGGGCTCCAGACTCCTGCATAGGCTTGCTTGGCCTTCTCCTCTCATTCTTTATTTCCTGACTTTCTTACGAAGGAGGAAACAGACAGAACAGGTTCCATCTTGAAAGCAGGACTCCATCTAGGGCCAGACTGTGTACTTTGAGCTCTATGTCCAGTACTTATGGAAACAACATACCAACTGGAAAGCCAGGCCCCCTGAAGGAAGAGCCTAGGCTCTTAGTCTAGGCTCATATCTAGTCTAGGCTCTTAGTCTAGGCTCATACCTAGACTCTCCGCCTAAAAGAAAACCCTAATTTTTATCTGTGTAACTGAATAGAACCATGTTTATTGGGGTATGACCACAGGCCTATTGATAATTGTCCCCTGTTAACTACCTAGGCTTAAGGCATATGAATCACGGGTTAACTTTGATTGTATCTTTCTTTTCCTTTGTTCAGACTAGTTTCAGGGAATTTGGGGAGGTGGGTTTGGCCACGTACACTTAGGGTATATAAGGTTTTCACAAAAACTGGTCAGGGTCCTTGGCTAAGAAGAGACTCTGCCTTGGGCCTGCCGGTGTAATAGACTGCATTCCACTATCTGCATTGTCCTTCTGAGTGAATTTGTTTCCCGGAACACGTGGCTATAACACTTCTGCATAGTGAAAGCCAACATCCCACTTTCTTAGAGAAACTCCTTTTTCCAGCCCTTTCCAATTCTAGGTATCTGCCTGCATTCCTTAGGACACCAAGCTAAAGCTTTAAAATTAGTATTTACAAAAATTTGCCTCATTTGGAGACGTGGGCTCGATCCCAGAGTTGGGAGGATCCCCTGGAGAAGGAAATGGCAACCCACTCCAGTATTCTTGCCTAGAGAATCCCATGGACAGAAGGGCCTGGCAGGCTACAGTCCATGGGGTCGCAAAAGTTGGATATGACTTAGCAACTAAACTACCATCACGAAGGTTATAGGCAACCATTCTCTTCCTCCTGGTTTTTAGTTTAGAGATTAAAGGGAGGATGTTTGCTTTTTTGTTTTTAATATTAATCAGGAAAAATCCCTAGGAGAGCATGGTATAGAATAATAGGAAGGCAAGGAAAATGGAACCAGTCACCACTACTTATTGAGTGCCTAATACATTCCAGGCACTGGCCTAGGAGCTGGGGCCCAAAGGGAAGCACAGGCAGACACAGTTCTGCTCTTGTGAAGCTTACAGTGCTGGAGGCAAAGAGAAACATCAACTGGATATTCACAGGAACAAAATGAGAATACGAAGTGACAAGCAACAGGAACGTGGGGTCCAGTCACATGCTACCTAGTGGGGAAGTCTGGGAAGGCTTCCAGGAGGATGTGGCTGCAGAGCTGTGAGCAGAAGGCTCAGGAAGGGTTAACCTGGGGAGAGGAGAAAGCATTCCAGGCCCAGGGAGCAGGGTCCAGGCCCAGGGAGCGGTCCGTGCCAAGACTGGGCAACAACAGAAATCTCTGACAAAGGACTAAAAGGCCCACATGGCTGGGGCTGCAAAAATAGCAGAATAAGATTAGCTTGGAAAGGGGATAGGGCAAGGTCATTCAGATCTGGGTACTAGGTTCAGATTTGCATTTTGAAAAACCTCTTTGCAGTATGGGGACTGGAGTGGAATGTTAAAAAGTCTTGAAAGGAACAGTTAACTGCCTGGAGCACCCATAAGGAAACCCCAATTGACATACTTATTTGGAGCAGCATTTCATCTGTTGTGTAGGTATTTTAATGTAATTTTTAAACTAAATGAACATGTACACACATACACACACACACACACACACACACAAATAGTTCAAAATACCACATGTGTTAGTTGCTCAATTGTGTCCAATTCTTTGCAATCTCATGGACTGTAGCCCGCCAAGCTCTTCTGTCCATGGGATTTTCCAGGCAAGAATACTGGACTGGGTGGCCATTCCCTTCTCCAGGGGATCTTGAGGACTCAGGGATTGAACCCAGGTCTCCAGCATTGCAGGCAGACTCTTTACTGTCTGAGCCTCCAGGGAAGCCACTAGCGCCATTAGGCTTGTATAAGACAGTCCTCGTCACAGTTCTTCCCATAGCGATTGCTAAGGATCCCTTCTTCCACTCTTAACCATTCATCTGGTATTCACTATCATCCCGCACCCCACCCCCTTTAAAAATGTAGTGTGGTTAATGTACTATTTTTTAGTTTTTAAACACTGTTTAAAAGAATTCCTCAATCTTACCTTACATCCCACCACAGCCCCCTCAAATTCTATCCTTGTCCTGCCAAAGAATGAGCATCACCAGCATTTCCTTTTTATTTTTCCCATGTTAAAAAAAAAAAATACTCATTCAGTACCTAAAAAATCCATCAATCAGTGAGGACAGGATCAATATATTTCACCATAATATATAACTTTGGGAAGACAAAAGTACCTTCACTGTACATCTATCATGAGCATATTTGAAGCAGTAAGGATTTTTACCTTTTACGTAAAAACTGCATTTTTAAGGTGACATAAGAATATTCAAGGAAATCACAGTTGAATTATACGTGCTAGTTGCAAGACGTAATAAAATTGTTTTCACTAGCAGGCAAAAATAATCTTTATAAGACAAATGTCTGGGAAGAGAAGTGTTAGAAAGGTCATTGATCAAAGATATTCAATATCATCTATCAATGGAGCAGCAAAACAGGCCTCTCTCCTGCAGCTGCGCAGTGTGAGCTAGAAAACAAGTGAGAGATTCTTGACCAGAGTCCAGAAAAATAAGTTAGATGTTTTGACCTCCAGAGAAATCAATGCTAAGGAAATACTCAGAGAAACAAAGATTTATGCCTCAGAATATTCACGACAGTATTATTTATAACAATGGAAAACAACCTCAAATGCCTCAAAAGTATGAAAACATATATTACATCTATAGAATGGGATAATCTAAAATCATTAAATTCATGCTCTCAAAGAACAGTTAATGCTGTGGGAAAATGCTCATGTTAAATGAGAAAAACAGTTGAGGTCAACCTACATGTAAAAATATGCTGTGTGTAATATACATTCATCTATAAGCATGTTTAAATATATAAAATATATTTATGTACACCTCAGTTTTTCTAAGTGCCTAAATACAGCTTTTTCTCCGCATGTGGCCTAGCACTCACATACTTCAGAATCACCTAGGGGGGGTTTATTAAAAATGCAGATTCTTGGGTTCTACCCCAGACATACTGAATTAGTCTTGGAATTAGAACCCAAGGATCTGTGTCTGCCTATGCACACTTGTCCACCTGTGTACCACCTTGAGTGATGCCGACTCACATTTCAGTTTCAGGATCACTCTCTGGATTGGTGGAACTATGAGTGTGAGCATGCTCAGTCGCTCAGTTGTGTCTGACTCTTTGCGACCCCATGAACTGTAGCTTGCCAGGCTCCTCTGTCCATAGGATTCTCCAGGCAAGAATACTGGAGTGTGTTGCCATTTCCTTCTCCAGGGGCTCTTCCTGATCCAGGGATGGAACCCACATCTCTTGCATCTCCTGCCAACTGCAACACCTGGGAAGCCTCCTGCAGAATTGTGAGTAGTCATCTTATTTTCTTGAAATCTTTTTATTTTTAAAAATCACTGGGCATATGCTGCTTTTAAAAGTTTATTAAAAGTATACTAATGAAGCATGAGTATTTGAAAACAGAGATGATTTGGGGTCTATTGGGGCAAGTCTAAATACCTTTTGAGAAACAGAAAAGTGCCTATTTTTTATCTAAATAAGCAGGAGTATGAATTTCTGACAATTGGAAAGTTGGCTTAAGACAAAAAAAATACTATATTTGGTGTAGACATGGAATTTACTACCTCAATAAAGTTGCAGGTAAAAAATATAAATAAAATGCTTTTCAACAGTATTCAGTTCAGTCGCTCAGTCGTGTCCAACTCTTTGCGACCCCATGGACTGCAGCACGCCAGGCTTCCCTGTCCATCACCAACTCCCATAAGCCTGCTCGAACTCATGTCCATCAAGTCGGTGATGGACATAGTTGGTGACTGTTAATATTTTCAATAGTATTAAGGAACACCATTTCTCCATGTTATAAGATGCTCCTTGGCAAAAGAGGATTCAGTGATCAAATATGTTTGAGGCACAACACATATTCTAATCTAGAGAGTCATATAACCATGAACAAATTACAGGCTCCGGGAAGTCCAACTTAAGGTTCACTCGGGAACTCCCTGGCAGGCCAGTGGTTAGGACTTGGCATTTTCACTGCCATGGCTCTGGCTCAATCCCTGAGTGGGCAACTACGATCCCTTGAGCTGCATGGCCCGGCCTAACAGGGGGAAAAAAAAATTCACTCAATTCTAGCTCCAAAAATTCTTAGAATGTGTCCTACCATTAAGAACAAATTCTAGGCCAGAAGAGGGTCCAAGAAAGAATTCTCGCCATGAACTGATACCCCACACTTAATCCAACACATCAATTTGTTCCACATTCCTGTGTTCTCTGAGGGCTTAGCCCACATATATATTAATAGAGCCTGATTCTAAAGGCACAGCTCAAGTCAGCTATCAAATAATGCTCAGGAACAGCAAAACTGAGTGATAGGCTGTAAGATCAGAAAGATCTGAAAGAACTGCATATTCACTTTGGGTTTTCCTGTTAGTCTCTACCACTGAAGACAGCGAGCTTGAAATTTTGTCTTGTATTCATTTACTTCCAACACAGTAAATGGAATACCACCAATCAGGCACTTACAGTTTTGGACAAACCCAGCAGTAAAATGGGCTAGGCACAGGTTCTAAACTTTAGGTCTTAAATTTTGTGGTCTCGTTTCATTCCATACACATTTCTGAGGACATAGTATCAGTGGGTATTTCCAAGAATGTAGAGGTGACCAAACTACAACCTTTACACACCAGAGCTCCAGGCATCAGAAGTACTAGTACTAGCCATTCCCTCTTGTACAGGTTTGGGCACACGTTGAGTGCATGTGTGCTATATCGCTTCAGTTGTGCCCAACTCTTTGAGGCCCTGTGGACTATGGCTTGCCAGGCTCCTCTGTCCATGGGATTCTCCAGGCAAGAATACTGGAGGGGGTTGCCATGCCCTCCTCCAGGGGATATTCCCAACCCCAGGGATTGAATTCGTATCTCCTGCGGTGGATTCTTCACTGCTGAGCCACCGCGGAAGCCCATTCAGCACACAGTAGGTTAATGAATGCTGGTTTGACTTGAGTTCAGAAATCAAGATATGCATTAGTTCTGGTCCACTTTGGTACTCTGGCAGGCCAGGAGCCTAAAGTAGGGCCGAATCAGCCCATTCTGGAGGCTGCTTCAGAATGACTGAGATCTTGAGTAGCTAGACCATCACTACTTCAGGGATGCCAGACCCCTCCGGGAGTCAATTTTTACTAGAAAAGCCCCAGGACCAGAGGAATCCAATAGTGTACTATACACCATGACAGTATTTCTGAATAAGTATACTATAAAACTCTCTAGCTTCTTAAGATGTTAACGGACAGTATATGGTGAAATAGGACTTTAGAAAGGGGCTCAAGTTGACAAGCCTCTGTACTTTAGGACTTCGTGCCTTGAAGCAACGTGCTATGCTCCTTTTATACACTGTTTTTATTTAATCTTTACAGCACTTCTAGAGGTAGGTCTTACTATTATTTTCCTCACTTTTAGAGATGAGCAAGCTAAAGATCAGCAGATCTAAGGACCCTGCTTCAGAGCACACAGGGACCGTCGTGAGGCGCAGAATGGGACTCTGGAATCAGGTCTTTCTGGCATCACAGACTGGCACTGGTGATCACTGAAGCAGTGCTGTTGTTAATACATTGGTGGGCATTACAGCTCTGCCAGAGGGACCCACAGTATACAGGGTTCCCCAAACCAGTTTGATTAGGGAACCTTTTTGACTGAATCAGTACTTGAGACTACCTTTCCATGTAATACATTTTGAGAAATACTGTGGGCAAATGAGTCAGAGATACCCCATGACAGACAGAAGGGATGTGGAAGCAACTCAGCAGGAAAAGCTATTCTAGAAAGAACATTTTACTAAAATGGTGTTCAAAGAATTATTTATCAGAACACATAAATTAAACCCAAGTTGGACAGACAGTCATTTTTTTAACCTCCAGATTCGCAAGCTCCAGCTCCTAGCTCATTTCTGACAAATAATGTTTGATGTGACATTCCAATATATTCATTCACTTAGCTAGCTTTTTAGGACTTGTTGCAGAATTTGACTTACCTCGTAGTTCAACTCATTACATCACTATTTCTTCTTTTTCTTTTTGAGTAGAGAAAGGTTTATTGCAGGACCATGCAAGGAGACTGGTGGTTCATGCCCCCAAAACACCTGAACTCCTATGTCATTGAATTTTTATAAAGTATGTTCACAGTAGGAGTATAAGTTTTATCCTGATGTGTATTTCAATAGACCTGCAATATGTATTGTGGGATGAGATAATTCTTCATTGTTTAGGACTGACCAGAATTCTCTACGATCTAGCATCCTGCCCTGTACTGACTAACTGCTGGTAGTAACCCCTTCTAGTTTTGACAAGAGACATCCCACAACTTCAAACTTCCATCTAAGGGAGCAGCATCACCTCCGAGAACCCTGGGTTTAGAGCAAACTGCAAAGTTTAATAAAATATTAATTGAAGGCTAAACACCTATCCTGACCCTGCCTTCAGTCTTCTAGCAAAGAATTCAAGATTTAACGTGCCAGCTTCAATTCTGCATATCCAATATCTCATTACATTTCTCTTTTGTTAATAACATGAACAGATTCAACACAAACTGCCAAAATACCATTTTTAGCCAGAAGGGCCAAGTCCTGCATACTTTGCCAACAACAGCAATAAAGCTAGATAGAAGCTAAGCCCAGGATTGCATGGTGCACTGGCTAATCTCTGAAGCAGCAGCCACAAAGCATGTATACCTGAATAGCCTATCATTTTGTCAAATGTGGACTTTAAGAAGGATGCTGGTTTCATTCTTTTTAAAGTGATTTATTATCAAAAAGCTTGCTCCCTCTCAATGCTGAGTTAGTTCAGCAATGCAGCTCCATCCTTTTCAGGATTATGAGGACTCAAATAACTTTAGACCAAAACAACAATGACCACCACCACCACAACAAAAAAACCAAATGTGACTGTTGGTTCAATAACATATTTACAGACACATCAGAATGCAGTCAGGAATACTGGTTTCACTTCTTGATCGGAATGCTGATCACCATGAAATCTTCTGCGAGAGTCACTTCTTGGAGGTCTAACACTGATTCAGCTTGCTTTTTAAGTTCTACAATCCCATCTGCTTCTCCTTCTCTGGCCAAGGCAACTGGCTTGTACCTCTGACTGAAGTGAGTCAGAACCAGCCTCTTTGCTTGGCACAGCTTTGCGAATGTCGCCGCCATCTGTGGCGTGCTGTGGCCGTGCTCCTTTGCTTTGTCCATCTGGGTGTCATCCAGGGTCGCTTCGTGGATCAACAGGTCTGCTTCAAAGCACAGCTTTACTCCTGCATCATCCACAACCCCAGAACAGTCACCCAAAATACAGATTTTTCTTCCAACAATAGGCTTCTTTAAGACATCTTGGGGAGAAATTGTAACTCCATTTTCCAGAACAACAGAAATTCCGTTTTTCAGCTTCCCATAGGCAGGACCTGGTGGAACACCTAAAAGATGGACGCAGATACCAAAACATCACGGGAATGGAATTTATGACTTGTTAAAGAGCGTCTGTTTCAACAGCACTGCAAATAGCAAATGGAAAAGGCATCCAATTCTTTTCATAATTGTTATAAATATTTTATTACTTGTGGGAAACTGGGATATTTATACATTTTTTAAAAGTTCACTGTTGGCTATTGATACTAGCAATGTCCAAGTACTGAAAACATTTCCAAGCACACGTTTCAGATAAGTTTAAGCTCTTAAGTCCCCCTAAAACCTTATTATAGTCAAGGTAACAGCTGGGATCCTCTGCTGTGCATGGGAATAAGTTTTTGTGTGCTGCATTTAATAAGCTTATCTTCAGGTAAAATTAAAGAGCCCATTTAAATGACAAGTTACCGACAAACTGATTAACGTAATAAAAAGTTGTTAGAGGGGACTGTTTGGATCACAACATCGAGGAGAATTTCAGGTAGTTACACACAATCAATCTTCATTTTAAACAGAGGCAGTTCCATGCTTACCGAACTGGGCTTCAATCTCATATTAATCGAGAATAGCACCTGATGATCACTCTGGGCAACACGTGCAAACAGAGTACGTTCACTAATTCCAACATGGATCATGTTTACCGTTTCCCAACACACTGGTATTCTCACAGGTTTGTAGATATTAAAAATATCTTTGGTCTAAGGCAGTTTTCCTCATTACTTAGTGCTTTGTTTTAGTTGGGGAAGAAAGAAGAGATTGTGTAAATAAAGAGAAAGAACACATGAAAAACCACTGCCATGCTTTTCACAGGTTCTGTCGTCGGCATGGCAAGGAAGGCAGTGATACTAGAGGGCTGATGTGCCTGGCGCTGCTTTGGGAGAGGTGCTGAGGGACCTGGGCGTGTGATGGCCTAGCATGGAGAAGGTAAGATGCCTTGGCTGGGCCCCAAGCCAATCTTTGAATGCTTGCTTCCAAGTGTGATGAACCCAGGTATATAAGGCTGGTTGAGGGACTTTCTTGGTGGTTCAGTGGCTAAGACTCCATGCTCCCAATGCAGGAGGCCTGGGTTCGCTCCCCAGGAAACTAGACCTCACGTGCTACAACTAAGACCTGGCACAGTCAAAAAATAAATAAATAAATAAAACTGGTTGAGGCAGTGTTCCAAACACCAAATTACTAATAACTTAATCAAAGTTGACTGACTAGGCCAAGTCAATGAAGAAGGAAAACTCAGAAAGCAGCTAGTTGAAGTTGCATGGTTGAGAACTATGGTGAAAAGTATCTGACCAAAGATGCCACTCAAACATACTTCAAAAAGATGACATGAGAAAATAAAAGCCCAGACCTGAGACATCCACCATCACCCCACCAACCAAGATAGGAAAAGCTGAAGATAAGGCAGATCAAGAATGTGCCTCTAGAGAGCTGAAGAGAGACTTCAAATACATACTTCATTTTTGCTCTGAATAGCATCTTCTGGCCCCAGAGATTTCCCTTAATAAACAAACTTCAGGAAAAGGAAGTAAGTGGAGAAAATGTTTAAGTGTTAGGCCTGGGAAACAAGAAAGGAAGGTTTCTATGACACTTCTAACTGTTTCAGCTCACAACTCAACTGAGGAGAAAGGAGAAAACAAACAAACACTCACCCAGATCTTTCAGTTTCTGTGCGTTGAGTTTACCTGGGCGTTTCTTCTCCACGACTGAAAATCCAAAGGAGGGTATTCGATGAAAGAGGCGAAACGCTTTCACAACAAACTGTTCGTCATCAACCAGGAGGTACGAGTTTTCTTCTGAGTCTAACAGGATAGTTCGTCCTTCTCCCTCTTTGGGGGGGTTGTCTGTTTTATCCACCTGCACAGATTCTTGCAGTTCTTCTGTAGGACACTGATCCGCTGTAGGCACCAGCTCATGGACCACGTAAGGGAAGACCAGCTCCGTGTGAGAGAGTTCCATGGTTCGCCAGATAAAGTCCCGAAGCCCCACAGGGCCATAGATTTCGATGGGCTGTTTGGTGACCATGGACCCACTCTGCAGGCTGATTGTGCAGAGGAGGCCAGGAAGGCCAAAGAAATGGTCTCCATGAAGATGCGTGATGAAGATCTTGGTAATTCTCCCTTTTGATTGAAGCAGAAAAACAAATTTTTGAATTTTTCAGAAATAAAACCCACACAAAGCTGCTTGAAACATGCATGTATTTTTCTACATGATTCCAGAAGCAAGAAAGACAAGTATTATTTCACTGGAAGGTTTTAATAAGATACAACTTTTTTCATAAAACATCTTCAAATTATACAGTGTTACAGTTTTAAGAGTATTTTCCTATACATCCTCTTACTGGAAAAATGAGAAAAGGAAAGAAGTGAAGTGAAGTGAAGTGGCTCAGTCGTGCCCGACTCTTTGGGACCCCATGGATAGTAGCCTGCACCAAGCTTCTCTGTCCATGGGATTTTCAAGGCAAGAGTACTGGAGTGGGTTGCCATTTCCTTCTCCAGGGAATCTTCCCAACCCAGGGATCGAACCCAGGTCTCTCACATTGTAGACAGACGCTTTACCATCTGAGCCACCAGGGAAGTTCTCTCACTGGAAAAAAGAAAAAAGGAAAACGTGTACCAAAATGATTCACTTCAGTAATCAGCTAGGCCTCAAGTGCGAAAGTATCTGGCAGTTACACTGCCCCCTGCTGCTCCCTCTCAGAACAGCAAGTGTGTACTCCCAGCATGCTAACAAACGTTCCTTTGGCTCCAACAGACTGGACCAGTGCCTGAAACCAAAATTGCCTTTTAAGGACTCCACACTGGCCAAAGACTAACTAACCAAGCCAGAGCCTGCTTGCCTGGATGAGACAGAAGGAGAAGGAGGAAAAAGCAAGGGGGATGAGGGAGGGGAGGACAGGGAGGAGGGAGAAGGAGGTCAGGAGAAAGGGATAGAGGTGAAGGACCACGGAGGAGGAGGCAACAGATGCTGGAGTGCATATCCGAGGGTAAACCCCCCATGGTGTTTCGTAAAGGCACGTGGGTCCATCCCTTCCTTTCGGTCTGAACTAATACAGCAGCTCTTCCAGTGCATATTGACTTAGGCTGTAACTTGATTTAGCCAATGGTAAACTGTATGGGTTTTCCTGGTGGCTCAGAGGTAAAAAATCTGCCTGCCAAAATAGGAGATGCAGGTTCGATTTCTAGGTCGGGAATATCCCGTGGGGGAGGGCATGGCAACCCACTCTGGTATTCTTGCCTGGAGAATTCCATGGACTGAAACACCCTCCAGGCTGCAGTCCATGGGGGTCACAAAAAAGTCAGACATGACTGAGTGACTGAACAACAAACTGAATCTACTCCTGGTACGTGGCAGGATGCCACATCAACGTTTTTCAGAGATGTACCACAAAGCCTTTTGAAAGTAACAATCACAATTAACATATTTTTAATATAGCTCATGACCTGCCTATTTAGTTTATTGTGATGGGATCTGTCCTGTGACATCCAGGTAACAGTGTGCTCCAAGCGAGTCTTCTCAGTGTTACTACATCAAGCCAGGCACTGTAGCAGAGAACAATGGACCAGGTAGGGGCTGATCTTGAACCTTGAGAATCCCCAGGAGGCACACTAGAAGTTTCCCCAACATGCTCCTTTTTGTTGTCTTGGTTTAGTCTTTGTTTTTGCTGTTTTTTTACTTCTGGAACCCTTTCATTTCCCCCTTTCTGCTGTCTGGGCTGCCAACAGCCCCCCACCCTCCCAAGTGGGACCTAAAGAATCAGCAGACAAAAGAACTGCATCAGTTGTTGAGTCCTGGTCTCACACTGACCTCAAAACTGCCAAGTCAGACTTTCCGGGGCCTCTCCCTATTTACTGCAAAGCACAGCCAAAGCTGAATACCAAACAATCAGTGAACTCAAAGCAAGTGAGACACGTTAGGTAAGAAAAAGTAACTTCCACAGTTATCACAGTTTCATGGAAGACAGACATTTCATTTTTTAAGAAACTTGATTTCAGTGGGAGAAGGAATGGCAACCACAATTATCAAAGGTAAGAGGAAGCTATCAAATGAAAAAAGAAAAATGCCTGAGTTCCCTTTCACTTAAGAACACGAAAATTACCAGGGAAAATGTCATCCATATAGGAGTAGAAGACTAAGCATCCTCTACGCCCAAAGGAATGATGCACTGATATTTACTGCGGTAGGAAAATGTCTACATTATTGATACATACTATATTCAGTTGGAAAAAAAAAGTAATACCAAATATAGTTTGATTGCATTTATGCAAAATTATATACAAACACACACACAAATATACCTGCACCACTACCATAACTATATGTATAGAAAATTCACTGACCAGAGAGATTTGGGATTTTCTTATTTATATTTTTCTGTTTTGTTTAAACTTTTACAATGAACATGTATACTTATTATAATCATTTTAAAATTATACTTGTATAATACTTTTTTGTAATCATTTTTGAGGGGGAAAAAAAGCTTAAGCTTACCTTTAAAATTATGAAAAAAAATAGATATGACAAACGCACACTTTTTAATCAGATGCTTGGATATCAGGACCATGGAAAGTTGAAAGAAGTATATTTAGACAGACAGAAAGTACTTCCTTATGAAACCCATAAAATATTATTACCCCAGGAGGTAGTATAAGCTAAAAGGCTTTCGAAGATTCCAACAGTGATGGGTCCATATTTGGTTACTGAGAGAAACCAAGATGTATTGAGGATTCCAGGTTGAGATTGGGGCTTTAGAAGTGCTAGAGTGTCTTTGCTGATGTTCAGGGATTACCATATCATCTCCTCCCTGAGGCCAGGAATTCTTTTTTTAAATCAATAAAAATTTAATAAGCTAAAAGTTCCCTTTAGATTTTATTTTAGTATTATTATTTTTTGGCCAAACTTTTATTTTAAAAAGCTTGAGCTTTGTGATCTGTTGAAAAATAACTGTAAAATATAAAACATGAGAGAAAGGTATTACGGCAAATAGAGTTAAGGCGGTACCCGTGGCCCCTGCCTCCAGCTGTCCACATCCCTCTATAATTCCTTCCTTGTGAGTGTGGGTGGGACTGGGCGCTTGCTTCTAACCAGTGAAACACGGCACAAGGATGCATTGCGATTATGTTCTAAGAGTCCATCTTGCTGGCAGACTTGCTCTTAAGTCTCCTTCTCCCTTCCAGGCAGTAAAAGGAAGCAGGCTAGCCTGCAGCAGAAACCCCCATGACCAGGACCGACAGCAGGCCTCAGGTTGCCGCAGCAGCCTTCGTTCAGCACCTAGAAGGTTCTGCCAACAACCTGAGTGAGCTCTGAAATGAGACCCCAGCACTGGCCAAGACCTGGGCTGCAGCCTGCTGAGATCCTGGAACAGAGAATCCAGTTAAGCCTGGCCTGAAGTCCCTGACCCACAGAAACTATGAGATAATAAATGCAAGTAACCCACTAAATTTTTAATCCGTTGTGCAGAATTAGATAACTGACACAGGTACTGAGTGAAAACTGGAGACTTATCCCTAAACCCAAACCTCTTAATACAACAGTCACTTGTTTCTATTTTAATTACCCTGCCACCTCAACTCCTACTCTCTAAATATTACAGCCACCACTCTGGCGTGTGCCTACCCTGCCAGGTCTCGTGAAAGGAAGCCTTGTGTGATCCCAGGGAAGTAAAGCATAACACTGCTCTGACCACAGGGTTTCAACATAAGACAGTATGTGATTAGGGTTGAACTGTGTACACCTGTCCCAAGTGATATGCCTGGTTCCTTCCTCCAACAGTTCTCTTCCTAACCCTCTATCTAGGTCTGGGACATCACCACCTATAACCTGGAGTAATTCTGTACTTCTTCACATCCTAAGACATTCACTCAGTCACGTCTCCTGCTGGCTCTACACATATCTCTTTGAGTCTCTCAAATTCATCCTTATTCCTACTTTCTGCTCCAGCATCTTCATCTTCTCTCTCTCACCAGGTGAATGCAACTGCCTTGGGCCTGATGCCACTCTCTGTCCCAATACATTTGCTATTGGAAAACTGTCCTAAAACACAAATCAGACCATGTCATTTCTTGGATTAAAAAGTATTTAATTATTTCTTGTTGACAACAGCCTAAATAATAAGGCCCAGATACCTTAGAATACCACCGAAGTCTTCACAGCCGGCCCTCACTTTAAGCATTCCTGTCTCTCATCTCTGCAGTCAAGTACTCAGAGTGCTGGATGGCTTAGGATTCCCCAAACACATCATGTCTCTGGAAACTCCCTTACTTCCTGCTCACTCTGTCATCTGTTCCCTGAATATCCATCCCTGCTTCTCCTCCCAGAGAAACGTCTATTCATCTCTTATATCCTCGCCCGACTGTTACTATCTCTGAGTCGCTTTCTCTGAACAGTTTGTGTCCTCCTCCTCTGTGCTTCAAAAGTAGCTAGAAAACACCTCTTAATTCCGACTTGTCACATCTCACCATGACTGTCTGCACGTCAGTTTCCACCACTAGACCAAGGGATCCTCGGATGCTAGAGCTGTCTTTCTTTTAGTCATTAAACGCCAGGTGCTGTGATGAGCCGTAGGAATAATTTCAGTAACTACCGCTTATCAAGATCTAACAAGTGAGAGGCCCGGTACTAAGCTGAACATCTTACTCATGCATTAACAGATATCACCAGGCATCCCCTAGGTGCGCACATGCTCAGCGAGTCTAGTCGTACAGGGAACACACAGTGAACACAGAAACAACTTCCTGAGCAACACAATTTTAGACCCTGATGATGCTAAAAAGTCAGGAGAACCAGCACAAAGCAGGAGAATGCCTGGGGTGAGGGAGAAATTACTTAACCCAAGAAGTTTGGGGGAAGCCTTTGAGGAGACAACATTTGGGTTGAGATTTAACTGATGAGAAGTAGACAACCACACAGAGAAGGGATTATTGTATACAATTCTTACATCACCCCTTTTAAGTGGAGGGTTTAAGTGAAGTGAGTGAGTCAGTCGTGCCGACTCTTTGCAACCCCATGGACTATACAGTCCATGGAATTCTCTAGGCCAGAATACTGGAGTGGGCAGCCTCTCCCTTCTCCAGGGGATCTTCCCAACCCAGGGATCGAACTCAGGTCTCCTGCGTTGCAAGCAGATTCTTTACCAGCTGAGCCAGAAGGGAAGCGCAAGAATACTGGAGTGGGTAGCCCATCTCTTCTCCAAGGGATCTTCCCAACCCAGGAATTGAACCGGGGTCTCCTGCATTGCAGGCAGATTCTTTACCAGCTGAGCCATCAGGAAAGCCCTGATAGGGGGGTTTTAACCCCATTTTAAAGATGAGAGAAGAAAAACTCAAGCTTGCTGGTTCTGCTAAGGTGATAAGCAGAGACACAGCTGGGACTGGAATACTGGTCTACCCAACTCTGGGCCAAGGCTCTGTGAACACTGGACCCTTCGGTGGGCCTGGGGCGAGGCTCGCTCTGTTCCCTCTGGCCAAAATGCCCTTCTTCTCCTCAGCCCAGGGAGCCCTTCCTCCTCCTTCAACAACTCACATATCACCCCCTCTCAGATGTCTTCGCTGATGACCCCAAGCAGAAAAGAACCACTCACTCCTCAGAACACCTACTTCCCTCTCATGATACTTACACCCACCTCCTGGGGGAAGTAAGCATGTTCCCGTGCTTGAGCAGTGTCTTTTTAACGTGTCCGATGTATCCCACTCCATTCTCCATGCCCTAAGCCTATGTACATCCTTCCTCTTCAATTTACAGGAAGAATGAAAAGTGAAGGACTGAAGGGAAGGAAGGAGAAGGAGGAAGTAAGTTGGGTAGTCATTCAGCTAGTTCATCTAGGCATCTGGGTGTGGCCAGATGCCTGAATGCCTTCCAAGTCTTGCCAGGGCTCCAGCACTGAAATGGGGTACAACTGCTGGGGTTGTTTCTGGGTAGAAGGCCCAAGGAGAGCCGAGAAAATGAAGACGAGCAAGAGACAGCCCTAATTAGAAAGTAGAACGTATACTCACCTGCTTTAAGTTGGCTCTTCATAAGCTGTGTCTGGGTCCCCTCCCCACAGTCAAAGAGCCAGCACTCGCCTTCACACCGAAGGACCAGAGCGGAGGCACCCCGGGTCGGGGATGGGTATGCTGCACCTGTCCCCAGAAATGTCACATCCATAGACATCTTCCACCCTGCAACGAGAAGGTCACTTAGGGATTATCACACATCACTGCTCAAAATCACCGAAAACAGGTTCTTGTGAGTTTCACGGTTATCTAACTTCTATATATTGAGAACAGTGTGGATTCCTGTTCTCTAATAGTTTTCCGCAGAAATCTAAAGAAAGATTTTAGTAACTCTTAATCAGTAAAAGCTACAAATTACCAAACCTTGTATGACTGCTCACGCAAATAAAAATAAATTAAAAAAAAAAAAAAAAGCCAAACTCAGTTAATTAAAAACTACAGTTGAGGGCTTCCCTGGTGAAACTGAAAGTGTTAGTCACTCAGCTGTGTCCAACTCTTTGTGACCCCATAGACTGTAGCCCGCTAGGCTCCTCTGTCCATGGAATTCTCTAGGTAAGAATACTGGAGTGGGTTGCTATGCCCTTCTCCAGGGGATCTTCCTGACCCAGGGATAGAACCCAGGTCTCCTGCACTGAGGCGGACTCTTTACCATCTGAGCCACTTGGAGAGCCCTCCCTGGTGGCTCCATAGTAACGAATCCACTTGCCAACGCAGGAGACACAGGTTCAGTCCCTGGTCTGGGAAGATCCCACGTGCTGTGGAGCAACTAAGCTTGTGCACCACAGCTATCGAGCCTGTGTTCTGGAGCCCGGGAACGGAAAAAAGAGGAGCCATCAGAATGAGAAGCTTGTGCACAGCAACTAGAACCTGCTTGCGTCAACTAGAGAAAGGCCTGTGCAGCAACGAAGACCCAGCGCAACCAAAAATAAAATAAATAAATACAAAAAATTATATATATATATATATGTAACCAAACTGTAGTTGAATTCCAACCACACAACATTCTGGAAAAGGCAAAACTATGGGGATAGTAAAAAGACAGTGGTTTGGGGGGGAAGGGAGGGAGGGATGGGGTTTTTAGGGCAGTAAAACTATTCTGCATGATACAGTAAAGACAGACACATCATACATTGGTCAAAACCCATAGTATATACAACACAAAACGTGAATGAGCCCTAATGTAAACTGTGGGTCAATACTGGCTCATCACCGTTGAACCACACTAACGTAAGATGTCAGCACTAGGGGAATCTGATGAGGGGCAGTGGTGGGGAGTGGGTATATAAGGACTCTGTACTTCCTGCTGATTAATTTTTTTGAAAATCCTTCTAATAATAAACAGCTCTAGTGAGGTTCTGGGCAGGAGAGGGAACTTAATTATGCTCACTAAGTGATCTCTCTCTGGTGAGCAGCTCATGGTGAGCAGCCCTTTCTCTGAACCATCAGAAACCACAACAAAACGCTACAACACTCGACAGCAATGTGAGTAACACACAGTAACGCTGAGGGAACGTCTCACTCCCCTGATAAGAGGGTCCATGAGGGGTTAGCGCTTGGGCTTCTGCTCTCACAGGTGATCAGCAACAACCTGCGGAGTGTGTAGATTTCTGCCAACTCCTGATATCTCTTTTTCCTTTCACTATTTTTGGGCATATCTATCTCTGATACAGTTCCTTTTTAAAAAGATTTATTGATTTACTTTTTGGCTGCAGTAGGTCTTCACTGCTGTACTCAGGCTTTCTCTAGCAGCAGCAAGAGGGGGCCACTCTTCATTTGGTGTGCAGGCTTCTCACTGCGGTGCCCCATGCACTGCAAGGCAGATTCGTAACTACTGGACCACCAGGGAAACCCCTCTGATACAGTTCTCTGACAGGAGATACGCATCAAGTAAAATAAACCCAAACTTCAGTTCAGTTCGGTTCAGTCGCTCAGTTGTGTCCGACTCTGCATGACCCCGTGGACTGTAGCACGCCAGGCCTCCCTGTCCATCACCAACTCCCAGAGTTTAGTCAAACACATGTCCATTGAGTCGGTGATGCCATCCAATCATCTCATCCTCTGTCGTCCCCTTCTCCTCCTGCCTTCAATCTTTCCCAGCATCAGGGTCTTTTCAAATGAGTCAGTTCCTCACATCAGGTGGCCAAAGTATTGGAGTTTCAGCTTCAACACCAGTCCTTCCAATGAACACTCAGGACTGATCTCTTTTAGGATGGACTGGTTGGATCTCCTCACTGTCCAAGGGACTCTCAAGAGTCTTCTCCAACACCACAGTTCAAAAGCATCAATTCTTCGGTGCTCAGCTTTCTTTTGAGTCCAACTCTCACATCCATACCTGACTACAGGAAAAACCATAGCCTTGACTAGACAAACCTTTGTTGGCAAAGTAATGTCTCTGCTTTTTAATATGCTATCTAGGTTGGTCATAACTTTCCTTCCAAGGAGTAAGTCTCTTTTAATTTCATGGCTGTAGTCACTATGTGCAGTGACTTTGGAAACCAAAAAAATAAAGTCAGCTTCCACTGTTTCCGAATCTATTTGCCAAAGTTATATATAACCAATTACAGATTATCCACATGGATGGCAAGGAAGGAAACAAACATGTAAGTTTAAGAAAAACTACTAAAACAGGAAAACTTGACAGGGAGCTGGATAAATATACTATCTACAGGGGGAAAGAAACCTATCAGAAACTTTTCTCAGTCCTTGCAAAAATGAAAAAAACCCTCAGTCACAAGAGAAAAAAAAAAAGTCTTATAGCTAGAAATAAAGTTAACGAGAAAGGAACAGGCCCTAAAAGACTCAAAGAGAGAAATACATTAGCTTCTCTGATAGGAGATTTACTATCACCGAAATGCCTCTTTCCATAATTAATGCATGTATATTTAATGCAAATTCTATCAGATTTCCAGTGCGATTCATCTTGGAACAAACGTAACCCAAAGATCACATGAAAGAAAGAAAGTAGGTCTGAGAATGGGCAAGAAAAGCATACAAAGTAGTGAGTACTGATTTACTTTTCTAGGTAGTAACATGACACTAATCACGCACAATGGAAAGATACATTATTGGCCACAAACATAAAGTTGTAAGTAAGAGAAGGGATAGTCTGGAAATAAACCCAGGTACACACAGAAATCAATATGTAACAGAAATGTAAAAAGAGTGGCTTTTTTAAATGAATGATGCTGACATAATTGGTTATTTTCGCAGAAAAAGTGAAGCAAGATTCTTATCTTGCATCCTATATAAAAATACATTCCACATGGTTCAGAAATTTAAATGTTTCACATTTAAATTTGGACCTTTCAGGTCCAAACAAAAGTGTTCAAAAAAAATTAGGAGAATATGTATACAAATTTGGGGATGAAAATCCCTTACTGGCAAGACATGAAACACAAAGCTTTTAAAAAGACATTTTTACTACATAAAAATTTTCATATATCAAAAGACTCTTAATGTCAAAGGACCTCCCCCTGCCAAAAAAAAAAAAAAATCTGGAAAAAACTGTACTGTTTGATAACGGGTTAATGCCCCTAAGGGGCTTCCCTAGTGGCTCAGAGGTTAAAGCGTCTGCCTGGAATGCAGGAGACCCAGGTTTGATCCCTGGGTCAGGAAGATCCCCTGGGGAAGGAAATGGCAACCCACTCCAGTACTCTTGCCTGGAGAATCCCACGGACGGAGGAGCCTGGTAGGCTACAATCCATGGGGTCGCAAAGAGTTGGACACGACTGAGCGACTTCACTTCACTATTTAATGCCCCTAAGAAATGGTTCAAGCAAATGCATTAAAAAAGAAAAGTACAAAATAGGAAACTAAAACAATGAATATACACTAGAAATTCACAAAAGAAATCCAAAGGGCCAATAAGCATGAATGATATTTACTGTGAAACTTTTAAGGTGGCTAAAATTTGGAAACCATCTGAATATACAGATAGATAGATAAATATAAATATGGAAACAACTGAGTATTTTATTGTACATTCATATCATGAACTATCTGTTCTATAGCTCAGCCAGGTCTGTGACTCCTGCACTGAAGGGATGACAATGAGAAAAGTTACAGATGGCTATGGCATAATCTCATTTTTAAAACAATGCCCAAACATCTATGTTATACAAGACAGAGAGAGTCTGGTGAGGAACAATATACACCGTACTGCTACAATGGTTATCTCGGGGGTGATTAAAATGATGGTGGTGGAGATTAACTTTTTTAAAAAATCCTTGAATTGTTTTTGGTTGCAATAAGCAGCATTTTATTTACCTATTTGACTTTATTTTGCATTTAATTTACTTCATGACTTAAAAAAAATGTGTCATAAAGCTAAACATGCTTTTCTGACTATGTGTCACCTCATCTCCCTTTCCATTGGGGGTACAGTCAGCTCCCCACCCCGGCCCCACACCTCACACAGCAGGTGGGTTGTACATCTCTCCACCCCACACATGAGTTTTTAGGTTATTGCTAGTGACCTTTCCATGCCTTACTCCACATTTTCACTTCCAAGATCAAGACTTCCTCTGATAACTCTATAGTTTAATTTGCAAAGGCTTTCTGATTGGACTGCAGTTTGCAAGAGCCACAAGAGTAAAGTGAATACAGAAAGTCAAAAATTTAAGGTAATAAATGCAGAGGGTGTAAGAGAATATAAACACTTTGCATGTGTAACTGATAGTAGATCTAAGCCAGTGATACAGAATCCTGAAGTACTCATCACCTGGAGATCTTTTAAAACATCAACCATTGGGCTCCATCCCAGAATCAACAGGAAATTCCGCAAGAGACATGTGTTTTAGAACTGAATAAGAAAAATTCTTCCCCTGTGATCCTAACATGCAGTCAGTTTTGAGAACCAGTTAGTGAAAGGCTAGTGGAGAACTACAATGGATGGATCAGGCTGAACTGAACTCACTAGTCAACAAGTCAATTAAAAAAATAAAAAAAATTTTGTTATGCAAAATTTCAAACACACACAAAAGGAGAGAGATTAGTGTAACGTACTGTCACACTGAGCTTCAACAATTATCAACTCAAGGTCAATCCTGCTTCCTCTTTATCCCCCATCTACCACCTAAGAATATGTAACAAGTGGTATTGGGAAGTTCCACCAGGGAGCACAAGCTGTCTGACTGTCTCTCTTTTTCTGATGTTAGCAACCATTAGTGATCCTTTCCAGGAAACATTATTTCATTAGGGGTTGTCAAAAGGTGATATTCTCTCATTCCTTCTGTAGTTATTAGTATCCTTCTGTAATTCCCTGATCAATCAGTCACCCTGCAATACAATTTGTATGGAAAAGAGCCAGTGATCAATCTTAACACCATGGAGGCACGACCTAATCCAACTCCTGACGTGATGCAATATGAAGCACACAGTAACCGATGAGGTTTTCTTGCCAAAAAATATAACGTGTATCTGGAAAAGGCTGTCTTCTAAACACGTTTATTAGAGCACACCACAGCGAAGGAAAAAGCAAAAATCAGTGTGTAAGAAACAGTACAGGACAAATGGCTTGACTTCTTCAACAACCTAAATACTAGGAAAAATAATAATTGAGAGAGAGAAGGAGACAAAGAGATGTGAGCCATCAAACAAACGTAACATGTCTAGCTTGTCTGAATCCTGATTTGGACCACCAGATGATGGGAGGGGGAAAAAAATGAGAGCACAGGGGAAATGTAAACTTCACCAGAGAGTAACAGGAGATTCTTATGAGACTGATAATGCTGTTATGTTCAAGGAGTTACTGTGTTGTATAAACATAAGCCAGTATTTAATGGATGAAATGGTACATTTTGATTTGCTTTAAAATAATCCAGTGGGGGTGAGGGTGCCAGATGCAACTAGATCAATTAGCGATTAGTACATGAGTTGGTACATTCTGTACACGATTCTGTTTTTGTATAGATTTGAAAGTTTCCATAATAAAAAGTTTAAAAGCAAGCCAAATAACCAAAACTCTTCCATTAGGTCGGGAAGTAACCAGAAATTTAATCACTGGTGCGCATTATGCACCACTAGGAAATAAGTAAGCAAACCAGGTTTTGGGTCTTGTCTACTTGGACAACAAAACAAAACAAAACAAAACTCAGCCGTTTGTTTTCTGATAGTACACATTCCTAGCGAGAATACAACACACGATCGAGCTCAGTAGGGTCACTTGACACTCTGGGCTAGTGGCTCTCAGTCCTGGCTGCAGACTACAATCGCCCGGTGGTTCTGGGGTTCTCAGCACTGGGGAAGCTCCCCGGAAGATTCTAAAGACTGTCGGGCTCCGAAGGAGTTTTCAGGCAGAGGCGGTGCCAAGCCTGCAATCCACCCAAGCGGTGCAGGCAGGGCAGGTCCTGTCATCCTCCATTTTAGAGATGAAAGGGCCGAGGCCCTCTGCACAGAGAGTGGCCTTTGCGAGGCCAAGGCCTAGCCAGCTGTGGCCAGAGGCCGGGTCTCCGACCGCCGGCCGGCCCAGCACCTCCTCCACGCCTATCGAGCAAAAGGAGGGTGGGAGGCGGCAGAGGCGCGGGGCAGGGTGTCCTCGGCCCGCAGGTCGGGGTAAGCAGGCGCGATGAGGGGCGGTGGGTGGACAAGGCGCGTCCTAGCTCCCCGGCTCGGGTCCTCGGTTTCCGGCCCAGCCCGCGACTCCGCGGGTCGCCCGAGCGCTCGATCGGTTTGGCGGGCGCGGGGGAGGCCTCGGTGGCGCAGACCCCGGCCCGCCCCCCACCTCGGGCGCGCCGTGCCCCACTCACCCACTCCCCGAGGCCCGCGGCGAGGCCCGGCCGTCCGCGGGGCGGCGACGCGCGCGGACGGAAGTGCGCCGCCGGCCGAGTCCGCGACCCACCGCTCTAGGAGGCGCCGGAGGTCCGCGCTCGGTGGTTCTCCGCGGAGCGCGACCCCGGCGTGAGGCTGAGCTGTGGGTCCGCCGCTCTGTCCCGCGGCGAGTGGGACTGCCCCTAAGAGGGCTGCGGTATCCCGGGAAGACCAGAGCGCCTGAAGTGAAAAATGTCTGCTGTGTGGGTTGCTTTTTTATTTTTATTTTTTGGCCACTGCTTGGGAGCATGTGGGGTCTTAGTTCTGCAACCAGCGATCAGACCCTCACCCCCTGCCCTTGAAGCCCAAAGTCTTAACGACTTGGACCGCCAGAGAAGTCCCTACTGTATGGCTTTTTTTTTTTTTTTTTTTGCCATGTAACGTTGATGCTTTTGAACTGTGGTGTGGAGACTTTTCTAAGTCCCTTGGACAGCAAGGAGATCCAACCAGTCCATCCTAAAGGAGATCAGCCGTGAGTGTTCATTGGAAGGACTGATGCTGAAGCTGAAACTCCAATACTTTGGCCACCTGATACGAAGAGCTGACTCATTTAAAAAGACCCTGATGCTGGGACAGTTTTAAGGTGGGAGAAGGGGACGATAGAGGATGAGATGGTTGGATGGCATCACTGACTCAATAGACATGAGTTGGGGTAAACCCCGGGAGTTGGTGATGGACAGGGAGGCCTGGCGTGCTGCAGTCCATGGCGTGCTCAGTCAGACACGACTGAGCGACTGTACTGAACTGAACGTTTTCAAACAAGAGCGTTCTCCCAGATGCTTTGCTCTGGCATATTTGCGTAAAGTCTGTGATTTTATGGGGATGAATCTATCTGAAGCACTAAAAACGGAAGCGTGCGGTGCTTTGGAATCAGAGTTCATAGTAGAACTTACTCTAGATTCCAAGTCTTCTTTCGATTCCACTTTGCACTTCCAGGGATACCGCGGAATGTCTCCTGAAAAATTCGCAGCTGCGGGTGCTGTGCCCGCAGCAGGGTCGCCGGTGTTTTCACTTGCTGCGCGGAGCGCACAGCCACAGCATCGCCTCCTGGACACGTGGGTGAGGAGCCCCGGCCGAAACTGCACGTGGCCCTGGTGGAAAAACTGATTCAGGTCAAACTCCAGCTTTCAAAGCTTCACACTCTTGCGTAGTGTCAGATGTACTGATTTTTGCTTACATGCTGGAGGTGGTCAAAGTATCCAGCAGCTTCATAACAAGGTTAGAAGTGCTGTGGATGGAGGGTTTTTAACACTACCTGGAGAGTGGGATCATTTACTTTTGGGCCTGTTCAAAGCTTTTATTTATGCAAGCGTTACTTAAGCTCCGCCTTTGTGGAGAGAGAATCCGACTTTGATAATGAATTTTTAATACATGTCATGGTTCCTGGTTTTAGGAGCATACACCAAGGTTGGAAAAAGAAGTAGCAGAAAGTCACTAATAAAATGAGGGAGCAAAGGAGAAAACAAAGAGAGTGACAAAAATAGGGAGATCATTAAATTAAGGAAGGGTTAGGGAATTCCCTGGGAGTCCAGTGATCAAGACTCTGCACTTACACTGCCAGGGGTGGGTTCAATCCCTGGTCAGGGAACTAAGACCTCACTGCCTTGCAAAAAAAAAAAAAGCAGGGGGTGGTTAGACTTGAGCTGGGTCTTGTGGGAAGGTTGAGACTTGGATTAATCTCCTGGAAATGGAAAAATAAGGAAATAAGGTGGATTTGTTCAAGCGGGAACTGGTTTATCAACATTTTAAAAAACAGGACCTTGAACGTTGTTTATTCGGACACTTGCCTGGCTGAGAAATGCTCAGGAAGACACATTCTACAACTAGGTCTTGACCACAACTCGGCTAGGGGTTCCCTGTAGCAGTGCCCCCAATAGATCTGCCCATTCCAGAGGTTCCTGGCTTAAACCTACCATCCCCTATGCCCACCCCAATCAAGATTTCTTACAACTGCTTTTCTCAGAGGTTATTATAGCTTTAGAGAGTTCTAGACAGTGCTTTATGTTCATTTAAAAAATGTATGGGAAATTTTTAACATACACAAAAATTGAGAAAACATTTAATGAACCTCTATATAGAATCATCATTCATCAATAGTTATTATGTCCAGTTTTTTTCACTTAGAACCCTGCCCCTGCAAATATAACCTAGCCCTTAATTAACCATTTACAGTTATTATAAAATACTGGCTTTGTTCCCTGTGTTATACAATATATCCTTGTAACTTATTTATTTTATACATAGTTATCTTAATCTGTTAACCCTATCTCACTCCTTCTCCATCCCCTCTCTCTCTTGATAACTAATAGTTTTCTATATATGTGAGTTCTGTTTCTTCTTTGTCATATTTACTAGTTTATTTTTTGACATTCAACATGTGATATCATACATTACTTGTTTTCTGATATTTTCACTTACCATGATGCCCTCCAAGTCTCTCCATGTTGCAAACACAAAATTTCATCTCTTTTTATGGTTGAGTGGCCCTTCCCTGGTAGCTCAGTGATCAAGAATCCGCTGGCCAATACAGGAGATGCAGGTTTGAACCTGGGGTCAGGAAGATCTCTTGGAGAAGGAAATCACAACCCATTCCAGTATACTTACCTGGGAAATCCTATGGACATAAGAGCCTGGCAGGCTGCAGTCCATGGGGTCACAAGAGTCAGACACTAAATGACAACAAATATTCCATCATATAGATACCGTATCTTCTCTGTATGTTCGTCTGTTGATGGACATGTAGGTTGCTTACATATCTTGGCAATTGTAAATTGATACAGCCACTGTGGAAAGCAATATGGAGATTTCTCAGTACTACTGTGAACACAAGTACATGTGTCTTTTTTTTTATTTTTTAATTGAAGGAATACATGTATCTTTTTAATTAACATTTTACTTTTCTTTGGATCAATACCAGGAGTGGAATTGATGCATCGTATGGTAGTTCTTTCTTTAGTTTTTTGAGAAAACTCTGTTTTCTCACAACATTTCTTAGTGTTTTCCACAATGGCTGCACTAATTTATATTCCCACCAACAGTGTAGGAGGGTTCCTTTTTCTCTACACTGTTGCTAACATTTGTTGTTTGAGATTTTTTTGATGATAGATGTTCTGAAAGGTGAAAAATGGCTGTTGAGAAAGTGTTGGACTATAGAGAAGGCTGAGCGTTGAAGAGCTGATGCTTTCAAATTGTGGTGCTGGAGAAGACTCGAGAGTCCCTTGGACTGCAAGGACATCAAACCAGTCCATCCTAAAGGAAATCAACCCTGAACATTCATGGGAGGACTGATACTGAAGCTGAAAGCTCCAATACTTCAGCCACCTGATGCAAAGAGCTGACTCATTGGAAAAGAGCCTGATGCTAGGAAAGATTGAAGACAAAAGGAGAAGAGGATGGGAGAGGATGAGATGGTTAGATAGTATCACCAACTCAAGGGACTTGAATTTGAGCAAAGATAGTAGAGGACACAGGAGCCTGGCATGCTGCAGTCCATGGGGTCACAAACAGTTGTTGGATATAACTTAGTGACTGAACAACAAATTCTAAAATATGATACCTCAATGTGTTTTTTAAAATATATATATTTTTTCTTACTTATTTCTTTAGCTGTGCCAGGTCTTAGTTGTGGCATGTGGGGTCTAGTTCCCAGACCAGGGGTCAGACCAGGGCCTCCTGAAATGGGAGCTTGAAGTCTTAACCACTGGACCACCAGAGAAGCCCCTGTTTATTAGTTTTTAACAAAAGGATAACTCTGGGTGCAAAGGGAGGTCATTTCTGTGGTTTGGATGATACTCAGGTTTTGCCCGTGTGTAGACGTGACGGTCTACATGGTGTCAGATTTCATTCTCTTGGGCTCCAAAATCAACGCAGATGGTAACTGCAGCCACAAAGGTAAAAGACGCTTGCTCCTTGGAAGACAAGCTATGACAAACCTAGACAGTGTGTTAAAAAGCAGAGACATCATTTTGCCAACAGAAGTCCGTATTGTCAATGCTGATTTTCCCAATAGTCATGTATGGTTGTGAGAGTTGGACCATAAGGAAGGCTGAGCACTAAAGAATTGGTGCTTTTGAACTGTGGTGTTGGAGAAGACTCTTGAGAGTCCCTTGGACTGCAAGGACATCAAACCAGTCCATCCTAAAGGAAATCAACCTTGAATATTCATTGGAAGGAGTGGTGCTGAAGCTGAACCTCCAATACTTTGGCCACCTGATGCAAAGAACCGACTCATTGGAAAAGACCCTGATGCTGGGAGAGATTGAGGGCAAGAGGAGAAGGGGACAACAGAGAATGAGATGGTTGGATGGCATCACCGACTCAATGGACATGAGTTTGGGTAACTCTGGGAGTTAGTGATGGACAGGGAGGCTTGACATGCTGCAGTTCATGGGGTCACAAAGAGTTGTACACAACTGAGTGACTAAACAAGACGTGATGTTGGAGTGACCTTGTTTTTGTCTTAATCCATTGTGGTCACAGTCGCCTTGTCAATGTCCTGTGAGATATCCATCACTCACTACCGCAGGGACAGCTCACGGGGGGAACTCTGGGTGTCAGTGAGTGTATCCCATTCAACAGGAGAGCTCAGCCGTGAGTTCCTAGTATCAGGTCAGCTCCTGGAAGTTGAGAGCTGCCGCTTTTCACTTTCTCAAGGTTCCTGGAGAGATGAGAGGAAGAGGAGCTTGGGGACACCTTCTTCTGATCGTCCCATTTCTCTGTGAGATTGAAGCAAGGCTGTCTTGAGAGCTAGGATGCAGGAGAACATCAGGGATCTGAGAGAAGGGAAGGTACCGGAGTTACCGGACTGGGATACGCCAGGAGCATTGAGGCTGTCTTGAAGTTCGTGATTCTGACTCGGTGAGACAGCAGGACCGTGATGTTCAGCTGCCCTGTTGTGCAGGGCGGGCTGTGCTTAAGAGGAGAGTCTAAACGGGACTGAAGTTTCTGTCACAAACATGTCACAAGAGCTCTGAATCGTGGCTTTGCATTTTAGTAGCTATGTGACCCCCTCAGATCCTACATCTGTAAAATGGGGGAAATGTCAACACTTCAGAAGTTCATTGTGATGCTTGAATGAGTAAAAAAGTATCAGGTACTTAGGACAGGGCCTGGCTTGAAGAAGCACTCAGTAAGTATGAGCTCTAATGCCATCTTCTCCCTTAATCACAGAATCAACGTACAGTCTTTCTGCTTTAGTATTCTAACACTAAGGTCTGGGAAGGTGTATGTGGTGGGGGAAGAGGTGAGAAATCATTCCTTTACTCCTCTGATTAAACAAAATAAGGAGAGAAAGAGGGTAAAGAAACAGACAGAAGGAAATGAAAAGATGAGCAGAATCACTAGGTCTACAGCGAACTTCAGTCTAACAGCATATTCTCAGGGGATCAAGTATTTTGGCATGCGTTTACGGTTTAATACCAAGTGCGTGTGTTTTAAGATAATACCAAGATAATACCTTACAGCTGCCTTTAAAAACAAGATCATAACACATTTTTGATACATAGCAAAATTTTATTAAGAAAATACACACATCTCAGAGTTTTAGATTAACGTATACACACTGCTATATGTAAAATAGATAACCAAAAAGGCCCTACTGTATAGCACAGGGAACTATATTCAGTATCTTGTCATAACCTCTAAGGGAAAAGAATCTGAAAAAGAATATATATATGTAACTGAATCATTGTGCTGTACACCTGAAACTAACACAATGTTGTAATGAACTATATACTTCCATTAAAAAAAGAAAATACACACATTTCAGTAGAACTTATATATCACAAATGAGAAAAAATAGTTCATACCATTAGGAAGTTTTTAGACTGACTCTTGGAAGCATCTGGAATATGTCAATCTGGTATAATACACTCTACACAAGGCTTTCCCCTTAAACTGGTATTTCCATAGGCTATTTCCACAACACTGCTTATTCCAAATACAAAGGTGAGAAAGGGTAATGACTTTTGCTACATGCAACTCCCTTCAAGTCAATAATGAATGCTTCACATGTTACCAAAGGAAATACAATATCAATTGCAAAAAGTTTTAATTTCAGTTAATTTTAAAGGTGATTAGACAAAGTTTAATAAAACATTAGGCAGAAATGTTATTGTGTCAAATACTTAACTAAAATAGGCTTCAGAAATTCCTAAATTCCTTATTCTGCATACATTTGATGCTACTATCAATATTTTCCATTATGACATTTTAATGGAAGAAGTTATAGACATGCATATAATAGATATCATTAAAAATACATCTTACAATTCCCAATTCACGTTGACATTGGCAGATGTCAAGATACAAAATGTAATACAGCAGAAACCAACACAACATTGTTAAGCAACTATAATTTAAAAAAGAAAGTTAAAACAAAATACAAAGTGTTTAAGTGCTCCTGAAACAGTGATAGCGGTTGGTGGTTTTTTGAAGATTGGCAGCTGAAAATGTGAGTGAAAATGAGTCACTCAGTCCTGTCCGACTCTTTGCAACCCCATGAGCTATACAGTCCATGGAATTCTCCAGGCCAGAAAACTGGAGCCATTCCCTTCTCCAGGGGATCTTCCCAACCCAGGGATCAAACCCAGGTCTCCTGCATAGAGGGCAGATTTCTTTAACAGCTGAGCTTCAAAGGAAGCCCTTTTGTGGTAATTTTTGAAGATTACCAAATCAAAAGATATTAGTGATCTGGAAGTTTTAGTGTAATTTACTAAATTCAAAACCAGATCTATTGTTTACATTCAGTACTTAAAATGCTTAAGACTAATGGATTAAATAGGTTTATACTGTATTTGAATTATAAATGGGAACAAAGTAAAAAAAAAAAATCACATGAACCAGTAAACAACATGAAAAAGGACCTAAGACTAATCTTACGAGAACAAGTGAAAAATTTTCACTTGAAATAACAGTTCCTAAAAGTAAGGTATTTAAGATCTAGATAAAATCGCCTGTCACAGAGGCCCCTCTTCCCCACTAAGGGCTGAGGTGAGGCATAGCTCTGCCTCTTACCAGCAGAGAACTTGGGCAAATCTTTTAATCTCTCTGTGCATCTGTGTCCTTCTCTGAGAGAGGCTAGTGACAGAAGGTGGTCATGAGGATTAAGTATGCTGCCTCATGTAAGATGCTTAGAACAATGACCAGCAGACTAGGTGCTATCCATAAAATTTAGTTTATCATCATCTGCTAACTGAACATACCTGATGTGTTGGTGATAATTCAGTGACTATGTAGGAATCAACGATTTGCTAGAATGACACTTAAAATTAGGAAAGTCAAGGAGAACAGTTCTCCCAGAACATAAAAGGACATACTGAAAACTGGGGAATAAATACCCATTAATTTCCCCTTTGTCTTAAAACTTTTAAGTGTGCTGATTGTAGGGGTAATTTCCCATAAAGCAAAGTAGCAAATACATCTTTATTTGGGAAAAACAGGCTTGATTAAATAGCCACATCAAAGAAAGAGTCAGTTTACTGGCAAAAAGCTGTTACAGAAAGATGCAAAGCATCCAAGTCACGTGACTTAAATTTGTGTATTTTATGTCACTGAACTATGCACACATTTCCAGACCTTTTTCTCCTTGAGAGGCACTGTCTTCCGTATCCATGTAAGGAAAATAATTATTGTTTTAAAATCTAATCACTGGTTTATCTGAGTAACTCCTGGCAAGGATTAAGGGAATTATGCAATAAGAATCGTGTCCTAATTAGGCCCAGTTGAATTTATAAAATTCGGAACAAAGCATTGAGCTTTTTCTCCACTTCTAATCTTGATTTCAGATGAGGGGTAAGGTTTCTGTAGTAAAACTGTCTTGATCATTTTAAATATTATGTATGTTACTCTTATTTAGCTTGTCTGTGGAGGACTGATATTTTTAAAATCTGGATGAACATCGAAATGCCAGTCATACATCGGTTGAGAGCCGAAGTAGACAAGGAGTATCTCTGCCGTTTTCTATAAAGTCAGCAATACACGTGTACCTACCTTGGCTGGAAATATGATATTGGTGCTACTTCACTAGGACAGTCCCTTTAAGTGGAATCCCAGTAGAGAGCTTTGAGCTTTATATTAATGTTCTCCAGTATTGTGTATGCTCAGCAGAGCTGATTCTGATTCGGTCAATTTAACAGAACCCTGGAGCTGTTCTGGGCTTGAAGAGGTTATTTTTGAGGGATACTGAATGGGCTTGGGAAAAGCAACAGCAGCGTCCAGATGAAATGCTTTTCCTAAGGCAAGAGTTTTCCCACTACCCTGCCATCCCCCTTGGGCTTTTTCAGTAATCTGAGAGTAAATAATGCTCCATGCCCCTCAATAACTATTATGCTTTGGTCTTAATTCATTAGCAACTCCTTTGCAAAGGAAAATGTGGAATCTTATTTCTCCAGAGGCTGATAATTTAGAGAAAGAAAAGACAAAAGATAGGGTAAGTTATATCATAAAACAAATAATAATAGAACAAATATCTACTTGATAATCTTTTATAAGTGAAAAACTAGTTGCTAGGTTTTACTTAACAAAGTATATTAATCTAACTAAGAACTGAACAATGTTCTAATGACGTATTTTCAGAAGCAGCTGTTTAAAAGTTTTTTATTTTTGTTCTTATGAACATCCTATATAGGTTATACATAACAAAAGCAGATGAAACAAATTTGGTCTAAGAACAGAATTTCAGTTTTCTTTTCCAGAGACAGCATATACTATCTGAGCACTTAAACACACACTACACTCAGGACTCAGGAGCAGTGTCACACACATGTCCTCTGCACAGCAGCATGGGCACCCCTAGGAGATTATCTGAAGTGCAGAATCTCAGGCCCCATCTCAGGCCCGCTGCGTCAGCAGGAGGGTCGGTTAGCTCCCCGCGACCACCCAGCTCCTGGTGCTGGTGCTGTAGGGCCCTTAGAGGAGGGGCCAGAGGCATCTGCATTGTAAAACTTCACAGTAATTTGGTGGCCACTCCTGGTTAAGAATCCATCCCTTAAAATTTTTTTTAACTAAAATCTTTGACATTTTCCCATTATAGTCAATAAACCTTTACCCTCACTCGCTATCCAATTTGTTTCACAGTACAGGTGATAGGTCATTCCAGATTCGAAAAACATGCATTCTCACTTTTCCCTACTAAATAATTTGACAGCCTGATCTACAGAATTTCTTCAAAAGAACGAAAATAACTGTCCGTTCCTATTAGGTTCAAATGGTTCTTTTCCAATTTGTTGCCATGATGCCACCCCTCCCCCTACCACCATGATGATAGTTCCTGCCTGTATTCTTGGCTTAAATAATAGAACATTTTAATTTACATCCAAAAATTGTTATGTGTTGAAATTCTGGTTCGTAAATAACACATAATGAGAGTAGGCAGCTTTTATTCTGTCTTATTTGAATAAGCAGGCTATATGCCATTTAGCCTTGCTTTCTCCTTAAAATATTTCCATGTATACTGTATTAGACACATTTGAATAAGCAAACATCTGAGTAAAATTACTTTAATTTTGCATTTTCCTGTCTTCAAGAAGAATTGATTGAAAAAACAGGTCTGTAATTATTTTACTTGTAATGTTAAACTAAAATCAAGATTTCACAGAGAGTATTTTTGTGGATGATTTTGACAAAGGTAACATGATAACCATAAGCCTTTCATCTTTAATTGAGGAAAACAGTGATCTGTTTATTTTACCAAACAGATAAAACATACCTGATTTTACTCATCTGTTAAGTATATTTAACCAACTGCATTTTTCCATACTCAAAATGGCAATGCCGCATTCTTAAAACATTGAATTACATTCACAATTACTATGACTCAATTAATCTCTACCTATCAGGTAAAAGGAAACAGGAACATAAAAATGAAGCCCTTCTATCCCCCTCCAGAATATTACATCTAACGTATCAAGGACTGTGGAGGGAAACTTCAAACAATGTGCACATTGATATGCAGCCATGAATAATTTTTTATAGTTTATCTTGTAAAATGGGCATTTTAAAGTTTTGTTTGTTGCCCCAAAGCAACTATGTTAGGGTTATATATAGCAAGACTACTTCTCAAAATGTTTGGGATTTTCCTTTAGAACTCTCCAATGTATAAGCCACATAAGAAAATTGATTTGACTAGGTAGTTATTACCCATGTCACTGGGACTAAAAATGACATTTACTGGTCTAAACACCTATTCACTCCCACTTAGCTCTAAATTAATTTTGGTGACTTCAAAAAATTAAATCCATCTTCAATGGAGAAGGAGTTAGTTATTACTACTAATGATATTTAAAGGAACATATCATAGGAACATTCCAAAATTATCTCAATAAAGACCATCACTACTGGAATAAGGGTATAGATTCACATAGATGAGTCTAAATGTGACTCATTCAGATGGGAAACACATGGTCAGTTTGTTAAAAATCACTTGTCAAAAATCATAATTTATGAAGTCTACCTATACCCTGTTCTTTAGAATCAGGAGAAAATGAAAATGTGTTCTTCATAATAAGCAAACCTAAATTTCTAGTTATGCAATAAAAATATCATAATTAAAGCAATTAAATTTAAGATATTACCTTTATTTTACAAAATTACACTGTGATTTTCACACACTGTTGAAAACAATGACTATTTAATTTGTCGAAAGGCAGCAATAGTTCCTGTTTCACTTTATAATTAAGCTTCAGTTTAGTCCCAGAAAATAAATAATAGGGTAGATTTTTCTGTATCTGTCTACTGGAAAGGCATTTCAGAGGATGAAGGTCAAATAAAGCAGATATAAAAAGATATTTTTAGATGCTGACAACTTGTCCTTAGAATTTGGTTAAATTTGGCTTCTTCTCAAAATTCTGTACTCATATCCACAGAAGTAAATTTCTATTTTAGTAGCCCTACAAGAACTGGACAAGGGATTTTTAGCTGTAGTAGTAACTAGCAAATATTTTGCTAAGAGTGAACAAGAGCACAAGTGAAGACATTCACAAGAACATTTTTAATATCTCTGATATGACGTGAGCTACAAACGAGAGTAAAAGCATTATGGTCATTTGATTGCAGGGTGCAGGTGGGCAGAGTAGTCAACACATCCACCCTGGTACAGAAGTGTGGATTCATGGGCAAAAATAAAGTGGAGGGGGGAGTTAAACAGAAAAAAGCATGAATTTAAGAACATTCTCTCTTTCTGTCTGAAAAAAAGGAGCTCCCTGATGCATGGAAAGTATCAGTGGTGTGCTTCTATTCTGTTATGGGGGGAGGGTGCGCCGCAGCCTCTGGCCACTCATACACATCGGGCAGCAGGGAATCGTACTCGCTTCGCCATATTCTTTCTCTAATGTATTTGGCCTTGTCCTCAGGTTCTGGGTATCGGAAAGCCATTTTATTAGCATACAGGTATTCTGTAACCTGAAAAATAATAAGATTACTGTATGGCTCTGAGTATTAACCTATTTAAAAGAAAAGGTATTATTAAATCACAAAGTAATGAATTTGGAAGGATGGTGTTTTTTTCAAAAGAAAAAATAACATTACTTGGACTCACTTCAAAACATTCAGAAACTATTAGAAGATTAAAAATATCTGCACTCTTACCATAAGTTTGATATGCTTTAAAGTGACTTTAAAGTTCCCCTTGCCCTGAAATATCAACATTTCCTTGACACTGCAGTAACCTTCCGCTTATCGTGTACGGGTCCAGCAGACCTGCTTGGGTAGCCTGCCCTGCCTATGTCCTTTCCCACAGCCCTGCTGAGATGTGTGTGGGAGACTCGACTTCCTGGTCACAGCTGACGGGGCTAGGGTGAAAATCTAACCCAAGTGAGCCAGGTGTTTTTGCTCTACAATTTCGATGAAAGGACACAGAAATTATTACAAACCAGGTGTTGGACACTAGAACTATAAGGTCAAGTAAAGTAAGGACTGGAACCTGTACATGGTAATAACTCAGCACCACCATCACTGAGTGTCAGGCATGTTTTTATGTGCTTTCCATGGGTATCTCATTTAACCCTCCCAAGAACTCTATCAGTTCAGTTCAGTTCAGTCGCTCAGTCGTGTCCGACTCTTTGTGACCCCATGAATCACAGCACACCAGGCCTCCCTGTCCATCACCAACTCCCGGAGTTCACCCCAGACTCACGTCTATCGAGTCAGTGATGCCATCCAGCCATCTCCTCCTCTGTCGTCCCTTTCTCCTCCTGCCCCCAATCCCTCCCAGCATCAGAGTCTTTTCCAATGAGTCAACTCTTCGCATGAGGTGGCCAAAGTACTGGAGTTTCAGCTTTAGCATCATTCCTTGCAAAGAAATGCCAGGGCTGATCTCCTTCAGAATGGACTGGTTGGATCTCCTTGCAGTCCAAGGGACTCTCAAGAGTCTTCTCCAACACCACAGTTCAAAAGCATCAATTCTTCGGTGCTCAGCCTTCTTCGCAATACAACTCTCACATCCATACATGACCACAGGAAAAACCATAGCCTTGACTAGACGGACCTTTGTTGGCAAAGTAATGTCTCTGCTTTTGAATATGCTGTCTAGGTTGGTCATGACTTTCCTTCCAAGGAGTAAGCATCTTTTAATTTCATGGCTGCAATCACCATCTGCAGTGATTTTGGAGCCCAAAAAAATAAAGTCTGATACTGTTTCCACTGTTATTATTATTCTCATTTTATACATGAGAACAACAAAGTCTGAGGAGTTTAAGTAACTTGCCCAAGGTATTTAAAGTGAGAAATATGTTTCAAGCCCACAGCATTCTGAGACTAGACCGCAGACCACCCTAAAAAGTTAAGTTAGGTACTTCATACCTAAACTGGCTTGAATGAATTTCTGATCTTTGTAGCAAGCCACACACCATGACTGGTGGTAAAGATAAACCCTCTGAGTCTTAGTTATGTTGTAAAATGAGGCAGAATGAAAAAGCTTCCTCACAGGGTAGCACAGTGTCTATCATATAGATAAGTTCTGAAGTTATGGTCTAACTTTAAAAAGAACGTAGTGATACATGATAGAAAAAAATTTATTTTTTCAAACAATTATGTCTCCTCCTCTAATTTTCATTCTAAATGATGATTACTATTAGTTCTTTCAGTTTTCTAAAAGAAATATTTAAGGAAAAATGATGGTTATTAAAGGTAATCCTTGGTCTTAGGATGATGCTTAAGAATTGATGCTTTTGAACTGTGGTGTTAGAGAAGACTCTTGAGAGTCCCTTGGACTGCAAAGAGATCCAACCAGTCCATTCTGAAGGAGATCAGCCCTGGCATTTCTTTGGAAGGAATGATGCTGAAGCTGAAACTCCAGTACTTTGGCCACCTCATGTGAAGAGTTGACTCATTGGAAAAGACTCTGATGCTGGGAGGGATTGGGGGGATTGGGGGCAGGAGGAAAAGGGGACGACAGAGGAGGAGATGGCTGGATGGCATCACTGACTCGATGGACGTGAGTCTGGGTGAACTCTGGGAGTTGGTGATGGACAGGGAGGCCTGGCATGCTGCGATTCATGGGGTCGCAAAGAGTCGAACACAACTGAGCGACTGAACTGAACTGAACTGAACTTGGTCTTAGGAGCTCACTCTCATGATATTTTGTGATGGAAAATGTGTCAAATTCCGCTGACCCTCGAACAACAAGGGTTTGAACTGCACAGGTCCACTTATATGTGAATTTCTTTTACTAAATATATACCACGGGATTCCCAGTTGGTTGAATTTGTGGATGCAGAACCTCAGACCCTGAGGACCAACAGTAAGGTAATATGTAGATTTTCAGCTGCGCAGAGAGTCAGCAGCTAACTTTCACATTGTTCAAGGGTCACCTGTATTGTCTAGTCTTTTGTAGGAAACACGTCTGTATTCACAGGAAAGACTAGGGGCAGGGCCAAGGAGGTTGCACAGATATCCAGCAGGTGACCAGTGGCTATGTGGAGCTGCCCGGTGGCCTTGGGTAGCATTGGGGGATAGACACAAAGCACTGTCTACTCTCCTGATCCCCTGGCTCCATAAAAGGAAAACCTTAGGACACAGAAGGAGGAAGAGGGGGAAGAGACACAATCCTGGGGGCTCTGCTCCCATACCACCCCCAAGCACAGATCTTCTTCCTTATATATTACGTTTCATGTGCACATACTAGTAATCTAATTGACTGGTATCTTCCAAAATCTGTCCCACCTATAACACTCTAAAGTTGAACTCTATTCATCTAAATGCTGGGCTCTAAGTTCTTCAGTTGTTTTACAATAGTATTCAGAGTCCTAAACCTGGCGTTTGTGCATCTGTACAGCCAGTCTTAATTTCAAATCTTACCTAATGCCTTTTTCCCATCTATATTCTAGACTCCAGGTCAACTGAATTGATTATTTCCTAGGCATATCATTCTTTATCAATTTCCAATCTTTGCTTATTTTATGAGTATTAATATAATGCAACAATAACATTAATACTCAAAGGGGTAAAATCTTACGATCATCAGCATTTAAGTTGAAAGTGCAATTGATAAATTCTACATCTAATCCTGATATTTATGAAAATCTGGGAGCTTCCTGGTGGCCTAGTGGAACAGAGGCCTGGGTTCACTCCCTGGTTGGGTGCTGAGATCCCACAAGCCATGCAGAGCAGCCAAAAATAAAAAAGAAAATCTTAGTAAACAGTAGGAACATAAGCCTACTTCTTCAAAAAGATTTTAAAAGTACTTATTTCAATCCTTATTAAAATACTAGGATGTGTGCCCTTATCAACTCAATTATTTAAAACTGCTCTTACATAGCAAGTGACTTAGTAAAATAGGGAAAAAGTGAGTTATATACATTAAAAAACAGTCATTTTCAGATAATTCACAACTCAACAACTGCAAAAGAATTAACTTAGTTCAACAAAGAACCCTGTTATCAAATAAATACCTTCCCTATATATTAGACATGACCAGTGAGGAAATATATATGGAAAGGGAAAATGTTATTTTAAAGGATAACGAAAATTTTGAATATCTATGAAAATAAGTAATAGGAAACATGCCACATTTCAATGAAGAAAACAACAAAATTATACTGAAAAACTTAGAGAAAAACCTTAGTAAATGGAGAGAGAGATATCGAATAGGGAAGAGTCAATACAGACAGACTCAATTTCACCAATTTATAAATATGACATAGTCTCAGTTTGAAGGGTTTTGAATTAAAAAAACTGACTCAAAAATTCATCCAAAAGAATAAAAAGGTCAGAATAGAAAGAAAATCCTGAAAAAACCATAATGATGGTTTCATATGTATAATTGGGTAGTATCAAATAGCAAACATTATTAAACAAAAACAGTGCCTAATAATAGGCAAATATGGTCACAACAGACTCCTAGTAAAGGAACCAATGTTTGTTTTTATGTTAACAAGAGTAGCATTCCCAGTCAGTTGGTGCTGAGACAACTGGTTAACTTTTCAGGAAAGAATGTTTCTCTGTCTCATATCATACACTAAAATCTCAGAGGGATTAAAAAGTTTTATGTTAAAAAAAAAAAAAAAGTTTTATGTTATTAGAAAATACAGGTAGACGTTTATGACTTTGGAGAGGGAGAAAGCATCAACATCCACAGGAGGTAAGAAAACAATCCATAAATGGATCATTCCATTAAAAAAAGTGTGAAAAATGGCACTAAGTTAAAGTAAATGACAAAGGGGAAAATACCTACAGCACAGAAAACAGAAGGATCATTACCCTTACTGTTTAAAGAGCCTACTGTTAGAAAGTAGAAGACAAATACAGAAGGAATACTATTGTTCAATAAAAACAAAAATATTCAATTTAATAAAGTAAATGCTTTAAATGAAAGTAACATGTGCAATTAAAAAAGTAATTCTAAGTATTGGCAGAATACATTCCTATCTAACAGGGCAGTATAAATCAATACTTTTTTTCTGAAAAATCACGTGGCAATGTTTATCAGAAGCCTTAACATGTCAATCCTTTGTTCTTATGATGAGAAATTTACCTTAAGAAAAAATGATCACAAATGCATATAAAGACTTATTTAAGGATGTTCATTGTAATATTATTTAAGGATGTTCACTATAATATTACCTGAGGATGTTCACTGTAATATTATCTGAGAATGTTCACTATAATATCATCTAAGGATATTCACTATAATATTATTTCTAGTGAAACAGAAGATGCTTAAATGTCCCCCAAAACAGAGAAATGGTTAAACAAATTATGATCTAACAACAAAGAGAATTCCACAAATATTAGTGCTCCTAAGAATTATTATTGATTTACATACTATACTTACAATATATTAAGTGGAAACAAAGCAGTGAGGAAACAGTTTTAAAAACAGGCACAGGTGACTACACCTGTGTGCATTTTATATGTTTGTGGGAAGAAAAAAAAGACTAGAAGGCATCAAAGCAGACTTACATTCTGGTAGTAAGAATATGAGCAACCTAAAATTTCTTGTCTGCCCTCTAAATGTTCCCAATTTTTCTCGAACCTGTGTTAGTTGTGTAAAAACACCATTAAAATTTCTGTGAAGAGGTATAAATTATTACTTACTTTAATAGCAATGTTAATAGAAACTTCCTGAATATTAGAAAGTGGTGGGTAAAGTCTCCCCTGAGCCAGCTCTTTATCTGTCAACTGACTTGTCAGAGCCTGAAGAGAAAGAAAATAATTTCATTTTTGTTTGCATAAATAACAGAGTAATAAGGACAAATGAAATGGGAAAAGGGTTGGGGGAACAGAGAATAATTCTCTGTTATTCTTGTTTCTAGCAGGAATACACTTAATCCACTGCAGAAATTAAAACTGCTTTCCACTAAACAGTAAATATTTACATTTGGCTGCCGTCTATGGGGTCGCACAGAGTCGGACACGACTGAAGCGACTTAGCAGCAGCAGCAGCAAAGACTTTTAATCATATTTAGAGACATTTTATCTGTGCTATCACTTATGTAACCTTCAGATATGTATAATACAGGTAGAGTATATATGAAAGGATTCACAGCTTGCAATTAAACACTGGAAAAATCATGGTAAATTAATTTTATGTAGAAGAAGAAGGTATATCAAAAAAACAATGGATGAGTCATTTCCTTTTCATTCATAAGGCAGATTTAACTCATTCTCTGTTTTTAAGATAAATTCATTTTTATAATTCATCCTTTATAAAATAACCAAACAATATTTAAAACACTTAACCTTTGCAGCTTCCAGGAACACATGGTCACTAATATGCCGGGTGTTACAGAGAATAACAGCTAAAGCCACACCTGGAATACATTTAAAATAGTTTTTTTAGTAAGGTCACTTCAAATTATGAAAGGAGTGAAATAAAATTCCTAGATTTAAACCAAATTAATGGTAAGGCATCCCTCCCCCAAACAACCTATCTGAAAAAACAAAGCAGCCAAGAGAAAACAGAAATCTGAGTACTAAAATCAAATGATCTTTAACTATTACAATTCTCATTTACTAGAAAAAATAATTTTAGAAATATCAAATGGCTTTTCGCAATTTAGTTTTCACATTTATCAAATTTACAAATGTATATAATTCATCAACAGTTGTTACAAAAACATTAATTCCCAGTCCATCTCTAATCCTCTACTTCTTGCTCTACAGAGGTGACTGTTTTTAATTCTCTTAGCTGATTATTTTATTAGTTTGGTGCAAAAATAACTGCAGTTTTGCATTGTTGAATTTTGCCATTTGATATTGGAATACATTCTTAAGTAAATGTGATCATGTTATATATAGTTTTAATGTACATTTTTTGCTTTTTTTTTTGCTAATGACTTATTACTTGCTGTTTATTTTATATTTATTTCAAACTACAGAAATGATATTATACAAAAAGCAAATTCAAGTGATTTTTTATTCGAGTTCAAAATGGATTGTAAAGCAGTAGAGACAACTCACAACATCAACAATACATTTGGCCCAGGAACTGCTAACGAATGTACAGTGTAGTGGCAGTTCAAGAAATTTTGCAAAGGAGACAAGAGCCTTGAAGATGAGAAGCATAGTGGCCAGCCACCAGAAGTCGACAACAACCAACTGAGAGCAATCATCGAAGGTGATCCTCTCACAGCTACACAAGAAGTTGCCGAAGAACATCGACCATTCTACGGTCATTTAGCATTTGAAGCAAATTGGACAGGTGAACACAGCTCAGTAAGTGGGTTCCTCCTGAGCTGACTAAAAATGAAAAAACATAGTCATTTGGAAGTGTCACTTTCTCTTACTCTACGCAACAACAACAAACCATTTCTCGATTGGATTGTGACATGTCACAAAAAGTAGATTTTATGGCAGAAAGTGAAGAAGAACGAAAGAGCCTCTTGATGAAAGTGAAAAAGTTGGCTTAAAGCTCAACATTCAGAAAACAAAGATCATGGCATCCGGTCCCATCACTTCATGGCAAACAGATGGGGAAACAGTGGAAACAGTGACTGACTTTATTTTGGGGGGCTCCAAAATCACTGCAGATGGTGACTGCAGCTGTGAAATTAAAAGACGCTTACTCCTTGGAAGGAAAGTTATGACCAACCTAGACAACATATTAAAAAGCAGAGACAATACTTTGCCAATGAAGGTTCGTCTAGTCAAGGCTATGGTTTTTCCAGTGGTCATGTATGGACATGAGAGCTGGACTATAAAGAAAGCTGAGCGCCGAAGAATTGATGCTTTAGAACTGTGGTGTTGGAGAAGACTCTTGAGAGTCCCTTGGACTTCAAGGAGATCCAACCAGTCCATCCTAAAGGAGATCAGTCCTGGATGTTCATTGGAAAGACTGATGTTGAAGCTGAAAAACTCCAATATTTTGGCCACCTGATGTGAAGAGCTGACTCATTGGAAAAGACCCTGCTGTTGGGAAAGATTGAGGGCAGGAGGACAAGGGGACGACAGAGATGAGATGGTTGGATGGCCTCACCTACTCAATGGATGTGAGTTTGGGTAAACTCCGGGAGTTGGTGATGGACAGGGAGGCCTGGCGTGCTGCGGTTCATGGGGTTTCAAAGAGTAGGACATGACTGAGCAACTGAACTGAACTGATACAACAGGCGATGACCAGCTCTGTGCTTGGATAGAGAAGAAGCTCCAAAGCATTTCCCAAAGCCAAACTTGCACCAAAAAAAGGTTATGGTCAGTGTTTGGTGGTTTGCTGCCCCTATTATAGGGTTCTAAATCCTGGTGAAACCATTACATCTGAAAAGTATGCTCAGCAAATCAATGAGATGCACCGAAAACTGCAACGTCTGCAACCAGCCTTGGTCAACAGAAAGGGCCCAATGTTTCTCATAATGCCCAACTGCACGTCATACAGACAATGCTTCGAAAATTGAATGAATTGGGCTATAAAGTTTTGCCTCATCCACCATATTCTCCTGACCTCTTCTCAACTGACTACCACTTCTTCAAGCATCTCAACAACTTTTTGCAGAGAAAACCAGCTTCCATAATCAGCAGGAGGCAGAAAATGCTTTCTGAGAGTTCGTCAAATCTGAAAGCATGGATTTTTATGCTACAAGAATAAACAAACTTCTCATTGGCAAAAATGTGTTCATTGTAGTGGTTTCTATTTTGATTAATAAATATGTATTTGAACCTAGTTATGTGCATGTGCACTCAGTCATGTCCGGCTCTTTGTGACCCACCAGGCTCCTTTGTCCATGGGATTCTTCTCTAGGCGAGAACACTGGAGTGGGTTCATTTTCTTCTCCAGGGGATCTTCCTGACCCAGGGCTTGAACCTGTGTCTGCTGAACTGCAGGAGGATAATTTACTGCTGAGCCATCAGGGAAGTCATGATGAACCTAGTTACAATGACTTAAAATCCATGGTCCAAAACCGCAATTGCTTTCTCACTAACCTAATAACATTTCTCTCTCACAAAGCTTGCCTCTATTTCTTCTGATTGACTTTTAGTTTTGGAGATCACGGACTCATTCCTGTGGCAAACAAATATTTAGCTTTCTGGCACATTTCCATCCTTCTTCCCAATAGAGTTAGAGCATAATTTTGGTTGAATCAATATTCAGTGTTTATATTATTATGACTTCCTTCTTAAGTGCTATTAACAGTGTATTAACACTGTATCTTAACTTTTCCTCTTCTGCATAACTTTATTTCTCTCAAAGTTACTGTCTTTTTTGCTTTTCCTTTGATTTTTGAGTACTTAAAATTATTTCATGCTGAGACATTCATTTAGTTGTCTCAATCATCTAGCAATTTCAACAACCTCACATTTCTCTCGTTTCACCCCTAGAATAAATCTGCTGAAGCTCCAATCTGGCCTCGTTGCTCTCCATCCTGGATATGGAGCTATTCCTGGAAACTCTTCACCTTCATACAGATTCCCTTTGCTTCTAAGTTGAGTCCATTTCCTAAATCTCACTTCTTCCTAGTATTTTTGTTCCTCTCTCTCTTTTTTTTTTTTTGTAGGCTATACTCTCCAGTGTTTTCTAAAGAACAGTACATGGGAGATACATTTTTTTAAATCTTGCATTTTTGAAGAGCTCTCACTGGTCCTTCAACACACATGCACACGCACACTTTTACTACCTTCCACTTATTTGATAGTTTGTCTGGGTTTAGAATTCTAGTTTGGAAGTAATTTTCCTTCAGAATTGTGACACATTATTTCAATACTTTCCAGCTTCCAGCATTGTTGTTGATAAGTCTGGTGACAATGTGATTCCAGATACGTTTCCTGTGATTATCTTTTTTTTTTTTTTTGCATCTCTGGAATGACATAGGATCTTTTTTTTTTTTTTCTTTTGTATCTAATGTTCTGTAATTTCACAATGATGTGCCTTGAGGTATGTTACTCTCACCCACCATATCTGGCATGTGGTAGGTGGGCCCTTTCCATCTGGAAATCTGGATCTGGGGAAATGTTAACAGTCTTCGATAATTTCCTTCCCTCCTTTTTTCTTTTCTCTCCTTGAAATTTCTTGGGGGCAAGATCTGTTGTCTTCTTGTACTGTTTTGTCTGTTTCATGTTCCCTTTCCTCTTTCTTGCCTTTGGAATTAAAAAAAAAATCATTTTACTTTCTTCCCTCATATTCTCTTATCATAGCTTAGAAGTTTCTCCTAGCTTTCTAGTGGTTATCCTCAAATTTGTAACATACATCCTGATTAAAAGTTTCATGCTAATTTTTAATTTACCCTCCTGCCAGGCAATGGAAGTATCTCCTTAACAGTTTAACTCTGTGTAACCAATAAGCTCTTATTATTGTGTATTTTGTCTATGTATTTTTCAAAATCCCATATATCATTATTGCTTTCCCCTATATATATGACATTCCTTTTGTTTAACTCAAATAATCACAGCTTTTTTACTCTTCATTCTTTCCTACATCTCTGCACTTCTAGCTGGAATTATATTTCCTTTGTCTAAGGAATATTCTTTAGAATTTACTCTACATTTTTACATGTCTGCAGATAGACGGTGAAAACTTTTTTTTTCCCCTTCTAAAAAGTCTTCATTGTTTTCATTCTTGAAAGTTCTTTACACTGTGTAACGAGTTAAGCTTAACAAGTATTTTGTAAAAGCCACTTACACAGATCACTCCACTGCCTTCTGACATCTTGCTGCTGTTGAGGAGTCAGTTGTTGGTCTAACAATTGTTCCTTTGAAGGAAACCTTTTTGTTCTGGCTGCATGCATAGTCTTCTCTTTGTTGTCATTTTCTGAAGCCTCATGATGATGTCCCTAGATGTGGATTTCACCGAGCTTCCTGAATATTGTGTATTGATGTCCTTTGTCAGGTCTAAGAAATTCTCAGCCATGAAGCCTGTAAATATTGCCTCTTCTTCATTCTTACTCTCAGCTTCCTCTGGACCTCAATTAAATGTACCTCAATTAATATGTTAATATAATTATTAATATATCTTTTTTTTGTCTCTTGATTGTTTCTTCTGGTCTATCTTCCAGTTTATTAATTTTCTTTGGTCTAATCTCTATAAGCCTCATTAACTGAGTTAACATTGTATTTTTCAATTCTAGAATTTAGTGTTACTTGGCTGAATGCTTTTATCTCAAACATAAGTTATTTGTTTCAGAGCATTTGTCTGATATCTAGAGTTCCAGAGGGTTATTTGTTATTGTATCTGTTACTTTTGGCTTGTATCTGTTACTTTTGGCTTATGTTTGTCTTGTCTCTTCATGTGCCTCATTTCTTTTTTACTTCTTAACTGGGGTTGAATTTGAAGATTTATTTGTAAGAGTAACTTGAGGAGCAGGATACTGTTGTCTTGTACCAGAGAAGATCTCTCTTTGTTTCTGCTGAGCACTTCTGGGCACTGGCAGGCCAAAACAAACGCTTGAGGTTTTACAGGTAACTTCAAGGGTAAACTATCCCCACACTCCAAAGTACAGTCCTTCAGGGTTTCAGCCTAGAGGAGGAGATGGTTCACTAGCAGCCCACCCTCCACAGGCGCCAGACTCCAACTCTTGTCCTCGCTCGCTGAGAAGCACAGCTTTACCTCTCGGCCACTTTTTCCTCATTAGGAAACCTCAGTCCCTTTTCAGGTTCTATTTCTGTTGTTCATCCAATTATAACTATTACAGCACACAATTCAAACAGAGCCTGAAGTTTTTACTTGCTTCATGAACATTCTTTTGGCCAATCTTGTTTTTAAATCCATTTTAACCTCTGCTACCAAGTCATTTTTTATGTCTATATTTATAGTCCTAATAACTGTTATTGCTAAGTTTGGACAGGGAAGTGTTATATAAAAGTAATCAACTGTCAAGTGCTCTATTGGTCAAATGCAATATTAAAAATGGCTTTGGTAAGTCAACAGAAAAGTATTCATGTTTTTAAGGCTTTATGCTAGAGAAATAATGTCGGATGGGACAGACTGATTTTGAACATTATAAGTTCTAGAAAGAGATAGTCAATGATGGGAGAATTTCTGTTACAGATGCTATCTCTCAAGAGACAAGCAGAGTGGAACTCTAAGACAATCACAACTACATGGGTGAAGAGGAGGAAAGAGCACCAGGATATTCACAGGTCCCAAATCTTTATTTTAACAAGAGTTATAACAACATGTTGCCTTGATGCCAGCCTTTGCATGCTATAGCTCTACCTGTCATAAAATCTTACAGCTGGCTGCGGTTGCTCAGGGAGAGCCCACAAGGAAAAGACACAAGTACAAAGGAAACTTATGCCAAGCCACTATTTTACTATACATGATTCTTTCATTAAAACAAATAAATGAAGGATCACCAGAAACTGCTGGAAAATAAAACAACACAAAGGAAGAAATATTTAAAAGAGTCTTACTAACTCTAGGAAGAGAGCTGAAAGGACACTGCTAGCTTTAAAAAGAAAAGTGGCCATTAAAGAGTTATTCTATGAATAGAAGGTTACTGGGAATAAAAAAAAATAATATTTGACCCTACTGAGTTGATATGATATTAAGCAATTATCATTTATTTTCTTTGATGTGATTCCAGTACTATGGTTATGTTTAAGTAAAAAAATGTTTTCACTTTTTTAGTGACACATACAGAAGTACTTATTAATGAAATTATATGATGTCTCTGATTTGCTTTAAAATAACCCAGTGAAGGTGGAATGGGTGGGAATATAGATTAAATATATCAGCTGCTGCTGCTAAGTCGCTTCAGTCGTTCTGACTCTCTGTGACCCCAGAGACAGCAGCCCACCAGGCTTCCCCGTCCCTGGGATTCTCCAGGCAAGAACACCGGAGTGGGTTGCCATTTCCTTCTCCAATACATGAAAGTGAAAAGTGAAAGTGAAGTCGCTCAGTTGTGTCCGACTCTTAGCGACCCCATGGACTGCAGCCTACCAGGCTCCTCCATCCATGGGATTTTCCAGGCAAGAGTACTGGAGTGGGGTGCCATTGCCTTCTCCAATATATCAGCTACCAGTTGATAACTGCCAAAAGGTGGGAGAAGGCAACACGGGACTTCATTCTTCCCTCTACTTTTGTATATGCTTGAAATTTTCCATAATAAAAAGAAAGAAGACTGTTGAAACAAAACATATACTAGAAGTGCTAAAAACCAAAACAGATACAGATGAATGAATGAACACCACAGAAATCCCCAATATTACAGAACAAAAAAGATAAGAGGCAAAAACATGAATAAAATTTACAAGTCAAGGACAACAGAGGGATTTGACCATGGTTGTCTAACCCAAGTTCCATAAGGAAAAAACAGAAATAATGGATGGAAATTAATGGGGGAAAATAAAAACAGGGAAAAAAATCCTTTGGAAAAGAAGATACAGTAAATTGGCCCACTTGCAGACATGCATGATAAATGGAAATAAAGCCCAAACCTGAATGCATTTTACCAATCTTTCAGAAATCCTAAAGAGAAACAGAACACTGAAACATTTTCAGGGACACAAAACTAGTATGTACAATGGAATGAGAATCTCATCAACACCAGATTTTCTGTCAGCAACACTGGCCACTAAAAGTGAATGGAGAAATGTTTTCAAAGGTCTGACAAAATGACTTTGAGGGAATTTCCTGGTAGTCCAGTGGTTAGTAGTCAGTGCTCTCACTGCTGGGGCCCTGGGTTCGATCCCTGGTCAGGGAAGTGAAATAAGACCCAGCTAGCCACACAGCACAACTAAAAAGAAGAAGACTTTGAATCTGCAAATCTTCACCCAACCAACAGAGAAAAAAATGAAGACATTTCATATACATAAAAACTCAGTTTTCATCCACGCTTTATTAAAAACAAAAACTTATTCAAAGATGTATTCCATAGGGAAGGAAATGGCAATCCACTCCAGTATTCTCGTCTGGGAAACTCCATGGACAGAGGAGCCTGGTAGGCTACAGTCCATGGGATCACAAAAGAGTAGGACACAACTTAGCAACTGAACAACAACAAAGGAATTTAAAAGAAAACCAAGTGGAATTTAAATAGCTCAGGCTAACATCAGCAAAGGAATAGTGTACATGGGCAAGAGAACCACCACAGAAATGATTTACTGTGGGGTAGGATTAGATGAAATGAAGAAAGCAAGCAAGAAATTAAAGGAGGATTCATTACACCTGACACTTAAAAGACTTTGAATGTCAAAAATTTTGTGATATAGAATTGCATGTTCTACTGTATTTATCAAACCACACTCTTGTTTAGACATGAATAACATATCATCAGTTAATTTCAGAATCAATCCAAAGACAAAACATGGAAAACAACAAAATACAGTGTAAATTTCAAGAATTTCTCTACAACAGAAATATTAACTAACTATAGCTGAGAGATGAAATAAGAGATAAGGAAGCTAAATACCAGATTTTTTTTTCATTTTTCACTGTGGCAAGCTAATAAAACTATCTTAAATTGCTTACAAAAGCTCTTTTAAGTTCATTATGTAGAGATAAAGCTGACTACTAGGAAAACTAAAAGTAGTAACAGAAATTGAGAGTAGAGACAAAGGAAGGTAATAGGAGGTATGTGTGGACTGTTACTTAGATGTCATAGTTGGAAGTTCACATGTATCAGTCTAGAGTTAGAAGAATCAAGGTAAGGGGAGATACGTGTGCCAGTCATGACGGTAACCATCACAAAGACTCAAAGGAAACCACAGTGGTTATAGCTTGTAAGTATGATAAGGAGGTATCAAGGGGAGATAAACACGGTTAATTAATTTTTTAACATTCTGTTCCTTTTGCATTTTTATGAACCATGTACTATTTTATTTCTGTAATAAAAACAAATTTAATGAACAGTATGATTAAATAAATTTTCAGGGGAAATAGAGCACAACGGATTTGCTTAATTCCTTGACTTTTCCTGTACATTTGTAGCAAAATCCTGTAAATACTATTGTTTTTCAAATATTAATTTCTAAAGAATTTCAAGAAGAATTTTACTGTAACTAATGAGTACTCTAACATAATGATGGCACTTACCTGGAAAAATATATACATTGTTTCCTTGGCCTGGTGTAAAGACTTGCCCATCACTGAGTTTCACTGGCTCAAACGGACTGCCACTGGCAAACAAACACCTTCCCTGTTGAGAAATGAAATAATCTCAATTTTGTCACTTTATGTAGACTAGACAATTAAGGTGAATGAAAACAAAATTAAAATCTGTAGTAGATCAACATATTACCTGCAAAAGGCACAATTTACTTTATTTTAATTTTTTTTAAATTTTATTTTATTTTTAAACTTTAAAATATTGTATTAGTTTTGCCATATATCGAAATGAATCTGCCACAGGTATACATGTGTTCCCCATCCTTTTATTAAAATCTTTATTCGAATGAGGTTTGTTATATGCACAGCATACATTCAAATAAAGTTGAAAAATGTCCATTAATAAATTCAAAACCTGACACTCCTCTTTCCTTTAAAACTTTAAAAATGTAGATGGTAAGAAAATATCATCCCTAATAATAAATGAGGACTACTATAAACATCTGTGAATGAGGGGGGAACATCAAAAATTATATCACTACCATTTACTGCACATCTGCTGTTTTTGGCTCTGTACCAGGTGCTTTATATGTGTTGCTGCTGCTGCTGCTGCTGCTGCTAAGTCGATTCAGTCGTGTCCGATTCTGTGCAACCCCATAGACGGCAGCCCACCAGGCTCCCCCGTCCCTGGGATTCTCCAAGCAAGAACACTGGAGTGGGTTGCTATTTCCTTCTCCAGTGCATGGAAGTGAGAAGTGAAAGTGAAGTCGCTCAGTCATGTCCGACTCCTAGCGACCCAGTGGACTGCAGCCTACCAGGCTCCTCCATCCATAGGATTTTCCAGGCAAGAGTACTGGAGTGGGTTGCCATTGCCTTCTCCGTTATATGTGTTAACTCAGTTAATTTAACCCACACAAAAGGCTTGTAAGATTATCATCTCATTTCACTAATATGTATTTTTTAAAAAATCTCAGAAAGCTAAGGCTTAAATATTTCCAAATACTTTGTAAAAAGTCACGTATCACAACTGTAGCCATTAACCTTGAACCTAGGTTTTCATAACTCTAAAATGCATGGTTTTTCTATTATGCTACAATGCCCCCAGTTTATAAAAAAGGCATATGGTGTAACCAGTCACTCCAAAAATATATGGCATGTTGTCTTCTAAAGAAAAGGAAGTCTCCAAAATTGTTGTATCCATCAATTTTAGTACTGTGCTCTGAAATGTCATGTAATACATTAAAAGTGAAAGTGAAGTTGTTCAGTCATGTCCAACTCTTTGTGACCTCATGGACTATAGCCTACCAGGCTCCTCTGTCCATGGGATTTTCCAGGCAAGAATACTGGAGTGGGTTGCCATTTCCTTCTCCAAGGAATCTTCCCGATCCAGGGATCGAACCCGGGTCTCCCATATTGTACGCAGATGCTTTACCGACTGAGCCACCAGGGAAGTCCATAATATGTTAAGTGTTTAGATAATGCTTTGTCTGCTTCTCCCTACATCAAAAGATGTGCACTGGGCTTCCCAGGTGGCACAGTGGTAAAGAATCCACCTGCCAATGCAAGAGGTGCAAGAGACGTGGGGTGAACCCCTGGGTTGGGACGATTTCCCTGGAGGAGGGAATGGCAACCCATTCCACTATTCTTGCCTGGGAAATTCCATGGACAGAGGGGCCTAGTGGGCTACAGTCCACGGGGTTGCAAAGAGTCGGACATGACTGAGCACGAGCACATGCAAACATGTGTATTATACCAAGAGTGAGTGTCCTTTGAAAGACAGTAGACCCTAGTGGATTTAGTACTCAAGAATTTGACCCTTTGGACACTCTGAAGATCTACTATGTATAGTAATTATTACTTTTACAAGACATACTTGCAGTTTCAAAATGATCTTAGGTTTAGGTACAGAAACAAGTCAACTGCGCCAGTGGTGGGCCCAGGTGACTGTCTTGGACTTACAAATCCAGACAGCTGTAGCCAGTCCCATTCTCTACCTGTTCTAAGTACAGCTTTATTTGTGACAAAAAATTTTTTCTTTGAAGATTTAGGTTGTGAAAGTGAAAGTCGCTCAGTCGTGTCTGACTCTTTGTGACCCCATGGACTATATAGTCCATGGAATTCTCCAGGCCAGAATACTGGAGTGGGTAGCTTTTCCCTTCTCCAGGGCATCTTCCTAACCCAGTGATGGAACCCAGGTCTCCCACATTGCAGGTGGATCCTTTACCAGCTGAGCCACAGGGAAGCCAGATTAAGGGTTAGTTCATGGCTAATGCCATGTGTGTTACCACAATGTGTGTAATATAGGTTATCTTTGTGCCACCATTAATTTTAATAGATTTATTAAGTGGGCTATACAATATAGCTCTTCATGGGGAAAATGTTATGTCCTCATGGCATCAGTAAATTTGGAGATTTAGAAAGATCTTGGGCATCTTCTCTAGAATGGCAAGATTCAACTGTAGTTCATCTTCTCCAGGCCATCCTTTTAAAATTCTTCTTTCATAATCAACCTATAGTGGCAAGAACTTATTAACAGAAGTCTCATTCTGAAGTCCATGTTCAGTAGAAGTTCTTTGTTCTAGGAGCAACTAACTGACCAATAAAATATGAAAAAAAATTTTTTAAGAATTTTTCTCACTCAGCAGCAGAGGGAGTGAGAGTAACACCAAAACATCCCTCCACCAAAAACAAAAAAAAACATCTTTACAGCCAAAGATGGAGAAGCTCTATACAGTCAGCAAAAACAAGACCAGGAGCTGACTGTGGCTCACATTATGAACTCCTTATTGCCAAATTCAGACTTAAATTGAAGAAAGTAGGGAAAACCACTAGACCATTCAGGTATGACCTAAATCAAATCCCTTATGATTATACAGTGGAAGTGAGAAATAGATTTAAGGGCCTAGATCTGATAGATAGAGTGCCTGATGAACTATGGAACGAGGTTTGTGACACTGTACAGGAGACAGGGATCAAGACCATCCCCATGGAAAAGAAATGCAAAAAAGCAAAATGGCTGTCTAGGGAGGCCTTACAAATAGCTGTGAAAAGAAGAGAAGCAAAAAGCAAAGGAGAAAAGGAAAGATATACGCATCTGAATGCAGAGTTCCAAAGAACAGCAAGAAGAGATAAGAAAGCCTTCTTGAGCAATCAATGCAAAGAAATAGAGGAAAACAACAGAATGGGAAAGACTAGAGATCTCTTCAAGAAAATTAGAGATACCAAGAGAACATTTCATGCAAAGATGGGCTCAATAAAGGACAGAAATGGTATGGACCTAACAGAAGCAGAAGATATTAAGAAGAGGTGGCAAGAATACACAGAAGAACTATACAAAAAAGATCTTCATGACCCAGATAATCACGATGGTGTGATCACTGACCTACAGCCAGACACCCTGGAATGTGAAGTCAAGTGGGCCTTAGAAAGCATCACTATGAACAAAGCTAGTGGAGGTGATGGAATTCCAGTTGACCTATTCCAAATCCTGAAAGATGATGCTGTGAAAGTGCTGCACTCAATATGCCAGCAAATTTGGAAAACTCAGCAGTGGCCACAGGACTGGAAAAGGTCAGTTTTCATTCCAATCCCAAAGAAAGGCAATGCCAAAGAATGCTCAAACGACTGCACAATTGCACTCATGTCACACGCTAGTAAAGTAATGCTCAAAATTCTCCAAGCCAGGCTTCAGCAATATGTGAACCGTGAACTTCCTGATGTTCAAGCTGGTTTTAGAAAGGGCAGAGGAATCAGAGATCAAATTGCCAACATCCGCTGGATCATCGAAAAAGCAAGAGAGTTCCAGAAAAACATCTATTTCTGCTTTATTGACTATGCCAAAGCCTTTGACTGTGTGGATCACAATAAACTGTAGAAAATTCTGAAAGAGATGGGAATACCAGAACACCTGATCTGCCTCTTGAGAAATTTGTATGCAGGTCAGGAAGCAACAGTTAGAACTGGACATGGAACAACAGACTGGTTCCAAATAGGAAAAAGAGTACGTCAAGGCTGTATATTGTCATCCTGTTATTTAACTTATATGCAGAGTACATCATGAGAAACGCTGGACTGGAATAAACACAAGCTGGAATCAATAACCTCAGATATGCAGATGACACCACCCTTATGGCAGAAAGTGAAGAGGAACTAAAAAGCCTCTTAATGAAAGTGAAAGTGGAGAGTGAAAAAGCTGGCTTAAAGCTCAACATTCAGAAAACGAAAATCATGGCATCTGGTCCCATCACTTCATGGGAAATAGATGGGGAAACAGTGGAAACAGTGTCAGACTTTATTTTTCTGGGCTCCAAAATCACTGCAGATGGTGACTGCAGCCATGAAATTAAAAGACGCTTACTCCTTGGAAGGAAAGTTATTACCAACTTAGACAGCATATTAAAAAGCAGAGACATTACTTTGCCAACAAAGGTCCATCTAGTCAAGGCTATGGTTTTTCCTGTGGTCATGTATGGATGTGAGAGCTGGACTGTGAAGAAGGCTGAGCGCTGAATAATTGATGCTTTTGAACTGTGGTGTTGGAGAAGACTCTTGAGAGTCCCTTGGACTGCAAGGAGATCCAACCAGTCCATTCTGAAGGAGATCAGCCCTGGGGTTTCTTTAGAAGGAATGATGCTAAAGCTGAAACTCCAGTACTTTGGCCACCTCATGTGAAGAGTTGACTGACTGGAAAAGACTCTGGTGCTGGGAGGGATTGGGGGCAGGAGGAGAAGGGGACGACAGAGGATGAGATGGCTGGATGGCATCACTGACTCGATGGACATTGAGTCTGGGTGAACTCCGGGAGTTGGTGATGGACAGGGAGGCCTGGCGTGCTGCGATTCATGGCGTCGCAAAGAGTCGGACATGACTGAGTGACTGAACTGAATTGACAAATATATATATCATTATTTTATGTAACACTAAGGCAAAATTTATATAAAAATTTGCAACTGAGAACTAACGGAATAGAGTATACCAAACCAGTCTCTTTGGGGAGTTGTCACTCATTCAGTGTACATCTTAAAAAATAAAATTCTTAAATGTTTGAACAGTCTTCTACTGATACGCCCAAAACATTTAAGTTTTTTATATTTTGGAAATGCCAAGGTCCATAATACATGTAGTATACGTACCAAACAGGCATTGTATAAGACTAATTGATAATTTGGGGGATGATAACCTTTAGTTTTGATTAAAGTGAAACAGGAGAGTAAAAAGCTGGCTTAAAACTCAACATTCAAAAAACTAAGATCATGGCACCTGGTCCCATCACTTCATGGCAAATAGATGAGGGAACAATGGAAACAGTGACAGGCTTCATTTTTGGGGGCTCCAAAATCACTGCAGATGGTGAATGGAGCCATGAAATTAAAAGACGCTTGCTCCTTGGAAGAAAAGTTACGACCAATCTAGAAAAAGCAGAGACATTACTTTGCCAACAAACGTCCGTCTAGTCAAGGCTATGGTTTTTCCAGTAGTCATGTATAGATGTGAGAGTTGGACTATAAAGAAAGCTGAACGCCAAAAAATTGATGCTTTTGAATTGTGGTGTTGGAGAAGACTCTTGAGAGTCCCTTGGACTACAAGGAGATCCAACCAGTCCATCCTAAAGGAGATCAGTCCTGGGTGTTCATTCGAAGGACTGATGCTGAAGCTGAAACTCCAATACTTTGGCCACCTGATGCAAAGAGCTGACTCATTGGAAAAGACCCTGATACTGGGAAAGATTGAAGGCAGGAGGAGAAGGAGACGACAGAGGATAAGACGGTTGAATGTCCATCACTTGATGGACGTGAGTTTGGGTAAACTCCGGGAGTTGGTGATGGACAGGGAAGCCTGGCATACTGCAGTCCATGGGGTCACAAAGAGTTGGGCATGACTGAGCAAACCAGTGGTCATGTATGGATGTGAGAGTTGGACTGTGAAGAAAGCCGAGTGCCAAAGAATTGATGCTTTTGAACTGTGGTGTTGAAGACTCTTGAGAGTCCCTTGGACTGCAAGGAGATCCAACCAGTCCATTCTGAAGGAGATCAGCCCTGGCATTTCTTTGGAAGGAACGATGCTAAAGCTGAAACTCCAGTACTTTGGCCACCTCACGCGAAGAGTTGACTCATTGGAAAAGACTCTGATGCTGGGAGGGATTGGGGGGATTGGGGGCAGGAGGAGAAGGGAACAACAGAGAAGGAGATTGGCTGGATGGCATCACTGACTCGATGGACGTGAGTCTGGGTGAACTCCGGGAGTTGGTGATGGACAGGGAGGCCTGGTGTGCTGCGATTCATGGGGTTGCAAAGAGTCGGACATGACTGAGCGACTGAAGTGAACTGAACTGAGGAAATGAACTGAACTGAACCAAAATGGCAATATAGACTCAGAAGGAATTTTGAGAGAATATATGTGTCAAAATAAAATTTATAACAACGAGAAATATAATGCTAAATATATCAAAAGCATGAATATGAAGTTCGGAAAGTTCTGAGACAGAGTTCTACTTTGCGAATAGTCTTCTAGGTTACTTCACACCAATTCTCCCTTTGGTAACAGTGAGAAAAACTCTATAAAATATATTAAACATATGTTTCAAGGAAATAGGAGTGCAACCTAGATAGGGAGGGCTTGGAGGTAGAGATGGTCAAGATTCAAAAAATGAGGAGAACAAGACATTCGAACTCAGCATTTGAAGCTCTCCTTCAGGTGAGTGATTTCAAAAGGAAAATCTGTGGCTGACAGCCTGAACAGCAAAAGTGTCACGAGTCCCATGATGATGGAAAAAAGGTAAAGTTTATAGACCACTAGGGGTAGGGGTGAGCTGCCAATAAATACTCCAGGGTTTTTGACTTACACTCCAGAGAAAAGGTTAACCGTGAACACAGATGAGGCCTCTCATGGACTACATCCTGATGAACTTACGGGGGATTACCCCAGAAAAGAGGGCTTCCCAGGTGACTTGGTGGTAAAGAATCTGCCTGCCAAGCAGGAGACACAGGAGAAACATGTTCACTTCCTGGTTCAGGAAGATCTCCTGGAGAAGGAAATGGCTACCCACTCCACTACTCTTGCCTGGAGAATCCCCTGGACAGAGGAGCCTGGTAGGCCACAGCCCAGGGGGTCACAAAGAACCGGACATGACTTAGTGACTAAACCACCAACCACCACCACCCCAGTCTCCAGAAGGATAGGTAAAGTCGCCGTGGAGGAAGCTAACTTCATCTTGAGCCTCAAATTATTGCTACAGTTCTTTATCTGCACTACCTAGCAGTCAACAAAGAAGTGAAAAGCAAAAGTCGGCTTACAAAGACAAGAACTGGATAACCAAGAAGAAAACAAAACACATAATGAAATGGATTGATAGCAAGATATTTGTTACTATCAGATACTTACTTTAATTATAATTCATGTATTCAATAAATTAAATGCCAAGACAAAATTTTAGTAGAGAACCAAGAGCTATACAAAAGCATCAAATAAACATTCAAAAATTGTTAAAACTGTGAAGTGTGATAGGCCATGCACCTAGAGCCTGTGCTCCACGAGAGAGGCCACAGCAATGAGAAGCCCGCACACCGCAAGTAGCTCCCAATTGCCGCAACCAGAGAAAGCCCATGAGCTGCAATGAAGACCCAACACAACCAAAAATAAAGAAATAATCACAATTAAAAATAAATAAATAAAAAAACCTGTGAGGTGTGATGATGATACTGTGATTATATTTTTAAAAGAATTCTTAACTTTTGAGAGATATACTGTAATATTAATAATAAAATGATACACCTGAGGCTGGCTTCCTAATCTAAGGTGAGTAGGATGTCAAAGAAACAAGACTGGCAATAAGCTGACCACTTCTGAAGCAGAATATTGGTACATGATGGGATTCCCCAGTGGTTCACTGGTAAAGAATCCACCTACAATGCAGGAGACCTGGGTTCAATCCCTGGGTCGGGAAGATCCCCTGGAGAAGGGAACCCACTCCAGTATTCTTGCCTGGAAAATCCCATGGACAGAGGAGCCTGGCTGTCTACAGTTCATGGGGTCACAAAGGATTTAGATATGACTTAGCAACTAAGTAACAAAAACATTGGTACATGGGAGTTAAATTATATCATTCTTTCTACTTTTGTATATACCTCAAATTTTCCATAATAAAACAACTTTTAATAGAGATAGAACACTAAAAATTAAGACATATGAATTATTCTTAAGGCCATGTCTCAATAATTACTGCTATATATCACTGTTAAACAAGGTTTTAAAAATCACTTCCTGAACAGTAAGGATTTACTGTATAGCAAAGGGAACTACATTTGATATCTTGTAAAAACCTAAAATGGAAAAGAATACAAAAAACTGAAAAAAGAAAAAAAAAACAAACCCAAATCACTTTGCTGTATACTTGAAACTAACACAATATTGTACCCAAATTAAAAAGAAAAAACCTACTTCCTAGAGCCTCTTAAAGGTCACTTGCAAGAACAATACAGAAAGGGATTACATTGTGGAGATTACAACTATATCCCTGTGGAATAGGAGGGGAAAATCCAACTGTTCCAATGGTATATAAGCAGATATTTATAACTGGAATATAAACCAGTGGCAGTGGCAAAGAATTCAAAAGAACTAAAATTTAAACTCTCCTTAATAGAGGGAAAATAATAGACATAACCATTTCATATTGTTATTAATACCTCTGTAAGCGTGTATGCTTCTTCAGCTGTGCACTCAGCCTGTGCCGTAGGATTACTTAATGCAAATATTATAGGCCTTTCATTGATTTCAGCCATTGCTTTGATTACACCAGGAGTGAAAAGTCGGCCAGCTCCTGCAACTCCTATCATAAATAAAGGGGGGGAAAAAAAGCAACTTCATTACAAGTAAAATACAGCATTCCCATCAACAGCATTTCTACAATAGGTTTAACATAACAAAAGCACAGGTAAACTCCCATTACAAAGATACAATTTTGCATTGCTAAGATAATTCCAATCTTACATCTGAAAAGAGAAACAATAAAAACACTAAAATTTCTACTTAAATATTTATTATCTACCCCAGACATAGTAAATTGTGAGCAAAAAAAAAAAAAAGAGTATAAGAAAAAGAGTATAAGACAACCTCCAGGGAATTCCCTGACAGTCCAGTGGTTAGGATTCTATGCTCCCAAATGCAGAGGGCACAGGTTTGATCCCTGGTCAGGGAACTAAGATTCTGCATGCTACATGGTGCAACAGGGAAAAGAAAAAAAAGACTACTTCCATCATGTAATTGTTGTCTAATAAGCACAGAGCTTCAGTTTTAAAAGGTGAAGAGTTCCGCAAACTGGCTGTACAATGTGAATGCATTTAACACTACCTCATTGTATACTTTTAAATGGGTATGATGGCAAATTTTAAGTTATATATATTTTACCACAATTAAAATTCTTTTTTAAATGAAAAAGTTGCATCTCTAAATGTTAACTTGTTATACTCTGTGGTACTCATTATAAAATAATAGGAGTTTAGAAGGGAAAAAAAGATCTTCTTGACTATAGTCATCCACTTTCTTGATAGAGATCAGTTTAATGAACTTTTAGTAAGCTCTGACAATGTCTCAGACACTGTATGTAGGTCACTGGGATATAAAAGTGAGTATAATGCAGGCAGCTTAGGAGTTGAGAGAGAAAACAACAGAGTAAAGAGAAAACCAGAAGACCAGTCCCGGGCGCTCAGTGTGCAGCGCACAGAGGCATGGCTGAAAGAAGAACTCAGCCCAGAGTGGGAACTGGGATGACAAGGAACGCCTCAGCTGAACGCTTACGTAGTTCATCCAATGAAAAGACTTACATTCAACAGTCAAAGAAAGTTTAAATTCCATTTTATAAACTGACATGTAATAAAGAGAAATACTGATCTGGAGACCAGAATTTTAGTGCTTCCTCTGTCACTCCTGGCTATATGAGATACTCACAACATCTCAGGCAAGTTGTTTAATAACTCTGCGCTTGTTTTCCTCATGTGAAAAAGGAATGTATACTCAGTGTTTTCCCATGTGGTCACATGGGGTATGTGGACATATTCTTAGGAATCCATGAGTTCTAAAAGAATGAAACATTTTTTTTCTCATTTCCTTCATCCTCCAGGGCCGGAGTCAATGGACAGATTCTTAGGTTTCCATCTTGAGTCAACCCACCCCAGTATTCTTGCCTGGGAAATCCTATAGACAGAGGAGCCTGGTGAGCTATAGTCTTGTGGGGGTCACAAAAGAATCGGACATGACTTAGCAACTAAACAACAAAAAATTGAGTTCTGAGAGAAATGCACTCACAATCTTAAAGATTACTTCCCACTCTAAAAAATTGTGAGTTTCAATTAGTAAAGAACCTAATACAGATATCCTTTTCCTAACCATAAAAACTGTTGGTGACTTAAAACAGTTTACTATTTAAAATTCCATAGGGCTCCTCCAAGAAATTGGTAAAATATAAGAAAAATGATACATATATATATATGTGTGTGTGTGTGTATATATATGATATATATATGTGTGTGTATATATATATATGATGTATATATATATATGATACATATATAAAATGATATATATATACAAATCTTATTATAGCTGTATAGGAAATGAAATAGTCCCTCTTTTAAATACTCTTTACATTTTCTGTTAATGCTATGTTACACAGTCTGATGACAGCTATTAAATGCCTGACTCTTAAAACATACCAAAAGCTTTCAGCTTTGTTGTCAATGAAAATCTTTGACTCTGCAAGGGATTTTCTTGGTACAGTCTGTCAAATAACCTTGGTCTTTTTCAGGTTTTGAGCCCACCAGTCATACCAACTCTAAAAGCAAAGCATGAGCAATCACACAGCTTCTAGAAGTTAAAAGTACAAGCAACATCTGTTAATAGAACTGTATACACTGTACCTAAAAGCTATCACATACAACACAGGGAACACAGCCAACATTTTTAATAACTATGAATGGAGTACAACCTTTAAAATTTGTGAATCACTACACTGTACAGCTGTCACTTATATGATACTCCACATCAAGTATACTTCAGTTAAAAAAAAAAAGCTATCACATCTATAGTGACCTAAATGGGAAGGAAATCCAAAAAGAGGGGGAATATAGGCATACATATAGCTGATTCACTTTGCTGTACAGCAGAAGCCAATGCATCATTGTAAAGCGACTATACTCCAATAAAGATCAATTTAAAAACAAAGCTATCACAGAAACATATATGCTCAAAGCTAGGTAAAATATGTCATTTCACTTTTAGTAATCCTGCATGCAAGTTAGGCCTGGCATTATACAGGTAAGTAACAGAATGACTTGGCAACAACTTTACTCACCAATTATAGCTGAAGGCTTAAGTATATTTACTGCCTCTTCAAAAGTATCAGGTAGGCTCTCTGGAGCTGAGTGAGCAAATGCTTCCTGATGACTTTCTATTTTAGCTTTCCGCCCCTGAATTTTTAGATAAAATACAATTTTTTAGTAAATGTTTATTGAGGATTAGTTGAGAAGACATCATTATAAGTCACATATTGTTACTACAGTAAGAATGTTTCTTTTTCATTTACATTTCTCTTCAACTCATTATCTTCCAATTCTTTCTTCATACTGCCCATAAACCCAAATATAAAACATGCATCAAATTCCATTATAACCAAAAATTTATAATCCCTTTCAAAAACTCATTTACTCTGTGAAGTCTTCCTAAATCCAACAGGGCACAAAGGCATACAATTCCTTATGTGAGCTAGCTGCATTTTAGAGCTTAGAATTTCATATTTCAGAAATGTCTTATGATAATATATTATAAGTGCTAGTTGCTCAGTCGTGTCTGACTCTGCGATCCCATGGACTATAGCCCACCAAGCTCCTCTGTCCATGGGATTCTCCAGGCAAGAATACTAGGGTGTGTAATTTATCACAAACACTCTCTCAGTGGGCACTCCACAACTGAACGGAAGTTATGAATAGTCACATCAAGTACAAAAGGTGAAAATTAGAAATATCATCTTTGGTCTTGCTACTAAAGTTAGCATATAATTTCAGGTCTGTCAGATTTATTACCAAATGAATTTCAGGAAAAACTCAGGGATTTCAGAATTTTAGATAGACATTATGGACTTATACTACCAAGAGTTCAGGAAAGGGGAATTCTGGTTTAAAAGAGCTGAATGAAGTAATATGCTTTCCTCACCAAATCCCAGGTCAAAACCCATTAAAAATAAACTCCTTAGTAGTGTCACAAGTGTGGGAGATATACCACTGACATGTTAGAACAGTGATGAATTTCTCAATAGTTTAAAGCAAACAAAAACATGTTGAATGCAAAAACCAACCAGGATGACAAATTCATATCCTTATTTCGGCAAAAGAAAAGACCTCCCTCGGCAAAGGTGATTTTTTACATCAGAGTTCCAGACAAGCCCCAGCTTGTCTGTGATGACAAGCAGGGGCCTGGAAAAGCAAAACTCCATCATCACTTGGCTGGGGAATTAACTAAAAGACTGAAATACAGCCTCAGTAGATCCAAGTTCTCAGAACAGTGGCTTCACATGCTTGCTCCCAAGAAGACCACATCTCTTCCATGAGGACTTCAATCGGAAACTCTCAAAGTCTCAAAAAAGAGGACAGTGTTTTGAGTCCCAAGAAGAGATACAAAGCCTAAAACTCATGCTAAAGGAAAAACATACCCTGAACTTGCAGATGCACATACATCATCCTAGACTTGATTACTGCAAACATGATAAAGAACCAAAACATTTATGAAAACAAACATCACAAACAGAAGCACCAAACTCATTGTGTACTAGCAAAACTATATACACTCTCCAATGGTCTTCCAGGTACAAGGTCTCAATAATCCTTGCATCTGACATACAAGTAAATATGGCAGTTATAGCTTTGGGAGGAGGCACAGTTGAATGACTAACAGCATAGGATTCATAGTCAGGCTACTTGGGTGGAATTCCACCTCCATGACTTACAAGCTTGGAAAAATGACCTGACCTTTTTAAACCTCTTCCCTCATTTGTAAAATTTCAAAAAATGTTTGATAAGATCAAATGAGATTGGGAAAAAAAAGGTTAAATAAGTTAATCACAATGTGTGATACACTTTTTAAATACTTAAGAAATTATTTAAAATTTAAACATTCAAGATTTTTCATTCATATACTTCAGTTTTTTATTTCATTTTTTGTACTAATAGAATACTGTTACTAATTAAGAAAAGATTTCAGGAACTAGAGCAAAGTAAATGATATAAGCTTGCTCCAAAGATGTAAATGACAAGTAGTTTATAAATATCAATAAACACCACAGAAATATAACAGCATTGTGTACTGCATAAGCTCAACTATGAAACAGTTTACCTATTCTTTGATGTGTTACACAGTATAGGATACAAGGCATTTCTTGAGCTATTAGAAATGGCGATCAATGATAGGAAGGTGGGCAAGAATAAAGGATACCAAGTTGACCTGGGATAAACCTATCATCCATCATTTCACCTTAGGAATACATGCCTTTTTCTGGGGAAAAGGTCCATAAATTTCTATTAGGTTGCTACAAGAGATTGTGATCTCCAAAGAGTTAAAGGATTTCTGTTCAAATGATCAGATGTCCTGCTAACAATTTAATTAGGAACTTCTGACTTCCCATTAAAAGCCACTAGGTTTAAAAGAGTCAGGAGTCAGAAAACAAAGCAAGAAAGAATACATCTGGTGCCAACATAGACATTATGATCTGAATATGAAAAGAAAACTCTAAAAATATCATTATAACAACATACTTTTGCTTCTCCAAGGTTTAGAATACCTTACCTTAAATAATAAACCAAACTTGTCAACCATCCAAATTTTCTTTCGTGCCTCTTCTTCTGAGAGGCCATTTTCAACCATAGCCATAACTATCAGATTTGCAATTCCAAGAGCAGCCTGTCCAACAAAACAGAAATTTCAAAAACAAAGATTAGAGTGTGATGCGATATTATAAGTTACTTTATATATGAGAATTATAATGGTATGAGAAATACTGGATCTATTCTTCCCTTATGAAGCACACAAAACTTGATTCTTTGTGATATTTTTCCGAAGATTTTAAATTACCTATTTCACAACAGAGATCCTGAATTTATGCCCTCTATCTCAACAAAATTAGACGTTCATTATGCCCCATTTTCCAGTCTAAAGCACAGTGTTGGTTTTCAAACTTAAAAGCTCACAGAAACTTACCTCTCCTGCTCCAAGAAATAAGATTCTATGATCTGAGATCGGTTTCCCAATGACTTTTTGCGCGGCAAGCAGACCGGCCAGAGCCACCGCAGCCGTCCCTGTAAGACAGGCAAAACATGGTACAGTGAAAAATGGGCACACTACAAAAAAGGTTTAAGCAGGAATAAAAAACCTAAGTTTTTGTTTTTGCTTTACCTTGAATATCATCGTTGAAGGTACAGTATTTTTCTCGGTATTTTCTCAAGAACCTGAATGCATTATGATTTCCAAAGTCTTCAAACTGAATAAGTGTGTTCTGTCCATATCTAAAAAACAGCAAAGCCCGTTATGGTTGTGATGAAATACCACTTTTAAACATTTTTAAAATAATATACTAAGTTAGTTCACTTAAGGCCACACTAACAATTTTTAGAGTCTGTGAAAGACTAGACTCAACATATAGAAAAATCTATTATTCAGAAAAATTTATGGGATGGTTAAAATGAATGTAGCACCATGATGGACCAAAGGGATACTAATCTGTACAAACTATTTTCAAGTGCCAAAGACTGTATAGTCCATGCAGTTGCAAAGAGTTGGACACGACTGAGTTACTTTCACTTTTCACTTTCAGGGGGGTGCCCAGCACATATATACACAAATAACTTCCTAAAAAGGAAGAGATTTCTGTCTCTGAGTCTCAAAAAGTATGTGTTTGATATGTGAATTTTCATTACGTTCACAGTTAACAGCAACACAGTAAAGTATATATTAAATAAGCAGTTAAAAAAAAAACTGCTGTATGAGTTCACTGGCTTTCAAAAAAAGATATCAGTCATCTTGGTGAGGTAAAGTATGGGGAGGCATGAAAGGAGGTGGAACTTTATTTGGGTTCCAAAAGAACAGAAAGTAAAGTGGTAGGAAGAAATACAAGGTCTATTTTGCTGTTCCTGAATTTTCAAATCTGGCTACATATTTCAGAGTTTATATAAAAGTATAAGGGAGAAGTTGGTTAAGGGAGGTTCGAGCCAGATAAGGGAGAATTCTGAAAGCAAAACTGGGGAAGGGGACTTTTTTCTGTGTCTGATATAGAATCACTGAAGGCTTGAGAAGGGAAAAATTCATCTAAGACTCCCTGGAGGAAGGATAAAGCTGCCAGTGAGGCGTAGCACATATCAAATGCACAGAGAGATGAGAAAGAAGGGAAAATAATCAGGAAGGTACTGAGGCACGAAAACAAGAAGACGTGAAGCAGAAGCCACAGGAAGTGAAAGGGATAATTATGAGACATCAGAATGAACAAACAGAACTTGATGATGAGGACCACACCTGGGAAGAGGGAAAAGCAACTGAAATGCCAAGGCAGCCTGGATGACTAAAAAGGGGAAGGGGAAGAGGTGGCAATGTCTGGGATGATAAAAAGTTTAGTTTTAGATATGGCAACAACTTTGACTCTGAAAAGGAGTTAATTTTTAGGATCGTCCATGTACCAGTAATCTAAAAGGTAGGGCAGGAAAGCTTCCTGGGCAGTCCAGTGTTTAAGATTTCATGCTTCCACTGCAAGGGGCACAGGTCTGAGCCCTGGCTGGGGCACTAAGATCCTGTATGCCACCAGGGGCAGCCAGGGGAAAAAAAAAAAAAAGGTAGCGCAGGGCTAGATCATAAAATGTTTGGACTTTACCCTTCAGCAATAGGAAATTAAGCCAAAGAATGACATAACAAACAGTATGTCAGTAGTTTAAAAACAGTTTTTAAAAGTCTAATCTGGTGGTAAGGTGGAGAGGAAACAGTGAGGAGAAAAGCTAGAGGAAGATTCTGAAGAATCCAAAAGAGACATGAGGATCTGCAAAGAGGCTGTGGCAATGGAAAAGAAAAGATGCATTTCTGAGGCTTGTACGGGGTAGTACCAACTGGATGTGAGGACTGAATGACACTATATGGGTTTGACAGAAGAGAAGGAAGAGTCAAAGATTAGACAAGATCAAAGGTTTGGTGATGAGGGTACATGCTACTGCTATTAACAGAGGCTAGATTTATTAAAGATAGGCAACAGGTAAAGCGTCTGTCTGCAGTGCGGGAGACCTGGGTTCGATCCCTGAGTAGGGAAGATCCCCTGGAGAAGGAAATGGCAACCTAGTCCAGTAGTCTTGCCTGGAAAATCCCATGGACAGAGGAGCCCGGTAGGCTATAGTCCATGGGGTTGCAAAGAGTCGACATGACTGAACAACTTCACTTTCACTTTCAGACAATTTAGAAAGGGAAGGAGATAGCAACAAAACCTCTAGAGGGAGGATTCCAGCTATTGGAAATGCAAGCCTCAGAGGAAGGTGGGACTACAGAGATAGGTTTTCATGGGCTGAGAGTCACAAGCATAAAAGTCACAGGCTACATGACTCAAAAGAGGAAAGAACTATATACTCACCCACATTTACCAGAAGAGAACAAGAAAAAAATCAGTGGAGATGACAAAGGAAACAAAAACGGCTGGAGAAAGATTAAGTCAGGAAAGTCTTTTAGTTCAAGAGAAGAGAAAATTTCAAGGATGTAGCAGTGGAAAACCTGGTCAGATGCTGCAGACAGGAGGAGAGAAAAGACCAAAATTTAAAATATGAAAGCTGCACAAGAATTTCACTGAAATGGTGAAGTGAGCCTGGATGCTGAGGGTTGAAAGAACTGCACAGTGAAGGTATTACTTAGGAGCAGTGAGTACAGACTTCAAGATTTCAGTGTGCTCAGGATGTCAGATAACTGAGGAAAGCAAAGCAGAAAGCATTACTACCACATATCAGTACATCACACTGGGTAGGAAAGAACCAAAGTTCTCAAACGTTTAATCTCCTCTATCTTCACAAAAGATAAAGGAAAACAAAACAGTGGTTCTATTTTTTTAAGACGCTTTCATATACTCAAACTTTAGAAAAAATACCTGTCAGTAATGGCCTTCATAAACTCATCAATTAGGTCATCGTAACGCTGTGATCGATCTCTTTTCTGATATAAACCCATATAAAATGGATCCTTTAAGAGGGCCTATAAAACAGAACAAACATAAATGTGAAGTTTTTTATTACATAACCAATGTAAACATATTCTGTAAAACAGAAACTGTAAAGTATAAAAAAATTAATAATTATTATAACAATATAACTATATTGCTCTTCTTAAAAAACTTTTAATAGTATTAATCTATTGTTATTCATATAGATATTAAAAGAGGTTTAAGAAAAAGGCTAACATCTAATCACAGAATTTTCTCTTCTTATCTTTAAAAGAGGGATGCAATAAAGCTGTGGGAGAAGGATCAGAGAGGGAAAGTAATTTTACTCACCGGATTATCAGTTCCTACGTCAATACACACAGGCAGACATCTATCAGGCCGTATTCCCGCACAAGCTGTATACAAACAAAGTTTTCCTACTGGAATTCCCATTCCATAGACACCCAGATCTCCAAGACCTAGAATTCTCTCTCCATCAGTCACCACGACAGCCTTAATCACAAAAAAAATACCAATTAAAAGTTTTCCAAAATGGAGCACTAAACAAAAGCATTTTTAAAAAAGACTCTCTTCATCACAAAATAGCACGTATTCTATTATTCCATTCACATGAATACGTAAATCTACAGAGAAAGAAAGTACATTAGTGGTTGTCTAGGGCTGGGGAGAAGGGAATGACCACTAATGGGTACAGGGCTTTTCTGGCGGGTGGGGATGAGGGAGCTGTGATGAAAGTCTTCTAAATTATAATGGCTGTACAATTCCAAATATACTACAAATTACTGAATTTACATTTTAAGCTGGTGAATTGCATTGTCTGTGCATCATATCTCAGAAAAGCTATTAAATAAAAAAGAAATTAAAAAAATATTTTCTTCACATATTTTCACTCTCACTTTAAAAAATAAAATTGTTTCTTAACTAACTTTTAAAATAAACCACCCAAGAATATTTAAAATTCGAGGATTTCTAGACTCTAGATGTAAAAAGGAGAATTAACTAGATTTGATTTCTTTGTCTCTGGTTTAGGAGTAGAATGCTTCTGACTAGAAAGTGTTAAATGTTAGTCGCTCAGTCGTGTCCATGTGATCCCATGGACTATAGCCCACCAGGCTCCTCTGTCCTTGGAATTCTCCAGGCAAGAATCTGGAGTGGTTTGCCATTTCCTTCTCCAGGAAATAACCTGGACATCCTGCATTGCAAGCAGATTCTTTATTGTCTGAATTACCAGGGAAGCCCCCTGACTAGAGGATCAACTTAAATATGTTCAAATGACTAAACAGGGTAGGGAGGAACAAACTGCTGATAAGGATTAATCCTAAGAGAAAAATAAGTGAAGTCCTCAGTCGTGTCCGACTCTTTGCGACTCTATGGACTGTAGCCCAATAGGCTTCTCTGTCCATGGGATTCTCCAGGCAAAAATACTGGAGTGTGTTGCCATCTGGAGTTTAGAAATCACATGCTACTCCAAACAACAACCGAAGCCAAACAAGAAAAATCTCAGCAATGGTGAAAAAAATGTAAAATAAAAAATATACCTACAAAGTTTTAAGATGATACTATGAACTTAATGATCTGACTGAATTTTTTCTAGGCTCTTTGAACAAATGATAATTCAAAGATTATTTTGGTGAGGAAGACACGCAACAAAGGCAATCAAGATTACTGCCTATAATAAACACAAAAGCCTACAAAAAGATCTTAAATAAGTCCTTAGTTTTTGTTTTGTGAAAGACAGCCAGATTGATTAAGAATCTAAATCTACCTTGGATTTATAAGAAAAAAGACATAATGAATCCTCCTCATCACCCACCAGAATAGAAGTTTTTAGGGCATTTTAATGTATTTTCTTTACCTAGAACAATATTAATTGAAGGCAGGAGGTACCAGTGGTACTGAAGTGAGCAGGCTCACCTTACTGCAATTGCTTTCCCACGGCAAACTCTATACCATCCCCTTTTGTAAAGACAATCATGTTTTTCTCAGAGCACTAAATCTGCATGTATGTAAGTATAAAGTAAAACAGAGCAACAATGAAAAAAACTGTTCTTGGAAATTGAGAGGTAACTTACATAGGAAGAAAAAACATTGTGAAAGGAAGGTTGTGCTATTAGTACCTTAACATGATTTTCTGGCCAGTTATCCACAATTGATCTAACATGACCTCTGTCTGAGATTGAAATAAATAATCCCCTGCAACAGAACAAAAACACCTTTGCATTTCATGACAGTTTTTGGTTTTTTTCTAAGTTTTTGTTCATAATTGGAATATTTAGATATTTTAATAAAAACATCAAGACACAGTGTAGTTTCTAAGCAGATCTAAGTAACACTGGTTTATTTTCAAATATTTTCAGCTACTTGAAGCTGTAATTGCATTGTTCACACAGTAGCTGCAACAAAGATTCTTATTAAATGATGCAATCATTTTACCCAAGAAGAAATGTATCCATATCTCCTGCTCAAATAAACTCAATATACCTCCATAAAATACCTCCAAAAATCAATATAAAGACATCCCATCAATGCAACAGAACATGAAACCACTAAGTAAACTACTGTTAAAAGTCACTGGAGTTTGAAATCTGAAGAAGCAGGAAGGGAGAGAAGAAAACTACAGTAATCTCAAATAAAAAATACATCCTTGCAGCATTAGGAAAAAGGAAAAAGTTATTCTAAATACAGTATATTGTTATCCAATTGAGATAATCAATCCAGGTTTCAAAAAAAGAAGAGAGAAGGGAAAGAGAGAGAAAGAAACATAGGTTCTGGACAACAGGGAAAGTAGAAATGAGGGCCAATAGGTTCTTATATTTAACTTTCTCATTGATATCTTTAAAAAAATTTTTTTTATTGAAGTATAGCTGATTCACAATGTTGTGTTAATTTCTGCTGTACATCAGTGATTCAGTTTTATATATATATATATATACACACATATATATACATACACACACATTCTTTTTGATATTCTTTTCCATTATGGCTTATCACAGAACACTAAATATAGTTCCCTTGGCCATACAGTAGGATCTTGTTTATCCATTCTTCTCATTGACATCTTAACTCTGGCATTACTATCCTAGCTCAAAGCAGTTTAAACAGTTTCTCAACCATAACTACCTAGTACAGTAGAATCATCTGATGAGCTTTTTAAAAATTCCAGGGTTCTACCCCAGAGATTCCGATTTAACTGGCCTGGAGTTAACCAACCAAGACTCACTGACCATCTCCTATGTAAAAAAAAAAAACCCACTGTCACTGCATAAATGATACATACTATCTGCCCTCATCCAAAAGCTCTTTATGTTTCATGTGAGTTCTTAATTCTGGTGCACAACAAAATCACACCAGGAGCTTTAATGAAACAGTAGTACCTGGGCCCAACTCTACACTAAAGGAATCAGAACCTCTGTGTGTATGGTGGAGGGGAGCAGGGCATCAGGATCCTTTTGTTTTCCCTTTATCTTCCCTTTATCTGAACTGAGAAATACTACTACTCTAAGAGAAAATGAAACGATAAAAGAGCTGAAGAGCTGGGCCATATCACAGAAATGTTTAGACACATTAACTGATAGCACAGAACAGACAGTGTTTTCAAAAGTGTCTTCCGGGGAATACCTGTAACACCATCACCGACGGTGTTCATTACAATCCGGACCTCCAGACCTTTCTCTGTTTCATCAGAATCTTGGGAATAGGAAGGAGAGGAAAAGTTGGCAAGGATCAACACTAAGTAAGTCCCACAGATGTTTCCATATGCATGTTAAAGTTTGAGAGCCACCAGACTAGAGGAGAGGAGACTGAGGACAAATGCTGTCACACGGTGTTTGAATTTCTACATTTGTATCAGTATGTAAGCAGGACATTGGAAAGATATAAGGATGGTGGGAAATGACTACAGGTTAGAGGAACAAGACAAGAAAACTCAAATTAAGTAAAAATAGCACTTACACAACACTTAAAAGTTTATAAAGAACTGTCATATCAGTTTCCCCATCTGACCTTCTCAGCAGCTCTTTTAAAGGTACTGAAATCCCTATTTTATGATAAATGGATTCAGAGGGATAAAGTAACTTACTTACTCAAAGGCTTGAGCCAACACTCACCCCAGCATCCTTTCCACTTAAAATATTTGGAAGTGCTTGAACTATGTGAAATTAAAATTTGTGTAAGATCATAAAAATCAACAAGCAATAGAAATAAAACTGATAAAAAATGAGATTTACTCTCTTAGTCAGCCAGATTGTCAAAAAGTTTTATGATTATTCTGCAGAATATGCTACCAAAATGGAGAATACTTATTTTTTCGGTACAAAAATGCACAATTTCTCTAACAATCAAAACTTAAAGAAGGTTAGGAATGAATGATGCTATTTCCACAAAATGAAGAATATGACATATTAGATTTTTATGAATCCCTTTCTGTCCAAATTAAGTTTTTGTGGAAGGGAAAAGTTTTTAAGGAAGGGAACTGTGGTTGGATAAGACTGCAACACAAAAAATAGAAATGTAATCGGTGCTGGTTTTTTTCCTATATAATAGTTAATTTGCAAAAATATTTTAAAAATAAGCCTTACTTAGGTCTTCTAAAGATGTGTCCATACTGGGAGCAGGCAAGGCCAACTGTTGGTGTATACACAATTGGCATTAGGGTTTCAATATCATCTTGCAGTATTCTGTAAAACAATTTCTCATTTCTTTCTTGTATTCCCATTATATAGATGTATCTGAAATTGAGCACAGTAAATAATGTCTACATCAGACAGCATTAAAGATTTTAGCCTTTGAAATGAAATTTAAACATGTACAATTGAGGATCCCCTCCCCCTGGAAAACAAAACCCTATATATCCTTATGTAATACCCAGGATTAAAAAATAAAAATGCACTTAAATGGTAGATGATGATGATGAAAAGAATCAGAAGCAACAGCTAACCTTTACTGAGCCCTGTGAGTCAGGCTCTGAACCAGGCACTGGAAATGCAAAAATTACCATGAGGCCCCCACCCTTAGGGGCTTCCCTAGTAATTTAGCCGGTAAAGAATCTGACTGCAATGCAGGAGACCTGGGTTCAATCCCTGGGTTGGGAAGATTCCCCTTGAGAAGGATATGGCAACCCACTCCAGTATTCCTGCCTGGAGAATCCCAGGGACAGAGGAGCCTGGTGGGCTACAGTCTAAGGGATCGCAGAGTCGGCCACGACTGAGCAACTAAACCACCACCTCACCCTTAAGGAGCTAATCTTCAAGGTGATTGACATGTAAACAAGAAAACAAAATAAAGTGCATTCATTCAAATATTCACTAAATACTAAATATGTGCCAGGCACTATCGTAAACTCCAGAGATGTAAGAAGTGCCACTGTTCTCGTGGAGTTTATAATCCAGGAAACTTAGAAGCATTTTAAGTCTATTATAGTGCACAGAAGCAGCATGAAGGACGCAATGGTTAATTCATATAAAACTATAAATAACAGCTTTTAAAGAATAAAGTTTAGAAAATAGGGAGATGTTGGGCTGAAAAATCAATTATCACCTTGAATTAAATATAAAATAGACTCGTTTTTTCCTCTCTTTTGTTCCTCCTCCTGCTACCATCTGATCAAATGGGAATCCATCTGGAGTCCATTCCTGAATTCTTCCTCTCCCACCCTCCCCAATCCCAACCTAATAAATCCACAGGTCCTACAGAGACTATCTGCTAAATACCTTTCACACAGTTGTTTCCTCCCTTTCTAACAAGTCTCTATACAAACAACTTCCCCTGCTCCAATCTATTCTCTTAAAAACATACCTCTGATCAGTTCTCTTCTCCTTGAATGGCTTTCAAACACCAGTTTTATTAGCCGTAAGCTCTTAAAATAGTTAAGTAGATTTCCCTGACTACTTTCCAGCCTCGTCTTTGTACTGAACTTGCTTCAGTTTCTCAAACGCACCAGAACTCTCACCTTGGCACTGCAGCACACGACGACGCACCTGCTGCCTGGAACACCCTCTACTCAGGCAGAGTCCTCTCTACTCATGCTCTCCAAACGCAGCGGAGGTGGCGCACTCTCTGCTGTCTTTTTCGGTCATTCCCATCCCCCACCACACATACATACATTTTAGATTTTCCGATTTTCAGGTCCCATAACACCCTACTCCTTCTGTGACCCTCACACCACTTTTTGACTTTCTTTCCCCTCTGTGATGAGTGAGAGACTATACACACACACGTACATATGTACGTACGTACATATATGCGCTTTCCCGGTGGCTTGGACGGTAACGATTCCAGCAATGTAGGAGACTGGGGTTGGGAAGGTTCCTCTGGAGAAGGAATGCTACCCACTCCAGGATTCCTGCCTAGATAATCCTATGAACAGAGGAGCCTGGTGGGATACAGTCCATGGGGTCACACAAAGAATTGGACATGACTGAGTGACTAAGCACAGCACACACGTGTGTACGTATGTATATGTGTGTAGTCTCTCACTCATTACTCTCACTCACTCACTCATTTGACATTATGCCCCATAATGTCAAAGAAACCAGTCTCACTTGTCACCAATATCCAATAATCCCCTATGCTTTACAAACCAAATGAATATTTTAGTCCTATAGTCAGACTGATCCCTTTACCCAAAATACCCTGCCCTTCTTTCTCATTTTGCCTGCTCCCTGTAACATACTGTTTCAAATTCAACTAAAGCATCACTTCCTCCAGGAAGTGCTTTCCCAGGCTGCAGAAGGCATCCGTCTTCATGCTTTCAGAATGTACTCTGCACGTCCCTCTTCCTCGCTGTCCTGCACACTGCAGTACAGCTACAATGATGGTCATAGCATAACTCCGTATGGATGAGCTCCTAGAAGGCAGGCTGTGAGTTACCAGGGTGGCCATACATTCCAGTTTGCCTGGGACAGTTTCATTTACCTCTTTTTCACTCCCCAAAGTGTCTTGGATTGGATGATATATTATATGGCCACCCTGTCTATTACTCATTTTATATCCTCAGTGGCTAGCAACAGCACACAAAGTAGGTGATCAATAAAAGCTGAACAGAACGGGTGTCTCTGCTTCTACCATTCAATTCAAACCTTAAAGCTCTGTGATTTTAACTATAAAAAACTGATTCCTGCTGAATTTTACTACAGTGAAAATAAGGGAATTATTCACTGAAGTGAAGGAAATATAATCATTATAAAATAAATCAACTAAAATACAAGTTTCATTATGAGACTTATTTCTCATGCATACATAATACATACATAATACATAATAGTACTCCCAATTTTTTTGATCAAAACATCAATTAAAAAAAAAAACTAAACGTCTAATCAACTCTCACTTTTCCAAAGGGCCATTCAACTTTTTCAAGTTTCTATGGAACCGTAAGGCTTGAATATCTTGTGTCTCTATTTTGGGAGGTAGAAGTCCTTGAAGACCAAGCATTTGTCTTTCCTGTAATGTGAACGCCATCCCCTAAAAAGGAAAAAAATAAAAGAATTAAAAATTATTAATTACAGGGGTAACAAACGTAATGTAACCTACCAAATGTAATTTAAACATAAAAAGATCAGCCAGATAACATTTTGGCCCCGACTTTCAAAAATTTGTAAGATTGATCATATCTAGTACTGGTAAGAATATAGTAAAAGAATTAACTCTCATACCACTGCTGGGAATATAAATTGCTCTAGGCTTTTTGAAAGCCAATTTTAAAGTATTCTTAGATTTTTATTTTAATGCACATATTTTATTTTTTTAACTGAAGTATAATTGACTTACAATATGTTAGTTTCCAGTATACAACATAGTGATTCAATTTCTTTAAACTCCATTTAAAATTATTATAAAACAATGACTATATTTCCCTGAGCTGTACAATATATCCTTGTAGCTTATTTATTGTATACAAAGTAGTTGTATCTCTTAATTCTCTATCCCTACCTTGTCCCTCTCCCTTTGCCTCTCCTTACTGGTAACCACTAATTTGTCCTCAATATCTGTGAGTCTGTTTTGTTACATCCATTTACTTGTTTTATTGTTTAGATTCCACACATAAGTGATATCATACAGCATTTGTCTTTGACTTACTTCACTAAGCATAATACTCTAGGTCAATCCATACTGTTGCAAATGGCAGAATTTCATTCTTTTCTGACAGCTGTGTGCTATCCCATTGTTAGTGTGTGTGTGTGTGTGTGTATCTTCTTCATCCATTTATCTGTTGATGGACACTGAGATTGCTTCCCTATCTTGAATGCACATATAGCAATTCTACTTCTACCTAGTTATTCTAGAGAAATATTCATAAACAAAGAGGTACATACGAAGAGATTAGTTGTAGCACTGTTTCTAGTTCTCCAGTCTATTTCAAACTAAAAGTCCATCAATTATGGAAGAATTACGAACCTATGACACTTCCATACAGATAAACATATCTGTATATGTTGTTAAGTGTATAGTGGAAAGACCTGCCAGATACACAGTTAGGAAAAAAAGTTAACTTGAAAATCAAAACAAACTCCCTATTTTATGTTTAGAAAATCCCCATAAACTACATGTTATATACAGATGCACACACATATTAAAAATGAAAGCAACAGACAGTTTGAAAGAATACAAACCAAACTAAGAGGTTACCATGACTAGACAGGAATGAGGTTGAACAGAGGGAAGAGGGAAGAAGAAATGACACTTAAGACAAATTAACCTATGTAATAAACTTTTTCAATTTCTGGTATTCAGCTATGGATTAAATTTTTTGTTATCAAAGAGATGTCAGTGACTTCTAAAAAAATATTTTCCTTCATAAAAGCAACAAGAACCCTAGCCAAAAGTTCAGAATTCCGGAAACTAACCAAAGGTTTCAGCAATTGGAGATCATTTATTCAAGAAAAACTGCTGAATTTCAGTAAGAACAGAAAGCTTCATGGCATTTTAACTTTCCTTCTTCCTATTCTCCCCTCCCCAGCTCCACAGTAACCTTGAAAAAGCAAACACTGTGAAGCAGTCACTTTGAAAATTAGAGCTTGGCTGTCATTGGAGAAAGGCAGGAAGGGTCGGAGATTCTTCTAAAGCCCAGTATCCAGGTAACTGTCATTGTTAGACCTGAAGACCCTATCTACAAGGCTGTCTTTATTTGACCTGACTTGCAGCTCGGGCAGTGTGAATAGCCTTCTCCCCCAGCCCCCAGAACAGTTTGTTGTAAACAATCAGAGGTAATTATTTAACGCAGCATCTCCCCAAGGCAGTAGATAACATATGGGGCAAACAGGTTAACCAAAAAACAGAAAAGGAAAACTGAAAAGTTCAGGGGGATCTTTGAAAAGCTGAGACATATTCTTAAGAACCTAGAGGGTCATATGCATAGCTGTAAGCATGTCCAGGAAAGACTTGAGCCACCTCTGGCTAGCCTTGAGGCTCTGTGTAAACAGGAAGTGAAGGCTGACACATAGTTGTAAACTGCTTCTGTGCTGTGCTAAGTCACCTCAGTTCAGGTCGGTTCAGTTCAGTCACTCAGTCGTGTCAGACTCTTTGTGACCCCATGAATTGCAGCACGCCAGGCCTCCCTGTCTGTCACCATCTCCCGGAGTTCACTCAAACTCATGTCCATCAAGTCAGTGATGCCATCCAGCCATCTCATCCTCTGTTGTCCCCTTTTCCTCCTGCCCCCAATCCCTCCCAGCATCAGAGTCTTTTCCAATGAGTCAACTCTTTGCATGAAGTGGCCAAACTACTGGAGTTTCAGCTTTAACATCATTTCTTCCAAAGAACACCCAGGGCTCATCTCCTTTAGAATGGACTGTTTGGATCTCCTTGCAGTCCAAGGGACTCTCAAGAGTCTTCTCCAACACCACAGTTCAGAGAAGTCATCTCAGTGGTATCCAACTTTTTGTGACCCCATGGACTGTAGCCCACCAGGCTCCTCTGTCCATAGGATTCTCCAGGCAAGAATACTGGAGTGGGTTGCCATGCCCTCCTCCAGGGGATCCTCCCAATCCAGGGATCGAACCTGGTTGTTTCCTGCATTGGCAGGTGAGTTCTTTACCACCAGCGCCACCTGGGAAGCCCTGTAAACTGCTTAGCTGAGTACTAAAGGCACGCCCCAGGCTTCCCAGGTCGCTCAAGTGGTAAAGAATCTGTCTGCCAATGCAGGAGATGCAAGAGACACTGGTTTCATCCCTGGGTCGGGAAAATCCCCTGGAAGAGTCTCCTTGGGGTACCCTCCCCTTGCCTTAATAAAGTCCTACAGACAGAGAAGCCTGGAAGGCTACAGTCCATGCGGTCGCAGAGGGTCGGACACAACTGAGAATGCAAGAAAGAAAATTAAAGGCACACCCCCACAGATACACAGAGCTCCTTGGCAAAGAATGGTTCCAGGTATTTAAGTTTCTGCTTAATCATTCGCTGATTACTAAGTTAACAAAGCAGAGATTGCAGTAGGCAAATATAACCAGAAGAAAGAATTCAGAAATGATACTAAATAGACAACAGCAACACTACAAACCCTGGGAGGAATGACTATTCAACAAAAAGTCATAAAGGCAAACAAACAAAAAACACACGAAGTCTGACTCGTATATAAGAAAAAAGGGCAGTTAATTGAAATTGCCCCCAAGGAAGTCCAAATATTGTACTTACTAGACAAAGATTTTTAATTAGTTGTTCTAGTTTTTATCTAGTTGTTTCCCAGATAAATAAGTTGGAATTAACACACTACTATATATAAAGTAGATAAACAACAAGGACATACTGTATAGCACAGGGAACTATAAGGAAAAAGAGTTTGGAAAAGTATATATATGTGTGCATAACATGAATTACTTTGCTATACACCTGAAACACTGTAAATCAATTATACTTCAGTAAAAAAAGAAAAAAGTTAGTTACTCTAAATACATCAAAAAAACTAAAAAACACCATTGTCTAACAAACTATGGGAAGGATGAGAATAACCTCCCACTAACCAGAAAATATTGATAAGCAGAGAAGCTATAAAAAGGGACCAAACAAATTCTCAAATTGGTATACAACTGAAATAAAAATTTCATTAAAGAGGTTCAATAAGCAGATTTGAGTGGTAGAAGAAAAAAAATCATTAAACATGGGTCAACTGAGATAATCCAGTCTGAGAAAGGAAAAATATGGAATAAATATGAACAGACCTGAAAGATACCATCAAGAGCGCCAACATATACATAACAGGAGTACCAGAGGTGAGGAGAGAAAAGGATAAAAAATAATTGAAAAAATAATGGGCAAAAACTTCCCAAATTTTATGAAAAGCATTAATCCACACATTCAAGAAGCCCAATAGCTCCAATCAAGAAAAACACAAAGAGCTCTACCCCAGACACATCCTATTCAAACTGTCAAAAGCCAGAGACAAAAGGAGAAATCTGAAAGCAAAGAGAAGTGACTCATCACATACAGGGGATTCTGAAAAAGAGTAACAGCTAAGTTATCAGAAACCACGGAAGCCATAGGCGGTGCTGAAGGAAAAATCAACTGTCAACCAAGAACTTCCTAATTCTACAAACTATCTTTCAAAAATGAAGAAATTAAGACATTCCCAGATAAATAAAAACAGAGAATCCATTGTTAACAGACCTGTCTCACAAGAAATACTGAAGGGGATCCTTCAGGCCTAAATGGAAGACACAAGACAGTAACTCAAATCCATGCAAAGAAATAAAGAACATGGGTGAGATGACTGCATAATATAAAAAACAGTGCAAATATATTTTTTGTAGGTTTCTGCCTCTTACTCAATTTTAAAGACAATTATGTAAGATAATAACTATACATCTGTGTTGATGGTTATGCAATGTATAAAATATAATTTGTACAAAAAAGCAGCACAAAAGGAGATAGACCTCTACAGGAGCAAAGTTCTGGTGAACTATTTAATTCAACTAGTATCAAACTGAACTAGACTGTGATAAAGACAGTAACTGTAGTCCCCAGGGCAAACCACTGAGAAAAGAACTCAGAAATAGGCAGTAAAAGACAAGGGAATTTAAATAGTATAATGGAAAACATTTAACACAAGGAACAGAAACCACATAAGACTTTTAAAACAAATAGCAAAATAGCAGACATAAATCATACCCTACTAGACATTATATTAATGTAGATGGATGAAATTCTAAAATTAAAAGGGCTGGCAGAACTGATAAAATAACATGATCCAATTACATGCTGACTACAAGAGACACATGTTGATTCAAAGATACAAATAGGTGTAAAGTAAAAGAATGGAAAAAGATTCAGGATGCCAACAGTAACCAAAACAGAGCTGGAAGAGGTACGTTAGTAACAGAGAAGACAGACTTTGAAACAAACATTACTAGAGGAGGACCTTTTGCTGAAAGGGTCACTCCAGTTAAGAAGATACACTCCATTAAGTATATAAACATACTTGTAAGATAACAAAAGAGGGCCAAATACATGAAGCAAAACTGACAGAATTAGGGAGAAAGATAATTCAACAAGCTGAAAATGTCAGTATCTCAGTTTCAATAATGGAGAAGACAACTAGACAGAAAATCAACAAGGAAAAAGAAGACCTGAAGAGCACCATAAACCAACTAGACCCAGCAGATGCTCCTTCATCAGAAGCAGGATATACATTCTTTTCATCTGCACAAGGAATGTTCTCCTTGTACAGATAGACAGACCCTTTGTCAGGCCATACAACAAGTCTCAATAAATTTAAAAGGTTTTAAGTCTTCCGAAGTATGATCTCCAACCACAGTGTAACAAGATTAGAAATTAAAAATAAAGGGAAAAAAATAAATAAAAATAAACAGATATTTGGGGAATCTTAATACAGTCCTATAAAAAGCAAGTGGGCAGAGAAGAAAGCACAGGCAAATTAGAATATACCTTAAGATGAATTAAAACACACACACCAAACCTTATAGGATACAGTGAAAATAATTTTAAGAGGGAAATTTGTAGCTGTAGATGTAGCGGAAAGAAGCAGAATGATCTCAAATCAATTACTTAATCTTTTACTTTAAGAAACTGGGTGGCGGGGGAGGAGAACAAACTAAACCTGAAGCGAAAAGGAAGGAAATAATAAACATTAGAGTGAAAATAAATAGAAAACAGAAAAAAAAAACTGAAAAATTAAAAATTAAACCAAAAGTTAGTTCTCTGGAAAAGACCTTATAAAACTGTTGAACCTTTAGAATGAAAAAAAAAAAAAAAAGTCAAATCACTAAATTCTTTGTGTGTCATGTTCCTCTTTATAAGATTTTATCTAAGACTGGGAAATGTAAAGGGGTTAAAACCCTGAGTTTTTATGTAGTTTTAAATGAACTGTGTAGTTCATTTAATAAGCTACACAGTTCATTTAAAAATGCTTATCCTATTGCTAAAGATAAATGAGTTGGCCACACAAGGTTTTACTGCCTATCTCCTACCTTAAATCTGTCCCTAGATTTAAGGGACACTCAAAACCATTATTTATAATGCGCAGGAGAAATCAAAATGGTTATTAAAGAAATAATTTTACGTATTGAGCATTTATAATAAAAGTTGATAAAATTCTTAAATTGCTGGCCCGGAGTTAGTAAGTGAACGTGACATAGTCTAAAACGGATGCCCTGAAAGCAGAAACAACCTTCCTCTCACCTGCCCTTCTACTCTTTTCTGTCTTCCATCACCACTTGTTTCACAAACCTGTCTTCTGCTCGTGGACACAACAATGCCCTCCTGATGTACACAGAAGTGCACCCACTTTAGCTGATCCTGAGTTATCTTCCTTCAGACACAATATTGATAAAAATCCCTTAACTAGACTCTTCATTGTGCAGGTAAGCATACTAGGGGGAAAAGAAAAGGCCTCTTCTATTTCTTTCCGTCCAAGTACAGTGAGAATGAATGATCCATCAGGGATTAGGAAATTATAGAACATTTATTCATTTATTTATAAAAGCAATAAAATGACTAAATGAAGTCAATCTAAATATACTGCATCTGGCCAAAACTCTTGACCTATCTGCTATTCTTGGATTTTTTTTTTTTTTTAAGCTAGAACTAGGAAATAAAGTCAACTCTTTCTGGATGGTAGAAATTGAGATGGTGAAATTTAGAAGGTATAAAGCAACGCTGAAAAGAGAAAAGTTCATGCAAGAAAAAAAAAACAACCCACTTTCAAATAGTTTTAGTATAAAGCCACACAATACAAATCTTTCATACTATATCTATCTAAAATATATCAAACCTTTACCAGGAAGAGAGAAAATGTATGATAGTGTTAATGTTACTAACCTTGTTTGTTCTTGGGTTCAGCATAAGTGGCTTGCCTTTCTCTTTTGTGTGCAAATGGCGGCATGCCAGAGTACAAGGAGTGGCGACTATTTTAAACCTGGACAGCATCTTTTTTCTCACCTGGGAAAAACAAAGCAAATAAAGATAATGAGAAACCTATTATAGAACTGTAGGTATATCAGGGACAAGTTTTCAAAAGCAGATTTAGAAAGCTTCACTTTCCACAAATGAAAAGGTTTTCAAAGTACATTTGTGTTTCTATAGATAGAAGGGATTATAAAAGAGTAAGCAACAGTGTGAAGGCAAAGATTTATTTTTTCTGACAACAGTTCAAGTCCTTCGATGACAATAATCATTGCTACTGTTTACACATTACCTACTACAGTTAGCCAAATATTTACCCTTTCTGTAATTCACACAAGTGTGGCAGGGTATGAAACATCTAAACAGCGAATGTTAAGTTCAGGGATCAAGACCATCCCCATGGAAAAGAAATGCAAAAAAGCAAAATAGCTATCTGGGGAGGCCTTACAAATAGCTGTGAAGAGAAGCAAAAAGCAAAGGAGAAAAGGAAAGATGTAAGCATTTGAATGCAGAGTTCCAAAGAATAGCAAGGAGAGATAAGAAAGCCTTCCTCAGCAATCAATGCAAAGAAATAGAGGAAAACAATAGAATGGGAAAGACTAGAGATCTCTTCAAGAAAATTAGAGATACCAAGGGAACATTTCATGCAAAGATGGGCACAATGCAGCACAGAAATAGTAAGGACCTAATAGAAGCATAGAGACTAAGAAGAGGTGGCAAGAATACACAGAAGAACTGTACAAAAAAGATCTTCATGACCCAGCTAATCACGATGATGTGATCACTCACCTAGAGCCAGATATCTTGGAATGTGAAGTCAAGTGGGCCTTAGAAATCATCACTATAAACAAAGCTAGTGGAGGTGATGGCATTCCAGTTGAGCTATTTCAAATCCTGAAAGATGATGCTGTGAAAGTGCTGCACTCAATATGCCAGCAAATTTGGAAAACTCAGCAGTGGCCACAGGACTGGAAAAGGTCAGTTTTCATTCCAATCCCAAAGAAAGGCAATGCCAAAGAATGCTCAAACTACCGCACAATTGCACTCATCTCACATGCTAATAAAGTAATGCTCAAAATTCTCCAAGCCAGGCTTCAGCAATATGTGAACCATGAACTTCCAGATGTTCAAGCTGGTTTTAGAAAAGGCAGAGGAACCAGAGATCAAATTGCCAACATCTGCTGGATCATGGAAAAAGCAAGAGAGTTCCAGAAAAACATCTATTTCTGCTTTATTGACTATGCCAAAGCCTTTGACTGTGTGGATCACAATAAACTGTGGAAAATTCTGAAAGAGATGGGAATACCAGACCATTGACCTGCCTCTTGAGAAACCTATATGTAGGTCAGGAAGCAACAGCTAGAACTGGACATGGAACAACAGACTGGTTCCAAATTGGGAAAGGAGTATGTCAAGGCTGTACATTGTCACTCTGCTTATTTAACTTATATGCAGAGCACATCATGAGAAACACTGGGCTGGAAGAAGCACAAGCTGGAATCAAGATTGCCAGGAGAAATAACCTCAGATATGCAGATGACACCACCCTTATGGCAGAAAGTGAAGAGGAACTAAAAAGCCTCTTGATGAAAGTGAAAGAGGAGAGTGAAGAAGTTGGCTTAAAGCTCAACATTCAGAAAATTAAGATCATGGCATCTGGCCCCATCACTTCATGGGAAATAGATGGGGAAACAGTGGAAACAGTGTCAGACTTTATTTTTCTGGGCTCCAAAATCACTGCAGATTGTGACTGCAGCCGTGAAATTAAAAGACACTTACTCCTTGGAAGGAAAGTTATGACCAACCTAGACAGCGTATTAAAACGCAGAGACATTACTTTGCCAACAAAGGTTCGTCTAGTCAAGGCTATGGTTTTTCCAGTGGTCATGTATGGATGTGAGAGCTGGACTGTGAAGAAAGCTGAGCGCTGAAGAATTGATGCTTTTGAACTGTGGTGTTGGAGAAGACTCTTGAGAGTCCCTTGGACTGCAAGGAGATCTAACCAGTCCATCCTAAAGGAGATCAGTCCTGGGTGATCATTGGAAGGACTGATGCTGAAGCTGAAACTCCAGTACTTTGGCCACCTCATGCGAAGAGTTGACTCATTGGAAAAAACCCTGATGCTGAGAAAGATTGAGGGCAGGAGGAGAAGGGGACAACGGAGGATGAGATGCTGGATGGCATTACCGACTCGACGGACATGAGTTTGGGTGAGCTCGGGGAGTTGGTGGACAGGGAGGCCTGGCGTGCTGCGATTCATGGGGTCGCAAAGAGTTGGACATGACTCAGCAATTGAACTGAGGTTCAATGTAAACATTGTGTGGAGACTTATAACAGAAAAAAGCCTGGAATACATACATTCAGAGGAAGAGAAACTATCCGATTCTTAATCTAGACTTCAAGTTTTAAGGTACTAATAAAGTCAATATTTACATTCAATGTACTAAAACGTTGTTTGTAGAAAACCTATTACTATTTTAAAATCATGCAAATTGGCTAGAAAACATGTTTTTGTCCTTTCACATTCATCACAAACATTATGGGAATTTTTCAAAATGGAAAACTACATATTAAATCTTAAATATTTACTGATGAGAATATATAATGGATTCTTCTGTGTATCAATTCTTCCACTAAAAATCAATTTACAATGCTCATGTCTTTAATCATCACAAACCATCGTAATTATCATACAACAGCTTTTTAACATGATTTTATTTATTTGGCTGTGCTGGTTTTCATTGCTGCGCAGACTTTTCTCTGGTTACGGTGGGCAGGGGCTACCTTCCTGTTGCAATGCACAGGCTTCCTTCTCTCTGCGGCGGTTTCTCCTGTTGCAAAGCACAGGCTCTAGAGGGTTCGAGCTTCAGCACTTTCGGCTCCTGGGCTCTATAGCACAGGCTCAATAGTTGTGGCACATGGGCTGAGCTGCCCTGCGGCATGTGGGATCTTCCAAGACCAGGGATCAGACCTGTGTCTCTTGCATTGGCAGGCAGATTCTCACTGAGCCAGCCACCAGGGAAACCTCCACGCAACAGCTTTTAATGGAATTTCTACTTGAGGAGAAATCCAGGCTGTATATGGGGGTGCAGCAAAATCATCTACATTAGGATTTTAAGTTAATTTTTATGGAACAGAAATTCACATAACATAAAATGAACAATTCAGAGGGATTTAGAAAATCCATAATGTTGCACAACCACCTCTATCTAGTTCCTAAACATTTTTATCATCCCAGAAGGAAACACCACACCCATTAAGCGGTGTACCCCACTACCCCAGTGCCTGCAACCACCAATCTGCCTTCTGTGTTGAGTTTGCCTATTCTGGATATTTTATATAAATGTGGTATCTAAATATGGCTGCAGAATCAAGCAATCTAAATGATCAAGAATCATGAGAGATGGGAATAAGGGTAAGGGACAGGACAGATGTTGTTTAAAGGTACAAACATCAGACTCTTCCAACAAGAGTCGTAAGAGAGAAGTCCAAGAGATCTAATGCCTGGTGAACACAGGCGACAATACTGTATTACAATCAAACTCGCAAGGAGTCTAGAGCTTAATTATTCCAATAACTGAAGATAAATTATAATTATATAACATGCAGAGGTGCTAATTATCAGTACAATGGCAATAATTACAATATATAAATGTATCAGATTAATATGTTGTACCTCTTAAACTTTCACAGTGTTTTATGTTAAATATATTTCAATAACAGTAATTTAAAAAATCACGAGAGACATACCATAAAATAACAGACGAGTTTTCTTCAAAAATGTTCATGTCATGAAAAACACTAAGTAACAACTGCAATTCAAAGAAGACTAAAAAGACAAGACACCTAAATGCAAAATCTGATCCCAAAAAATGCTATCAAAGACATGATTGGGGATAACTGGCATAACTGGAAAATCTACTATAAGTATTGTATACTTTAAAACTTTCTGAGTTCGATAACCATATTTACAGGTATCCCTGTTCTAAAAATACACAGTGAAGAATTAATGAAGTATAATGAAATATAATGTATACAACCAAGTCTTTCAAAGTATTTCAAAATAAATTTTGAAAAGACAGAAATTGAAACTGTAGTGCTGATCATGTTTCAATGGGTCTTCCAGGAGAGAAAGCATTATTTATCACAATTAAAACTTTGGTACCAAAAGACTGGATTAGTATTGTAGTCTAGTGGTGACGTAGGCAAATCTAAAAAGAGTTTGAAAAACTTTTTAATTTAAAATCAAAGACTATCTGAAAAAAAAAAAGCAACATTTTGTCATACCACAAGTATAATAAAATATATTTGGTCTTGGTCCCCAGTTCTTGGCACAGAGCTCCTAAAAGCCACTGAAATTTTGAGTGACAGAAGTATCTTTTGCTATTCATAGGGAGACCCTTTTGACCATACCTGAGTTTATGCTACTGAACTCACTGAACTCACTTAGGATGAGCCCACTGCATAACCTCACAACAGAGCTGATCATCAGAAAGATCAAGTAATTATTAGAGTGGAAACTTTGCAGTACCACTCCAGGTCCCTAGGGAAAAGGGGTGGGACCAATACAGATGAAGATCCATAAAGACTTTTGAACAAGGAGAGGTGATGAGCTTTCAGGTTGGTGAACTCATCTAGGTGTCCGGGGTTGACAAGCCCAGAGGATAAAGAAGTGCCATGCCCTCCTGCATCCAGCCCCAATACCCAGACCTATGTATCTTTTCCATCCATTTGTTCCTGTGATGTATCCCTTTATAATACACCAGTAATTGCAAATAAGTGTCTCTCTGAGTTCTGTGAGCCAGAAGAGCAAACTATCTAACCTGAGGAGGGCGGTGTGGGAAGCCCTGATCTACAACCAGTTGGTCAGAAGCATGGGTCAAAACCTGGGACTTTTGATTGGCATCTGAAGTGAGGGCAGTCTTTCTGAAGTGAGTCCTTAACTTGTGGGCTTGGAAGCTATCTCCAGGTAGAGAGTGTTAGAATTCAGCTGAAGCACACCCAGGCAGTGTCTGCCTAGAAGGGGAGAACTAGGTGTGGGGAAAAAACACACTTGGTGGCCAAAAGAACTGAGCCTGCGAGTAGGAAGAAACAAGTTTTTCCTTTCAGTACTTAAGATCAACATTCTGACATAAAATCTTCTATCTTCAGTTCCTGGCTATAAATTTGCTTCCGTCAAATACTGAATTTATTCTGTAAAATAAAGACTACCTGTCAAATCTACCTCATAGATAATTGTAATGATCAAACGAGAGAACAGATGCAGAAAAATATTAAAGACTTATAGAAGTGGTGTCATAGCACTCAAATTATTACTTTATTACTAAGTGATAGAGTAAAATAAAAAAATAAAAGTAACTTTAATAATGTCTTTAAAACAAGTAGGCATCAGTCAAAAAACAATTTAAGGAGAAAATCCCATTTCTGCCAAAAATAGAACCAAGGACTAAGGAGACAGAGAGACAGACAGTAGGCTTAATACCAGCTGGAGGCAACAAGATAAAAGGGGGAAAACGCACACCTGAACTCCTCATATTATAAGACAGGATGAAAGAACTGTAAAAATGAGTTAAGTAAAAACAGGAAACAAAAGAAGGTGGGGCTTCCCATTTTGAATAAATATGGAAAATGAAGCTGCTTACTACTCGAGTTTCCTGGATGTTGAGGTATGCCTGTGGTTTCTTCCTCTGGTGTGTCATTCACCTTGCCTTGCAGGGAGGGGCGGGTGGGCAGTGAGTTCACACTCTGGGTGGTATTTCTAAACCCAACTGGGACTGAAACTGCTAGGTCACTGACTGCTGAAGATTCCTCTCCCCAGCTGCCTAGCTAGGGGTAGAAAGCAGAAGTTCAATGAAATGGAGACGTCAATTGGAGAGAAGTCATGGTGCAGTGGTCAAAAATTCACTTGACAAGGCTGGAGACCCCGGGTCAGGAAGATCCCCTTAAGTAGGAAATGGCAACCTGCTCCAGTATTCTTGCCGGGAAAATTTCATGGACAGAGGAGACTGGGCGGGTACAGCCCACACGGTCGCAAAGAGGTGGACACAATTGAGCATACCCTCTCTCCTGTTTATGACCAGGTGCAATGAGCATAAGCTCGGCATTCAGTCTGAATCTGGACTCAGCTAATTACCAGTCTGGAATCATTGTGTCACCCAAGCATTCCCAAATGGTCTCTGAATTGGCATCAGTCTGGAACACATTTTTCACTGACCTATAACCAAATGAGAAAAACTAGGACAATATAGTTTTTCATGACACTAAATTTATTGTCTGTTTCCACGTCATAATTATCATCTTCCTCCCTTTTTGGTGGTTAAAAATAAAAAACAAACTTTTTTTTAAAGGATGGGGATGGTAGATTGTAGTAGTTCTAAAAAAGGTCCATAACGTCGATGGAACTAAAAGTTGGGGACCTTACATCTGATCCCAATTGCCCACCTACACACACACTTTATTTTTTTTAAACTTGCTGATGAAGTCCAAAAGTCTGGGAACCCCTAACTTGAAGGTCTCACTTTTCTCATCAACAAAATAGGGAAGGGAAGGGAACCTATTAAGCAGCTGTGTGCAGTTATGATGATATTTAAATATAGTATCAAGTCCTCAAGGCTTCCCAGGTGGCTCAGACTGTAAAGAATCTGACTGCAGTGCAGGAGACCCAAGTTCAATCCCTGGGTCAGAAGATCCCCTGGAGAAGGGAATGGCAACCCACTCCAGTATTCTTGCCTGGAGAACTCCATGGACAGAGGAGCCTGGCAGGCTACAGTCCGTGGGGTTGCAAAGAGTCAGCTACAACTGAGCGACTAAACAGCAGCGGTAGCATCAACCCCTTAAAGCTTTATCATCATCACAAAGAGCTTGACTACTTCACTTGGTTCATTCAATAAGATCCACATCCAGGCAATCCGGCAGAGTGGTCGAAAGTAAGCTCTATGATCAAATCACGGGACTTAAATTCTAGCTTTGCCCCTAAGACACTACTAGCTCCATGATCCTGACTAGGTCACAGTTAAGTCTCAATCTCCTCGAGTAGCAGTCAAACAGGGATGATAAACAACAGGAACTATTAAATAGGGCCATTTTAAGATTAAAATCACATAATCCATGTAAGATGCTTATCACAGTGCCCTCTAAGTGCTCTATGTTATTTATTTAAGTATTATTGTTATCAGTAGTAATAAACTAAGGAGGTCAGAAGGTGCCTTCTAAAAGGCTGTTTCTGAATCATCTTCCAAAGTGAAATCATTTTAAGAGCCTACAAAGTTTGTATATTAACGATATTTCAATAAAAATTTGTCTAAAAAAAGAACCCCTATATAACTTTAAAAACATGAGGCTATGAGGATAATCATGGCTAACATTTATTTAAATGATTTGAAATCATTAGGTCAAGAATGAGAATTTGGATGGCATACAGATCCAGGCAAATATCAAATGTTATCCTAAACAATATAATCAATATATTCTTCATAACTTTAAAAATTTGTATATATTGATCAGGGCAGGTGTAATAGGCAGGTATAATAATTAAAATGGTTACTTTCAATTAGTTAGCTTTTAATAAAATGATTACCATTTCATTAAATCATATGTGGAGTAACTTTGATATTTAGTATGAATTTTCTCCAATATTGATCCTTAGTAAACAACTACACATTTTAGTGTTATTTATGTTTTAAAATATGGTTGTTGAGTTGGCCTGAAATTCACCAAAACAGATTATAATTTTACTTTAATATAAAATGTAATGCAGTTTAAAATAGCTTACTTTTTATATGAAATTAAATACAATTTATGCACAAACAGCTTCATAGTAAGAGTTAATTTACAAAAGATACTCTCAAGTGGTAAATGGGTATTTCTTTTATGAATTTTAAAGTGTTTTCATAACAAATATATTGAAAGACAAAAACATTATACATAAACACCTTATAAAAGTAAAACCTGTAAGCAATTCTCTTTTAGGAGTACTATTGAGCAAGAATCGGAGAAGGCAATGGCAACCCACTCTAGTACTCTTGCCTGGAAAATCCCATGGGCGGAGGAGCCTGGTAGGCTGCAGAGTAGGCAGAGTCGGACACAACTGAAGCGACTTAGCAGCAGCGGTAGCAGCAGCGGCATTGAGCAAGAATAACTATTGGGCTTCCTTGGTGGCTCAGGTGGCAGAGAATACACCTGCAATGTAGGAGACCAGTGTTCAATCCCTGGGTTGGGAAGATCTCCTGGAGAAGGAAACGGCAACCCACTCCAGTATTCTTGCTTGGGAAATCCCAAGGACCAAGGAGCCTGGCAGGCTACAATCCATAGGGTTGCAAGAGTCAAATACGACTTATCAACTAAACTACTACCATTGAGGAAGTTTTAGTTCTCAAGAAAATGCAAAACTTCTACAAAAGCATAGCCCAACATTTTCTCTAACATATGGTAAAGCTATATCAGCATTTCTTCCCTCTATGCTTAACTTTCAAGTCTTTATTGCTACCATAAAAGAATCAGATACAGGTTACAAAGCAGTGCTCAAAGTTGACTATTTAAAGGTCCACCACTAGAAGAAAATTGCTAAACTATTTTCCCTTTACTTCTGCAAACCACGTAATGTAACATGTAACTTAACTGTTACCGGAGTTACACAATATATATTTACCTAGCATTTGTGTAACTACTACAGTATGTGTGTATATGGGAGGGGTAAGGAAACGGCTGTTTCTTCTTTAATATCCAGAAAGCTTGGCAACTAAAGATCAAAACTTAGGAGCACAACACTGCAATTAGCTTTACAACATGAACAATGTTTAAGGAGCATACAAGGTTAAGAGGAGGTTGAAGCTATTAAGTTAGACTACCTGAATCTGAATCCAGGCTTTGCCACTTAAAACCTGGGATCTTGGGCAAGTTACTTAACCTTCCTAATCCTCCTTTGTAATGCATGCATGTTCAGTCGCGTCAGACTCTTTGTGACCCCATGGACAGGAGTCCACCAGACTCCTCTGTCCATGGGATTCTCCAAGAAGGAATGGTAACTGGACTGGGTTACCATTTCCTACTCCAGGGAATCTTCTGGACCCAGAGATGGCACCTGTGTCTCCTGCGGTCCTGCATCGGCATGTAGCTTCTTTACCACTAGGCCACCAGCTTCCCTTCTCTTTCTAAACCGGAGATAATAAAGAATAACAATCTCAGGGCATTATTTTGAGATAATTCTTGCAGGAAACAGCGCTCCGGCCTCTGCTGCTGGGGCTGCTAAGTCGCTCCAGTCGTGTCCGACTCTGTGTGACCCCATAGACGGCAGCCCACCAGGCTCCTCCGTCCATGGGATTCTCCAGGCAAGAACACTGGAGTGGGTTGCCGTTTCCTTCTCCAATGCAGGAAAGTGAAAAGTGAAAGTGAAGTCGCTCAGTCGTGTCCGACTCTTAGCGACCCCATGGACTGCAGCCCACCAGGCTCCTCCGTCCATGGGATTTTCCAGGCAAGAGTACTGGAGTGGAGTGCCACATTAATCCGTGCTTCCATTGTTATCGATTGCAACACTAAAACAAATTACAGTGCTATCAACTGCTTTGTTTTGAAGTGATTGCCATAAACATTAAGAAGATAAACAGATACGAGAGAAAGTGTTCTGTAAGGAAGCACTTCTGTTGAGATTCGTTGTTTGGATTAAGCTTCTTCCCACCAAATGGCAAAGTAAATTTTCTAGAATTATCTCCGGACCAAGAAAGTCAAATCCAGGACCTCACTGTGTAACATCACACAGGCAAAAATGGATATCACCTGCGTCAAAGAAACACCTGCCAATGCTAGTCCACAGATGTCGTTTCACATGGTCAGAATTGTTCCAATCTTGGAACTTTCTAGCCTGCGACAAACTTCCTTTAAAGCGAGGAAACGATCCAAACACACACACACACACACAGTGTCTAACTCCTGCCATTAATCCATCCCTGCAGAAAATGAGAACTATTTGACAAAGGGATACAGAGCCACAAAATCGGTCTTTAAGGGGAGCAGGAATATAAGGTAGAAAAGATGCTCGCGCTACGGAGGCCACCGGGCCTTTCTCCGGGTCGGGAAGGGGGGCGCCCTGGACCAGCGAATCTCGCTCGGTTAAGTCGCGTTCCTAAACCGTGCGCAAGGGAAGAGGTGTCCACGGTCAGAGAGGGTGTAGCCGCTCCCCGACCGCTCCCCGAGCTCTCAGCCCGGGCTCGGCGAGCTCCTTTCCCTCCACCCGGGTCTCCCATCCGCCCAGCGGGTCCTCGCGGGCCGAACGCGCGGCTCCGCCCACCGGGGTGAGAAGGCCGGCGCCCGCTCGCATCCCGGAACTCCCGGCCCCGGGGGCCCGCGGCCGCGCGCCGCGCGAAACCCTTACCCCGCTTCTTGCCCCGCGACAGGTGGTGCTGCCGGCGGAGAGGCCGCGGCCCCGCAGGCCACCCGGACGATGCTCAGCTCGGGCCGAGTGCGGCCCTCCCCTTCCCGAGGTTTCCCGGAGGGGGCCGGCGCCAGCTCAGGCTCCGACCAGCCGGCTCTGCTGGACTCGAGCCGAGGCAGCCAGTACACCCGCGCAGCGAGGAGACTGACCGGGGAGAACCGCCGCGGCGGCCCCACGAAGGGGGTGAGACTGACGGGCGCGCGGGCCAATACGGAGGCAGGAAGCCAGCCCTAAGGGGAGGGGCTTCGCCGCCGGCGCCCGGGTCCCAGCCTCCAAGGACCTTCCTCTGCCCGGTAGCCTGAGGTAACTGTTTGGGGGCCTGGCAGGTGCCCTTATGGGCCCGATCGCCAGGAGTGAGCCCGCAGGCGTGTAGGGTGGGAGGAGTCCGGACACGCAGAGGACAGCTGCCGCCCCACGGAAAGAGCTGGGGCTGGCTAACCGCAGACCTCCCATCCTGGCGACGGGCGCTGGGGTAGGTCGGGGGAGATGGCCGCGCGTTCGCGCGAGAAGAGGCTCTGCGCAGGCGCGGGCGAGGCCGGGGATGGGGCGGGGTGGGACCTGTCGGCGGGTACCAGGACCCGAACGCGGGAAGCGACGAAGGCTGGGCGTGTGGGCCGCTCCTGGACTGCCTGTGGAGGCAGGGAGAGGAAAGCAGAGATTCGAAGACCAGGATGCCAACCAGGAGAATGGAGACGCAGAAGAAAGCGGGCCTGGGAAATGTGAAGCCTCTGCCCTTGAGGAACAACTTGATGTTTTTGAGCAATTTTTGTCTGCCTTCGAGTTGCTCTTCTGCCAAATTCTTTGCTGCTCTCCATGGTTACTGACACAGCTTTTTTTTTTCTTGTAAATTAATTAATTTATTTTAATTGGAGGCTAATTACTTTACAATATTGTAATGGGTTTTGCCATACATTCACATGAATCAACCATGGGCTGACACAACTTTTGACCCGCAGGGAATTTACTGTCATCACCATCCCCATAAGTAGATATTCGAATATTCTCTCTCAGAAAAAAGCACTGGCACCCTAAATGGACATGGTGAAAGTAGTGCGACCCTACCTTAATATATGTATAATTCACCCATGGTTATGATATTGGAGGATAGTTCTTCATCCTTATTTCAGAAAATGTGGCCACCGAAAATGCTTTGCTGTAATGGAGTTTGTGTGCTTTTAAAGTATAGTAATAGAATTTTAAAGATGTAAAGGGTGAAGAAGAGGCAAAGCAAATGGAATGAGAACATGAAGTGATGGAAATGTAGGATAGAGAAGATTGAGCAGAAGTAGAGAAAAGTGAATTCTAGCCTCCTAAACTCTGACGATCCTGTAAAATTTGGAGCAGCCGTGCCTGTCTGAGCATCCAAGGGTGGGGCATGTTGGGGAAACTGTGCTTAGCGGCTCAGTCATGTCTGACTCTTTGCAACCCCCTGGACTGTAGCCCGCCAGGCTTGTCTGTCCATGGGATTCTCCAGACAAGAATATTGGAGTGGGTTGCCATTTCCTAGTAGTTACAGGATAAATGGTGACTATGGCTGCTATAGTAACCACCAATGGAACAGAGAGACTAGAAAAAACATGGGATTTCCCTGGCTGGTGCAGTGGGTAAGAACCCACCTGCCAATGCAGGAAACACGGGTTCTGTCCCTGCTCTGGGAAGATTTCCCATGCCTTGGAGCAACGAAGCCTGTGTGCCACAGCTACTGAGCCCATTCCCTAGAGCCTGCAGACCACAACTACTCAGTCTGCCTGCTGCAATTTCTAAAGCCCCAGTGCTTAGGGCCTGTGTTCCACAAGAGGAGCTACCACAGTGAGAAGCCTGTGCACTGCAACAGAGTAGCTCCTGCTCTGCAACTAGAGAAAGCCTGCACACAGCAAGGAAGATCCAGCACAGCCAAAAATAAATAAATAAAAGTATTTTAAAAATACGCATGACCTCAACCCTGCTTGCCAGAAACTGTCAAGATGCTTCAAGCTGAAAACAGAAAATTTAAAAATTATGTGTCATTATAAATGCTTCATTAGTAGAGGTAAAATTATTTTGTCTTTGAAAGACAGTCCGTCCTACAGTAGAATCATCCCAACTTGAAGGGTTGCAGAGAGCTTATCATGGATGGGATTTCTTTCGGTTAAACTGAGATCAGCTCATTCCTTAGTAAATGAAGTATCTGTTCATGTCAAAGAGGCAGACGGTGCTGTTTTGCTGGTCCATCCCAATTCACTTCTTAGTCACTTTGGGGAATGGTTTGAGGCTTCCTCCCAGTACAGTGATACATGGCTATTGAGCATTTGAAATATGGCAACTCTAAATTAAGATACTCACTGAGTTCCAGAACAGTGCAAAAAAAAAGGTGAAATATGTCAATTTTAAAAATATTGATCACATGTCAAAATAATATCTCGATATTTTGGGTTAAGTGAAATATATTATTTAAATTAATGTCATCTCTTTCTTTTCACTTCTTTAACATGGCTATCATAAAATTTAAAATTGCATGTACAACTCCAGTTTGTGGCTTACGTTATATTTCAGTGGGACAGTGCTGGTCTAAGAGGACCCTGTTGGAGTCTTCCACATATATGGAAGCTGTTAGATGGAACTTTGGAAAAGGCGTTTTTAAAAGAAGGAAAGGCTTTTTAAGAAAGACTCAATTGGCATGTACCTTTTGTTTCACATCCCACTTCTTACCAGAAATGCTTGAAGTCCTGGCACCCATTATTGGCCCATAGGATGAAAAGCAAGAAGATGAAGGCCTATAAGTATATTGGCAGGATCAAAGCACCTGGATCCCCAATAGTATTACTGAGCCACAGTCCACCTTGATTCTTATTCCATATTTCTTATTCTGTGAAATAAACCTCTGCTTGAATAAATCACCTCAAATAAGGTTTTCTGTTGTTTGGACTAACAATGACATCTAACAGTTACTGTTAAAATGCACAGAAATCTTGTCATATTATTTTAATTTTATACTTGTTTCTTTAGGATAGCTCATAATTCCCATTAGGTCAAATTAAGGATGCCAGATCTAAAGTTGCTATTTTACTACTGTATTAATACTTACTACTATATTAATATTAAAATTTTATTACTGTATTAATAATGATAATATTACTGCTTTGATTTTGTGTGCCACTAACCTACTATATTAGATACTGGCCCTTTAAATTCATTCAAAAATAATTCTATACTTGAAATTTGTTTGTATGCTTAAATTATTTCTGGAGACCTAGGGATGTGGTATGTGATCGCACTTAGCCTTTTAACTTTGAACTGAGACATCTTGGTGTCTCACTTTAATTATTACTGTATCAAAATAGCATCACTTACAGATGAAATAGCTCAATTCAAGCAAGAATTTTGGATAGAGGCTAAAAAGGTAAATTCAAAAGAGTACAGTGTTTTTCAAAGCTTAAGAGAATTGTGTTTAAAGTGTTGGAATGAGTTTCCACATATTTGTTTGCAATCATACAGAAAATTCCTCACTGGTTGCAGAATAACAACCACTGTATTACAGTGTATTACAGAATAACAACCACTGTATTACAGGAGTTGTGTCTTTTGGAGTGGTCCTTGCTAATAGAAACCATCAGAGAAAGTTTGGAAGGTTTTAGATTTTATGTCTCTGTTAATGATTACTCATGTTTTCCTTATATCTGTCTTTTTTCCTATGCTTTCATTATGTAACCTATCTCCAAGTACCTGTGACATGAAAGGAACATGTTAGTTGCTATATTAACTTTCGGTATGCATGGGTATGTTGCAGAAGAGGACTTTCTTACTCAAACTTGTTTTACATTTTCCACTTTGTGAATTTCCTTGAGAGAATGAAAGGACCTCTCTGAAATGTAGAATTCTCTTCAGAAAATGGAGTTAGGAGCTGACAGTCCTTGACTGGAAATACAGCTGAATGAGAAATACAACTCCAAGTAGAATATAGATTATCGATAGATTAGACATCCCATTTATAGATCATCTGGGAATGATAGAAGATGGTCAAGATCCCTGTGAACATGTATGTGTATATAGGAAGGTATATCTGCAAAGGAGTTGAACAAATTCCTCAGTTCAATTTTTTTGTTTTTGTTTGCTTATTTATAGCAAAAGAAAGAGTACTCTTTGGGAGGTTTGAATACATGATTCTATCTATCACACTCTTGAAAAATCACCCAACATCTTTTTCCTGTCAGGTGAACCAAATTAAACTCCCCCATCCTGTATCAAAGGCCCTTGAAAGGAGGAAATGTGATGAAAAATAAGCAAGGGCTTTGTAAAGTTAAAGGAATACAGATACAAGTGAAGCATTCTCACTCAGTCTCTCTGCCAGTCATGTAGATGATGCTCAATAAATAATTATGCAATGAACACTTATTATCTGCTAAGCATGGCTCTGAGTCTCCCTGTGTATATATTAAAATGACTTAATTGTCTTAACACTATGATATAGGTATAATTATTATCCCCATTTTACAAAAGGAGTTACAGGTTGACTTGCCCAAGGGTACCACTAATAAGTGGAAGAGAGAAACAAATTATGCTGTGTACACTCTGAATACTTTTGAGTATTTTTATGTGCAGTTCACCGTCTTGGAAAGACCAGAAAGAGCATCTGGAACTAATGGCACCCCCACCCCTAGCCTGGGAAATGGGAAGCCTCTCCCCACTTAAACTATTAAAATCTCTTTCATAACTCAAACTCTAATCTCTTCAGTGAGTCCTGGTGTGTGTGCGTGCATGCGTGCATGCGTGTTCAGTCTCTTCAGTCGTGTCCGACTCTTTGTGACACTATGGACCGTACCTCGCCAGGCTCCTCTGTCCATGGGATTCTCCAGGCAAGAATACTAGGTTGCCATGCCCTCTTCCTGGGGATCTTCCTGACCAGGAATCAAACCTGCATCTCCTGCATTGCAGGTGGGGTTTTTTTTTTTACTGCTGAGTCACTGGGGAAGCCCAAACCCTGGTGTAATAGTATGTAAATACACATTGGAATTACCTTCGAGCTTAAAACAATGCATTGCGGTCACTATACCAATTACATAAGAATCTTCCGATGTGAGACTTCAGCTCCTGTGTTTCTTAATAGTTCTCGTGCATGTATTTCTTTTTAAAGTAATTCTCATCCAATATAAGCTTCATGAAAGTGGGGGTTTATAAAAATCATTTCTCCCTGTATTCCTCCTAAGTCCTCACATATGATTAATGTTTGAATAATTAGTGGGCAGGTTTAGACTATTGACGTCTTCTTTGTTCTAATGAAAGAGTTCTCAAAGCGTGGTTCTGGATGGTCATATCATCACCTGGGAACTTGTTAGACATGCAGATAGTCAAGCCCCACCCTAGACCCAACTGAAGCTGAAACTCCATGGTTGGAGACCAGTAATCTGTGTTTTGCCAGGTCCTTCTGTTGATTTGGATACATATTCAAGTTTAAGAACCACTGTCTGAGGCCGTGTGTTCATTAAGCAATGCTCAGAGTGTAGTTTATTTTGTGTGTATATCAAAGTTTCTGGTGAGGACTTCCTTGTTGGTCCAGTGGTTGGAAATCCACCTGCCAGTTCAGGGGACATGTGTTTGACCCCTGGTCCAGGAAGATCCCACACGCCTCAAGGCAACTAGACCTGCGCATCTCAGTTTACTGAAGCCTGCAGGCTCTAGAGCCCATGCTCTGCAACAAGAGAAGCCTCGGCAGTGAGAAGCCTGCACGCTGCACCTAGAGAGTAGGCCCTGCTCGATGCAACTAGAGAAAGCCTGAGAGCAGCAGTGAAGACCTGGTGCAGCCAAAAAATAAAATTAATTAATTAAATTTAAAAAGTTTCTTCTGAGATGAGCTAGTTGGGAAACAGGAATGAAAAAGATAAACTGCTTGTCTTCAAGGAGTCTACCTTATAATATGGAGATAAAGCATTTTTTCACATGGGTGAATTCAAAGAGAAGTTGGTTGTTAGGTATGTATTTATGGATGAAATGACATAATCATGATGTCATGAATTTCCTTTACATTGTTCTAGGGAGGAAAATGATGATAGTTGAAACAAGATTAGCAAAATGCCACCATTTGTTAAGACTGAGTCCTGTCTTTAAGGGGGCTTATTATACTATATCCTCTACTTCTGTGTATAATTGAACATTTCCTTATAAAAAATTTAAAGGCAACATGTAAAGAATAAGCTCAAAGCATTGTAGTAGTTCAGAAGAAGTGATTACTTCTTTTATTTCATTAATTGCATTTATGACCTCATAAACTGAAATGTTGAGATGTTAACTCAAAATGAACATTTTAAAATTCTTTTCCTGCTTCTCTAGGTTTTCCAAAATATAAAATCCCAGCAGTCTTTGTTTCTGCAATGGCAATTATCATTTGACTTCCCTTCTGAAGACTTTTATAATAAATTTAAACAGAAGTGCTTCCATATCAATCTAAACACAGTGAAAAGCTTTAAAAAATATTTCCTTTTTGTTACTGATGGAAGAAATGTTCACACTGAGGTATGAAAAAGTCATTTTGTCTTAAACTTGATTTAATTTAAACCTTATGCTACCTGCTACTGCTGCTACTGCTAAGTCGCTTCAGTCGTGTCCGACTCTGTGCAACCCCATAGACAGCAGTCCACCAGGCCCCCCTGTCCCTGGGATTCTCCAGGCAAGAACACTGGAGTGGGTTGCCATTTCCTTCACCAGTGCATGAAAGTGAAAAGTGAAAGTGAAGTCGCTCAGTCGTGTCCGACTCCTAGCGACCCCATGGACTGCAGCCTACCAGGCTCCTCCATCCATGGGATTTTCCAGGCAAGAGTACTGGAGTGGGGTGCCATTGCCTTCTCCTATGCTACCTAGAACAGCCTATTTTGTGGCCTATTAAACGTGCATTGCACATATACTATAACCATGAAAGAAAACAATGCATTTGAATACTCAAAATGGGATAACTGTGGTTCAAGCATTCAAAACAAAGTCTGATGGCCATTGTGGATGTGGTTTCAGACACGTTCCTGCGTTACTGAGAACCTGAGTTTTTGGAGCTGTAATCAGACTCAAGGACACCACCAGCTTTTCTCAAAACAATGGCTGCTAGCAGCTGCAACTTTATGGTTTCAATGCCTCCCCCATAACTATGTCACCATTTTGAACCCCAACCAATCCTCGCTGAATAAGCAAACTAAATTTTTGCCAGCTCCAATCCTAATTGTTGACAAACAACTAATCAGTTTTGTGGGCTTTGCCTTTTATAAGCCTCCCCCATTCTGTAGTCTGGCAGAACACAACTCAGATCAGATCAGATCAGATCAGTCGCTCAGTCGCGTCCGACTCTTTGCGACCCCATGAATCACAGCACCCCAGGCCTCCCTGTCCATCACCAACTCCCGGAGTTCACTCAGACTCATGTCTATCGAGTTGGTGATGCCATCCAGCCATCTCATCCTCTGTCGTCCCCTTCTCCTCCTGCCCCCAATCCCTCCCAGCATCAGAGTCTTTTCCAATGAGTCAACTCTTCACATGAGGTGGCCAAAGTACTGGAGTTTCAACTTTAGCATCATTCCCTCCAAAGAAATCCCAGGGCTGATCTCCTCCAGAATGGAATGGTTGGATCTCCTTGCAGTCCAAGGGACTCTCAAGAGTCTTCTCTAACACCACAGTTCAAAAGCATCAATTCTTCGGCGCTCAGCTTTCTTCACAGTCCAACTCTCACATCCATACATGACCACAGGAAAAACCATAGCCTTGACTAGATGAACCTTTGTTGGCAAAGTAATGTCTCTGCTTTTGAATATGCTGTCTAGGTTGGTCATAACTTTCCTTCCAAGGAGTAAGCGTCTTTTAATTTCATGGCTTGCAGTCACCATCTGTAGTGATTTTGGAGCCCAGAAAAATAAAGTCTGACACTGTTTCCACTGTTTCCCCATCTATTTCCCATGAAGTGGTGGGACCGGATGCCATGATCTTCGTTTTCTGAATGTTGAGCTTTAAGCCAACTTTTTCACTCTCCACTTTCACTTTCATCAAGAGGCTTTTGAGTTCCTCTTCACTTTCTGCTATAAGGGTGGTGTCATCTGCATATCTGAGGTTATTGATATTTCTCCCGGAAATGTTGATTCCAGTCTATGTTTCTTCCAGCCCAGCGTTTCTCATGATGTACTCTGCATATAAGTTAAATAAGCAGGGTGACAATATACAGCCTTGACGAACTCCTTTTCCTATTTGGAACCAGTCTGTTGTTCCATGTCCAGTTCTAACTGTTGCTTCCTGACCTGCATACAAATTTCTCAAGAGGCAGATCAGGTGGTCTGGTATTCCCATCTCTTGAAGATTTTTCCACAGTTTATTGTGATCCACACAGTCAAAGGCTTTGGCATAGTCAATAAAGCAGAAATAGATGTTTTTCTGGAACTCTCTTGCTTTTCCCATGATCCAGCAGATGTTGGCAATTTGATCTCTGGTTCCTCTGCCTTTTCTAAAACCAGCTTGAACATCTGGAAGTTCACGGTTCACATATTGCTGAAGCCTGGCTTGGAGAATTTTGAGCATTACTTTACTAGCGTGTGAGATGAGTGCAATTGTGCGGTAGCTTGAGCATTCTTTGGCATTGCCTTTCTTTGGGACTGGAATGAAAACTGACCTTTTCCAGTCCTGTGGCCACTGCTGAGTTTTCCAAATTTGCTGGCATATTGAGTGCAGCACTTTCACAGCATCATCTTTCAGGATTTGAAACAGCTCAACTGGAATTCCATCACCTCCACTAGATCTGTCTCTGGGCTATAGTCTTCGGCTTGGCTCAGATGAAGTTCTTTTTCGTTCTTCTCATAGATTGTTTATTGATTATTTTCATCAACATTACCATCGTATCACCTAAATCAGATTAGATGGAATTGTGTAATATAGCTGTGTGTGTGTGTGTGTGTGTGTGTGTGTGTTAGTTGCTTAGTTGTGTCCAACTCTTTGCGATTCCATGGACTATAGCCTGCCAGGCTCCTCTGTTCATGGAATTCTCCAGTCAAGAAGACTGGAGTGGGTTGCCATTTCCTTCTCCAGGGAATCTTCCCGAACCAAGGATTGAACCTGGGTCTCCTGCATTGCAGGCAGATGCTTTACTGTCTGAGCTACTCAGTTCAGTTCAGTTCAGTCGCTCAGTCGTGTCCAACTCTTTGCGACCCCATGAATTGCAGCACGCCAGGCCTCCCTGTCCATCACCAACTCCCGGAGTTCACTCAGACTCACGTCCATTGAGTCAGTGATGCCATCCAGCCATCTCATCCTCTGTCGTCCCCTTCTCCTCCTGCCCCCAATCCCTCCCAGCATCAGGGTCTTTTCCAATGAGTCAACTCTTCGCATGAGGTGGCCAAAGTATTGGAGTTTCAGCTTTAGTATCAGTCCTTCCAATGAACACCCAGGACTGAACTCCTTTAGGATGGACTGGATCTCCTTGCAGTCCAAGGGACTCTCCAGACTCTTCTCTGAGCTACTAGGGAAGCCCAATATAGCTCTGGAGCAGGCATCTTCAATCATGAGATCTCTTGCATGTGTCTGTATGGTCAGGTAGAGGTCATGCATGCAGGGCTGACTTAGTTTGATGGGAGAGATAGGCTGCTAGTGTGAGAAGCTTCTGAGGGTAACCATTGCACCCTGCTCACAGCCTCTTGCCTCCCACTGCTGCCCGGCTTCCTCCATACTAGGAAATATGTTTTCATTCAACAGCTCTCATGAATGGTGAAAAATACAGTGAACTCAGAGTTCTTGGGTGCCGTTCATATGTTTCTGCTTGCTTGTCTCCAAAGGCCTTTGGAAATTCACTTTGGAGCCCATCACTGTCTCCAATCTGCTAAGAAAAAAACAAAATTTAACAGTAAATTAGAAGATCTAATCGGCTTTATTCATGAATCCCAGCAGCATCTCATCTGGCAAGCAGAGAGGTACTCCCAGAAGTAATTATTTCTTCAACGTATGTTACCTAGAAGGCTTGGTGGAGGATACAACATAAGAGCGAATCTTGATTTAAGCAGAGAAGTTTTTTAATATATTACATACAAGTTCACTAACTCTTATCCATAATTGTACAACCCAAAATGTTTTTTTCCCCATCTGGGGGGATTCTGTTACTTTGGTGGTGTCAGAGTTTATTTGATGACAAATAAGAAATTGTCACATCTGTCTATAGTCTTTGTTTCCCAACATGATGTAAGTATTCATATATTTCTCTTTAGTAATATGAATATTTTTATGGCACTACCTCAGATCCCACTGAGGACATTATAAAACATACAGTGTATGCTCCTTGGAATGTTTTCCCAAATCCCAAAGTTTCTAGATTCTGAAACACAGCTGGCTCCAAGCAGCTGTGATGAAGATCCATTTGTATCATCCCAAAGTACAGTCCTTCTTACAGAACAAAAAATTAGGGAAAGGCTGTTTGTAGTTCTTAATTTTGATTTTTCTGGGATTAAGCAAATAATTTTTTACTTTAATATTGCTTATTATAATACTTAAAAAGCTAGACTTAGTGTGTGTGAGAGACAATCATGACACTTTACTTGGTGCTATGAGTACAGAAATGACTGAGTGAAAAAGAAATTAGCTTTTAAGGAGAATTTTTTTTTTTTAGTCTTTTTGGCCACACCATGCATCTTATGGGATCTTAGTTCCCCAACTGGGGATCAGACCTGGGCCTACAGCGGGAACAGTGTGGAGTCCTAACAACTGGACTTCCAGGGAATTCCTTAAGGAGAAATTTTGATGATAGAAGTCAGTAAAACAGGTTTAAGGGAGGTTGGCTGAAAAGAGACACAAGGGAACATTCTTTACCACAGTCTGGAGAGGAGCTACACAAGTGTATACAAGTATAAACATTTGTCAGATTTCAGTGACATAACTTATACACCTTACTGCACGAATTTTATATCCACTCCAACAAATACATGTTTGAAAAAATGAAAGTGAAAGTGTTAGTACTTCAGTTGTGCCTGACTCTTTGTGACCCCATAGACTGTATCCCACCAGGCTCATCTGTCCATGGAATTTTCCAGGCAAGAATACTGGAGTGGGTAGCCATTGCCTTCTCCGGGGGATCATAAAATAAACTATTTGCATTATGCATTGCTGTTTCTTTTGGAGCAGACATTCCCTGTGGAAACTGTTGTGGATCTAATACCTTTCTTCTAGGCTTCTTCCTTGTCGTCCACTAGACACACTAAGAAAAAGGAAGGGACCATTCTTGGCTGCCCAGAATGTGGCTCACCAGGCCTTGTGGGATTGTCAAAATAGCCATGCAGGGAAGTTCCCTAGTAGCCTAGCAGTTAAGATTCCATGCTTTTACTTCCTTGGCCTGGGTTCAGTCCCTGGTAGGGGAAATGAGATCTCACAAGATTTGCAGAGCAGCCAAAAAAAAGTAGTCATGCAGAAAATAGAAGAGATGCTGAGCCTGGAAAGAAGGCACAAGCTTTTCATGGAAGGGTAAATCACAAAGCAGATGATCAGGTAAAACAAAGTGCCAAGGCCCAAATCAACAGCAAACAAGGAGGAGGAAATAGGTAATTGGGGCACGTCGCAGAACAAATAGAAAAGGACACGGGTGGGGAATGGTTGTGTGAGTCCTGCGCTGTTGGGAATAGAGGCTGGGATCTCTGGGTTTGCCTTTGGTTTGGCTGGTCCACCTGTGAAGCGGGAGGAGCTATGAGGGTCAGGCTGCCGGTGTACACCTAGCTACACGACTTTCCTGTAAAACTCTTCCTGAGGCACAGTTTAAGGAGGTGTGTAGCCAGTTGTCTTGAGATGGATACACATTTGCCCACTTTCTCCAGATCAGTGAAAAATGCTTGGAAAAACATGCCATGGAAATAGAGCGGCTTGATTTACTTCCTTATTTTTAGGCCATGCCAAGCGGCTTCTTCCCCAACCGGGGATGAGCCCGGCCCCAGCACTGGACACCCTGGACTGCCAGGGCGCGCTCTGGAGCAGCTGGATTGCACCCCAGCACTGCAGTGTGCTTCCATAGCGCTAGTGTCAGTCGCTCAGGCGTGTCCGGCTCTGTGCGACCCCGTGGACTGTAGCCTGCCAGGCTCCTCTGTCCACGGGATTCTCCAGGCAAGAGTACTAGAATGGGTTGCCATTTCCTTCTCCAGGGGACCTTCCCAAGCCAGGGATCGAGCCTGGGTCTCCCTCATTGCAGGTAGATTATTTTCTGTTTGAGCCACCAGGGAAGCCCATGTTTCCATAAGGGAAATCCATATTGTTGAGGTTCCAGAGAATTATGGAAGGTCAGTCTCTTTGTAATGAGAATATATGTGAGCAGCATCATTGGTTTCAGGTTGGCACATTATCTATAGCAAAAACAGACTGTCCTAATCACTAGATTTATACAACTCTATTTGTTAGAGTTGTATAAATACAATTCTTAGAATAGGCAGTATTAATAATGAATTCTGACTGTGGCACTGGGAGTTATCCTTCAATAAATCAGGGTTATTAAAAATGCAAACTGTTTAAAAATACAAGAGAAAGTAAACAGTATAACACAAAAGATATTTGTGTTAGACACTGTAGCAACAAACCTGTTAGCCTAGTCTGGGAGTGAGACATAAAAACGTTTGGTGAAGGTAAATACTATCATTAAGAAACAATAATGTTTTTGTTATTCCCAAAATACAATGACATGCTAATGATGATAATTACCTCCAAAAAAGTGCTAACAACTCCTTACATAATTAAAATAAATCTAACTTTGCAGACTGTCTGAAAGAGTCAACTAATACCATAATAAGCAGTGTCTTGAATCCCAGGGACGGGGAGCCTGGTGGGCTGCCATTTATGGGGTCTCACAGAGTTGGACACGACTGAAGTGACTTAGCATCATTACCAAAATATTTTAAGGAAAGTTCTGGAAATCTTTGTGAAGAACAGAGAGGTTAATATCATAGGCTTATTAATAATAGAAGAAACTTTACCCCCAAGGAAAAGTAGCATTTTGATGCTTATGGATGATATTGCATCACAATTTATTTTTCTCTAGGACTTTCAAGAAACCTGGAAAGAGTAAGGCAAAAATTTACTACTGTCATTGTCATTGTGAAAATACCCTCTAAGTGATCCAAAGTGATTCGGTCTTGCTAAGGCTGCCCCTAAGATCTTCCTGAGCTGGTTGCTTGGTGGTGTTGCTGCTGCTGCTGCTAAGTGTTACTTATTCTAAATCCTAGTCCTGGCACCATCATTGTCTATAAACCCTTAAGGGAGGGCTCCAGGAATAGCAACTTTGGTATCACCTGGGAGCTTGTTAGAACAGGTTCAGGTGGCTCCACGCACATTGGCACTTGAGAAGCACAGTAGACTCCTGAAGTCCTAGATTCTGTGAACTCATGTTGCTGTGAATGGGGGGTCTTAGTAATCTCATGGACTGTAGCATGCTAGGCTCCTCTGTCCTTCACTATCTCCTGGAGTTTGCTTAAATTCACTTCCATTGAGTCAGTGATGCTATCTAACCGTCTCATCCTCTGCCAACACGTTCTTCTTTTGCTTTCAATCTTTCCCATCATCAGGGGCTTTTCCAATGAGTTGGCTCTTGGCATCAGGTGACCAAAGCATTGGAGCTTCAGTTCCAGCATCAGACCTTCCAAATGAATATTCAGGGTTGATTTCCTTTAGGACTGACTGTTTTGATCTCGTTGCAATACAAGGGATTCTCAAGATTCTTCTCCAGTACCACAAATTGAAAACATCAATTCTTTGGTGCTCAGTTTTCTTTATGGTCCACCTCTCACATCCATACATGACTACTGGAAAAACCATATCTTTGACTATATGGATCTTTGTTGGCAAAGAGATGTCTCTGCTTTTTAATATACTGTCTAGGTTTGTCATGAATGTATGTGAGCTAAGTTGCTTCAGACATGTCGACTCTTTGCAACCCTATAGACTGTAGCCCGCCAGGCTCCTCTGAACATGGGATTCTCCAGGCAAAGTATACTGGAGTGGGTTGGCATGCCCTCCTGCAGGGGATCTACCCCACCTGGGATCAAACTGGCATCTATTACATCTTCTTCATTGGCAGGTGAGTTCTTTACTCTAGCGCCACCTGGGAAGCCCAGGTTTATCATAGCTTTTCTATCATTTCTAAGTATAGAATAATAAGCCAGTGTTACTTTGTATACCTTCAAATATTTCCTGAGCCAGGGAAAATGCAATTAGTCTTTCCTTCTCATAGTGAGGATTTGTAATGCTTAAATCATGAGCAGTGCAATTTTTCTGTTAATTCTCCAGATGTGTAATTATGAGCTAGGCACCAGGTGGAATGTTTGCATGGAATAGGATGCATGCAAAGTCTGAGTGATGTCTAGGAACAAAATCTTAGGAATGTTTGCCTTGATTATCCAAATAGTGTTCCTGGTATCTTGAGTATAATTCTGTATACAGGTCCTTAATAGACCAGGCAGGCTTCGTGTTTCTCTGACTACATGGGATGAAAAGCTAGCTCTGCGGTTCTATCTCTTGGGGGCAGTACAGGGACATATTTCTATAAAGTGTTGAAGATTTCTCTGGCCAAGAGGGTAACTACAGAACCTGAATTCATAAAGAGAGTTTGATTATCCAATATGTTTTCCTACTGAGCAATAAATGATGAATGCTTGGTACATGGAATATCAGAAACCTAAAACAGCTCTGACATTGTTAAGTTGGATATTTCACCTTTTTTTTACATCAACAAGATGTGGTCTAACCACAAAGGAAACCTAGCTGCCTCTCCTCCAGTGCTCTTTGACCTTAGACTTACTAGCATTCTGAAATGCTTCCCAGAATGAATCACCACCAGCACCAAGCTGCACTCCTGGCCTGGGAATTCTAGGTGTTCTTTCCATAGCCATTCATTGCCTTAGGAATGTCTGGGGGACCCCAGGACCACTCTGGAGATTTGATTCCATTCTGATGGTTCACGTCAGGGTCTACACCAGTTCCAGCAATTAACTGGGAACATTCTGCCTTAACAGGCATCCAAAGGGAGGTAGAACATCTTTCCTTTATTACACTTGAACCAAAATTAAGTTGCACAGAACAACATGGAGTAAATGACCAGTCCTAAGCAACACAACCTTGCAAAAATTGTATCTGGATTCTAACTTATTAAGGCACCAAATGGTATAAATCTTGTCCATATCTTTGTGCCTGAAACTAGAAATGATGAACCATAAGCTTTATTCATAAAGTACTAGGCCAGGGTACTTAATCTTTTGTGTGTAATGGTCAGCATTGAGAGTCTGGTGAAGTTTACAGACTCCTCTGAATTTTTTTTTTAATGCATAAAATGAAATACATGGAGTCACTGAAGATCTAATTATAATGAAATAAAGCTACAAAATATTTTTAAACCTCAAATTTCTGGCATTATGATACATATGCTACTTTATAATGCATTAAATAAAAATCTAGTGATAGGCTGAATAACTAGTAATGATGAGTGTAAATCATGTTACATAGTGCCTGCAATAGCTGGAAGGCGGTACAAAAATTCATGGTTTCTATAATCCTAGTAGTTTGTTACCTACATCCATAATTGAAAAGAATGCTAAATTCCAGGTAGAGTTTGCTGAAAATGAATAAACTTTTCTCAGTCCGAGTTCACATACTCCCAGTAAGGCTGCCTTTGTATGAGTTCAGCTAGGAACCTCGTTCCACCTGTTGGCAATTTATGAGTTCAACTCTCATTACTGGAAAATAGTCTCCTGTAGCAATTTCTTTCATCAGAGCTCCAATTTCACAGTTATGTTGAGACATTCTCTGTCAAAAGGTCTTTGGTGACTTTCAGTAAATTTCCCTCCATTGTCACCTGTTGAGCGTTGCTTGGGACAGTGTTGCCTGGGCTTTCCCTCACTCTGGTGATTCAGCCTTATGACTCAAAGGCAGATTTATCTGGCCAGCATTGCAGAGGTTGCTTTCAGGTTGAAACTTGGCTAGATTTCCCAGCCTCCAAGGTGTTTAATTTAGAAAACTCCTGTTTGTCATCTTCTGATCCTTCTTAAGAGGCATTTGTTCACGTCTCTCCCTGTTGCCAGAGGCACATACTGTTAGACATGTTAAGAAAGTAATTTATTCTCCACATTCTTACTCTTGGAGTAAAATTGCTCTAGAATATGTTTTTTAGAGAGTCCATGAAGATATTTTTTAAAAGCATTTTCAATTTTCTTTTTCTTGGTAGAAAAATGTATGTTAGCACCTTTTGTGAAAAAAAAAAAAAGACTTTATGTTTTTAGATTTCATTCACAATTTCTGAATAGACATGAAAAGTCACCAGAGTCCTTATGTAAGTTTGGGGAAGGAAGAGAATGTTATTTTATGCCAGCAGTGAAAATAGTATTCAATAAACAATATGCTAACAGCAAGAAATGGGAAATTGAACTCTCTGTCATGAATTCAACCCATTCTGTACTTCTAAGGACAGAAAGGAGAAGTGAGAAGAAAACATGAGAGGGAGTATTCGGGAGCTCCTTTTACTTTATCCAAATAGGGGAGCTGGCCTCGCCTCCACGCTGCCAAGCCCTTTCAAGAAACAGTCCACGTCTCTGCTCTCTCCTGGGAAACCATTCCCTTCTTCTTTTTCATAAATCTGGCTTCCATTTCCACAGTGTTTTTAAAAACTGTGCAGAACTTCCTCTTTTTAGGGGAATTAAACCCTTTTTTTTTTTTTTTTTTTTTTGAGTCCTCAACTTCCTTATTTGTTCAGCAAAATATGACCCAGCAGACTTGTCCTTCCTTCTTGAAACTTTTTTTTTTTTCTTTAACGTCCCTGGCGCAGTAACCCTCTGGATCTCTGGCCTTGCCTTTGCTATCTCCTCTCCCTCCTTCCCCTCAATGATGGTTGACCCCAAAAGTTCAATCTTAAATGTAACCCATTGAGATGATGCATAAATCTGGGTCCTATGATGAATTCCCACTTTTGATCCTATTCTTTTCCCCTCAAGAGGCTCCATTCATTCAGTAAACATTTTTCTTGAGTGCCTGCATGCGTGTTCAGTCACTAAGTCACATCTGACTCTCTGTGATCCCACGGACTAGAAAAAATCCTGATGCTGGGAAAGATTGAGGGCAGGAGGAAAAAGGGACAACAGAGGATGAGATGGTTGGATGGCATCACCGACTCAATGGACACAAGTTTGAGCAAGCTAAGGGAGACAGGGAAGGACACGGAAGCTTGGGGGGCTGCAGTCCATGGGGTCACAAAGAGTCAGAGATGACTGAGCGACTGAACAAGAACCATGTATAATGGGGACACAGAGAGGACACACCTAACCCATCTGGGATAAGGGTGAGGAAACATTACTTTCATTTAATTGTGTCATATTATTTTTTATTCCAGTGTTACTGAGATATAATTGACCCACAGCATTGCGTAAACTCAAGGTGTTCAGCATAAGGACTGGACTTACATACATCATGAAACGATTACCACAATAAGTTTAATGAACATCCATCCTCTCATATAGAGATTAAATTAAAGGAAAACATTAATTTTAATTCAAACATTAATTGACATTCATTCAACAAACCATAGCAAGAAACAAACCATAGCAAGGACCTACTATGTGCTGGTTATCAAGTCAGGCACTAAGACTCCAAGACAAGCCTAGTCCTTGCCTCTGTGGAGCTTGTCAGCTACTAAGTGGGAGAAACAGACATTAAACAATCATACAATTTTATAATTGAGATATTTTCTCCAAAGAGAGAAGCACAAAGTCCCAGAGAGTGTTTAAGATGGGGAGGTAAACTGGCTTAGAAATTCATGAAGGGACTTCCCTAATGGTCCAGCGGTTGACTCTGTGCTCCCAATGCAGGGGGCACAGGTTCTGGCCCTGGTTGGGAAACTAAGCTCCCTAATGCCACACAGCATTAGCTCCAAGGGGCCATGGAGGAGGAAAGGTTTTCCAGGCAGAGAAAACAAAAGATGAGCAATAGCATGCATGCAGTTCTTTACCACTAGCACCACCTGGGAAGCCCAAGAAATAGCATGCTGCTGCCGCTGCTGCTAAGTCTCTTCAGTCGTGTCCGACTCTGTGCGACCCCATAGACGGCTGCCTACCAGGCTCCCCTGTCCCTGGGATTCTCCAGGCAACAATACTGGAGTGGGTTGCCGTTTCCTTCTCCAATGCATGAAAGTGAAAAGTGAAAGTGAAGTTGCTCAGTCGTGTCCGACTCTTAGCGACCCCATGGACTGTAGCCCACCAGGCTCCTCCATCCATGGGATTTTCCAGGCAAGAGTACTGGAGTGGGGTGCCATTGCCTTCTCCGAAGAAATAGCATAGCTCGGGCAATTCAGAATTGCCGGAGCAGAGTACAAGATAGGGGAGCAGGGGCAAGAGATGAAGCTGGGGAGGAGAGGCAGGGCCAGAGGAGGGAAGGACAGTGGGACCCACGGAAAGAAAGAAAAGAAAGAAAGTGAAGTAGCTCAGTCGTGTCCGACTCTTTGCGACCCTGTGGACTGTAGCCTACCAGGCTCCTCCCTCTATGAGATTCTCCAGGCAAGAATACTGGAGTGTGTTGCCATTTCCTTCTCCACAGGATCTTCCCGACCCAGGGATCGAACCCAGGTCTCCCGCATTGCGGGCAGACGCTTTAACCTCTGAGCCACCAGGGAAGCCCCAAAGAGTTTATTAAAGGAAGGGTTTTGAATGGACCACTTAGGCAACTGTGTAAGTTTAAGGGGGGCAAGAAGAAACAGAACATTGAGGAGGTTATGGAATCCTCCAGGGGGAACCGAATGAGGGCCCAAACTTGGACCATGGAGCAGAGATGGAGCAGAAGGGAGGGAGGATCTGAAGAGATAAATGAGAGGCAAAGAAGCTATTGAGAGGAGGAGACTGCAGGCTTCTGGATGAGCTAATGGGCTTAGGTGGGGCCTGGTAGAGACAAAGAACAGGGTTAGAAGCAGGCTGAGGAGGAAAGATGACGAGTCCAGTTTGTAGCCTGTTCAATTTGTGAGCCACTGCACTGGAGATTTCTAGCGGGCAATTGAAGGAAAAACATGTCTGAAGTTCAGTAGAAAGAGACAAGTTTGGGTGTCACCATAAGAGTTTACCGGGGCTTCCCAGGTGGTACTGGTGGTAAAGAACCCTCCTGTCAATGCAGGAGACTGAAAAGATGCGTGTTCGATCCCTGGGTCAGGAAGAGCCCCTGGAGGAGGGCATGGCAACCCACTCCAGTGTTCTTGCCTGGAGAATCCCATGGACAGAGGAGCCTGGCAGGCTACATTTTATAGGGTTGCAAAGAGTCAGATAGGACTGAAGCAACTTAGCTTGGCATGGCAGCACGTAAGAGTTTACTCCTAGAAAACTGAAAAGCCTCCCCTCAAGTGTGTTTAGTGAGAATGGTGGGCCCAGGCTAGATGCCCAGGGTCAGCGCTTGTGCAATGTCTCCAGCTTCTCATCTGCCCTCTAGACTGTGCTAGCTGAGGCTGCAGCTGGGACTTCCGGTTCCCGTCCCCGCCTCCGCCTCCGCCTCCGCCTCCGCCTCCCTTACCAGCTGGATTCCTGCTGGCTTCTGGCAGTGAGACCCACTAAAGGGAGACAGGGAAGCATGAAGGGGGCAGAATGGAGTTTCTTCCTGCTTCTAATTGTTACCATTATTACTCAAGTCTCAGAACTGAGCACCCTGGGTGAGCGTCCAGAGAACTTCTAGTCGCCCCTTGGGGATGTGGGGGAGGGGACATTTCCCCCTTACCCTTCTTGTGTACTTTTGGCTGGTCCAATAATTAAAACGGATATAACAGAGTTTAATAGGAGGGGGAAAAAAAAAACAAAACAGGTTCAATTTATGCATGGAGGTCTTATAGATATCTATAAGCACGTTTATACTTTTTAGATAAATGATAAACTTGTGAAGAATTGACAGGACAAAGAAACCTAGACTTTGGGTATGTAATTAGCGAAGAATCTAAACAGAGTTTGGGCTTGGGGTGGTACATTAAAGAAGTAACAGGGTTTGTGGATACAGACCTGTCTGCCTGAATTCCCAGCTCTGGCAACGAGGGCATCCTTCTTCCAGGTGCAAGGAGGGCACCTTTCACAGGGGAGATTCATTTCCTGCTTTTAGGGAGGAGTGCCCGGGTGTCTTTTTCTTATAGGCTGTTCCTTTCTTGTTTTGGCCTCACCTTGAAACAAGCAGGATTGTAGTACCCCGAACAGGGATAGAACCTGCAAGCGGTGGAAGCATGGATCTTAACACTGGAGCGCCAGGGACGTCCCCATAGCCTGTTTCTTAAGTAATTTTAATTCAAAATAATATGCCACGGTGGCAAATTTTGGGGAGGCCCACCCTGAGCCCCAACGACGATGAGGGTTCACCTCATCTCTTCCTTTGTTCCCCAGTTCTGGGAGTGGGAGTGGCTTCCTGTGGCTTTTGAGCTGGGCTACCTTGACATCCCCCTTCACATCCTCTCAACTTTCCATTGACTCTATAACCGACTTTCTGCATCAAAGACCCTCTCTTTGAAAGGCAGTTTCTGTTTTTCTGAATGGATCCTGATGGGCGCAGACCCCGAGGGCAGGCAGAGGGAGAGCCAGAAAGGAAATGGAGAAAGCGAGGTACAAAGAGAACTGGATGTGACAACAAGGACGGTGTCCACAGAAACAGTGGAGCAGAGAGCTTTAGGAAGGAGGAAAGGATGGGCTTTAAACACGGAGCAGATGATCTGATCTAGCAACCCCGCTTCTCTGGGCATCCGAAAGAATGGAAAGCAGGGTCTCAGATTTTCATACATGTGTTTGCAGCAAACAGTAGTCTAAGGTGGAAGCAACTGAAATGTCCATCAACAGATGAATGGATCAAGAAAATGTGGTCTCTTCATACAATGAAATGGTGTGCTGTGCTGTGCTTAGTCACTCAGTCGTGTCCAAGTCTTTGCGACCCCATGGACTGTAGCCCACCAGGCTCCTCTGTCCATGGGGTTCTCCAGGCATGAATGCTGGAATGGGTTGCCATGCCCTCCTCCAGGGGATCTTCCCAACCCAGGGATTTAACCCAGGTCTCCTGTGATTGCAGGCAGATTCTTTACTGTCTGAGCTACCAGGGAAGCCCACAATGAAATGGTATTCAGCCTTAAATAGAAAGGAAATTCTGACACATCCTATAGCATGGATGAACTCTGAGAACGTTATGCTAAGTGAAATAAGTCACACACACACACACACACCAACACTTATATACGTTCTCTAGAGTTGTCAGATTTAAAGAAAGTGGAATAGTGGTTACCAGAGGCTGAGGGGAATGGGGAGTTGTTTCACGGTTACAGAGTTTCAGTTTTACAAGATGGTTGCACAATACTGTGCATATACTTACTACTTACTGAACTACACACTTAAAGATGGTAAGACAGTACTTTTTATGTTATGCGGGTTTTGCCACACACACACAGAATAGAGCAGAGAGGTCCAGGAAGATAAAAACGCTCTCAATTCAGAACGTTGTTTTATGAGCTGGTTGGAGGTGAAAGTCAGGCTGTAGCAGGGTGAGGGGCAAGTGTGAGGTGAGGAAGTGGAGACTGACTCTCGAGCAGTCTGGGTGAGCAGCGGAGAAGTTGGGCAACAGCTAAGGGGATGTTGAGGGCAGGGGAGGTCTAGGAGGAGAAGCTGGAGCACGTTTAGAAGCTGAAAGAAAGGAGCCGGCAGAGGAAGAGAGATGGCGTGTAGCTTGTGAGGGAGCAGAGGAGGCTGGGGGCTGGCCTTGGGCAGAAGGGACAGTCCATTCTCTGTCATGGGAGGAAACGCAGTAAGGAAGGGAGTGGGTGTTGATACATTTCTAGGTGGGAGGGTGACAGGGAGAGCGTGCAAGGTGCTCTTAAGGTTTTCTCTGTAACACAGGAGGCAAGAGAGAAGGAGGGGCTTCCTCGGTGACTCAGTGGTGAAAAATCCACCTGCCAATGCAGGAGACTTGGGTTCGATCTCTGGATCAGGAAGATCCCCTGGAGAAGGAAATCGCAACCCACTCCAGTTATTCTTGCCTGGGAAATCCCAAGGACAGAGTAGCCTGGTCGGCTACAGTCCAATGGGTCACAAAAGAGTTTGAAACAACTTAGTGACTAAATAACAACAACAATTGACAGGGAAACCAGGCAGGGAAAGGATTGAGGTAGTTGCTGAGGGTGCAGCTGAAGCTGGAGGATTTGTAAGTGTTCTCTGCAAGATTGAGACATTTTTCTCTAGTAATTAAGTAAGCAGGAAAGCAGATTGTAACACTGAGCCAGGCTTGAAGTGTTGTTTGAGATGCTACAGAGGAAGAGGGTGCAAGGGAATAAAAGGTGTTGGTAAGAGCAGGATCTAAATGATCAGCTGAGGAGTCTGGGGCCATTTGAAGAGATGGAGGCGCCAAGAAAAGTAAAAGAAAAATAGATTAGAAAGAGCAAGGGACCAACATTTCCAGAAAGTCAAAGCATATGTAATGGAACATTACTTTGCTGACAAAGGTCCATCTAGTCAAAGCTATGGTTTTTCCAGTAGTCATGTATGGATGTGAGAGTTGGACTATAAAGAAAGCTGAGCACCAAAGAACTGATGCTTTTGAACTGTGATGTTGGAGAAGACTCTTGAGAATCCCTTGGACTGCAAGGAGATCCAACCAGTCCATCCTAATGGAAATCAGTCCTGAATATTCATTGGAAGGACTGATGCTGAAGCTGAAACTCCAATACTTTGGCCACCTGATGTGAAGAACTGACTCCTTAGAAAAAGATCCTAATGCTGGGAAAGATTGAGGGCAGGAGGAGAAGGGGATGACAGAAGATGAGATGGTTGGATGGCATCACTGACTCAATGGACATGAGTTTGAGCAAGCTCTCAGAGTTGGTGATGGACAGGGAAGCCTGGCATGCTGCAGTCCATGGGGTCGCAAAGAGTTGGACACGACTGAGCAACTGAACTAAACTGAATGGAAATGAGAAAACCGCAAACCTGGGAGGCTCGGCAGTCACGGGCAGCAGCTAGGGTAACTGGGTGGAGCAGTTGCTTGAAATGGCTGAATCCAGTGTGACCCGGGGAAGAAGTGCAATGCAGGCCCGGGCTCTGGGGAGGGACTGCGTTTAAGTGAATGGGGATGGAAAGCAAGACTGTGAGCCAGGTCAGCACTGAACATCTCCAGGATGTCCCACCATGGCTCACATTCATGGATCCAGAATCAAACCCAGTGTGTGTCCCTTCTGTGGGCCGCTCCTCCAGCTGTGCTGTTTCTGTAAATCCCGCTTCTCTAGATCCATAATGTCTTTTTATAAAAAGTTATTTGTTTTTTATTTTTGGCTGCACTGGGTCTTTGCTTCTGTGCATGTGAGGGCTTTCTCTAGTTGCGATGCGTGGGCTCCTTATGTTACTGAGAATGGGCTCTAGGCTGCGTGGGTTTCAGTGGTCCCAGCACACAGGCTCAGCAGCTGTGGCACGTGGACTCCAGATTGCTCAGTAGTTGTGGCACATGGACCTAGTTGTCATGCGGCATGTGGGATCTTCTGGGATCAGGGATAGAATCCATGTCCTCTGCACTGGCAGGCAGATGCCTGACCACTGGACCACCAGGGAAGTCCCATAGATCCATAATGTGTTGAAAAGAACATGGAACTCGGAGTTAAGACATCTAGATTCAAATTCTATCCTTTCCTAGCCATGGACCATGGTGATTTCCTCAATATCTCTTATAAAACTTATTTCTGCAGGGTCATTCTGAAGAGCAAATTAAATGGGCATGTGAAAGCACCTACCCAACTATAAAACAAGAAATATAATCAATGCTCAATAGATAACAGTCAAATCTGAATATTTTTCCTTCATCTCCTATAATCCAGTTATCAAGACCCAATTCCTTCTCTTTATATTGCCTTCTCTAGCCTTCAGGAATTGCCACAACTCCTACCTGGTCACATTTCTGTCTCCCTTCTCTTCCAGAGCTCTTCCATCTCACTAATGGTTGTCTAATTTATCTTTCAAAAATAACACTTTTGTCACATTATGTCCCCATGTCAGAGTAGCGGGAAGAAGCAATCAACTTCAAGTCATAAGTCTAGCAAATATTTTATTTGTTATTTTTTGATTCTTCATCTTTCTGGAATCCAGGCAGTCACAGAGTAAAGCCAGCACCAGCAACAAGCCAGTACAAATTACAGGAGCCTAAAGGTGCAGAAGGGGGCTTGTCAAGATTTGTTCAAGGACTTTATCGTTGGGGTGGGGTCCTGAAATACTTTATTCACCTGTAGATGAACCTGCTTACCGTCCCTTTATCTCACACAACTCTTAGGGTGCTTACTGTGAAGATCTAATGAGATAAGGGAGGTTTTGTAAAAGTTTGAAGTCCAGTATTTTCTGCCCTCTTCCCCTTTCCTGTATCAAGGTCAGATTTTATAGCCCAACTCTCCAGACTCTCCATGAGTGGAGCTTATTTTGTTTCTTCCCTATTCTGTTCCCCCACTTTGTTAATTTTTTTCAACTGTGTTAGTTTTAGTCTCCCTTCATACTTCCCATAGATGCAACAAAGTCACTCACTCAGAATACCTGATCAAGCAAAGGGATTGCTCCAGATCGCAGCATTAGAGCGATCTAATGCTCAGTCTGCCATCATCATTCTCTGGAGATGCAGTGAGACTCAGACAGGTGAGTAAATGTGTCCCCTAAAGCCCTTTCAGTGAGTGAGGACCAGCTAACACCCAGCTCCTCTGAATGCCGGGCCAGAACTCACCCAGAACGTACCATACTGCTGGGACAGTCGTCTGCCCGCTAGATACCTTTCTTTAGCGTTATGTGCAAGATGCTGGTCAAATCACCTTGTTTATCAATCGGCACCTTCAGTCAGCTGCTTCATGAGCTGGCACACCAGGGAGCTCAGCAAGAACCTTTCCTTCAACCCTGCAAAATTCTAAATCTAATCTCATCCTTCATTTGCTGGGACCTTAAATTGTTCCTTATCTGTCTGGTTTCCTTTCCTTCTCTGACTCAGGGAATACAAAAGAACCAGTTCTTATGTAAAATGCCAGATAAGCATACAGTTATCAGGAACGTACTTGGATTTATTATTATTTAAGTTTATCTTTGTATAGATTAACCTTTAGACTGAGAGTACAGTTATATGAGAAATGATTAACATAATTCCTGGCAAAAGTCCCAGTGTTTGTAGGTTGAACTGAAAGCTATTTATTGACACACACAGTTGTTGATGAAACTCAACATTGGTGTATTAAAGGACTTAACAAATAGTGTTTAAGGAAATTTATGTAAGGAAATGTGTTAGACGTTGAAAGACATAAAAATCAGGGACTTCCCTGGTCCAGTAGTTGGGACTCGGTGCTCCCAGTGCAGAGGTCCCAGTTAGATCCCTGGTCCGGAACCTGGATCCTGATTCTCAACTAAGGATCCTGCATAAGGCAACGAGGATCCCACCTGCCGAAACTGGGACCTGGAGCAGTCAAATAAATTTAAAAAAAAAAAATGAATAGTTCTTTCTTGGGCCTTTGGAGTTTGTGGTTTGGAAGAGGAAATAGGATGTGAACATGTTACTGTAATACAAATAACAGGTGAGTGCTCTGGAGAAGGTGTGTGGAAATGCTGTGAGCACAGAGCAGGGAGAAAGCCTTTCAGGTAGTGAAAATCAAGGAAGGCTTGGGAAGTAGCGTCATTATTTCTGAGCCTTGAAGGATTGCTCAGGTTTGTTTTTTTAATAGACTTTGTTTATTTTAGAGTAGTTTCAAGTTCACAGCAAAGCAGAGAGGAGGATACAATGTTTCCATACGTTCTGACCCTACACATTGCACAGCACATGCAAGATCAACATCCCCGGACCCCAGAGCGATCCATTTGTTGCAACTGATGAACCAAAGTCAGTACATCGTTTTCACCTGAAGTCCATAGTTTACATTAAGGCTCACTCTTGGTGGTTGTACATTCTATGGGTTTGTGCAAATGAGTAACATTTATCCATGACTGTGATGTTATGCAGTTAGTTTTGTTGCCGAATTGAACTTGCATCCACTTGCCCACGATGCAGCAAAGCCAACTGGCTGACACCAGGCTGTGGCGAAGGAAAGTAGTGTGTATTGTGCACGCTGAGCAGGGAGAATGTGTGCTTAAGATCTGAGCACCTTGGTCAACCGTTCTGGTGCACTAGACCCAGTTAAAAGGAGAAGGAAGCGTGACAACCCAAACTCCAATAAATCTTGGGAAAACAGATATTGTTCCCTGAGGAATTCAGGAAAATAAGCCTGAAATTCAATCTGGACCTGGTGTTTCTGGGGAAATTTTGTTGTAGCCAGGTCGTCAGTTGCCTAATTTTATCTAAACTAGCTTTTAACTTCTGAAGTGGTATTATACACATAACAGGAGCTATGGCCATTACACATATGTCTTATTTTTATGCTGAAATCTAATCTAAAGCAAAAAATTTAATACTTATACGAGGAGACTTTGAGACCATAAGGTTTCATTTCAGTTGCCAGCTGCCAGGGGACACTGCTTGAAAGCAACTGGTAGTGTGCCCAAGTCCAACAGTGTTCAGAAAATTCAAGTCCTCAGCCATACAATGTGTCCAAAATCTTACCCACAGTGGCCGCACAGCCCCACTTTGGATGCCTGAACCACAGCCACTCCATTTTGACTTTCAAATGCATTCCCTTCCTCAAGAGCCAAAGCAGATGTACAAAGCATGATCAGTGGGCCACCAAACAGGCTGCTCTAGTCATTATTAAGTTCAAGTTAAACTAGAAGGACTTCCCTATACTTCAGAATGTGAGTATTTCTTCTATCATTTCCCCTTTTGTTTGCCAATCTTTCAGTATTTATCCCTTGACCCCAGGGTGATTACTTCCTGTCCCGTGTCCATCCTGTCCCTCGGTGCTAGGTAGGTCTTCTTTGTGTGTGTGTGTGTGTGTGTTTACACATTTGGGTAGTTATCCACTTTAGGGGAAAACCAATCAGACATTGTGAAGAAGCTCAAAGGTATGCTAATTTATAGGCTATGCATGTTATCGATTGTACCTGATTATAACACAAACGTTTTACGTGGGCTTTTAGCAGTGGACTTAAAGCAAGCAGCGATTCATGTCATGAGTAGTACACATTCTGTGACTAGAGAATTTTCTTTTTATCCTAAACACTGGGGGCAACAGTAAGATTAGAAGTAAAGCAATACCACTCAATGTTACAGGGTGACAAACATTTGGGAAACAGTTCAGCTGAGTTGGGCGGATGGGTCTTACAGGCCTGGTCTGGGTTTCGGGTTCAGCTCCCTACCGCTGCTGTCTTCTTCCACTGATACGGGTGTCAGTTCAGGTCAGCAGTCCTTTCTATAGACCAGCCCAGGGCAGAGGCCCTTTCTTACTGGGAATTCATAACAAGCTAGTGAAGAGTACCCAGTCGTTGTTGTGGAGTAGCTAAGTCGTGACTGACTCTTTTGTGACACCTGCACACAGCAAACTGTAGCCTGCCAGGCTTCTCTGGCCATGGGTTTCTCCAGGCAAAAACAGTGGAGTGGTTGCCATTTCCTTCTCCCAGTAAGGGTTCTTTTAGCTAGGATGGAGACAGTTCTTCAAATTATGCCCTTTCCAGTATGCATAATCTCCTGGTTGCAGGTTGTGGGGCATCTGATTTTTATCCAAAGATAGATCATTGTGATAAGCTTCAGAAACAAATTTAGAAACAAATTATCTTTTAATAATTAAACTTTACAATTGTGTTACATAACAAAGAATTAGCTGGGAGGTGAGTCTTAGATATGGACCCCAACTAAGAAAACTAGAATTTAATATCCTTTGAAACATAATCTTTTTCTCTCTAAAATTACCTTCATTTTTTGCCAAATATAGCCAAATTAAGATTAACTTGTTTGCTCAGACTGAACTTTTAAAAGGCCTCTCAAAAGCCATGCCAAGGGCTTTGCCTCCAGGTTCTGTAGATTTGGGTGGATCCATCTCTTTTCAGGTTCCCCCAAATCTCTTGAGATTCCTGCAGCTGTCAGGTGGTGACCTTTCTTATTCACCCTAAGGCTGCTGGGAACCTAAGTTTCCAATTTCTGGAGGGATTGGGTACACTGAAAAGATAAATGTCTCAGTTTTGCCTACCAAGTTACAATTTACCAAGTTGCTGTGAGTCATAATGAGTTTGAGGGAAGAGGTTTCATTATATATGGAAAACAGATTAAAAGCCAGTAATATTTCACGACCCCACTGGTAGGAGAGAAAGGACCCCCTAGCCAGGGCCCAAACCAAGATTCCCTGGTTAGGAATAAAGTTGCTATAGAACACCCATGTGCAGGGTTTTGTGTAAAGGATTGCTAGGACTTTGATAAGTAAAAATGTATTCCAGACAGAGAGAGAGATTTGAAGTCTTAGATCTTGTTCCAATAGCCAGAATGTAGACTATGAGAATATAAGAGCGGCAGGTTGGGGCTCAAATGTGGAAGCCTTGCTCAGTAATCGTGTCCTTGTTCTGTAAGCAATGGAGTTGCTGAGCATTTTAGGAGAGGTCATACCTGCATGGAGTGAAAGTAGTCACATAATGAAAATGTGCTTCAGAAGTATCATTCTGGGATGATATCAGAAATCAAGTGATCAGTTAGGAGGGCAGAGGGATAAGCTAGACTAGTTAACCTATTAATATTAAGAGAACCTAAACCAGGACAATGGGGATGGAATGGAAAGGAAGGGACAGAGGATAGAGCTTGCAGTTTTGCGGGAGATGGAGGAATGATTCTAAATTTTAAGACTAGTTAGCTAAAAAAAATAGACCTAAGAAAAAGGAAAGTGATCACTCTTTGGTCAGAGACATGGAACAGGAGAGTCTTAGAAATGCAAACCACTTCTTGATAGAGGACAGCTCAACTATTCTGTGAGCCCTGTCCACTCCTGGGGTGAAGATCCAGCCAGAGGAAGGGGCTGGGTGGTGAGCTTTGCCTCTAGAAACAGAGCCTGGGAGCTCCCTAAGGCTGTGACTTTTGAACACTGTAAACTGTGCACTGTGAAGAGTTGACTCATTGGAAAAGACTCTGACGCTGGGAGGGATTGGGGCAGGAGGAGAAGGGGACGGCAGAGGATGAGATGGCTGGATGGCATCACCAACTCGAAGGACATGAGTTTGAGTGAACTCCGGGAGTTGGTGATAGACAGGGAGGCCTGGCGTGCTGCGATTCATGTGGTCGCAAAGAGTTGGACACGACTGAGTGACTGAACTGAACTGAAACTACGCACTGTTTATTTATAGATAGTTAGTGTTCCTGTGAAGGGAGTGGCTATAAAACTCTTCCTAGAAAAACTGATTAAGTTTTGTTTTGTTTTGTGTGGTGTGAATAGTCATTATCTTTTTTAAAAAAAAATTTTTATTGAGGTAGAATTGATGCTGAAGCTGAAGCTCCAATACTTTGGCCACCTGATGTGAAGAACTGACTCCTTAGAAAAGACCCTGATGCTGGGAAAGATTGAAGGTGGGAGGAGAAGGGGACGACAGAGGATGATATGGTTGGATGGCATCACTGACTCAATGGACATGAGTCTGAGCAAGCTCCGGGAGTTAGTGATGGACAGGGAAGCATGGCGTGCTACAGTCCATGGGTTTGCAAAGAGTTGGACATGACTGAACGACTGAACTGAGTTGATTTATAATGTGTTAGTTTCAGGTATACAGTAAAGTGATTCAGATATATAGACAGGTAAATATGTATATATATATATATATATATATATATATATATATATATTCCATCTCAGATTCTTTTCCACTGTAGATTATATGACACTGAGTATAGCTCCCAGTGCTATATGGTAGGTGTGATTTTTTTTCTTTTTCCTTTTTTTTTTCACTTAATATTGGCTTAAGTGGCAACTTTTGCATAAAGAGGGGAACTCTGGCTTCATCTCTGGAGTTTACAGCAGAGACGGGTGGAGATCCTGATATCTTATTAGGCCCAAGAGAGAAACAGCCTTTAGGGCTGGTTAGTAGATAGATCTGAAGGCTTCCTGACTTGGGAGAGTGATGTTAAATCAAGGCTTGAGGAATCAGGAAGAAAAGCAAACGATGCATGAAAAGGCGAAAGGTTCTGTTCTGGATACTTGAGTCTGAGGTCCTGGCTCTAAGACCAGACCTGAACTGATGGGCTCAATGGTTGAAACGAAGCTAGTGTCAAATGGATATAGCTCTGAGTTGGCAAGGATGATCACACAGCAGTATGTGGGTGATATGCCTCTATCTAAGACAGAAGGTTCTGTCCTACCCCCTGCTGACCCAGGCTAAGATGATCTATCCAGACAAAATCCTGGGTGAGCAAGGGACAGCCTGGCATTGTGAGAACTGGCTTGGACTTTGTTGAAGAAGAAATGATTTGGCTGAACAAGATGTTCCAGTGATTTCCTTGTAGGAACGAATCTGCTCATTGGCAGTGGGGAAAAATTCCTGAGTGAGTCAGTTGATTGCTCTCAGAGGAGTAGTCCTTACATTCTAGGGAAGGAATTAACTTGGCTTCTCAGAGTACAAGCCTGTCTGCAGTTAGCCCATATACATGCCTAGCTCTAACTTCTTTCTGGTAGCAAGTCAACACATTGAGCAAGCAGACTGGAAAAGCAGGAGGAGAGAAGGGAAGGTCATGAAACAAAGTATCTTCCATAAAGGAAATGTTCCCAGCTGCATCCCTCTCCCCCACTTTCTCTGCCCCTTGTTTGTTTAGACATAATCCCTTTCTCTTATCTGTTGGCTTTTTAACCCAACTCTTTCCTTTTCTGCTTCTTCACTTTCTCTTGAATACTCCCTTAGAGGACTTCTCCAGGTAGAAAGTCCTCTCCTTTAACTTACAGACTTAAAGGTTTGTTTGTTCGTTGTTGTTGTTTTTTTTCCTTCTTCCCTTGCTTCATTCTTCCCTGAGTTTACTGAGAATCCATTTCCTGTAGGATCTTCTGCTACATGTGCCTAACTACACATGAAGTCCAAAGACTTTATTCTCAACACCAAGGACTTTACAACTGACTAGAGCAAGTAAGATTTTTTACATCTTTTACTATAATATTCAGGTAGCACTAGTGGTAAAGAACCTGCCTGCTAATGCAGGAGACTTAACAGATGCAGTTTCAATCCCTGGATGGGGAAGGTCCCCTGGAGGAGAGCATGGCAACCCACTCCAGTACTCTTGCCTGGAAAATCCCATGGACAGAGGAGCCTGGTGGGCTACAGTCCATGGGGTCGCACAGAATCGGACACAACTGAGCAACTTGCATAGCATAGCACTATAGTACTAAATACAAAGTTGGAAGAAACTGAAAAGTGAGATAAAATAGTATGAAACAAGACTGAGGAAATTCAAAAAAGGGCAGATTGCTTCTGGTTGGAAGGGGTGGGGAAGACTTCCTGGAGGGGGAGAACATTTGAATTAAGCCTTGAAAATTAGAGACAAGTAAAACATGTACTGTGTAGATCACAGCAAACTATGGAAAATTCTTCAAGAGGTGGGAATCCCAGACCACCTTATCTGCCTCCTGAGAGTTCTGTATGCCAGTCAAGAAGCAACAGTTAGAACTGGTCATGGAACAACAGACTGGTTCCAAATCGAGAAAGGAGTAGGGCAAAGCTGTATATTATCACCCTGCTTATTTAACTTATATGCAGGGTGCATCATGCGAAATGCCAGGCTGGATGAAGTGCAAACTGGAATCAAGATTGCTGGGAGAAATGTCAATAACCTCAGATACACAGATGACACCACCCTTATGGCAGAAAGTGAAGAGGAACTAAAGAGCCTCTTGATGAAAGTGAAAGAGGAGAGTGAAAAAGCTGGCTTAAAACTCAATATTCAAAAAAAGAAGATCATGGCATCTGGTCCCATCACTTCATTGAAAATAGATGGGGAAACAATGCAAACAGTGAGAGACTTTATTTTCTTGGGCTCCAAAATCACTGCAGATGGTGACTTCAGCCATGAAATTAAAAGACACTTGCTCCTTGGATGAAAAGCTGTGACCATCCTAAGTCAGTTCAGTTCATTCGCTCAGTTGTGTCCGACTCTTTGCAACCCCATGAATTGCAGCACGCCAGGCCTCCCTGTCCATCACCAACTCCCGGAGTTCACCCAGACTCACGTCCATTGAGTCAGTGATGCCATCCAGCCATCTCATCCTCTGTCGTCCCCTTCTCCTCCTGCCCCCAATCCCTCCCAGCATCAGAGTCTTTTCCAATGAGTCAACTCTTCGCATGAGGTGGCCAAAGTATTGGAGTTTCAGCTTTAGCATCATTCCTTCCAAAGAAATCCCAGGGCTGATCTCCTTCAGAATGGACTGGTTGGATCTCCTTGCAGTCCAAGGGACTCTCAAGAATCTTCTCTAACACCACAGTTCAAAAGCATCAGTTCTTCGGTGCTCAGCTTTCTTCACAGTCCAACTCTCACATCCATATATGACCACTGGAAAAACCATAGCCTTGACTAGACAGATCTTTGTTGGCAAAGTAATGTCTCTGCTTTTGAATATGCTATCTAGGTTGGTCATAACTTTTCTTCCAAGAAGTAAGCATCTTTTATAATTCCTAGACAGCATATTAAAAATGGCAACCCACTCCAGTATTCTTGCCTGGGAAATCCCATGGACAGAGGAGCCTGGCTGTCTACAGTCCATGGGGTCATGAAGAGATGGACATGACTGAGTGACTGCATGACAAATTTTTTTTTTACTCTAAAAGATAATGTCATGTTTTTCAAAGGTGCTTTTGTAGCTGGAGGGGTGGTTTGATGCTTTTCAAATCCAAACACGTAACGCACCTCTCAGCTCCTCCTGGAACCCCATCCCTTCACCACATGCAGGTGTCCAGTCTGCTGGCGGCCACTGGGGCTGGAACATGGTCTCCACTGTCTCTGCTTATGCTGATGGAAAGAATACATCCTCCTTTTTTTCTATATCAGCTGCAGGTTAGAAAGAAATGAATTTCCAGAGGCTACTGTAACAGGACCTCAATTATGGACTTTGCGAGGCAGTAATCTACTCATTATAGCTAAAAAAAAAAAAAAAAGTGTATCACAAGATAATGGCTGTAATTCTCTGTTCTGTATTCTTGTTGCTTATCTATTTATATACAGTAGTTTATATCACTTAATCCCATACTCCTAATTTGCCTGTCCCTTGTTCTCTCTTCCCTTTGGTAATCACTAATTTTTTCCTCCATCTGTGAGCCTATTTTGCATATACAATTGTTTGTACTATTTTTTTAGATTCCACATGTAAGTGATATCATGCAGTATTTTATTTCACTAAGCTTAATAGTCTCAGATTTATCCATGTTGCTGCGAAGGCATTGTTTCATTTTTTATGGCTGAGTGATATTCCATTGTATACATGTTAGGTTGGTGCAAAAATAATTTCAGTTTTGCATTGTTGAAATTTCACATTTGATATTGGAATACATTCTTAAATAAATGTGGTTATGTTATACATCATTTTAATGCACATTTTTTGCTTTATGTTTTTTTGCTAATGAATTATTACTTGCTAATTCTTTTATATATATATATATATATATATATATATATATATATATTAGACTATGGAAATGATAATGATGTTAGACAAAAAGAAAATTCAAGCGATTTTTTAATTCAAATTCAAAATGGGTCATAAAGCAGGGGAGACAAATCACAACATCAGCTATGCATTTGACCAAGGAACTGCTAAGAAATATACAGTGCGGTGGTGGTTCAAGAAGTTTGGCAAAGAAGATGAGAGCCTTGAAGATGAGGAGTGCAGTGGCCAGCCATTGGAAGTTGACAATGACCAACTGGAAATAATCAGTGAAGGTGGTCCTCTCACAACTACACTAGAAGTTGCTGAAGAACTCAACATCGACCGTCCTATGGTCGTTTAGCATTTGAAGCAAATTGGAAAGGTGAAAAAGCTCCATAAGTAAGTGCTGCATGAGCTGGCCACAAATCAAAAATATTGTCATTTTGCGGTGTCATCCTCTCTTATTCTATGCAACAGCAACAGACCATTTCTGGACTGGATTGTTATGTGCAACAAAAAGCAGATTTTATATGACAACCAATGGCCACCAGCTCAGTGGCTGGACCAAGAAGAAGCACCAAAGCACTTCCCAAAGCCAAGCTTACGCCAAAAGCAGTCACAGGCACTGTTTGATGGTCTGCTGTTGGCCTGATCCACTACAGCTTTCTGAATCCCAGCGAGACCATTACATCTGAGAAGTATACTCAGCAAATGGATGAGCTTCACCAAAAACTGCAAGGTCTGCAGCCAGCATTGGTCAACAGAAAGGGCCCAGTTCTTCTCCGTGACAATTCCCAACTGCACGTCGCAAATCAACGTTTCAAAAATTGAACAAATTGGGCTATAAGGCTTGCCTCATCTGCCATATTTACCTAACCTCTTGCCAACTGACCACCACTTCTTCAAGCATCTCAACACCTTTTTGTAGGGAAAATACTTTCACATTTTCCACACAGAAAATACTTTCCAAGAGTTCACTGAATCCTGAGGCATGGATTTTTTTGCTACAGGAATAAACAAATTTATTTCTTATTGGCAAAATTTGCAGATGACATGATCCTCTACATAGAAAACCCTAAAGACTCCACCAGAAAATTACTAGAACTAATCAATGATTATAGTAAAGTTGCAGGATATAAAATCAACACACAGAAATCCCTTGCATTCCTATACACTAATAATGAGAAAACAGAAAGAGAAATTAAGGAAACAATTCCATTCACCATTGCAACTGAAAGAATAAAATACTTAGGAATATATCTACCTAAAGAAACTAAAGACCTATATATAGAAAACTATAAAACACTGGTGAAAGAAATCAAAGAGGACATTAATAGATGGAGAAATATACCATGTTCATGGATTGGAAGAATCAATATAGTGAAAATGAGTATACTACCCAAAGCAATTTATAGATTCAATGCAATCCCTATCAAGCTACCAACGGTATTCTTCACAGAGCTAGAACAAATAATTTCACAATTTGTATGGAAATACAAAAAACCTCGAATAGCCAAAGCTATCTTGAGAAAGAAGAATGGAACTGGAGGAATCAACCTACCTGACTTCAGGCTCTACTACAAAGCCACAGTCATCAAGACAGTATGGTACTGGCACAAAGACAGAAATATAGATCAATGGAACAAAATAGAAAGCCCAGAGATAAATCCATGCACATATGGACACCTTATCTCTGACAAAAGAGGCAAGAATATACAATGGAGAAAAGACAATCTCTTTAACAAGTGGTGCTGGGAAAACTGGTCAACCACTTGTAAAAGAATGAAAATAGACCACTTTCTAACACCATACACAAAAATAAACTCAAAATGGATTAAAGATCTAAACGTAAGACCAGAAACTATAAAACTCCTAGAGGAGAACATAGGCAAAACACTCTCTGACATACATCACAGCAGGATCCTCTATGACCCACCTCCCAGAATATTGGAAATAAAAGCAAAAATAAACAAATGGGACCTAATTAAACTTAAAAGCTTCTGCACAACAAAGGAAACTATTAGCAAGGTGAAAAGACAGCCTTCAGAAAAATAATAGCAAATGAAGCAACTGACAAACAACTAATCTCAAAAATATACAAGCAACTCCTACACCTCAATTCCAGAAAAATAAATGACCCAATCAAAAAATGGGCCAAAGAACTAAATAGACATTTCTCCAAAGAAGACATACAGATGGCTAACAAACACATGAAAAGATGCTCAACATCACTCATTATCAGAGAAATGCAAATCAAAACCACTATGAGGTACCATTTCACGCCAGTCAGAATGGCTGAGATCCAAAAGTCTACAAGCAATAAATGCTGGAGAGGGTGTGGAGAAAAGGGAACCCTCTTACACTGTTGGTGGGAATGCAAACTAGTACAGCCACTATGGAGAACAGTATGGAGATTCCTCAAAAAACTGGAAATAGAACTGCCTTATCATCCAGCAATCCCACTGCTGGGCATACACACTGAGGAAACCAGAATTGAAAGAGACACCTGTACCCCAATGTTCATCGCAGCACTGTTTATAATAGCCAGGACATGGAAGCAACCTAGATGTCCATCAGCAGATGAATGGATAAGAAAGCTATGGTACATATACACAATGGAGTATTACTCAGAAATTAAAAAGAATTCATTTGAATCAGTTCTAATGAGATGGATGGAACTGGAGCCTATTATACAGAGTGAAGTAAGCCAGAAAGAAAAACACCAATACAGTATACTAACACATATATATGGAATTTAGAAAAATGGTAACAATAACCCTGTATACGAGACAGCAAAAGAGACACTGATGTATAGAACAGTCTTATGGACTCTGTGGGAGAGGGAGAGGGTGGGAAGATTTGGGAAAATGGCATTGAAACATTTATACTATCATGTATGAAACGAGTCGCCAGTCCAGGTTCGATGCACGATACTGGATGCTTGGGGCTGGTGCACTGGGACGACCCAGAGGGATGGTATGGGGAGGGAGGAGGGAGGAGGGTTCAGGATGGGGAACACATGTATACCTGTGGTGGATTCATTTTGATATTTGGCAAAACCAATACAATATTGTAAAGTTTAAAAATAAAATTAAATTAAATTTAAAAAAATGTGTTGATTGTAATGGCTCCTATTTTGATTAATAAAGTGTGTTTGAGCCTAGTTATAATGATTTCAAATTCAGGTTCGAAACCATAATTACTTTTGCGCCAGTGTAATACCACATCTTTATCCATTCATCTGTTGATAGGCATTTGGGTTGCTTCTGTACCTTGGCTATTGTAAATAGTGCAGCTATAAACATTGGGGTAGAATATGTCTTTTGGTTCTTCTATTTAATACATCTTCCAATGCCAAAATTTTATATTTTATATTTATAGATGATGAAATGGTGGATTTACTTGTACCCTTATGTGCAGATGGGGAAGCTGGATTTAATACATTCTAGGTCACACAGAGGAAAAGAAATGATGTCAGGATGACAACAGATATCAGTCTGTGACTAAGTTTTCCTTAGTCTGTGGTGAAATGAGACAAATAAAGAGGTTGCAATGAGTTTTTAAAAATAAAGTAAATGTTTTAAATATAAGGTTTATCTTTTATCCAGAGACTAAATTTTTGGCTTTAAAATGTCTTCTTAAAATGATATGATGGTAATGATTGGCAGCATGGTTGTGCTCAAAATTAAAAAAAAAAAACCTCCTTCCTTATCAAAATAAATAGTTTCCAACCCTCTGAATATTCCATAGAAATATACTGGAGATACAGGAGTTTACTGGGCTGTGTGCTCTTAAAACTAAATGCTCAAACTAATTAACTTACTAATTTATGGAGCAGAAGATGGTTGTCTAGCATATGAAATCAAATAACATCAAAATTGAAGGGAACACAGAGATCATCCGGTTTGTACAAACTCATTTTAGATAAGGAATCTGAGGCCTAGAAATGTTAAGTGATCTCCCCAGTGATGTGTTCTTTTATTTTTATATTTTCAAGTGGTGCTATTTATAGTATATCTGATTTGTGTGAAAGGGTATGTGATCAAACAAAACAGTGTTCTGTGGTCAGACAGGGTATTCACCACAGCCTTGAATTCTGTGCAGTAAATGAAGAGGGTTTCTGGACCCAGTTCCATCCAGAGTCCTTGGAGGCTTCCCCACACCAGCGAGCAAGTCGTGGACGGCAGCGGGGTGTCCTGCAATTCAACTCAGTTCTGACACTGTCTTACCTGGAGATAGAATAACATTCCACAGGTAAAGGGCTCAGTCCCACAAGCTTGCCCCCTACTTCAGGAGCCAGGAGCAAGTGCAAGTTGTTACCTGTGTTTCTGACTGATAGGCCATACAATCAGAGGTTCCCACACCCCCGTCCTGGGGTTCCATTAATTTGCCAGAATGGTTCACAAAACTCAGAGAAACATTTTACTTGCTAGAGTGCCAGTTTATTATAAAAAGATATTAAAGGGCATGAATCAACAGCCAGATGAAGAAATACATAAGGAGAAGTCCTGAACAAATGAGCTTCTGTGATGGATGTGTTTAGGGTCTGGCTCAGGGGACAGAGAAGTTTTCTGGTTCCCCAACATGAAAGCTCCCCCCAAAACAATCAAGAAGCTGTCCTTTTTGGGGTTTTATGGAGACTTCATTGCATTATCATGATTGACTAAATCATTGACTAAAGGCAACTGATTCAACCTCTGACCCCTCCATGTTCCCCAGAAATGAGAAACGTGGAGTGGAGATGGGGGTGGTACTGAAAGTTCCAACCCTCTAAATGCATGGTCAGTTTTCCTGGCAGCCAGTCCCATGCTTGAGTGGGATCTAAATGTCAACTTCCCTGAAGTATTTCCAGGAGCAGAAGACAAGAGACCAAATATCCCATTGCTCTTATTGCTCAGGAAATTCCAAGGGTTTGGGGAGCTGTGGATGAAGACCAAACATATATTATTCCTATAAATCACCACATTGCAGTCAACTTTAAGAAATATTTGACATCAATTCTTCTGAGCCTATACTACCATTTAAAAGTACTCATGAAATAATTGTGTTTTATTGTTCTGCACTCAAGAGAAGGATTGCAAGCGCTTACAAGACCAGGCAAAGTACTGACCTGTCAAAATGCCCTTCCTGTGCTTTCTCACCGGTATAAACGCAAAACATCCACACTACTCATTAACTCTCTGTCCCAGTAATTATGGTCAAATGGGTGGTATGACCTACTCTGTGGACTTCAAGGTTTGTTGGTGGTTCGTTTGGCTGGAATTTTCTCCCTGCCTACTCTGTGTTACAATGGGGGATCGTTAAGACCACCCTTGCCATCCAAGAGTAGCAAGTCTAGCGGAGGAATCTTGTTTGTGAAGGACTTCAAAAACCTGGTAGGGGATTACAGGCTGAAGTTGGAGGTGCCAGGGGGCCACCATTGTATGTGTTTGTGCTGAGGAATGACTCAATGAAGATGGCATTACAGGGGTTCTGGTATGGATGTACCAAGCGGATTAGATGGGGAGGAGCTTGGGGCAAGACGTGAGCAGCATGTAGTTACTGAGGACCTGCCCTGACTGAGGACCAAAGAAGGGAGGATGTGAGACTTTTCAAGGAAATAATGCTTGGAAATTGATGACTAAAGGGATTATGGCCACAAAAGAAAGAAAAGTGGGTCAAAGGTACTTCTTTTGGAATTTTAAGTGATTAAGAAATAGCATTACAACAAAGCTAGGGGTGTTGGGAAAGAAACCTTTTCCCTAAGTTGAAGGGAAGAAACTCTGGGTCCTTGTAATTCTTCTTGTTGACCTGGATCTGTCTGTACATTCAGGGTCCTATATTTCAATGAATTCATATGAAAGTCAATTAATGCTGCTAATGGTAACTTATTTTATTACTAATAGATAATTACATTATAGAGAAGCAAACACGTAATCTGCATGTAAGTTCTGGATTATCCTTTTTGATTACATCTCAAAAATTGATAAGCTCTCTTTGTTTTGGCTGAGGGAGAGGTATATGGCTGGGCAGAGTTTGTATACCTTTGTAGAATCCTGGTCTTTTTCTACATTGAGGCTGGTGCACATTTCCAGTTCTATTCTTGGACCTGAAGAGCTAGAAATCTGGATGTGGACCGGCTTGTCACACTAAAAGGGGCATGAATTGAAACAGGAGTATATCAGCAACTTTGACCATGCTCTGACTTTTGATTCAAAATTTATGGGACTTCCCTGGTGGTCCAGTGATTGGGACCCCGAGCTTCCACTGTGGCGGGCTTTGATCCCTGGTAGGGGAACTAAAGTCTTGCTTGCCACATGGTCATAAAAAAAAAAAGTGTTATTGGGCCAGAGATCAAATTTTAGGTCTGAAATATCTTTACACTGCAAAGCAAAATCCAAGCAAGTGTCTATAAGCCTAGCTCACTGATAGGAATTCGGCCCTAGCCTAGTTTGGCCATCAAACCAGAGCTGATTCTGGGTTTATTAAGCTATTTTGCAATCTGGTACCTACCCCACCCCACTGTGGACAGAGTACTGTGGACAGAGTATATAAACTTGTCTCCTACCATGCTTTCTTTTATAGAGACCCCATCACCCCAGAATAATTTTACTTATTTGTTCGTTTTATAAAACAGTAGTGTACTAGGTGGGAATCTTTAAACTGCACGTCTTTGAAGATAATGCTTGAAGCCTATGGGGCTAGAAGTTTGATGGGGCTGCGAAGTGCAGTGCTTGAAGTCACTTTAGTAAGGAAAAGTGACAAAAAGTCTAAAGAAACTAGCATCTTAGGGATGCACATCATTAGAAAGGAAATCCCCCTTCCTTGTATTTTGTTTTTCAACCAAAAAACTGTGTAACCCATGACATAATTTATTGTGGCATTTCCCATCGTCCTTTCTAAAGAATGTAAAGAGAACTAAATGGCTGCCTTTTCCAAGTGGGGATATTGTGGCAGCACTTCTGAACAATTAATATCATGTGTTTTTTTTTTTTTTTTTTGCTGACATCCATGTTATGAACTAAACCCTAGGTGTGTGGGTAGCTCGTGCTTCAGACTTGGATGGCTCTTTACTCTCTGAGAAGGGCACTTTGTACCTGCTTCTAAGAGGGGATAAACAAGATGCTTAAGCAAAAGACTGTAACACCCTGATGAACATGAGTACAAGAAGCAGATATCTAGCTCCACAATCATACAGCTGGGATAGCCGTGGGATTTACTGACAGATGGAAAAATTCTTGGGAATATCAGTTCTCACTTTGGCACTTAGAAAAATGAGTATGACTGAACAGGTGGCTGTCTATCAGTATCTCAAATTCCTCCCTGGGAGGAAGCCCTGTGGTTTTCCTCAGCTAGATTCTAGCCCTGGACTAATCTCCAGGCCTCCATTTCCTTAATTATGAATAGAGCTTTAGATCCTTCCTTTACTGGGGGTGCTGAATGGGGAGCAATTATTAATGGGTATGGGAATTCTTTCGGGGGTGATAAAACTGGTCTATATTTGATTACGGTGATGGTTGTGAAACCAAACAGGACCCCATGGAGCCTTCCCAGATACAAAAGTGCCTCTGTTTCTCGTTTGTAGGAAAAAGGTTTTAGTTTCCCAGTACTTCCCTGAGTTCCAAAGAGCAGGCACGTCTGTTACTAATTAGGAAAGTGAGGGAACACAGAGACCAAAGAAAAGCAGTTAGGCAAAAAAGGAAATGACAATCATTTGGCAATGAAATAGAGTCCTAGTTCCACCTTGAGGGATATACATAGCAATATGATACATATCCTTGTGCTGTTCTGCAGATACTAAGACCCCCCCACCACCCACCCAAGTGGAGAATGGTGACTATTTACCGATCAGAAGCACGTAGACACCAGACCAAAGTGGAAGAAAAAGGTTATCTTTTTTCCTTGAAGAACCTCACTACCAACCCATCAAAAGGAAGTCCATGAGCTGCAACCTTCACTCCAAATGCTGCCTTTAAAAACCCCTCCCTGGGGACTTCCCTGGCAGTCCAGTGACTAAGACTCTGAGCTCGCAGTGCAGGGGGCCTAGGTTCAATCCCTGGTCAGGGAACTAGATTCCGCATGCTGCAACCAAGACCTGGTGCAGCCAAATAAATTAATTAATTAAAAAAAAAACTCTCCCTGAAATTTATCTCAGGGTGTCTGGGCTTTTTGGTGCCCTACAAATAAACGCTGTACTCTCCTTCACTACAATCCAGTGTCAGCTCATTGACTTTGCTGTGCAGCAGGGGAGTGGACCAGAGTTCAGTTGTACAACTCTGTGAATATGTTAAAAAAAAAAAAAAAACAAATATTGAATTATACACTTTCAGTGAGTGAACTGAATTGTTGCTGAATGCAAATTCGTGTGTCAGATGCACCATGAGGCCAGGCAAACCAAAATTGTTCGAGTTTGGAGAAGAGAAAGGTTTATCTCAGGGCCAAGCCTGGAGAATGGGTAGCTCATGCTCAGAAAGTTCAAACACCCTGATGGTTTTCCAGGAAGAGTTTTATAGGCAAAATATTCAGGGAGGGCTGCAGGGCATGTGAATTTTTCTGATTGGTTGGTCCTGAAGTAACAGAATGGGATTTTAGGAATCCCAACCATCAGCCCTCTGTTGGTCTGAGGTCTCAGCATGTGGTTACCATCCTCCACCAAGTAGGGGTGGGGGCCTCAGTTCCTGTGGAAGAACTTGGAGATGTGTTGTATGTTGCTTGAGGAGGAACTAGGACTCTGCTTTGTTGTTCGGTCACTTAGTCATGTCTGACTCTGTAACCCCATGGACTGCAGCATGCCAGGCTTCCCTGTCCTTCACCATCTCATGGGGCTTGCTCAAACTCATGTCCACTGAGTTGGTGATGCCATCCAACCATCTCACCCTCTGCCATCCCCTTCTCCTCCTGCCTTCGATCTTTCCCAGCAGCAGGGTCTTTTCCAATGAGTCGGCTGTTTGCATCAGGTGGCCAAAGCACTGGAGCTTCAACTTCAGCATCAGTCCTTCCGATGAATATTCAGGGTTGATTTCCCTTAGGATGGACTGGTTGGATGTCCTTGCAGGCCAGGGGACTCTCAGGAGTCTTCTCCAGCACCACAGTTCAGAGGACTCTGCTTTACTGCTGCACTACTGTTTTCTTGACGACTCTTCCTTTCTTTCTGCATCCCCTCAGTTCCCTGGTTAACAACTGTTTAAATCTGCTTTTTGGTACTCAGGGAAGGTCTAGGAGGCTGAAGCCTTTTCTTTACCAACGAGAAACAGGGGACACAGAAAGTCTTTTTGTACCAGGAGGGCCCCACAGGGTCCTGCCCAGTTTCAAAATGGTACCATTACAGGCTGAATTATGGCCCCCTCAAAAGCCATTTGTTGAGATCTTAACCCTCAGCCCTTCATAATGTGACTATATTTGGAGAGAGGGTCTTTAAAGAAGTTCATTTAAAAAGAGGTTACTAGGATGAAGCCTAGTCCAATATGACCGGTGTCTATTTAAGAAGAAGAAATTAAGGCACAGACACACAGAGTAAAGACCATATGGAGATCCAGGGAGAAGACAGTCATCTGCAAGCCAAGGAGAGCAGCCTCAGAAAAAAATCAACCCTGCTACACCTTAATCTTAGACTTGTACCCTCCAGATTTGTGAGGAAGTAATCCCTATTCCTTAAGCCACCCAGTTTGTGATATTTTTGTCATGGCTGCCTACAAAGGTTACTTTTAAGTGTCAACTTGGCAGGACAGCCAGTGCCCATATATTTCAGTTCAGTTCAGTTCAGTTCTGTCACTCAGTCGTGTCCGACTCTTTGCGACCCCATGAATTGCAGCACATAGGCCTCCCTGTCCATCACCAACTCCCGGAGTTCACTCAGACTCACGTCCATCGAGTCAGTGATGCCATCCAGCCATCTCATCCTCTGTCGTCCCCTTCTCCTCCTGCCCCCAATCCCTCCCAGCATCAGGGTCTTTTCCAATGAGTCAACTCTTCGCATGAGGTGGCCAAAGTACTGGAGTTTCAGCTTTAGCATCATTCCTTTCAAAGAAATCCCAGGGCTGATCTCCTTCAGAATGGACTGGTTGGATCTCCTTGCAGTCCAAAGGACTCTCAAGCGTATTCTCCAACACCACAGTTTAAAAGCATCAATTCTTCAGTGCTCAGTTTTCTTCACAGTCCAACTTTCACATCCATACATGACCACAGGAAAAACCATAGCCTTGACTAGACAGACCTTTGTTGACAAAGTAATGTCTCTGCTTTTCAATATGCTATCTAGGTTGGTCATAACTTTCCTTCCAAGGAGCAAGTGTCTTTTAATTTCATGGCTGCAGTCACCATCTGCAGTGATTTTGGAGCCCAAAAAAATAAAATCATTTGGTCAAACATTATTTTGGACTTTTCTGTCAAAGTGTTTTTGAATGAGATGAATATTTGAATGGTGGACTTTGAGTAAAGCTGTTTACCCTCCCTAATGTGGGTGAGTCTCATCCAGTCAATCAAAGCATTAATAGAACAAAAGACTGACCTTCCTGAGCAAGGAGTTCTGCCAGAAGACTGCATTTGGGCTGCAGTTCTTCCCCAGGTCTCCAGCCTGCCGGCCTGCCCTGTCAATTTTGGACTTGCACCTCCACAATCGTGTGAGACCATTCCTTAAAATTAATCAACAAATCTCTCTCTTTCTGTCTCTCTCTCACACACACAAACACACACATGCGCGCACACACACACACCCTTTACTGTTTCACTGGAGAACCCTAACTGATATCTTGTCCTAGCAAACTAATACAAGAATACAATTAGTAATACAAACTAATGCTAATACAACAATGTAATGAATTGTAGTTCAATAAGGTTGTGTAAAAAAAATACCTAAAATATTAATAATAATTTATTGGTAGAATTTGGAGTGTTTTAGTTTTATTTTTAGTTTAACTTTTCCAGACTTATGATTTTTTGTGATTGTGTGTTATTTGTGTAATGATAATTTAACAAAAGATTTCCATTCAGCAGAAAGTTCAGAAGCAAGGTCAGATAACACAGAACCCAGAGGACATGGGAATATAGTGGGATGCATGGTAATACCACTTATCGTGAAGATTTAGATGAAGCACGAATCAGATTACATCTCCTACAGTGAGAAAATCTCAGCATACAACACAATTCGCTTATGAAAGAGATACTAAGCTTGTTCGGGAAGATGGGGAGTAAATGAATTTCGTTTTCCTATCAACTGTATTTTTCTGCCTTTTCAGTGATTTATTCAGTCAGCTAGCAAGCTTTTGCTGGGCACCAGCTACGTCCAAGGACCTCACTAAATACCAGAGATTGAAAGGCAAACAAAACAGGCTCGCTCCAATTAAGATGTTTACACTATGGTGGGGGAGATAATATGGTACAACGTGATAAGGGCTCCTATAGGGTAAGAATTGTTTGTTCGCATGGGACAGAGTGTCAGCCTGCGAGAGAAGGAGAAGAGAGGGGTTTTTTTAAATCCTCAGCACAATCGTACAAGTTTATTATGACTCCATTTTGTAGATGAATGCACTGACGCTCGGGGCTTCCCTGAAGACTCAGCAGTAAAACAATCTGCCTGCAATGCAGGAGAGGCAGGAGACACGGGTTCGAACCCTGGGTCAAGAAGATCCCCTGGAGGAGGAAATGGCAACCCACTCCAGTGTTCTTGCCTAAAAAATCTGATGGAAAGAGGAACCTGGAAGGCTATATAGTCCATGGTGTTGTGAAGAGTTGGACATGACTGAGCAACTATGCACGCATGCACACTGAGGCTCAGAGAGGTTAGATGATTCACCCAAATGTCTCAGGAAGTAAAAGACGGGGATGTGAGCACAGTCTGACCCTGAAGTCCATGTTCTTTCCACTGTATGATGTGCTGTGTCTCTGGTTTTGGCATGTGTACAAGCAAACAAGTAGGATACACTGAAATACAGTAAATTTAATTTCTACTTTGAAGTAAGGACACATGTCTATGAACGCCCTATCATTTGTCTTAGTCTGAATTACCTTGTCCTACTCTTTCACCACTTCTCATAATTGCTAATAACTGTAACAACAACAATGAACATTTATTGTTTCCTATTGTAATTGAAAGTGTGGTCTGGCTGCGCAGCTGTTCAAAAGCCAAAGCGGGACAAGGTTAGCGGAAAGGAAAGTCTGCTTTATTTTGGATGCTGGCAAACGGGGAAGGCCATCCTGTCCAAAGGCTGAGTCCCCACAACCGACGATCAGCGGCTAGAGCGTTTGTAGACAGACGGAGAGGCCTACAAGCAGAGATAGCTCAGTCAGCTCTGACAGTCATCTCGAAATTGGTCATCAGCTGTCTGCCCAGCGTCATCTCAATTGTTTTACATACAGTTAATCTTCATTTCAGGGTCGGTGTGCTTCCATTTCTTGAGGCCAGTCCTCAGAACTGTGGCAGTTTATGTCATCTGCAATCGGCCGTCGCATAGTTCACTTCTCCCTGTGCTGGTTTTGGTATCTGTAAGACAGCTCACAGGATATGGCTCAGAATATTATCTATAGCCCTTGAGAAGGAACTCAAGGTCCTTGACTATGCTTAATGACTAAACTATTATTATTTGGTCTCCTTTGACTGTTTTCCTTTGTTTCTGCATGTTCTCACTTCCTTGATTAAACTTATTTATTGGCTAAATCTTTTCAGACTGTGAAGGGCAGGCAGAGGACATGGGGGCCAAGGACCACAGGCCCCTACTCTGTTTACCTATGTGCCAGATACTATACTCGGTACTTGATAGGTTCTTTTAATCTATCCTCATAACAACCTAATATGGTAGGTTGTGGGATTATCCCTATTTTATAGAGAGAGAAACTGAGGCTTAGAGGGTTAAGTGATGTTAAGTGGCAAAGCTGGGATTTGACCCCAGATCTAGATTTAGCCATTTTGCTGCTGTGCCAAAAAACAGACAAATGGCAGATTTAAAACTCCTTGCTGGTTGCTTGCTTTTTTAAACTAGAAGATTCTGGAATGCAATTGATCTTCCAGATCACACAGGAGTGAGCAAGAATTTCTCTTCAGTTTCTGAGGAGGAGCCCCTTAAGGGAGTTTCAGCATTCATTTTTATGTTGCTCCATTCATTAGCTGTCTACGTTGGAAAGCTGGGACTCTGTGTTGCTCTAAGACACAGACAAGGCTGCTGTGATGTTTGAATTTGGGAAAAGTGAAACTATTTGTTGCTCAGTCGTGTCCAGCTCTTTGCGACCCCATAGGCGGTAGCCTGCCAGGCTCCTCTGTCCATGGAATTCTCCCAGCACGAATACTGGAGTGGGTAGCCATCCCCTTCTCCAGGAGATCTTCCCTACCTAGGGATCGAACCCAGGTCTCCTGCATTGCAGGCAGATTCTTTACCACTGAGCCACCAGGGAAAACAGAGGGCACAAAAATGGACCCTTTTGCAGATTCTGTCTGGGTAGTAGGCTCTGGTGTTCTATCTCAGTGGAGCCACGTCTATGCTCCCCACAAAAGAAGCTTTGGCACTTAGATGGGAGAAACATGCCTGACCTTCAGGGGTGGGAACAGGGGACGCGATAAGCCCCTGCTCCAGGAAGCGCTGGAACATGGGCTGCGGCAGCAGCTGTGAAACCTCAGAGCTCTGGTCCTGCTGAAGGGCACTCTGTTTTGCTGTAGGGATGGCAAGGGGGCCTCTGCGATCCTCCCCCGCCACCTCCCCAAGTTGATCAGATTATCTGTGGACCATCACAGTCCGATGCCCTCCACCAGGCTGCAAGCAGGTCAGAGGCTGAGTCTTATTGACTGCATTCATCACCAGACACCCCTGCCACAACTCCCCTCCCCCCAGTCTCCTCCCAAAACCCCACTCCACTCCTCTGGACCTGCAGGCAGAGAACTGAAGAATTTGTAGGATGATCTAGCCCACACAGCAGGGAGACAGAAGCACAGAAGGGCAGATGGGACGGTGCAGGCCCCTGCAGGCTTGGCCCAGATCTGCAAGCTGGGTACAGCCTGTGACCGTCGTGGGCACTGGGAGTTCTGGATAGTGGTGGCTCCGCCCACCAAGGGACAGGGAGGTTGTGGCTCCCAGGAAGAGCGACGCCTATGGTGGCAATGCCGGTGGGGGTGGGCAGTCATCATAGCCAGAAAAAATCAGCGCTCAGCCTCACGGCATGAAAGACCAAGGACCACGGGGTCCTGCTCTGTTTACCTATGTGCCAGATACTATACTCGGTCCTTAAGATAGGTTCTTTTAATCTATCCTCATCTATGCTACCTGAGACAGGGACAGGTACCTGAGACAGCATCTATGCTAGGGGGCCAGGAACGTGTGCTGAGCGGCTCAAATTGGCTGTTAGGCAACAGTTTGGGCCAGCACAGGACAGATTAGGATCTGAAAGCTCTGTTTGCTTATGACCCAGGGGCTTCCCTGGTGGCTCAGATGGCAAACTGTCTGCCTGTAATGCGGAAGACCCCGGTTCGATCCCAGGGTCCGGAATATCTCCTGGAGAAGGGGATATTCTCCTTCTCCAGTAGTAGATATTCTCCAACCCACTCCAGTACTCTTGCCTGGAAAATTCCATGGATGGAGGAACCTGGTAGACTACAGTCCTTGGGGTCACAAAGAGTTGGACATGACTGAGCGACTTTACTTTCTTTCTTTCTCAGGCGCTTCCTGCTTTGTAGGATCTGTTTGGGACATGATTTAGAGACCTTAGGGTCTATTTTATACCAGCCAGATTAAAGGTTATCAAGCAGTCCTGGTAAACAGAATGATTTATTCTTAAAAAAAAAGAGCATTTACTGAAGCTGATTAACCTTTGAAAGCCTGCTCTCATCCTTCATTTTCACAAAATTTAAATGAGGGGTTGCAATGGTCAATGTCATATACACATACAGACATAGTGTTTGTTGAGTAAATCCACAAACACACGTACAAATCAGGTCGATTCAACAAATATTTGCTAGTTGGTTATAAGTGCCTTTATGATGATTAGAGTCTAGATTAGAGTCTAGTGGCTTAATTTTCTCCCTGTGACACAGTAAGAAATACATTTTATGTTGTGGCCACACACACACACAAAAGTGGGAATAAAAAGTTTCACCAGTTTTTATCTTACTTGATGAAATGCATCCTGATATTTTCTATTTTGCTTTCTTCTATCCTACTTCTTTCTATAAAAGCTGATTAAGACCCACTGAACTGATTTCATGACCTGTTAATGAGTCACAATCTGCAGGTTAAAAATACTAGTTGATATAAGAAGTCACGGAATTTTAAATTTCATCCATATTTAGCTAAAAGTTGAGGGGATGAATTCAGAAGCTGGAGATCACAAGCAGCTGGCCGCTCAGTTGCTAGCGCTGTGTACTGCTGTACATCAGGAGAGCCAAGTGACCGGAGGGAAAAAAGGGAGTGATTTCCCATTGACCTTGAAGGAAACTGGGAATTCAAATTTGCCCTTTGGTTATCTTCCTATGAACCAGAGATCGTCAAGATAGGCAAAGACAAATGAATCTATCATCACTGAAAACACAAAGAGTTTCCCCAACTAATAGGACTTTATTAAAGAGCTTATGACAGGGACTTCCCTGGCGATCCTGTGGCTAAGAGTGCTGGATGAGTACAGGGGGCCCAGGTTTGATGCCTGGTTAGGGAACAAGATCTCTTATGCTTCAACTAAAAAAATCCTGTGTGCTTCAACTAAGACACGATACAACCAAAAAAAAAAAAGGAGTTTTGACATATGCCATTGTTAATTAAGGGAAGACACATCTGAGGAATCCTTGAAGATACAATCAACTCAGAAAATGCTAGTTCTGGAAAAGGTCTCTGATGTTAATGACTCAGATTCTTAAATTCTGACTCTATTTCATCAGGAACTGATGACTCTGCCCTTTCTGTCCTCCACCCTTATAATTCTCTGGTAGACGTATGACACCCAATTTCTTATATGTTATTGGCTTATAAATCTGTCTCTTCTACATTATAAACTGCTTGTAGACCAAAAACATGGTTTCTTCTCCATTTTTATATTCCCAGAATGAGACACAAAAAAAGAGCTTTGTCAATGTTTGTAGAAAGATTAAATGATACTGGTTCAAATTGGTTTGAACGGTATTAACAGGAAAAGTACAGAGAGCTAACTTATCCAGGAAAAAAAAAGCCGCAAAAAAGAAAAAGTAGACTTTATGAAAATGATTTTATTTATTTAAAAAAAACTTATCAAGTATAGCTGATTTACAATGCTATGTTAATTTTTACTATACAGCAAAATGACTCAATTATTTATATATATATGTATATATATACATATATATATATATCCTTTTTCTATTCTTTTCCATTATGGTTTACCACACGGTATTGAATATAATTCCCTGTGCTCTATAGCAGGACCTCGTTGTTTATCCATCCTGTATATAATAGTTTGCATCTACTAATCCCAAACTCCCAGTCCTTCCCTCCCCATCCCACTTCCCCCTTGGCAATCACAGGTCTGTTCTCTTTATCTGTGAGTCTGCTTCTGTTTCATAGATATGTTTGGTAGTTATAGTTTTAACTTTTTGAGGACCCTCCATACTTTTTGGTAGCCCTTAAGTCTTAAGGGCTTAAGTCTTAAGCCCTTAAGCAGATAAAAATCGAGAATTCTTCATTCCTCTTTCCTTTAAAACAATCAACTTCCAATTAACTAATTTAAAAATCTCCTTGATTTCAGAAACACATATTCTGAGGTTTATTTACCCTCTGGCTACAATGTTCCCATGTTTCAGAGCATGTCTCCTGAATGTGCCCTGGGGCTTCCATATTTGGAACTGCTCCTAGTTGACAAAGCCTATATTGATGGCAGTTGTAAAATCATCGTGGGTTAGAGACACCCTGCTCTGTTCCACATTCAGCAAGTGGTGCTTCTTTTGAGTTTTACGTCCTTAAGGTGGAAGAGGATTGATGCCTGGATGTGGAGGGAGGAAAAACAGATCACAGAGACCTTTAGCGAAGATCTTCCTAGAAAGATACGCGTTTCCATTCAGTATTCTGAATTTGCTGGCCTAAACTATATTAGCAAAATTAAACTGCATTATATAGTCACCACATGAAGAAAAACGGCTCCTCCACCAGGCCCTTGGTGTGCGGCAACAGCAAGAAGATGGAAGGACTACTCTCGAGGCCAGTGATTGGGCAGATTCAGGATGGATTTCACAAAAGCTCGGGTGGGATCAATACCGAAATAATTGTGACAGATCAAATGCCACGGGACAGAGCCAATGCCATTGGTAAAAACTATGCTAAGGCCCAGCCCACTAACTCCTCCAGCACACCATCTCTTTTTTAAATTTTTATTTTATATTGGAGTACAGCTGATTAATAATGTGACAGTTCCAGGCGGACAGCAAAGGGACTCAGCCATACATATGCATGTATCCATTATTCCCCAAACTCCTCTCCCATTCAGGCTGTCACATAACATTCAGCAGAGTTCCCTCTGCTATACAGTAGGTCTATGTTCGTTATCCACTTTAAACATAGCGCATGAAGGGCACCATCTTGAGAAGCACTCTAACTCATGTGCTTAGATGACCATCTGTGCTATGTGCCTAGTGTTTCCTACAATGAGGGAGTGGTGTGCCTTAGCAATACATAGAAAACGCTGCTTATAAAATTGGCTGCATCCAGTTCTATTCCACAACACATTTTCATCACCAGGAAAGAGAAGATCTTGCGATTGTTGCCCAGTTTGAAGAGGCTCACCAGGGTGATTCTTTATTAGAAGCCATTCAATAGTAGCCCCTAGACCTTCACCCAGTAGCCATCTCTTACACCATAAATAGAAAGCCTATTTTGTCCTAACCAATTTACTCCCTCCCTGCCCCACAGAGGAAATTAGTGCTGAACAAAATGTTTGTTTACTTAATCTGTTGTTGCATTTAATTAGCCGTTAGGGGAAAAAAACACATTTTTTATTTTCTAGCAAGCTAACTTCTTACAATTCCTATTTTGCTTCTGTAGAATTAAATTCAAGAGCTGGGAATGCCTTAGATCAATGTTTGCTTTTGTTAAAAAGAAAGCCTAAAAATGTGCTGAAGATTGTAAAGAATCAGATAAATAAAGGAATCATTTGCTAAAACTCTGGTCTACAGGACTGACCCCCTAAATCCTTATGTTGAAACTTAGTTCCCAGTGTGATGGTATTTGGAGGTCTGGCCTTTGCAAGGTGACCAGGTCGAGAGAGCAGAACCCTCAGGAAAGGGGTTGGTGCCCTTACACAGGAGAACTGAGAGAGAACTTGCTTCTGTGTGAAAACACAGCAAGAAGACAGCCAGCCGTCTGCCAACCAGGAGGCCAGCCCTCACCAGCCACTGCCGCCGGCACCTTGGGCTTCACTGCCTCCTGTGAACTCTGAGAACCGTGAGAAGTACAGGTGTCTGTTGTTAAGCCACCCGGTCAGTGGTATCTGTTATAGCAGCCTGAGTGGACTAAGACACACACCCGTGTAAAGCACTGCACTGGGTCCCGAAGGTTTGGAGTGAGGTCTGCAAAGACTGGAACACAAGCCTTGCTTTCCACGGGCACCCGACCCCAGGTTGGGGAGACAGGTTCCTAGGTAATAATTTGGATACAAATAGGCTGGTGTTAGTCTTGTAATAACCTATAATGAAAAAAATCTGAAAAAGAATATTCTTTTTCAGATTCTGTATATATATATATATATATACTATACATATACTACATATATTTACTATATACTATATAGATGGTATGTGTATGTGCTAAGTTGCTTCAGTTGTGTCCGACTCTTTGTGACAGAGAAGACTTGTGGGCTATAGTCCATAGGATTCTCCAGGCAAGAATACTGGAGTGGGTTGCCATGCCCTCCTCCAGGGGATCTTCCCAACCCAGGGACTGAACCTCTCTCCTGTCTTCTGTCTCCTGCATTGGCAGTTTGGGTTCTTTACCACTAGCGCCACCTGGAAAGCCCATATATATAGTATAGAACTCAGATCTTGCAAGCTGTGGCATGGCCAAAAAGAACCCCAAACAAACAAAACCGTATACTTCAATTAAAAATAAAAATTTTTTTCAGGGAAAAGGAAAGACTTATTACTTACAAAAAGACTGAAGCTGGAAAAGATTGAAGGCAAAAAGAGAAGGGGGTGGCAGAAGATGAGATGGTTAGATAGCATCATCGACCCAATGGACACGAACGTGAGCAAACTCCAGGAGATGGTGAAGGACACGCAAGCCTGGCGTGCTGCAGTCCACGGGGGCACAAGAGTCAGACACGACTGAGTAACTGAACAACAAGTAAGGAGAAGACCAAGGTCTGTCCCAAGGCAGTATCTCAAAAAAAATTAAAATTACTTTTTAAAAAGTTGGCTGGTGATAAAGGCCATTGCAGGAATGCAAGTGCGTGGGGAGAAGCTGACCAGGCTCTTAGGCCTGGGAAGGACGTTCAAGGTGGGGACTGAACAAGGCCTGGAAGAAGTGGTTAAACGAAGGATGGTTACCGGGAGGGTAACCTGGGCGTGATAAATAGACACCGAGTGTAAACACTTGGGGGGAGTGACTGAGATAAGCGTGAGTGTGTCAGTGAACTGAGAGAAGGGCAGCAGACAGGAGGAAAAGGCCACGTGGGGAGCTCGGGCAGCCAGGGGATGCCGTCTGCCTTCGCTCACCCCTGCCAGTGAGCGGCTCCTAGAATTTTGTCCTACTGTGTAAGTTGGCCTTACTTCAGTCCTGGCCCGAAATGCACAGGAAAAATCATCCTCATGGACGTTGGATGGAAGAGCCCGTAGCCTGCCAGCCTGTGACCTCTTAGAGGGTGGGGATCATGTCTTTTTCTTTATATATTTATCTTCATCTTCCCTATACCCTCGTGTTGAGCAGAGAGCCTGGCACAGAGGAGACTCTCAATAAATGTTTATTGAATGAACAAATATTTGTTTAATGACACAGTCGGGGGACACCCGGGGCAGATGTGGCCAGCAAATAAATACTGGGCTCTAAATAACGTCTCCAAACAGAAATTCAGCGAAGTAGAAAGAGTATTTGTTACGTTAATGGGTTGAGGGAAGACCTTGCCCTGGAGTTCAGTATTTAAAACTTACTTTCTAACGTGTAGAATGTGTGTAACTTGTAATCAAAATTGAGGTCTGATACCCTTAACACCGGAACAAATGCGTGATTCACGATACAAAACTCCCAAGTAGAAAATGTTCTGTAAAAGTTATCACATTCAGTGTGCCCTCCTCCTACATCCCGGAGAGACTTTTAAAAGAAATACAAATAGTTCTTTCTTAAAAAAAAAAAAAAGAAATGTCACTTCATCGTTAGAGTTGGGGTTGCTATGTTACTTAATGATATTCAATGTCACTTCTGCTCATCCAAAAACAATCATTCTTTTCCTTCTCTCTCTTTTTCTTTTTGGAATTATGTATCCGAAGCCTAAATAAATATTCATTTGAGAAGAATGAACTCTTAGCACAAAATTTGTAATAATGAATTCAGTTTTTTTTTTTTCCATGCTAACGAAGTTTTAAATTCAGGAACAAATAGAGAGGAACAATTAGAATTCTCTTTTCTCCAGAGATCAAAGGGAGAAAGACAGCTCATCTGATTCTTCTACGCCCACTTTGTACTATAAAGTGAAATGACATACAATTATCGGCTTTCTACCAGGTCTCTTGGTTTTAAATGACAGGCAACTCAGGAAGCGCTGAATTTACACCCAACAAGAACTGAATTAATAAAGTGAGATTAATGATGCTCTTGTTCTATGATTAAATGTATTTGTGGTCTAACAGATACATGAGTTTAGTCTCTGTTTTCAGAGGCATGAAGTGAGAGGTGAAAATGCCCTAAAAGGTGCAGAGGATTCTGTCTTCCCTTTCCTCCACCAGCTTCCTACCCATTCCCACTTCTCAGCCCCACTGCTACAAGAGACAACCCAAAACACTGGGGGCAAAGTGATACATTTATGCGCTTGACAAGGATAACCAGGGTGGAATGCTGAATTTTATCAAAAAAATTCACCACATGAAGCAAATCAGTTAAGTAGATTGCATATGCCAAATTTAGATGGAACAGGAGTTTGCATATTAGCTAAATCTTTGTATTGGGCTTTGTTCTCTTTTTTACTATGTATTTCTCAAGTTACCTTAAATATTTATAAACTGAACTTCTTTTACTAAAAAAAAGTTTTAACAACAATATTTACAAACTAAAAAAAAAACCGTAGTTTATTTTTTAAATGTATTCTATGGGAGGATGTGCACAGCAATTAAAAAATGTTTCTTAGATATTTTTATGCTCAAAAGTGCAAGAATTAAAAAAGATCTGTAAGGACTTCCCTGGTGCTCCACTGACTAAGACTCTAGCACTCAATGCTGGGGGCTCCGGTTGCATCCCTGGTCAGGGAGTTAGGACTGCAGCTGAGGATCCCATGTATGCAACTCAGACCCAGTGTAGCCAAATAAATAAACAAACATTTTTTTTTAATAAATAAAAAATTTAAAAGACCTGTAACTTTCTATTCTGATTACCCCTGTTGATTTTTTTTTATTTTTTTTTAAATTGAAAGCAATAAATACATTTGGTAAGAAAAGTTCAAACTACACAGAAAGGTATACATTTGAACTAAAAGCTTCCTTCTTCCTGCAGTTACTGTCCTCCAAAAAGACTCTGGTTAATGATTTCTTGAGTGTCTTGGAAGAAAAAAAGGGCTGTATCAGATTTCTTTTAAAAATTTTACAACATTGAGTTATAATATATTCTCCTCTGAACCTTGCTTTTTTTTACTTAGTAATATATATTGAACATTTCTTTATATCAGCACATACAGATCTACAGCAGCCAGGACTTGAAAAGGTCAGTTTTCATTCCAATTCCAAAGAAAGGCAATGCCAAAGAATGCTCAAACTTCTGCACAATTGCACTCATCTCACATGATAGCAAAGTAATGCTCAAAATTCTCCAAGCCAGACTTCAACAGTATGTGAACCGTGAACTTCCAGATGTTCAATTTGGTTTTAGAAAAGGCAGAGGAACCAGAGATCACATTGCCAACATCTGTTGGATCATCGAAAAAGCAAGAGAGTTCCAGAAAAACATCTATATCTGCTTTATCGACTATGCCAAAGCCTTTGACTGTGTGGATCACCACAAACTGTGGAAAATTCTTAAAGAGATGAGAATACCAGACCACCTGACCTGCCTCTAGAGAAATCTGTATGCAGGTCAGGAAGCAACAGTTAGAACTGGACATGGAACAACAGACTGGTTCCAAATCGGGAGAGGAGTACATCAAGGCTATATATTATCACTCTGCTTATTTAACTTATAGGCAGAGTATATCATGAGAAACACTGGGCTGAATGAAGCACAAGCTGGAATCAAGATTGCTAGGAGAAATATCAATTACCTGATATGCAGATGACACTACCCTTATGGCAGAAAGTGAAGAAGAACTAAAGAGCCCCTTGGTGAAAGTGAAAGAGGAGAGTGGAAAAGTTGACTTAAAGCTCAACATTCAGAAAACGAAGATCATGGCATCTAGTCCCACCACTTCATGGGAAATAGATGGGGAAACAGTGGAAACAGTGACAGACTTTATTTTGGGGGGCTCCAAAATCACTGCAGATGGTGATTGCAGCCATGAAATTAAAAGACACTTACTCCTGGGAAGAAAAGTTATGACCAACTTAGACAGCATATTAAAAAGCAGAGACATTACTTTGCCAACAAAGGTCCGTCTAGTCAAGGCTATGGTTTTTCCAGCAGTCATGTATGGATGTGAAAATTGGACTATAACAAAAGTTGAGCGCCAAAGAATTGATGCTTTTGAACTGTGGTGTTGGAGAAGAGTCTTGAGAGTCCCTTGGACTGCAAGGAGATCCAACCAGTCCATCTTAAAGGAAATCAGTCCTGAATATTCATTGGAAGGACTGGTACTGAAGCTGAAACTCCAATACTTTGGCCACCTCATGCATAGAACTGACTCATTGGAAAAGACACTGATGCTGGGAAAGATTGAAGGCCGGAGGAGAAGGGGACGACAGAGGATTAGATGGTTGGATGGCATCACCGACTCAGTGGACATGAGTTTGAGTAAACTCCCAGAGTTGGTGATGGACAGGGAGGCCTGGTGTGCTGCAGTCCATGGGTTGCAAAGGGTCGGACACGACTGATCGACTGAACTGAACTGAACTGATAAATCTCCATTTTTTTTTTTTTCCTGTAAGGCTCCCTAGAATTCCATTATATAAATGTGCCCCAAATTTTTATTTAAACTGTCCCCTACCGATGGACATCGCAACAATCCTTTTGTTATTACAAAACCAGTTTCTCTCAGCACTTTCTAACGTGTATCCTGATGTTGTCCTTCGTATGTATTTATAAGGTAACCAGGGTTAATGTGGGCTTCCCAGGTGGTGCTACTGGCAAAGAACCTTCCTGGCAACGCAGGAGACATAAGAGACCCGGGTTTGATCCCTGGATCAGGAAGATCCCCTGGAGGAGGGCATGGCAACCCACTCCAGTATTCTTGCCTGGAGAATCCCCATGGGCAGAGGAGCCTGACAGGCTACAGTCCATGGAATCACAAAGAGTCGGACACGACTGAAGCCACTGAGCATGCACGCAGGCAGGGCTAATGTATACAATTGTACAGGTTGTACACTACACAAAGTGACTCCTTTATATGGGCACCAATCACTTTGTAGACGTCATAACTTTAGTTTTTTAATTTTTCATTTTATTAAAATTTTTTTATTGGTGTATAGTTGATTTACAATGTTGTGTTAGTTTCAGGTGGATGTCACACCTGTAAATACTTATTATGATAATTTTCTGGCAGATAAACATAAAATGCTTTGAGGAAGAAATTCTTTTTTTCTAATTTACAAAAAAATCATCTCTGCCCTGGGTGAACAACGATCAACAGAATTGCTGAATCAAAGGGCACATGAGGGCTTCCCTGGTTGCTCAGTGGTAAAGAATCTGCCTGCCAGTGCAGGGGACACGGGTTTGATCCCTGGTCTGGGAAAAATCTCCCATGCCTCAGAGCAACTAAGACTGTGGGCCGTAACAGTTGAGCCTGCACTCTAGAGCCTGGGAGCCGCAACTACTGAAGCCCGCTTGCCCTAGGGCCCGTGCTCCGCAACAAGAGCAGCCACAGCAATGGGCCGCTAACTAGGGAGTAGCCCCTGCTCCCCACAACTAGAGAAGGCCCGAGTGCAGCAATGAAGACCCAGCACAGCCAAAAAAAGTGGGGGGGCACAAGGACTTTTAGTCGATATTGTCAACTTTCCCTCCCAAACTTAAGAGCTACAAAAAAAGAAGTCCTAGTGGGTGAAACTGGGTGATTTGCTTGTTGCTTCCTTTTCCCTTCCTTCCAGGGGACCATCTAATGTATCGTTTCTCAAAGGAATAGAGACCAGCAGGAAAGAGAAGCAGCTGCTCTAGAACCTAAAGCTACAGACTTGATTCCTAAACAGATGTGTGTTGATCAGATTGACTTCTTTTGTTCTTTTCTGGAGCGATTAAATGAACAATATCAGGAAAGGTGCAGGAATACTGTGATGGAGCTATGGTGGGAGGTTGGTGTTGTGGGATTAAAGATGGAGTTGTTGAAACACATCTGTTGTGGGCTATTACAAAGAGTGCTCTACTCTACTACTGTAATTTTCTCCAGTCTCTCAAGGAAGAGTCAACTGTCCCAGTCATAGTCTGGATCTCTTTCTTTCTGCTTTTCTTTCTTTCTTTTTTTTTAATTTTTGACCCCATTCTGTGACATGTGGCATCTTCATTCCCCCGACCAGTATCACCAGTATTGAACTTGCAGTGGCAGGCAGAGTCTTAACCCCTGGGCTGCCGGGAAAGTCCCACAGCCTGGGTTTCTAATCCAGCCCACATTATAGAGCACTTCTGAATGTGGATGTATGGTTCTGTTGGTCAAACTGTGACTGAGGTCTTTCTCATTGTCATCAAATGCCTACACACTTGTCATCGGGAATTCTATCGGATTCTACTGTAAATGCAACACAGAAGGGAAAGTAAACACAATCCTAACACCAAGTCGTTGAGGAGGAAGGAGCCTGGGAAGCAATGCCCACAGCAAACTGAAGACAGGGACCAGGGAGGTGTGGGAGGGGAGCAGAAACCAAGGTGAGAAAGGCCAAGGGTGAGAGAAGGGAAGATCTCAGAGTGCGAACGGCCCGTAGAGGTGAGTGGCCGAACCCTCCAACGACTCTGGCTGCTCAAAGCAGGAGAGGAAGCCCGGTCCCATCAACCAGCTTGGCGTCTTTGGGCAAGACCCCTATTCACTCTGCCAGCCTCTCAGCCTCCCTGCTGTCGAAGAGGCCTGAGAATGATCCCCTTCCTAGGACTGCGGGAGACAACAGGGCAAAGAGCATGAGAATGCCTGAGGATGTGAAGAGCAGGGAGAATGTGACCTGTGGTCGTGTTGGTAGGCTTGATCTGACTCTCGGGCTATCTTTTGTTTCAATTCTCTGCGGCAGTGAGGCTCCTGGGGCTCTCTCTCTGGGCGCTGGCAGAAACAGGAAACGAACAAAAAATTTTTCAAAGTTTGCAAAATAGTATGGCCTGTAATGAATCTCTAGCAACTGTCAGGGACAGATAGCCTAAAAATGCCTTATTATGCATTTCCCACTCGTGATAAAATGCCAATCTGCCCTATGTTTCATCTTCAAGGACAAGAACGCAACTGACGGCCAGCCCCGAGCTTGCTTAAAGGACTTCGATGTTCCTGGGAGTAATCACTTCGTCTTTCACCAGGATGAGTTACGAGGAGGAGGCCTCATCACCCAGCTCAGGTAAGACAGCACGGAGTATTTTCTGGATTCAACCGATTCTATTCAACACTGTTGCTCAACACAGTTCATCGATTGCTATAGATTGAACCAGTTGGGCTCGGAAATGTTTACATATTTTTACAATTATTTTTGCAAGTAAGGGGTTCTGGTGATGCTGTGGGGGTACTGGTGATGGTGTGGGTAATTAATGTCTCAGATAGGAAAGATGTTTCAACTCAAACTTCTTAAAAAAGAAAAAAGAAGAAGAATCAGCCTGCTAATGCAGAAGACTTGGGTTCAATAGCTGGGTCTGGAGGATCCCCTGAAGAAGGAAATGGCAACCCGCTCCAGTATTCTTGCCTGGGAAATCCCATGCATAGACACAAGAGACTGTCCATGGAGTCATAAACAAACAAACAAACAAACAAAAGCTTGAACTTCTTCTCTTTTTTACTTTTATTTGCACTTACTTTATGCTGAATTTATTCCTGCAACACAAGGTTTTGCTTCTTCAGTTTCTTCTGGGGCATCGTTTTCCTCTGTGCAGCCATCTGCCCTTTTTCAGTAAGGCTCACTGGACAGTGGCAGGAGTTCGTGGGGGTTAATCCAACCATGAGTTCTGTAAACCCAGAGGCACACCCTGGGGCTTTGCTCACCTGGATGAGCTCAATGCCCAGTGAGAAGTGACATCAGATTAGTTCAGGATCACCCTCAGCACATTAAAGCATTTGCGGCAAACGCGCAGCACTCTTTAGGGTTCACCAACCCTGTGCCAGCCCTCTCGGCCTGGGCGTTCAGCCACTGGGACGACAGAGGGGCACACGTTGCTTCTGCAAAGTGACATCTTTCAGAGACTTGCCGGCTTTTCAGATACACACACTTCAATGGTCCGGGCAGTGAACATGAAGGTTTGAACCTCTCGATTTGCATGACTTAGTGGGTTTTCTGGGTTGAGTAGCAAACTGTTTTCTGAGATCATCTCAGGCTACTTAACAGAAAAGTTGGAACATATTCTTGCTTTCAGTACTGACAATGACTGTCAAGTGATATAGTCAGGAAAACAGACCGCAGGGCAGCCAGATGGTGGGCTGGACAAGGAAACGGCTGAGAGCAGCTTCTTGCTCATAGCTGGTAGAACTGGAGAGACTTCGTAGGTAGGCTCCTGCCTCCCTGTATTCTACCCTCTGTGCCTGAGGGTATTTGAAGAGGGATAAGCCCTGTGTTTCTCCTTGTGCTATCTACTGTATTCAAAGATTTGAAACAAAAAGACTGTTGCTTTTATATTAAAATAAACCAGATATGTAGCAGAAAGTGAAGAGTGAAAATCACTCAGTTGTGTCCAACACTTTGTGACCCCATGGACTCCACAGTCCATGGCATTCTCCAGGCCAGTATACTGGATTGGGTAGCCTTTCCCTTCTCCAGGGGATCTTCCCAACCCAGGGATCAAACCCAGGTCTCCCACATTGTGGGTGGATTCTTTACCAGCTGAGCCACAAGGGAAGCCAATGGGAGGCAAATGGTGGAGGGTGATGGTGGAGAAGAGTTTCCCAAGGGATTCCTGCTTGTGGTGGCAGCTCTGGGCTTCCACTGGTGTGGGGTGGGGATGAGGGGGTCTTGTGGAAGAATCTGGGGAGCACAAGGTTCCCTGACTCATCCAGGGTCCTCCAGCTGGGACCCTGCACCCTGAGCACCTTAGCCTTTCTTCTCTGCCTCTCCCAGCTAAACTGCTTCTGGTAAGCCCAGGTGCTGAGGTGCATTCTTTCACGACGGCTAGCCTGAGGGAACTGCTCTTTGTCACCTCCTGTCCTGGGCCCTCACCAATGTCTACAGACACAAAAGACCATGTCTTCCCTCTGCGGTCTCCAGAGGGCACAGTGCCACCTGGGAGCGCTCTGCCTTGTTGAAACTATGAGCTCCATAAGCAACTGAAGAACAAGGAAAGAATGAATGAGGAACTGGCATTCCTAATTTGTGGCTGAGCAGGCAGCTGATTTGGAGAAGGCAATGGCACCCCACTCCAGTACTCTTGCCTGGAGAATCCCATGGATGCAGGAGCCTGGTAGGCTCCAGTCCATGGGGTCGCTAAGAGTCGGGCACGATTGAGCGACTTCACTTTCACTTTTCACTTTCATGCATTGGAGAGGGAAATGGCAACCCACTCCAGTGTTCTTGCCTGGAGAATCCCAGGGACAGAGGAGCCTGGTGGGCGGCTGTCTATGGGGTCGCACAGAGTCAGAACGACTGAGTGACTTAGCAGCAGCAGCAGCAGCAGGCAGCTGATTAGATTTCTTTTTAGAAGTGAAAATGAAGGGAGAGTTTGGCTTGACCTGGACGTATTTCTGGAAAAAAGACGAGAGGGAAGAAACTCAAAACTTGCCGTCCCTTTTAGGCAAGTTTCCTGCTGGGACCACACACAAGTACAGAAGGAGGGTCTTCTGAACATCCTGACCCTAAAGAGGAAACCGTGTTGATCACTGCCAGGCATTTGTCCTCATGTGCCAAGTCTAAGTCGACAGTGAATTGCTGACCAATTTAGTTCTGCCTGTCGTCGTTTTCATCAGTAACAGCAGACTCAGTAATTACCCTCTTTGATTTTTCCAGAGGCATCAGCCCCTGAACTTCCGACAATAAGGAAATATTAATTGAGCGAGTGAACATAGAGTTGTTAAACAATAAAATAATTACAGTATGTGAAGGATATTGTGTCATAAGTACATCAATCTGTTGCAATCGAATTATCAAAGAGGCTTCTCATTCCCAGAAGAGCTGTGCGGTGTCCCAAAGCCATGTTAGGTGAACCTTTGTTCCCTGGGCATTGTGTCCTGGTCTGGACGCTTCCCAGGTTTGTGCTGTGTCTGGGACTCTCTGGGGTCGTTAGCTGTGTCCATGCTCTTTGTGGGAAGTGTTGAACAGAGCAGAATTTGGATCAGCAAGGCTCCTGAGTACCAATTCTGGTTGTGCCCAGATTTTCTCTGTGACTTGAAACCAAACAGGGAGACTTGTCTGCCCTTTTGTTTTCCCGTCTGGCAAATGAGGAGCACGTTAGTTCTCTGCCAAATGTCTCAACACCTGAATACAAAGAAACTTTAGACCTGAGCGGTTATTAATAGTCTATCTGTTGTATTTCCGTCCATGGGGGTGGGGGGGGGCAGGTATATTTCGGTCCTGAATCACCCGTGAGACTTGGCAGAGAATCCTGACACTTGCAGCATAGATTTTATTTCTTCAGCTGCTTCTGTGGCCTGGTTTAATTTTATCTGCTTTTTGGTCATCCTAAACACTGCATAGATTAGTTCAGTACAAGGCTATGACCTCCCCAATCTTATTCCCACTCTAGGCAGATAATCCAACTCTGGTGTTCCTGAGAAGAGAGAGGCCGATTTGGATGAATTGAACTTGCTCATTCTTCTCATTTTCACATTGATGTATCTCCATCTCTGCGGTTGTCTCCCAGTTTCAGATAAAAAAATGAGGAGTGGGGATCTGGGGGGGGTCCTCTCTCCCTCCCCCGCACAGCTAGCTCTCTCCCCTGTCCCCTTGCTCCCTCCCTTCAGCTGCTCCTATCTCACTATTCACTGCTTGCACTACCCACCTCTTAGGTCTCCTTTGCAACTGTTTTGAAACACTTCCAAGCTGTATTCTATTTTAAAATCACACAGCAACACCGGAGTGCCTTTCTTGATCTTGTTGTCTCCTCTAGTCTCTTTATTGCCTTCCTTTTGCAGTAAGATGCCTTCATTCTCTCTCTCCACATAGTTCCCCAGCTCTGTAGTCTAGCTTCTTTTCCCCATTGAAACTGCATTTTCAGAGGTCACCTGGGTGCCCGTGTATGCCCAGAGAGGGTTTTGTTTTAGCCTCATTCTTATTTTTTCAAGGCATCTGTTTTCTCTCCCTCTGCTTTGTCTTCCAAACTTCCACTCTGATTTACTTCAGTTTATATTTGTCCACTTGTCTCCCAGTTAGATCTCCCAAACTTTTCCACTGCCCAGTTATTGTGGCTAACGGGCTAAGCTCTGACATGAGCCCACCTGTGGTTGAATTATAACTCTGCCACTAATTAACCATGTGACCTTGAGCAAGGTCATCTCTGTGCCTCAATTTCCCCATGAAAATGAGGATCATAATTAAGAGTACTAACCTAAGAATCAAACAAGATAGTCTACACACTATCTACCCCAATGTTTGGCACTCAGAAATATTCAATAAACATTACCTGTTAGCATAACCATAAGCTCCTAGAACTTAAAAAATAGAACTTTTTCCTTTTTCTCACACATTGCCCAAGTTACCCAACACACACCCAGACAGTAAATAATTATCAACAAATAGATTTATGCACTTGGGTGGAGAATCCAGAGAAGAAAGAATGATGGAAGGGAGGCTCTTTAATTGCGCGAGTATTTTTTATACACAGGCTTTTTTGTTTGGCTTGGTTTTCCCAATAAATCATTTACATTATTGAAAATTCAAATCAGTCCTTTCAGGACCTGTTTGCTGGGCAGGAAGGGGCATCAACGGTCAACCCTCTGGCTGGTGGTGCAGCAGTCAGTCACAATGAAGCCGCTTGGCCGGGAACACAGTGTCCCGTCCTGAGATTCAAAACTGCTCCAACTGGATTAGGGAGGGAAGCGCCGCAGCGGCGGCCGTGAGCGGGGGCTCCCTGGAACCGGTCCACTGAGTGATGCCGCCATCTAGTGACCGCCCTCGGGATCGCGGCTGGGCAGGGCCCTGTCCGCGCAGGCGAAGGAGCCTCAGAATTGCAGTCCTGTCTGTGGGTGGGACTCGGAGTGAGGGGCGAATAAGGGGCGAACACAGCACAGAGAGGTGGGAAAACACCTCATCCCGGTCTGGGGAAGGAAAGGGTACAAGGGGGCTTGTGTCCACCTAAGACAACGTTATGGTTATCAGAGGTCGGTCCCCTCCCCCACTTCAGTCCATCTAAACTTTGATTTGTTTTGTTTTTCCTCATATGAGTCTCACTTTCCAGCACTCTGCGCTGACCCGTTATCCTGAACAGACTCTGCTTCTCGTTTCCTTTCTCCTCTGTTAGGAATTCAGGGCTGGGAAAATTGAGCCGAGTCATCCCATCTGGCGGCTACCCCGGGAACAGCAGCTCTGCGCGGTGACCCGGCTCCGGCCGCACCTGCCGCATCGCCACGTGACCGCAGGTAAGGGCCGGCTGCGGGCTGGGACCACCTGGGCTGCGGCTGGAAGAGGCCACGGTCTGCTTGCATCCCCAGACCTTTCTGGAATGTCACTTGGGTCACCGTATCAGAGAGTTGATATTCCCTTTGTAAAACTGTAGTAGGCGATTTGATGACTTTTTCTTTTCTTTTCACAAACTATGCCAATCTATGACCAATAGATTATAGATGATTATATTAAGATCATTGTGTTAAGAGCTTTAGATGGGGGTGGGGCTGAAAAGATACTGATGCTTCAAACTCAAGTGTCCCTGTGGTGTGTCCTCACCTGGCCCGCACTCAGGACATCGTCTAGGAGCTGGATATAGGCTTAGGGCACAGTTATGGGAAGTGTAGTTTTGGCATCTTAAACTCCTCTCTGCTAGTAGCTATTCTACTTTGAGTTGTTTACGGTCTTCCCTGGTGGCTCAGTGGTCAAGAATCCACCTGCCATGCAGAAGGTGCAGGAGACGCGGGTTCGATCCCTGGGTGGGGAAGATCCTCTGGAGGAGGAAATAGCAACCCACTCCAGTATCCTTTCCTGGAGAATCCACTAACAGAGGAGCCTGGCGGGCTGTAGTCCATAGGGTCGCAGAGTCCGACACGACTGAAGTGACTCAGCCTGCACACATCGACATAGGTTGTTTATACCACTCTAAACCTCAGTTTCTCCTCTAAAGTGGGCATAAGTAAACCTATCTGTCAAGATTATTGTAAAGGTTAAATGAAATAAAACAAAGACTTATTTGAGAGATTGGGAATGGATTTTAGAGAGCTTATGGTTGAAGGAGTGAATTATTGATATAAAACATCACATCAAATATTTACCTTAAAAGGTAGAATTTCCCAGTTTTTAATGTGGGGCTATGGCCTTTTCTTTGAACATAGAATCCTCCAGGGAGTGTTTGTTGAGCTTTTTTTGCATGAGCCACACGCATAACACTGCATCTGTGAGGTCTAGGTTGGGTTTCTTTCAGTGTAGTGAGAACTTAAAGACATCTGAGAAGACTCAGGTAAAATCGCTTTCTGTACGAACATCCCAATTCCAGTAAATCATTCCAGATTATTAACACTGTTTTCAAACTTCTGTCCACCCACACAAATCTTAATTGGACAGCATTTTTTTAAAGCTGCTTCCCCATTGTTGAAACCTCCCAAAATATTCAATTTTGCTTTCACAGAAACAACTCCCTTTCTCATATTTCATCAGTTTCTATAATAGTTAAAATTCACGGTTACAGTAACAAGTACAGCTGTTATAAACTGATTCTTGGTAAGCATATGAGGACTAACGCAGCAGAAGTTAGCAGAGAGTACGATGGGCCACAAGCACTGGTAGGTACCATTCACAGAGGGCCTGCAGAATGTGGTTAACCTGGCAGGTTGGTTCATAGAGGTCATAAACAGCCTCGCCTGCAGTGTATACAAAGTGCTAAGTATAGTGCCTAGCATACACGAGTGTCCAGTGGTGGTAGCTACTAATTATTGTTATCATTAATAACTCCAGTGTTGGAAGGATTGTTGCAAACCTAACAGTTTCTTTCCCTCATTTAACAGATAAGAATTTTGGTCTTCATAATATAGCTTTCAGTTTTAGTGAGTTAAAAGGTTATTGATTATAAATCTAACATTTTCAGTCAGAAGGAATTAAATTTACAAAGGCATTTGGGAGTCAGCCTCAAGGGCAAAACTCATCTAAGTCACCCCAAATCCAGATCTGTTCAGGAAAACCAGGTAAGAACACAATGGGGCCATGAAGACAAGCTTCAGGGTCGCTGTGATGGTGAAACTGTCCCCATCAGGGGCAAGTCATCAGCATAGAGGGAAGGACTTTCCAGAGGGGGAAGAATTTGTTGAAGAATGTGCACAGGGGTGAACAAAACTCCAAGCAGAGCCTGGCCTTAGGCTCAAGGCGTCCAGATGTCCTCCGGACTGAGCGGACTCAGTCATGCTAGACCAGGAGTCCAAGTCACCCAGCAGAAGAGCCCAATTCTCATGGCAAAGAACGGCTGTTTGGGGGCCAGTGGGCTTATGGGTGGAGTTATGAACACCTAAGCCTTCAAATCCACACACTCTGTTTCTTCACAGTTTGTTTATAACATTCCTCTTGGAGATCCTGTCTTGCAGCAGGTGGAGATGATCCTTTTGTTTGATTGGTTTGGGTTGAAAGGACTTAATTTTCGGAGAGGAGGAGGGAGGCAGGCAGCAAGGCAGGTGGGTGGAGGCAAGCCTTTGAGACGCCACAAGCTTGGGAGACAAAACTCAGGTGAAGGGCCCAGCAGCCTCAAAGTAACTTTTAGATTTGTTGTATTTCTTAAAGCAAACCTTTAATTTAAGAAGAGTATCGAAGAGGTATGTCCAAGTCATAGCCTGTACAGTTGGCCTGATTTTAATTTTATTTTGAAAGAGAAATTCAATGTGCAGCCTTAGGTGAGTGGAGTTTGCCACTTCTGGAGTTGGTAAATTTCCTCCTGAATATTCCAGAGGTTCTTCTATGCCAGCTGTGTGGACCGTCACCAGGCATCTTGTAAACGCCATCAGGTCCTCCGCTCCCTGGGACTCGGATCCTGTAATTATGGAGCGGGCCTGGCACTTCTAACAAGCTCTGGGGCATTCTGACATAGGAGGCCCAGCCAACACGGTGAGAAATGCTTTGCTTTCCCTGCCCCAAAGATGGAGATGAGCCCTGATACCTCGAGACTAAACGAGATCACAGTTTTTCTCTTGTGCTGGGGAGGTGGGCGTTGGTGAGCGGCCCTGTGTTTTTCTAAACACAACTGAATCCCCCAAGCAGGGTGCTCAACCTCAAGTACTTTGCTCTGCTTGAGAGCCTTCCATGGCCTTAAATTCCATTAGATGTGGCTCTTAAGAAATGACAAGGCTGGGACTTCCCTGGTGGTCCAGTGGCTAAGAGTCTGCCTGCCAGTGGAGGGGAAACGGGTTCGATCCCTGGTCCGGGAGGATCCCACATGCCATGGGGCAACTCAGCCTGTGTGCCACAACTAATGAGCTTGTGCATCGTGCTCTAAAGCCCGGGAATCGAAACTACTGAAGTCCATGCACCCTACGGCCCTTGAGCTGCAACTGGAGAGCAGGCTCTGCTCGCTGCAACTGGAGAAAACCTGCCTGCAACAACAAAGACCCAGAGTAGCCAGAAATAAATAAATCAATAAAAATTTTAAAAAGAGGTGAGGCCTTTCCCTCCTGAGGCCTGGGGAAGCGGCCTGGGTGGTTAAAGCCCTCAGCTGTGCTGTGCTAATCCTGCAAGAGAGGCCAGAGTGAAGACCAGGGAAGCGGGTTGGCTTTCCTTCCTTCAGGCATGATGGGGAGAAGCTTCAGGCATGATTTTCTTATGCAGCAGAACAGGGACACCAGCAGTTTATTACTGAGGCCTGTGCCCTCCTTGGGGAGTGACCATTGAGGGAACTTTCTTCTTCTAAGCTCTACATACCCGCAGCTCAGCGCCCGTCAGCTCCGATCCAGAGCATTCAGCCTGAGGAGTGGCAGGTTCCTTGATACAAAGGGTTGTGTCCAGAAATTCCCCAGAAAGGAACAACCAAGCATGTTTTTGTTTTTTTTGTTTGTTTTTTGTTTTTTTTTTTTTTTGCCTCTGTAAATTTTTAAATCCCTTCATTCTGGAAGGGGATGACATAGTAATACTGTGGTTTCTTTTTTTAAAAGGCCCTGGATCTCAAAGTATGGTGATGCCTGGACTGGGAGCATCCCAGCATCACTTGAGAGCTTGTTACAAATGCAGACTGATGGGTCTTGCTTCAGGTGTAGAGAATCAGAAACCCTGGAGACGGGCTCTGGGAATCTGTGTTTTAAGAGATCCTCCAGGTGATTTGGGTGTGCACTTGGGTGTGAGAACCACTGGCTCAGTGCGAAGTGTGTGGGAACGCCTTTATTCAAGCAACAAAAACCATCTTGCTAGGGGATTCCCTGCTGGTCCGGTGGTTAAGACTCCACTCTTCCAATGCAAGGGGTGTGGGTTTGATCCCTGTTCGGGGAACTAAGATCCCACATGCCACGTTGCAGTAAAAAAAAAAATCTTGCTAGTTAGTGGGAATGCAGTGTTCTGGGGGGTTTGGGGGTCCCTCATTGCAGTGGTGAGGGGAGGTGTGCTGTCCAGGGATGAAGAAGCAACAGAGACAGGGGTTACAGGGTGAAGAGGTGTTTTCATGGGTCTCCTGAGTGTCTTCTGACTAAGAGAGCATTACTGAAACCAGCTTGGGTTGGGGTAGGGGGGCAAAGATAATGGAGAAGCCAAATCCCCGTGTACCTCCAGGTCAAAGAGTCAAATGTTCCAAAGCACAGCTGTTTAACAGGACTGGGTTCTAGCAGTCACCTGCATTAAATAAATTCAGAACTCCAGCAAAACTAGCAGGGCCAACTTGTCCTGGCTTGCCCAGGACTTTTCGGCTCTTAGCTCTGAAAGTCCCATGTCCCAGGAAACCCATCAGGGCCATGCCCCAGTGTGTTTTTTTTGCACACCACCAATCTATTCTCCAGTTCCTCGGCGGGCACTGTCTGGGTGCCGCACGATTCACTTCCATTTAGTTCAGTTCCGTTCAACTCAGACACTGTCTACTTGGAGATAGCATCAGATCCCACAGGTTAAGGGCTCAGTCCCCATGCTTTAGAGGCCAATCCCAAGGCCAGGTTGTCACCAGTATGTGTGACCAGCCAGCTGTAGACTGAAGGTTCCCACAGCCCATTCCTTGGGTTCGATTAATTTGCTAGAGCAGCTCATAAAACTCAGAGGAACATTTTACTTCCTGAATCAAGGGTTTATTATAAAAATATAACTAAGAAACAGCCAGATGGAAGAGATGCACAGGAAGATGTGGAGAAAGGACAAGGAGCTTCCCTGCCTCTCCAAGTACACAACCTGCCCTAAAGCTCCATGTGGTCACTGATCTGGAAGCTCTCTATCCTTTTGGGGTTTTGTGGAGGCCTCTTTATCTAGGCACGGTTGATCAAATCATTCACCCCTGGTTACTGAACTCAATCTCAAGCCCTTCTCTCCTCCCAGGAGAAGAAGATGTGAAATTGAAAGTTCCAGCCCTCTGATCACTGGATTGGTTCCCCTGACAACCAGTCCCCACCTTCAGATGACTTAGGGCCACCTCATTAGTGTAAGAGAAGATGCTTTTATGGTTCTAATCACTTAGGGAATTCCAAGGGTTTTAGGACCTCCGTGCCAGGAATGGGGCCAAGACCAAATATATGTTTCTTCTTATTAATCACAGTATCACCAGGGCAAAACAAGATGATTGGTCACTAGTCTATTCAGTAACTGCATATTGGAATTACTTGGTGAGTTTTTTTAAAATACTGATTCCCAGGCCCACCTCCAGAGATGATGGTAGACTTGGTCTGGGGTGTAGACAGGGTGTTAAACATTTCAAAGTTCCTTAGATGATTCCAACATGAGTAGGGTTGAGAACCACTGTAGCTACATACCTGTCATTTCTTCTACTAAAGTTTTTTAAAAACCAAAACAAAGGTTAATGGTTTTGGCGAAGCTGAACCCCTACTGCACACTATACACAAAAACTGACTCAAAATGGATGAACAGCCTAAGAGTTAAAACCATAAAAATCTTAGAAAACATAGGGGTAAATATTTGTGACCGGATTTGATAGTGAATTCTTAGATATAACACTGAAAGCCTCAACAACAATGACAACAACAAAAATGGATAGACTTTGTTAAAACTAAAAACGACTGTGCATAAAAAACATTGTCAAGAAAATAAAAAGACAATGTACCGAGTGGGAAAAAGTATTTGTGAATCAAATGTCCAATAAGGGTCTGTGCTGGGCTAAGTCGCTTCAGTCGTGTGTGACCCCCATGGACAGGGAATTAGTTGTAGAGTTCTTTACATATTCTGGATGTGTGTGTGTGTGTGTGTGTGTGTGCTTCGTGGCTCAGTCGTGTCTGACTCTTTGTGACCCCATGGACTGTAGCCCACCAGGCTTCTCTGTCCATGGGATTCTCCAGGCAAGAATACTGGAGGGGGTTGCCATGCCCTCCACTAGAGGATCTTCCCAACCCAGGGATTGAACCCAGGTTTCTTAGGTCTCCTGCTTTGGCAGGCAGATTCTTTACCACTAGCGCCATCTGGTAAGCCCTTGATAAGGGTCTAGTATCCAGAGTATGGGGCTCCTCTGGTGGCTCAGATGGTAAAGAGTCTGCCTGCAGTGTGGGAGACCTGGGTTTGATCCCTGGGTTGCGAAGGTCCCCTGGAGGAGGACAAGCAACCCACACCAGTATGCTTGCCAGGAGAATCCCCAACAGTCCATGGGGTCACAAAGAGTCAGACACGACTGAGCCACTAAGCACACACACACACACACATTCACACACACATCCAGAATATGTAAAGAACTCTACAACTAATAAACAAAAAGATAGACCAACTCAATTAAAAAACAGGCAAAGGATTTTAATAGACATGGCTCTGAAAAAGGTGTACAAACCACAAATAAACATACTAAAAGATACCAGTAGTCATTTAAAAAGTGCTAATCAAACCCAGAAGGGCAAACCACTTCACACCCACTAGGATGAATGTAATAATAATTTTTAAAAACTGGAAACTAAGCTTTTGGTGATGTGGGAAGATTGAAACTCTTGCATATTATAGCCACTGCAGAAAACAGTTTGGCAGTTCCTCAAAAAGTTAAACATAGAATCACGATGGTGATGGTTTAGTTGCTAAGTCGTGTCCAACTCTTGTGACCCCTGTGGACTGTAGCCCGCCAGACTCTGCTGTCCATGGGATTCTCCAGGCAAGAATACTGGAGTGGGTTCCCATTTCCTCCTCTGGGGGATCTCCCCGACCCAGGAATCAAACCTGGGTCTCCCACATTGCTGGTAGATTCTTTACTGACTGAGCTATGAGGGAAGCCCATTTAGAATCACTATATGACTCAGCAATCCCACTCCTAGGTATACACCCAAAGAATTAAAGCAAATATTCAAACACTTGTTCACCATTGTTCACAGAGGCGCTATTCGAAGCACCTGGAGGGTGAAGACAACCCACTGTCCATCAAAAGATGAATGGCTAAGCAAGTGTGGCCTATCCATACCATGAAATATTACCTAGATATGAACAGGAATAAAGTACGAGTATGTGCAACATGGATAAACCTCAGAAACATCATGCCAAGAGAAAGAAGCCAGACCCAAAAGGCCCTAATATTGTTTGGCTCCATTTATATTAAATATCCAGAGTAGGTAAATTCGTAGAGACAGTAATCCGATTAATGGTTGCCAGGGACTGGTGGGGGAGGGCAGAATGGTAATTTCTTAATGGGTATGGGATTTTCTTTGATGAAAGCATTTTAGGTTAGGACCAGATAAAAGTGGTGGTTGCACAATGTTATTAAAATAGTTAATTGTATGTTACATGGATTTCATCTAAAAAAAACCCAATGGTTCACTCATATACAAATTAAAACTAAATTAAATTTAATTACATAATTAAGCTAATCAAATTTAATTTAATATTACAATTAAAACTAAACTCTCTAGTCAGTCCTTCATGGCTGGCCTTTAACTACTTCCTGTTGCCGTATCTTCTACCACTTCCCTGTTTTAATTGCTATTATTACCTCTCCCGTGTAACTTACTGCATGGAATCCCACTGGAACCTCGATGTGTTCAGTGTGCTTCAGCTTCTCCTTTGAAGCTCTCTCACGCGCAGTGGGGCATCTCTGCCAGCACTTCCAGTGCATAGTCTTATCTCCTGTAGCTTCCAACTTTGCATCCTTGCTCTCAAAGCGTGGTACTCAGGATTGGCAGCCTTGATGTTACCTGGGAGCTTATAAGAAAGGCAGGAAACCCCACCCCAGACCCACTGAGTCCGAATCTGCATTTTACAAAGTTCCTCTGATAACTCACGTCTGAGAAGCGCTGGTTTACTCCAGTGGGTCTCAAACCAGGCTGCAGATCAGAATCACTTTGCAAGCTGTATTTATTTATAATGTATTGGGTTGGCCAAAACGTTCGGGTTTTTGGCCAACCCGATATATTTTAAATAATATACACACGTGGTAAAATTGCAAGCTGTATATAAACAAAGAACAAATAGCTTGGCTTACCACCTGGTTCTTCAAGGAATAAGCCCTAACCCACTGTGGGCTTTGACCGAGGGTACACTCCCAGAGGTGGTATCTCACCATGGTTTTGATCTATATTTCCCTGATGATTTGTGATGCTGGTGTTGCTCTTTATCTTCTGATGTGATTGGTCCATCTCCTTGGTGACAGGTTCCCCAGGACAAACCTCAGGGATGCTGCTTCTTTATAGCCCTACCTGGCACAGGGCTTTGAGTGTCTGTGGCTCATATGATGATTTGTTCTTTTTTCAGTTCCATGGACCAAACACCAAGAAGAATGCTGGGCCAGCCCCTTTCCAGCCCCACCACCCAGCCCAAGAAGAGAAGCACATCAGTGATGTCTTTCTTTTCCAAGGTCTGAGACAAATTACTATGAACAAATGGGCTGTCTCAGTAGCCACTTTGTGATACGTGTGCTTGTGGGTTCCTTCCCTTCCTTCTACTGAGGTGCCTCTTCTGAAAAAAGTTTGATGGCAGCTCTTAACACAAGTGAAATGTTTATAGGATAACAAGAAGATGAGTTGGGAAGAATTTAGCTTGCTGCGAACTTAATAATATAGAATGAACTGCAATGAATATTCAGAAATACTGATGAGCCTTGGTATCACACAAACTCCAAATAGGGCTGAGGGTCTCGTCTCCAGCCCCACCCCACCCCCTCTACTAAGGATAATTTGGATCTTGCCTGAATCTTGCATTGTCTTGGTTCTGACTCCAACACATTGCCGTGTCCTGTGATGCCCAGGACAACACGCCCTTCTTGGTGTCAGGGCTCAAAGCCCTAATATCCCATCTCTTGCCCTACAGTTAGAGTTTAGACTCTGAAGTCCAGATTTATGCATCAGCCACACAGTGCTTCCCAATATGCATTATTTATGTGTTTCTTTTCCTAATCATTGCTCAGATGCTCACATTCTGGGGTAGGACATCTTTCAGGTGCCCCAAAATGCTTGTCGATGTGCTTTGCTAATTGTGTCAAAGGCTCTTGAGAGGTTGAGTGAAATGAACACTGAGAATTGACCCTGGGATTTAGTCATACTGGGGACAGAGAGTAGGGGAGGGGGTATGGGTGCCATCAGCCTGATGGGAGAAGGTTCAAGAGAGAATGGAGCAGCTGGAGAAAGTGAGTATAGACACGTTTTTCAAGGTTTAGCTACAAGGTAGAGCAGAAAAACAAGAAGAGCTGTGGGAGGAAGAAGGTCAAGGAAACCCTTCTTTGGGACTTGGGGAACACAGCTTCCCCTGTCCTGTTAAAGAGATTGGGCTTCTCAGATCTCATGAATGCTCCTAAAGCCCCGTTGTCTCAGCTCTGTCACATCCACAGCTGCCCAGGCACCCCTCTCTGTAATCTCCCCAAACCTACCTCAACATAAGCTCTGCATCACTTTTCTCCACCCCTTTTTCTCTTCCTCCATTCTTTTCTCCAATATGTAGATTAAACAATATATTCCCAGTAAAAGCCAGGTGTCTTTAGGCGGAGAAAGGAGTAAAATGGAGCAGCAAAACAGGTTTTTCTTACAGGGAGGGATTAGGGTTGGTGATGGGTAGGGTGTCACTCTGAACACTCCCAAATCAATGTATTTTTGACCCACCACCTAGGTCTCTTGGAATCTGAGGCTCCAGAAGCAGGAACCTCTGAAGAATGTGTTTTTCATCTTGGCAGAGACAGCCCGGGACCCCAGTGTTAAAAAGCGTCATATGGTGATGAGAGGCCTGGGAACCATGGCCTGTGAGACCCCGGACAAGGTAGGAAGGGCAGGGGGCACTCGGCCAGCCCTCATGGCCTGGAGTCCCCAGGGCTGGGGGTCCACGCTGTGTAAAGGATCTCCATGGCCTGGCGTTCGTATCTCGCCGTTTCCTTGGGCCAGGAGTCCAGGTACAGTTCAGCTGGGTCCTCTGCCCAGGGGCCCGCAAGGCTGCCATCAAGGTGTGGGCCAGACTGCATTCCTTTCTGAAGCTCAGGGTCATCTTCCAAGTTTTGGGAGCTGTTGGAAGAATTCAGTTCTTTCCGGTTGTAGAACTAATGTCCCTCCTTTCTTGCCGACTGGCCGTGGGATCCCAGAGGCCGCCCTCACACAGCACGGCAGCTTTAGTTCTTCATCGTCAGCAGGAGAGTGTCTCCTACTCCTGTCTGCCATGGGATCTAAGGGAACCATGGGAACGACGTCTATCACCACCGTGACCTTTGAGAGATCAGAAGCTCTCAAAGTCACTGGCTCCTTCCACCCTCGAGGGCAGGAGACTGCACAGAGGCTCATGTGACTCCGTTGGGGTCAGCTCAGGGTCATCATTGCTCAGTATCATCAGCCTTGGGATACGGAACCGCAGGCAAGGTTAACACACGGCTGGACATCACCCTCTGGTGAATTTAATTTTTCTAAGAATTTATGTTTAGTAGAAGAATTTAATTTTTCTAAGAATTTATGTTTGTTTAGGAAAAGATGTTTTCCCCACTTCTTCCTTCAGCATCTGTCCACTTCCGTGACCATTTCGTCTCATCCCCTGTCAAAATCCCCAATAGGCCACAGGTCCCTAGGTCACCCAGCCCACCACCCTCCTTAACATGCCCTCCCCAGCCTCACCCACCCACAGGCCAGGCTCCAGACTGCTCTTTCCGTGCTTCCAAGACCGAGCTGGGTTCTTGGGTCAGATTAGTGAAAGTGTTTGTTGTTTTGCAGAGAGATATTGCATCCTGTGCTGAAGAAAGCCACGACCTCTTAGTCCAAAGCCCCAGGTTATTGGATGATTAGAAGTGGAGTTGCTTTCCAACCCCTGCAGAGCGATTGCTGTGCTGCTAACACTTTCCAAACCTTGCTAACAGGTGAGAAAGTATAAGAAGATTATCCTAGACCTGCTGGTGCATGGTCTGTATGACCCGGTGAGTTCTGAAGTCATCCATGAAAGCATGAAAACCCTGACCATCATCCTGGGCAAGATGCAGGGGAAAGCCCTGGGCTCCTTCTTCATAGACATCACCCTCCAGACCCGAACTCTGCTCGATGACGTAAGTGAGACGATGCGGGAAAATTCCAGGTTCTTAAAGTCAAATGTGAGCCCTGGGTGACGCGTTGCTCAGGAAACAAGGCCTCTGTTATTCGCTAGTTATTAAGAAATTGTGACTCAGCTGGTAAAGAATCCGCCTGCCATGTAGGAGACCTGGGTTCGATCCCTGGGTTGGGAAGATCCCCTGGAGAAGGGAAAGGCTACTCAGTCCAGTATTCTGGCCTGGAGAATTCCATGGACTGTATAGTCTGTGGGATTGCAAAGAGTCGGACATGACTGAGTGGCTTTCACTTTCAACTTTCTTGTTGAGAGACTGGTACTGTGCTGGGGGTTATGGAAGACATATAAAGATATTAAGGATTCCATCACCACCCCTCAAGGAGTGTTCATCATAGTAGAACCGATGCGTATATACACACTTAACGATGATGACGCCCACGTGTGTTCAACGGTTTCTTACAAATGTGATGATCCGCATAGTCCATGTTTAGTGAGGTCTTACTGTGTGCAGGCCTGTCTCCAGGCAGTTTACATGGATCGTCTCACCTTCATGATAACCCGGTGAGGCAGGCGCTGTTATCTTCACTTTATAGAGGAGGAAACCAAGGCCTCGAAAGGTTAGGTAGCTTTCCCAGGGATCGTGGTGTGAGAAAGTGGGTATGAAACTAGGCCCTCTGCCCAGGGCCTGCACTTTTTTTTTTCCTGTTTAAAAAAAATTTTTTTTTAATTGAATTCTGTTTTTATTGAGGTATAGTTGATTTACAATACTAGTTTCAGGTACACAGTGATTCAGTATTTTTACAGTTCATACTCCATTAAAAGTTGTTACAAGATAATGGTTGTAATTCTTGGTACAATATATCCTTGTTGCTTATCTATTTTATTATTTTAATTTTTATAATTGATTTTTAATTGGATACTTGCTTTACAATCAGGGCCTGCCCTCTTAACTGCTGGGTGACAAGGCAGGCTGAACAAAAAGTGCATGGACACAGAATGTGAGGGCTCGGGAGCTGATCAGTTAGCTTACCATAGTTACACACACACACACACACACACACACACACACACACACACAGCTGATCAGTTAGCTTACTGTAGTTCACACACACACACAGCTGATCGGTTAGCTTACTGTAGTTCACACACACACACACACACACACACACAGCTGATCAGTTAGCTTATCGTAGTTCACACACACACACAGCTGATCAGTTAGCTTACTGTAGTTCACACACACACACACACAGCTGATCAGTTAGCTTACTGTAGTTCACACACACACACACACACACACACACAGCTGATCAGTTAGCTTACCATAGTTCACACACATACACACATACACGCAAGACCTGTAGAGCAGGGAGCAGACCTTGCATTTACTCACAGAGCATCCTGCATGAGTTCCTCACACCTGATTCCTCAGGAGTAACTCCGTGAGAGCCGGGTGCCTGCACCCCACCGGAGGAAGAGAAACCCGCAAAGTATGGAGCTTGAAGCTTATGAGTAGCTGCTGGGACATTTGCCTCCCCTCCTTCACAGGGAGGCCTGTGCTCGATGTGAACCAGGGCTCTCTGGGGTGGGGAGGGAGGTCTCCACTCCACCTCCCTGGAGTATTAAGCAGGTATCTCCAGGGAGGTGTCTCTAAGTCTCTCTGGAGGTGCCATCTTAATCGCCAGGGCTTGTTTGCCATGCGACCTTGAGGGGTGGGGGTGGGGGCGCAGCATAAGCCTTTGTTCTAGAATTCCAGGCATGAGAGTCCTGAAAGGACTCTTAGGGGAAAAGGGAGGGATTTTTTAAATAGGACCGGGGATCAGGGCATCAATCCTAATCTATCAAGTCTCTGGAATGTCATTTAACACATGTGGGAGTCAACGTCATCAGAGTGTATATACTCACGGCTCCATTACAGTGAATCCTCCTGGGTGGGGTGGGGTGGGGGGCGGGCAGGTGATTGAATCCTAGGTGATGGAACCCTATGTGTGTGTACATGGTGGTCAAAGATGGGCCTTGAAAGAGGGAGGATTCTTTGTGCACATCAGCAACCACGGTCCCGGCAAACTGGATTTCCTCCAGAGGAGAGGAGCAGTTAGGCATTAAGGTCGTGTGTGCGGGGGGCACAGGAGGAGTAGCTGGGGAAGACGAGGACTTCGACTTCGATGAGGAGTAGCCGGGGAGGACTTCGACTTCGAGGAGGAGTAGCTGGAAAGGACGAGGACTTCGAGGAGGGCTAGCCGGGGAGGACGAGGACTTCGAGGAGGGGTGGCCGGGGAGGACGAGGACTTCGAGGAGGAGTAGCAGGGAGGACGAGGACTTCGAGGAGGAGGAGGAACCGGGGAGGACGAGGACTTCGAGGAGGAGTAGTCGGGGAGGACGAGGACTTCGAGGAGGGGTAGCCAGGGAAGACGCAGACTTTGAGGAGGAGGAGCTGGGGAGGACGCAGACTTTGAGGAGGAGGAGGAGGAACCAGGGAGGACGAGGACTTCGAGGAGGAGTAGCCGGGGAGGATGAGGACTTCGAGGAGGAATAGCTGGGGAGGACGAGGACTTCGAGGAGGGGTAGCTGGGGGAGGACGAGGACTTCGAGGAGGAGGAGCCGGGGAGGACGAACACTTCGAGGGCCTCAGGGGAAACTCCTCAGTCCCCTTTCCAAGCGCATTTGCTTAGGGGGTACTCTGCAGACCCTTCCGTGGGAGTGTTATGTAATGCATAAAACAAACGCTTAAGGACACCAAATCTGAGAGGTGAAAAATGGAATTCCAAGAAGTTTCTGGCCCCATGTTTCTTGGTTAATGGACTATGAGCTCTTTTTATCAGCTCCATCTTGTGACTAAGGAAACTGAGGCCGGGAGGGTCAAGGAACTTGCCCCAGGTCTGGCTTTAATGAGTAAAGAGGTAACCCATTTTCTCATGCAATCATTTTTTAAAGCTAGGTAGACTGATTTTTGATCAGAGAGCCCTTGTCAAAGTGAAACCTGGGGATACTTGTGGGGAGCTCTTTCTGACAGTTTGTAACTCTGTCAGAGCATTCTTCCCTGCCTGCCTGTGCTATGTCCCCTTCAGATGACTGTCAGACTCCCGGGGGGACAGACAGCCCCTTACACACCTCTGTACATCTCACAGCATTAGGGTAGTGCTTCAGATGGAGTCAGGACTCCGTGAGCGCCAGCTGAATCGAATTAAACACACACACACCGGTAGAACAGTGGAGAAAGTGCAACACTAAAGCAATTTCTGTATGTGTTACACGTGCTAAAAATTGTTTCACAAGAGATCAGTGGTGTCCAGTCTTGCTGAACGTCTGTGTGAGGAGGCCCGTCCAAGTCCAGTTCCCTCTGGTTCACCTAGAGCTGGTGAGGATCAGGAAACACTGATATAAAAATTCCTTCACCATGAGTCAGGAGACTGGGTTACCACTCTGGTTCTCTGTTCCTCATCAATGATTTCTGCTGCATGTGGGAGAATTCAGACCAACATAGAGATGGCCTGGCAAAAATGCTGGGAATATTAACAGGGAGTGGGTCAAATGAACTATGACACAGCACCACCCCCCACCCCCCGCCCCGCCAAAAACCTCTGTTTGGATTGACATGGAAAAGAGCTCCCAGAGAGACTGATGAAAAACCAAGGTGCCTAACAGTGGAATGGTCCATGTCCATTTGTGTAAAAACGTGGGAAGGGCTATATAATAATATATATTTTATTTTTTCCTTCTTAATTTTCCGAAGGGCTGCATACAAAATATATGACTTTGTGGAGAGGGAACTTTGGTGGCAGGTGGAGAAGTGTAGGAAGGAGACTTACTCTTTTTTTTTTTTTTTTATAAACCTTTTTGGTTTATTTTGAATTGATCGAACCTGGGTCTCCTGCATTGCAGGCAGATTCTTTACCATCTGAGCCACCAGGGAAGCCCATAATACTTTTGTTATTTTGAATTTCAAACCCTGTAAACATCGTCAATCTCCACAACGTTGAATAATGAAGAAAAAATCTGGGGAGCTGGGAGTAGCCACAGTGATGCCCGTGTCTGCTGGAGGAGGGCCTCAGTGCAGACTCGGGGGTCTTCTCTCCATCCCCCAGCCCAGCTAGCTGAGTGCTGAGACGGGAGGTCAGGGCTCACCTGGAACGTGCAGGGAACAGGGCCGCGCTGTCCCGTGATGCAGCTCTTTGTGGTACTGACCGGGGTTTGTTGTTCTGTTCACGGGGGACCCACAGGAGAATGACAGCCTGAGATACTCGGCCTTTGTCTTGTTTGGGCAACTGGCTGACCTTGCTGGACGGAAGTGGAAGAGCTTCTTCACCCGTCAGGTGAAGCAGACTCAGGACTCCCTCCTGACCCACTTACAGGACAGGAATCCCCAGGTGGCCAAGGTAAGTCTGAGCCTCTCCTGGCAACCAAACACTTGGAACCACAGCACCGTGGAGCGGGGAGGCAGCCCTGCTGAGTCGGGATGTCAAGCCCTCCACTGCGGCCAGTTCCATCATGGAAGCTCAGAGGAGCGTCCGTGTGAGTCCTGGAGAAAGTGCCTCTCTGATGGCTACCTGATTCCTCTCTGAGCAGGGGTGTTCTTTTCCATCTGCTCCTGCCCTGCCTGCCTGGTTCCGGCCCCTGTCAATGCCAGATACAGTCAGGTTAATGGAGACGGGGCAGGGAGGTGCTGGCTGACTCTCTAGTGCAGCAGCTCCTCTCAGAGGAGATTCGTTCATGCCCAGCTAGCTTTTGTCAGCACACTTGGTTCAGATTTTCCACCTGGTTCAGATTTGGCTTCTTAGCTTCCTATGAAAAGTGCTGCTGCTGCTGCTGCTGCTAAATCGCTTCAGTCGTGTCCGACTCTGTGTGACCCCATAGACGGCAGCCCACCAGATTCCCCGTCCCTGGGATTCTCCAGGCAAGAACACTGGAGTGGGTTGCCATTTCTTCCTCCAATGAGAAGTGTGTTAATCGTTCAGTTGTGTGTGACTCTTTGTGACCCCATGGATTGTAGCCCTCCAGGTTCCTCTGTCCAAGAGATTCTCCAGGCAAGAATATTGGAGTGGCTTGCCTTTCCCTTCTCTAGGGGATCTTCCCGACCCAGGGATTGAACCCGAGTCTCCTGCATTACAGGCTGATTCTTTACTGTCTGAGCCACGAAACTTTTGTTTCATTCTTGGAGAAAATGTGTCCTCATGGGATTGGGTGGACCTCAGGGCTGCTTTAGAGCAGGTGAGAGTTTCAAAACCATCAGGAGCAAGTGAAAGTCGCTCAGTCGTGTCTGACTCTTTGTCAGACCCCATAGACTACACAGTCCATGGAATTCTCCAGGCCAGAATACTGGAGTGGGTAGCCTATTCCTTCTCCAGGGGATCTTCCCAACCCAGGGATCGAGCCCAGATCGCCCGTATTGCAGGTGGATTCTCTACCAACTGAGCTATCAGGGAAGCCCAGCAAAGGGTTCCACTAAATCACTGATCTTCTTTAAGGCGGTGCATGAGGGAGGGAGAGGGAGAGAGAGAGATTGAGATTGAATTTAGGAATCTAGCATGACTTTTTAAAATAGTTTTTTTTTTAAACTTTTTATTTTGTGTTAGAGTATCGCCGATTAACAATGTTGTAATAGTTTCAGGAGAACAGCTAAGGGACTCAGCCGTACGTATACACGTATCCCTTCTCCTCCAAACTCCCCTCCCATCCAGGCTGCCACATAACATGGAGCAGAGTTCCCTGTGCTCTACAGTAGGTCCTTGTAGGTTACCCATTTAAATATAGCAATCCAGCACTACTTTTGATGAGACAGGAAGTGTTGTGGTAAACCCAGGCTCTGCCCTCCCCTACAGGCCCAAGTTATAGACATGGTCATTGCATAAGCATAAATCCTCTCAAAGTTTTTATGTGCCATCCTGGGTGGGAGGAATTTGGGGGAGAATGCATACATGTATACGCATGGCTGAGTCCCTTCTCCATTCACCTGAAATTATCACAACATTGTTCATCAGTTATACCCCAATACAAAATAAAAAGCTTAAAGTTTGAAAAAATAAAATAAAAAACATAAGCAGAAATCCTTTAAGATTCAAATTTTCAAACTTTCTGGAAGTGAAGTTCACCCTCTCAGTGGTCCCTAGACCACAGATCGGCGCATTCCTCCTCCTCGCTTGGAATTATAAAACTCTCTCACGTTTGTGACCATTAGGTGGTAATATTATTTCTCTCAGGCCTGCAAAACAACTTTTCGAGCCTGTTCTCCGTATCTGAGACAAAGCAAGGACTACAGCTTCCAGAATGAGGAGGATCAAAGGAACCCTAAGCTCTGCCGGCAGCTGGTGAGTGAGCGAGGGCAGGAGACGTTCTTCCAGTCCCTGCGCAGTCGATGCCGGTGTAAGGCGGAAGGTGGTCGGCACACCAGGGAGTTGCCCCCATAAAACAACTGTATGTTTCAACTGTAATTGACCCACAACGCAATGTAAATGGCAAAACGCCGGAGGACTGTGCACAGAATACATTGGCAGTTCCTGTTTAGATCTCTGCGTGTGTGTGTGTATTAGGTCGCTTAAGTTGTGTCCGACCCCTTGTGACCCCATGGACTGTAGCCCACCAGGCTCCAAGGGGATCCTCCAGGCAAGAATACTGGAGTGGGTTGCCGTGCCCTCCTCCAGGGGATCTTCCTGGCTCAGGGATGGAACCTGCGTTATGTCTCCTGCAGTAGCAGGCGGGTTCTTTACCACTGGCACCACCTGTCTTAGATCTCTGGGTGAATGCCAGTGATGATGCCTCCTCCTCTGAGAACCTGAAAGTTGTTTACCCTCAAGCTCAGCCTTTGATGACCATCTACTGGTTCTAGAGTCGAGGAGCTTTACTGGATCCGTCCCTCACGTGTCCCTTTGCCAATTTCTTTCAGAGCCACTACCATCCCGAGCTCCTGCAGTTCTTCTATGCAAATAAAATCCTGTAAACACAGAGCAGCAGGGAGGTGGGTCCCGGAGCGCATGGCTGGGGGCTGGTAGTCCCCCTCTTTTAACCCTTCGGATGCTCCGTTGCCTCTGGTGATTGCAATAGAAAATGGGATGTTGGGAGAGCAATTGATGGCAAACTTAAGACCGTGGAATTGCATAGTTACATCGAAAGTAAATTCTAAATAGCGTATCTCATTTTCTTCCACACAAGTTTGATGGTAAGGTGCGTCCTTTCTTTAAAACATTTAAAGTATATGTGGATTCAGTGCTTTTTTCTCAGCATTTTTCTTCTTAAGGATATCTCTGTGACCAACCTTTCTTTTTAATTTTTAAGGTTTAGGAGAATATTACCTGAAGTTTTTTTTTTTGTTTTTTTTTTAATCTGCTATTGATCCTTTGCCATTTGCTATTAATACCTTTTTCTGGCGAGACCTATTTAGAGTTGGCCAAGGTACTAAGAAGTTAGTGTGGAGGGCAGTTTCTAGATGCTCATCATTGTCAACAGCCAGTGTCTCCAAGATCATTCCAAACAAGAGTTAATAAAGAGAAAAAAAATCGATGAAGCATGTGTTGAAAAACCTCGAGGTAATGGTAATATGTGGAATACTAATAATGAATAATGTGTATTGAGCATGTTTACAGTTCACTGGGTACTACACACTTTGCAAATATTATTTAATATTCACAACAAGCTGTGAGAAAGGTACTATTAGTACCCTCATTTTATAGGTAAGAAAACTAAAGTGAAAGTCGCTCTCTTTGTGACCCCATGGACTATAGCCCGCCAGGCTCCTCTGTCCGTGGAATTCTCCAGGCCAGAATACTGGAGTGGGTAGCCGTTCCCTTCTCTAGGAGATCTTCCCAACCTGGGGACTGAACCCAGGTCTCCCGAATTCCAGGCGGATTCTTTACCATCTGAGCCACCAGGGAAGCCCAAGAAAACTAAGGCCCAGGGAAATTAACTTGCCCAAGATTACCCAGAAATTAATCGAAGCAGAATTCAAACCCTGACTACAGGAGCCTACATTCAGTCAGCACACTGCCTTGTTATGGAATAACTGATGGATGGTTAGAAATGTAAAAAAATAAAACTAATTAAAAAAAACTGCCACTGCTGCTCTTCTGTTTGACTCAGTTAACTTTTGCTTTTATGTGTCCTGAGTATACATTTTTATTAATCATCTCTTGGCTACTATGTCAGTTTTTTGGTGATCAATCCTAGTTATAAGTGGGGTCACATTAATCTTATAATGAGTTAAATTTCACAGTCCCTCTTATAGAAATTTTATAGATTTATAAAAAGCAAAAAGTCTTATAAATCTTACAAGAAGGAAAATCTCACAGTCCCTCCCACCTTCCCTCCAGCCAGATGGCTTCTCAGTCTTCTCCTGGAAATCCTGGTATTTACTGCTGATCTTGACGTTTGGGTCATACCTGGACCAACTATGTCCAGCCTTGAAACTGGAAAACACTAGAAGGCCACAGATGCTGCAGGGGGATCGTAATGCCAGTCTGAGCACCAGGGGCTCAGTTTTCTGTCCTAGCTCTCCAAAGACAGGACCACATACACAGACAAGGGGGTGCGATGTGTCCTGGGAGGGACAGGCTGTGGGAGGGGGCAGAAGGGGCGGCTGGAGCCAGGCACGAGTGGGCTTGCTTTCTTCCTGTCAAGACAGGAAGTGACTTAGCAGTTGGGACCTGCGGTAACCACTAGCACGCGCTGGCAGGGCCACGTGCCGGTTCTAGCTATGCTTTAAGAGCCCCAGCAGCTTCCTGGTTTGCAGTCTGGGTGGAGCCAGCTGCTGCATCAACAGCCAGACTACCAGGAAGGAAGAAGAATGGCTGAAGTCTCCGTTTTGGAAGGAAGACCAAGGTAACTACACGGAGATGCCATGTGGAGGAGAACTGAGGACCCCTTTTATGGGGTTCCCCCTCTCAAGAAGGTTGTTCTCTTGCTCTCTGGGTATGTCCTGCTTGGCCAGTCCCTGATTCACTCACATGACTATACAATTCTCTTAATTATAAGGCTTAATTATTCCCTGGTAACTGATGAGGCCACCTGATATCAATTCCCCCCTGTAAATGGTAGCCTCCTCCTTCCTGGAGTAGAGAAGGAGGCTGCTGGCATGGCCCACCTGCCCTCTGCTGCACATGGTGAGTTGTTGCTCCAGGAGCCTTTGTGTCAGATCCCCTGTCTAAGAAACCATCAATGTCCCATTGCCATCTCTCGGCTCTTTGCTGTCTCTGGCCTCAAGGCTGGGCAACTGCAAAGCTCACAGGCCTTCAGGGTGCAGGCCACACCAGCCCATGGTGAGTTCTGAGACCCAGATGTAGGACACAAGTTGGCCGTTCTAGCCAGACCCTGTCGATCAAGCTACCCCAGCTAGCACCACATGGAAAAGAGATAAGCTGTCTCCATCAAGACCATCCCAAACTGCAGAATTACAAGTACGGAATCAAGTGAGCGGGGTTTCCCGGGTGGCGCTAGTGGTAAAAAACCCATCTACCAATGCAGGAGATGTAAGTGAGATGAGTTTGATCCCTGGGTCAGGAAGATCTCCTGGAGGAGGGCATGGCAACCCACACCAGCCTTCTTGCCTGGAGAATCCCATGGACAGAGGAGCCTGGCAGGCTACAGTCCATGGGGTCGCGAAGAGTCGGACATGGCTGAATCAATTTAGTACGCAATCAAGTGAGTGTTGTTTTTAGTGACTAACTTTTGGGACAGCTTATCACTTAGCAAAAAAGGAAAAATTCTTGTCACCAGTGTTGCATTTTGGCTGGTTTTGTTCTTCTCTAAATAAGCTGTCTTTGAGTTTAAACTATCCTTCTAGAAAGTTAAATCATCATGGAATTCCGTGGTGAGAGCAAGGGCCCATGAGTTGTTTTTCTGTCTCTATCTGATGGGGTCTATGATAAGGAAACAGGCTTCCCTTGTGGTTCAGCTGGTAAAGAATCCGCCTGCAATGCAGGAGGCCTGGGTTCGATCCCTGGGCTACGAAGATCCCCTGGAGAAGGGAAAGGCTACCCACTCCAGTATTCTGGCCTGGAGAAGTCCTGGATGAGTCCATGGGGTCGCAAAGAGTCGGACACGACTGAGCGACTTTCACTTCACTTCACATCATGATGAGGAAACATTTGGTGAATGACTGAGTAGTTCCAGACGAGTGGGAATGGAGTCCAAACTCTGCCATCCCGGGCTCTCAGCCATGGGCTCACACGCTTCCTTTCCAGTCTCTTCTGTTCCTCTCTCTGCTTCCATTCAGTTTGGCTGTTCTCTTCCCTGCACACTGCCTGGTCTCTAGGGCTCCCTGCCTTTTGCACCGTCTGTTCTTCCTGCTTCAGATCCCCTCCCCCATTCACCCAGGCACACTTACACGCACACACATGCACATCTCACGTGTGTCTCTTGTCTGTACTCCCAGACCTGAGTCAGACGCCTGATCCCCTTCCTCAGGGGAGAATTCCCGTCTCTGAATGCCCAGAGCACTCCAGCCACCTTAGGCTCCTTAACATCTTTTACCTCATTGAAAACTTTTTTTAACCTGTAGGTCTGAAACTGCTAAAGGCCACACCCTACCTCGCATATTTTTGTGTCTCCCGCTCGGTGCTGTGCTCAGTTGCTTCAGTCGTGCCTGACTCTTTGCAACCCTATGGACTGCAGCCCGCCAGGCTCCTCTGCCCATGGGATTCTCCAGGCAAGAACACTGGAGTGGGTTGCCATGCCCTCCTCCAGGGGATCTTCCCTGACCCAGGGACTGAACCCACATCTCCTGTGTCTCCCATATTGCAGGTGGATTCTTTACCACTGAGCTATCGGGGAAACCCTTTTATCTCCTGTATGACCTCATAGGTGCTCAGTAAGTGATTAGAAAATGAATAGTGACTGCAGGGAGGAAGAGTCTGAAAGTCATCTGAAGTTATCACTCCTCGGGAGGAGCCTGTTAAGTGATCCTTTCTCTCCTTATAACCCATCTACAGGTTACTTTTATGCTTATGTATTTAAAGTTTTTCTTTCCCCAGGCGGTGCTTGTTAAGCTGAATGCCAGCCTAAGGCCATGATTTGACATTTCTTACTTTTAAACCCTAGACATCGGGACTGTCGAATGAATGAGAGCGAAAGGAGAGTTCAAGCACTGCCAGGCTAAGCGGTCAGGGTGGGGATGTGCATGTAGCTTGGCCCCGGCTTTAGGTCACTCATGAGATGGGGTTTTCTTAAAGGGAGAGGAGAAGGGAGAGAAAAAGACACAGAAGGAAGTTGAGGACCTAACAAGTGTGGTCAGTACTGGTCATCAGTGTGAACTGAATCCTGGTAAGTAATTGAGAGAATGCTTCACATGTTAGAAAAACACTAGAGTGGGTTTTGTTAAAAGAAATGGCAGCCGAGTAGGAGAGCCAGCAGGTAGTGCTATAAACCAGGCAGACACGTATTGGTGCTTTTCTGCAGTTTCCAAGTTTTCTGCAGTAAGCCTGTATTACTTTTATAATCATAGAACACATACCAAAATGGTCTTTTAAGGTAAAAATTAAATGCCTATCAGTGTATAAAGTGATATGCTTTGAAAAGCCTGGGATGGCCATTGTTCACTCTCAGTAAATATGTGTTTGCCTTTGTTCTTTTGTGGCATTTCTGTTTTAACTTGTTGATGACATAACCTGTTGATAAGTGAAACTGCTTATGGTTGACTATCGGTGTATTTATATTACAGAATTTACGTTCTTCCAGTCCGACCTTAGTATAGTAAGTGTTTTCTGTATTTATGTATGTGTTAAAAGGCTCCTATTATTTACCAAGTTAAGCACAGACCTCTAAGCCTGACACATAAGATTCTTCATAGACACCAACCTCTAATTTCCCTTGGTACTTCTTAAATTCCTACTTCCTGAATGTTTCACCATCCATGTCCTTGCTTCCACCTACCATTCCCTGGGTCAATTCCAACCGTCCTTCTTCTCCCGAGGGAGGGCAGAGCAGTTGGGAGGATGGGGCCTGGAATTTGGCCCCATGAGTGTGAATTTGGCTCTGCCACTCACCCGCATGACCCTGTAAGTCAGTGTACCAGGCCTCAGTGTGCTGATCTCTAAAATGGAAATGATAACTCAGAGTTGTTGTTCTACAAAGATTCAGTTAGATACCAGGGAGCACTGCACATAGTGCTTGGCTCATAGATGGTGCCCTGCAAACACCAGTTAATTTTGCTCCTCACCCGCAACCCACTCTCCAGATATTGTTCCTTCTCTTCCTGAAGGCACCCAGGTGTTCAGCGAGGTCCATTCCGGCCTGCAGCGTGGGGATGTGAGTCTGATCCTGATCCTCCCCAGTGAATGATTGGAATCCCAGGGGCAGCTGTGCACCCTGCCCCTCACCAGGCACCCAAGACTAACTTTGAGCCTCGGCTCAACAAAGATGGCTGAGTTTATAGAATTGCAAATGCTGGTGCCTCAACAAAGCCTGAATCTGTCACCTTGTAGGCGTTGGAATGGCTTAATGCATTTTAATAAGGAAGAATCATAACTGAATAAGAATAACAAGTTGTTCTTTCCCGCTGGGTCCTTGCTGTGAACACTCAGAGCAGGAGCCAGGCCTTTTCTTGCTCCGGGAATGGCTTCAAGGGCTCTGTTCATTCCGTCCTAACATTCCCAACAGCACCGTTAATCATTCTGCGTGAATCTTCGGGTGATATCATGTTAATAATTAACGCCTCACCTTCTGTTTCCAAATGCGACTGCCGTGATCCTGTTCCTTTCAAGCTAATGAGTTTCCTGCAGCGCTTTGCAAATGTTAACCAGGAAATGGCCCGAATGTCTCCCTTCAAGAAGAAATGTTTTTCAGAAATGTAGATCACAGAGTTAAAATTGTTTGCTAAGCCTTGCTAGTAGAGACACAGGGCTCTGCTATAGCAAAATATGTGAACAGAAGTTTAAAGCTTTCCGAGTGCTCACTCGCACTGACTTATCGGCAGATACAGCCTCCCTGGAGAAGGAGAGAAGCTTGACTCCCTAATTTGACATCGTGTGTGCTGGAAGGACACAGGACTAGGCATCTGAAGACACTCCCTGACTTTGTCACCTACTGGCTGGTTACCTTCAGCAAGTCATATAACCTCTCAGAGTCTCGGTTCCTTCATCTGTGAGATGGGAGAGAAACTCACCACACAAGATATTCTGATGATCAGATGAAGCAGTCTGTGTAAATTGTAAACTGTTATTCCAAGATGAGGAATAGTAGTCAGTCATTATCGTAGCCTATTTATCCAAGGGAAAGTGGTAGAAAGAATGAACTACAATATTAACACAGGCTTCTGTTTAAAAGGAACAGTCAATATATAATAATCTTAAAAACAGTAAAATTAGCTATGGTACATGGTTTTACATCAAGATGCTTTGCCAGATAACAGGTCCCCCTGTTACTCTGTGAAATAGGATTCCGTTTACAAGTTCAACGTGGATCTATTTTGTACAATTTAGTTACACCCAAACCTTTTCTCTATGATAGGATAGCCGTGTTCAGAAATCATGGCACTTTTTTTTTTAGATCCCTCAAATATTGGGATCAAGTTTAACTCAAAACATTTATGACTCTGTTAGGGAAAAACAAAAGTTGCAATCTGTTTGGATTTAGAGCTGTTAGAGTGGCAGTTTATTTTTTTAGACCCTTATAAGCCTGAGAAGAACAATCCAAGGAATCGGAGATTTTCTGACCAGCAGGAAAATCAACACCATGTGCAGAATGCTGGATTAAATTAATTCACTAGTGAGCTCATTTTACAACCATAGCAAACAAATTCAATTCCCTAAACAGAATTTTATGACTTAAGGGAACAAATCCAATTTCCTGTATTAAACACAGTGTACTTGTTTAGATGGTTAACTGGTTTTATTTGTAAGTGTTGTTTCTTATTAATGCTCGGTAAACAAAGAAAGGCTATTAGCTTGACAATGGAATACCCACCGTGAGTCTGTTCACAGTCAGCCCTCAGTTTATTGAGCCTCATTGTACTGCCTTTCCCACATACTGCATGTTTTACAAATTGAAGGTTTGTGGCAAGCCTGCGCCAAGCACGCTACTGCTGCTAAGTCGCTTCAGTGTCCAACCCTGTGCGACCCCATAGACGGCAGCCCACCAGGCTCTCCCGTCCCTGGGATTCTCCAGGCAAGAACACTGGAGTGGGTTGCCATTTCCTTCTCCAATGCATGAAAGTGAAAAGTGAAAGTGAAGTCACTCAGTCGTGTCCGACTCTTAGCGACCCCATGGACTGCAGCCTTACCAGGCTCCTCCGTCCATGGGATTTTCCAGGCAAGAGGACTGGAGTGGGGTGCCATTGCCTTCTCCGGCCGAGCACGCTAGGGGTGCCCTGTGCCTTACGTTGTGTCCCTGTGTCACATGTTGGTAATTCTTGCAATATTTCAGACTTTGGCATGATTATATTTGTTAAGGTGATCTGTGATCGGTGATCTTTGATGTTATTTTTGTAATTGTTTTGGGGGCCACAAACATGCCCATGTAGGAAAGTGGACCTAATCCATATATGTTGTGTGTGTTCTGACCGCTCCAACATCCAGCTGTCCCCTCACCTTTCCCTCTAGTCGGGCCTCCCTGTGCCCTGAGACAAAACAACATTGAAATTAGGTCAGTTAATAACCTAGGTCAGTTAATAACCCTACAGTGGCCGCTCAGTGTTCAAGTGAAAGGAAGAGGAGCCCATTTCTCATTTTAAGCCTAGTCATTTCTAACTTTTGTTTTAATGAGGAAGGCATGTCAAAAGCTGCTGCTGCTGCTAAGTCGCTTCAGTCGTGTCCGACTCTGCGTGACCCCATAGACGGCAGCCTACCAGGCTCCTCCATCCATGGGATTCTCCAGGCAAGAATACTGGAGTGGGGTGCCATTTCCTTCTCCAATGCATGAAAGTGAAAAGTGAAAGTGAAGTCGCTCAGTCGTGCCCGACTCTTAGCGACCCTATGGACTGCAGCCTATCAGGCTCCTCCGTCCATGGGATTTTCCAGGCAAGAGGACTGGAGTGGGGTGCCATTGCCTTGGGCATCCCAAATGGCACTAGTGGCAGAGAACCTGCCTGCCAATGCAGAAGACCTAAGAGATGAAGGTTCGATCCCTGGGTCGGGAAGATCCCCTGGAGGAGGGCATGGCAACCCACTCCAGTGTTTTTGCCTGGAGAATCCCCATGGACAGAGGAGCCTGGCAGGTTACAGTCCATGGATTGCAAAGAGTCAGACATGACAGAAGTGACTTAGCACGCACACACATCACGCATGTCAAAAGCTCAGACAGGCCAAAACTAGACCTCTTGTGCTAAGCAGTTAGTGAACAAACGAATCATAGGAAAGTGAAAGAGCCCACTCTGACCTAGAGAAAGTGATAGTGGTCTGGATGAAAGATCAAACCAGTCCCAACATTCCTTTAATCCAAGGCCAAATCCAGAGCAAGGCCCTTATCTCTCAATTCTAAGAAGTCCGAGAGAGGAGAGAGAGCCGCAGAAGAAAAGCTTGAAGCTAGGAGAGGTTGGTCAATGAGGTTTAAGGAAAGAAGCCATTTCCACTATGTCAAAGTAGAAGCTGAAGCAACAAGTGCTGATGTAGAAGCCGCAGCAAATTATCCAAAAAATCCAGGTAAGATAATTAACGGGAGGAAGTAACTGCAGAGGTGGTGGAAATAGCGAGAGAGCTAGGACTAGAAGTGGAGCCTGAAGATGTGACTGAATCGCTGCAACCTCATGATAAAACTTGAATGGAGGAGAGGTTGCTTCTTATAGACGGGTAAATGGTTTCTTGAGATGGAAGCGACTCCTGGTGAAGATGCTGTGAAGACTGCTGAAATGGCAGCAAAGGATTTAGCAAAAGTAAAGTAAAGTGAAAGTCGCTCCGTTGTGTCCGACTCTTTATGACCCCACAGACTATAGAGTCCATGGAATTCTACAGGCCAGAATACTGGAGTGGGTAGCTGTTCCCTTCTGCAGGGGATCTTCCCAACCCAGGGACTGAGCCCAGGTCTCTTGCATTGCAGGCGGATTCTTTACCAGCTGAGCCACAAGGGAAGCCCAAGAATACTGGAGTGAGTAGCCTATCCCTTCTCCAGGGGATCTTCCTGACTCAGGAATCAAACTGGGGTCTCCTGCATTGCAGGTGTATTCTTTACCAACTGAGCCATCAGGGAAGCCAAGGATTTAGACTATTCCCTAAACTTAGTTGATAGAGCAGTGGCGAAGTTTGAGAGAATTGACTCTGCTTTTAAAGAGGTTCTACTGTGGGCAAAATGTTTTCAGGCAGCATTGCATGCTACAGGGAAATAATTCATGAATGGAAGAGGCGATTAGTGTGGCCAACTCTTGTCTTATTTTAAGAAATTGCCACAGCCGCCCCAAGGAACCACCACCTTCATCAGTCAGCAGTCATCAATATCAAGGCAAGAATTCCACCAGCAAAAAGATTATGACCCACTGAAGGCTCAGATGGTGGTTAGCATTTTTTAGGAATAAAGTATTTTAAAATTAAGTGATGTACGTTGTACATTGCTTTTTGACAAGTGCTATTGTACACTTGATAGACTACAGTATAATGGAAACATAACTTCCATACGTACTGGGAAACAAAAAAAAATCATGTGACTGACTTTATTACAGTATTTGCTTTATTGCAGTGGTTTAGACCTGCAATAACATTTGCTTACTTGGATCTGTGTTGATTTCTAGACCTAACTATGGATGAACCTCCTTGCGCTACTTTTCCCAAGAAAAGTAATGGCTAGCGTAGCAGTTTGGACATCACAAGGCTTTTTATTAAATATGATTTAAACATACATGTCAATAAATGAAGTCTGCCTGAGGGATCAAAGCCTGTAACTTCTGGTTTCCCTTGTATCGATGCAAAGCTGTTCCCAGCTGCCTCCCTCTCAGACTGTAGTGTGGGGAGGTGATGGAGGGGGAATGTGGGTTTATACCTTTTCTAAGGAAGCGTCCAAATCTTACCCTGGGTGCTTCTAAGTATTCCTAGAGTTGGAGCCTGCGGTGTGGCAAGTGGCCTAAGTCCATGGAAGAGGACTGAATCTCAGGCTTTTTTCACTTACAGTGTTTTTTAGTAAGAGCTTTCCTGGTAGCTCAGATGGTAAAGAATCTGCCTGCAATGCAGGCGACTCACGTGTGATCCCTGGGCTGGGAAGATCCCCTGGAGAAGGGAATGGCAACCCACTCCAGTGTTCTTGCCTGGAGAATCCCATGGACAGAGCCTGGAGGGCTACAGTCCATGGGGTTGCGAAGAGTTGGACACGACTTGGCAACTGACACTTTGACTTTCATTTAGTAAGAGCAGTGAATGGTGAGCTCTCAAGCAGTGAAGGCACCAGACAAAGATTTTTTCCCCACGGGTGGGCATGGAACAGCCACTCAAAATGAAAAACCAACTGGCAACTGCCTTGTCTCTTTTCCCGCTCACTCCTCCCTTCTCTTTCTGGCCCTCCCCCGGCTTCCCTGGGCTGTATCAACGCACTCTCTGTGCTATGTGATGTTTTGTATGAAGAGGTGTTGGACAAAATACAACAAGGGGCTCACTGAAAGGTTCCCGCTGGGATGGGATTTGCCTGCTGGGTGTGCGGGGTGGGGGGGTGGAAATCATTTCTGGCCTCAAAACTCAATTCCTGGGACTTCCCCTGCTGGGGTTGGGGTTTGGGTTTGATCCCTGTGATTCCTGGCTGGGGAACTGAAATCCAGCTTGCTGCACGAACAAACAAGAAAGCAAACAACCCCCCCACCGCCGCCCGCCTGCCCCCAGCTTTGCCCACCCTGTTGCAAACAGAGCTGCCCCCAAGGGCCCAGCAGGCCCTTTTCTTTGTTTTTCTGAGCACAGCCCTTTCACTTCCGGGTCAGCTCCCTGAGTGACCACTTGATACTCAGTTTGGGCTTCCTACTCTTCTGCTGGTTTATTCACTGTTACCGCAGGTTTGAAGGTTGCCTGGAGATATCCCAGTGCCCCAGTCTGCCCTGGAGATCTCCAAGTACCCCACTCTGCCCTGCCCTCTCTAGGACTATTTAACAGCACAAGCTGAACTAACTACACAGAGTCTACAGGGAAGGCAAGCGTGGTCCGTTAGGACTGCTGTCCACCCCCTCCTGTCATTAGGCTGCTATTTCTCACCAAATTTAAGCCTATTCCTTTAATGGTATAACTTCCAGAACTCAGTGGGGCATTGTGTGTGTGTGTGTGGGTACAAGATATATGTTCTGCAGAGAGAGAAACTTTCCCAAATATACACTACTTATGGAAGAACCTGTATTTCAAAGAGTGCTGGAAAACTCAGTGGAGTTGCTTTAAAACCACCTCCATCCTCTGTAGCAAATAGCCCAATCTAACCGGGCTCACATTTTTCTCTTCTTTCTTTTCTTTCCCCTGAGGCCCTTAGGATTTGACAGCCAACTTTTGGGCTCTAGCAGTAAATCCCTTCTCCCATCCATCATTACATTCCTAAAAGTTCAGGGCTCTTGGAGACCAACTAGGACCTTGGCACTTCTTGGAGAAGGCCTTCTATATTAAGAACTGCTGCTCTTTCCCTAGGACCCCATTGGGAAGTGCTGCCTGCAGGATTCTGCCCACGTGGCTGGCCTGGTATGAGCTAAGGTCTTCACCTTGGCTGCATGGAATATTCCTGGGAAGAGAGGTGCTCTGAGTGGGTGACAGCTAACAGTGATGTCGGGCAGAGGCAGCCTAGCTGGATGGAGTGGAGGCAGGTGTGAGGCCCTCCTCATTTCTCTCTGTAGCCTCGTGAGACCCCTTCTCACCTCTTCTGAAAGTCATCACCACGGGCCCTCAGCCCTGGGTATAATACCCTTTGCAGCCCCAAAGCCTGCTATCTTAGACCAGGGGTCCATGCAGAGAACTTTTGGTGGGGGGGGGGGGTACCCCTGCTCAGATGCAGGTGGCAGGAGCCCCAGGTGAACCTCCCTTCTTGGCCTGGCCCTGACTTTTTTTTCTGCTACAATTGATAATCGATAATTCCATATTCTATTTCATAAGGGCCCTGTTCCTGTGCATTTATCCACATGCCTCTTTTAGCTGTCAGGGCTGTTTGGGGCCCAGGCAGGGGTAAGGTCCTCACCGCTGCATGAATCTGTCAGAGGTTCCCACAGCCTCTCCACTCATTCTGTACGAGGACAGTACAAGAAACTGCATGTCTGCCCTGTAACCTCCCTCCCTAAGTAGGATTATGCTACAATCTAGACTATCATAGCTAAGTGTGGAAATGGTCATTATCACTATTTTTTTTTTTTTTTTGAAACTCAGCTTTCTCTTCTTAAATATTGATAGCAGTATTTCCTATCTTGTTTCCAGCAGCTGGGGGGGTGGGGACAGCGCCCTCTGCAGGTCAATGCTGCAGCTGGGGGCAATCTGCATGATGGGTTCCCAGCGTCACCGGCAAAGTGGGCTCTGTCAAAGTGTTTCCTGGGTGTTGAGCAGTCACTCAGGGTGTTGCTGAAGATGGCCTGTTCCTGAACATTCTGAACGAGTTGGTCAGAGGTGGGACAGGCGAGGCTGGGAGCACCTCGGGTGACTCTGATGTGCAGCCTGGTTTGGGAACAGCGCTCCACCTGGCTGAACATTGGGATCACCTGAAGGGTCTTACCTAGGTGCCTAGTTGTACCAGAGACCCATGACCTCAGACTTTCTAGGGCTATGACCCAGGTATCAGTAACTTTTTAAAAAGTCCTCTGCTGCTTTCAAAGGTAGAATATTGATGAAGGTGCTTCCCTGGTGGTCCAGGGTTAGTTAAGACTCAACGCTTTCAATGCAGGGGTTGTGGGGTCAATCCCTGGTTGGGGAAGTAAGACTCCCACATGCTTTGTGGCAGAAAAGAAAGAAGGAGGGAAGGGAAAAAGAAAGAAAGAAAAAAATATTGATAAAGACCTTATGCAAAGTGTAAGAAGCCAAAGGACAAATACTATTAGGTTGGTACAAAAGTAATTGTGGTTTCAGATCGTGAATTTTAAATTTTTAACTAGACTCAAACACATCTTTATTAAGGAACCATTACAATCAACACATTTTTGCCAATGAGAAATAAGTGTGTTTATTCCTGTAATGTAAAAATCCATGCTTTGAGAATTCTTGGAAAGCATTTTCTGCCTCCTGCTGTTTGTGGAAGCATTTTCCCTGCAAAAGTTTGTCTAGATAGATGCTTGAAGAAGTGGTAGTCAGTTGGTGAGAGGTCACGTGAATGTGACAGATGAGGCAAAACCTCATAGCCCAATTTGCTCAACTTTTGAAGTATTGGTTGTGCGACATGCTGTCAGGCTCTGTCATGGAGAAGAATTGGGCCTTTTCTGTTGACTAATGCCGGCTGCAGGCATTGCAGTTTTCCGTGGCGCTCATCAATTTGCTGAGCATACTTCTCAGACGTATGGTTTTGCCGGTATTCAGAAAGCTGTAGTGGATCAGAGGGGCAGCAGACCACCAGACAGTGACCATGACCTTTTTTGTGGTGTAAGTGTGGCTTTGGGAAGTGCTTTGGAGCTTCTTCTTGGTCCACCAACTGAGCCGGTCATCACCAGTTGTCATAGAAAATCCACTTTTTGTCACATGTCACAAAATTAGGTCACAAATTGTTGCATAGAATAAGAGAAGATGACACTTCAAAATGATGATTTTTTTGATTTCCAGTCAGTTCATGAGGCACCCACTTATTTTCCTCTTTCCAATTTGCTTCAAATGCTGAATGACCGTAGAATGGTTGATGTTGAGTTCTACGGCAGCTTCTCGTGCAGTTGTAAGAAGGTCAGCGTCGATGATTGCTCTGAATTGGTTGTTGTCCACTTCTGATGGCTGGCCTGCGCTCCTCATCTTCAAAGCTCTCATCTCTTTTGAAAACTTATTCAACCACTACTACACTGTACATTCGTTAGCAGTTCCTGGGCCAGGTTGTTGTTGTTGGGAGTTGTTCCCACTGCTGTACGACCCATTTTGAATTGGAATAAAAAAATCGCTTGAATTTGCTTTTTGTCAGTATAATTTCTGTAGTCTAAAATAAATATAAAATAAACAGTAATAAGTCAATAGCAAAAAAAAATAGCGAGAAATGCTCATTAAAATGTGTAACATAACCACATTTATTTAAGAATGAATTCCAATATTAAATGGCAGTGTTCAACAATGCAAAACTTCAATTACTTTTATACCAATATATCATGTTATATATATATATCTATATAACCAGATATAAACCTAATAAACCATTTCATTTGAAATTGAGGTACCTAGAATAGTCAATTTCCTAGGGATTGCCAGGCTCTGGGGGAGAGGGAAATGTTTAATGTGCATGGAGTTTCTGTTTGGGAAAACGAAAATATCCTGATGATGGATGGTGGTGATATTTCTCAACAATGAGAATAAACTTAAGAATCCACCTGCAATGTAGGAGATCCGGGTTCAATTCCTGGGTTGGAACGATCCTCTGGAGGAGGGCACGGCAACCCACTCCAGTATTCTTGCCTGGGGAGAATCCCATGGACAGAGGAGCCTGGTGGGCTACAGTTTGTGGGGTCACAAAGAGTCAGACACGACTGAGCGACTAAGCACAGCACACCACTGAACCTTTCATGTAAAATGGTTTAAATGGTAAATTTAATTATGTAGATAAAGGTTGTGAGGCCTTCAGGACCGTGGTTTCTCAGCTTCCCTAACACCTCGAGGAATGGAGCGAGTGCAAACTGCGGTCCCTTTCAGCCAGCCGGTGAGACTCACCTTAATCAGAGGGAGAAAAGCAAAGCCGCTCAGTGACCAGAGGAGGGCGCCAACGCCCTGCCTTTCTTCCGCTCAGAGTCCTTCTCCAGGGAAAAGGGTGGTGCAGGATTTCCAGGGCACAGCGGGAACTCTCGGGGTTGGAAAGGCTTTTGTTCTGCTGCTGCAGGTAGAGGTGGGAGGGGAAGGTACCATTCTTCACCACAAGGGCAGAAAGTTTCTTTCGTTTCTGTCTCCAGCCCTTCGATAAGAATTTGTTGAAGCTTTTTGTACTTGGTTGGCAATTGTGTAAGGATTAGTCTACCTTGTTACCTGAAGACTGCAGGTGCATGTCTGGGCTTTTGAGATGGTCCTGCCCTGCGGTTCGCCTTGGCTAGGGGCTGCCCCGGCAGAAGCACCTCCCCCTTTTTCCTGGGACTGGCTAATTTCCCTCACTCCATGCCAGCTCCTTGTCCATATGTTTTTTGTTTTGTTCCACTTTTTGACTTTTTTTTGGTGATAATACTTCTATAACAGAAAGCTCACTATTTAAATAACTTTTAAGTGTGCTATTCAATGGCATTAAGTATATTCAGTGTCTTGCATTCATCACCACTCTACAGTTCCAGAACTTTCTCATCACCCCAAAGGAAAACCCTGTACCCTTTAAACACTTCTACTTCTCACTCCCCCTCCCTGCCCCCACCCCAAATCCTTGCAACCGCTAACCTGCTTTCTGGGTATTTCTTATAAACACAGTTGTACAATATATGGTCTTTTGAATCTGTCTTCTTTTGTTTAGCGTTTTTAAGGTTCATCCAAGTTTAGTGTTGATATGATACTGTGAAACGAACAGTTGTTAAGTGGAGCTCAGGGTGCTGGTGGTGAGTCTCCCAGTTCAACAAACCGTATGAGAAACTGAAATAGAGGCGTGCGTACTCACAGGTCCTGGAGGAAGTGCCTGCCTCGAGGGGCCATGTGGGCAGGTCAAGGCCCAGACAGAGAGAGGCATGGCTTTGTGGGCACATGCCTCCCACCTTGGGACACATGCTTCGTGGGTGGAGCATTTTTTGTTTTGTTTTCGTTTTGCCATGGAAGGGTTTTACTATTGCGTGTCATCTTTCTTGAATTCTTTTTTTTTTTTAACTTTATTTTAATTGAAGTGTAATTTGCAATATTATATTGGCGTCAAGTGTAGACCATAGTGATTCAATGTTTTTAGAGATTATACTAGATTTAAAGTTATTCTAAAATATTGGCTGAATTCCCTGTGTCGTACAATATATTCTCGGAGCTTATTTATTTTATAAATGTGCTTTGTACTTGTTAATACTCTACCATCATCTTGCCCTTCCCCACTGGTAGCCACTAGTTTTTCTCAACATCTGAGAGTCTGTTTCTGTTTTGTTGCGTTCACTCATCTGTTTCATTTTTCAGAGCCTACATATAAACGATAATATATGGTATTTACCTTTCTCTGTCTGGCTTTTCTCCCAAGCATAATATCCTCGAGATCCATGCATGTTGTTGCAAATGTCAGAATTTCATTATTTTTATGGCTGAGTAATAGTCTGTTGTATACATGTGTGTGTATGTGTGTGTGTATATATAGATACATACATATATATGTGTGTATATATACATATGTATGTATGTATATATATACACACTAAAGGCTTCCCTGGTGGCTCAGCAATGAAGAATCTACCTGCCAATGCCGGAGACACGGGTCTGATCCCTGGGTCAGGAAGATCCCCTGGAGAAGAACATGGCAACCCATTCCAGTGTTCTTGCCTGGGAAAACCCATGGACGGAGGAGCCTGGTGGGCTGCAGTCTACAGGGTCACAAAAGAGTAGGACAGGACTGAGCACCTGAACGAATGAATGAACACAGCGTTTGCCAAAGATCCACTCATTTTCTATAAGGGGTTTTAACTATTCATTGTAAGGATCAGACTTCTCTCAGTTTCTACTTACTTTTCACCTGGAAATTCCTTATGGCAACTGTGAAAGTGGGTGCCCGTCGGATGCTTGTTCTTTGAGAAGTTGACCTCCTGTCATTTGTATGACCGTGAAGGTTATGACTATTAAGCTAGATAAAGTCAGAGAGATCTGAAGAATTCAATCAAATGGCATTTTGTTGCATTCAGATGGATTTGTGGATTGTAGGGAGACTATGACAAGAATTCATGAGAGAAAAAAAGTAAATAGTCACATCCCCTCAAGCGGCTGCCAGTGACTTAGGAACACGATCATTCAAACTCAAGAATGAGGAAAGATGTGATGAATTCAAGCAACTTAACCAGTAGGATCACCCTGACAGATTGTGGTTAAGGTAATCCATTAGAATCACTCTACTAATAAAGGCACGCTGCACATAGGCATGTCCCTTTAGCTAGGTGCCTAATAATAAGAAAAATTGTTCAGTCCTTTTCTATGAGTTGAGTTCATCTGAGCCAGACAAGTGCTGTCATAGTGAATTAATTTGTCACCAAGATTGTTGGGAAAGATCAACCTCCTCTGACAAGTGAAGCTTATACCTCCAAGTGAACAAACACCATTTTCTACAGTAAACATCCTCTCAAATGTAGTTGCAAAAAACAAACATATTAGTCTTAAGATTTTAAGTCAAAATCCTTGGAAATATAAGGGTAAAACTTTTAATATTACAGCAAATATCTTTGCACTTTCTAGCAAACTAGACAGAATTTCAACTCTGATGACAAGATACCGAGTGTAAACAGAATTAGCTTATGTTATTTGTTCACAGGTGTGTAAATAGTCACTACTATTTCCTGTTCTACCTAACAAGATTTAATGGCGACCCCAGGACTTCTGTCTAGAGAGCACCTGTATCAACAATCTCTCATTTTCTCAGGATTCTTTAACAACGGCTGATTCCTGGGGATCTGCTTCCTCTCCAATTTTCTAGCTGAAGCTGAATGAAAGAATTTGTAGGTTATGATCTCTGTTTCCATAATCCCATTCAGAAGGCCTGGGCTTTTAGACTCACCCTGGCACAATGACTATGGAAGATGACTCAGTTTCTCCACATCCTGGAGACCTACAGTTTCCATTCTTACCTCCTGCCAGAATCTCTGGTCAGTTTGCAAAATGGTCAGCTGAAGGGAAACCTCAAAGTTTGCTTGGAAACCCACTAGATGATTAGAATTACTTAATTGTTCCCTCCGTGGGTGTTATAAATTGAATTGAAAGACAAATTGAAGCTCTAATTTCCAGTATCTCAGAATTCGATATTGAATTTCCCTGCTGGTCCTGTGGTTAAGACTTTGAGCTCAATACAGGGGGGCCCTGGGTTTGATCCTTGGTCAGGGAAAAAGATCCAGAATGCCACTAAGAGCCCTCATTTTCACAGCAAAGATTCTGAGTGCTGCAACTAAGACCCAGCATAGTCCAAAAAAAAAAAAAAAAAGAATGTGGTTTTACTTGGGAAAAGGGTCTTTGCAGCTTTATCCAAGTTAAGATAAGGTCATTAGGGTGGGCCCTAATTCTGTGAGAGGTATCCTTATAGAAGGGGGAAAATTGGACTCAGACACACACAGAGGGAAGACAACGTGAAGAAACACGGCGAGAATACCATATCAAAATGGAGGCAGAGTGGACCTGACCGATGAAGCTGTAAGCTGAAGGACTCTAAGGATTGCCCCCTGCCATCAGAAGCTGGGAGAGGTAAGGATGGATTCTACCCAGAGGCTCACAGGGAGGACAGTCCTGAAATCACCTTGATCTCAGACTTCCAGCCTCCAGAAGTTTATGAGAGAATAAATTTCAATGGTTTTAAGCTACCCAGTTAGTGAAACCTTTAACCTGGGAGTGACTTGGAATTGACAACAGAGATTATGAGGCAAACCAAATCCATGGTGTCACTATCGTGTAAAATCTGGTAATAATTTGCATGTACTGGTCTTTGTCTTAGCCCACACACCCCCATCCCACCCGCTACCTCACCTCGGGAAGCAGAGCTGCTATGATGGGATTTGGGCAGGTAATTTGTTTTGATAAGGAAAGCCAGGGAATAGGAGTAACACAATAAAACAGGGTGCGTCAGATGGTAAAGAATCTGCCTGCAACGTGGGAGATTCGGGTTCGATCCCTGGGTCAGGGCAGATTCCCCTGGAGGAGCGCATGCATGCCAACCACTGCAGTATTCTTGCCTGGAGAATCCCAGGGACAGGGGTGCCTGATGGGCTACAGTCCTTGGGGTCACAAAGAGTCAGACATGACAGCGACTTCCACTCACTCTCAATTGAGTTGGTCATTGCAGTGGGTCACTGAGGCCCCATCCTTCAAGCGCCTCTGAGGAACCGTGTGGAATACACCGGGGAATGGTCTGCTCAAGGGACAGTGGAGGAGACCAGAGCAAGAAACCAGTGCTTCTGGGTTTTCCCGCATGACCTCAACTCCCTTACACTTCCGGGTCGGTGCGTGTGTTCAGGAACAGTGAGTGGCTCACAAGGGGTCCTTGGCCTTGGAACTGAGAAGCAAGACAAGGGTGAAAAGCAAGGAACTGCAGGTGGAGATGCTGTCAGGCCTCGTCTGTGCAAAGCTGGGCCCCAGCAGTGACTAGTGCAAAAGATCTGGAGAATTTGGCTTATTAGAGGACTGAGCAGTTCATCTAGATTTTAAGCTGAAATGTCCAAGACAGCTTTAGTCTTTAAACAACATAGGAATATGTAGAAGAGTTTAATCATCATCTTGATAAATTTTATTAGATTTCTAAGAATTTCTTAGGTACTTGGAAAAGTTGTTCGGTTTGCCAGCCACTGACTTACTTTAAAAAGGAAATTGAGTGTGCTGGCTTTATCAGTGCAGCTAAAAATATTTAAAGGAATTCAATTAAATTATGAAAGTCTTCTTAAAATCATTTGTGAAAATTTGAAAGATTTATAAATAGAACTTATTTCTAAATTGAACTTAAAAACTTCAAGAAAACCAAGGCTTTGAATTACCTGAGTATTAACTTTAAATACAAAGTAGCTCCTGAATATTCTTTTCAATACAAAAAAGCCACTCCGAAAAGCCAAAAAAAAAAAAAAAAATCCTAATTACATCTTTCCATCCTATGGAAATCATCATTCTTTTCTACACTGTTGATCATCTGAAAGTGAGTTCTTCAAACATGGGATTAAATAGAACATATCCTTGTAATTTGCAACTTAACTTTTATTTCGGTTGGGGTTTTCTGGTTGCAAGCAACAGAAAGCAATTTTGGCAAAGCAAAGGGCATTTACTGGAAGAGTTCTGGGGAGCACAGAGAATCAGTGAAAAGGCTGGGATGCGGTCTCTGAAATGGATCAGCATCAGGTTTGATCAGTTATCTAAGCAGGGTGAGTGGACTCTGCCCCAGGCAGATTAAGTTGCAGGTATCAGACACTGCTCTGGCTTTCATCTGCAAAAAAAAAAAAAAAAAAAAGGATTTAATACTGGGGGCAGCGTGCTTCCAAGATCCATGGACAGGCCAGAGGAGTGGGCTGTAGAACACCATCAGAAGCCTTGCCTGCCAAGGGAGCGCTAATTTCGCCACTGCCAGGACTCGGAGCTGTCCCTCCTCACCTGTAGCCTCACTTCCTTGGCTGCAGAGCTTCCAAGTTCCCTGCAGGTCTCTCCTGTTGCTGGGATGACTGACACTCAAGCCACTTTCTCCCGCCTTGCCCTGGAGAGTCATCCTCAGCACCTGGGGCCAGACCAGTGTGACCAGTGTCCTTAGCTCAGGCCCGGCTAAGCCTGGCCTGATTGATTCATTGCTGCAGAGCAACTCTGTCGACATTGCAGGATGTAAAACAATGACCATATGATGTCACAGAAATGGTGGGCAGGCAATGCAGAAGGGCACAGGCCTCCTTGGCTCTGCGGTGCCTGGGGAGACGTCCATGGCTGGACTCTGGAGGCCAGAAGTCTTCTTGGCTCACCTACCAGGTGTCTCTCTGAAGCATGGGCGTGGCGGGGGCTGCCATCCAGAGCTTGCCACATGGTCTCTCGGGGATGTCATCTTAGGAGAGTGGGATTTCACGCATGGAAGCTCAGTTCTCCAAGGACACAGGTTCCGATGAGCAGGATGGAAGTCCACGGTCAAGGTGCCGCAGGTTGGGTGTCTGGTGAGAACCCACTTCCTCACAGATGGCCGTCTTCTCACTATAACTACATGCCTGGAGGGGCAAGGGGGCTTTCTTAAACCCCTCTTATAGGAGCACTGAAACCATTCATGGCTTCACTCTCATGAACATATCACCTCCCAAAGGCCCCACCTCCTAATACCATCACCTTGGGGGTTAAAATTTCAACATGAATTTTTGGGGGGCACAAACCTCCAGCCTATAGCACCCACCTTCCCCCTCAAAGACCCCTCCATTACAGGCTACCCTCAAACCTGTGGGCCACCTGGGTGGGCCTCCTACCTTGGAGACCCAATTCCATAGCCCGGTCCAGCCATGAGTGGTTATGGAGCTGTGGACAGAGCACTGAAGCCCCGCATCCTTGGAGTTTTCATCTGGAGGTTTCCTCCCTCCCGGGCTGGGTGGGGTCAGACGTGAAGGCCCTCTGCAAGCTCAGAAGACGGCTCAATAGGGAGGCATGGTGCTTTTAGTTGAAGGGCTGTAGTATTTCGTTTTCCCAGCTCTTGGCCCCAGTCTCTGGGCCTGACTCTATACTCATTCATGGAGGGAATAAGTGAAGTGATTTAACGTTGTCCTGGTTTTGCAGGCCAGGAAACAGGGACTGAGAGAGGAGAGGTCTGACCTGAGCTGAGGGACAGGCGATGCTTCAGATGGGCACTTGCTCATCACCTGTTATCTCTACCTCCAGATGTCTGCCGCTTTTATTGTCTGGCTTCCCTCCTAGCTCAGTTGGTAAAACATCCACCTGCAATGCAGGAGACCCCAGTTCGACTCCTGGGTCAGGAAGATCTGCTGCAGAAGGGATAGGCTACCCATTCCAGTATTCCTGGGCTTCTTACCTTGTGGCTCAGCTGGTAAAAAATCCGCCTGCAATGTGGGAAACCTGGGTTTGCTCCCTGGGTTGGGAAGATCCCCTGGAGAAGGGAAAGGCTACCCACCCTGGTAATTCTGGCCTAGAGAATTCCATGGACTAAATAGTCTATGGGATTGCAAGGAGTCGGAACAACTTAGTGACTTTCACTTTCCCGTTTATTGTCTGGGTTGGTTGGTTTATTGTCTGAGGCCTGAGGATCATATTCAATCCACAGCCGCAAGAGCACTGAGGCTTCCTAAACTCAGCATCTCTTTCTCCTCAACTCAGCCGGTTCCTTCTCATTTCATTTCTTCCCTGATTCTGATGGAAGCTGGCTCCAGGTGCCAGGTCTGCCGGGCTTCCCAGGTGGTGCTAGTGGTAAAGAATCTGCCTGCCAATGCAGGAAACATAAGAGATCTGGGTTCGATCCCTGGGTTGGGAAGATCCTCTGGAGGAGGGCATGGCAACCCACTCCAGTATTCTTGCCTGGAGAATCCCATGGACAAAGGAGCCTGGCAGGTTATGGTTCATGGGGTCACAAAGAGTCAGACATGACTGGGGCAACTTAACCCGCACGCACATGCATGCCAGGTCTTCGAGTCAGGCTTTTGGAGGCAGAGTGGACATTCCTGGGCAAATCGTGCAGAGAAAAGCAGAGACCCACCTCCTGGCGTGAGAGATCACTGTGGATGCCTCTTGCCGGGGTCACCTTCTAAGGGCAGCTGTGACTCCGCCCCGCGTCTTTCTCGTGCCTCTAGTTTTCCTGCCTGGTGCAGGTGTTCTCCATGTATCCAGATGGATGTCTGTTTTCAGCCTCCAGAAGGGCAGGTTGTGGAAAGAGGGCTGTTAGAGATGCTGCTGCTGCTGCTAAGTCGCTTCAGTTGTGCCCGACTCTGTGCAACCCCATTGACGGCAGCCCACAAGGTACCCCTGTCCCTGGGATTCTCCAGGCAAGAACCCTGGAGTGGGTTGCCATTTCTTTCTCCAATTCATAAAAGTGAAAGTGAAGTCATTCAGTCGTATCTGACTCTTCGTGACCCCATGGACTGCAGCCTACCGGGCTCCTCCGTCCATGGGATTTTCCAGGCAAGAGTACTGGAGTGGGGTGCCTTCGCCTTCCGCCTTCCGGTTAGAGATGCTGATTAAGACAAATAGCTTTTGGGGGGGAAATACACAAAGACCAAGCTGAGTAACATTCTCATTCATATGAAAACAAGCCCCTGGGTGGCTGATGCCAGATGAGATAAGTGGAAAACATGACGTCATCATTCCGGCAGGAGTCTCTCTCTCTCCTTGGCGCCCCATGCCCTCCCTCTCCTCTGCGTCTCTTTCCATTGCCTCTTGTTGCCTCCTTCCTCCTCCCACTCTTTTAATCTCAGGGTAAATTCCCGTCCTTGCTCTCTCTTCACCACTCTTGGGGGCATCTTGTCTCCTTCTTCAGGGCCATTCTGACAAGAGCCATATGGAATATTTCCTGTCCTTTCAGATAAACTCCGTAACAGGGAGGTACCAGTGACGGATGGTATGAAATCTGTTGATTTCCGATTTCTGAGGGCGCTAAATTGGCCTTTTGACAAATGACAAACATCTTGGAGCCTCCTCCCCAGAGGAGAAGGGGTCTCTGATAGTGGAACTTCCTTCCCCACCCTAGGAATGGGGGTTGCTTTCTGTGTTTAGGTTTATTTTGGAGTCCTTGCCATGCTACAGTCCTATAGAGTAGCCAACCCATGAGGCTGGCAAATTCACGATTCAGCTGAGTAGAATCGTTTGGGGAGGTGGGAAAGGAAGGGACACTTCCTTCTGGCTAACTCTCTGTGGGGCTGCCCACCGCCCCTCCCGTCTGGAGCAGGTGGTCAGCAGACCCCGGACAGGAGCCCGGTTCTGTCTGTTCCTTTGTCTTGGCTCAGTCTGGTCAGATCTCATTTGCCTCTCCTTCAGGCCTTCGCAGCAGCTGCTGGCTGCTTTTTTGCAGCAATTTCCCCCTCCCTGCCTGCTGCCCATGCTTCTCCTTCCCCCCGGCAGCACCCCCTGTCCTCCTTGCACTTCCTAGTAATTCCATCACCAGGCGTTTGATCCAATTTGGGGTGCACAGCCTCCCAGGAGTGGCAGATGGAAGGCACCAGAGTCTGCAGGTGAAGAGCTGGCTTGGACTGCACCTGAGGTTGGAGCTGCTCGAAGCCTAGGAGCAGCCACGGTGGATCAGTTTCCAACCTCCTGCACCTGGCTGGGAGGTCCTTTAGGGTGGGAGTTTTGCACATCCTGCAGCTCAGCTCTGAGCACCACAGGGGTGCTTCATCTGCTGTGTTTAACCCTGTCCCGTCCTGCCTGGGGCTCTTGTTGCCATGGAGACTTGCGCAGAGCAAAACTCTTGTGGCCCTAGAGCCATCCATCCAGGTGTGTGTCTACCTAGCTCCGTCTTGTGAAGTAGTCATCTTTCCCACTACACCTATGCGCAGGACTACGTAAGAGGGTGTGCTTCTGGACTCATCACGTGTGCAATGGACATAGGACAGGGTTCACACCCCGAGTTGGGCAGGCGAGGAACCCAGGACTCCTCTCTCCTGGCCCCGAGTCTTCTTGCTACCATGCATACATGTGCCCCAGCCTTCTTGACATTTCTGTTTCCCTGCAGCCCACTTAACGGAGGATGAATCCATTCTCTGCCCTCTGTCTACTGGCCCCACTGGGCTTAAGCCTGAGCTCTGTAGCCTAGTCCCGTATCTCACAGCCCGAGCCCTGCTTCCCTGCCTCGGCCGCTCAATTTCACACACGCTGCCCAGAGCGCGGCTCTGACTCAGCCAGATCCCCTACTTCTGTTCTCACATCTGCCTCAGCACAGGGAGGCCCTCCTCTGGCCCCGACCCTAACTGGACCCTTTACTGACTCTTAACTGGACCCTATCCTTAACTCCCCCCACAGCACCCCTCACATTTGACACTAATTCTGTGAGTATTTTTCAGTAAGTTCTTAGTTTCTTGATGATCTAAAAATAATCCACCTCCTCCCCCTATTTTGAACTATTAACCTCTCTGCTCAGTGTATGAGGTTTGCATTTTGAAGCCCTGATTAAAATTGCTTAATATTCCTTCATAGCTGACAGCCACCCCACTCCCCCCAGGCTCGGTAGGAACACAACAGCAGTAAAGGTAGAAACTGTGGTTCCTTTCATCATGGTCATTATTTCTTGTTTTTTCCCCACTCGCCCCCAATACCCAGGGGAAGGGAGCTGGGAGCCACGGGCGAGGGAGGGGATGACAGGCAGGTGGAGGGTGCTCTGGGGAGGAGGGAGAAGGTGCCCCTCGTGTAAGCCCAGAGGGTCAGCTCGCTTGGCGGCTTCATCCTGGGGTGGTCGCTGATGACTGCACCCTCTCAGTCATGAGGCGATCAGAACGCACCGCCCTCCAAATATATCCGCTTTGGCATAAAGATTATTTTGAGCTGAAGGCAATGAAGAATCAAAAGATGGAGAAAGAAACCCTCTGGGGCTGCTTTCCTCATCTGATTAGAAGCAAAAAATTCTGGGAAATAAGGCTGCTATAAATTCCTTCTAAAGGGCAGATTTACCCTGCAGAAGGGAGAACTCGAGTAAAATCCACACCAAATCCCTCCCCTAGCGGGGCTTTGTGGCCTTGGAGGAGATGGAAGGTTAACTCACACTTGTGTTGTGGTGGTGCTCAGTCGTGTCCAACTCTTTGCGACCCCATGGACCGGAGACCTCCAGGCTCACACTTGTATAGACAAATACTATCACAGACTTCATCTCTTGATTGCGCTCCTAGAAACTCTTTTCCTTTTCCCCAAAGCCCACGAAAGCCTTTTCCGCCCCCTCCCTTACCCCTACTAGAGGTATCCTCTGACTTCAGCTGCACTTGACCCTAGAGCAACTCAGGGGTTAATTTGTGTATAATTTATAGTTGGACCCCCCCCCCCCCCCCGCCGTACCCGAGGTGCCTCTGCATCTGTGGATTTAACCAACTCTGGGCTGAGTGGTATTGTAGTATTCACTATTGAAAAAATATCTGTGAATAAGTGGACCCTCACAGTTAAGATCTGTGCTATTCAAGAGTCCACTGTATTTAGTTACTTCTAAATACTGCTACTGCTGCTAAGTCGTTTCAGTCGTGTCCGACTCTGTGCGACCCCATAGACGGCAGCCCACTAGGATCCTCCGTCCCTAGGCTTTTCCAGGCAAGAATACTGGAGTGGGTTGCCATTTCCTTCTCCAATGCGTGAAAGTGAAAAGTGAAAACGAATTCGCTCAGTCGTGTCTGACTCTTAGTGACCCCATGGACTGCAGCCCACCAGGCTCCTCCGTCCATGGGATTTTCCAGGCAGGAGTACTGGAGTGGGGTGCCACTGCCTTCTCCACTTCTAAATACAGTTACTTCTTTTCTTGCCCTCACATGTAGGCAAATGAACCTTTTTCTGTGGTCAGTCTTTTGTCAGTTGAATTCATGGACCTCAGCAGAAGAACCTAAGAGGAGAGAGGAAAAGTCTTTCCTCTCTAACAGTTGCAGCTCATAATGTGGACAGTGACAGCCAGCGGCCTAGACTCTGGACCCAGGTTCAGATCCTTGGTCAGCAGTGAGGGTCCTTTCAAGGACCACCCCCCCATCTTCCCGTGGGAACCCCATTCAGCTTCTCTGGAATACTGCAGATAATTTTAACTTAGAAGGCACAGTTTTCTGCTGCCCATTACCCCAATCCCCAGAGTGAACATGTTAAGCCTTCATCTGAGGTGGTTTACAGAGGGGGACTGATATAATAATCATAATAATAAACAACTTTTTGCTTCACAGTCTTTACACACAACAATCCATATTCATCATTTTTCGCAGCACCCTTGAACTGGAAGTACAGCTATTAAAATCAAAGTGAAAGTGTTAGTGGCTCAGTCATATCTGACTCTTTGAGACCCCATGGACTGTAGCCCACCTGGCTTCTCTTGTCCATGGAAATCTCCAGGCAAGAATACTGGAGTGGGTTGCCACGCCCTCCTCCAGGGGATCTTCCCAACCCAGGGATCGATCCAGCATTGCAAGTGGATTCTTTACCGTAACCTCCAGCAAATGAGAGTTTGTTACCGTGTTGCCGTCTTATCAGTTGCTTGCTTCTCATTAAAACTTTGTAGAGCTTCGAGTGTTGTAAACAATGAAGCATCGCACTTCCAGGGAAGGTCAAGGCCTGGCCCCAAGGAGTAATTATGTCCTTGGGGAGGGGAGATGCTGGGGACGGCTGGCTTCCAGCTCTTTCCTCTCTTGCATTGCTCTCGCCTTTGGTTCCAGGAAGACCATTTGCTGTGCTGAGAAGGGGCCAGGGAGGTGGAACTGGCTTGGGGTTACTCCAGGGCTGGTTATCTAATAAATAAATTTCCTCGAATGGAAACCCCTTCAGGGTGTCTGGATTCTCAGCCACTCCTATGGTATCTGTCCTTGGTCCTTTCCTTCCTTGTAAGCCGTCGCTAAGTCAGATGGTGGAAGCTCTGGTCCCGGGGGCACGTCACCCCATCTGGGCACTGGCGGGGGTGTGCAGGTGGGCTGAGCCCTGTTTGACAGACCATAGGATCAAGCTGGCGATTAGAGCAGGGAATTCTGAGCTTGACTCTGATCTGTCAGTCTGGCCTCCCCAGGAACCCCCTCCCTAGAGGGGTCAATTCCTGAGATTCCAGGCCATGCATATTGAAGACCAGTCTATCCTCCCATTGGTTTGTGCAAAAGAAACGTCTCCCTCAGGCTGGACAGCAGCAGGTGAGGGAATAAGTGAGGGGAGACACTGAGGCGATTGATCTGAGCCAGCAGCCTCCACAGAGGCCGTGATAAGAGAAAGGAAAACAAAAGTTTTACAGAGCTCCTAGGAGGTTTTCCCTCGCACCGGCTGGAGGCGTTTATGGCGAGATTCTCTGCTCCAAACTGCTCTGGGCTTGGAGGGCTGGCTCCTGCCTTGCCTCTCCAGGCAGAGGGACGTGGGGGGAATCTGGGGAAGGTGGGAACAGCTGGGAACAGCTGGCAGGCTGCGAGATGATGACCACCCCACGTACAAGCCAACCCCAGGGTCCTAAACTTGGCGACTTCACAGAGCCCAATGCCACAACCTAGCAGGATGTCCCCCTCCCTCTTTGAAACCAGTAGATATTTTTTCTAGAAGAGAAGAGCCAAAGAAGTGACCCACTTCTCACCTGCACGACAGGGACGCTGGCCTGAGCTCTGGAGCGCAGACAGGCCTGGCCCAGTCAGAGGCGGGTGGGGAGGTCCTGCTGGGGTCAGTTTACCTCAGGGGGCTGAGCTTTCCCCCTCCCGCTGTCCAAGCGAAGGGAGTCCTGAAGCAGCAGGAAGAGGCAGGAAAAGACAGAATGGAGTCATGGAATCATGAGAGGCTCTGGCTTCCGCGGGAAGGGACCCTGAGGAGGGCTTCACGTAGCTTCCCTGTACCTACTGCCTTGATGACATGAGTCCCAGGGGCCTCCCAAGAGATATGGCCTCTCAGAGCCTGAGCTGAGGGGGGGATGTGGTAGGTCACCCTCACGGGGCGGCTGCGGGTTCTTCTTCAGGGCACAGAAGAGCCTGGCTAAGGCTGGGAGTCCTGCAGGATCCAGCCAGAGAAGACACGAGAAGTGCCATCCCAGTGCTGTTGCTGCCGCAGGCCGGCTGAGCGGTCTGACTGCTCGGCCTGGGGTAACGTGGCAGTACCGTCTCTAAGAGGAGAAATGGGCCACTTGGGCTTCACTACCAAGGAGAGACCCACTACAGGGCTTCGGGGTAGTAACCAGGCCAGCCCAGAAGGCAGCATTTGAAATGCTAAAGGCTCCCAATGTGGAAGGAGAGAAGGCCAAGTTCTGGGGCCCCACGTTTCCAGGGCTTTCTGATCTGAGAGCTCCTCCTCTGAAATCCCCATCCTGTCAGATTCTCTCCGGGTCTGACCTGGCTCGCCCTCTTCTGTGACAGATTTCGGAGACTTTGTCCAGAAAAACTTTCCCCAGAGGCTCTTCCCTCTGCTGGTGGAGATTTCCCCTCATTCTCAGCCCAGCTCAACCTCCAGCATCAGGTTCCCATTCTTCCTTCCATCTGGTTTCCATCTTTCTTCCCTTGAACAGAGGTCTCATAGGAGAGCTAAGCATCATAGATTTTCATTTGGGACTCTAATAAAAGATTAACAGCAGAAAAACTGTTTATTAGCGTGCAGTGCACATCACATGGGAGAAACCGAAAATGAAGCATATCTCAAAATGATGATTCAACTGTGGAGAACTACGCAGAGATTCCTCAAAAAGCTGGGACTAGAACTTCCATATGACCCAGCAATCCCACTGCTGGCATACGCCCCGAGGAAACCAGAATCGAAAGAGCCACATGCACCCTACTGTTCTTTGCAGCACTATTTACAATAGCTGGGACGTGAGAGCAAAACTTAGATGTCCATCGACAGATGAATGGATAAGGAAGTTGTGGTACATGTACACAGTGGGATATTACTCAGCTATAAAAAGGAATGCATTCGAGTCAGTTCTAATGAGGTGGATGAACCTGGAGCCTATTATACAGAGTGAAGTTAGAAATAGAAAGACAAATACTGTATGTTAATGCATATATATGAAATTTAGAAAGATGATAACGATGATCCTACATGCAGGGCAGCAAAGGATACACAGATGTAAAGAACAGACTTTTGAACTCAGCGGGAGAAGGTGAGGGTGGGAGGATTTGAGAGAATAGCATTGAAATGTGTACATTATCATATGTGAAACATGACCAGTGCAAGTTCGATGCATAAAGCCAGGCCCCCAAAGCTGGTGCTCTAGGACAACCCAGAGGGATAGGGTGGGGAGGGAGTGGGGGTGGGGGTTCAGGATGTGGGAGGAACACATGTATACCTATGGCTGATTCATGCTGATGTATGGCAAAAAGCATCACAATACTGTAATTATCCTCCAATTAAAATAAATAGATCAATTGAAAAAAATGGTGGCTCAGATCTCTGGTTTATATAGCATCTTCAACAGACGACAGTGTGTCTGTAGAGAAATAACAGTCAGAGGAAGCAGTTTCAGGCTTCCAAGGGTGGCAAGTGGCAGGAAGGTAAATGAATGGGAGGAAATAGAGTGAGGTTTGTTTGTAGAATCCTCTGGTGCCTTCTCTGGGCTGTTAAGAGTCTGTCTCCAATAAAGGGAAAATTTACATCTTCTCTCTAGGTAGAAAGAGGACAGATAGGGAGAGCTTTCTTACACTTCCATTCCATTCAGTCACTCAGTCGTATCCAACTCTTCACGACACCATGAATCGCAGCGTGCCAGGCCTCCCTGTCCATCATCAACTCCCGGAGTTCACTGAGACTCACGTCCATCGAGTCAGTGATGCCATCCAGCCATCTCATCCTCTGTCGTCCCCTTCTCCTCCTGCCCCCAATCCCTCCCAGCATCAGAGTCTTTTCCAATGAGTCAACTCTTTGCATGAGGTGGCCAAAGTACTGGAGTTCTTACACTTACTGCTTCTTAATTGCCTTCAGTTCAATATAATTTTGAGGCCAATGTGGCTTATTTTGGCATGGTATATTCTGCTACCCTTCATTCCATCAGAGGCTCAGACTTTTCTGCCCATCTCACCCGAACTTCTCAGACCTCTCTCTTTCTCTTGGGCTTTGCTTTCAATCTAGCTGGCAAACGTGTTTCACCAGCTAGTGGTGAATTTAGCTGGTGCAACGTGTTTTTCCTTCCAGGTAACATGGTGCATGGGAGAATGGAAGGACTGAGATGGGAGACATTGGCTCTGGGACAGGCTGGAGTAGCAGGGTCAGTGAGCGGGGTTCTTCACTGCGGGGCTTTGTTCAGTCCATTCGGGGAACATCTGGCACGCTGGTGAGAGGTCTAGCCTTGACCACCTTTTATATCTGACCAGGTCCCCTTAGGGTTTTAAGGGATGACTTTTTGTTTCTATAGTCTTTGACGTATGGAGATCTTCATAATAAAGAGCTATCTTAATGAGTTCCCTCCCCTTTTGACCTAATTTTGCAAGCTCCTTGATGGCAAGGAGGTTCGCCTCCCCCCGCCCTTTACTTGGCACCTTGGATGTGCCAAGTGGCTATCCTTGGCACAGTGCCTCCTGTTTTCTGATTCAGACTGAAATTTCCTCTACATGCACAAGGCAGACTGTGTCGAGTCTAATAAATAAATCACAGCTCAGAGTGACGGGATCCAAATGTAAAATGCAGCGTCTGGCACCACTGGAGATAAAATAAATTACCTGTAGTCTGGTAAGCAGGTCATCTTGATCCTCTGCTTTGTTCTGGTGACTTCTGTGATTGATTTTGCTAAACTCAGAAGAAGCAGAAAGACATTCAGATTCAGGGCTTTGAGTGAAATGAAAGTGGTTGGGCCAAGAGATGAGATAATAACACTTTTGCGAAGGGAAGTGAAGAGAGAAGAGCTTTGATTCTCAGCTTCTTCAGGGCTTCTGTCTAGTCCTTCCTGAGGCTGGACTCTGCTTCCGGCCTTCAGATTTTTAGAAACACTATTGTACCTGTTTTTGTTGTTGTTGTTCGTCATTAAGTCGTGTCCGACTCTGCAACCCCATGAACCACAGCACGCCAGGCAATAAATGCTACTTTTGTTTGTTTGTTTAGGGCAATTTAAGTGGGTTTGCAAACAATCTTTAAGAGGCCAATGCTTTTATAATTTGATTTGATTTGAAAGAGACCTGCCCCACACAGACTGAATGGTGTTTGGAGTTCTGCTAGGAGAGTCACTTTTTTTAGCTTGAAAAGAGGAATACCTCACTGAAATGAAATATTATTGTAAAAGAATTAAGGCCATAATCAGCTCATAGCATTCTAGAACTGTGCTGTCCAACAGAAGTATATAATTGAAAACTTTTGCATTAGCCAGCTACTTTAAAAGAAGTAAAAAGAGACAGGTGAAGTTAGTTTAAATGTATTTTAATATGATTTCAAAATGTTATACTTTTAATATGTAATCAATAGAAATAATTATGAATGAGATAGTCTACATTCTTTTGAAGGAGATACTAAGTCTTGGAGATTGGTGTGTATTTGACACTTACAGCGGAGTCCCCAACCTTTCTGGGACCAGGGACTGGTTTTGTGGAAGGCAGTTTTTCCATGGATGGCTGGGGGAGATGGTTTTGGGATGATTCAAGTGCATTACATTTATTTCTATTATTATTACATCAGCTCAGATCATCAAGCATTAGATCCTGGAGGCTGGGGACCCCTGACTCACAGCACATGGCAGCTAGGATGAGCTACATTTTAAGGGCTCAGTAGCCACATGTGGCCAGTGTCTACTGAATTGCATAGTGGCTGGAAATCATGCAGGAATAAGGCTTGCAGATAGGAGCGTCTCTGGGCCGATGTTTTCTCCCAGGGAGAAAAGGTGATAGTGTAAAGGAGACATGAGCAGGTATGAAACCCAGGGAGGGTGATAGTGTAAAGGAGACACGAGCAGGTATGACACCCAGGGAGGCGGTCTAGTGAAGAGGGGACTGCAGGTATTTCTGAGAGCAGCTAACGTGTCCAGTAAACATCTCAGGAAACAAGCTGGAGGGACAGGATGACTAGAGGACTATAAGTTAAGAACACAGTAGATAATGCAAGAAGGTTTCCCAGAGTGGCAGGAGTGGGTGAGGGTAATATATGGCTGTATCTACAAGAAAGCCCAAACTCTGTGGTTTGAAACTTTTGTTTGTATGTTCTAGGAAAAGTCAGATTCTTTGCAATAAAAGGCATATCCTTGAACAGAAATATGCTGCTGGGATCAGCCAAGAGTTTGTCAAGCTACAGCAGCCCAGACTGCAACAGTGACAGGAATGAAGCAGAATAAGATAGTGGAGGAATTAGGGACCTAATAAATCTTTATTCACTGGGATGCGTTCAGCGTCCACTGGGAGGATTCTAAGTCTTGTAACTGAAGACTAATTGGCTTAATCATAAGGATATTTATTGTTTTCTTAACAAAAAGTCTGAAAGCAGGCAGTTCTAGGGCTGGTTCAGTAACCTAATGACATCATTATGAACTTGGGCTCTTTCTATTCCTCTTTTTCGCCTCCACAGTCTGTTTGACCTTTTGTCCTTGGGTTTGTTGCCTCATGATCTTAAGATGGCTGTGGCAGCTCCAGGATTGCATCCAAAAATCAAAAAACAGGAAGCAGAGGTAAAAGGTTTTTGTCTCATATGTATTGAGAAGGTTCTCAAGAAATACCCTTTTATATCTCATTGACCAGAACTGTGTCAAATGGCCATGGGTTGCTTCCAGGATGGTTGGAAAAGCAAAGTTTTCTGCCTTTAGGGACAGAGACAAGGAAAGGGTGTTGAAAGTGATTCTTGGATAGCCAACCACAGTGAATACCTCAAGCCCCAAGACAAGGCACCCTGCTATAGTAGGAAGAGCAATGGATTATGAGCCAGGAGCCACTATCTTGCTATATGACCTTCCTCTGGTCAGCTGGCCTCTCTGAACCTACAACTTTATCTCTAGGGTAAGATTCAGTAGACGATCTCTTTCTGCCCTAACGCTACTGATTTTATTAAAACTCCTGGAGGGCCTTGAAGGAGCTATCCAGTGCTAATGTAATTAATTTAATGATATCCATTTGGTGAAAAACAGCTGTGGCTCTTTTCCTTCTTATGGTCAGAGGACGTTTGTTGGCTGGATAAACTCTCGTGCTCACAGATTTTGATGGAACTTTAATTATAACAACATTTTAGTGTCCTTGATCTCTTGAAGTTTGTTCCCGATGAAAGTGTCAGAGAATGCTGTTCAATAGAAGTAAAATATGGGGCACTTATGCAATTTAAAACTTTTGTATTAGCTAGTCAAGTTTTTTTTTTTTAACGAAGGAGATAGATGAAGTTAGTTTTAATGTATTTTATTTAATACAACATCAAAAATGTCACAGGGGCTTCCCAGGTGGCTCAGTGGGTAAAGAATCCGCCTGCCAATGCAGGAGATACAGAAGATGCGGGCTTGATCCCTGGGTTGGGAAGATCCCCTGGAGAAGTGCATGGCAAGTCACTCCAGTATTCTTCCCTGGAGAATCCCATGGACAGAGGAGACTGGTGGGCTACAGTCCATAGGATCGCAAAGAGTCAGACATGACTGGAGCGACTGAGCATGCATTCACGCACACACAAAACTGTTATGACTTTAATATGTAATCAGTATAAATATTTATGAATGAGATATTTTACATTCGTTGCGGGGGGAGGTACTAAGTCTTTGAAATCTGAATGTATTTGGCGCTTACAGCACATCTCAATTCAAACCAGGTACATTTCAAGGGTTCAGTAGCCACCTGCAGCCAGTGGCTAACAACCTGGACGGTGGCTGAAATCATGAGAATGGAGCTTGCAGGTGGGAGCTTCTCTTGCCACTGACTGGCCGCTGCCCTGCTCAGGTCAGGGCAGCCTGAGGCAGAAGTCTGGAGGAGATGAAATTAGCCCTGAGGTCCTGCCAGAACTTTCCCTCCCACCCATGGTTTTCTGCATGCGTGCTAAGTTGCTTCAGTCATGTTCAACTCTGTGTACAGACCTTATGGGCCATAGCCCGCCAGGCTCCTCTGTCCATGGGATTCTCCAGGCAAGAATACTGGAGTGCGTTGCTGTACTCTCCTCCAGGGGATCTTCCCAACCCAGGAATCAAACCCGCATTTTTCATGGACACCTGCATTGGCAGGTGGGTTCTTCACCACAGCGCCACTTGGGTTGGGTTCACCCAGTTCTGGCCCAAGGGGAAGGCTTTATCTAAACGCCTCCCATTCCCTCTCACCTGGAAGTCTATGCAGTTTCTTTCCTTTTGAGCAAAGTACTGCTCACAGGAGGCTGCTGTGATGAGCTTCCTGTGCCAAAACGTGAATGCATACTGGGGGGACAAGGCCCCCCACATTCAGGTCACATGTGGGGGTTCAGCACGGGGCTTGGACAGGAAGGCAGCTGAGTCAAGGCTCTTCTCAGCTGTGAGAGTCCACTCAAGGGAGATGCACAGAAAGGGGTGTTATTCTCAGGTCATGGGGTAACCTATGGGGATCAGGGACCGGAGGTGTAGTCAGGGCCCCGTGAGCAACTGAAACTGGCAGAAACCAGCACTAGGGCAGTTCAGTTTGTCTCTCCCTCTCTCCTCTATTGCTGCTGCTAAGTCGCTTCAGTCGTGTCCGACTCTGTGCGACCCCACAGACGGCAGCCCACCAGGCTCCCCCATCCCTGGGATTCTCCAGGCAAGAACACTGGAGTGGGTTGCCATTTCTTTCTCCAATGCATGAAAGTGAAAAGTGAAAGTGAAGTCACTGAGTCGTGTCTGACTCTTCTCGACCCAATGGACTGCAGCCTACCAGGCTCCTCCGCCCATGGGATTTTCCAGGCGAGAGCACTGGAGTGGGGTGCCATTGCCTTCTCCACTCTCCTCTATTACTGCTGCTCTATTCCTCTCCTTCTGTGATTAAAGACTCACAGTGAATTTGGTCATCTCACAGTTCTGAGGTTGCTTTGTCCTCAGTTCAAGCAACAGCAAACTCTGACATCTTAAATCTACATTCCCATCTTAAATCTTAAATCTACCTTCCCATCTTAAATCTTAAATCTACCTTCCCATCTTAAATCTTAAATCTACATTCTCATCTTAAATCTTAAATCTACATTCCCAGGAAAGAGAACACAGTTGGTCCAGTTTGGCTCGAGGGTGTGTACCCTGATCCAGTCACCAGGACGGGGGTGGGAAGGGTGAGGGCAGAAGGTCACCATAGCTCCAACTTGAATGGAGCAGCCTCTCCTGTGAATGGGGGAGCCGGGGTACACTTCTCAGAGAAGGGAGGTTGTGGGCTGAGCAAATACTTCAAAGGGTGGGGTTTTGCGGCTGATTTTTGTTTTTAACGGAGATGTGGATTTTCTACCTGTTTGACATAGAGCAATATAAAAATCCCAGAGGAGAAATAAAATTGAAAGTATCATTTATTAGGTACAAATTTTGGATCTGCCATTTAATAATCTTGTTTCTTTTAATTTACTCACCAAACACGTATAAAACACTTTCGACATGTCAAACACTGTATTGTACAAACACTAAGTGCTTTACATAGTTTAACGTCTTTAATGTTTGCAATGATTCTGAGACAGGTATTACAATTATCCCCATTTTACAGATGAGGAAATGGAGGCATAGAAAGATGAACTTGAGTAAGTGATGAAAGTGAAAAGATGAAAGTGAGTATGTGATAGTGCTGGAATTCCAGCCCATGCCGTCTGGCTCAGTTATTCCTGGCTGAAATCCTTTGTTATGCTGACCTTGGGTAAGTTACTTAACTTCTCTGTCCCTTGGTCTCCACACTTGTAAAATGGGTTTGATGACATCTGCCTCCTCAGTTGTGGTGAGGATTAAAATGGATGGTGCACGTCAAGCCCTGTGCTCTCACTAGTCAGGGCTCTCCTGAGAAACAGGCCAATAAGATGTGGGTGTGGGTGTGGGTGGGCTTGGGGACCCCCAACACAGTCACTTGACTGAGATTTCCATGGTAGGGAGCGGTGGTGGAGAGGTAGCTTTTAGGCAAGTGAACAGCAGAAAGTTAATAATGAAAGGGCTGGACCTGGGCCTTGGCGTGCCCACCAGGTGAGGAACTTGGAAGGTCTCTTGTTTGCACCTCAGAGGGTTTATATGTTTGCCCCACTTATCCACTCAAACCATAAAAATCTGCTGGGCCGGCCCCCTTTCTGCCTCTTTATCCCCCCCAGCACCTAGCACAGGGCTCTGTGATGTGGATGGGACTCTGCCCAGACCCCTTTCAGCAGGGAGTCTGCCTGCTGTCCCATGGCTGTGGGTTTGACCGCTGAGTGGCTCACAGCTGCTCCTAGAACTTCTTTTGGTGAATAGGTCCTGCCCCTCACCACCAACCCCCACAGCCTGCAACCAAAGACTAGCTAACATGGAGACACAAATGGCTGTCCTCTCCTCTTCAAGGTGGGGCCAATTCCACGGCACAATCTGTGCTGCAGAGCTCTCTGTGGGGTCAAGCTGAAGCTAGTTTCTCGCCTGGACCATGTACTTGCTGAGTACTCGTCCCCAGTCCTCCTCTGTGTCCCATACCCTCCGTCATCTTCAGGTATCTCCTCCATCAATCACTTGCTAAGGAATCCCCACCTTAAGATTCCCGAGAACGAAGCCAGGACAGTAGTGACCGAAGTCTGATGGCCACTGGGACCCCCACAACCATATTTTGATGCATCTCTGCACAGCTGATGGTGTCTTTGTGTCTGCAAAGGAATTTCTCAGTCATTTAAAGCTCTTAGTACTGAGCCCATGAATTAAAGTGGAGAAGATGTTAAGCCTTGCTTTGGTCCAGAGTTCTGGAAGACAGGATGGAACAATAGTTGAATATGCAGTTTGGCTCTCAGACACAAACTTGTCGTTCACATGTTTGTTTTCTCCCACACAGAGCCTGTTTTTGACAAGCCTGTCAACTAAGCTTGATGGAAGGGACTGGGGTGGGGCAGGTGCTCCGAGGGCCAATCTGATCCCACAGTAAGGACCTTGAGACTGATAATCACTCTAATGCTGTGAGTAGAAACAAAGCCAATCACTATTCATGAAATAGAATGACCCAGAATATAGCTGAGTTGCCCAGCCAAAGCCCTGTACCAAGGAGACTGCACCTGCAGGCTCAGTTGTCTGGTAGGCTGGGCTCTGTTTCCTGACCACGATTGTACTCAGAACCCTGCCATATTTTATTCCCGTGGGAATTAGCGACTGGGTGCTAAAAGGTGCCAATGCGTAAAGAGAGTTAACATACCTGTTAGTCAAGAACATGCAGAGCAAGAAAGAGACATCAGCGGAAATTAAGGAACTCGAACTTTGAATGTTTCTCATGATCTTCGTGAAGTTCTTAGTGTAAAAAGCAGAATTCACATCTCAAGCTCTTGCACGGACACCACAGGCCCTGCCAGTAGGGTCTGACACAAGGACCCCCATCCGTTTGACACTGAAACTTCTCAGCAGTGACAGCGACGACTGATCCCAGAGTTGGATTAGTGGGACTCGTGGCGGGGACACAGATGCTGGGCTTGGGATGTTTAGGAGATTGACATGAAAAGCCATGGGTAGCTCAGGTAGCAGTCACCTTAGTACCTCCAGCCTCTTCCACCTCTGCATTTTACCTGCAACTTCCTGTCCTGTGACAGGTTTTAATTCTTGGAGGCAGTCAAGAGGGGACAGGAGGGGTTGAGAAACCCGGAGTGTATTGCCGACACTAACAGGTGTTCTGAACCCTCTTCACGTTAAGTCCTGCTGCTGACACCTCCGAGTGTTGGTGCTTTACTGAGATCTACTTGGTCCTTGTCTTTCTGCGCTTGTCACCCCAACTTTCACCTGCCAGTGCCTGTGTCCTCTTGTCTGTGGCCTTTCTTTCGCTGCTGGAACCTGTTCTGCTGCAGTGCAGGACAGGCCAGAAGTGCTGGGAAGTAACAGTCCAAGAATATGGTCATCCTCCAAGGATGCGCCGGGGGGCGAGGTGGATGTTCCTCTCTAATCGCGTGCCCCATCGGGATTAAGCTGCCATGTCCACAGTGCTGGCATGCACCCTTCTTGGCTTCTTTCCCCTCCCCCTCACTTCCCTATCACCTATCTGTGTCTCCTGAAGCCATTTCTCCTGCCCCTTAATTACTTGCACTTGATTCTTTGTCTCTGAGTTTGCTTTTGAAGGAAACTAAGCCAGTGCTTCCTCTGACTTTCCTCACTGATAGAGCTCCAAACTAGGAGGAAGCTGTGGGACCAAGAACCAACCTCGGTCAGAAGGTTTGGAGTTGGCTCCAAGAGATGGTTTGAAACATACAAGGTGGACACTGGGCCTGACCCAGGTGATTGTGGAATGTCTTCCCTTTTTACCAATCTTTGTAGATTCTCTCCTCACCTCCCCTTCAACTTGCAACCCCTCAAAACACCTCGTCTTCACAGGTACAGGGAGAATCCAGCCATGTTCCGATGACTCAACTGCTGTTAAAGACAGCAGATAACGTGTGAATGAATGAGAGTAAGTAGACGAACAAATGAATCTATGTTCCAATAAAACTTTATTTGGCCCATCCCGATCAAGTTTAATAATGTTTAATAGATATTTTTAAAACATGAGTAATAGCAATTCCTCTGTAATAACAATTATATATGAACTCCTTGTCAAGATCAGCAGCTTGTTCCTTTACCAAAAAAGTAAAACCGCCCTCTGAGGACAAATGGCACGTGAGAGCGGTGAGTGTCTCCTTTTCTTAAAAAAAAAAAGAAACCCCAACACTTCATATTTACATATTTCCCAGGTAAAAATTGGTCAGTATGGTTAACTGTTTTTAAATATAAGTTTCTAATGTGTTGCAGGTTTCAATGTACAGATCCTAGTTAGCTGATTAGATTTAAGGTGCTGTTGAGGTGAGGGTGAACACAGCCTACGATCAACACTGGGGGATCCTCTGTTTACAGACTGGCTCCTATGGACATCTCTGGGGGGAGCTGAATGCCGGTGGTGGAAACGGAAGAGCGTTTGCCGGGGACCGGACTCCATGCCTCTGCAGAGGACCTGCCATGCTATACACTGTCCCCTGAGGCTCTGTGAACTCGTGCACCTCTGGTTTGCTAAGTCACTTCAGTTGTGTCCGACTCTGTGGGACCCCGTAGATGGCAGCCCACCAGGCTCCCCCGTCCCTGGGATTCTCCAGGCAAGAACACTGGAGTGGGTTGCCATTTCGTTCTGCAATGCATGAAAGTGAAAAGTGAAAGTGAAGTCGCTCAGTCGTGTCCGACTCTTCGAGACCCCATGGACTTCAGCCCACCAGCCTCCTCCGTCCATGGAGTTTTCCAGGCAAGAGCACTGGAGTGGGGTGCCATTGCCTTCTCTGGCACCTCTGGTTTGGCATGCTCCAAATTCATCCTAGCCTAAGCTAGGGAGAACATGGTGGTCTCAGGCCCCTTCTTTTGTCATGGGGTCCCCATGCTGATACCTGACCCCTGAGGGCCCTCAATGTCAGCATCCCACTTTTCAGACCTTCCTGCCTTTCTGGATTCCTTGTCCCCAAGGCCCCTTGCTCTCCAGTACATTTCTTCAGGGCCTGCTGTTTGCTAGGGCTAAATTGATGATCAAACCAAGGGCAGAATTAATGAAGGTCGATGGATCCTGTGTGAGAGCGTCTCTCCCAGCACATCTGCTCTGTTGCAGGCACTTCACTGCTTTCCTCCAAAGGGGCAATTTGGGCTGAGAACACAAGCTCCCAAGGTAGGTTTGGAGTGGGGCTGTGTGTGCTAGGGGTGCGGGGCAGGCTGCAGGGATTCTTGGAATTGCTGTCTTCAAACTCACCAGTGTACGGCATTCCCTGGGGAATAAGAGCTGTGTCACTGTGTCTGCGCGTGTGTCAGAAAAGTGCATAGGAAGTTCTGGAAAAGGTGTGTGCACAGGCCTGGGAGGATGGGTGATTTTACCCACAGATCCCAAACTGGTCTGATCTGAAACCAAGAGTTCAGATCACACCGGGGTGAGGCAAATGGGAATATTCAGTAGTTGCTGCTACTGCTAAGTCACTTCAGTCGTGTCCGACTCTGTGCGACCCCATAGACAGCAGCCCATCAGGCTCCCCTGGCCCTGGGATTCTCCAGGCAAGAATACTGGAGTGGGTTGCCATTTCCTTCTCCAGTGCATGAAAGTGAAAAGTGAAAGGGAAGTCGCTCGTCGTGTCCGACTCTTAGCGACCCTATGGACTGCAGCCTACCAGGCTCCTCCGTCCGTGGGATTTTCCAGGCAAGAGTACTGGAGTGGGGTGCCATGAGAGCCAGGGAAAAAAAAAAATACGCTTGTTGACAAGGGGAAAGAAGCTGGCTCAATGTCCAATTTCAGAATTCACAGGACACGGCTCTGAGTAAAAGCACACGGAATGGGTAAGCTGGTAATGGACAGGGAAGAAACGTCTTGAACCAAGTTTTCTGAGAAAAAGGCCAGAGTGACCCCAGTAGAGGAAGACATTGTTCAGTGGACAGATGGACAGACACTGGCCTGGGGGCCAGGAGACTGGGATTCAAGGCTTGCCCTGACACCGGCTAGGCCCCAATCTTATTAACAAGTCACTTGGCTTCTCTGGACCTCACTGTGTTTCTCATCTGTGAGCTGAGGCTGCTTGGACTAGAGTTCCAACCCTCTCTGCCAGGCTCCTCTCCAGGCAGCCACCCAGGTGGGGCCTGTTGACTGCTAAGACCTTTCTGCCCTGGCACCACCGCTGATAAAAACACAAGGGCCTCTTCTTTGCTGGGAAAGTGATCAACCCCCCCACACCCCCCACCCCCCAAAATAGGCTCCTGTTCAAACACGCTCCCAGAGGTTAAAGGCTAGTTATTAAGGCAGTTTAAGAAATGGACATTCCTCTCGCTCCTCGGATCCTTCCTGTTTCGCTAACCCCAGGGCAGCAGAGAGCGGGTGGAAGGGCTGGTGGAGGTGCCAGGGGGGCGGTCCCCTCCGGCCAGGGCTGGCTTTCCCCGGATGGTTTCCGGGGGAACGGGCTGAAGCGCCCCTCTGCCCTCACCACCTTTCTTTGGAGAAGGCCTCGGTCTGCACGAGGTCACCGGGGTGCTCGGAGATGCACGCGCCGTTGAGGTCGCCCAGTTTATTGTCCGGCAGGTCCTCGGGCTTGGTGCAGAGCTTCAGAGCGCGGGAGATGAACACGTCCAGGTCGAACTGCGGGCTGGCGCCCCCGTCAATGGGGGCCGGGCGGCCGGGTGGGGACCCGCGGCGTTCTGGGCCATCAGGGGGCGGGCTGGCGCCGCGCTCGGGGCCGCCCTGCGTGCTCTTGACCCACTGCGCGATCTCCAGGAAGAGGCTGGCCGGCTCGTCGTCTCGCGGCCCGGGGTCCACGGTCACCGTGGCCACGCCGGCCACCCCGGCAGCAGGGGGCGCGCCGGCTGCCTGCTTCCAGTGCGACAGGTCCAAGATGAGCTTGGGCTCCGAGTAGTGGTGCGGCTTGCTGTCGCGCCACAGCAGCTTGTCCAGGTAGGACGGCGAGCCCACCTTGTAGTCGCAGGAGCGCCCGTAGTCGGCCTCGAAGGCGCGCTCCATGGACGAGTGTGACTGCTCCAGGAAGCGCTCTGAGCTGCTCTGGGAGTCCTTGCGCGGGTCCACCTGCACGTCCTCCACCAGTGGCGCTGACCCCGCGCGTGGGTCACGCTGCCCCTCGCTCGCGTCCTGGCACCGGTCGGGCCGCCACTCCAGATCCGACGACAGGCTCACGGGGTACCTGCAAGGTAAGACGGGATGGCCATTGGACACCCCCCTCTTGCCCGCCCCGCCAGCCAGGGTGGCTTTGCAGAGGGAGCCACCCCCCTCATCACTGTTTGCCCCCCAACAGCCAGGCTTTCCATTCCTTCCTAGTCCCCCCAGCTCCTGCTGTCCCCCACCTCCAAGGTGGGAGGGACATGGGACAAAGGAACAGTAACGGTGAGCCCCCAGTGTGCAGGTGGAGGGACTGATTGTTTCCTCTTGTATTCAAGGGGCTTCCCTCAGAGCTCAGTTGGTAAAGAATCGGTCTGCAGGAGAGCCCAGTTCGATTCCTGGGTAGGGAAGATCCGCTGGAGAAGGGATAGGCTACCCACTCCAGTATTCTTGGGCTTCCCTTGTAGCTCAGCTGGTAAAGAATCTGCCCGCAATGCGGGAGACCTGGGTGCGATCCCTGGGTTGGGAAGATCCCCTGGAGAAGGGAAAGGCTACCCACTTCAGTATTCTGGCCTGGAGAATTTCATGGAATGTATGTATAGTATTCATTCAATGTGTGTGCGTCCTGAGTCACTTCAGTCATGTCCCACTGCTTGTGACCCTATGGACTGTAGCCCGCCAGGCTCCTCTGTCCATGGGATTCTCCAGGCAAGAATACTGGAGTGGGTTGCCATGCCCTCCTCCAGGGGCTCTTCCCGACCCAGGGATCACACCCTGCACTGTCACGCCCTTTACCACTGGGGCCTCTTTGGAAGCCCATTCATTCAATACCCTACAAATATTTCTTGAGCACCTCCTCTGTGCCAGGTGCTATACTGGGCATTACTGGACACAGCAGGCAACAAAACCCTTGTCACCTTGGAATGCATTTTCTAGTGGATCCATGTATGTAGTGCTCCTCAAACTGTGATGTCCACACAAATCACCTGGGGACCTTGTTAGAACGCAGATCTTGATCCAGTAGATGAGGTGGGGTCTGAGAATCTGCGTGTCTAACAGGCTCCCAGGTGATGTGATGCTGCTGGTCCGTGGCCCACACTTTGAGTAGCAGGGCTCTGATGAGTGCTTCACCACCTTGGCTCAGATTAGAATCACTTGTGTGTGTGTGTGTGTGTGTGTGTGTGTGCGTGCGTGCGCGTGTGCATGCGTGTGTGTCGGGGGGGGGGAGGAATTAAAAATAAAGTTCCATGCCCGCCCTGCACCTCCAATGCTGATTCAGTATGTCTAGGGAAAGGCCCGGCAGTTCATCAGACCTCTCCAGGTGTTTCTAAGTTCCAACCAGGGCTAAGAACCCTGCCCTAGGGGTTCCAGTTGGAGGCTCTTCAGGACTTTGTGCAGATGTGAGCAGGTGGGGCGTACCAAAGAAGTACCCTCTTTGGTACCTCTTGGCGTACCCTCAAAAGAGGCCAGGGATCCTTGTAATTCTGCCCTCTGTTGACTGTCCTGGGGCCTTGGAGAGCAGCTGCCCAGTGAAGGGCAGGTGGGCAGGCGGGCAGGCCATCAGCCTGGGCTGAGCCCTCCCCATGTCAGGTGTTCTATGCAGAATTTAGGGGATGGGGAGGCAGGGAGCACAGAAGAAACCTCTTGGAACAGGAGGCCGAGTGCTCACACAGGAAAAACCAAGGGCAGGCTGGTTTGACTGTGTAACCGAGCAGGCAGGCAGCTGCGGTCCATGCTTTGTGGTTTGTGAAGCACAGGAAGGTACCAGTTCTGCCTGTTGATGCCATTAGGGCAGGAGTCACTCCTCGAGGTGAACACTGCCTCCTCCCATGAGGGTACTTGAAATGGCAGAGATTTCAGGAGGAAGAACTTGTGAAGAGCGTCACTTTTGGATGCTCTGTTGGTTCTATTAGAAAGAAAGTTCTGTTAGTTTGAGGTTTCAGAATCCCCTCAAACCAGGACCAGCATCTTGGTAAGGGTTAGGCTGGGACCCTGGACAGAGTATGAGTATGTGCAGATGGCATTCCTGAGGATTCAGAGCTTCAGGGAGCTGTGAGTGCTCCAGCTGCATGACTCACGGAACTGTCTTGCCAGTTTCTACACTGGCTGGACTGGGCATAATTCAAAAAGGAAAAGCTCATATTCATCCCATTCTTCTGCAGCTCTGTGATAGCATTTAATAACACCCCAATGGGATGTCTTTCACTTTTGGCTGCTACATTGCTAAGGGCCAAATGTATTGGGTTAGCCAAAAAATTTGTTCGGGCTTGTCCACACGGTGGTATGGAAAGCCCTAACAAACTTTTCGGCCAACCCGATCAGTTGTCCGCAGTCTCCAGGGCAACCCTGTGGAGTTTTATCACCTGCTCCATAGGTGAGGACACGAGTGTTCAGAAGTCAACAGCTTGCCCAAAGCAGCAGGGCCTGTGGGCAGGGGCTTGTCACCGCCTTCGTCATGCAGGTGTGATGGGAAAAGTCAGAGCAGAGAAGCCCCAGGTTTAGAAGTGGTCAGAGTTGATGGGCAGGGGCCAAAGAAACCCTGCTACAGTTTTTCAGGCACCAGCCTCAGGCCATAGCCGTGATGAGCATGGATGAACCCTGCCACGCCAATGCGCTGTGCCCTAGACGCTGTGGAGTGGAGGGGGCGGGGCTGCAGGGACCACATTCAAGGGCAGGCCTAGCATGGGAGCAGCAGAGAGGGTCTTCGTTAATCTCTGTTTGCTGGCAACACTTGATAACAACCATTGACAACAACCAGCCTGTCCTAAAATAGCAAGGTAGCCCTGACCCTCCCTCGGAGCCTCCTTAATCTGAAACCCATCATCTGTCAAATGACCAAAAAGGATACACTGCTCATCTGTCACTTCTGTAACTAGCTGTCACTTTCTCACAGCAGCAGGGCTCCCACTTCGGCCCCATCGGAGTCCTAGCTGCTAAGCCCTGGAGTTCTGTTTCTAAACGGAGCAGCTACCATCGCTCCCCTCCCAGAATTAGCAGGTGGTGATGCCTAAACGTTTCTGCCTGATCTAGAACATCAGAATGGGAAGGGCCCTGAGAGATCATTGTGTGCTTATGTGGAGTTTGTAAAAAAAAAAAACAAAAAACAAAAAAAACATATCTTCTCCCCAGCTCTGACTCATTGGTAGTGACTTCTAGGCACGCTGGGTTGAGAAGGATTCTGAGGCCCAGCCCAGCTTAGGAGAGAAGAGTTCTGCGAGTGTTAACGGTGTCTGACATGAGACAGGGGACTGCCCCTCGTGGCCAGGTGTTAGCCCTGTGACACGACACCAGTCTCCAGCCTCTCTGAGCTGTGGCTTCCTCGTGTATCAGTGGGCAATAATGATAATGGTGCCTGCTTTACTGGCTTCTCAGGAGATGCAAAGGGTATGAAAAGCAGGAAGGTGTTGTGTGATGGTGAACTGCACCTTGTTTTCTTGCATTGCTGTGCTTTGCTTTTCTGGGGCAAATTCCCAGCCTGCAAGATGTGAGCTCCAGCCGCGGGTGCACATGAAATGCTTGCCCAACTCTGTGTTGAGCCCGGGTGTGCGGTGCAGCTGGGGTGGGGAAAGAGGGTGGCGGAGGCACAAAGGCAGCCCCTGACCGCACGCGCAGGACACAGCTGTTCATCTACAGCGAGCATCTAGGGACAAGGAGGAAAGGGCGGGAAGCCAAGCTGGGGAAAGCGCCCCATGGACTTTAGAACTCAGAAGACAGAAGGAGATGTCATGAAGGATCAGAGGCAGGTAGAAATGGGAGGATGGGGCCATGGACCCCAACCTCCAGGGCTGGGGCCCCTGGAGCCGCACCTGTCCCAGTTGGAGAGCTGGCTCTGGCTGGCGGCCATCAGCAGGATGTCGTCAATCTCATCCTCGATGCGGAAGGGGTGCTGTGAGGTGGGCTCGTCCTCCGGGCAAGAGTACGGGCTCATGTAGGGGTGCTGCAGCCCCATCTCGGCGGTCAGGCGATCCATGGGGTTAAAGGTCAGGATCTTCTCCAGAAAGTCGATGGCTGTGGGGAGCAGAGCAGGACGGGATGGTCATTGGTGCCCTTGCCACACTGAGAATGAGACTCCTCAGCCTAGGGATGCCCCCGAGTGTCTGCACTTTTCCATTTGTGAAAGGGCTTCTTACCCGTTCCCTTTCTCATGACCCTCACCACAGTCTAGGGATAAATTCAGAGCAGATGCTGCTTTCTGACTCCACAAATGAATTAATGGAGGTCCAGAGGGCTTACCCTGGTAGCTGAGCTGGTGAAGAATCCACCTGCATTGCAGGAGACCCCGGTTTGATCCCTGGGTTGGGAAGATCCCCTGGAGAAGGGATTGGCTACCCACTCCAGTATTCTGATCTGGAGAATTCCATGGACTGTATAGTCCATGGGGTCGCAAGTTGTCGGGCACGACTGAGAGACTTTTACTTTCACTTTCAGAGGGGTTAAGGTCTTCCCAGGTGGCGCTTGTGGTAAAGAATCTGCCTGCTCATGCAGGAGACCCAAAAGATGTGGGCTCGATCCCTGGGTCAGGAAAATCCCCTGGAGCAGGAAATGGCAACCCACTCCAGTATTCTTGCCTGGAAAATTCCATGGACAAGAGGAGCCTGGCAGGCTACAGTCCATGGGGTCGCAAAGAGTCGGACGTGACTTGACTGCCCACATACATACAATACATACAGAGGGATTGCAGTGACTTGTAAGATAAGGTCACCGTTGGTTACGGGAGGTCAGGGCTAGAACTTTGCCTTTGGCTGGATTTCTGCGGAGACAAGGAACGGGGTGGAGGCACTTTATGTGGCAGTGATCCCAGGAAGCACCGGTGGGGGGTCAGGGAGAAGCCAGCCAAGGACGTGCCAGTGAGAAGTTCCTGCTGAAGGCACTTGGGGCTCCGTTCCACTGGGTCCTCCGAGAGACAGCGTGGGACACGCCTCGGAGGTGGTCCCACCTGGAGGGGGGAGGCGGTGGCATCTCCATCCCCACCATCAGGTGTCGTGGGTTGAGTGCAGCTGTGGGGGGAGCCAGTGGAGGGCCCTCCTCCTGTAGGACTCAGCAGTAGAAAGCCTGAGTGAGAGCTGTCACCATGGAGGAAGGCGGGGGGACAGAGCCTGCCAGCCCAGGCCTCCTGGGTCCAGAGCCCTTTCTCCCACATGTTGCCCCTGGAGGTTTGGCAGATCAAGGCCATCTTCTTCAAAACCTCCTGCACGTGTGTCTGCTCTCTTTCCCGCCTCTGGCTTCCGCTGGAAGTTGGTGCCCGTCGGAGCCTTGGAAGCTCTGATTAAAGATGGCAGAAGGCCTGTGTCCTGGGCAGAGGCCCCCGTCTGCCTGGACTTGAGTTGGTCAGTGCCTACATCACTAGCAGGTAGGCCATGGAGATTTCAGGTCTATCAGCTACAGCACTGGCTTCCCCTTAACGCATGACCATCGCCCTCACTCCCTAACTCTTTCTTCTTCTGCAAGTTCAACCTCCCACATGTTTTTGTGGGGTTTTTTGGTGCTTCTCATATAATGAGGCTTCAGAGAAGGCAATGGCACCCCACTCCAGCACTCTTGCCTGGAAAATCCCATGGACGGAGGAGCCTGGTGGGCTGCAGTTCATGGGGTCTCGAAGAGTCGGACACGACTGAGAGACTTCACTTTTACGCATTGGAGAAGGCAATGGCACCCCACTCCAGCACTCTTTCCTGGAAAATCCCATGGACAGAGGAGCCTGGTAGGCTGCCATCTATGGGGTTGCACAGAGTCATTCACGACTGAAGCGACTTAGCAGTAGCAACTGTGCAATCATGTGACTTTTATGTGGCCCCACTGGATTCCCAGCTGGGCTTTTCAGAGCCCCCAGGGTTTCTGGAAGGATTCTCAGGGAGGGGCATCTCTGGTGATTGAGAGGCGGGGTGGGGGGCAGGGCCAGAGTGCTCCTCTCCCCGTTTTGGGTAGAGGCTTCCTCATCGGCTCTGTCCCCTGCGGTATAGTTGCTTCTTGTCAGCACAGCTCAGGACTGACGCCCTCGGGGTGCGGTCTCGGGCCTGCTCCCTTGTCCTGCAGCTGTGCAGTGGCAGCTGCTTGGGGGACACAGTCCACCCAGACTGTGTCCTTCGTGCCTCTGAGGGGGAAAGCTAGAGAGACAGCCTCTTCCCAGGCCTGTATGCCCTCAGAGGGACAGCCCAGGGTGAGCCGAGGGACAGCAGCTGGCTCTTTGGGGCAGGCGGGTGTGATACCCTTTTCCCTACTGAAGTTTCGTTTCAGCCGTACCTCTCTCCCCTGAGGTCAGGCTAACCGGGGTCACTTTTCAAGCCCAGAGACGGATGAGAGAACTGTGGTTGAAGCCAGCACATTGGGAGGGTGAAGCCAGCCCGGCTTTCGTGAACCTTTATTTGGCTCCAGGATCCAGTCCACACATGTCGCCTGGGCATTCAGAGCCTTGTGGGCTCTTGGCCTTGCTCACCCCTCCCGCTTCACTTCAGACGATCAGATCCTGCTGATCCCAGCCCTCATCAGCTCTCCGGGCCGGCTCTCTGTCCCTCTCTGTGCCCGGTGGCTCTCACGCCCTCCCCAAACCCCCAGAGCTCTCACTGGCCCCTTAGGATGTGTTCCTTCATCTGCTCATCTCTGACAGGTATCTGTCTTCCCAGGTAGACCATCTATCACGTCTCTGGTTTCTCTGAGACAGGCCCACAATGTTCAGAGGGGCTGCTGTGTGTGTGTGGTGGTTTGGGAAGAGACATGGATGACTCACCCCTGATCCAGAATTCCTGAGAATTCTGAACCTCCTGTCACATGGCAGGATTTCTACAAAGGCCCAAGAATCAAAGAAAATGTGGATGGGCTGAGACTTAATTTGTAGGGAATCAAATTGCCTCTCTCCCTTGATGACAGGGAAGCTGAGACAGTTTATTGATTGACAGGGGATTATGGCCAAAGACATGGTTAGTCTGAGTTCTTGGTTTTTCGATGGGGCAGCAGGGGGAGCGTGGCAGAGACGGTAGCTGGTACCCATGTCTGTTCTCCTCTTTCAGAGTAATGGACACACAGTGGCAGTGGGTAAGTTTCCATGTCACAGCCTCACTGCAGCGAGGTGGGGCCAGGTGACTTACGCTCTGGCCAACAGGACATGAATGGAGGTGAGGTGTCCAAATCCTGGCTCATAACTTTAAAGGCAAGGGGCTGCCCTCCTCCCCCACCTGCCTCCAAGGGGTAAGGGCAACACCCTAAGGTGGTAAAGATATAAGACAGAAGGGGCTTGGACCCCTGGATGACTGTAGACCAGGTCTACCTCAGGGGCCCTGGACTGTCTACTTTAGATTCTTATATGAGAGAAGTAAACTCTTTTTTTTTCTTAAATAAGAAATAAATATTATTTAAGTTGTTGGGAATCTGGGTTTCTCTTACAATTGGCCAAACCTATATCCTATCTGATATAGGAATTTCCTCAAGCAGAGGATGAGATGATTAGATAGCATCACTGACTCACTGGATATGAATCTGAGTAAACTCTGGGGGGCAGTGGAGGACAGAGGGGCCTGGCATACTTCAGTCCAGGGGGTGGCAAAGAGTCAGACACGACTTAGCGACTGAAGAACAACAAGGAAGCCTTTAGCAGGTATGAGACTGGTGATATTCTAACATCTCAGATAATGGAGAAACTATCCTATGCCAAGGACTTTACAAACTCTATTTAATGTACTTGTCACAATGACCCTATGTGTCATGTATTAATATACCCATTTTACAGTTAGGCAAACAGATGCAGAGAAGTTAAGAAGCTTGCCCAATGCCAAACAGCTAGTCACTGGTGGAATGGGGAGCTGAGCCTGCGTCAGACTTGGAAGCTGATGAAACCGTACCATGCCTTCCAGAGGGGAAAAAGTAAAGGGAGGTGGAGGAGAGGGAGGGAGGCAAGTGAGAAAGAAGGAAAAGGAAACAAAATCAGGGTTGAGTGTGGAGGACCAGCAGTGACTGCCTTGAGGGTGGCCTGACGGCTGAACTCGGTCTGGAAGCAGCGAGGGCAAAGACCTGCTGCCAGGGGGGTCCCCCGCTTCTGTGTCTAGGGACTCTGGTCCTTTCGGAAAAGACTGTCTGCTCCCGGGCCCAGGGTGAAGCCAGGGCGCAGAGCGCAGCCTCCAGACGCCGGCCGGGCAGTCGGGCGGCGGTACCTTCGCTGTTCACTTCCGGGAGCAGCTTGCGCAGCGGCCGCTTCACCTCCCAGGTGCTGCTGACGAAGGAAGGCATCACCTTGAGCAGCTCGTCCTTGTCCTCCTCCCGGATCACGGGGACGGTCTCCAGGATGAGCTGCATCTGCTCCAGCTCGTGAGCCCCTGGGGAGGCAAATGCCAGATGGTTACACGTGCCGCCCACCGGGCTGGTGGGTGTGGAAACCCCAGTGCCTAGGAGCCTAGGACAGTGGGAGCCCGGGGGCCTGGGTTCATTCTGCTGCTAACTGCTGGGTGACGGTGGGCAAGTTGCTTGCCATTTCTGGGGCTTGGTCAAATGCAGAAAGAAGGGCTAGTCTCTGGGGCCCATCCATTCTGGTAGCATTCTGTGCCTCTGGAATGGTCCAGCCTCATACAGCCTGAGTCAGCCCACGCTAAAACGATGGGAGCAGCCCGACCCGAGGCTTTCCAAGCGTTCCTTCCTATGCACCTCTGTGGCTGTCCTTTACCAGGCTGGGGGAGGAAGAGATTTTAAGGCTAAAAATGAGTCTTACCTTTTGGGTTCCCATTAGGAGGGGAAAAAAAAAATCAGGAATAGCAAATTAAGTTTGGGACATGTCATGAGCACACTGACTTGTGCTCCTCCAGGCAGAGGGAGGAAGGCAGGGCGTGCCAGGTCTGTGGGACAGGAGGGAATGGCTCATTCAAGCACTCATTCACTCACTCATTCGTTCACTCAACAAATATTTATGGAGTGTCCTCTCCCTGCCACGGACCATGCCACATGCTGGGAATGAATAGCATCTTCACCCATAAGAAGCTTCAGGCTTTCTGCTTCTTGGAAACTCAAGTCCTCTTCCACACCCAGGCCATCACTGATGCTGTTTCAGAGCTTTGATGCTGCTGGGGTGGGTCAGGTCTGAATCTTTGCTGCCCTCTGGCCTCGAGGCCATTCCGTTCCTTTTGTTTTCCCTTTTTGCATGAGTAGTCTTGCCATTCACCTCTACTGGGTTAAATCCAACCAAGCCAGTCTTCCTTCCTGACTCATCCAGCTGCACAGAGCAACCCCCACCATCACTGAGTCCCCTGGGGTCCCAGTCTTCCAGAAGCTGGAGGCCAAGGGCAGGGCTCTCCCATGTCGCCCTGACGATGCCCTGTGTGGCACTAAGCGCATGCGAATGCTGTGAATGCTGAGCCAGAACGTGGCAAAGCATCAGCGTCTGCTCTGAAGGAGTCACTTGGCTTCTCCCTGCAGTGGCCTCAGGTAGAGTCGGTTCAAGGACTCTGGGAGCCTGCGGGGTCCCCTCTCTAAATGAGCACTCCAGATTGACCTCTCCCAGTGGCAGGGAGAGGGGAGAAAGGAGCTGAAAAGGTTGGGTGGGTGTTTTCATGGGTCAATCTTAAGGTGTTTGAAGAGACACGATTTCTTGATTTTGGAAGTTTAGTGCTCAAGATGTTTTTTTTTTTTCTTCTTCTTCTTTTTTTTAAGCCAGTATTTTGCCTGAAATGGTTGATAACAAGGTGCCTCCAAGTAGTGCAGTCAAAGTCAGAGGCAACCTCAAAGAGGAGGATAGCAGGTTTTGTGATTAGCATGTTTCCCCTCCTTTTACTGAGCTGCAGCAGAGGGGTAGGAGGGTGGCCTGGGTAGCAGCTTACCAGCAAAGAGCATCCTGCCCGTGAGCATCTCAGCCAGGATACAGCCGGCGGCCCACATGTCGATGGCTTTGGTGTAGTTGTTAGGGGAGAGGAGTAGGCGTGGTGAGCGGTACCACTTCGTTACCAGGCCTTCTGACAGGTAACCCTGGAAGACAAAACCCCAGCTTCCAATGGTCAGTCATTTGTGGACACCCTCCCTCCCACAGGGCTTCCCTGGTGGCTCAGCTGGTAAAAGAATCCGCCTGCAGTGCGGGAGACCTGGGTTCGATCCCTGGGTTGGGAAGATTGCTTGGAGAAGGGAAAGGCTACCCACTCCAGTATTCTGGCCTGGAGAATTCCATGGACTGGTCCATGGGATCACAGAGAGTCCAACATGACTGAGCATCACTCCCTCCCATACCTTTCTTCTTGTGCTTTCTCTAGGAGAAAAGACCCCTTTCACTCTCCATCCTTCCTGTTGATCATCTGTTTAGAGGGGTTCAGGCAGGTTTGAGGGGCTCAAAGAGTTTGGTGGGGGAGTCTTATGAGGCCCTGGAGTTCTTCTGTTCTGTGGAATGGGATCCAGGATGCCACTATTTAAGGAGCAACGCTTTCCCAGCCCATCTTGATGTAACAACACGTAACACTCTACCCTCATCTAGTAAGAAGATGGATAAACAGGAGCCGTACTCGAGTTCATTATCACCATCAACAGAGTAATGACGAGAAACTGGAATTTCATTTATTCAGTGGGCTGAATCTCAGAAATAGCTGGAAAATTGAAATCAAGCCAGTTGCTTTGGTGCTTATGATTAAATTAATTCTGCTACAATGCCAGACACCAATCTTCTGCTGGGAATGGACGAAGCTAGCTTCATCATGGGTGTGGGTGAAGGGCTTTGGGGAGCAGCCCTAAAGGGCAGACTGGACACAGCTTTGGTTGGCCCAGAGGGTTCTGGGAGTTCTACAGAGTGTGGGGTGGATGCTCTAGCTGATTTCAGCCACTGCTCAGTGTGTGGCCTGGGGTGGAAGCCCTTCCTATGGGAAATAATGACGTCATAGGTGCTTTAGGGAAATATAGCCAGGCCATGTGGAAACTGTTCTCTGTGTAATTCAGAAAGCATGTGCAACAGTGAAATCTGCAAAATGTCTATTTGCATTACCTGGAACAGTCTCTCTAAAGTGAAAAAAACAGACCTATTTGGTGGTCAAGGTCAGACAGTTAGCACCAGGGGTATCCAGTCAGGGAGTCTAGGGAACATTTTGTTATTTGCTGTTGTAATTTCCAATTTGGCATCTAATTTTCCTTTTCTGCTGAAGTAGAAAGTATCACAGACCCAGGTTAAAACAGAGGAAAAGTTAGGAAGCTCAAGTCCCCAGGAGCTTTTAATCAGTTAATCTGAAATCTCTTCACTTGTTGAGCAAAGATTTATTGTGTTTAAAACCCGAGAGCCCTCAGTTACAGCAGTTTTCTCTCCTCGGTGACACATGTTTCTTCAGAGCAGGACCTCAAACTGGTGGAAGAAAGGAAGAAAAGACTAGAGCACTCCCACTCCCCAGCCTCGAGACTCCCAAATGAGCTCCTTGTAATTTTTAAAACGTGCCCCCTTTCTCTGTCCTTTGGGCCTTTGCGTGTGTACCTTCCAGGGATGGGTGTCTTCCACCTGCTGTCCTTCCCGGCTAACTCACGCAGGTCTGCTTCCTCTCAGAAGCTCCCCAGCTCCCTGGGGTGAAGTTGAATGCCCCCTCCCAGGAGCTCCTTTACTTCTCTGGGGCTTCCCTGGTGGCTCAGTGGTAAAAGACTGCCTGCAATTCAGGGGATGTGGGTTTGATTTCTGGGTAGGGAATATCCCCTGGAGGAGGAAGTGGCAACCCACTCCAGTATTCTTGCCTGGAAAATCCCATGGACAGAGGAGTCTGGGGGGCTGCAGTCCCTGGGGTGGCAAAGAGTGGGACACGACTGAGCACTTTACTTATCTGCTGTTCCCATCCCACCTGCCTCACCCACCCAACCCCCGGGACCAGTGGACAATTCCCCCCTCATGGGCAGAGGCTGTATCTTGTTTCACAGCTGTTTCTGCCTTGCTCGTTTCTGTCCCAGGTCTGCCTCTTAGGAAATGTCCAATGAACACTGTTGAGTGGATGGACGGATGAATGAGTAAGGAAAGTCTCGCATGGTCTGAGCCCTTTCAAAATGGGGCCCCTACTGGAGGAACCACTGATCCCTTTCTTTAACAGACCTGATTTTACAGGGAGATCCAATTCCCACTTTCAGCAGTGAGTGAGGAGTTTACAAAAGTTGATGGCTTTTGCCTTACACTTTGCCTTGTTCCAGAAAGGACTGGCAAGTGTACTTTTTTTTAAAGCCAGGTTTATTGATGTATAATTTATAAGCAGTAAAATTCACTTTTTAGTGTATAGTTCCATGAGTTTTGACAAAGTATAAAATCGTGTAACCACCGTCACAATCAAGATGTATAACTATCTGTTATCTCACACAATCCCCTCCTGCCCGCTTCAGGTCACCCCTCAGCCGCAGTTCCTTAGAAACCACTCTTTTCCATCCCCCTAGTTTTGCCTTGTACAGAATGCATATAAATGGAGTCACAGTGTGTGGCCTTTTGAGTTGAAATTCCTTTGCTTAGCCTAATGCATCTGGACTCATCCCTGTGGTTGTATGGAGACTAACTTGTGAGTTTAAGTCTGAGTCTCAAAATGAGATAAGCCCAACTGTAGGTGCGCACATCTGGGTGGGTGCGTTATAAATAAAGAATGGCCCAATGTTATTCTCCAGCCAGAAGGTAAGAGTGTCAGAGGAAGGCAAAAGCAGAGTGCTCATTGGGGAAGATACTGAGGGGAGTTTACTCTGATGTGTCAGTGAGCAGGCTGTTATGGAATTCCCTATAATTAACACCTGTCTGTCTGCAGAATCTGGGGCTGAAGTGGATGCAGGGGGCTTCCTTCTGAAGCACCTGCCCTGAATGTAAGAGATGTTTGCAGAGGCAAGGCTGCCCCTGATGTGTATCAGGAGCCATAGGACAGAGGTAAAGAATCTGCCTGCCATGCAGGAGATGTGGGTTCGATCCCTGGGTCAGGAAGATGCCGTGGAGAAAGGAATGGCTACCCACTCCAGCATTTCTGCCTAGGAAATCTGATGGAGAGAGGAGCCTGGCGGGCTACCGTCCAGGGGGTGGCAAAGAGTTGGACATGACTAGCGACTAACTCACTTTCTTCCTGTGGCTTCTGCCAGGCTCTGGAGCAAAAGGAGCCCTGGGGAGGGAGGGATGGGAACAGAGGGGTGCGGGCATTTCTGGGTCAGGGCAGACTTGGGGGTGGGGTTGGGCAAGGAGGGGAGGTGGGTAGGATGGGGATTTCTATGGAAGGTCCTGGGGAGGCCTGTGCCTGTGGTAGGGCTCCTGTAGACTCCACTAGAGGGAGGGCCGTTCGTGGAGCCCTGGCAGTGGCTGCGGGAAGCCTGGAGAGGCTTGCAACTCAGGTGCTCTCTGGGTAGCCGGGGGTTAACAGGTTCAGGAAGGGCCCCTGGGCACCACACTTCCCTGGAAGAGGGGAAGAATGCACACATGGATCCTGTCCGATCTAGAAGAAACTGGGTCAAGGGAAAGAGTTATCAGGCTACGGAGAAGTAAGAACTTTTGAGCTTGAGGGGATCAACAGGGCTGTGGCATGGATGCTGTGATTTTGTGGAGGTGCAAGTTCTCAGAAGAGTTCCCGGCGGATGTGCTGTGGAAATAGAAGCACGTCACCCAAGGAATGGGAAAGACAGGGCACTTAGAGCCTGGGGAACATTGCAGAGGAGGGCATGAGAGCTGCCTCTGGATGTACACAGGGCTGTCATACAGATGGGGAGTTAAGCTTGTTCTCTGAGGCTCTAGGGACAGACGTGAGCCATGGCATGAGGCAGGAATCCAGGCAGTATAATAATAGCTCACGCTTACTGAGATACTTGAACTGCTCTCATGCTTCCTAGGGATTAACTCTTTTAATCCCTGAGACAACCCCATGAGTTAGGGACTCTTATGGCAGTCATTTGACAGGGAGGAATCGGAAGCACAGAGAGGGTAAGCAACCCATCCATGGTCACCCAGGCGGCAAGCAGCACAGCTGGGGTGCAGCGCCAGTTTGGGACGAAGTAGTCCCTGTGATCTGAATAGATGGCTGAACTGCCTTTCGAAGAAAGAGAGCCCTCGAACCCACCGGGCTGTCCCAGGGTGGGGCTGGGCTCCTAGGCAGACAGGGATGGACAAGCTCACGGGAGATGAGCCAGCAGCACCCTGCAGGCCGCAGATCCTCGGACTCTGGCTTGCACTTGAATTCTTGGGCATCTGGGCTGAACACATGCAGATTCCATTTCATCAGGCCAACAAGGTGGTACCGATGCTGCAGGTTGGGGGACCGCATTTGAACCAGCAAAACCCTGGATGATCTTTAATATCCTGCCCTGCCCAAGGGATTAATGCCTTGCTCACAGGCCAGGCAGATTTCTCTAACTGAGCAGCAGACTGACCTGTAATAGGGGTTAATTCTTTGTGTTACAAGCACTCACCAAAAGATCATTTAGAAAAACACCACCTTCTCAGAGGCCCAGTTTAAGCAGAAATACATGGCCTCCCTCTCCACAGCCTCCTTCCTCCGAAGGTATAATTCTTATTTGTGCCAATATCCATATCAGGCATGTTAGAAGCTTTTTAAAACATAAAGAACACCACAGTGGAATCGCCTTTCTTCTTGCTGACTCCAAACTCATTCTGTTAAACTCATTTCCATGAAGATATGCAGCAGGGACTCTTCTCAAGCTGAGGAAAGGAACGCACAGTCTTACAAGCCCAGTGTACAACACAATCATTGGTAAGTCACCGGGTATGTTCTGTTTACAGCTTCCCTGGTGGCCCAGTGGTAAAAAATCTGCCTGCTAATGCAGGAGACGTGGGTTCCACCTCTGGATCTGGAAGATCCCCTGGAGAAGGAAGTGGCAGCCCACTCCAGTGTTCTTGCCTGGAAAATACCATGGACAAAGAAGCGTGGTGGGCTACAGCCCATGGGGTTGCAAAGAATCAGCCACCACTGAGCGACTGAGCATGCATGCACATTCTGTTTATGCAGCTAAAACACACATGGTGAACAGTGTGGTTAAATCAGCTGCCCTGAATTTTCATTAACTTCTCAAGTGAAAGTGTTAGTCGCTCAGTCATGTCCAACTCTTTGTGACCCCATGGACCGTAGCCCGCCAGGCTCCTCTGTCCATTGAATTCTTCAGGCAAGAATATTGGAGTGGGTAAGCCATTACTTTCTGCAGGGGATCTTTCCAACCCAGGGATTGAATCCGTGTCTCCTGCATTGCAGGCAGATTCTTTACCGTCCGAGCCATCATTAACCTCTAAAGTGGATGCCCCTTAAGTGCTGATCTGATGCCCTCCTTTCTCAGGGCTGCCCCCTCCCCACTCCCTGCTCTGGATCCTCTCCAGTGAAATTCATCTCTCCCCCGGTTTCCATGGAAATAACCAAAAGCCCAGTTAAGTTCCTATAGGCCTGCAGCCCCCATGTGGTCCCTTCCTTTTACACTAAAAAAAAATCAGAATTGCTTTAAAAAATGACTTATTTTTATTTGTGATAAAATACACATAAAATTCACCGTTTTAACTGTTTTTAAGCACAAAATTCAGTAGTATTAAGTACATTCACATTGTTGTCCCAGCATCACGACCATGTGCAAAACTGAGTCAATGCCTATTAAACAACAGCTGTCCATACTCCAGCCCCCAAAGCCCCCGTCGACCAGCACTCTTTCTGGCACTACTGAATGTGACTATTCATATAAGTGGGATCATACAGTATTTGTCTGTCTGTGACTGGCTTCTTTCACTCAGCATAATGTACTTCTCCCTGCTTTAAACAGCAGGAAGGTGGGAGCAATGGAGCTGAGCTTCTTTTTAAAAAGTACTTTCTCAAAATGTGGTTGTCTTCTCACTCAACTAGAGCTCACATCACAGATAAAAGCTTTGCATGTTATCCCTCTGGGATCCTAATCATCAGCTCTGAGTCCTGTTACAGTGCAAGACATGACAAAATGTTTCATTTGTTTGGATCGCCAGTTCTAATACCGCCGTCCTTGCCAGGACCAGGGCTGGGCTGGGTGGACAAAGGCTTAGTGCAGCTGCTCCAGCCTCAGTTTCCCCATTTGCTTGTGCTGCTGGCCTCCAGGATTTCCTCTGCGGGGCGCTAGAGTCCTAGAAATCTGCATCTCAGTCGCTAGCAATCTCTAAGTGAGGGGACCCCGCGGGGCCAAAGTGATTAATTTTTAATGGGCTGGACTGTGAGCGAATGGCCCCTTTTAGGAAGATGCATTAACCAGCAGGCCATAATTAGACACTTGTCTCTCGCTGACTTTCAAGGGGGAAATCTGGCAGCAGTCTTGAGCAGCGGCTCTCAAACCTGATACACATTAGAAGCACTTGGGCAACTTAAGACAAATCCCGATGCTTAGGCCACCAACCATGCTGATGACATCAGAGTCTCTGGTGGAGCACCCAGGCATCAGTCATTTTTAAAACTCTCCAGGTGACCCCAATGTGCAGCCATATTTGAGAACCAGTATCCTAGGGATCCCTGGCTCATTGGCTTTGGAAAGGTAAGCAGTATTTTCACAGTTCCCCAATTAGTGCAGGCTTCTATTTCTGGCTCCACTCAAGATGAGATGAATTCCTTGAGTGGCCACAGCAGTCTTCTCCAGACAGCTGACCCACAGGAAGGAAAATTTTACTGGAAAAGAACCAATAATAACAACATCTGCCATTTATTGAGAACTTAGGATGTACTTGGCACTGTGCCACGTGCTGCTTTATTATCAGTGCATTTAATCATCAAAATGACCCTATGAAGACAGCACAGAGAAGGAAATAGTTTGACTAGGGCCAAATCAGGTCCGAACTGGCAATGCTGAGATTCCATCCTGGCAGAGAGCAAAACAAAGTCCTTGTAGACATGCATTTGGTAGGAAAGACAGCCGAGGGAGCGTAAGGAATAAAAAGTCAAGCAGGGTAAGGAGATACAGTGAGGGACTGGGTGGGTGGTCTAGGAAGGCCTCTGTGATAAGTGGGGAAGTGAACAGGGACCAGAGTGACTCAAAGGAGTGGCCCCAAGGCCTCCCTTTCTGTCTCCCGTCCTGTCCCCAAACAGAAACACTCTCACCTTCACCCGCTCACCCAGCAAGCCCTCTTCTCAGGCCCTTGTTAACCCCAGGTGTAAACCACTGACAACAGGTTAGGAGGACAAGGGAACGAATGTTTGTTGAGTCCCCGTTAGGCACAAGGGAGTTTGGCAGCATTAACTCAGCTGACCTCCAGACAACCCTGGAAGGTATTTCTTTTTTTCATTTTCTCTCTGGGGAAATTCTTGCAGGTCCCTCCCCTCTGCTTGGCTTAGCTGGTAAGCCTTTGTGATCCTGGACCTCTTTATCTCCAGATCACAACTCCATGGAAGGGGAGGCCCCGAAGGCTGTTTTTTCTAGGGTAGATGCTCACTTTCAACGTGGTGACTGACTTGGATAAAAATCTAAGCCAAAGGAATGATTGATACGCCTGTGGTGGAATTTCAGACACTGATCACTGGTCAAGGGGAGATTATTTTGAAGTTTGTGGGCCATGTTTGAATTGCGGGACAAAGGTAGCTGCCACGTTCAAGTCCAGCCCTCTGAAATCTAGGGGCTCCCTCAGATGTGAGGTGTGGCTGTGGATTTCTGTTTGATGTGACCTTGATACTGGGAGCTGGGCCCTTGGGGCCAACCTAGAGGTCAGATTCAGGGCTTTAGTGCAATCCCTTCTAATTCACTCTCAAAAAAGAAAGAGAATATTCACCCCCCAAAGCACTACTGAGTGATGCAGACAATAGTCATGTTTGCCAGGAGCTGACCATGTCCTGCTGCTGCTGCTAAGTCGCTTCAGTCGTGTCCAACTCTGCATGACCCCATAGATGGCAGCCCACCAGGCTCCCCCGTCCATGGGATTCTCCAGGCAAGAACACTGGCGTGGGTTGCCATTGCCTTCTCCAGTGCATGAAAGTGAAAAGTGAAAGTGAAGTCACTCAGTCGTGTCCGACTCAGCGACTCCACAGACTGCAGCCTCCCAGGCTCCTCTGTCCATGGGATTTTCCAGGCAAGAGTACTGGAGTGGGTCGCCGTAGGTACCACCTGAGCTCTGCGTCCTTTCCTTTGATTATCAGTTTCATAAGGTGGGGGCTTCCCAGGTGGCACTAGTTGGCAGGCGCTCATGCCTGGCAATGCAGGAGACATGAGAGATGCGGTTTCATTCCTGGATCGGGAAGATCCCCTGGAGGAGGAAATGGCAACCCACTCCAGTATTCTTGCCTGGAAAATCCCATGGACAGAGGAGCCTGGGGGGCTACTGTCCATAGGGTCTCACAGAGCCGGAGATGACCGAAGCGACTTAGCACACACATATGCTCACAAGGTGGGTGCTGTTACTGTTCCTGATGGGAGGGGGTGGGAAGCTGGGGCAGAAGGTCGGTGACACAGTGCCAAGGTCACCAAGTCCCCCAGAGGACAGTCCAGTCTCCGAAGTCCCTCTCCTGCTCCCAACCTCCCCCACAACCTCATTTCTGCTCACTCATCCCCTCATGGAAGGTTAAAATTCCCCCTTGTTCAGCTTGCGGGGAGAGCATACCCAGAAGAATGAAAGGCACTTCGTTGGGCAACTCCTTCTCTGAAGGCTCTGGGGTGTAAACTACCACCTGTATTGAAGGTAACAAAGATGGAATGCATCGGCTAAGAATCAGGAAGAGAGAGCCCTCGTGGTCTTGCTTGTTTCCATCCAGGATCAGGTGGAGATTAGGAGGCAGACTTGAGAGCATCCAGGTGGCTTCACTTCACAGATGTTAGGAGGCAGACTTGAGAGCATCCAGGTGGCTTCACTTCACAGATGTCAGTGGGAGGGGCCAGGCCTTGGGCTGCAGGTGTTAGAAACCCCTCTCTCCCGGGTCCCGAGAAGGGGAGGAGTCGGCGGGAGGAGGTGGTGGTCATTCAGGGCTCCTGATGCAGGAAGGCCCCTGACCAGGGGAAGGAAGCCTGTGTGTCGGAAGGAAGTCGCTGCTGGTAGAAGGAGCCAGAAGCGCCCCATGACTGCTGAATTTGACTACCTGCCTGTCCTGGCGAGTCTCACCCACAGTTGCTGCTTGTAGTGAAGGCAGTATTTCCCCAGATGGGTCCACACCCCAGAGGGGCTACTAGGGGCAGGTTAGGCGTGTGGACAAACACCCTGGGACAGGTTGGCAGTGGCTAGTAAGTTTTTTTTTTTTACCGTCTCAGGGGCTAAGGATGCAGTCTTTGGCACTTCTCTCTGTCAGTGTAACCACTTCTCTTTTCTAGGTACATCTTAGGGACCAGTTGTTCACAGGATGTGCTGTGGGAAGTCCCAGGTAAGGTCCTTGTTAATGTGTATACCTGGGAGAGGAAACACACTGGCCCATTTGCGCCCTGTCTTCTACGGTCGCCGTGGCCGCTGCTGAGTGTGCTCCGTGTGGATGGAAACACACTTCCTCCCCCGTTTATCTCTGAGCCTCCGAGGGCCAGGGCCACTGGACTTGCTGAGCCAAGGCAGGGGGGGCTGCCTGTTACAGAAGCCATTAGAGGTGTGGGGAGTGCAGGCACTGAGGCCAGCCCACTGCCCAGAGCGCACACAGGCGGCAGGGTGGACGGGAGACCGCAGACTCCAGCCCTTCTCTGCTGTTGCTTCTGGCAGGGTCTGAATGCAGGCTCAGTAACCCTGCCCAACCCTGACCTCGAGAAGGGTCTTCTCTCCTTGCTGACCAGGCAACCAGCCGGCTCAAGTAATCCATCAGGAGCCACATCCTTTCTGCGGAAACCCTTCTCTTCCTACAAAAGCTGCAGGTCCCCGGCATGAGCCTTCTTTAGAAGTGTCCCAACGCTGAGAGGCTGCCCGGGTCACCTGCGCCAGGAACACCGGTCCTATTTCAGACAGGTATTTTTAACAGCATTTCTTCAGTGTTTCTGGTGGTGCTGGCCCTGGGCGTGATGCTCTAAGTTAGGGGACTATCCTCAAGGAGCTTACAGCCCAATTCTAGACAGTGAGTTTGCTGGCTCAACTGCAAAGACAACCATTAAACCAGCAACAAGTCAACGCTGGGTGAGGGACAGAGAGGGGAGGAGGCAGGCACCGAGTGAAGAATGGAGCAGAAAGGGGGCAGGGTGGATCCATGCTGGGGGTGGGGGGGTGGTGGGGGTGGTCCTTAGAAGTTATGAAATTGGGTATGGAAGTGAATATTTATTTTTGAATCAGAAAAGTGCAGCAAATTAAAAATTCTGAAAAGCTGGCAAATAGCACAAACATCACAACATTCATAAAAATAACATTTTTACTAATTAGCTGCTTGGCAAAGTGCGGGTAGCAAACACGTGAATGGATTTCATAATCTCTGATCTTGTCTATGACAGCTTTGTAATATTTTTTACAGGCAGAATTTAAAGGTAATACAGTGTTTGACAGATGATTGAAAAGGTAACTCAGTCTTTCCTCTAATACAGTCGATTCTTTAGTTGGGTAGATAGTCTAGAAGTTTCTTTTACCTTCAAAACTCGTTATCACCAATGTATAAATTTTCAAGATTATTGTCAAATTTGGGAAAACCTTACTTAGATATCCTTTTGCTTATGAGCTGTGAGATTTGGGGGCATTTCCAATTTTCTTACATGGTGACTAAACATCTGTTCTTTGAATCCATGACGCTCATCAACCCAGTTGTCCGTGATGTCCTACTCGATTTGTACTGTGAGCTACAGGGTGGGCCCTGCTGTTTTGTCGTGACACTCGTGAGTTGATTTGGTGAGCCACAGAGGTATTCCTGGAAGTTATTCCTACACCAAGATGCTGGCACTAACTTAACTCTATGTAGAAGTAGCTGCAAACCATGTAAACATATCCACAGTTAAAACCCTGGACACTGAAAGTTAAGTAAGAGTCCCTGGTTGGTGATACACATCAATTTGCTGAGAGGGTGACCAAGAAGCTTCACATTTGGGACCCTCCTAGACCTTGCCCCGGAGAAGGCAATGACAACCCACTCCAGTACTCTTGCCTGGCAAATCCCATGGACAGAGGAGCCTGGTAGGCTGGAGTCCATGGGGTAGCTAGGAGTCAGACACAACTGAGCGACTTCACTTTCACTTTTCCCTTTCATGCATTGGAGAAGGAAATGGCAACCCACTCCAGTGTTCTTGCCTGGAGAATCCCAGGGACGGGGGAGCCTGGTGGGCTGCCGTCTATGGGGTCGCACAGAGTTGGACACAACTGAAGCGACTTAGCAGCAGCAGACCTTGCCCCATGGGCCTCATCTTTTGGCTGGTTGTGGTCTGTATCTGAAGTTTATTGGATTAGCTTTAAAAAGTCCTATTTTAAGTATAGGGCTTTCCCGAGTTTTGTGAATTGTTCAAGCGAGGGGGTATGGGAGTCCTCAAATTTGTAGCTAGTTGGTTATTTTTGCAAGTGGCCTGGGAAACCCTGAGTTTGTGGTTGAAGTGTAGGTAGCTCTGTGGGGGGAATGCCCTTAACCTGTGAGGTTTGTCCTAACTCCGGGTACGAACTGAATCACCAAGTTATCACATATTGTTTGATTGCTCTATATATAATGCTATAATATAGCAATTATATAATTGCTATATATATATAATATAATGGTATATTATTTAAGATTATGTTTTCTGCTTACAGCCAGAGTATAGAAATGAAGTTGAATTTTATATATTGATTTTATATTCAGTAACACTACTTAAGTCTTTTTATTAAATCTATTAATTTGGCTGTAGATTGAGGCTTTATTTACACAGTCAGATCATCTGTGAATAATAACAGTTTTGCCTTATTTTGCTTGCCAGGACTAGTGTAATGATGAGCAATAAGTGACAACCTTAGCATGTTCCTAGCTTTTAAAAAAGGTTTTTAACATTTCATTGTTAAATAAAACATTGTTGAGATTTTTGGTAGAAACCATTTTTCAGTGAAGGAAATCCTTTTCTTCCTAGTTAGTATGAGTTTTTATCATTCACAGATACTGAATTTTCTAGAATGTTTTTCTGTATCTGTTGAAATAATCATGTGATCTTTTTTTTCCTCCTTTGTTTCTGACTTCGGTAGCAATGTTTTAATGTAGCAGGGTATTTCCTCTTTTTAGGTTCTCTCTAAGAGTTTGATTAAACTTATGTTATTTAAAAGTTTGCCTGTAAACTATAAGGCCTGAGGTTTTCGTTGTGAGCTTTTAAACTACTGATTTAGTTTCTTTAATGGTTATTGCATTGTTGAGGTGTACTTTTTGAGTCAAATTTTGATAAAATTATATTTTTCTAAGAACTTATTCACTTCATATTACTATTTAATAAATATATGTATTTAATAAATGAACATTTATGGGCATAGGGTTCATAGTATACTCTTAATTTAGAATCTGTGGTTATATTCTTTGCTATTTAGGGCTGTTGGGATGGTCTGACTCTGGAGGCCACTGGCCACTCTGTGGAAGGCTGACACTGAAACTTGCCAACTTGTTGCCCGATTTGATTTCCTGTTGATCTGAGATGTGCCACCCACAGGAGTGTGTGGGCAAGGCCCAGTAGTGTAACCTAGGCCCTGACTGGGTTTCTGCCTTCAGGAGAATTAAAACCATAATCAGCTGTCATTTTGATTCCCAGAAGGAAAGAGCATTTTTGTCCTTTAAGGAGCTCTTGCTGTGATTTAGCACTTTTCAGAGTGACAGAGGAATATGGGTGAGCTCCTGTAACTAAGTTAATTGGCCCAGACAAGCCCATCCCACAAAGCAGCTCTGAGAAACTGCTCACTGGGCAGGGCCCACGACCTTGCACCTACGGGCTGTCTGCCAATAGGGGGCCTCACGTTGAGGAGTTAGGACCCAGACTCATCTGGAAACCTCCAAGCTACTCAGGGGCCCTTGAGAACTCTCTAGATGGCTGAGTTACGCTCTGTACTTGTTGGGCCCAAGACGCACAGGTGACCAACATTGTCCTGTTTCCTTCTGTTCCCCTCTGTGGATGAAATGACAGCCTACCAAACTCCTTTCTCCTCCCCATTTAGAGATTTTGGTGCACAGTTAGAACCCGCGGAGGCTGTGGACCTGATCTTCTGACTCCTCTCTAAAAGGGATGATGTAGGTCATTTCAACCAAGCCTCTCATTTTGCAGAAGGGGAACTCCTAACCATCACCAGCATCTGTCTATAACCCGCATGATCAGGAAGCACTTACTAGATGCCTGCCAAGCATTGCATCAATACTTTACATGCAGAACTTCAACAAATACCTCACCATAGTCTTGTTGCATCACTAGCGTAGCAACCATCTACTGAGCTGTCATGTTCTAGCTCTGAGTCCTGGGGCAGAGCAGTGAACAAAGCAGAGAAGTTCCCACCTCTGCGGTCCACTTGCTGCTCCCGTAGGGCAGGTGTTTTTATTCCTATTTATAGATAAATAAAGGCAATGGCACCCCACTCCAGTTCTCTTGCCTGGAAAATCCCATGGACGGAGGAGCCTGGTAGGCTACAGTCCATGGGGTCACTAAGATTCGGACACGACTGAGCGACTTCCCTTTCACTTTTCACTTTCATGCACTGGAGAAGGAAATGGCAACCCACTCCAGTGTTCTTGCCTGGAGAATCCCAGGGACGGGGAGGCCTGGTGGGCTGCCGTCTATGGGGTCGCACAGAGTCAGACACGACTGAAGCAACTTAGCAGCAGCAGCAGCAAAGTAAGGCTTGGGCTTCCCTGGTGGCTCAGGGATAAAGAATCTACCTGAGATGCAGAAGATACAGGAGACCTGGGTTTGATCCCTGGGTCGGGAAGATCCCCTGGAGGAGGGCATGGTAATCCACTCGAGTATACTTGCCTGGGGAATCCCATGGACAGAGAAGCCTGGCAGGGACTACAGTCCATAGGGTCGCAAAGAGTCAGGACTAAAGCGTCTGAGCACGCACAAAGTAAGGCTTAGATAAAGATACAGTGACCCAGCTAGTTAAGTGCTGAAGCTGTGAATGAGCCCCGTCTTGTTTTGAACAGCTTCGTGATGCTCTACATCAGCAATTCTCAAACTGAAGCAGGTATCAGAATCACCTGGAGGGCTTGTTAAACTCAGAGCCCTGGCTCCATCCTCAGAGTTTCAGAGTCAGTCTGAAGCAGGGCCAGAGGATACGCTTGTCTAAAAAGTTCCCAGGTGATGCTGACGCTATTGGTCTGGGGGCCAGCCTTTGAGAACAACTGTTCTGTATACAGAACCAGAACTCTTGAGTTTCTCGCTGGTTCTTTCACAACCCACTTCTCCTCCTCACCACGCCTCTCTTCCAAGCATGTGCCAGGGGCCCCATGCGAGGCTGACTGCCTACACGTTCCCAGGACCTCAGCCTCACTGCAGCCAGCCAGTGCTGCCGTCACTGTCTGTGTCTATGTGGATAATCACCCCAATTAAACATGTTCTCGGTTACACTCCGTGTAAACAAGTTACGCTGGGAAAAGGGGCTGTTCCTGCCCCTGACTTCCCAGGCTTTGTTAAGGGCAACACACAGCTCGTGGCAGCTGATGCTGGCTGCTCTGGCCCTTGGCCAAGTGGGGAGGAGAGTCCCTGGACCCAGAAGAGACCCCAGATTGGAACCTCATAGTCTTTCCCAGGGTGTACGGTTAGGCCACTTGAGATGCCTGTTCTCTTGTGTGTCCTGCTCAGCCAGTCCCTGCTTCACTGGCATGACCATCCAGTCCTCTTAATTATAAGGCTTAATAATCGCCCTCGGTAACTGACAAGCCCACCTGACGTTACTTCCCCCTATAAATGATGGCCTCTTCCTCCCCGGAGTAGTCAAGACGGCTACCGTGCCTTGCTCCTCACACGGTGCTGTGTTGCTCCGGGACCCTTTGCCTCCGACCTGTAAGATCTGCGGTGTCTGTCACTGTCTCTGGGTTCTTGCTTTGGTCTTGAGGCCGGGCAACTACAAGGCCCGCAGGCCCACAGGGTACAGCCCAACATACAGTGAGTGCAGTATAGCCACAGTATAACCCAACATACTGTTCTCTCGGACCTGCAGTTTCTGCAGGATGGCTTTTGCTTCTTTCCCAGGGAAGCCCACGATGTCCCCACGCAGCTTTTGGGGTTGGACAGTGGGGTTCAACGCCAGGGAGCGCTGTTTCATGCTATTCTCTTGACTCAAGTGTCCAAGCCTCATCCCACCTCGAGGTCAGGACTTCATGGTCTGATCTCTCCACACTGCTCCGCTCGTGGGGTCGCCCAGGCCAGGAAGAGATCTTTAAAGGCCCTTAGGACTGATCTAGCCTGGTGCTCCTTTCCTGTAGGTACTTCAAATAAAATCTACAGAAACTATAAATGTAAGGAAGCCTGTTGTAGGGTGAATTGTGTCCTCCAAGATTTGCATCTCGAAGTCCCGACCTCCAGCACCTCAAAAGGTGACCTTATTTGGAAATAGGGTCACTGCAGATGTAACGACTTAAGATGATGTCATTAAGGTGGATCTTAATCCAATATAGGAATATAGTCTCCCTGGTGGCTCAGTCAGTCAAGAATGTGCCTGCAATGCAGGAGACCTGGGTTTTATCCCTGGATCAGGAAGATCCTCTGGAGAAGGAAATGGCAACTCATTCCGGTATTCTTACATGGAGAATTCCATGGACAGAGCCTGGCAGGCTACAGTCCATGGGATCGCACAGAGTCAGACATGTCTGAAAGACTAACACTTTCACTAATCCAATATGGCCAGCCTTTCTAAAAAGGGGAAATCTGGACATGCATGCCTGCTGGGAGAAGATGAAGGCAGATGTTGGGGTGATGCTCCCACAAGCCAAGGAATGCCAGAGATGGCCAGCAACTAGAGGAGGGGCAGAGGGCAGATTCTCCCTCACAGTGCTAGGAGAAACCAAACCAAATCTCCTTGATCTTGGACTTCCAGCCTCCAGAACTGTGAGACATTAGATTTCTGTCATTCAAATTTGTGACGCTTCATTGCAGCAGGCCTAGCAAACTCATACAGTGTCCAGTGAAGTCGCTCATTCGTGTCCGACTCTGCGATCCCATGGACTGCAGCCCACCAGGCTGCTCCATCCGAGGAATTTTCCAGGCAAGAGTACTGGAGTGGGTTGCCATTTCCTTCTCCATGGGATCTTCCTGACCCGGGGATCGAACCCGGGTCTCCTGCATTGCAGGCAGACGCTTTACCACCTGAGCTACCAAGGAAGCCCAATACAGTGTCCAACAAGGGTCTAATTTTCTTCCCATGATGATGACTTTTTTTTTTTTTTTTTGCCTTTTTTTTTTTAACAGCAAAAGTAAACACACACACACAGAAGTTGCTCAGTCGTGTCCGACTCTTTGTGACCCCATGGATTGAACCCCCCAGGCTCCTCGGTCCATGGGATTTTCCAGGCATGAATACTGGAGTGGGTTGCCGTTTCCTTACTCCAAAAGTAAAATTCTTTACAAATCCTCCTAGGTGTTTCTGCCCTGCTGGGACCCTGACTCTTGCACTGAAGTATCTTTGGGCTTTCTTAGCAGGAGGACCTGACTCCTCATCCAGGGCAGCCTGCACTGCCCCTCCAGACAAAGATTTCTCTGATGCTGGGTATCTGTGTTGAGAATGTGAGCCTGGGTTCATCTTGGGCCAGTGATGTACTTGCTGTTGATTCGCAGTAACTTTCTTAACCTCTCTGAGCTACAGATTGCTCATCTGCAAGACAGAGCTCACACTTGACCAGGTTGCTGTCAGGGCTCAACAAAAACAACGCAGAAGCTCCTCAGCTTTCCCTCTGTCAGTCTCCGTGGTGAGAGAGACTTTAATGGTTCTTTGTCTCTTGCCTTGTCTTCATACCCGTCAGCCTGCTCTCTTGGGTTCTTCCTGCTCTGCCCCTTCCCCAGTCTCTCTTCTCCCCTGGAAAGGCTCCTCCCTCCCTTCCTATTTACATCCTAACAACCCACAGGGCTCACTTCACACCCTACCCCCACCTCAAGACATCCTCTTTGACCCCTTCAGTTCTAAGTTCAGTTCAGTTGCTCAGTCGTGTCTGACTCTTTGTGACCCCATGGACTACAGCACACAAGGCCTTCCTGTCCATCGCGAATTCCTGGAGCTTACTCAAACTCATGTCCATTGAGTTGGTGATGCCATCCAACCATCTCATCATCTGTCGTCTCCTTCTCCTCCTGCCCTCAATCTTTGCCAGCATCAGGGTCTTTTCAAATGAGTCAGCTCTTCGCATCAGGTGGCCAAAGTATTGGAGCTTCAGCATCAGTCCTTCCAATGAATATTCAGGACTGATTTTCTTTAGGATGGACTGGTTGGATCTCCTTGCAGTCCAAGGGACTCTCAAGAGTCTTCTCCAACACCACAGTTCAAAAGCGTCAATTTTTCGGCACTCAGCTTTCTTTATAGTCCAAGTCTCACATCCATAAGTATTTTCTTCTGATATATTTCCCAACCCAGAGATCGAACCCAGGTCTCCCACATTACAAGAGGATTCTTTACCAGTTGAGCTACCAGGGAAGCCCTTACAGCTCCAAAATGACCTCTAATTGAGAGGGGGGAAATGGGGCCAGAAAGGGAGGCGGGGAAAGGAAAGTTTTTGACAAAGGACACTATCTGTGTCACTCCCTCCACACTGGCTAGATGCCACCTTGTCTGTTTTGCTAAGATTTTAGTCTGTGTTCTGGCTTTCCCCTTGGATCGTCAGCTCCAGTCATAGTCAACACTGCTATTTACCAAGTGCTTACAATTCAGACCGATTTCTGACAGTGGCCAGGTAAAGGAGAAGTCGTATAATTTCCCTCTTAAAATACCCAGTCCAGACTGTCTGCATTCAGCAAGTGTCTGCCCGTGGTCACGGTGGTGACACGGGAATGACTAACATCTGGTGTCACTCAGGCTCTTTCCTCCTCTCGGTGAGGCGGCTGTGGGTGCAGAGTGACAAAGTGAGACGGGCCAGCTCTTCCCAGGTGACTTAGTGGCCACCGGTATGGTGTCACAGAAGCCCTGTGTCTGCAGATGACGCTGCTGGGGACCTGTCACAGGGCCCGATGTTACCCTCAGATAAATGACATGACACGGCGGTACTCTGGGGGACGTGAGGCCACTGTTAACACGCAGAAAGATAACTGTCATTCATTCAACAAGTACTAAGTTGTTGAAATACAACAGGCGTGAGCCCCTGTGAAAGAATTTAGGAATGGCTTTGTTGGGCAGAGGACACCACGTGAAGTGATGGTGCTGGGTCAGCTGAGTATCACTGAGGAGTTTGCCAGGTGTTGCCTTGAGGTGAGGATGAAGAACTCGTGTGGCCCATGAGAGGGACTGTAAAGATCCCTGATGGCCCTGGGTGGCCTGGGGACCCTGGGTGCACGTGTAGGGGATGGAGGAGGGGCGTGGAGAGTGCAGGCTGAGATCTTTCCATCTAAGGTCAGCGACTGAGCCCACCTGGGGCAGCCTTTGGGGAACCTGCCTCCAGCAGGACTGGACATCCCCAGAAAAAGCCCTTCTGGCCGACTGAGATTTCTGGAGAGCAGCAGGGCTCCCCTGTGCGCACACAGCCCTGTGACTTTCTTTTGATTTTAATTGGATAGAAATGTTCCCCAAATATTTTGGGCAACATTTCACAGTTTTTCTTTCTTCCATTCTTTTTCTCCCCCAGGCAGCAGGATCTTATTTTATTTTCCTCATCTAAAGACTCCTGCGGACAAATACTGAGCAATCCTCATTGCATCAGAGGTGGGAAGTCACAGCCCTGCTGGGGGAGGGGGCGCGGTGCCCCTGTATCAGCCTCCAGGCAGAACCCTGGGGTTCCCAGGAGCACAGTTTGAAAGCATCCACGTGGTGCAAACAGCACTGGACTGCAAGTCAGAGGTCCTGGGGGAAGCCCAGCTCTAGTCCACACTAGTCACGTGAGCCGAGGCCCGTCTCTTAGCCACCCTGAGGCTTCGCTTCACCCTCTGTCAAATGGGAGACGATAGCAGGAGTCCTGCCTTTACCCCAGGATTATCATGGGAATGAAATGATAATGAAATCTGTGGACAGCCCATGCACACTTGAACATCTCCCCCGCAAGGTTCTGTTGTCCTTCACGTTATACACACCGCTGGCTGCTTAACATGCACTGACTGTAGCTGAACATCCTTCTGCAGGGTCAAGAAATTGGACATCATAATTCTGAATTCTGAGCCATCACACACCGCAGCACTCAGAAATCAAAGGGAGGCAGACACTCTTCCAGAGCCTGATGGCTGTGACTCCTTGTTAATTCTAATGTCTGTCTTTCTAGTTTTCTGTCTCCTTCCTTGGCAGACTCCCAGCTGTCACTTCTGTCTGCGCTTCTGGTGCCTGTCTCACCCCAAGTTTGTTGCCTCTCATCCGTGGTGGCCTTGACAACTGGATAATGAATTTTGTGAGAACCACGTATAGAGTGAAGGTACACAGGCTCAGGTAAAGTGTATGATAAACGTCGTGCACCAGCTATGTACCATCTGCTCAGCAGCTAACGATCCTTTAGCTTCTGTCTTGCCTGTGCCTCAGATGAGTGAGGCTGCATAACAGAGGGACTGCCGTCCTGAGTTCTCCTTACTTACAAGCCATCATTTCCGATCTTGTGCTGGGCTTGGGAGCCGTCAGCCAACCCTCACGTGTACTCTCTCGCTGCACGACCCATAGGAGGCCCCTGGATCAAAGCAGTTGACAAGAATAGGTGTCCTTGTGCCAAGTTCTCTGATCCTGGGGGCAGAGAACCCAAGTTCTCTCCACCTTTGGGATTTGGGGTTTTCTTTCCTCCCCTGTGCCTTGCTTTGTTCCACCAAGTAAGCGCTCAGATTTCCTGAGGGCTTCCGGCCTGCCAGGCCTCGTGCTGAGCACTTTGCCTTCTTGATCACAATCCATCCTTAATACAACACAAGAAAACAGAAGCCATTATGTCCTTCTTCCAGGTAAGAAAACTGAGCTGGGAGAGGATGACTAGCTTGCTCAGGGTCACACAACTTTTTAAATTAATTAATTTGGCTGTGTTGGGTCTTAGTTGTGGCATGCAGGGTCTTTCGCTGCAGCACATGGACTCTAGTTCTGGCGTGCGGGCTTAGTGATTCTGTGGCATGTGGGATTTCAGTTCTCCGACCACGGATCAAAGCCACGTCCCTTGCATTGTAAGGCAGGTTCTTAACCACTGCATCACCAGGGAAGTCCCAAGGTCACACAGTGCTCTCCAGAGTTACCTCTCCTGGGCTCTCAACAGTGAGTCCCAGGCCCTGCTGGGTCCTGGGTGTCCAGATTCTCTCCTACAAAAGGTGAGTGGTCTGAGCCAGAGACCTGACACGCACCATTTAGAGAACAATGAAAGGAGAAAAATGAACAAAGCGGAGAACAATGAAAAGTATCCTCCAGAGAGCAGAGGGGGCCCCCCAGGACTGGGGGAGGCCCTGTACTGAGCCTCTGGGCAGGAAGACCCAAGATTGAGGCAGCAGTCAGGTGGTGTGCTTTCTAGAGAAGGCACTGGCACCCCACTCCAGTACTCTTGGCTGGAAAATCCCATGGACAGAGGAGCCTGGTGGGCTGCAGTCCATGGGGTTGCTAAGAGTTGGACGTGACAGCGACTTCACTTTCACTTTCATGCATTGGAGAAGGAAATGGCAACCCACTCCAGTGTTCTTGCCTGGAGAATCCCAGGGACGGGGGAGCCTGGTGGGCTGCCGTCTGTGGTGTTGCACAGAGTCAGACACGACTGAAGTGACTTAGTAGCAGCAGGAAGGTTGCTTGAAAAATATTGCCTCCACCTGCTGGCTGTTGCCTGGAAATTCCTTTCCCTGGGATTCAACCTTCCATGTCACAGTAAAGAGTAAAACTTAAGATATAAAGACTTCCTGCTTCTGTGGCCATATGTTAACATTCATACTAAAATGTAAATGACTGATACCAGCTCCCTTTAAGATCCGTGGAGGGTTTTGAGAGAAGGAAGAAGCACCCAGCGGTGCTCCTGTGGGTATAAGGAAGGATGGGAAAGGAGACGGGGCATCGCAAAGTGAGGAGGGAAGCTCTAATGTGAGCCAAGGGATGCAGAGAGGACACTAAGAGATACAGACCCGACCAGCTCTGCAGTTTTGGCTAAAACTGGTCCTGGTTCCACATACTCACTCTCTGAGACCATCAGAGGTGTTCTCTGCACAAAGGTACATGGGGCAAGAGCCTCAGTTGGAAAGCTTTCAGTGGTAAAACCTGAGAGTGATAAAACCTATTGTGCAAAAAAAAAAAAAAAAAAATTTGCCAGGCTTTATCTTTTTTAATGCTTTGACCTGAAGACTGGTTTCGGAAAACTGCCTCTACTGAATGCCACATGGGCGTTTAAATGACCATGTGCGGGTGTGCAGGAAACCCCATACGTACAGAGAGAAGGCTCTTACACAGAATATGCTCCAGGATTTGTTAAGTTCAATAGCACAGGCCTCCATCAGAAGGCAGAAAAAATGTTAAATTTCAACTGACCACGAATCCTCTCTTTACAAGTCAGAGTCAAATTCTCGATACTTCCTGCCTCTCAGGTGCCCTGCCCTTCCTGAAGATGCTTTGCCTTCCTGGCAGATTCATCTCTGGAGCTTTCCTTTTGCTGTCTTGCAAGATAGATTTTTGTTTTATTCTTTAATTGCAAGTTGGTATAGGTTCACTTAAAAAATCTCAGCCACTAAAGAAATAATCTTTCGAAGTGAGTTATTCCTTGATTCTCAAGGTATCACCCCCCAACCCCATTCCCTAAAGGGAATCACTGCGGCTGCTAAGTCACTCCAGTCATGTCCGACTCTGTGCGACCCCATAGATGGCAGCCTACCAGGCTCCTCTGTCCCTGGGATTCTCCAGGCAAGAATACTGGAGTGGATTGCCATTTCCTTCTCCAATGCATGAAAGTGAAAAGTGAAAGTGAAGTTGCTCAGCCCTGTTTGACTCTTCGTGACCCCATGGACTGCAGCCTACCAGGCTCCTCCATCCATGGGAGTTTCCAGGCAAGAGTACTGGAATGGGTTGCTAGCATAATTCTCATTTTTTCCTTTCCTCTCTCCATCCACACACATACATACTTTCTTTTCAAAAATGAAATTATTATACTTTCCCTTCACCTGATTTCTTCACCTCAATTACAGATGACTTCTCTTTGGGATAAAAGGAGCTTTTTAAGTGGTTACATAGTGAGTGTCAAATTCTTTTGTCATTTACAGTCTCTATTCAGAGCTCTTTAAATTTTTGTTCTGAATGTCTTGTTCTCATTGTGCATCTGGGTGCTCTGTAATGTGTCAATGAGGTTAACTCACTGTGTCAAGCGTTGTTAGCAGCAAGATGCTTTTCTGGAAGCAAGTGAGGATAATTTATATATCAACTCACACCTGGATCTAGAAGAGTAGGAGTGGGAGAGGCTTAGAAATGTGAAAGCCCAACCTGAACAGTATCACTTTAAAACAGGAGTACAGCGATTACTTTCCTTTTCTACTGCCTATTATTAAGGAGCCCTGGAGAGAAGCAAGGTCACAGCTGCCCGGTTGCATAGGTCACTGTAATGACCTGAAACAGCAGGCAGGTGAAGCAGAAGAGTTAGCTTGGGAGAGACGAGCCTTCAGGGCCTCTGACTTAGGCCTTGCATCCCTCCTTTCTGGGCTTTCCCAGTCTAGGCTTTGTGGAGCAGGCTGGGGGCTAGGGGGTCCTGAGTCTAAGGTGGGTTTGCTAGGGATCTCACATCCATTCTGTCTGGCTTCCTTGGTCTCACTGCTCAAAATCCGTGACCTCAGTCCTGATTCTGCTCCTCTCTCCTCCAGTCAACCAGAGTGGAGTTGACAAAAGCAGTACTCCTTTCTGGGATGGCCGTGGGCACCCACATCGCCAAACAACTGAGAAAGATGCCAAGGAAGTCTTGTTGCACAGAGCAGATGTGTCCCAGAAAACTTGGGCCCACGCTGGCTGCAGGAAGACCTCAACCTGATTACCATGTACAAGCTTAAAGGGAAGCATGTTTGCAAAATGGACTTTGGGTTTGGAGTGTGAACAAACATGCCTTGCGTTAGCTCTCCAATAGCACAGAGTAGGGTGGTTTGGTTTGCATAAATCAGGAGCCACTTCTGAAAAGAAAATCCATTGTTCAGGAAGGAAGCAGAGTGTTAATATCATGCAGAAGTTTCAGTGCTTTTGTGGAGATGATTTGGTGTTCTGGCTAAAAGAGAGTTAAGCAGAAAAGGCTTTTTGTTTCAACCTCTGTGTCTGGAAATATCTCTGAAATGTCCCCATTTGATTTCCGGCCTTGGTGCCTAGCACCCAGGGAACAGAATTCAGTTTGTGATGACTGAGTGACATTCTTCGCTTCCGGGTCTTTCTGAATTTTAGTTCATCATGGCATCAGGCACCAGAGAGAAGTGTAGAAAATGTGGAAGACATCTGGCGTTTGGTCTACAGAGTATTCAGACTTGGAACCAATGGGAAGTTGATGGTCCAAAGGACAAGGGAACTCGTGATGCAACTTGTAGTTGTTTTGTGGTTATCTGCTCGTCAGAGTCAAGTCTAGACTTTACCATCATCTTGGGCAAGACACTTGTGGGAGGGCCTCCTTGGGCAGTGAGAGGAGCTGAAATCTAGGCTCTTACGTGGCCCTCACGTCTGTGTCCCTGAGAACCACGCCACTCTGGTTGCTTGAGCATTTCTGTTAATTGTTATTTTGCTGAGTGTCGCCTGCCCCGAGCTAGCCAGGAAATTCGTCAAGCACGGACACGCTGGCTCCCGTGGCAGGATTCCCCGTGAAAGCAGCAGACATACATCACTGTAACAACAGAGCCCACGGGGGAGCTGGACACGCTGAGGGTCATCATTTGGCACCCCTCAGGATGATGATGGTCTTTAAACCTGGCTGCTGCTCCCGAACGCAGTCTGGGGGTGATGTGAACACAGCTGGCCTTCCCGGAGGAGCAGGGCAGAGACCCGATGATCAGGGACGAAGGTTGCTTTGATCCAACGCGGTCTCACGGTTAGAATTCTGGGGTCTTTGTCTTGAGATGGACTGAGGGGAAGGCCCTGGGACGGGTGGGGGAGTCCTTGACTGCCTTGATCATCAGTCTCGCTGCTCCCTCTGTGGTCGCTGTGCCTCCTCACGCACACGTGCCACGTCCGCGTCTCTGAGCGTGTCCTCCTCTTTGAACTCTGATCTTCCCCACGGCAGCGTGTGGGAAGCAGGGGCGCTCTGTCATTTGACAAGTGAGGAGGCTGAGGCCCGCAGGGCGGGGTGACTTGCTCAGGGTCACAGTGGTAACGTGGGGAGGCTGGGCTGGGACTGGGGACCCCGACGCCTGTCTTTCTTCTGGTCTCTGAAAGCAGCCCACATTACTTTCAATTCTAATCGTGTCTCTGTGCCCTCAGAAGAACGGCCACTGTTCCCGCTTCCAGATGGGGAAACCAAGGCACACAGCAGTGCTATTTGCTCCTGGTCACTTGGTGAGCCGGGAGTGGAAGGAAGCCTAGAAACCAGATTGTCTGAATCTCAGGCCAGGGTTTTGCTCCCAAATGAGTGACTTCCTTAGTCTGTGCATTCCTGATGGGCTGTGGGATGCCCACCACGAGCGTCCTGAGCAAGGAGCCTCCACAAAGGAATCCAGAAGGCGTGACGGGGAGGGGACCCACTGGTGAGCACAGGTGGGCTGGGACCACCTCCAGGGAGCCAGACCTGCAGATGTGACAACCCCTGTGGGTCACCACACATGCTGCTCCTGTCCCTTTGTCCCCAGACCTGCCCAGAACCTGCTTCTCGATCCCTGCAATAGCCTCCACCCTATTCAGCTTCCTCCCAGGACCTCTCTGCTGATGGTCTCTAGAGCCCCCGGGGTGGGGAGTCCTCCTCGGGACAGACCTTCCTCTCTACTCTGTGGCCGCTCTGAGGACATGGAGCTGCTCTAAGGAAGGATCCAGCCCTACCTGGTGAGGGCAGAGAGTCGTTCCCCCTCCACGCCTCGTCTCCAGCTCTCCCGAAGACCTAAAGGAATGACGGGACTCAGCTTGTCTGAGTCGCAATGACAAAGCCAGTGAAAGGAGTTTAAGCAAAAAGAGAGGCTCCTCCAAGGGTGTTTGATGGAGGTTAGGGTGAGGAGAAGGTCCCCCAAAGACAGGAGGGGCCACCAGGCCTAACCCCCTTCCTGCTAGTCAGGGTAGGAGCATGGTTGGTGAGCCAGAGGCCTAAAGGGGAACCCCCAGAGAGAAAGGAGAAAACCCAACCGTGGTTCTTCCGGGGCTAAAGCCCAGCTCCATGCAGCCCTGTATCCAGCCCTCCTGCACTTCTGGGAGGGAGGGGACCACTCCACCTGGGGCTGAAAGGATTGTGTGGGTGAACCTGAGGACTATTATGAAGTATCTAGTCTACCTAAGCTTCACACTTAAATATAAACTCCACGCAGGCAGAGCCCTTGTTTACAGTCTTGTGTTTGTTTTCTATCCCTAGCGCCCAGCCCATGGCTAGCATTCAAATATTCATTGATAGTTGATATATAATAAGTTACAGGTATATAACAGTGATTCATAATTTTTAAGGGTTATACTCCATTTGTAGTTATTATAAAATATTGGTTATATTCCCCATGTCGTACAGTACATACTTGTAGTTTATTTTATACACAGCAGTTTCTACCTCTTAATCACCTGCCTCTGTCTTGCCCCTTCCTCTTTCCCTCTCCCCACTGGTAACCACTGGCTTTTTCTCTGTATCTGTGAGTCTGTTTTCTTTGGTTGTTACGTTCACTAGTTTTATATTTTAGAGTCCATGTGTAAGTGATGTCATATAGTATTTGTCTTTCTGTGACCTGTTTCACTTAGCATAATACACTCCAAGTCCGTTGATGTTGTTGCAAATGGCAAAATGTCATTCTTTTCTATGGCTGAGTAGTATTCCAATAGTATTCTTCTTTATTCATCTGTTGATAGACGCTTAGATTGCTTCCCTACCTTGGCTATTGTAAATAATGCTGCCATGAGAACTTGGGTGCATGCATCTTTTCAAATTAGTATTTTCATTGTTTCTGGATATATATCCAGGAGTGGGATTGCTGGGTCAGGTGGTAGTTCCATTTTTAATTTTTTGAGAAACTTCTGTGCTGTTCTCCACAGTGACTGCACCAGTTGCCTTTCCCACCAGCAGTGTACTGGATTCCCTTTTTGCCACATCTTTGCCAACATTTTTTATTTGTGGTCTTTTTGATGACAGCCATTCTGATAGGTGTTTCTCTGATAATTAATGATGTTGAGTATCTTTTCATGTGCCTCTTGGCTATCTACATGTCTTCTCTGGAAAAATAGAAAAGACTTTTCTATTCAAGTCTTCTGCCCATTTTTATTCTTTATTTTTATTTTTTTTTTGAGTTTTTTTTTTTCCTGCCCATTTTTAAATTGCATTTTTCCCCCCTGATGTTGAGTTGTATGAGCCATTTATATATTTTGGATATTAATCCCTATTGGTCATATCATTTGCAAATATTTTCTCCCATTCGGTGGGTTGTCTTTTCACAGGGTTTACTTGGCAGTGCAATAGCTTTTAAGTTTAATTAGGCCCCATTTGTTTATTTTTGCTTTTGTTTCCTTTGCCTTAGGAAACAGATCCAAAAAAAATATTGCCACATTTATGTCAAGGAGTGTTCTGCCATGTTTTCTTCTAGGAGTTTCCTGTCTTACATTCAGATTTTTAATAATTTTGAGTTTATTTCTGAATATGGTGTTAGAAAATGCTTTAATTTCATTCTCCTGCATGTAGCTGTCCAGTTTCCCTGGCACTGTTTAATGAAGAGAATGTCTCTTCTTTATCGTATATTCTTGCCTCCTTTGTTATACATTGACCTTCAGTGTGTGGGTCTATTTCTGGGTTCTCTAGTCTGTTCCATTGATCAATATGTCTGTTTTTGTGCTAACACCATTAATATTTTGATTATTGTAGCTTTGTAGTATAAAGGCAGGGAGCATGATACCTTCAGCTATGTTTTTTTTCAAGATTGTTTTGGCTATTTGTGGACTTTTGTGTTTCCATATAAATTTAAAAATTATTTGTCCTGTTTCTGTGGAAAATGCCTTTGGTATTTTGATAGGGGTTGCATTGAATCTGCAGATTGCTTTGGGTAGTATGGTCATTTTAACAATACTGATTCTTTTAGTCCAAAAACACAGCGTATCTTTCCATCTATCTTATCTTCAGTTTCTTTCATCAGCGTCTTAAGAGTTTGCTGAGTTCAGGTCTTTTACTGTCTTAGGTAGGTATATTCCTAGGTATTTTATTCTTATTGATGTAGTGGCAAGTGGGATTGTTTGCTTTATTTCTGTGATAGCTTGTTAGTATATAGAAATGCAACAGATTTCTGTATATTAATTCTGTATTCTGAAACTTTACCAAATTCATTGATGAGCTCTAGTAGTTTTCTGGTGGTGCCTTTAGGATTTACTATGTATATTATCATGTCATCTGCACACAGAGCCAGTTTTACTTCTTCCTTTCCAATTTGGATTCATTTATTGTTTGATTTTGGGGGCTAGGACTTCTGGTATTATGTTGAATAAAAGTGGTGACAGTGGACATCCATGTCTTATTTCTGATTGTAGGCTTTTCACCGTTTAGTAAGATGTTAGCTGTAGGTTTGTCATATATGGCCTTTATTATGTTGAGGTAGGTTCCCTCTATACCCACTTTCTGGAGAGTTTTTATCATAAATGGATATTGATTTTATCAAAACCTTTTTCTAAACTTACTGAGGTAATCATATGCTTTTTATTCTTCAATTTGTTAATATGGGGCCTCCTAGATGGCACAGTGATAAAGAATCTGCCTGCCAATGCAGGAGACGAAGAAGATGTGGATTTGATCCTTGGGTCAGGAAGATGTCCCGGAGGAGGAAATGGCAACCCAGTTTTCTTGCCTGTAGAATCCCACGGACAGGGCAGCCTGGCAGGCTACAGTCTGTGGGGTTGCAAAGAGCTGGACACGACTGAGTGACTGAGCATGCATGCACTTGTTAATGTGCGTCACATTAATTTTGCAGATATTGAAAAACCCTTACACCCCTGAGATAAATCCCACTTGATTATGCTGTATGATCCTTTTTATGTATAATTGGATTTGGTTTGCCAATATTTTGGTGAGAATTTTTGCATCTTTGCTCATCAATGATATTGGTCTGTAATGTTCTTTTTTTGTTGTATCTTTGTCTGATTTGGTATCAGAATGATGCAGGCCTTGTAGAATGAGTTTGGGAGCACTTTTTTGGTGCTTTTTTGTGGGGGGCGGGGAATAGTTTGAGAAGCCATGTTAATTCTTCTAAACGTTTAGTAGAATTCACCTGTGTAGTCATTTGGTCATGGACTTTTGTTTGTTGGGAGTTCATTTTTTTTTTTTAATCACTGATTCAATTTCATTACTGGTAACTGGTCTGTTCATATTTTCTCTTTCTTACTGATTCTGTGTTGGGAGACTACACCTTTCTAAGAATTTGTTCCTTTCTTCTAGGTTGTCCATTTTATGGGTAGAGGATGAGATGGCTGGATGGCATCACTGACTTGATGGACGTGAGTCTGAGTGAACTCCGGGAGTTGGTGATGGACAGGGAGGCCTGGCGTGCTGCAATTCATGGGGTCGCGAAGAGTCGGACATGACTGAGCAACTGAACTGAACCGATAGTTGTCTGTTTTAGTCTCTTATGATCTTTTGTATTTTGTTGCTATCAATTGTAACTTCTCCTTTTACATTTCTGGTTGTATTGATTTGGATCCCCTCTCTCTTTTTCTTTTGATCTCTCCAGCAAATCTGAATGAGAACCTTGCTCTCATTCAGGAAGAATTCTACTCAGGTAGAATATTCTTGGTTGTAGGTTTTTCTCTTTCATTAGCTGAAATATATCATGCCATTCCCTTCCGGCCTACAGAATTTCTGCTGAAACGTCAGCTGATAGCCTTACGGGAGTTCCCTCGTATGTTCTTTGTTGTTTTTCCCTTGTTGCTTTTAATACTCTATTTTTTGCCATTTACAGTGAGTCTTGTGTTTCTCTTTGGGTTGATTCTGTTTGGGACTCTTTTCTTTCTGGACTTGAATGTGTGTTTTCTTTCCCAGGTTAGGGAAGGTTTGCAGCTATTATGTCTTCAAGCATGTTCTCAGTTCCTCCCTCTCTCCTGTCCCTCTGGGACCCCTGTACCATGAATATTAGTGTGCTTGATGTTGTTGCCGAGGTCTCTTACACTGTCCTCGTTTCTTTTCTTTTTCCTGTCCAGCATCGGTGATTTCTACTACTGCGTTCCAGCTTGCGGATCCATTCTCCTATATCATTTAGTTTACTACTGATTCTTTCTAGCATATTTTTGATTTCAGTCACTATATTCTTCATCTCTGTTTGTTCTTTATATTTTCTAACTCTTTGTTTAAATCTTCTAATTTCTTGCTCTGTGCATCAGTTCTCCTGAGTTCCTTGATCATCTTTACGATCCTTACCCTGAAACTCCTCCTTGGGTAGATTGTGTATCTCTACTTCACTTGGTTATTTTTCTGGGATTTTAACAATCTTATTTCTTAATCTGGAACATGTTCTTCTGCTGCCTAATTTCACCTAAATTGCTGTTTTTTTATTGTTTATTTTTATGTATCTGGTAGGGTGGTACCTTTCCTGACCTTGGGTCTTTTGCAGAAGGTATCCTATGAATCCCAGCAGTGCGGCCCCTCTGGTCACCCTGTGAAGGCTGAGTAGGACCCAGTTTGTTTACATGGATGTTGATGGATCTGGGTGGCTTCTAGTTTTTCTCTGTGAAAAGAAAGCTGCTATAAAATTTTATACACAAGTCTTTGTATGCACATATGCTTTCACTTCTCTTGGGTAAATATATAGAAGTGCAATGTCTGAATCATGGTAGATGTAAGTTTAACTTTTAAAGGAACTGCCAAATCATTTTCCAAAATGGTTATAACATTGATTTTCAAATATTAAGCCAAACTTGCATTCCTGAGATAAAACATACTTGACTGATGTGCATTTTCCTTTTTATATGTTGCTAAATTCAATTTGATAGTTCTGTTTAGAAATTTTATATCAGTGTTAATGGGAGATATTAATCTGTTGTTTTCCTGTAATGGTTTTGCCAGGTTTGGCTTCACGGTAATGCTTAGAATGAATTGGAAAATAGTCCATTCTCTTCAATATTTTGAAAGAGCTTATAGAATTGGTACTTACTTCCTTAAATATTTGGTAACATTCACCTATGAAGTTATTTGGGCCTGGGGTTTTCTTTGTGAGGTAGTTTTTAACTACACATTTAATTTCTTTAATAGATACAGTGATATCAAATGATCTGCTTAATTTTTTAAGATATAATTCACATATCATAAAATTCACTATTTAAGAATCCAGTGGTTTTCAGTACATTGGCAAGATTATATAAACATCATTACTACCTAATTCCAGAATGTTTTTGTCACCCCAACATAAAACCTCATTCTTATTGGAAGTCACACTCCATTTTTCCCCAACCTCTAGCTCCTAACACAAATTTATTTTCTGTCTCTCTGAATTTGCTTATTTTGTATATTTCATATAATGTATTTGAAATGGACTCATATATAAATAAATGGACTCATACAGTATGTGGCCTTTTGTAACTGACTGCTTTCACTTAGTATTAACAGTTTCAAGATTCATCCTTATAGAATGCATCCTTTTTATGACCTAAATAGACAAAACAATCTTGAAAAAGAACAATGTTGTCAGACTCACACTCCTGATGTCAAAACTTATGACAAAAATCTCACATCTTATATAAAAGTTAACTCAAAATGCGTCAAAGACCCAAATGGAAGAACTAAAACCATAAAACTTTTGAGGAATGATGGGTTAAATCTTCATGAACTTGGATTAGGCTGTGGTTTCTTAGATTCGACACCAAAAGCAAGAGCAAGAAAATAAAAAGTACATCAACTGGATATCATCAAAAAGAAACACTTTCGTGCTTCAAAAGGTAACACCAAGACAGTAAAAAGAATAACCCAAAGAATGGAAGAAATTTTTTTTTTGCAAACTGTTTATATGATAAGAGACTTGCATCTAGAATATGTAAAGAACTTGTACAATTCTATAAAAAATTTTAAAATGGATGAGCAGAGGATATGAGCAGACAGTCCCCCAAAGAAGATATACAAATGGCCAATAAACACATGAAAAGATACTCAACATCATCAGACATCAGGGAGATGGAAATCAAAACCACAATGACATGCCACTTCACACCCACTAGGATGGCTAGAATAAAAACAGAATCTCAAGTGTGTGTGAATATTTAGAGAAATTGAACCCTCACACATTGCTGGTGAGAATGTAAAATAATGCTGCCATTTTGGAAAACATCCTGGTAATTCCTCCAACGGTACCATACGACCCAGTAATTCAAGTCCTATGTATATAATCCAAGAGAAAGGAAAACCTCTGTAAACACAAAAACGTGTACATGAATGTTCATAGCAGCATTAATCCAAAACCCCAAAGTGGAAACAGCTGACCTATCCATCAGTTAAGGAACAGATAAGCAAAATGTTGTATATACAGTGGAATGTAATTCAGCAGTAAAAAGAAAGGAAGTACTAAAATCTTCCACCACGTGGATGAACCTTGAAAACACTAAGAAGTCAGTCACAAAGAATCACATATTGCATGATTCCATTTATGTGAAATGCCCAGAATAAGCAAATCTATAAAGAAAGTAGATTTCTTGCTTGCCAAGGATGGTGGGGAGGTGTGGAGACTTTGGGGGATGGTGACTAAGGTGGGTGAGATCTTTTAGGAATATGTCTGAGGACGTTTTAAAATTGATTCTGGTGCTACATGCATGACTCTGAATATGCTAAAAGCCATTGGATTGTACACTTTAAATGGGTAAATTGTTTATTTCAGCCAAACTGGTTTTAAAAGAGTTTAGAGGCAAATATTCTACTGAAAAGTGATACCCTAGCTGGTAGCACTTTTCCAACTGGCTGAACGCTGGGGTAGCGAGCTCTGGTCCCTTGGTGGGAGCCTGTGTTCCCAAGAAGCAGGCCCTGGGCCTCAGTAAGTTTCCAGTGGGGAGAGATGGAAGAAGAGGGCCCATGGGAGTGCTGGGGGACAGCAGGAGGCACGTGGGAAGGTGGGAAGAGACCCGCAGAGAGGAGGGCGGGCCGAGGACACAGGAACTGTCAGTTCCCGTCTGGTTCCCTGTCTGCTCACCGTGGGGTGTGGTGAAGGTCACAGAACTGCTCTGTTTGCCTCGTGTCCTCTCGGGAAAGCAGAATCAAGTGCCCCCTGTCTTATGACTCTTCCCTCATCACGGAAGGCGGCAGGGGAGTTCTCGAGTTCTGAAGCTGAGCCCAGCTGCATCAGCTGCTCCTGGTGCCCAGAGGCAGGTCTGGTCCGCCACTGCTACTTATTAGCAGCAGGTCTTAGATGAACCTCTCAGCCCCTGGGGCTCCCTAGTCCTCAGCTGTCAAGTGAGAACAGTAAGTAATGTGACCTGCCTCCCTCAGAGGGTTGGTGGGAGGACCCAGAGTTATCAAGGATGGGAAAGAACTTCCAGGGCTCACTATTGTGAACTGCGGGAAAATGTTCAGGTTCGAAATGACGATATTGGTCCCCTAGCTGGAGTAGCTCTCACCTGTTTATTCTCTCATTAGCATCTGACCCACCCACCATATGCAAATTGGTTGGGGCCAGGAATAAGGGCAGCTGGTGACCACAGAGCGGAGCTCATATAAAAAGCCAAGACAACCAGACTTACAAGCTTAGTCTTCTGGCGTCAGACTCCTCTGCCTTCATCACGCAATCTACAGACAACCTCCTTCCTCCAGGGTGCTGGCCTGTGGAGCCAGGCCAGGATGGTCACTCTGGGCTCACTCTCTTACACAGGGAATTGTGACTCCAAATCCAAAATCAACAGTGTAGGGATGTAAAATGGGAAATATTCATCTCCAAGAAGATGCGTCCTGCAGATCATAACTGTTTAACTGAGATTACCTCCAGGAGGACTCATGGTTTCTACAGATGGCAGCAGTTCTGCGTAGCAGGTGCCACGCAGAATAAAATCTTCACGGCCATACTCCAGAGGCCCCGACATCTTGGAAACCTGCCGTCCAGGTCATCTGGGGACACAGGAGGGGCCAGCACGGCCCAGCAGGGAGACTAAGGAACAGCTCCCCAATGCCTGCTGTCAGAGGTGTGGTGGAGAGCAGAGGGCAAACATGGTGTCATGGACAAGAGAAGGAAGCAGGAATGAGAGCTCGGGGCAGCTCTGGGACCAGGGCTTGGCTCTCGATTACTGCTCTGCGTGCCCAGATGTGGAGCTGCTGGCAGATGTCTAAAGGAGCATCTCTGGGGAGGCAGGGCTCTGCCTTCCAGGCTTTGTAGAGTGAGGTGTGCAGAGGTAGGGATTTGGGTGCTCATAGCAACCAGGATCCATGCTGATTGGTCATTACCAACGTCTATTTCGATTGGTTGGTCCCAAACCTTAGCAATTAAGTGTTTTGAATATCACTCTTAGTGTAAAGAAATTGCCCTGGTGGTTCAGACAGTAAAGCATCTGTCTACAATGTGGGAGACCGGGGTTTGATTCCTGGGTTGGGAAGATCCATTGGAGAAGGAAATGGCAATCCACTCCAGCACTCTTGCCTGGAAAATCCCATGGACGGAGGAGCCTGATAGGCTACAGTCCATGGGGTCACAAAGAGTCGGACATGACTGAGCAACTTCACTTTCACTTTCTTAGTGTATAACCTCTGTACTAAAATCACTTTGGCTAAATGGCCAAAGTGTCAAAAACTAAGGCAGGCGGCTCCCTATTCTGATCCCTCTTTGGGTTAAATACACTTCCCCCAGTGCACTGCTTCCTAATCCATCCATTTGGACAAGTTTATTCAAATAAAGGCTTTCTGAACTTTTCCTCTTCTTCACTCCTTCAATTTGTATCTTAGAAGAGAAAATAAAACATGGTCAACTGTCTCAATAAAATTTACTGTTAGTGAAACTGAACAGGACTCTGTGGGGTTCCTGGGAGTGGAAGCCATTCTGTGTCCCCCATTTCTTATTTGTAGGAAATAGGCTTCAGCCTCCATGACCTTCTTTGAGTTCTAGAGGGCAGGTTCAAAGAGTTGCTAATAGGGATGGGAGGGGATGCAGAGACGAGAGTTGCATCAAGAAACGACAGTGCAGGCTTGGGGCAGGGGCCCGGTTCTGCCTCAAAGGATACACATGGTATCTTTGAACTCGTCTACAGAACTGAAACTTCCAGCAAGTGGGAGATGTTAACTTGATGAAGCATTCTTCATTCCAGAAAGAAGGTCACAGTTTGATAATCTCAAGAACCAGAGACGCTTATCAAGAGACCACCTGAGGTCAGATAAAAGAAACGCAGTGAAAGTCAAAGTTGCTCAGTCCTGTCTGACTCTCTGCGACCCCATGGAGTGTAGCCTGCCAGGCTCCTCTGTCCATGGAATTCTCCAGGCAAGAATACTGGAGTGGGTGGCCGTTCCCTTTGGCAGGGGATCTTCCCAACCCAGGTCTCCTGTATTGCATGTAGATTCTTTACCATCTGAGCCACCAGACCCCACACAAACCCTGATCCTTATTAGCAACCTCCTCCCACCCCCAACCACTGCTATAAAACTCCTCACCAAATACCCCCCAGCCTGGGACCGGGTTTGATTTGAGATTTGAGAGCATGAGCCTGCATGTCGCCCTTTGCCTGGCAAGGCAATAAAGCTTTTCTACTTCACCTAAAACTCTGAGAATCGATTCGGCACTGGTGCACAGAGGCTGAGTTTTGGCGTCATTAGTGGTCAAATTTCAGGTGTCATAATTCCCTCCAATGGTGATTCATAATCATAGTAAAAAAAAAGAGCCACTGTTTACTGAGTCCTTCCAAGATAGCTGACACACACATTACACGCATCATCTTCTCGACTCTTGCACGGCCCTGAGAAGTAGAATCGATCATGAGAGGATGGAGCCAGCCATCAGAGGCTTGTGAGGAAGGTAAAGTAATTTGCTCATGGCAGCAGTTAGCATCTGGCCACCCTGCCTCTGAGGGGAGCAGTTCTGCTTCCCAGAGGATGGCACAGCCAGAAGAGCCTGCCCCACGTTCCCGTGGAGCCAGTGGCCAAAGCACAGCTGCCACCCTGGGTGGGGAGGTAAGATTTACACACTCGACAGCACGGGCACCTCCAGGCAGAATGCAGACAAGGGTCAGCATGTCCAGCCTCCTGGGCCAGATGCCACGGTGCTTGACCCGGCTCTCTCAGAGGCCAAATGATCTGAGTTTACCTATTTTTGCAATAAACATGTTTTTGCAAGCTTACTCGTCCCACCCAGCAAACAAACTTCCCCAGCTTCCTACCTGAAGAGATCACTGGGACAAAAAAGAATCTGTCTGCCAGTGCAGGAGACACAGGTTCGATCCCTGGTCTGGGAAGATCCCACACGCTGCAGAGCAACTAAGCTCGTGCGCCCCAGCCACTAAGCCTGTGCTCTAGAGCCTGGGAGCTACCACTGCTGAGCCCTCACACCGCAATCACAGAGGCTCGCAGGCTCTAGACCCCATGCTCCACAACAAGAGAAGCCGCTGCAGTGAGAAGTCTGCGTGCTGCAACTCTCACTGTTGCAGAGAGCCCCTGCTCGCTGCTGCTGCTGCTGCTAAGTCGCTTCAGTCCTGTCCGACTCTCTTCGACCCCATAGACGGCAGCCCACCAGGCTGTCCCGTCCCTGGGATTCTCCAGGCAAGAATACTGGAGTGGGTTGCCATTTCCTTCTCCACCCTGCTCACTGCAACTGGAAAAAAGCCCTCGTAGCAATGAAGACCCAGCACAGCCACAAATAAAGTATTTTTAAAAAGTGTGCATGTTTATATTGTACTTTTGGAATGACTGGGGAAAAAAAAACACCATGTATAGTCCAGTCGTTAGCATTTTGGAGTTTTTACTTCTCATCTGTTTTTTATATATCTTTCTTCTCTGCTTGCTTTAAACTCTTATGATCATACCATCTATCCAATGCTGTATCTTCCTTTCTAAACCCAATCCTTATTACATATACAGTTTCTATGTTATTCTAAACTCTTCAAAATCACCATTGAAAATGGTTGTATATCTTTCTATTTAGTGGATGGACATAGTCTACTTAACCATGCCGTAACCTCCAACATAAATGTGTTAAGTTTAAATTTTCATGTCTCAGGTTTTCTTTAAGTAAAGAGGTACTGTTTGCCAAGATCTAAGTTCCATGTATCTAGGAATCATAGTTGGTTATGCAGCTTGAATTGGGATTTTTTACTTGGGGATGAATTTAAAACTGTACTGAGGTAGAATGAGAGGATACTATAGACAATGTCCCTGAATCTCAACAAAGCATTTAGCTCAATCTCTCAGGACGTCTTTGTGGACAGTGAAGAAACATGGGTCAGACCACTATAAAATGATGTAAATTCACAAGTGGTTGGACAGCTAAACCCAAAGTATTCTGGCTTAGGGTCACTGCCACCCTGGAAGGAAGTAGCTGGTGGCCATGAGACTAAGCCTTTCACCTAATCTCTTCACACATTTTAAAATCAGTGATATGGGTGAAGTAATAGAAAATTGGCTTGTGAATTATGAAGCTGTATGGGATAAGATTATGTGATAGAGCAAAGAGCCAAAAGACCTTGTCAGGCTGAAATATTTGCTGGAAGCCAAGAAGAGAGAGAAGGGAGAAAGGCAAAGTTTTGTACTTGGGCTAAAAATCAATGATATAAATGTGAATAAACGAACAAACATACATACATGTCGCTCAGTCGTGTCTGACTCTTTGCGACCCCATGGACTGTAGCCTACCAGGCTCCTCCATCCATGGGATTTTCCAGGCAAGAGTACTGGAGTGGGTTGCCATTTCCTTCTCCAGGGGATCTTCCCCACCCCGGGATCAAACCTGGGTCTCCCACATTGCAGGCAGGCGCTTCACCCTCTAAGCCACCAGGGAAGCCCATGAATGTGAATAGGGAATACCAAACTTATTAGAAGTTAGTTGGCTACAACCTCAATATGAGCCAATAGAGTGACATGGCTGCCCCGCAGAGTATCAGCACAAATACACTGACTACACTAAAGCCTTTGACTATGTGGATCACAGCAAACTGTGGACAATTCTTAAAGAGATGGGGATACCAGACCATCTTAGCTGCCTCCTGAGAAACATGTATGGAAGTCAAGAGCAACAGTTAGAGCTGGACATGGAATAATGGACTGGCTCAAAACTGGGAAAGGAGTACGGCAAGGCTGTATATTGTCACCCTGCTTATTTAGCTTATATGCAGAGTACATCATGCGAAATTCCAGGTTGGAGGAAGCACAAGCTGGAATCAAGATTGCTGGTAGAAATATCAATAACCTCAGATATGCAGATGACACCTCTCTAATGGCAGAAAGTGAAGAGGAGCTAAGGAGCCTCTTGGTGAAGGTGAAAGAGGAGAATGAAGAAGCTGTTTAAAACTTGACATTCAAAAAACTAAGATCATGGCATCCAGTCCCATTACTTCATGGCAAATAGATGGGGAAACAATGGAAGCAGTGACAGACTTTATTTATTTGGCTCCAAAATCACTGCAGATGGTGATGGCAGCCATGAAATTAAAAGACACTTGCTCCTTAGAAGAAAAGCTATGACCAACCTAGACACCATATGAAAAAGCAGAGACATCACTTTGTCAACAAAGGTCCATCTTTTCAAAGCTATAGTTTTTCCAGTAGTCATGTACAGATGTTAGAGTTGGACCATAAAGAAGGCTGAGCGCTGAAGAATTGATGCTTTCAAACTGTGGTGTTGGAGAAGACTCTTGAGAGTCCCTTGGACTGCAAGGAGATCCAACCAGTCCATCCTAAAGGAAATCAGTCCTGAATATTCATTTGAAGGACTGATGCTGAAGCTCCAATACTTTGGCCACCTGATGCGAAGAGCTGACTCATTGGAAAAGACCCTGATGCTGGGAAAGATTGAAGGCGGGAGGAGAAGGGTTGGATGGCATCACTGACTCGATGGACATGAATCTGAGCCAACTCCAGGAGATGGTGAAGGACAGGGAAATGTGGCATGCTGCAGTCCATGTGGTCGAAGAGTCGGACACGACTGAGTGACTGAACAGCAACAACAAAATACCAACAACATGAACGGAGAGTCATTTATGGAGCAGAGATGTCACGTTCCCACTGACTCCACAAGGTATCTGTTCTGGAAGACTTTAGGAAAGGGTGTGACAAGTAGGTCAGTCAGTGAAAGGACAGTCGGAATATATGACTTTTGGAAACACTGTCATCTAAATAGCCAACAAGGCAGTATGCTCAGTGGATAAAGCATGACCTCTGAAGGCACCATGAGGTGGTTATTCTATTAGGCTTTGAAACTTTTAAACCCAACTCTGCCATTTACTAGCTGGGGGACCTGGCACAAGTTACTGTCTGTGCCTCAGCGTATTCATCTGATGAATGAGATACTCTTTCCTAAGGGCCCTACTATCTATTAGGGTAGAGGCATCATCATAAACATTTTAGATAAATAATCACAATGGCATGGGGTTAACTGTTATGGACAACCAGAGGAAGGTGTGATTAACTCCCTGGAGAGCTGGGTGAAGCTTTACAGAATTGGGGCTTTTGAGTGGAGTTTGCAGGGATAATTAGGGGTGTATGTGGGAGCAGAGGGAACAGTGTGGGGGACTAGACCTGTCACCAAGTATTTTCCAGCAAATGCTGAGAAGTCAGTGATACAGCACAAGATAATTGGGTGGCAGCAAATGAAGCTACAGATAAAGTTGGTTCTCTCCCAGCTCCAAGTGTAGTGCTGATTGAGAAGCTACCCATGAATGTAAGGGTAGGCATAGCAATCTGATGCTCCCGTTGAGCCTTCTGTTTCTATACTGCTGTCTTCTCAATAGACTACCACGGTAAAGGATGAAGAAAGAAATCACATTTCAGGAGAAAATGAAAAAGGATTTGATCCAATTTTCTAATCCTCCTTCTTCACTATAAACACAGGAATATCTGCCTATAGAATAAGTGTGTCATGTTCCTGAGACATTTATAACCTTGGAGTCCCTAAGTAGAGAGACTGGAGTCAGTACTGGAGCAATTGGGATCCTTCCCACCACGACTGAAGGAACAGAAGATGCTATCTGGAAGGAGTTCCCTTCCCAGCACATCTCCTAAGCAAAAATGATGGAGGAAAACATTATTCAACACTGATCTCCCAGACTCTCCATTTCATTACATTTAATAACAATCATTAAGCATGCTACAGGGATGTAGATATAAGTCATCAACACTTCCTCCAAGGTGCTTGTGTGCTAGCTTTAAAAGATTCACAGCCACACAGAGCCTTACATCATTAAATGTTAGGGCTGGCCATTTCTGATCATGATGGAGTAACCAGTGCTGGATTTGCCCTCCTGCTGAAATCAAGTATAAAACAAATATACACAGCAGTTTTTAGGGATTCAACAATAGAGTCCCTTGGACTGCAAGGAGATCCAACCAGTCCATCCTAAAGGAAGTTAGTCCTGAATATTCATTGGAAGGACTGATGCTGAAGCTGAAACTCCAATACTTCAACCACTTGATGGGAAGAACTGACTCACTGGAAAAGACCCTGATTCTGGGAAAGATTGAAGGTGGGAGGAGAAGGGGACGACAGAGGATGAGATGGTTGGATGGCATCACCTACTCAATGGACATGAGTTTGAGTAAACTCCGGGAGTTAGTGATGGACTAACTGGAAGCCTGGCGTGCTGCAATCCATGGGGTCGCAGAGAGTTGGACACGACTGAGTGACTGAACTGAATAGGCTATACAGGATCCCTGAAAAAAGGGAAAGAAACACATCAGGTGAGCTTCGTGTTCACCTGGCACTCTGCCTGAGTAGATTTCCAACCACCACACAGGAAGGGGGAATAAAGCAGAGTACAGTTGTCCTACCGAGTTGAGGAATTAGAGGCTGGGGTCTGCAGCTACAGAAGCACTGGAGCCCATGGGGCAGGATACTGGAGAGGAAGGAGCTTCATAGGGGACATGCTCAGGAGTTTGTAGAGGGGGGAGATCCCCCACAGATCTCTGGCCGAAGGCTGGTCTGCCCATACACAGGGTGAGATCTAGCGAAGAGTAGTTACTTTGGAACTTAGAGCAGAACGCGGATAGTAGAAGTTGCAGAAACCCTGGAAACGTAGGCGTTTCAATCTAGCCAGAGGGAGGAAACTCCTTATTCACATTCCAGACATTCAAGTGAGACAACAGCAAGGTCATACCACAGGAGTAAGGATCACACTCTGGAGTCAGGTCCACGCTAGGCCTGCCCTGTCGAAGCATGAACCCAAGCCTCAACAGGATCAAGGATCCCGTAATTCACTACGGGTGAATTAACTCCCCGTCAGAACAAAATTCAACACTTATTAAAGGAAAACAGTATAATTCAAGCTCCTTTCAGGGTAGCAACTGTAATATCCACAAACAACCAAAAATTACTAGAAATGCGGAGGAGCAGGAAAAGTGACCCAAATTCAAGGAAAACAATAGGAAACAGATGCTGAGATGTCCCAGATGTTCAAATTAGTAAAGACTTTAAAGCAGGTATTATATGTTCAAGAACGTAAAGAAAAATATGATCTCAGTGAGTGAAAAGATGGGGAAATCCCAGTATATAAGTGGAAACTATGAAAAAGAAGCAAATAGAAATTGTAGGAAAGTACAGCATCCAAAATGAAAACTTCATCCAATGAGCTTAACAGCAAATTAAAGATGGCAGAAGAAAAGGTCAAGGAAGTTGAAGACAGAACCATAGATATTATCCATTCTGAAAAAGAGGAAAAAGATTGGAGGACAAACTTTTGCGACATACCAAGCTGAGTAACACACGTATAATCAGAGCCTGGAAGGAGAAGAGAAAATGGGGACAGGAAAAAAATGATTGCTGAAAATATCCCAAATATGGTGGGGGAAAATACAGGTATCTGAGAAGTTCAATGAATTATCTAAATGGGATAAGTACAAAGAAAACCATACCTGGGCACACCACAATCAAGCTTCTGGAAGTTAAAGATCAAGAAAGAATCTTGAAAGCAGTTAAGAGAGAAAAATACATTACATATGGAGGAACAATGATCCATATGAAGACCTTCTCTTGAGAAACATTAGGGATAGGAAATAAAGCATGGACATTTTTAAGTGCTGAAAGAGAAAAATATAGATTCAGAGCTTTCTGTCCTGGGAAAACAAACTTTTTAAATGAGAGAGAAATAAAGACACTTTCTAGATAAAAGAATTTGTCCCCAGAAAGCCTGAACTACATAAAATACTAGCCACTCTCTAGCATTCCTAGCAAGAAGGCTGACTTCCTGCTTCTTGAATTCTCCTAGAGCTTTGGAGCTCACCGTAGGAGATGGCAGCTCTAATTGTGAGTAGGTGAGTGAGTAGGCGGGTGTTGACAGGAAGGAGGGAGGTGGTGATCTCTCTGCGCTATTTAATCAACCATTCACCCCCCAGTGGAGAACCGGACCCAGGTGTATGGGAAGGACGAACTTTGACATTCAGAGAAAGGCAGAAAAGGATGACAGGTACGCACTGGTACAGTTAGGCCAGCTGTCAGTAAGGAAATACCTGCAGACTGGCTGGGAAGTAGCCGCTGCTCCGAGCTCCGTTCCCTCGCTCATCACCTTGGCCTCATTCCCAGATACTCCCAGACGTCCCTACGATGGAGCAATGAAGGATCAACTTCTGGCAAGCAGGGCACCTCCAGGACTCTGCCAGCTAGCTTCCTTTCGAATTGGTTGATGCTTGGGCCATGCCAGTTATTAAAGGTTTACAATGTCACCACTGGAGCTAAGTGGGGTTGCTTCCCTGTGTGTAGGACTCTGGCAGTGGGTAGAGAAGGACCAGAGGAGGCCTAGGGACAGAATGAAGACTCTGCTCCTGGGGCCAGGGGCGGGGGCGGGGGGTGTGCAGTAGGAACCAGGGAAGCTCTGAAAGCCACCAAAATGAACTTTCCCAGGTCAGCCTGAGGTTTCAGGGACACTTGACTCTAGAACAACCTCTGTTCTAATCCCCTAGGTCATAGTTTTCCATTTTAAAATGAGATGTTTCATAGCCTTTTAAATAAACCTTTTCACCTCCACTGATTGAGAATAATGTTCTTAGCAGCTTAAGAACTTCTAGCTGGGCCCCCAGCAAGTTGTCCTTCAATGAGTCCACTTTCTCATGAAACCTTGGACCTCAGGAGTGGCTGGGCCCCTCCCAGTGCCTGCACTGTGGACCCCGGTCCTTTTCTGGGATGCCAGGCAAGCCCCTCCTCCCTTCCTGCGCCTACATATCTGCATCTTCAAGATGGAGGCCATGCAAAATAAAGGCACACAGAACAACAAATGGACGGTCTCTTGATCAGCGACAAAGACTCTATTTCAGCCACAGAAATGGACATTTCTCCTCCTAGGTTCAGGTTCAAAGGAATCTGTGTGTCTGCCTAGGCAGGAGGAGGAGGGTTATCTTGGCCTAGACAGACAAGAAGCCATCAAAGGCAGGCAGAGTGGCCCAGAGGAGGAGGAGGTGTGGTAGATCAACACAATCTCACCAGCAAAAACACAGCTAATCAAAGCTCTATGCACAGCCTTTGGAAGCTGCCTGATACATTTTCCATCATGTACCTCTTCGCCTCCTTTGGGACCTTGAACCACAAGTCTTAACAAACTGCAGTAATTTGCTGAGCCCTCAATCAGTCTCGCTGAACTGTGAAAGCAATGTCTTGTCTTTAAATAACATCTAGTGAGGTAGTTTACACCAGGATAAAAACCATGTTTTCTAAAATCATTTCTTGTATCACCTTGTTGTTTTTTTGCAAGTCTGTCTGACTCTTTGCGACCCTATGGACTGTAGCCAGACAGGCTCCTCTGTCCATGGGATTTTCCAGGAAAGAATACTGGAGTGTCATACCACTTCCTTCTCTAGGGGATCTTCCTGACCCAAGGATCAAACCCATGTCTCCTGCTTGGCAGGCAGATTCTTTACCACTGAGCCACCTGGGAAGCCCCAGAATCACCTAACTCTTGTTAAAGTGAAACCTAAACAGAACCAGCACTCCTGATGGACTGTTTTTGTGCAGTTTTCCACCAAGCTCAAGGGATGGTGGACCAGGCGGTTTCCAAGTGATGTGACTAAAGCCTTAAAAGTCATCCTGCCGAAAACCATCTTCATAATTCCCCATTACAGTGCCTGATATCGCCACCATTAAGTACCCCTTTTGGTTAAGGTACCTACTTCAAACACACCTATGTTACCTGCGAGGAGTTCTTAGCCTTCTTCATTGAGCTCAAGTTTGAGAACCTCAACTGCACACATCAGCAGATACACCAGGAGGGTCCACTTTCTGGGGACTTTGGTGGTCCAGTGGTTACAAATCCACCTTGCAATGGAGGAGACATGGGTTCGATCCCTGGTTGGGGAAATAAGATCGCACGTGCCTTGGAGCAACTAAGCTCTCACTTCACAACTACTGAGCTCATAGCTCAACTAGAGAGTCGGTGCAGCACAACAAAAGACCCCACATGATGCAATGACGATTCCGCGCCCCAACCGAGACTCGACATAACCAAATAAATAGCAAGTATTCAAGAAAAAACTAAAAGGAACACTCACAAAATAAAAGTAGCTTGCTCACAGACAAGCTACTCCACATCTTCAGATCAGTGATGCTTAACAGTTCACCCGCGTGAGAATCACCTGGAGGCATGTTGAACCGCAGCTTGCTGGGCCCCCACGCTGAGTTTCTGATCCCGTAGGTCTGAGATGGGAACTGAGAACCTGCATCTCTAACAAGTGCCCAGGTAAGGCTGATGCTGCTGGTCCAGAGCCACGCTTTGAGGATGATGGTACTAGTTGATTTCTAAGGAAATCTTCATGAGATGCAGAGGCAGAGTGTGAGAGCATTCCGATCATGAATTATAAGGTAAGAAGATGGACGGTTCTGAAGTATTGGGTTGGCCAGAAAGCCCAGGTTTTTCCATAACATCCTATGGAACTGTCTGGATCTTAAGAACCTTCTGGCCAACCCAATAGGAAGGGGTAAGGACCCAAAGGCAGGCCAGCCTGGCAGAAAACTTGGACTTGCTTGAATGATCCACCAAGACACATGCTATAGGCCTCTTCCTCTTGCTTTCTTTCCTTTGCAGTTTTCTCTGCTTACCGCTTCCAGGAAAGGCAGGTCCACTGGCAGCTCCCGGCAAGGACAAAAGATGGTTCCCTCTCCCAGGCCCCTGCCTGGAGGGACATGTTCACACAGCTAATCAGGCTGTCAGTGCCCTGTTCAGCCTTCAGCACCCTCTCCTGGGGGCTCCTGACATTTCTCAGAATTTACACAGAACTTAGTGAAGTCTTAAACTACGTTTTTTCCCTCTTTTGAGCTCATCTACTCCCTAATAGGATAAATTCAAAGGGAAACATGCTCTTCCAGCTGCCTCCTCTTGACACACACAAGGAACTAATTAGCAGGCCTGCCGAGGAGGCGGGCAGAAAAGGGTTCATGACAAGAACACAGGCCGGCAGCCGCCCTCAGGAGGTGGGGCCTCCTGGCTTGCCCTTCGGCCATCACGTCAGGCTGTTCAGTGGCTCAGTCATGTCTGACTCTTTGCCACCCCGTGGACTGCAGCATGCCAGGCCCCCCTGTCCGTGGGTCCATATGTCGGTGGAGGGGAAACTGACATTGGGTGTCTGCCTGGTGTTACCACGGCATCTACTGGGCAAGCGGTTGTTAGTGATTTAGCCTTTCGCGCATCAGGAAAGCCTTTGACATCCCTGCTTTCACTGATGCTAACAAGGATCCTATGAAATAAGCAGAAGGGGAATGATGGCCCCATTTGACAGATCAGACAGTTGAGAAGGAGCTCAGAAAAAAACAGTGGACATGGTACTCTAGGCTCAGCCAATCCTTGTGTGGTCTTAAACAGATCTCTTTCCTAGACCTCAGTATTTCCATCTGTCAGATGGAAGAAATGGACCAGGTGATTGGGAGGTCTCCTTATAGATCTCTTATTCTGGGAATGACCTACACAAGGTAAAAGAATTGAGGTCACATGGTGAATGACACAGAGAAACCAGGGGTCCCCCATGCCGTGTCTGATGAGTGAGAGCCGCCAGAGTACCCCTATTGCTACCCACTGCCACATTCTACTGTCGGTGTGGGTCAACCAGGGCCTCTAGTTGCCCTCTGCCTTGCAAAATCAAAGACCCTTGGGGTGGTGTGGGAGGGGGTCACGTGCCCATAATGTTTGCTGACTGTAACTTGATGCTCCAAAGGGGTCAGATACCCATTAGAGAAGAGAAGGCCTTTTCCTCCATGAGACAAACACAATGGACACCTTCCCTGGGCCCTGCTAGACGAGGGGGGATGTGGACGGGAAGGAGACTTGCTGTCCACTCAGGACAGAGTTACAACAAGGACAAGGAGGACCAGCTGCTGCATCCATGTCCAGCTCCTCCCCCCACCCCCTTCCCCACCGTCAGATCACAAAGCCTGTCCCTGACCCTGGGCTGTAACCCACACAAAGGCACTGGCTGCAGCCCAAATGTGCATGAGCTTCTTCGGGGCCAGCGTAGGATCCTTGAAGCTTTCAGAGGGGTCAAGTTTAGAGCCGCTCACATGAAGGCAATCGTCCTCCAAACACACCGGGGAGACCAGGTGCCTACTTCTGACTTCTGTTGGCTGGAAGAATGCCATGCTCTCTCTCCGAGAGTCAAACCGTCTAAGCACATGGAATCAATGACCCCAAAGCTTGCCATCTGCAACATGCTGGCCCATGACAATTCTTCAGTTTGTTCACGACAGTCAACACAATCACCTGGGCCATGTCTCGGGTACAGGATTAGACTCCCTGGAGGAAACTGATATGAACGTGATACAGCCGTCAAGAACCACGGAGCTCTTAGCCTAAGAACACAGAAGACAGTGGCAGAAATACCATAAAGCAGTCAATGGTGGGTGCTAGAAGATCCAGGTTATGGGGGGCGGGGAATTCAAAGGAAGCAAAGACCCAGACAGCCTCCATGGAGGAAATGGCGCATGGAAAGACCATTCATCAAGATGCTAGAAGGCCGAATTCTTGTGTCCCTTCTGCTGCAGTCAGCCAAGTAATCTTGAGAAAGCCAGTTCTCTCCATCTTAAAATGGACCATTTGCCCAAAGTGCCTCACGGCATTATGAGAATTAAATGAGAACTGATTTAAATGCAATCAGATAAAGGCACTGAATATAAAGCTTTCGTCATCACTTGGGGAAGAGTAGGGAGGAAGCTAAAAGCAGAGAGCATACGAGGAGGAGGCCGACGGGGGTGGGGATGCCCGCCAAACCCAGGGCTGATGTCAGCTCCTACTGGGCCTGTCACTGGCTCCATGATTTTTTTTTTTCTTTTAAACCTCCCACAGTTAATTTTATTGAAGAGACCCCACAGAAGAGCAAGTCAGAGCATCTAAATTCCTCTGCATCAGGAAAATGAAAGTCCTGACCAGAGAGACGGTGGCTTCCCACCCCTGAGGGACAGGCACACGGCCAGCGTTGGTGGTCAATGAACCTGAGGCTCCTCCATGGCTCCCAGTGTAGCTCCCAGGCCCCGTGTACTCAGCCAGCACTCTGAGCAGGATGGGGTGGTGGGGGGGTGGTGTTCCTTACTACTTTCTAAGGGGCTTTGCTTTTATGTTCCATTTTGATTCATAACCTCGATCTAGGGGGGCAGGCAGGGCACATATGATCACCCTTATCAAAGATGGGGAAATAGAGGCTCCCGGGGGTGACTGTGTCCCAGGCAGCATCCCCAGAAGGGAGCCCGGGTCTCCGTCTCCATCACAGCATCACCTCCTCACACCTCCTTAGGAATCACTGCCACAGACACTGCTTGCCCCAACAACCCCCTGCCCTCATTTTCCTGAAAGCCCCCACCATGTGCTGTTCTGCGCCTGTTCCCATAATAGCACTTCACTTGCATCGAAGAAAAGCTCCTTTTATTATTTCCAAACGTCCTGGTTTATTCCAATTCAGAAAGTGGTTTTGTGCATCCCAGAAATAACAGTATCACGGATTCTCTGGTCCTTTTTACCAAATAAGGGCAGATTTGGGTTAAAACCTTCAGTTCAATTGTTTGGAATCACTGCTCCTTTGAAGAAAAGAGAACCAGCACAGAGAATTAGGAAGACAGAAGGGCATGGGATTTTTTTTTTTTTTTTTACCGTGGACATTCCTTCCTACAGACTCGGCTGTCAGGTTTGACAGATGGCCTGGCTGCAGGAGTGGGGACAGAGGGCAAGCTCGTGGTTCAGGCGGCACCAGGCAACGAGAGCCAGCTGGGCTGATGCAAGGTCTGAAATCTGAGCTGGATCCCAGGATCCAGCCAGGGAGGGTGGGACAGGGAGCCCTGCCCCCCCCAGCCCCCTCCCCCCGCCACCCCACTGCCGCTGCGCCAGGCAGGTCAGCACCTTTTCTCAGTGTCTGTGACCTGGCTGGAGGCAGATAGGGTGGCAAGGGAGAGCAGAGGAACGGGGCCTCAGAGAGAAGGCCAGAACACGTTCAAGGTCAGAGATGCCCTCCCCACTCATTGCCCACCCCAGCCCTGTGGCTGGTAACAGGTTATGATGTACCCATCTCCTGAGGAATGCACTTATTCTCTTGGGTTGGCCAGAAACTTCATTCGGGTGTTTCTGCAAATTGGGATGAACTTTTTGGCTAATCCAGTAGTAAAAATTCATGATCCACAAGTTTTGGCAGGAGGCCGGAAGTCACAGCCACCCCACAGCTCTGTTGAGGGGTGCCTGCCTGAGATGCTCAGAGGCTCCCCTAAAGTCAGAGGAACTGGTGTAAGGAGAACAGAACTTCAGAGAACTCCTAGCTTCTGAAGGGCCCAGTGGATTAGGTAAGAAGTAGTCAGGGGCCTTGAGAACGAGTGTCCGTGTGGCCGGGGCAGCTCTGATCTCTGCAGCTGCTGGTGTGTTTAGCTGACCACCATGTGGGGTCTCAGCACCAACCGGACCCTGTGGCTTCAACATCACACTGCGGGCCCAGGGCATCACGGGACCTGGGAGAGCTGAGCCCCTAGCTGGATAAGGTATGCCGAGAATGAGTTTATCAGATTCACCATTTGTGCCACTGTCCACAGAGAGAATGGAACACAGAGTGGGGCAACTTTGATGGAAGGAGGAGGCAAGATGAGCCAGAGAGTAAGACTCAAATCCTGGGAGGCCTCCCGGGAGTCCTGAGTAGAGGGTAGGGAGGGGAGGAGGTTAGGCAGATGGCAGGGATAAAATGGTGCCAGAGGCAAATTCACCAGCAGCACATTTTTTTTTTTTGGCTGTGCTACACAGCTTACAGGATCCTAGTTCAGCCAGGGATTGAACCCAGGCTGCGGCAGTAAAAGCTTGGAATCCTAACCACTAGACCACTGGGGGAGCTCCCCAGCTGCACAATTATAAAGCCACAGAGTTTAGAACTGGATCATCTAATCCAACCGCCTCCTGTAGAGCCATGAATCATTGGTCATGGCCACGTGGCAGAGGCAAGACTAAGAACCGGACCTCCCCTCTTTCTCGCACCCTCCAGCTTCCCCCTAAGTACCGAGCCCAGTCCTCTGATTCCACTGGGCTAGGAATACCCTCTCAAACACCGAGTGTTCTTGAGGATTCCAAGGACCGCCTGTCTCAGTCATTCCAGCCAGACATACCTTGTGTGAATAGTGCTGATCAACGATCCTCGCCAACCCAAAATCCCCAATCTTGAGCACGAGGTCCTCGGTGCTGATGAAGATGTTGGCGGGCTTCAGGTCCCGGTGCAGCACGTTGGCAGAGTGGATGTACTTGAGCCCCCGGAGCAGCTGGTACATGAACAGCTTGGCGTGCTCCTCGGTCAGCGTGCCCTGCTCCAGCAGGCGTGCCAGGTCGGTCTCCATGTACTCCTGGACGATGTAGGCCACGCTGAACTTGAACAGCTCGCCCTGCAGGTCGGTGCCCTGGGGCCCCAGCACCTCGTACACCTTCACGATGTTGTCGTGGTCCAGGCGCTGGATAATCTTGATCTCCCGGAGCGCGTGCTTCCTGCTGCGGGCGTCACTCAGGGTGATCTTCTTCACCGCCACCTTCCGGCGGGCCCTGCTGTCCACGGCCGACAGCACCAGCCCGTTGACGCCGAAACCCAGGGGCTGGAAGTCAACGAAGCGCCCGCCCAGGTCATAGCCATAGACGCTGGCGAGGCAGCCGCCCTTCTCGGCCATGGTTGGCTCAGTGGTCAGGCGCTGCCCGTGGGACAGAGGGGCAGTCAGGAAAGACCAAGTCCCAGCTCCTGGCTTCCCCAGCCCTCCTCATTCTGTCAAGTCCCGAGGCTGAAGGATGCCTTTTCTCCTGGTGATGTCACTGCCACCGGCTCTCTGGAGACAAGAGTGGCATCTGTCCATACCCGCTGAGCTGCAGAAGTTGGAGGCTCAGGCTGTCCCCTTAGCCTTGCCCTGGGAAGGCTGTCCACCAACTCCTATGTGCCCTGAGCCTCCCTGGAAGCTTAGAATGGCTCATGATTCTTTCAAATACAGTATTTTGGAAAGAAAACCCAGTCCCATTATCTATGTGAATGGAAAGTTTTCTCTCATGATGGACCACAAAGTAAAGATGCAGAAACTCTCCCGTTTAAATCCTTTGTTATAAGAGGTTCCTTCTGGCTCAAATGAGCAGCCGTTGCTGAGCTATGTTCCTTTCCTTTTGAAGGTCCAAAGTCTAGTGGTATCACAGCCTCTGGCAGCCTGGGAGCCTCTGGCAGCTGCCCTCCCAGTCCCAAGCAGTATGAAGGGATCCCAACAGTGGATTGAGAGGCTTGTAGGGACTTCTCTGTACCTCTGCCAGCGTTCCTTTCTACCAGCTCCTCTCAGATTCTGAAACCCAAACCAGTCTGTTGAATGTTGGTGAAGAAAGCTGGAGAAATTCAAGCACCTTTCATGAACTCTACACCAAACTGCACCTGAAGTCCCAGACCTGGGTCTCACCTGCCTGGCCTGGATCCTCCGGAGACTTCAGAGGCAGGCAGTGTCCTCTGTCACCCCCTCATCCACATCACCGTGAAGGAGATTGTGTTCTGCTGGACCCAGAGAGGCTGGCAGGAATGCAGCATCTTTCAGACCGAGTCTCCTTCCCTGTCAAAGAGACAATGTTGGGTAAATTTCCACACTTCGGCTTCCAACACCTTCCCACTTGGGTGCCTTTTGTTAACCAGCCCAAGTGTTATTTGATCTGTCCAGCCAGCTGAAACATTGCTTGCTCAGGGGATTCCAGGCTTTGCACTGCCCAAGCCACCCAGCCTGCTGTGTGCAACGCTCCCCTGGAAGAGAGAGAAGATGGATTGATTTGATAAGATCATCAGCTAGTGTGCCTTTAATGTAAATGCCTTCTCCCCGAAGGTTAACATGCACAAGCTGTGGGTGGCAGTGATCAGCTCTGACTTTTGCAAAAATCATTCATTATGCCCTCCAAACACACAGAGCAGCACTAGCAGAGAAGGGTAACAGTAAAAAGGAACTCATTGCAGACAGAAAATAAGGGATCCATAAATTTGTTTTTCTACTTGGACCCCTTTTCTTCCTTCTTTTGCAAATGTCTTTGAATATTTTGGGAGAATTTGCTAAACACAGATTTAATTATTTGTATCTCTTTCTTTCCATGTAATAGCACATGAATGCATACATACAAACTATAAGGAAATTTTATTGCCACCCTAGACAAGGAACTTTCTGCACAGCAAAACAGGACATAGGCTTCTTAGCAGGACAGTAGCATTGGCACGATGAACTGTATTCTTTCTGATAATGGGGACCTCGCTCTAAGGGGTCGAGAAGAGTCGGACACGACTGAATGACTTCACTTTCACTTTTCACTTTCATGCAACGGAGAAGGAAATGACAACCCACTCCAGTGTTCTTGCCTGGAGAATCCCAGGGACGGGGGAGCCTAGTGGGCTGCCGTATGGGGTCACACAGAGTCGGACACGACTGAAGCAACTTAGCAGCAGCAACAGCAGCAACTCTTGAAAGCAATGAGTCAGATCATATCCTGATTGCCCCCTGGTGGTTCCTGACTCAAATTGCAGGCAAAGGACTTCACTGGGGAGGAAAAAAAAAAATGGCAAAAATAGCATTTCAGATCTCTGAAGAAAAGACAATATTATAGCTTCTTAGGGAGTCACAGGTTTCCTAAGTTTGTTAAATCTACACATATACAGAGAACAAATACTGTATCCTGTGCAGAAGAGTGAATCTAGCCAGGGCTGCTGCTTCATTATCTTCATACTGTAGGGTCCCCTATAGGGCTACATACATATCTGAACTTTGCAGATGGTAAATGAAGCAAGACAATTGTCAACTCAATGCTCTAAAATTAAGAGGACAAATTAGAGGACACAAGTGATCTGAAATGGTAAACAATCAAATGCTCTCTGCTGCTGCTGCTGCTGCTGCTGCTAAGTCGCTTCAGTTGTGTCCGACTCTGTGCGACCCCATAGACGGCAGCCCACCAGGCTCCCCTGTCCCTGGGATTCTCCAGGCAAGAACATTGGAGTGGGTTGCCATTTCCTTCTCCAATGCAGGAAAGTGAAAAGTGAAAGTGAAGTCGCTCAGTTGTGTCCAACTCTTAGACCCCATGGACTGCAGCCTACCAGGCTCCTCCGTCCATGGGATTTTCCAGGCAAGAGTACTGGAGTGGGGTGCCATTGCCTTCTCCGAAATGCTCTCTAAAGACTTCTAATGAAAGGAATTTGCCAAGAATCTGAAACATAATAATTGCTCAACAAATATTATCTGTTGCTGCTAGTCTTAAAAATTCCCTTTACTTGCATAAGATGTACCTGCTATTCTGATGTTTCATCAACCTTCAGTAATTCTACTGTACATGTTTTTATTGGGCCCAGCCACAAAATAATCAGAATTTCAGATTGGGAAGCAACTGTAGCAAACAAGTCCAGTGGTCCTTAACTGAGGGTGGTCCTGCCTTCTGTGGCTACTCTGACAAGGAGTCACTACAGGCCTTTAATGGGCAGAGTTGGATTTGCTAACCATCCTGATGAGCATCTCCACTGAGAGACTGCAATTCTAGTCCGAGTTCCCACTTTGGAGATAAGGGCACTGGGGCTCAAAGAACACCAGCTTAGTGCTTCTAGCACAGACAGGGTCAATAAACACTTGAGGAATTGATAAACACCATTCACTTTGAAGATTCCAAGCCAGTTAGAGACAGTGCTAGACCACCCACTGAGTCAATCTGTGGCCTGTGCAGTGAAGTCCACTTGGTCACCTAATTCGGGGGAACAAAAGAACCACCTGGGGCCCCATTCCATCCCTCCTCCAATTCCTGCTGCCCAAGTCAAGGAATAGAAACTAAACTGGAACTCCTTTCACTTTCCACCCATATACTTGGCCTGGTTCCCAAGGGCAAAGCAAACAGAGGCAATTGTATATTTTGCTTTATGAGGGGAGACGCTGAAGGCTTCTTCCCTTTCTGGCTCCCACTGGGCGGTAAACAGAGACGGGAATGAGCACCTAAACAGGGAGATGACATCACCAGCAAGCTGCAGGCAGGATTTGTTCCAGATCAGCTGCAGTGCAGATAATCTGTGGATAATTAAGAGGGACTTTATTTATTTTTAAAACTCTTTCTTCTTCCTCTCACAGGCAGAGGGGCTGTCATGTGTGTGTGTGTGTGTGTGTGTGAGTGGTCTGCTCAACAAACTATTGGCAGGTACCTCTTCACCTTGGGAAGGCTCTATTCCAGCTACTGCACTGTTCTCATAGCCTCTAAACACACTCTTTTAACTCCTGCCTTGCTTCTTTGCTTGCATCTTCCCTGTTCCCGAAATGTTCTGCTTCCTGCCCACTTGTTGAAACCCTGTCCATCATTCTGAATCCACTTCCTCCCTGAAGTGTCTTCAGTGACATTCCAATCTTTCCTGAACTCCTGTACATTCGTGTGTATATACTTTATTTGACATTTGCCATATACTAATCTGGGCTGTTATTTAACTTTTTATACATGTCCATCTCTCAACTTGACTTTAAGCTTCAAGTCCAGGACACAAAGCAGCACTTAGAACATAATGGATTGGAGTTACTTTCGGTCCATTTGTTACATCTACAAAGCCGCAATGGCCAACTTCCCGAGACAGTCAGCCCGCCCTCCCTTCCGTGGCTGCCCCAATGCAACGTGTTCACTGCAACAGGACTCTTCACACAAGCCTCAGCTGCTCAGACAAACCAATATTTCTGAACTTAGATGCTGCCTCTCTTAGCATTTCAACACAAACCAGGCAGCCCTCGTCTGACTATTTCTCAGTTCCCATTTGAGTTTACTGTGATTCATCCCTTCTCAAACCTATTTTCTAAGTTTTCCCATATCATTCCCCTATAATTTCTACCATAAACCCTTTGCCTTTCCCCACAGGTGGACTGATTATGAAACACTGATTACCTACAAAGTCTCAGATTAGTGGTTCTTTTCTGGCGTGGGCCCATCAGGCCTGGGGAGTCCCAGACCCCACACCTGGATGTGCCCTCCTGGGCAGAGGGTGGATGGCAGCTCTTGATGTGATGAAGCTTCTAGAGCAAAGCACAGCTGTTCCCCATTTGGAGGTGGTGGCTCAGAGCTGCTCTGAATCACAGGTGTGATTCGGAACTGGGGAGCTGGCATTCACCTTGAGAAGCGGAAAGGTCATGGTCCAATTGTGCTCAAATGACACTCAGGGAGAAGAATGCATGTAATTCTTCCAAGGGCAGCAAGACTCCCATGATTCCATGGGGAACGTTGTAATAAAACACACAAATGGAAATCTCCACCCCCGAACTCCGTTCAGAGGAGCTTCTCCTCTCCACCGATTTCTCACCAACTTTCCACCAATCTCTTATTTGAGGCCAATTAATTATCCTCTCACGCATTCAGCTTTTAACATGTAGAGGCAAACCAGAGACGAGCTGGTGTGTGCCAACTGCCCCTTTCGAGGACTCCTGGGGCTCTGGTTTACAAAGTGGCTTTGGAAAGTCTAAATTTAGACTCACCTCCTCTGATCCTCCCCAACCTCACATTGGCAGCTTTCAGCAGGAACTATGGCCCCCAGCGAGGTGCTGACATTTCCCAGACACTGCTTTCTTCCCACTCCTGAGCATCTAAAATCTTACAGGAAAGCCTCCCCCAGCGGGGCTGATGTTTACCATTGAACAGGCTATCCGCTGCACAGTTCCAGGTGCTGTCATTCACATCACAGTCGAGTCTGCCTGACTCAAAGCTTGGTGATCCTCATTGCTGTAGTCTATGTGAATGAAGTGCCCTAGCAGAGACTGACAACTTTTTTTTTCTATAAAGAGTCAAGAATAAATACCTTAGGCTTTATAGCACCATCTCTGGTACAACTACTCAACCCTGTCTTTGTATCACAAGAGCAGCCACAGACAATACCTAAATGAATGGCATTGCTGCATTTCAGGAACACTTTATTTACAAAAATAGGTGGGGGGCTGGGTTTGGCCAGGGGGTAAGTTGCTGACCCCTGCTCTGGATCATGTAGGAACATCTTCTAGCTTGTTTCCAAGGAGGCACTGAAGTATGCCATAACCAGGCCCTTCCTACTCTACCTCATTGACCCTCGGAGCTGCCCTAGGCCCCAAGGCTGCCCTCCATAGGAGGTTCCCTGGGCTCCGGACTCCATCAGGCTTAGTTCAGCTCATCTGTAGGTTGCATGCCCTCAGGACCCAGCTTTCCAACAAACTACCTACCAACCCTTTGATGATTCTATGGTGCTGTTGATGGGCCTCACTCCCAAACCCACATGCATTTTCACGGAAGCTCTCTGGGGAAGTGGTGAAGACAACATGATGAAGACGGGGTACCTACACACAGGGAGGGTTCATGCTGAGCCAAGGGGCTGACATTAGTTGGTTGGGTCTCACAAGAGCCCCTTGGGATTGATGTCATTCTCCCACGAAGCCCCCAAGGGAAACAACTTTCCCAAAGCCATACAAGCAGCCAGAGGCGAATCTGGGGGTGTAAACACAAGTCTGTCTGCCGCCAAAGTCCACACTTCTCGTCCCTGAAACATATTAGCTGAGCCCAAGTAAGTGATTCCCACCAAGAACTATCTAGGCCCAGTGTGACGTCCCAGGATTAGTGAAGCACAAGTCTGGGGGAGGCACAACTTGTGGTTCTCAAAGCACAAAGCAGCCCCTTTTCAGCACGTGTTCAGCTCCAGTATGGAGATCACAGGTAATCAGCCCACTTGGTAAAAAGAAAAATGGAGAAAACATTACAATGAGATTGGGTGAAAGAAAACCAAACCAAACACAAAGCCAAACCAATAAATAAACAAAACTTCTGCTAAGTTCAAACAACCACAACCCTGCCTTCCAACCAGTACCTGACCTCTTCTCTAACTGTAAACCTCAGATGCCAGAGCCCCTGGCTGCAGGGACTGGCCATCCTAGAGGGAAGCTGAGCTGAGCATCCTCCCAGCTGGTCCCATAGCTGCCACTGGCCCCTTGCCCAGGAACTACTCCCACTTCCTCCAAAGGAACAGAGACCAAGTCTGGGTCAGCCACTGAGCGGCTGAGCCCAACTCAGGGATGACCCATGATTGGATGGGGGCTCTACAGCTTCTCAACATCAGCACAATTATGATTAAGTCATTCTTGGGGCATCCCTGAAGGCTCAGAGGGTAAAGAATCTGCCTGCAATGCAGGAGACTCAGGTTCAATCCCTGGGTCGGGAAGATCCCCTGGAGTAAGGGAATGGCAACCCACTCCCGTATTCTTGCCTGGCAGACCACAGTCGCAGAGTCAGACACGACTGAGCAACTAACATTTGCACTTTCATTCGTGGCCGCAGGCCTGGCCTGTGCACTGTAGGATCCCTGGCCTCTACCCACTAGATACCAGTAGTGCCCCCTAGTGGTTGCAACCAAAATACCTCTAATCATTGAAAACCATCACCAGTGGAGGAGGCACAAAATCATACCCGGTAGAGAACCACTGGTCCAAAGCAGCACTCTCTAGCAGAGACAGCATTGTCAGTTTCACAGTAGAGTTACTTGTTTCCCAGAGCTCAGGGGGGCTCCCAGGTGGTGCTTAGTGGTAAAGAACCTGCCTGCCAATGCAGGAGACATAAGACATGGGGGTTCAACCCCTGGGCCAGGAAGATCCCTTGGAGAAGCACATGGCAACCCACTCCAGTATTCTTGCCTGGGAAATCCCATGGACAGAGGAGCCTGGCAGGCTCACAAAGACTGAAGCAACTTAGCGCAACAACATGGTACAGTATTACCGAAAATTTAGCAACCCTAGCTCTGCCCCACTAAATGCCAACAGCACCCCTGGTTCCTGTGACAGCCTCACTGCCAAAATCCCAGAGGGTGATGACATCTCCCACACCCATCCCCACCGACTGCCAAAATCCCAGAGGGGGATGACATCTCCCACACCCATCCCCACCGAGGGCCATAAGTCTAAGTCAGTCGTGCTAATTCAACTCCCATTTGACAGTGGGTGGTTTAGAGGTGTCATATGATCTAGTTCTGGACAATAGCCTTATAGCAAAGATCACTGGAGGGACTTCATTGAAAAAGTTCTTTCCTTATTCCCTGTCCTTAGATGCAGTTGTAGGATGCAGTTGTGGTGTCGGTGCCACAGCAGCTATCTTGAGACCATGTGGGGACAAAGCCAGCACACTGGAGTTGGCAGACGAGCATGGGGCCTCGCAGACATCGCTGAGTAGCTAAGCTAAGACTGGAAATGCTTGCCTCCAGCTTTCCTGCCAAGTGAGACGGTCAAGTTCTATTTTTGTTTAAGGCATTTTTTACTGCCTTGTTTTTAACCTGAAATACCTGATAGAAAGTATATGGTTGGTCTAAGTGGGAAATAAAGAGATGTGGAACACATGGCTCCTGACCTTGAGGAGCTTATATTCCTACAGGGAGAGCAGGCCCACATAACAATTACAGAAACGGTGCAAAAATATTCGGGGGCCAGCTTCATGCTTCTCCTACAAGGGGAGTAGGAGTTAGGACCAGGCGCGTCAGTCAGAGAAGCCTCCTGGAGGAGGGGAAGGTCCCTACCTCCTGGCTTCAGGCCCTGTGGAATCCCCTCCCCTAAGTGTGTATGGACTTGGTGGCTCACTTTAAAAAAAAAAATTATTTTTTGGCCACAACAAGGCATGTGGGATCTTTGTTCCCCAACCAGGGACTGAACCCGCATCACTCTGCAGTGTTAGCATGGAGTCTTAACCACTGGGCCAACAGGGACGCCCCCGACTCACTTCTAAGGAATATGGTGGGAGTAACGGGATGTTACTTCTGAGATCGGGATACAGGAAGACTGTGGCTTCCAGCCCAGGTGGAGCCAGAGGCTGCGTCGTGAGGCGGCCCCGAGGCAGGGCCCACGTGCGATCTTACAGTGGGATCTTCTGAGGCCCACTGGCCGTCACATGAGTGAGCTGGGAAGCGGATCTTTCCCCCAGTGAGCTTGAGGGGACTGCAGCCCTTCCCGGAGGCCATGGCCCCGCTGAAGTCTCACCCAGACCTTACACCACAGGCACCAGCTAAAAGCTGGGCCCAGATTTCTGACCCAGAGAAACTGTGTGATGTCAAGTGCTGCTTAAGTTCGTTAAATGTGGGGATGTTTATTGTAGGCAATAGGTGACTAACAAAGGGGAGGGAGCTGGAAGCCTCAGTTTTTGACATGGCCAAGATGGAAAAGGGGCAGACTTGGCCTGAGACCTTGCGTCTACCGGGCAGGGGTTCCTGGGTCAGAGCTGGCTTAGATCCCATCAGATTCCAGAGCCAGACAGGACCCTGGGGAGTCAGGGTTGCTGGGGAACCTTACCTTTCTTTATTCACTGACATAACCCCATGGGTGAGTCCAATGTCTGACACACAGTAAGGATTCTATAAATAAATGCCAGTTGACATAGGGATGGATACCTGCTTGCAGTAAGATTAGGTTATGACAAAGTATAACCCATGTGGAAAGACAACTGCCCCCGAGCCCAGATTAGAAAGCTTTTTGAATCCCTCCAGGGAGGAGTGGGTAGAGGAAGCTGGTTAGGGTTAGGGCAAGCCACAGTCCATGGGGTCACAAAGAGTCAGACATGACTGAGTGACTAACACACACACACATACACAGGCGGTGAGCTGGGGATAAAGGCGGGGCTCAAGCAAGGATGCCACCCAGACCTCAGAAGAGAGGTGACACGTGGCCTCACCAAGGAAAGGGCTGCTGATCCCGAGGCAGTGATCACTGGGTTCTCTCTGGTTTTTAGCACTGAGCCTCTGTGCGTCTTGCACTAGGCAGCTGCCATGGGGCGCCCAGGAATCAAGGGGAACAACTCTTCCTGGTCTTTTGACTCTTGAAGTACCACTCCCTCGACCCAGGAGGTGAACAGGCTGGGGGCGTTCACGGGTAGAAAGGTGTCTGAGCCCGGAAGCCCTTTCTGTTTGTGGGAACCCACGTGCAGGGGCAGCTGGCTCTCCCCAGGGTCGACACCCATGATGCCGACTCAGGCTGCAGGTCCTACGCCCCAAGCCTCTCTCACCCCCAGGACCACTCCAGCCAAGGTCTTCAGATACCCCTTCACACACCAGCCAGCAGTTCAGCCACCAACCCCAGGCCCAAAGCATTGCTTGGCCTAAAATACACGTATGTCCCAAACGGGGAGCCACTGACAGGCCTGGTCCCCAGGCCAGGCCCTAGTGAGCATCTTCCCCTGAGATGTGCAAACACCTTCACATCCCCGCGAGGCAGTGATGCCACCAGCCCTGGCTGGTTTCCCGTTTACAGCTTCCTCCAGAACATGCCAGTAGGGATGCCAAGTGTAAGAAACAGGAGGGGAACCTGTTTTATCATCATCTCCTTGAGGGGGGACGGGAGGAGAGCTCCAGAGGGGCTGGAAGGATAAAAGGAGCGGAGGGGACATCAAATTCTGGGGTTATCGCCTCCCCCAGAAGCAGACTCTGGAAGCATTCAGTTCAGTCTCTCCTCTGCCTTTTCTCTTGAAAATTACGTAACCAGCCAGGGAGAACAAAGGCTTCCCAAGCCTCCCAACAATACTGAAATAGCTCGGAGAGAAATTCCAGCGACCTCATTGGAGCTCCAAAGCCCACATCGGTGCAGAGCTGGGGGCGGGCAGTCTGGGTCCTCGAGTGGTGGGGAGTGGGTGCTGGTCGCCACGGGAACAGCATGGGGGCAGGAGCTGCACCTGCCCAGGCTCGAGGCTGTGAGTGTGACTTTCAGATCACAAGTGTGTGAGGCTATGTGTGTGTGCCAGCACTGAAATCCTTCTGATTTGACACAACTCCTCCATTTGACCTTTATCAACGCAAAGGAAAAACTTCTCATTTTTTTTTCCTAAGGAAGAAAACCTGGGATCGCAGAAGATGTTGGCCTCTTTCAAAATCTAAATCAGGACAGCTCTGACTTCAGTGGCTAAATAAGGTGAGCCCTTTGGGGCTTGCTTTGTTTGGACTGTGTTCTAAAGGGCAGAGATCCCAGCCAGGGTCTCAGCCTCTCCAAAGCAGAGCCTGCCTCTTTCATTTCTCCCACACTCACACCAGCACCCACTGCACGGTGCCCACAGGCCACTGTGCCTTCCTGAATTCCGGGACTACTCTCTCTGAGCCCAGACTTCATGAGCCATCGTGGTCCCTGGAGGAGTTCAGCGTTCAGTTCTGATTGTTCCTGCCAAACGCTGGGGCCCATACAGGGAGCCACTTCCTCCCTCCCTGTAGGGTCAGCGGATGGCAAGGATGCTGAAAGATCCCTGGTTTGTAGCTAAAGGATACAGCGTTATCTTGCCTTTAGATCAGAAATGGCAACTTGCGTCACGTGTACTACTATCAACCCACTTTTGCACCCACAGCAGATGCTGATAACCAGTGATCACCCCTCTTTCCTGACGAGCCAGGAAGATGAGAACCCTTCTCCATCAGCATTCTGAGAGGCCCTGTCGACGGCCCACAGCTGGTGCTCAGGGCAGAGCCTCTCTGCGTGGACGGGCAGGCTCTCTCTGAGCTCCTGCCCCCACTGGGATCAACCCCCACCGTGTTCCCCAGGCACGCAGTCTGACTTGCTGGTGTTTATTGAGGGCCTACTATGTGCTGGGCACCATCACACACGGTCAACAATGTTTGAGGCTCCATGGCACATGGCGGGAAAGGCATAATTATTCTCAATGTGAATAAACACGGCACCAGTGATTTGTGCAGGGCAGGCACCTGTCCCTCCCCTCCCTTCCGTGTCGAGAGAAGTGAACTGACTTGCTCAAGATCACACACTAGATGAGGTTGACCGCACTTCCTGATCCAGGCTTGGTTGCAACCCTAGTGCATTCTGTCATCTCCTATGGGGGCTCCTGCCATGAAGCTCCCACCGCCATCCCTCTCACATTTGAGGACTCACTTTTGTTTCTTTAGTCTCCCCACTTCCTTGGAGGAGAGGCCTTGCTCCTTTAGATCACCTTGGAAACTGGCATCACTTCTAACGGTCTCAGCCTCTGCCTCATAGCTTCCTTGAGCCCACTCACCGGCCATCCACTGAATACGTCATCTTCTCTCCTGCCTCTAGGCCTCCATGCATGCCATTTCCTCTCTTCCTCTGGCTAATTCTTACTTCTCCTCTGGGTCTAAGCTTAAATGCCTCTTCGTCCAGGAAGCCTTCCCTGATGCTTTGTTCCCTCTCCAGACTAGCTTATCTGTCAGGCTGTGTTCTCCCCTCTCATACTACTTTCTCCCTTTTAGTCTGAGCTTTAATCTCTTGTCTTCAGTGTTTGATTGGAAGCCTGGAGAGGCAGTGGCCCGTGTGCATCACTCTGGCCCCGATGCCTAATTCTTAACTTACTTAATAATAAATAATATTTGGGCAGAACAATCTGCCTGCAATGCAGGAGATCCTGGTTTGATTCCTGGGTCGGGAAGATCCCCCAGAGAAGGGATAGGCTACCCACTCCAGTATTCTTGGGTTTCTCTGGGGTTCAGATGGTCAAGAATCCTCCTGCAATGCAGGAGCACCTGGGTTTGATCCCTGGGTTCGGAAGATCCCCTGGAAGAGGGCATGGCAACCTTCTCCAGTATTCCTGCCTGGAGAATTCCCATGGACAGAGGAACCAGGCAGGCTACAGTTCATGGGGTCGCAAAGAGTTGGACACGACAGCAACTAAGCACCACACAGGGCAGAACAAATGGATTCTGAGAAGCCCTATGGTCCAGAGTATCATTTACAAATTCATATTTGTGATACTCACTTCTTTCCTCCTCATGAGAGATGCCACCCAGATGCAAGAATTTCACAAGTTTTTTCCATGATTCGAATCCTGTGTGCAGTACAGTACCTTTAATAAACTTCACTGAGTTCTTGACTTCCTTTCACGGGTCTGCTTCCCACCCAGGCACCTGGCCCACTGTCCTGTGGACATGCCACAGGCTACCCCCTACTATTCCCACAGAGGCTAATCATTTCCAGGGGTTGCGCTCAAAGGTATAAAGAAATCATTCGTAGAGCAGAAAGAGTGTTCTCTCTCCTGGTGATTGCATCCCCCTTTCCCAAGTGACAGAAGAGCTGGTATTCTGACAGCTCAGATGACAGCAGCAACCGCTGGCCCACATGGCACTGTCACAGCTGAGGAGGAGAGCTGTGGGCTGGGAGCCGGGAGGCCTGGGTTCAAGTCTTCTCACTGCCTGGGTGCTCTCCAGGAAATGGGAAAAACCAAACTTCCCCACCTCCAGATCACAAGAAACAAACCTCAGGTATTTATAAGCTACTCAGTCTATGGTACTTTGTTGTAGGAGCCCAAACAGACTAAGACAGTTCAGTTTAGTCGCTCAGTCATGTTCAGTTCTTTGCGACCCCATGGACTGCAGCACACCAAGGCCTCCCTGTCCTTAAGCATCTGCCAGAGCTTGCTCAAACTCATGTCCATTGAATTGGTGATGCCATCCCACCAACTCATCCTCTGTCATCCCCTTCTCTTCCTGCCTTCAATCTTTCCCAGCATCAGGGTCATTTTCAATGAGTTGGCTCTTTGCATCAGGTGGCCAAATAATTGGAGCTTCAGCTTCAGCATCAGTTCTTCCAATGAATATTCAGGACTGATTTCCTATAGGATTGACTGGTTGGATCTCCTTGCAGTCCAAGGGACTCTCAAGAATCTTCTCCAGCACCACAGTTCAAAAAGCATGAATTCTTCGGTGCTCAGCTTTCCTTATAGTCCAACTCTCACATCCATACATGACTACTGGAAAAACCATAGCTTTGACTAGATGGACCTTTTGTCAGCAAAGTGATGTCTCTGCTTCTTAATACCAGGGGGCTAACCTGGCCCATCACGGTGAGGCCACCTGCTCTCAGTGACCTCCAAGTGTCCATCGCCCTCTCCTCAACTCTCCCTGTGAATACCTCCTTCACTGAAAGGTTATGAGACTCCAAGACTCAGAATCTCATGCCACAGAGATCACATTGTAGGAACGTGACCCACTGGAAGGGAAACGTGCTGATGGGTGCTTGCTTTTTCATTTTCCTCATCGCTCTAGCAGAAGACATACCAGCAAGTGTCACTGGCCTCTTAGAAACAATGAGGCCCTGCAAGCCTGTGAGAGATTCTATATACAAATAGCCCTCTTATGTTTGATGGTCAAGGTCATTAAAACCTACTGGACAAGGAAGCAGGAGGGAAGGAAGTGATCAGCCTTTCGATTATGAGAACTCCCTGGAGAAGAACGGTTCCACTGCCTGGGAAGGGAGTGGAGGAAGACTGGGGAAAAAAGCGATGGAAGCAAGAGAGCAAGAGGAAGCAGGGAGATGGGCAGGAGACCACCCGCCACGCCCTCACAACTGCCCCTCTCCCACCCTGGGGCTCTTAAGATAAACGAGGCAAAGAACAAGAGCCCAGATGGTGATACTGGGTTTTCCAGCTGGCACATGTGTTCTTAGCTGGTTTCAATTTCATTTGGAGAAAGGTGTCCATCCTGGGTGTCAGAACACTGCCAGTTCAGCTCATACTAATTGCCCTCAGCCTTGCCAGGTGGCTTAGCCAGCAAAGAATCTGCCTGTAGAGCGGGAGCCCTGGGTTCGATCCTTAGGTCGGGAAGATGCCCTGGAGGAGGAAATGACAACCCACTCCAGTATTCTTGCCTGGGGAATCCCATGGACAGAGGAGCCTGGTGGGTTACAGGGTTACAGTTCATGGGGTCACAAAAGAGCAACTGACACTTTCACTTTGCCAGATGAGGATACTGGGACCCAGAAAAAGGAAATGAGTCTTCAGGTCTCTCAGAGAGGCGAGAACCAGGCTTTGTAGGGTGCCCCAGGCTGCCAGTTTGGGGCGCAGACACCTCCAGTGGTTTCTTGGGCCCCAGGACCACCATGCAAATGGCCAGGACAGCCTCCATCAAAGAGGAATGGCGTCCTGACCAGGCTGCCAGAGAGCAGCACGCGGCCAGGCCTGGCGGGCTGGGAAGGAGCAGCCCCGCCTCCGCAAATCATTAAGTAATTATTCAGCAACGGGAAAAGCGTTGCATATGGACCGTGTGGCAGCAGCTGTCAGCCTTCCAGACTGGAATCCTCTCCCCTCACCAACAGCAGCGCTGGGAGCCAGGCCGGGCTGGGGGAGGAAGAAGGAGGAGGGGATGGTGACTTGGTCCCTGTCCCCACCGAGGATGCGCAGGGCTGGTGCCCAGCACGGTGCTGCAGGGACCCTGGAGGGACAGAGCCAGTATCCGTGGTGTCGGGAAGGCTCCAAGTCCATTTTGGACTGGGGAGAGCTAAGCTCTCATAGGCCAGGAGCAAGAGCCCCCTCTGTCTGTTCACATGAAACCAAGACCATGAAGGAAACGCAGGGATGTGCGTGATCTTAAGCCTCAAGGTACCAGTGAGACAGTGGGCATTCAGAATCCTGAATAGAGGCAAGGTGGGGGCCCAAGCTGGCCCAGCTCCTCTGAGCAGGGCTGAAGAGGAGGAACAAGGTGGAAGAGGAGACCTGGGAGGAGAAGTGAGGAGAGAGAGAAGGAGGGGTAAGGGAAGAAAGAGGGACCCCCGCCCCACCTTACCCCCAGGTGCCACTTCTGCCTCCTAATTGAGTCACTGGGCAGTTGCGAGCACTTGGCACCCAGACAGTCCTCGCTGCCCGGGAGCCTTAGACAGATCGTTAAAAGTCCTCACTGCAGAAAGTGCTGGAACCTCGAGAAGGTCAGCAGCATGACCAACACAATATCGACATAATCGCGCTGCGGCCACCAATTCCACGCCTCTCACAGGTACAGGGAGTCCTGGGCAGGGACTGGATTTTTTTTTAACCTGCTGGGCATCGTTAGCTGGAAACTTGGATCAGGCTGGCAGCTGGGCCAAGGAGGCGTGAGTGTCTGGGCAGAGCAGGGACGCAGGGAAGCGTTCCTTCACCCCACCCTTTCTCTACAGGCTCCAGATGCACCAACCTCAGGATTTAATGATTCTGAGCACGAGCACAAACCAGGCTCTGTGTCCCTGTCATGCTGGAGTTTTCCAGTGCAGGGAACAAGAGAAAAGGCAAGGGTGTGGGCAGGGAGCTGCCTGGGGAAGCGCCCAGCCACTCCGAGGCTTAAAGGCAGATCCAGTCTCCAAGCCACATCTTGGGAGGAAGGCTACTGGGTAGATGTTGCCCTCAATACCTATCAATGCTTTGAGGCCAGAGCAAACTGGGGCTCAAAGGGGTAGGTGAGGCAGTTGACTGGTGTGCATCATAGACAGAGCTGCCTTCCAGAACAGCTTTAGGAAGGGGTGGGCTGGAAGGAGCTGTCCTCTCCAGCACTGGTCACCTCTCACTTGGAGTAAGCAGAGAGAGATGACCATCATCCCCCAGAGTCTGTGGTCCAGGAAGTCCTATGGATACCAAAATCTAAGGGAGCTCAAGTGCCTTATATAGAATAGCACAGTATCCACAAATTACCTGCACACATCCTCCCATATACTTCAAATCTGGAGACTATGTATAATCCCTAATACGATAAGGGCTTCCCAGGTGGCGCTAGTGGTAAAGAACTTGCCTGCCAATGCTCGGAGATATAAGAGACGCAGGTTTGATCCCTGGGTTGGGAAGATTCCCTGGAGGAGGGGATTCTTGCCTGGAGAATCCCATGGACAGAGGAGCCTGGCAGGCTATTGTCCATAGGGTTGCATAGACTCAGACATGCCTGAGCGACTTAGCACTAATACAGTAAAAATTGCTACATTACTAGGTGCTGGAGCATGACAAATTCAAGTTTTGCTTTTTGAAAATTTCTGGAAATTTTTTTCAAGCAGTTTTGACCTGCAGCTGTTTCAATCTGCAGATGCGGAACCTACAGATACAGAGGACTGACGCCCCTACTCACTGAGGGTGGTGGGAGCAACCCCTACCATCAGTGAGAACCTTCTAGGTGGGAAGAAGTTTGCTGTTAGAGTAAGACTTTATATTACCAATGACAAAACCATTTTCTTTTTTCGAGCAACAGTATGACTTGTTTTTGGTTTAGAATCTGTTTTAACCACCCAAACTGCAAATTAGGATCCCAAGTGTGGGTGGCTACAGAGTCTTGGGAAGTAGCGCCTGTGCCCACGAGGCAGGGCCCCAGGAAGTCTGGAGAGGACAGGGGGGTGGGTTTTGTCAGGATGGAGCCAAGGGGCTCCATCAGGAGCAAGAGTCAGGGTGCAAGAGTCCTGACCAACCGGAATGAGGTGGAGAGCCCGGGACCCATGGTCCACTCATATCCCTTTGTTCAATTTTATATGATTAAGGTGAGCTTTTCTTTGAAATAAAGCAAAAAGCAAACCAAACACTGACTTTGATCATCGTCTCTTTGACCCATGGATCGATCTGTTCCATTGCTCTTCAACACAACTGCAGACAGGAATGGGCTGTCGGCTTCTACCCCACGCCCACAGGCTCCAAAGAGGCTCTGATTTCTTTTGGGTTGTCAGAAAAGGCGACTGGGACGAAGGCCTGGAAAATCTCAGAGCCCTCCCACCCCCTGTGCCTATGCTCAGGGTGTTTTCTGAGCCTGGACTTGCCTTTCTCTTCCCACTCCCTGCCGCGGTCTCCAGTGGGATGACCTCCCAGGGAAACTGGTGAGGGCTGTGACGGGAGAGAACATGGGGGAGGTGGTGATGTGGGGAAGATAAGACTTTTTCTTGGAAATATTGCCACTTGTCCCCTTTTTTTCAGCCACACAGCCTCAGCTTAGGTCCTGGATATCCCGACAGGTCCAGAGCCTGCATCGGACCACCTCTAGCTTTCACCCCACTGTAGCAGCAAGGCGTGAGAACCATTCACATTGGCTTCCCTGCAGCTGAGAGCACTGTAGCACTGTGGCTGCTTCCATGAGCAGGATTAGAGTGAACGAATGAATGAATGAAGCCTCAATAGCCTCCAAATGCTCTCCCCACCACCTTCCTGCATCCTCTCCAATCCATCTTCCTTTCTTCTTCCAGTGATCTCTGAAATGCATCTGATCATTTCATTCTCCTGTTTTATAAAAGATTTTCAATAGCTCCCCACTGTTCAGAGATTGAAACTCAAGCTTCTCCCACAGCCCCCACATTGGACCTGATCTATTTTCCTGCCTCACGTCCAGCCACTCCCCAAACTGCACCCCACAACACACAGACTAGGGCAATAGTCCCTGACTTGCCATTTTCCGACTTGCCATTTTCCCAGTACACACAGCCTGATGTCAGTGATCCTGCCCTCTTAGGGTCCTTGGAGCAGTGGCACCAAATGTCAGCCCTGCCGTCCTCAGAGTAAGCTCTCCCTTCTCCAGGACGGTGGCGCACAATGCCTACATCCAAGGCGTCTTCTCACAGGGCTGCACCTCCCTGTGGGTCATCCTTTCCAATTCTGGATGTCCCGAGAGCAAGAGTACGGTGGCTGGTTAATCCTTATATCCCCGATCGTGTACAGTTTCTGATATGTAGTAGGTGCTCAATAAAAATTTGATGAATACTGCAATATTATGTATTTAATTTTAAGGATGCTATAATTCTAACTTCTTTTAATGAAGCAATTCCATCAACCTGAACTTGAGGGAAGGCCCGCCATACACAGGTCTGGAATGTGGAGGAGGAGGACCCGGGTTGTGACCTGTGCAGAGTACAGCACACAAAGGTGGGGAGGCAGTGAGCTGGGCTCACCAGCTGAAGTAGGCACGAAAAGCCAAGAAGGGTCAGGAGACATGGAGGTGCCTGTCCCCTCAATCCCTAAGACATTTGGAAGGACTGAGTCTCTCACAACACATAGGACAAAAGATTTGAGTCAAATCTCCAAGGACAGGTTGACCCAGAGTGACAGTTTGGATATAGAAAGTGTATTCTCTCATCAGGAAAACAGGAGGTTAAAACTTAGATGTTCAAAATTTGGACTTTTTGTGTAACAATAGCAAAATTAAAGATGCCAAATAAAACTTAATGGTCCAAAACACTTTTTCCAATAAAAAAGGACAGTGTAAGAAATGTTTATATGACCTTTTATAATAAGTTGATAAAAAAAAAAAAGCAAAGGGAGAACAAAATGGTGGAGGAGTAGGCAGACATGGAGAATATCTCTCCCCACGGATACATCAGGAATACACCTTCAGACACAGAAGTGCATGCAGAGCACCAGCTAAGAGTGGCCAGGAGTACCTGACCAGTGGAAAAGAATATATGCTGCTGCTAAGTCGCTTCAGTCGTGTCCAACTCTGTGCAACCCAATGGACGGCAGCCCACTATAGAACCACGCAAAACTCGGTAGGAGGAAGGAACTAGGGGGAAAAACAGGAGTGTTAGTAGGACTAGACCTGCGTCAGTGGGTGGGGAACTGAAGCAGGGGTCCGATCCCCACAGTGGGCCAATTGTCTGAGTCAGGGGAGAAACATTTAAGGCTGAGAGTGAAAAAGCTGATCTGTGGCAGCCTAAATGGAATGATAATCAGACAGTCCTTGCCGCAGCCAATCATACCCCAGATAGGAACACTGGCCTCCTGGAAGGCACAGTGGCTAGGAGCTGGAGTTTAGGGATTGTGGAGCAATCCCAGGGTGAGGGCCACTGCTGACTGCAGAGAGACAGATTGAGGGGATGTGAGGAAGGAGATCGTGGTGGGAAATGCCTGTGGAGGAAAGCCTGGCGGCCATGGAAGCAAGGCGATACTGCTGAGTCACTCGTAGGGGTTGGAGCCATCACCACAGCCTCTCTCTCCCCACAGGTCAGCGTCTTTGGTCCTTGGGAACTTCATACCCCACCATTTTCAGCAGGCTGACTGGTTTGTAATCTTCCTGTCTTGGCTTTCCATCTTCCCTCTGGTCTTGACTCCATCCTTTCAAGTCATGTTATTTCTTATACTGAAAGTTTAATTATCTTGTTAAGTCCTGCCATTTATTGGGGCATCTCTTCAAGATCTCAACTTACACCTAATGTTTCATCTTGGCATATTCCCAACCAAGACATTTTTTTCCCCCCTGTGAGGAATTTTGACACCTGTTGTCAGTCCCTCCTGGCACACATCCCTCCTCTCTCCTTTTCAATTACATGAATTTAAACCAGAAGAAGCCATACCGTCTTTGGACTAAACCTTTTGGTATTCTCATTATTTTAAGGGTCTTGTCTCATTTCATTAAAAAATATTTAAGGTTATTATTTATCTTACATCAAAAGATCTCATGAAAAAAGTATGAAAGCCATATATGTTGTCAAATATAATAGAAGCGAAAATAAGTAAAAGTGAAAATATCAGATCAGCTTTTACAAAAATTATTTAACATGCATTATTTCAAAAAGTTTTCCTCCACTGTTGCATTAAATTTTATTCCTTTTTTTAAAAAAAAATTTTTTTTTGATAAATAGATGAAGAGATGGGTGGTAACAGAGCTAGGGACTTGAGAGTGGAAACTGTTCGGAAGGGGCACTTGGGGAAGTGATTCATAACGGCGCCTTGCCTGGAGGGGCGGTGTGCTGGTGGAAGCCTGGTCGGCTCTCTGGACAACAGTAGGATATTCATGGGGAACAAGGGGGTGGCTGAACAGTGAGCTCTGAAGATCAGTCTGGGCCTACAGACTGCGCTGGGACAGCACCCACCAAGGTGTGAGGGACAGTGAGGTCTGGTGGGAGCTGATCAGAAGTATGAAGGCAGATAGTTGATTTATCGGGAGTGTTGCAGAGAGTCCGGTGGAGCTGAAAGAAGCTGGGACCAGAGAAGGGCTTTTGCTGGCTGATTCCTAGTAACTGCTTTTGGGCATCATTGGCATGGTAGGAACAGACCAGCTCAAACAAAAATAAACCCAGACAGCAACTGCAAGCCAATCCCTTAGGTGTTCGTTTTTTTCCTTCTCCTAACTTATAGATCATCACACTGACAAACTCAGGATGCTAAATTCGGGTTGTTTACCAAGACTCCCTCCTCCGGCTCACTTGTCTACTTTCCTTCTTCAGAAGCAGACATGCCAAATAGCAGGGACTTCCTACGAACTGTCCTGCCTGATTTATCTGGGAGCCTCAGCTGCCGCAGACCGTTCTTTCCTTGTGTGGTGGCCCCACAGACAGCAGTAAAATGAAGATGAAAACACATTTGCAAAGCAACTTTCCATTGTCCAAAGCATTTGTGTGTGTATTTTCAAACATTTAATACTTCCATGGAATATTTATTGCATCATTTTGTACCGGGCAGTGGGTGGGGAGGGACCCAGGGCAAATTAAGCAGACACAATCCCTGGCCCCAAGGAACTTACAGTCTGAGGGTGGAGAGGCAGGTATGACACAGATACTGGCACAAATAGAGCCTACTCGTGACTACAATCGGAGAAGGCAGTGGCACCCCACCCCAGTACTCTTGCCTGGAAAATCCCATGGATGGAGAAGCCTCGTAGGCTGCAGTCCATGGGGTCGCTAGGAGTCAAGACACGACTGAGCGAGTTCACTTTCACTTTTCACTTTCATGCATTGGAGAAGGAAATGGCAACCCACTCCAGTGTTCTTGCCTGGAGAATCCCAGGGACAGGGGAGCCTGGTGGGCTGCTGTCTATGGGGTCCCACAGAGTCAGACACGACTGAAGTGACTTAGCAGCAGCAGCAGCAGTGACTATGATTGTGATGAGTGTGTGATGGGAAAGTACAGGAGGTGATGGGTGGGGGGGACAAGGAGACTTTGATGAAAAATGGCAGATTCTCTGAAGAAGAGACATCTAAGCTGAGACCTGAGGAGTGAGCAGAGGCTCTCCAGCTGGTGGAGTGGAGATGGGAGGGCTCTAGGCTGGATGTCCTGGGGACAGTGGCCATCGCAGGCCCTCTGAGAGTCCTGGTGAATGCCCCTGACTCTCCGGTCCCCCTTGACTATGCTTGGGCACTCTGAGAGAGGCGGGGGGATTTGCTGAGGTGCTCAGGCTCCATCTCCTGTTCCCAGAAGCCGCCTACTCTGACTGACCAGCTCTAGGTGGGCCCCAAGTGCAGAAGATGCAGGTGAAGAACCAAACAACGTCACCTGACTCTCAGGAAACAGCCAAGGGAGACGTACTCCTGTGATGTCCCATTTCTTTTTATGCAAAGCTTCCCGTGGATTTTGGGGGACTGCCTGGAGGAGGCAGCATCTCCCCTGGAGAAGGTGCCCGTCAGGCACAGTAGAGTGGCGAGCCTCTGGCTTATGAAAGAACTCTGGGTTCATTCCGACCTCTGCCACTCACAGAAGACGTGACCTTGAGCCTCAGTTTCCACATCTACTAATGGGAATATTAACACCTTCCATATTATATCTCATAGGGCTTTTGTGAGAGTTAAAAGCAGTAGCCCTGAAGGCAGTGTGAAAAGTAAATACCACATAAAAGACGGCTGCAGTAATAATCCCCATAAATATTATTCACCTCCCCACACTAAATGACAACTGATAATGATGTACCCGTCTCATTTAAAATTCACAAGGATGTTCCCAGGAATGTATCAGTATTGACTCCATCTTACAAATGGGAACCCGAGGCACAAACTGGCGAAGGAACTTGCCCAAGCTTACCCAGCTGGGAAGTGGCAGGGCAGGACTTCAAACCCCCAACAGTCCACCTCCAGACCCCACGCCCTTACCATGAGGCTATTTGACCCCATAGACTGCAGCACACCAGGCTTCCTTGTCCATCACCAACTCCAGAGCTCACTCAAACTCATGTCCATTGAGTTGGTGATGCCATCCAACCATCTCATCCTCTGTCATCCCCTTCTCCTCTTGCCCTCAATCTTTCCCAGCATCAGGGTCTTTTCAAATAAGTCAGCTCTTCGCATCAGGTGGCCAAAGTATTGGAGTTTCAGCTTCAGCATCAGTCCTTCCAATGAATATTCAGGACCGATTTCCTTTAGGATGGACTGGTTGGATCTCCTTGCAGTCTGAGGGACTCTCAAGAGTCTTCTCCAACACCACAGTTCAAAAGCATCAATTCTTTGGCGCTCAGCTTTCTTTATAGTCCAACTCTCCCATCCATACATGACTGCTGGAAAACTCAAAGCTTTGACTAGACAGATCTTTGTTGGCAAAGTAATGTCTCTGCTTTGACACGACTGAGCGACTGAACTGAACTGATGCTGTCGAGTGAATTAAATGCCCCAGGGCACTGAGTATTAAGAGCTGTCCCAGTAAACAGCCTATGGAGCCACTGTGGAAAGTGACACCAAAAAATTGCCACTAACTTGCTATGTGCCCCTTGACAAGGGACTGTCTTTCTCTTGCTTCCCTTTCCTTTTGTGACCAGGGACAGCAATCACATTAATGGGCTCATGGTAGGAAACCCCAAGAAAGGTGCCTAGTTCCAGTTGTGAGTATCAGGTGGCTATATATAGTGTCTAATAATCACCCAGCAGCAAGATCCTACAAAGACTCTCACAAGCCCATCCTTCTTGCAGCTGCAGGCTAGTCTCTGCCACATTGGAGAGCCTGTGGTGCTCTGCCAAGTTCTAGGGTCATTTTGGATGGCTTGTCAGCATTCACCCCTCATCTTTAATCCCATAGCTTGAAATGTGTGGCAGAAGGCTCCTTGGCCTTCCATCTTCACTCTCTGCAGTCTTTCCCGGCCAGCCCCTTGATGAACACTGCTCTCTCCTGCCGCACCGTCTTCCAACTAGAGCATTCTCCCCTGCCAGTCCTCATCCTGTCCCATATTCTGCACTCCAACTCTGATTAATATCCCCTCAGAACAGCCACCTGGGAGTCTAGGAAAGAGGATGAGGGGCAGGTATGAGTGGGATGGGAGGATGGGGAACATCCAATCACAGGCAAATGGTGAGGAAACATCTATCTGGATGATTCCAAGGTCACTTTCTGTTCCTTTTCTTTCTCTGCTGTCCTATCGCTTTTTTCAAACACCCAGACCCCTCCCCATTAGCACCTCCAGAAGGATTTGAGTCTAGCCATCTAGTCTTCTCCGTAACTAAGATACCAGGTTCCCTCTCCCAGGGGATCTATATTTTAAGCCCTAAAGCTAACCATGGAATGAAAACCTGTGTCCCAGTTAGGAAAGGTTAGGCATCACCTTGGCTATTTGGGGGATGGTAAACTGACATCACAGAGGTCATTTCCCCAGGTGCCAAGAAAGAGGAGGACAGAGGGTCATGGAGCCTCTTTGAGGAGAGGGGTAATGGTGCAGTACTGGCACCCCAAATCACTGCTGCCTTTTGTCCCTGTTCAAACAGCTCCTGAGTCTTTTGCTTACACGACTGAACAGGTTTGGGGCCTTCCAGATACCAGCGACAGGTGTTACTCGGTTCTCAGTCATCTAGCCGATTTTAGCCTCGGAGTGGTTCCAATCTGGTGATTCCCTTCCCTTCTGTCAACCCCATCAATCTGCTGACACCAGCTCTCCCCTTCTCCCTCCGCCTCCCAAGCGTTATTTACAGAGGGAGGCTGTTACCAAGGCAACCAAATGTAGACATTATTTTACACTATCATACTCCGTTTTTCCCTTCACTCTTCCCTCTCCCCCACCCACCCAAATGAACAGTAATCTAAGCAAGGTCTCCTTTCCAAAGCAGAAATTCCAAATCTTCTTGTGCTTCCATCCTGCCGGGAGGCAGCTGCAGAGAGAGGAGGCGGCAGCTCAGATGCTGTTCTAGATGTGGGCCAAGCAGGCATTTGATGTCTCCCTTTCCACTGAGATGGCATTAAAATGCTCAGAAGGGAGTCTTTAAATCAACTATTGTTGTCTAGCCACTAAGTCATGTCCAACTCTTTTGCAACCCCATGGACTGTAGCCCTCCAGGCGCCTCTGTCCACGGGATTTCCCAAACAAGGATACTGGAGTGGGTTGCCATTCCCTCCTCCAGGGGATCTTTCTGAACCAAAGATTGAAATCGCGTCTCCTGCACTGGCAGGTGGATTCTTTACCACTGAGCCACCAGGGAAGCCCTTTGAATCAATATAAACCCATAAAAGTGGAGACAACAGGAGCATAAAAACCAGAAGACAAGAGATTTCACCACATTTCTGAAAGGGTGGGAATTTGGAAGTCTCTGCTCAGGAGGCACGTTGAGGGCGGGGCAGGGGCAACAGAGGAGGGTGCTCTCCAGTAACAGGCAGGTGGGAAGCAACTCCTGAAGCTGGAATTCTTTGAAGGTTTGCACGGGAAACCACTGGACGCTCTTCCACATCACCCCAGGGTCTCCCTCCCCTTCCTGCTCTCTTCTTAAACCCCAAGTTCTGGGAACATGGCTGTCACTTGCCGTGGAGAATCAGCACAGGATCAGAGTTACTGGGGAAGGGGACATTATTTTCACAAACCCATAATGCAAATGAATTTGACATCTACTGGTTTTCCATTTTTAGAATCAATCTATAGGTGCGTATGTCACAAACAAAAGGTAAATATCATCAAATTTGACATGTACAAGAAAAGATTCAGTAGCAAATAAAATTTGGAAGGTGGAAGGGAAGAAGGAGGGAAGGAAAATAAATACATTCTCAAACCAAGTTGAAAGCTAGTGCTGAACTCTAATGGAAAGAGAAAGTTATAGTGACTATAAGGACTGGAAGTTAAAGGATATAATATAAGCTCTTTAAAAAGTGATAATTACTATCAAAGTCAAGTATCACAATGCTTATTTTCTAGTGAGAGAGGAATTAAGGATTCACCAAAAAATAAATATTACCCTAACAATATCAGGTTATTTCATAGGCAGACAAGCAGATTTTCACTCTCTAAATTACTCCCTTTCTCTGTCTTGTTCTTTTTTTCTAACAACAAAAGTGAGCAAAATCAGAAAAACCACAACAGAGCAAGTAAAGTACATTATTTAAAAGATATGACACCAAACAACAAAACAACTAAAGAAAGAAACGCTTGAAAATTTGCAGTCAAAGATGGGAAAGATCGTGGTAGCTTTTCATTATGAAGCCCTTTTGAACTTTTTTAAAAAAACCATGGCTTGCAGAGATTAAAGTGAGAAAGACTTGGAAGTCATCACTTACTGTCAACCTCATGGTCACCAGGGCAAAGCAGAAAGGATGTTCTGAAGATGGAAAGTTGCTTTGGTTCCATGGGACAAGATGTTGAGAAGAGAGGGCTCTGAGAGCTGCCTAGAGAACCATCTTTCGAGGGTCTCTTGTCAGTGACTGGGCTTTTCCCTTACTGCCCACCCCATCCTTCTCCTCACCTTCATCAGGTACCTTGATATTTAACCCACTGATTCTCAAACTCAGCAGCAGACTAGAACCACCTGGGAAGTTTTTAAGTTCCCGATGCCGCAAGAGAATGAGAAGATAAGCCCAAGGCTGGGAAAAAAATATTTGCAGAAGACATATCTGATAAAGGACTGTTATTTAAAATATTCAAAGAACTCATAAAGCTCAACAATAAGAAAACAAATAACCCGATTAAAAAATGGACCAAAGATTTAAATAGACATCTCGCCAAAGAAGAGACACAGATGGCAAATAAGGATAAGAAAATGTGTTTCACGTCAGCATACAGCCAAGAGGAGCTGGTTTGTCACTCCTACAGACAATTGTAGAGTGCCGTAGGGTAGATGCGCGTGTGTCCACGTGTGTGAAAGCAGCCACCAGCGTGTGTCCACGTGTATTCCTGCTGCTCCAGCAAGCCCATCCATACCATTTTCTGTCAGCAAGAAGGACTGTCCGGAACCAGAGCCAAATGAATACTTCGGGCATAAGCCCAAGCTTCCTCTCAGGTCAGTTGGTATGACGTCAACAGAAGTCCTCAGACCTGACTCCAGAATGGCCACCCTGCCTGGGTGAGCCATGACCCAGAGCAGCAGTGCTTAAGACTTGAATGAGCATCAGAAAGACCTGGAAGGATCCTTCAAACACAGATGACTGGCCCCACCCCAGAGTGTCTCATTCAGGAGGTCTGGGATGGGGTGAGACTGGAGAAGCTGCCTTTCTAGCAAGTTCCCAGGTGATGCTGATGTTACTGGTCTCAAGACCAGCCTTTGAGAACCACTGGCAAAGGGGAGACTTGGAAGGTGGAGGGTAGGGGCAGAAACCTCTTTCCCAAGGCAATACGAAGCCATCAAGAAAATGATGGCACAGTAGCTGATCTGGTCTCACTCAGAAGCTCAAGACTGAGGCTGATTGGTTACCAATCACCCCCTGCAGGGTGCTTATCACAGAGGAGCATTTGAGCTTTGAACAAGAGATGCTCCTGGCTATGCTATTCTCTGTTCACATATGCCATGATAGATCTCATGCCCAGCACCATTTAACCCCTTAAAACATCAATAATAATCAAATGAGGGGCATCTGTTCTGTCCAGGGATATCAGCCGTAAAAAGGAGTTCTATTTAATACTTCACTGAATTTATATTATAGGGCAAAGCTGCCCCTGAAAATAACTTCCCAGTAGTCCTGCCTACTCAAGTTTAGGCAATTTCTTGGACTCTACTTATAAAATAAGGGAAGGAAGACGGAATGCATATACCAGCAAGGTTTCTCTAAACCAAATTTGGAGTCAGTACTTAGTAATTTAATTTAGAATAATCAATTGAACAGTTGTCCAAAATCTATTCCTTAAAGTCCCCTGGGATGGAATTCTTTAGCACTGGTGCGTAGGCTAGTCTTTGCAATCTCCAAGTAAATTTCCTCTTCCCCAAAACACAATAATGCATTTCAGCTGACAACCAAACAGCAGCCAAGCAGTGGGGAAAATAATTAGCAAATTCACTAATTATGATTCTGCTTACAGTTCCTTTATAACGGTTATCATTTACTTAATTTAATTAGTTATTTTAATCCCCTGTCTTTCACTAAAACCGTTTAAGGCCATTAGTGTATACTATAATGTTTGGAAGGCCACAAATACATTTTGTTTTACATATAAAAATGTAATTTACATAGAATGTCAAGTCTGAGGGGTTCTCAGAGGTAATGTTGCAGAACATTTTTTAAAAAAAAGATCTCACAGAAAACCAAATACAAATGATGGAAAAACACTAACATTCTAAATAACTTCTAACAATATCTATCAGACAGACTCTGAACTATGCTATTTAATTTATTACATTTTCAGTATAAATTCTAATCATTATAAAGACAATGAGAACATTGAACCTGATTCTTATGTAATACTTGTCCAGTTTATGTCTAAATTTTATTAAATTTATATTATTGAAAAAAGTCCTGATTCACAGAGATAAGTTATAATAATTGTGTAAATAGCTTTTTGAAAAAAAAATATAGTTCACTCTGTCAATCTCAAATTATATTTAAGTTAAAAAGAGATGGCAGAATAAACTTTCAGGTGAGCTAAAATCAAATTAACACATTGAGTGTGCTATACACAACACATTTGAATGTGACTGGGGGTTATAATTCTTAAAAGAAATAAAAGAAGTTCAATGCAAATATCTATGCAACACCAAAGTACCTTCAAACACAAAAGATAAAATCTATATGACTTTTCTATTTTTACAGATGAGGCAATCAGGGGGCAGACAGACAGGGAGACTTGCCCAAACCCTACAGAGGGATTTAGTGACAGGGTAAGCTTCAAACCAACTTCTCCTGACAACACGGCCAGGCTACTTTTGGTGTCCCATGTTTCAGAGAAAGAACACTTGAAAGAGATTATTTGTAGAAAGTGACTCCAGGGTCACTTGGTGACTAGTGAAAAGACAAAGAACAGAGGCTGATTTTGTGTCACCAACTAGACTTATTCAACCATTTTTTCAGGTGGCAGCTCAGATGATTCTCCTGAAATTGACAAATAATAATCTTGGGCAATAGCAAAGCGAAAAAACAACACCGATTTGTGAATTTGTAAATAATTTTTGTTTGCTATTGGACATTCATCTTCTCCTTTTCTAGCTATATTCATAGAAGCCAGCTCCATCTGCAGATCTGTAAGATGTTCCCTCTTCTCCTCTCTTGGCTGCTCAGCTACAAACACACAGGCGTGTGCAGGGTGTGTGTGTAGGGTGGGTGGGTGGGTGTGTGTGTGTGTGTGTGTGTGTGTGTGTGTGTGTAGGCCAATAGAAGGGTTGGAAGCAGTCACAATTCCTGTTCCTATGGCCAAGATCATTCCTAATTTGAGACTGGAGTATAAACCCTAGTTTCCTTGGTGGGACCCACCCCGCCAGGTGGCCAAGCATGGCTTCTGAACAGCCGTGCTGCTGATGGGAACCCAAGAGGGCAAAAAGTCCATTTTGTAATATGTCTTTGATTGTCAGTCTCCTTCAAAACATCTCATATCTCATTGTAATAGGAACTTTTCTATTCCCAGTATGGTGGTTTTTGCCACTTGCCCTTTGCTTTTATGTATGTGTATATAAGGAACGTTATGATGAACCTAGATAGCATATTCAAAAGCAGAGACATTACTTTGCCAACAAAGGTTCGTCTAGTCAAGGCTATGGTTTTTCCTGTGGTCATGTATGGATGTGAGAGTTGGACTGTGAAGAAGGCTGAGTGCTGAAGAATTGATGCTTTTGAACTATGGTGTTGAAGAAGACTCTTGAGAGTCCCTTGGATTGCAAGGAGATCCAACCAGTACATTCTGAAGGAGATCAGCCCTGGGATTTCTTTGGAAGGAATGATGCTAAAGCTGAAACTCCAGTACTTTGGCCACCTCATGCAAAGATGACTCATTGGAAAAGATTCTGATGCTGGGAGGGATTGGGGGCAGGAGGAGAAGGGGACAACAGAGGATGAGATGGCTGGATGGCATCACTGACTCGATGGACGTGAGTCTGAGTGAACTCCGGGAGTTGGTGATGGACAGGGAGGCCTGGCGTGCTGCGATTCATGGGGTCGCAAAGAGTCGGACACGACAGAGCGACTGATCTGATCTGATATATAAAGAGCAGGCTTACCCAGTGGCTCAGGGGTAAAGAATTCACCTGCAATGCAGGAGATTCAGGAGACGCAGATTCAATCCCTGGGTTGGGAAGATCCCCTGTAGGAGGGCACGACAACCCACTCCAGTATTCTTGCCTGAAAACTTCCATGGACAGAGGAGCCTGGCAGGCTATAGTCCATGGGGTTGCAAAGAGTTGGACACAACTGAAGTGACTGAGCATATATAAAGATCACATATGTGAGTGGATGTATATAAAGAACATTGGGTTGTGCCCACACTTCCCAAGATGAATCATCTTTCAGAATTAAAGGTTTGTGACACATTCGAACTGTTCCTATTAGGACAAAAGAATGTGAAGTGGCTAAAAATAGCAGATACTGCCACTAGTTCAGACCTCTGTTAGTTGATATTAGAGATAATTACTAGAGAAAATTGTATATAAATAGCATTGATTTCCCAAAATAGACACCTTGTCCTGCTATTGGGAGGTCCCTAATGGTCATCTACCAGGTGAGCTAATCAAGGCAAGAAACTCTCAACGAACAAAAGGACTTAATTAGATTATGGTACATCACCCATTAGGGAGAAAAACTTCCATTCAAAAAGAACAACATTTAAAGAACAACATTATAGTGCTAAGTGATAAAGGGTTACAAAGTATGATCCTTTTTTTGGTTTTAAAATTATATAGAAAAGAGATTGGAAAACCGGTCTTTAAAATTTTTTATTGTTATCTGAAAGCAGTAGATCATTGAAATTTTTTCTCTTTATAATTTCCTGTGTTATTCACACTAATTTCCTGCAATAACCATAATTTTACAACCAGAAAAAAATCGGTAAAGGAAAGGTGGTTTGACATTGAGAGTACAGTTCTTTCCCATTCTTCCCAACCTCTCTTGATAAAACACAAAACTTTCAGAGATCACTCAAATCAGCAACCAGGAAATAAAGTCCTTTTGGTGTGTGAACTACAGTCACCTTTCCATCTCCACAGGTCCTGCCTCCATAGATACCAAGAGCCGACTACAGGACTTAAGCACCAGGGGATTTTGATATCTGCTGGGGTCCTGGAATCAGTCTCCCAGACACTGAGAAAAGGCAGATGACAAGTTGCTGTCTTGGGATTTAGCTAATTTGGCTCAACTGTCAGAACTTCTGCTTTCCAGGTTCACTCCCTTTCCAGTCATCAAGCTTGGCATCAGCCCTTACTTTCGCTTCTTCAAGGCAGCTTGCTTACTCTCCCCATAGGCAGAGTTGAGCTGTATTTTTGCTGTGTTTTTCTCCATTCCCTGGATATCTGAAGGGGCGAGTTCATTTCAGCTCTGGGCACCAGGCGCTCCTTTGGGACTTCACAGGCAGCTCTTCTGCCCCATCCATCTGGTCACCCACGTGATGTTCCCGGCCCGTGCCCCGGGAGCCCCTGAGCAGGTTCCCTCCTCTGGCTTTGGACACTGGCTCTGCTACTTAGGAGCTAAGACACCTTGGGCAAGTTGTTTAGCCTCCCCAAGCCTCAGTGCCTTGTCTGAAGAAAGGGGATCATCAAACCTACTCTGAGGGCTGAGATAACTCACCTATAGAGTTTTGCTTGGTGCTTGGCATAACAGGCTCTCAGTCCATCAACAGCAGTTGCTATTTTTCAATGATGCTGCTGTTGCTGCTTCTTGGTTCTTCCTTCCAGGGAAGAATCTGGTCTGTCTCTAAAGGCTCCCACAATTCTTTTTTAAAAACCATATTAAACTTTTAACAGAAATGCTAATTATAGAGACTATCAATTAGGCATTTCAAAAATTTTAAATTTTTTTAAAATTTTATATTGGTGTATAGCTTATCTGATAGCTTATACATCACTGGGATAGCTTCAGGGGACAGCAAAGGGACTCAGCCATACATATACATGTATCCATTCTCCCTTAAACACCCCTCCCATCCAGGCTGCCACGTAAACATTGAGCAGGGTTCTTCATGCTATACAGTAAGTAGGTCCGTGTTGGTTTTTAATTTTAAATGCAGCAGTGTGTACATGTCCATCCCAAACTCCCTAACTATCCCTTCCCTCCATCGTTCCCCCCCAGTCCCCTGTCTCCTGAAACCATAAGTTCGTTCTCTGAGTCTGTTTTGCAGATAAGTCCATTTGTATCATTTCTTCTTAGATTCCGCGTGGAAGGGATGTCTTTCATGCCCACGTCACCATGCTAGCACATCTTCAGTAACTCAGCACCACTAAATTAAAGTTTCTGTTCTCCTGGCTCCTCCTCTTGGCCAGCCCACCTCCTACCTTCTGTGACTTCAGAAAGGTAGGCTTCCAGGAGGAAAAGGAGGCCAGAAGCAAACACAGGAAGGGCCAGGGTACAGCAGTGGGGAGCTCCAAGATTCCTCTTGCCATTTGTATGCAAAGTGTTAATGCCTCAGTTATTCAGCGGCAAGAGGAGGGAGGCACTGCCTTACTGGAGGCAGAAGAAGAAATTCACATATGAAAGGCCAGCTACCACCCTTGGATGAAGTATGTCATGCAAGTTGCAAGGCTTGTGACTTATGATAATATTTTTCTAAGACTTCAAGGCCTCCAGTGTTAATTCAAGGGCTGTAAACTCTGCCATAAGTGATCTAAAATGAGGGAGAGTTTTTTTTTTTCCACTCTAAAAATAGCTTTGAAACTTTTTTTCCTTGAAAACTGCAAAGCCAGTTCTTTTAGCATATGCAATTGAAAACATCTAGGTTGTTAGGTCAGTTTTCATTCCAGTCCCAAAGAAAGGCAATGACAAAGCATGTTCAAACTGCCGCACAACTGGACTCATCTCACACGCTAGTAAAGTAATGCTCAAAATTCTCCAAGCCAGGCTTCAGCAATACGTCATCCGTGAACTTCCAAATGTTCAAGATGGATTTAGAAAGGCAGAGGAACCAGAGATCAAATTGACAACATCCACTGGATCATCGAAAAAGCAAGAGAGTTCCAGAAAAACATTTGTTTCTGCTTTACTGACTATGCCAAAGCCTTTGACTGAGTGTATCACAATAAACTGGGGAAATTTCTGAAAGAGATGGGAATACCAGACCACCTGACTGCCTCTTGAGAAATCTGTATGCAGGTCAGCAAGAAACAGCTAGAACTGGACCTGGAACAACAGACTGGTTCCAAATAGGAAAAGGAGTACGTCAAGGCTGTATATTGGCACCCTACTTATCTAACTTACATGCAGAGTACATCATGAGAAATGCTGGGCTGGATGAAGCACAAGCTGGAATCAAGATTTCCATGAGAAATATCAATAACCTCAGATATGCAGATGATATCACCCTTATAGCAGAAAGTGAAGAGGAACTCAAAAGCCTCTTGATGAAAGTGAAAGAGGAGAGTGAAAAAGTTGGCTTAAAGCTCAACATTCAGAAAATGAAGATCATGACATCTGGTCCCATCACTTCATGGGAAATAGATGGGGAAACAGTGGAAACAGTGTCAGACTTTATTTTTTGGGGCTCCAAAATCACTGAAGATGGTGACTGCAGCCATGAAATTAAAAGATGCTTACTTCTTGGAAGAAAAGTTATGACCAACCTAGATAGCATATTGAAAAGCAGAGACATTACTTTGCCAACAAAGGTCCGTCTAGTCAAGGCTATGGTTTTTCCTGTGGTCATGTATGGATGTGAGAGTTGAACTGTGAAGAAAGCTGAGCACCGAAGAATTGATGCTTTTGAACTGTGGTGTTGGAGAAGTTGGACTGCAAGGAGATCCAACCAGTCCATTCTAAAGGAGATCAGCCCTGGGATTTCTTTGGAAGGAATGATGCTGAAGCTGAAACTCCAGTACTTTGCCCACCTCATGTGAAGAGTTGACTCATTGAAATAGACCCTGATGCTGGGAGGGATTGGGGGCAGGAGGAGAAGGGGATGACAGAGGATGAGATGGCTGTATGGCATCACCGACTCGATGGACATGAGTTTGAGTGAACTCCGGGAGATGGTGATGGACAGGGAGGCCTGGCGTGGTGCAATTCATGGTGTCTCAAAGAGTCGGACACAACTGAGAGACTGAACTGAACTGAACTACAAATAGCTGCCAAAGAGACAGATTCCACCCAGTGCTCACTTGCATGCTGCCAACAGAGCGTCAAGTCTCATCATTACCCTGGGATAAAAAGATGGATGTGGAGTCAGAACCGGCAGAGAGAGAAGAAGGTCAGGCATTAACTGAGTGCTTAACTCAGGTACTCTATCCAACATGATGTCCTTGACGCTGCACAAAACTCTCTTTGGAGCTGTTTTGGGCTGGATTGTATACCTCCTAAATTCACATGTTGAAACCCTAACTGCCAGGATCACAGAATGTGACTGTATCAAGTAAAATGAGATCATATAGGTAGGCCCTAATGGACACCAATACAACTGGTACCTTTATTAGAAGAGGAGATTAGAACACAGACACGCAGGAATATGGAGCTAAGACCATGTGAGGACACAGTGAGAAGTGCCGCCTGCAAGCCAAGGGGAGAGGCCTCAGCAGAAACCAGAGCTGCTGACACCTTGATCTCGGACTTCTAGCTTCCAGACTGTGAGAAAATAAATGTCTGGAGTATTGTGTTATAGCAGCCCAAGAGCCCTGATACACCTACTACAGGTACTATTTCCATTTTCTGCATATGGGAAAACAGGTGTACAGAAGAGCCCATGTTGGAATCAGACAGCTGATAACTGGCAGAGTCAGTCCTCAAACCAGCTCAGTTTGACCCAAAGCTTGGTATGCTTTACTTTAGTGACTTCTACTTTAGCTGGTGAAGAGTGAGGGCTTTGGAGCCCATGATCCTGGGTGGTTTGAATCCTAGGTCTGCCATTTCCTGGCTCTGTGGTGTTGAGCAAGTTACTTAACATCACTGTGTCTGAGTTTCAACATCTGTAAGACTGAGCCACAGAAAGAGCCCTACTTGGTTGCTTGTAGAGGGGATTAAAGAATCTAAAACATGTGTGAAATAAAAGGATATATATATATATGTCTCTGCATCTGGTACCTGCTAATATTTAGTCTTTGATCTTGCTTCCTGACACAGAGCTTTTATATTCTTTGGAATTTCTTGAGTGATAAGAGCATCTTTTGTTCTATTGCGATGACTCTTGGTGGGCTCCTGGATGGAGGCTGATCACCAGCAAGACTAAGCCATGATAAGAAGCTTGGAACTTTCAGCTCCACTTCTCATTTTCCAGAGAGGAGACAGGGGCTAGAAGTTAATAATCGATTATGTGGTGAAGCCTCCATAAATCCTTAAAATACGGGTTTGGAAAGCTTCCAAGTTGGTGAATAAGAATGCATCCAAGTGTTGGAAGGTGGTACACCCCAAACTCCACAGAGACAGAAGCTCCTGTGTTCAGGACCCTTCTGGACCTCACCTATGTATTCTTTAATATCCTTTGTAATATACCAGAATCCTGGGTTCTGTGAGCCATCCTAGCGAATTACCTGAATCTAAGTAGGCAGTCATGGGAACTTCTGATGGACAGCCAACTGGTCAGAAGCACAGGTGAAAATCTGGACTTGCGATTGGCATCTGAAGTGGAGACAGTCTTGCAGGACCAAGCCCTTCACCTGTAGAATCTGATGTTAACTCTAGGTAGACAGTGTCAGAACTGAATTGCAGGACACCCAGCTGGTGCCACAGAACTGGTCAATGTCGAAGAAAAGCCCACACAATCTGGTGTCAGAAGTGTTGTGAGAAAGAACAAAGGAAAAACACAGCATTTCCCCAAGACAATTAAAATACTGACACATAGTGCTTGACACGTGGTAAGTGCCCAATAAATACTAGCTAATATCATTATTACTACAATTTTCCCCGTTAGTATTACTATTACCATTATTAAGACTGAAGGATCCTTAATAATCTGGTCTTAACTTTTCATTTTATGAAGTCAGTAAAGTGAGCTCGAGAAATGGGAAATGTCTTAGAAGGTCACAAAAACCAGTAATCAGGATCGAGGCTAATGTTCTATCCATTGATGTTCAAAGAAACAACTGTTGGAGACAGGCTTTAGTTTCTAGTGGTTTTTAAAGTGGGGGAGGGGGGTTGTGCAGTGGATTAAAGGCAACCAGGAGGCTGTGATGGGAACAGGGAGACTGCAGTCCTGGACCCTGTGTTTCTCTTCTATAAACACTGATCCTCTGAGCATCACTATGAGGCCACAAACACGTGTAAAAGCACATGGATGACGTAAGACGCTCTGGCATGGGCTCTAAAATAAAAAAAGAGCAACTCCTGAAATCCCTACTGGGCCAAAGGGCAGGACAGAAGATACACCTTAAGCCTAAAAAATTAAGATTTGGGAAAGTTCTAAGGAGATTCAGAAACATCAAAAGATTCCCATAGAAAAGCAATTGATGGACGTGGATATTAATAGATCTTTAGGAGGCTGCTGAAAATAGGGCAAAGCAGATGCGTCACGTGGAATCTTTCATAGGACTGTGCGGCTAGGAACCAGCATGGGGTCTCAGGCAGGCGAGGTAGCCACTACCTAACAGAAGAGGAGGCAAGAGAAGCCACAGCTACTCCCAGGCACGGAGCTCTGGGACAAAAGAGGCCAGGCATTCAGTCCACAAGGGCTTACTGAGCACATTCTAGGTGTTCTGCCCTTTGCTTGGCATGGGGGAGAGAATGAGCAAAATCAGACACAACCCTGCCTTCATGTGGCTGCAGTCAGGCGGGGCAGAAAGACACAGGTCAGAAAATCACTCAGATGGAAAGTGAGCTACACACTGAGATAAAAACACTCATGGAGAAGTGAGCCCGAGGCCACAGGACCATGAGACAAAGGAGTTTTTAACAGGTCTAAGAAGGCTTTACGGGGATAAGGGCGCTTAAGCTGAGAACTGAAGAAGCAGCGACAATTAACAAGGCAAAGAGGGAGGGGCATGTGGGGAGAGCCTTCTTTTAAATGTAGAGGCCCCAAGACTGGAAGGAGTGCAAGATTGAAGGAAGGGAAAGAAAGCGAGAGTGGCTGGAGAGCAAAGATGTGGCAGAGAGTGGACTGAACGGAGACTGCGAAAGCGGGTCAGACCCTGGGGTCTAGTGGACAGGCCACAGGGATGCGAGGACCAGACCATGGGGTCTCGTCCACAGGATTAAAGAGTTTGGTCGCCAACTGCAGTGGCACGTCACTGAAGTGCTTCAATCGACGGCCACACAATCACATTTGCGCTTGGTAAAGATGATTCTGACTGGGGTGGGCAGTGGATTGGTGAGGCCGGGCTGCGTGCAGGCAGCTGACTGGGCAGTTCTGAGGTAGTTCAGGGGACTGAGGGCGGGACCACGGATGAGGATGTGGGTGAGGATGGAAACAAATGCGTAACCGTGAGGCAGATTTAGTGTAAAATCCCCATAGTGGCGCTAGTGGTAAAGAGACCACCTGCCAATGTAGGCGACATAAGAGACACGGGTTCGATCCCTGGGTCCCGAAGATCCCCTGGAGAAGGAAATGGCAACCCACTCCAGTATTCTTGCTTGGAGAATCCCATGGACAGAGGAGCCTGGTGGGCCACAGTCCCTGGAATTGCAGAGAGTCGGACATAACTGAAGCGACTCAGCATGTACATCCCATAATGAAGGGCTGGGAAGCTGGGGAGGGCTGGGATGGGCATCAGAGATGAACCTCAAGCTCTAGCTTGTGCTACTAGACAGATGGGGATGCAAATGCTGAGATGCGGAAGCCCCGGAAGAGGGATGGGAGGGTCTTAGAATCACACTGAAGTTATGTGACACCCGTGAGGACACGGTGAAACAGGAGGCACTGACACGTCTGAATACTCTCTCTGTGCCAAGCATTCTAGGAGGCCCTGGAGATAAAACAATGAAGAGATTCCCCTCCTTCAAACACCTCATGCTCAGCCTTGGCCTCACGCTGGAATCACCTGCAAGTCTGACAGCTACTGATGCTTAGGTCCCACCTAGGGGGTCTCAGCTACTTGGGCATCAGGGTGTTGAGGAGTGATCCTGGGTGACTCTGTGGTGGAGTCAGGGTTGAGAAACACTATTGCGGAGCATGCCAGACCCAGCACAGCCTGAATCTAGTCACATAGGAAGGAGAAGTAGCAAAATGACTCAAGATCTTAGGCCTCAGAGATTTAGAACAGAAAAACTAAAACACATGGGTATAATAGGGATAATATTCTTTGGATATTAAACCAATATATTTTCATCCTTAGTAATTTCTGGTTCCTAGATGCTCTGTGGCTCCCTCTTTAAGAACTGGGCTTGGCTGTCTCGGATCATAGAGCTTCTCCCATGACACAGAGAAACACCTCCCATGGTTATGGGAGAAACAAAGTTGAATGACAGATGATCCCTTCTCTGAAAGAGCTGATACTATAATAGAAGATGGAAGTCAAGTGTAACATAAGGCGGGTGTGACCCATGCCAACATACAGGACAAAATAAACGCCAAGGGACATCAGCCTGCTCGTGTTGTACTCCTCTTGCAAAGTCGCTACAATGGACCACTCAGCTTCCTCACTCCTGGAATTGAACCCACCTTGCCCTTGAACTCACTCTCAAAGCAGACATTCCTCAATTTTCCTTGAAAGAAAAAAAAACGGGCAGCCAGGCTGAAAAGAAGTAGCACGTGCCAGGCAAACCCCACGTCAGCCACAGAGCCCACAGCTCACATCCTGCGCCCTCCAGGAGCAGTGCCCAGCACCACTCAGAACCTTCCCACTCACCTTGGCTTCGGGCTGATGAGAAGGGAGGGTTTCATCAGGCCTGCTTGAAAAGGAAAAAAACGAGGCACCTGGGAGATATGAAAATGTGGGAGCGGCAAGGACCCAAAAAACACAAACCTAAACTTCAACCCCCAACAAAACTAGTGTTCCCCACTCTCTGCCCTGACCTCACACTCCGCTCAGTGCCCAGTGCTCCCCGAATTCTTCCTGATGGCCCCTGACTAGAAGCAAAGTAACAGCCCACAGTGAGACCCTGATGGTGCTGGACTGTGCTTTCTCTGAATACCTTAGGATGGAGGGTCAGCGGACAGACAGAACCTTCTAGAGCCCTGCCATTCTCCAGAAGCAACCACAGATAAAATCAAACCAACACTCAGCATTTTATCACTGTCCATCTCCACTGTTCTGAGGACATTGGTAAGGAGTATCAGAGGGAGGCCTGGACCTCAGGGATTTCAGAGTAAGGAGTTAAGGTTGTATCCCTTCTGCAGTATGAGGTCACTGAGGGTTGAGAGGATCAAGGTGTTTAAGATAGATCTAGCTGCCCAAGTGGCTTGGCCCGGTGAGTCACTAAATAAAGGGAGGAGGTGACAAGAATCACACCCTCAGAAGCTCACGGGTCCTCAACTATCCTAGAGACGCACTAGAACATTCTCTGAGCCAGTGTGTGTGACAGTATTTCAGTCAACTAGGGCCCCTGCTCACTGCTCCGGAAGCAGGACTCCTGGGCCCTCCGGCCACCACGGCTCAGGCCACTGGACCCGGCCCCGGCTGCCTGAGAATAGCTGTCCCTTCCCAGGCAGGTCCTTGTTTCCAGGCAACCATTTTAAGAAAAAAAGATGTCACTTTTCCCTAAAGATCCCCCATGAAAGGGATTCCTATGTGTCCTTCTCGACTTGACCAGGACTTCCTTGTGTCCCTCCCACCTCTCTCAATCAGCCCCTCCCTCACCACGAGGTAGAGAAGAGCTAAGCTGACGCTTGCCCAGGCACAGACACCTGGGACAGCTGAGAGCCTGCCTTAGTCCATTTCCTTATTGCCCCAGGGACCCAGGTGTAAAACTGTAACCTCTGTTAAGGTTTCCAGCAAATGACTCCATCCGTTCAATAGACAATTTATGACCTTCTCGGTATTGTACTCAGCACAGTTCAGTCCAGTGGCTCAGTCGTGTCTGACTCTTTGCGACCCCATGGACTGCAGCACGCCAGGCTTCCCTGTCCATCACCAACTCCCGGAGCCTACTGAAACTCACGTCCATCAGCACAGTAGTACATTAAAAAAAAAAATCAGATCCAGTCTCTGTCCTCAAGGAAGATTAAAGACCAGAAGAAGCTTAATATTATTCACAAATGTCCATAAAGAGAGAAAGCACACGACAGAATGTGAAAGAATCCAAGAGAACCAGCTGAGGGAAATACCACAGACAGAGGGCACCCGTGAGCGGATGCTTCGAAATCGAATGATTAGGACAGTGGATTGTGACAAACCACAGAGAAAAACCACACAAATCTAATTATGTGGAAATCAAGGAAATGGCACCCCACTCCAGTACTTTTGCCTGGAAAATCCCACGGATGGAGGAGCCTGGTGAGCTGCAGTCCATGGGGTCGCTAAGAGTCGACACGACTGAGTGACTTCACTTTCACTTTTCACTTTCATGCATTGGAGAAGGAAATGGCAACCCGCTCCAGTGTTCTTGCCTGGAGAATCCCAGGGACGACGGAGCCTGGTGGGCTGCCGTCTATGGGGTCGCACAGAGTCGGACATGACTGAAGCAAGTTAGCAACAGTAGCAGCAAGCAACAAGAAGAAAAACAGACTTCTCTCAAATGAATAGAAGAAACACGGGTGGATGTACCATCCACCACAGCACCCACCGGCTCCGGAGAATCCCCGCAGCCCAGGGACAGGGCGGCTGAACCCCAGCGGTGACCACTCCAGGCCACGTGAAAGTGGACAGGGATGATGTGACCTCCGCCAGAGAGTAGGTGGCACTTTTGGGAGGCAGCAGCCTCCAGGCCATCTGAAATCCCACTTTCTCCCCTCAGCAGCATGACGTCCCTGGCAGGTTGGACACGGTGGGGTCCTGGCTGGGATAGCACTGAGTCAGGCTCTTCAGGCCATGTGGGTGCCCCGTTGGCCTGGAGTTTGGGTAGCCCCCGACCCCCAGGGGTCCCTCCCATGGATGCCAACATTAAAGAACACTCGCATGTCACTTTCAAAGCTCACTTTGTGCTTTTACAAACATCTCTGATTCTGCCACATCCCTGGGGGGGCAGGCGCTCTACGGTTTTTCTTGCAGCTCATGGTTCTGTTGAATCATTCCCTGCTGGGTCTAGCATCTCTCCGTAAGCACATGCGACTCTAACAATTTTTCCACCTTTGTTTTCAGGACATCTTCACTGTCCACCTCCCTGGGAAGGACAATGTGAGGGCCAATGGTTTTCTGCCCTCAAGGGACTTAGTGTCCATCTGGGGGTCACAACTGGAGGATTAATACTGAGGGGGCACCAGAAGGCAGGGTTTGGGTGAGTACTCAACAAAATGCACAGACCCTGATGCAAAATCAGCTCACAGGACAGACAAAGCACTGGTCTGGATCAAGCAGGAAGCGACAAAGTACCAGAGGGGGTTGAATGATATCTGACACTTAGTAGAAACACAAGGCTTTTGTGGCGGGCAGGGGCAAGGCTGATTCTCATTATTCATGGCAGTTATGCCCTATATGGGCTCCCCAGGTGGCGCTAGTGGTAAAGAACCTGCCTGCCAATGCAGGAGACATAAGAGATGCAGGTTCAATCCCTGGGTCGGGAAGATCCCCTGGAGGCAGGCATGACAACCAACTCCAGTATTCTTGCCTGGAGAATCCCATGGACAGAGGGAGCCTTGGTCTCTACAGACACTGAATTAGTTACCTCGGAACCACGGCTCCCAGGGCAAATACAGGGTGAGGTTCCTCGGAGCCTCCCTTGGGCAAAACAGTGGAGCCACTGACATACATTTTGCTGAATTTCCTCTTCCTTTTTCTGGATGTGCCATATTGTGGATTCATTAACACTGAACCCTGGGTCGGCAGCACCATAACACACACCTGAAGGATGCTTATCAAATGTGTGTTACATGTGTATTCTCCTGCGGGCACATCACAGTCTTCTGGCCCTTAGGAACGCTAGACAGCCCTTCAGCTCTCCACCCAGGAGCATTTTAAACAATGAAGTCACCGACAAAATGCCCAAAGTGGCACTAAAGAGACACAGAAAGGAAGCTTGTTTAGCGTCTGAGACCTGAAACAAGAAGCCAGCGTTACCTTAGTTGGATCTCAGCTGGGAATGTGAGCGACTCAAAATTTTGCCTTTCTGCTCTGACCATGAACAGCAGAGAAAGCCGCAGAAGTCCTGAGCTGGGGGCTTACAAATCAGTGTTGGTGGGTAGGCACGTTGGCAAACGCAGACTCCGTGAACAACGAGATCAGTTGTACCCTGTTACAGAAGGCCTGTGAAGAGAGGCACTCGGTCCCCATCCGCCGATTGAATCTGACTGTAAACACAGGTGAAGGAGGCTCTCAGGTGGGGGAAATGATCGAGGCTGATGAAGCGAGGGTGGGAAGCTGGTTCTGGGGTAATGTGGTGATGGGAGGGGGCGTGGCCAGCGAGGCAGAGGTGGTCAGATAGGGGGAGGGCTGTGACTATCCGGACAAGGGATCAAACTTTACCCAGCAGATCACAGAGAACCTGGCAAGGGCAGGACTGGAAAAGAGCATAATTTTAGGACCTTGAAGGATGGGTCAGGAGAGGATGCTCTGGACAGAGGCCGTGTGAGGTCAGCACCAGGCCACCCCTGGATACTTAGAATGGCGCTGAGAGGCTGGTCTAGAGTGAGTGAGAAGAGGAAATAGCTTTGTGGTGTCAGACTCTCAAGTCTCCGTATCTGTCCAAAAGGAACAAGCCAGGATCCAGGCAGGCCAAACACCCAGAGGGCGGCCTTCCCCGACCCCGTCCTCCGTCTCCCTCTTGATGCACCCAGGGCTCCCCATCACGCATCACGGCTGTTTACCTGCCTGTCGTCTTTGCTGACATCCATTAAAACCCTTGAGGTGTCCAGACACTTGCACATGATAACTCGTGATGGGCATGGTCCTCACGTCAGAGGTGGGTGTTATTACCATTCAGCCCATTTACAGACGGGAAATGCACACGGTTAGTGGAGCTCTTAAAACTCTCCAAGCTGACAGGCCGACGCCAGAGCCCGCAGCTGTAACCACACACCCAACAGCTCTTGCTTACTCACGGCTGAATCCCCGCAGCTTAAAAGTGACTTGGGGCACCCAAGTGACTCCAGAAATATAATCTGAAAGCCTTTCATCTCTGACCTTCCAGGCAGCGCCACTTGGTACACAGACCCCTCCTTAGCCCAGAGCTTATAACCTCCCTTCTCCAGGGCTTCAAGGGCTTCCAGCCTCTGCGACCTCACGGGTCCCACCCATGCTCAGAAGGACCTTGCACTTGGTTTAATGCTCTGCTGTGGCCGTCGTGAAAATTCTTAATTTTGAAGCAAGGGGCCCCATCTTCCTATCGCACTGGGCGCCTCAGATTCCACAGCCAGTACCGCCCCTGACTCCCCCATCTCCTCTCCCACAAGTCAGTGCAAGCGGCCTCCACTTTGTTGAAAACTTTCCATCCCAGATTAACATGTACATTTCTATTCTGGTTCTGGAGCCAACTAATGCGTGTAACTTAATCACACTGTTGTTTGTTCAGTCTGGCTGTAAACCATGTAAACTCCATCCTCCCGGGAGCTTTCGCTGCCGCTTGGGGAATTAACAACACACGTCAAGCTCGTTACATGACTCTCCCAGGGTTCTGCTCCGATGTCTGCTCTCAGAATTTCTAACCCTGAGCAGGCTGCATTTCAGCCCTGAGAGATGCCTGCCCTTCAATTACTGAATGTGAGCTCCTACCCTTAAAGTCCCCTCAGATCAGAAAGAAAAATCCAAACAAAGAAACTCTAACCACGTACTGTTTCTATCTCTGCTCACGGGTAAATGACAAGACATAATACCTGAAATCTGTCTCCGTAAAGTGTTTCCAAAAAGATAAGAAAAATGGATCCTTTTCTCCTCCCTGCTCTAATCTGGATATAAAATGAAATTTAAATCAACAAATAGGTGACTGTGCCTGAGCCTTAGTTTATTAATCAAACAAGTGGGTCGAGCAACTTATCTAAATTTAATACCTTGGCCAAACAAAACTGCATTCAGCTCTCAGCCATGAGAATCATGAGATAGACATATCCAGCACTGCTGAGCAGCTCGTCTGAGCCAGCTTCCCTGGTGGCTCAGATGGGCTGAGAGACACAGGAGGTTCCAAAGGAAGAAGTGCACAGGAGAGGGGAAGACTGGCGGGGTTACCAGGAGACCCTGGATCTGGCCCCAGGTTCTGCTACTGGTTAGCTCTTGGGAGTTGGGTTGATAGCATTTCACTCTCTGGACTTTGATTTCCTACTCTAAATTTTTTAGAGTAATTGTTAGTATTTTACTGACATAAAAATATTTGGTGATAGTGAGATTAAATACGACCATCAATCCAAAAAACGCTTGTGAAACCTTAAAGTTTTATTCTAAAATATGAGATGCTATTGGGACAAGATCTTGCATGTCCTAAAGGGCCTTCACAAGGTGCACATTTGACTCAAGCAGGTCCCAGAGCCACTGCCTGGACCCCGAAAGGGTTTCAAGAAACCCAGGCTCCAAGGAGGCCAGATGAGAATGCAATGGAAAGAATTTTACTCCCCTGGCCTGCCAGCCCTTGGCCTCCTAAAGCGATCAGATGCTGGATTTGGAAACAGTCAACCCGATAGAATTCTTCACACTTCTAATTACTTCATGATTTGTACACATTTTGGCGGTTGCTTCAAGGCTGTTTTATTAATTCACAGATTTTCACTATTTTTGCTTCTCCTTCTCTTGCCAATTAGCTGAGCTGGCTGCAACTTGGCATCTGGGGAGCGCTTCAATGGGAACCAGCCTCCCCCCAGCACCCTGGACCCCACCCCCTGGGAACTGCAGCTCAGCGTGAGAGTCACAAGTCACCACGGGGCCCAGATGGGTGGGGGCAGCCTGGGGGAGCTAATTCCCTGGTGACTAAACCTCTGCTTTGGAGAGAAGAACCTGTGTCAGCTCGCCCACTCCCCAGCCCCGTGGCTCCACTCAGAACCTAACACCGCAGCGGGACGCGGCCGTCACCAGACTTGTCTCACTGACCTCACGAAGATGCTTCCTCCAGGGCCCAGGAAACCACGAGAGAGCACCCCGTGCAGCCAGGTCTCTGGGGTGGCCTGTAAACACCCTCCAAATGCATGGCCACGGGAGACCCTGCCCTCTGCGCCATTCCTGGGCAGGCCATACTGGGCTCAGGATCTGGTTCAAGTCCTGCCACTCAGGGGCCTCGCCTGACCTCGCAGAACAGGGGTGATCACATGTTGTGTCCTCCTCATCCGGGTGCTGTGAGGGACAGAATGCCCTCAGTGCCAAATGCCGCCAAGAGGCCATTACTACCAGCCCAACCTGCTTTGAATGCACCCTGGTGGTGCGATGTTTTGGTCCCACTTTTCAAATCCTTTTCAGGTCAGAAGGATCTCAAAGCTGACTTCTGGAAGGAGGAGGAAGCGTGGTTGAAGCCTCTCCTTTTCCCGGACCCCAGGCCAACGCCGAAGCAGGTGGCAAGGAGCAGGAAGGAATGTTCTGGAAGGTGTTGTTTTCTGCTTCCTCACTGCTATCCATTGGACCCTCCTAGATGATTTTTGTCAGCTTGTTGCTTCTAGAGCCCCACCCTCACCCACCCACCGAGGGAGGTCCAGGCAGGATCTAACTGAGGAAACACAAAGGGAGCTGAAATAAAAGACACTTGGCCAAGACTTGAGGGGGGAGTGCAAAAGTGCATTGGAAAGGAAAGTTGGAATACTCTACCCTCCTGTACATACAGGGCCGAATGAAAACACCCATCTGTCTTGCAGATTGATGGCGGGCTGGGGAGAGCAAGGAAGCCGGTTTCTCTGTGCAGGCAACATGCAGAGGCTCCCTTAAATTACACCTACGTGACAAATGACATCACATACCAATTAACACCCGCAAAGAGCCACTTGGGCACCAGGTGTGGGAATACCAACAACAAAGCTTTCTCTGAACCTCACAGAAGCCTGGGTGTGTGAGTGACACCATGGACCGAGGCTGTGGCTCATTCTGAGGATTTGGAATGAAGCTTCCTTGCTTGAGCCTCTTGTGACTGCCGGTGAGCCAGCCAGGCCTCCTGTCTGAGATTTAACCTGAGAGAGGACAGCAAGAAAGGACAGGAAGGCAAAATGGAGGAGAAAGAGGACAAGTAAAAGGAAAAACAGGTTCTCGTGGTGGGACGGTATGGGGGCAAGTAGGCCACAAGAAATGGCCTTGACGACTCCTTGAGCCAAAGGTTACCAACCCCATTAGCCACGCCAGCATCCTTGCAGCCTCTAGTGAGATGCCACCCCAAGCCCCTCCTGTGGCTTAATATTCAAGGACAGTGGGCCCCATGAAGCCCAAGGATGGTCCATCCTCACCTCTCCCAAGGAGCTCTCTCTGCCCACTCTGTCCACAGCAATCCTTCCCTCTGTTGACCTCACATCCAGAGATGGATATACCAGGTGAGATGGGTAGTTTTATATGCTAATTTGGCTGGGGCATGATGCAAGATATTAGGTCAAATACTAATCAGGAAGTTTTAGTAGGGGTGTTTTGGGGTAGGATTTACGTTTAAATCAGGACACTGAGTAAGCAGATTGCCCTCCATAGTATGGGTGGGTCTCATCCAGCAGAACAAAATGCTGGCCTCTTCCAAGCGAGAGAGAATTCTGCCAGCAGAAACCCTTTGGAGTTCAGCTCCAACATCGGCTTTTCCTGGGTATCCAGGCTATCGGCCCACCCTGCAGATTTCGAACTTGCCAGTCTCCACAATCAAGCAAGCCGATTCCTTAAAATAAATTATGTATTTTTCTCTCTCTCTAAAGATATATGAAATCTCTTTGTGTGTGTGTGTGTGTGTACACACACATCCTATTGGTTCTGTTTCTCTGGAGAACTCTACCACACTAGGAAACTAACAAACCTTAAGCTGAGGGCTCCTCACTTGCAGGGCCCCTTTCAGAGTCCTGGGAGGGGGCCTAGTAGGTTCATCTCTCTCCTTTTTGAGAAGGCCTCCAATGTGGCATAATTTTTCGGCCTCTCCAGGCCTGGATCCAGCCTGGCCTTTGAACTGGGCACTGACTCCTCACGTCCACCCTGGCGTCCACATCTTCACTCTGTCCTGCCCACATGAGCATGTCCACCCTCTCTCCTTCTAGTGGAAGCTCCACGATGGGGAGACAGTTCTTCCCCTTGGCGTCTGCTGTGTGTGTCACGGTCCTGGCACCTGCTAAGTGCTTGATGCACATTCATTTACAGAATGTTGGTCCTCGACTTTGGTGGGACTATGGAAGGAAGAGGCCAGTCAGGGGCTCTCAGAGAGGAAACAGGGCCCGGGAGAGGAAACAGACCAAGATCAGGGGCAGGGTGAAGGGAGGAAGGAGAAAAATCTCACCATTTCAAGCCCAGTACCCTTGCTCTCCCTTAGCATCCCAGGACTTTGGTCACCAGAGGCTCAGTCTCCTGAGGTCAAGACCCCAGGCCTCCCCAGTGCAGACCCTTTCCAAGGCCAGTCTCAGCTCCCCCTGACCTGCACCCACTCTACACCTTCCTCTGCTCCCCAGTCCACTCAGGGAAGCACAAAGCCGGCTGAGTGTGTAGGGCGACCTGAGCTTCAGCCACTCAAGCTGGTTCCCTGGGGAAGGAATCAGAATGGAATTCAGAGCCACAAAGGACAAGGTTCTGGCTCAGCCGTGGGCTCTGACAAAACCTAAAGCTGACTCAGTACTCCTTCAGCAAGCCACTTTCAAGAGTCATTTTCTGAACACAACAGGTTCTCTGGAGACCCCAAGGCAGTCACAACTTCCCAGGAGACCGCACCAGGAGAGTGTACCAGACAAGGCCCTCCAGGAAGGGATTTTTCTTAAAACAAGATTATCAACAATGGCATCACTACCACCGCCTCCGCAAAACTCCTGTCACTGCTGATTCATGAAAAGCAAGTGAACCAAGGTATGAAAAGTTGGATTTAGGTTAAAAAAAAAAAAAAAAAACAAAGCTGATGCTCATTCTTTATTCCACGAAAGGATTCACCATTAGCATGTTTAAGAAGAAAAACAACAAAAACAGTTGCTGCTTTTAAAAACAAGACAGGATTTCCCTGCCGGTACAGTGGATAAGAGTCTGTCTGCCAATGCAGGGGACACAGGTTCGATCCCGGGCCTGGGAAGATTCCTCATGCCTCGGAGCAACTATACCTGTGTGCCACAACTGCTGAAGACTGTGCTCCCTGAAGCCTGTGCTCTGCAACAAGAGAAGCTACCACAGAGAGAAGGCTGAGCACCTCACCGAAGAGTAGACCCTGCTCACTCCAACTAGAGAAAGCCCGCACGCAGCAATGAAGACCCAGCGCAATGAAAACTAAATCAACAATGAAAAAACAAATGACAAATTCACCACATAAAAATCAGATAACAAAAATAAGAAAAACAAAAAATGACTTTAACACTCTGGATAATCCTGGCTAACACTTCGATAATACCCTTCTAAACTTTGCTGTATAATTACAGTAACATTTTTTAAAAATTTATTTACTTTTAATTGGAGGATAATTGCTTTAGAGTACTGTGTTGGTTTCTGCCAAACATCATTATGAATCAGCCATAGGTGTACATATGTCCCCTCCCTCTTGAACCTCCCTCCCACCTCCATCCCCATCCCACCCCTCTAAGTTATAAATAGATATAGTAACATTTTTTAAAGGAAAAAAGGATCATATAGTATGGGCTGTCTTATAAGCAACATACTATAAAGAAATCCTAAGAGACACTGCATCATCTAAGAGCTCTGGGCGTCATCACACAGAGCACTACGATTTACTCATGTTGGTTTCCCATAGATGGTGGTCCTCCTTTAATAAAGTATTTGCAAATTATAGCTTCATGTACAAACTTCTGGGAATATCATTAGGAAATCATCATTTGGCTGGTGCTCTTGTATTCTGCTTCCATTTGTACATCAGGCCCTGGAAAACTTATATATTTGCCTGTTCACTCCTTCTCTCACCATACGCTGATTATGTGCCTCCTACGTTCCCATCATTGTGTTAGCAATGAGATATAACAGTAAACCAGTAAACTAAAGCTTCCTGCTCTAATGGAACTTACATTGCAGTGGGAGAAGACAGATAATTATTTTTAAAAAACAGTGATTTTTAACAAAACCAGATTATGATAAGGACGATGAATGAAAAAAAAAAAAAACCAGAGAGAGAGAGACAGGTGATGTAACAACTATCTCAGGAGAGAGGGTTATTTTAGCTAGAAGGCCTTTCTGAAAACATATTGTTTGGGTTGAGACCTGAAAGAGAAGGAGTCATCCATGTAAACAGCTAAAGGAAGAGTAAGCAGTGCAGGGAAAACAGCAAGTGCAAACGCCCCGGGGCAGGAAGGAGGCTGGTATATTCAGGAAGGAGGCTGGTGCGGCTGAAGCAGCAAGAACAGTGTGGGATGAGGTTGAAGAGCAGGGCCCCACAGGATCTTTTACGTCATAAGCAGCAGTTTTAACTTCATTCCATTGTACCAGGAAGCCATGAAGTGCTCGGGTAAGGCAGTGATATGATCTAATTTGCACGTTTATAAGCTCCCTCGGGCTGATTCCTGAAATGCAAGGAATATATTCAGGCGAAGTAAGCATGAAGACAGGGAGACCAGTAAGGAGGTCCAGGTGGGCAGTGACGGTGACTTGGATGTCAAGGTCAAGGAGGAGGGGTTGAGAGAGATGCAAGGTGAATTCTAGAAGTGGAACCAATATGTGCTACTAGGTGAGCTATAAGGAATGAGGACAGGGAGAACTAAAGCAAGATCCCTCAGGATTTTGCTTCACTGATCAGGGGCAACCATCTACATGGATTAGAAAGTCTAGGGGACATGCAGATTCGGGAGGAGTCTAAATGAGTTGGTAGAAAACTACACTGCTGTACGATGTTCACAAATCTTCTGTGATCCATTCCCCCCGCCTCCAAGGAACTTGGTGCTTCAAGCACTGAGACCCAAGTGGTCCCGGTTCTTCAGGGAATTTTCCTTACTTTATGGAGATTCCCCATCTTAACAAAACAAATAGAATAAGTGCTCCCTTCCTAACTCCTACGGCTCTTTTAAAGGCTGAGAAATGATACCCAAAGTATTTCAACTGGAAAGGATGCTTACCATAAATTATTTTGTTTCTTAGGCTGGCTCCTGAATTAACTAAAATAGTTGTGTACACAGAGATATTTATCTTACTCCAAGGGCTCTCTGTCTCTGAAAAACATATCTTTGGGGGACAGTATCTGAAATAATACCATTTATTTGACTGTACAAGTCACTAATTCCTCCCCAACCATCACTAATTGGCTTGGGAACACTGCCTTCCCTCTCATTACAAATGAGGCTGGTATTTTAAAGCCTGAAACCCATACACTAGGCCATTTGTGGTGGCTGCTACTCAACCCTTCACAAAATGGTCTTTCTTGGTCTGGAAAATTATTATTTTTTAAACAAATGCTGCAATTCCAACCCTACTCTGTCTGCATCACAGCCACAAGCCAGGGACCCAGTGCCATGGAGACAGCTGCTCTCAGTCAACATGTCCATTGCTCATGGACCTGCCCTACTGCTTAGCGCCCCCTTCAGGAAAGGAGGACTCACTGCACCGGCACAGGGGGCTGCAGCCCCGCCTCAGAATCGCCTCCTCTGTTTTCCTCCAGAATACAGCGGAGGCCAGGCTCCCTCCCTGGGGCAGCCCACGTCCAGGGACAAACTGACAGGTGAGCAGAAAGGGCTCTGAGTCAGGGCAACTCTGAAGAACATTTCAGCTGCACGAGTCTCCAGAGTGTCAGACGAGGCTGTCACTGGGATGGCTTCACAGCCCAACTTATCCTCAACTCGGCTTCACTCTTTCTTCTTAACAAACTCCCTTTACACAAATCTGTGTCACAGAGCCTGCCTCCCAACAGCCACCGCCTCTGACGTGTAACACAAGGGGCAGCTCCCCCAGGGAAGCACCTGTCACAGGTGCTGTGGTCTGGGCAGGGAGATAGACCTGCCGGAGGGAGCCTCACCAAAGCCTCCTGCATAACTCCAGTCCTTCCACACAGCCCCCTTTTGAGGCCTGCCTTCTCCAGAAGACAAGCCCCTTATGAACCCCAGGCCACGCCGGGCCTCATAGCCTCTCCCGCCTCCTATTCTTTGGCTCGCTTTGGGTCTGTCCTCTTAACTTGTGGCCTTCATCTTCCTCCTTTTATAAAAAGTCCCCTGAGATCACAGTGAACTCTAAGGGCTGTTAATTGGTATCATGAACGAGTCCTGTCTCCCCAGACAGGCCACAAACACCCAATGGCAGGGCCTTAACCTACTTTGCATGCCGAGCACAGGGCAGTGCGCAAGAGAGTAACTGTCACTGGTGAAAAGATGCTCAACATCACTGACCCTTCAGGCAAATGCAGTCACCTCACACCTGTCACAATGGCTATTATCAAAAAGACAACAAATAGCAAATGTTGGTGAGGATGTGAAGGAAAGGGAACCTTTGCACACTGTTGGTGGGAATGTAAATTAGTGCAGTCGCTTCAGAAAACAGTATGGAGGTTCCTCAAAATATTAAACATACCACGGTGGTGGTTTAGTCGCTAAGTGGCATCCAACTCTTGCGACCCCATAGACTGTAGCCCGCCAGGCTCCTGTGTCCCTGGGATTCTTCAGGCAAGAATACAGGAGTGGGGGGCCATTTCCTTCTCCATGGGATCTTCCCAACCCAGGGATGGAACCTGGGTCTCCTGCATTGCAGGCAGACTCTTTACTGACTGAGCTACAAGGGAAGCCCATATAAATCACCAATTCCACTTCTGGGTATTTTTCTGAAGAAAACAGAAACACTAATTTGAATAGATATATGCACCCCTGTGTTAACTGCAGTATTATTAAAACTGCAGCCAAGATACGGAAGCAAGTTAAATGTCCATCAAGAAATAAATGGATAAAGAAGATGGGAGATACACACACACACACACACACACGCACACGCACACGCACACACACACACAGGAATATTATTCATCCATTTAAAAGAACGAAATCTTGTCGCTTGTGAAAACATGGATGGACCTGGAGGGTATTCTGCTTAGTAAAATATGTCAGAAGAGAAAGACAAATACTGTATGGTTTCAGTTATATGTGAAGTCTAAAAAACAAAACAAACAAACATAACAAAACAGACTCAGAGATACAGAGGTTGCCAGAGGGAAAGGGTAGGAGGGAGTGAAACAGGTAAAGGGAATCAAGAGCTACAAACTTGCAGTTACAGAATAAATAAGCCACAGGGATGAAACGTACAGCAAAAGGAATATAGTCAATAATATTGTAATGGTGGCAACAGGGTAAGTAGATTTTTCACGGTGATTATTTTGTAATTTATAAATGTATCAAACCACTATGTTGTACACCTGAAACTAATATAATATTGTAAGTGAATTATACCTCAAGTTTTAAAGAGATAGTAAATGCCGGTTGATGTCACTGGCAGTGATGAGTAGTACATGAAACGACAGCATGCGTAATGCTAAAGTCAAATGAAAGCATCGTGGAGAGTTGGGGAAGAGAGAAATTGAAGAAACTCCAGGGCAACCACAAGAAAACTTTTCTAATAACTGGCTCACTGGGGACAACGGAGATTTCATTTCTGGAAGAACCCTGCTCCTGGTAGCACCTATACCCTGAATTATTAAGAATGTAATCCTCCAGCTTGTCATCCCTTTTCCCTCTCATTTGGGGTCCTGTCTGTGCTGATTAACAGCTCTGGAGAGAGAAAAAAAGAGTCAAATCCCAAATCTGTAGTGGCTCTGGCAAAAGATCTGCTTGGGGAGTCAGCCGAAATGGATGGCTTTTAGCAGACTGGGGCTCTCTGTGACTTTTCATTTCACGGAGTTACTCCCTTGCCCCCAAACCTATAATAGCAGCCTCCACCATCAAGATAAAGTGTCTTTTTCCTCCCTTGCATTCAAAAGCTTCCAATCCAGTAACTATTTCCCTATACTCCCTCCCTACAGCACCACATATCTCTGGCACACGTTTTAGAAATTAAATACACTTGTTATTGTTGTCCTCTGGTTGTTTTCTGTTTAGGAATGTCTCCTTTCTTCATAGAGATGAGGACCTGAAGTTCAGGCATCTCTGACTTTTGTCTGCATGTTTGGAAAGCAGTGTGGTGAGGAAGAGCATGGGCTTTGGAGTAGGAGGGTTTGAATCTCAGCTTTGCTTCTTAACCAGAAAACTTGATACAAGCCACTTAGCCTTTCCAAGCCTCAGTTTTCTTATCTGGAAAATGGGGATAATAGAACTTTCTTCATAAGATCAATGTGATGAAATGAGTGAATTTGTGTAAAACACTGAGTACAGTGCCCAGTAATGTACCAGATGCTCAAAAAATTCATACTATTTATCTACTTTAATAGCTTTGGAGAGCCTCGTTTCTTAGGGAGTCAAATAACAAAGCCTACTTGGCTCAAAAGAAGTAAAATTAAGGTGATAGAATTATTGGGTTGATAGATAACCTCTCCCAAGATGACAGGGTAGGTAGGTACATAGGCTGACGGGGAGCTTGGCTATGGGTGGATTTCTTCTACTTTCTATCTTACTTCAATGACTTTATCATGTTCTTTGTGCTGTAATTTTTTATGAGTAAGGGTATATGACAATCTTCATATTTAACTGGGTAGCTTCAACAAGTGAATACAAGTAGAAGGCAAAGGTTGATAAGCCAGTGTGACCTAGTGCACATCTTAGATCACAGGGATGCACATTCAGCAGGCAGATTCCACATTAGAATTTCTAAAGAGGGAAAACTAAGACTTTGCATTTTATTAAATAAGTTCCTCAGGTGCTTATTGAAAAAGACCCTGATGCTAGGAAAGAGGGCAGGAGGAGAAGGGGATGACAGAGGATGAGATGGTTGGATGGCATCACCAACTCAATGGACATGAGTTTGAGCAAATTCCAGGAGATGGTGGAGGACAGCTGCCATCCATGGGGTTGCAAAGAGTTGGACATGACTGAGTGACTGAACAACAACGACAGCAGGTGCTTATGTTATTAAATGAGTCCCCCAGGTGCTTACATGCCCCCCAGAGTTTGAGAGGTTCTAGATAGAACTCTGGATTTGGAATCAGAAGATCCAAGCTCTAATCTTAGCCCGGCGGCTAACTGTAGACACAGTCATGTGTCTTCCCGCGTCCCTTTTTGCTTTTCTGCTCTAATGCTGCCAAGTCAATGAGCAATAAGGCCCCTTCTGAAGGCAGAAGGGGGTCAATCACATTCCCCTCTGGGAACCTATGCCAAAGGAGAAAAGCTGGCCAGAGAGTCTGGATTCCTGAGGATAACTAAATAATCTTGGGGACAAATAAATATTCAGCAAGCGATAGGGCCCCAGCAAAAGTGAAGCACATGACTTGTGTTGCCAACCCAAACAGAGAAGCTGCACGGCCTGCGTGTCCTCAGAGAGTCGGGCCCCCAGTTTTGTTCCATGGCCAGCAACCCTGCAGCACAGACCAGCACCTACCCAGGCCAAGCCCCCTGTGGACTGGCCAGAGGCTGTGCTTCCTCTCTAACCAATGCTGCAGACAGAAAGGCCTGCAGAGAAGAAGGAAAAGCAACATCAATTTGGTTCATGGCCTTCAGGTTTGGTAAAAGGACCAAGAGGTTAAAAATAAAGCCTAGAAGATTTCCATGGTGTAAGCGTGTTCCCTGCTTGGGGAAGGAAAGATGACGGCAGGAGAGAGGCAGTCGTCAATGGTAATTCAGATCTGCTTGTCTCACTGGGTAAGTCAAGGGTTCTAGGTCTAGTTTAATGTAAACTCCTGAATTTTGATAAGGCAGTTCATATGACTGGGTAAATATGTAATGACTCATGGGAAAACACACCATGGCTCATCATTTCATTTTTTTCTGATGAATATTTTCATCACATTTTCAGACAGCATAATTAAAATGATACATTTTTCATGTCTCAGTGTCAATTCACCTTCTTCTTCTTTTTTTTTTTAAATATAGTGTGTAATGACTGACCCACATGTCTTTAGACATGCTATAGAAAGGCAGTTTACATAAGCCAGGAGTCTGAATCTTGGAAGTGTCAAATGCCCAACACAGTGACACTCAGACAGTATTCTGCAGAGCAAAGTGCATTTTCTCTCCAGGTTTGGGATGGTCTTGTTTACCCTGATCCACCCCTTCAAATGAGAAGGCTCACTCCATTATGATGAAGACACTGTTATCAATAGAGCAAATGCTTTCTCATCAGCCTTGTAGATGGTGCCTAAATGCTAGTGATCTCTAACATTTCTAAAGATAGATTTTTTAAGTACTTTAATACATTTTAGAGGTAATTAAAAAACACAAGCACAGGTATCCTCAAAGCCAAGGGAAATGTAGTAAATAAATAAAAGATGCAGCACTTACCCTCCAGGTTTACTATGAAGGTCTGAAATACAGGAATGGCCACTGGAAAAGGTCTGAGAAACTTGGCAGACCTCAGGTTTACATCTGAATCATCATGACAAAACCATTTTTATAGCCCATCTTGATACAGAAATATATGCAGAGAAATAGAACTTAAGGGCCCATATATATTCCTCTTCTTATTTTCTCCAACATTAATCAAACCATTATGGGGGTTATCACATACAGCTTCTAACGTGAAGTGGGGAGGGACTTCCCTGGTAGTCCAGTGGCTAAGACTCCATGCTCCCAATATAAGGAGCTGGGGATTGATTGATCCCCAGGGATCAATGTAAGGACCAGGGATTGATCCCTGGTCAGGGAACTAGATCTCCAAATGCCCCAATGAAGAGTTTGCATAGCCACAACTAAAGATCCTGCATGCTGAAACTAAGACCCAGCACAGCCAAATAAACAAATAAATATTTTTGTTTAATAAAGTGAAATGGGGAAAAATGGGAAAAGGAAGAGTAAGAGTCAGCACAGGGTATGATAATTGGTTTGGCTCATTCACTTTAACAAACGCACTTTCATCAAAACCAAGGAAGCCCGGAGGGAATGATCAGGTGGTTAAGGGCATCAACATATGAGGGATACTGAGAGCGTATGAAGGCTGGAGATGGAAGTGGGTTGGCTTCATATATTTGAAAGACCCACCTGCAAAGAGGGATCAATTTTAAACGGGGTTGATCTGGAAGGTAAAAAAGGCTGTCAGATATACGCATACATATACAATACTCATATACCAGAAAAGCAAGCTTCAGGGCAAAAGAAAAATTTTCAAGTAAGTTGGCTCTTTCCTCCAAAGGAGTGGCTGCCTCATAACAAAGCCGTGAGCTCCTCATCATGGGGACACAGTCAGGAAGGAGCAGTAACAATCTGTCAAAGATGATATGAAGAAGACTCTGGCATTGCATAAACTCTGAGCATCACTTCAATGCTCAGATTTTCAGATTCTATAAACAAGAATCATTACAGAGCTAGAAAACAAGATGGCTGGGGTGTAGTCAAAGGCCTTATGGTTATAAGTCAGAGTAAAGATTTAACAGTCCCCAACCTTGGCTCCCTGGTGGCTCAGATGGTAAAGAATCTGCCTGCAATGCAGGAGACCCAGGTTTGATTCCTGGGTTGGGAAGATTCCCCTGGAGGAGGGCATGGCAACCCACTCCAGTATTCTTGCCTGGAAAATCCCCATGGACAGAGGAGCCTGGCAGGCTACAGTTCATGGGGTTGCAAAGAGTGGACATGATTGAGCAACTAAACACCACACAGCACTCATCTTAAGATTTAAAATCCCCTCTCGCACATTCCTGTTAAATCTTTTGAAGTTGAAGTGTTAGTCGCTTAGTTGTGTCCGACTCTTTGTGACCCCATGGACTGTAGTCCGCCAGTCTTCTCTGTCTATGGAATTCTCCAGACAAGAATATTGGAGTGGGTTGCCATTCCCTTCTCCAGGGGATCTTCCCTACCCAGGGATCAGACCCAGGTCTCCTGCATTGCAGGCTGATTCTTTACCATCTGAGCCATCATAAGATGACTGAGTGGATCCAAAGGCCCATTACACTTCTTCCACTTGATTCTGGGTACAACATCAGTCGGCCCACAAGGATGGTTGCAGTCAGTGACCTCCAAGTCTCAGCCCCAGGAGCACACGGTTCTGTGCTGTTGCTTCATCGGCTCTGTAATGTGGAGACTGTAATGTGACCCCCCTCATGTGGAACTGCTGAGTGGAACACACTGGAGTTTGTCAAGGGTTTAACAAACTGGAAAAAGCAGCGGTCTAAACTCAAAAGCAGCTTTAATCCCTAGAAAGTCAAGATTGACAAAAAGTCATATCATGGGATTTTTCCTGCTTATCCTTCTGGTTAACTATTTAAAGTGCTAGAAGCTCTGCATTTTATTTCCTGCCATGTGCGAACTTGATTCATTTTCTCCTTGAATTAAAAGACTGAAATTGCTTTTCTCTGTTGAAAAAAATTATTTAAATAGTGATGAAATGACAGAACTGAAATGACAGAACTCTACATCTGCCTCATTTAGAGAAAACCTGCAAAAATCCAGGTGTAAGGAGAAAAACCCGTGGGTAGCCATTTATTTCATAGAAAGGTCCTTCATTATGCGCATCAATTCACAGAAACACAAAGCTTTAGAGCCCAGAGCTGAAGCCTTAGAGACGAGGTCGGTGACAGTGACAATGATAACAACGGTTCCCATTTATTAGACACATCTGTTATACCAGATCCTCTAAGGTAAGCCCTCTCAGGTATATTGCCTCATTTAAGCTTTAAGACAGTCCCAAAAGGTAAAGAATAGTAACGATATTTTACAGATGAGGAAGCAATACTTGAGACTCAGGAAAGGGGAAGACCTCAGCGTAAGGTATCAGAGAAAGCAGCAAAGTTGAGGTTGAAATGCAGGCAGTCTGACCCCTCAGTTGTTCAGTCGACAAGTCACGTCCGATTCTCTGTGACCCCGTGAACTGCAGCATGCCAGGCTTCCCTGTCCTTCACTATCTCCCTGAGTTTGCTAAAACTCATATCCATTGAGTCCGACCCCTATATCCTACTATATCCACTAGGCACCCCAGTGCGCAGGCATTGTCAAACTTTCATTTTGGCAATAGAAGCTCTCTTCCCTTTTTTCCTTTATCTCACAACCAATAAAAATTAATACATAGGAAATTAAATTAATTAGAATTAATACATAGGGAAGTGACTCTGAGGATCTCGAAGGTTCCATGGTACTCGGTTTGTAAACCAGTAGTCTAATACAAAGCCCTCATTTTACTGAAAAGCAAACTGGGGCCAACAGATGTAAGTGGAGCAAGGTCACTTTAGTTGTTTGTGGCTGGTTGTGGATCTGAACCCAGTTCGGTTTTCCACCCACTCAGCTTAACATTTCAGGCAGCCCCCAGCCTGCAGCATGCTTAAAACCATCCAAAGCTCTTTCCTAGAAGTCTGTTGTTTTGTCAAATACAACTGAACTTGGGCAACCTTGTATCCGTGATTCTAAATGATCATCCTTCCAAACTTACATAAAAAAATACATACTGTGACAGAGAGTACTGGCTGTCACCCAAACTGTGTTCCCCCCTTCGCTCACAGGAGACTAATTTTTAGGTAGACATGAGAACACCCAATAGAAGACCAATTTCTCAGTTGTCTGTGGACACTGGGATGTGTGCAGAATTGGTGTGTGCACCTTCAGGGTCAGACTCTTAAAAAGAGGGACAAGCCCTGCTTCTCTTCTTCTTCCTTCTGGCTGAATTAGAAATACAGTGGGAACCACCTTGAGCCATGCTCATGAGGGCAACAACCTAGGGAAAAGGGAACAGCCAGAGAGAAAGAGCCTGGGTCCTGGAGACTGTGAAGCCGCTGAGCTGCCATCCCATCAAGGACTATTATTTGTTGTCGTTCACTTGCTAAGTTGTGTCTGACTCATTGCGACCCCATGGACTACGGCATGCCAGGCTCCCCTGTCCTTCACTATCTCCTGGAGTTTGCCCAAATTCATGTTCATCGAGTCGGTGATGCTATCTAACCATCTCATCCTTTGCCACCCCCCTCTCCCTTCGCCTTCAGTCTTTTCCAGCATCAAGGTGTTTCCAGTGAGTCAGCTCTTCACATCAAGTGGCCAAAGTCTTAGAGCTTCAAGACTATTACACTTGCAAACTATTGTGAGAAGGAAGGCAAGTGCTATACTGATTAAAAAACTAATATTTGGGGCAGCAAACACCCCCTTGTACTCAAACAAGAAGGATGCGTGTATGTGGACCCACACTTCTGAAAGCAATGGGTCTCTCTCTCTCATCTCACACACACACACACACACACACACACACACACACACACTCTTATTGAAGAACGCATGGGTGCTCCAATCACTTGGGACCCAGTGCTGACACAGCATGATCAGCACCCAAAGCATCCGCTTGCACGTGAACATCATTCAAGCCCCAGGGAAACATTTCTCCACATCTCTTGCCTTAGTCCTCGAAACAAAAGGCCACTGTGTCCAAGGGCTGTGAAAGATTGGGGACTTTGCCACTGCCAGGATCGGGGACAGATGCAGCCGCGGAGGATGGAGAATTTGATCAGTGCCAGCATGGGGGGATTAACTCATCAAATCTTTCTTCACAGAGCATCAGTGCAACAGATTTCTGCATAATGAAGAGGTATTGTTTCCCAGAAGGTCAGAATATCTGTGGGTTATTATTATTATTATTACTATTATTATTTTTGCTTCTCTTCATCTTCTAGTTCTTGATTTCATCAGTACCACTGGATCGGTATGCAACAAGAGTTGCATATGGAAAGTGGAGTGATAGTTTGCAATAATAATCTGAGACTAGAAATAATACACATGAAATGTGACCCTGATTCTTTACGTTGGTCCCTAGGCGAACTTTAAAAGCTACAGTTACAAGTGGTTTTCTTTTTAAAAGAATATTTAATAAGACCTTAAACTAAATGTTTAAGAAACTGAAAATTCAGCTGTATTTAAATAACTACGGTTTTTATAATTTATAACTGGTATGTTTGCTTTTTAGTTTTCATAGATTTGTGAATACTTTGGAAAAAGCTATTTGAAAACTTTGACTTAAATTTAAAGTTTTTCACTACTTTAAATTGATATTTTGATGAAAATAAAACATTCAAATTTGGCAGACAATCTATTTTTTAATCTTTTAGAGTCTTACTGTCGATTGAACATCCACTATACTAAACAAAATAATTAGTGAACTTTTCTTGAAATGGAAGCAAGAAAATATATTTTATCGAAAATACAATAATATATGAATTAAACATTGTTACTCTGTTCAAATATTTTCCATCAGCTAAACAGCCAAGAATGCAAAATAATAATTATATTTCATTATCTTTAATGTTTTGCCATTCTTCAGTGATATAAAGACCTTGACACATATATTGTTATTACAATACATATTTGTCACCATAGCAGAACATATTACATGTAACAGTGATATAACTTTTCATTCTTTAGACATATGGTATGTCATCCATTTGCATTCTTGCCCCAGACCCTACAAATGTTAGAAAAGGGGCTGGTGGATATCGGGTCTCCCTCAGAACAACTAAACTTGTGTCCTATACAATGCCCTTATTTACTTCTTAGAGAAGTCAAAGCCCACAACAGTGTGAAAGTAAAATGCTGTTGTAAATAGCAATCCTTAAAGGAATTCATTGGTCACTTCTAGATCCACCGACTCAGTGGACAGGAGTTTGAGTAAACTCCACGAGTTGGTGATGCACAGGGAGGCCTGGTGTGCTGCAGTCCATGAGGTCACAAAGATTTGGATGCGACTGAGCAACTGAACTGAACTGAACATCCTCTTTAGGGCATGCAGGACTCAGAGTATCTGCAGAGCCATGTGTCACTGAGGGGTTATTTTGATACAACAAATGCTTGCAAATAAGTATGTATATTATCTATTACCATGCAACAAATTACCACAAAGTTATCAGCTTAAAGTAACACATGTTTATCATCTCATAGTTTCTGTGGGTCACGCATCTACTCTGCTCAGGCCTCAAGGTACTGAATGGGCGGCATTCTCATCTGGAGGCTTGACCAGGGAAGAATCCAAGCTCATTCATGTTGTTAGTAGAATTCATTTCCTTGCAACTCTAAGCCTTGGAGCCCCAGCTTCTTACCAGCAGTTGGCTGGAGGCCACTCGGGTCCTTGAGGCCACCTACAGTCGCCTGCCACGTGGCCCTCTGCACAGACCTTCTCACAATCTGACTGTACACTTTTCAAGGCCAACAGGAGACTCCCTCTCTAGTCCGCTAAGGCAGAGTCTTATGTAACATAATTATGAGACTGACATCCTATCATCTTTCCCACATAATGTAGCCTAATTAAGAGAATGACCCCACCCCACCCCCATCACCTTTGCCATTTCTGTTGGTTAGAAGCCAAGTCATAGGTTCCATCATGCTCAGGAGGAGGGGGTTATACAGGGTATTATAAAGGGGTTATACTCATTGAGGGTCATGTGGTGACATCTGCCACAGTGTGTATTCTTATGTTCTGACAGAAGAGAGAGATCTGAAAAAGTTCCTACCTATCTAGAGAAGCAAGCTGATGTACATAATTTCCAGAAATTCGTATAGGGCCCTATGTTTACCCGAGCTAGAAAGTTCCACTTCAGGAACTCTGCTGAAACTGTCACTGTTGTTTACCATTGATCTCTCCAGGTGTCTAATCAAATCAGGGAAGTAGCCCATTGCTTTCTGCTCTCCGCCTAGTTAGAAAGTTCTAGGTGCGCTACTCACGCCCTTAGAGAAGACATGTTTTAATGTTTGGAGATTTGGGATCACGAATGCCTGTTAGCTCCATGAATGCAAGATCCTATAAGCGATACACAGATGATGACCCCAACCCTACCTGTCTTCTTAAATTCTGCAGCCCTGTTGATAAGAAAACAAGAAAGATGAAATTCTGTTCTAATGCCATTTCCTCCTTCCTGAGCCCTCCAGCCACAGTCACTGCCTCTTCCTCGTCTACCTCCGCCTCTCCATTCTCCTCCAGGCATTCCCATAAATACCCAGCTCCTTGTACAGACCTCTACACCCTCTACACCTTAATTATCCTCCTGAGATATTTCACTCCCATTACACTGGGAGATCTTTGAAGGCAGGGTGATTTTACTCATATCTACATGTCCAGCACCTGGCACCATCCCTGACATAGAGCTGTCTTTCAACATGAGTTTGCAAGGATGGGTAGAAGGACAGATGGATGCACGGTTGCAGGGTCACAAGCTGTGCAACAGTACAGGACTGCAGGTGTCAAACCCGGTTCAAGCCACGCCACTTCTCTGAACTGTTTCAACTTTCCCCAAAAGTAAAAAAATTAGAATTGTACAATATTTAGCAAAAGAAAAAGACAAAACTGAATATATTTTCCATGATTCCATTTATAGAAGACTCAAAGCCAGACAAAGCTAATATTTAGAGGAGAGAACTCCCTGGGAGTGAGGGCATGAAGAATTTTAGGGAACTAGAAATAGTCTATAGTCTTATCTGCTTGCATAGTGTAGACACATGGAAAAAAAATCCATCAAGCTGTACGTTTAAGATTCATAAGCTTTACCGTATGCAACATACTTCAATATGTAAAAATTTAAATGAAAAAGAGGAGAGTGTGCCTGAGGGCTCTGTGTGAAGAACACAGCCCCATTCCTGCACAAGAAGTCGGGCAAAGCAGGGTCAACAGTGTGATCATCTCGAAGGGATCCAGCATCAGAGAGTCCTCCTCAGTCGTTTCATCCAGGGCCCGCCCCTACGTCGTGCTGACGTGGACAGGGGCCGCAGAAGGAATGCTACCTTCTCCTCTGGGCCATTTTATCCTTCTCTGCAGACCTTGAAGATCAAGTGCTGCTTCATTAAATGAGTCCCTGAAGCCTTCTTTTGAGGCCAGGGAACACTGCCCCAGCTGTCAGCTCTCCCTGGGGTGACATCTGCAAGGTAACACTCTGGGCCAGGCCCGGATAAGGAGCTCCGAGATGCCTTCCAGCCAAAAGTCCTCTCTGCTCACTCATTTGGTGGAGCTTTGTAAGGATGTATCCAGGGCTGCTCCCGAGGATGATTTTCTATGCTGAACGTTCTCCTGGGGTCTCAAACATTCATTTTTCTAATGTAGGAAGTTGCACACTATTGTGCTCACTGTGGGATGGTGATGCTGAGGAAAAGCACAGTACCAGCGATGCCAGATGCCAGAGGTGGCAGAATGAGTAGCTTCTCCCAACACACATGTCTCTGGAGTAATTGTGTCTCCAGGTGAGTACCCGAGAGATGGCTAAGAAACCAGATTTCCTTGAAAATCTCCTACTCCAAGCAATGAGGTTCTCTATCCCTTCCCTGGACTCAAACTCCACCTGAATCTACTAAAACTTGAGACTTTTCACTGGGGCTTCCCTGGTAGCTCAGAGACAGTAAAGAATCCACCTGCCATGCAGAAGACCTAGGTTCAATTCCTAGGTCGGGAAGATCCCCTGGAGAAGGAAATGGCAACTCACTCCAGTATTCTCGTCATCATAAAGGTAAAACCCTGCTCTGTGCTTACTGAGTTTATCTCACTTTATAACAAGACTATAAGCTCGTTCACAGCCAGGCCATGCCTCCTGCATGGTCTGCTTCCCTGGCCCTGGGCTGGATACAGTCTGTAGTTATTGAATACTTGGTGACTTGCATATATTAAAAATCCAATAATTAACTATCTCAAGCATACAATGAGTGTCCCCTGTAAGCACTGTCCTTGGCACTAGGCAAGAACTGGGAACGAGGGAGACATATGAGGCCTCAGAATGCTTACTTACCACTGAGCGCAGACAGGGGAAGAGGGAACTTGATTGGCTACATCTTTTGCTGTGACTGAAGCCTAGGAGAGGGTCAAGCGTGCCATTCACCACCCTGCACATCATGTGCTGCATCTCATCACTTCATAAATAAAGAAGTGGGGGCAGAGAGGGTGCTCCTGTTGTGAAGCGCTTATCTCTCCGCTCTGAACCACCTGTCAGTTCTCTGCTCAGTGGTGTTCGGGTGAGAATCAGCAAAATGCGATTCACGAGGCCTCTCGGAGAAGGGGCGCCCTGTCAGTTTCTGCCAACAGGGGGCGCTAGAGGGAAACTAAAGCTGAACTGCAAGGTGGGAGGAGAGCTGTTCCTGGCAGCCCGACCCCAGCAAAGCCCTTTGCCCAGGAGTTATCACTGTGGAAACGGAAGGGAACCTGCCCAACCTCAAGTTCTGATTGAGCACAGTCTTAGATGATACACGACAAGAACCTCCTCCTAGGATGAGGCCATCAGTGGCTCTCGGTTTCACTCTCTGACTTGCCACAATATGGGCACGTGAGGTCTTCATTATAACTTAAATCTCATCTACTTCCAAGAAGGATTTTCAGGAACCCACAACAGCATGCTACACGATTTAAAACCTAAAGTCAGAAACAGCGATCTGAACCCAGAGGTGAAGGAGGAAGGGGGAATGGGTAGATAATCTACTCTGATCCTGAGTCCAAACAGGTATTATCTCCAAGTATCAAATAAATCCTGCTTCCCAACAGCCAAAGTAAAAAGGGAAACATAATCGCTTATGTAATTCTCACTGGTGATTAGGACAAGGGATCATTTTAACGAGAGAAAATTTTCCATGACACTAAATAGAGAAATTTAATTAAGTGAGACTTTAAATAAGAAATATTGAATAACAGAATGGATAGCGTCTTCAGTGGTAGCTCTTCAGAAGTTATAAGAACTCATTACATGGCTTCTTATTACTTGATCAAATAGAGCTAGGCCTTTGTAACACCAGATTGGAAAATTATCTGCCAAACCATCAAAGATGGCAGTCAGAGCTTGATAGCTTTGTCAGGCCAGCAAGGGGAGTAACACAATTTCTCAAGACTGTTTCAGAATATAATTTTTTTTTAATTGCTTCAGAGAAAGACAAGAACATGGCTGAGCAAGGAAAGAGGACAGCGTGCCTGGGAGATGACTGACAGAAATACAGGAAATACAGGACTGAGAGCCATTGTTCAGAGGTGCCAGTCCCCAGAGCGGTCCTCCTCCTGGGAGCATCTGGGCTGCCAACCTGATCCATCCCTCTGGTTACTTCCATCTATCTCCTCCACTGCTCGAAACCAGCGCTTTTCTGGAAGCAAGGGTCTTTCTTCCCTCTCCGCCTGCTGCCAGAGCCACTGTGGGTCCTGTCGAAACAGGATACATTGCCAAGAGCAGTGATCAAAGAGGTGAAGGGATAAAAGAAAAAAAATCATAATCCAAAGACCTGAACCCGAGGCGGGATACACAGAAGTTAAGAATTTAGAAGAGCTAGGCTCAAACCCCAGGTCCCACACTTAACCATTTGTGAGACAGGGGGAAATTTATTTCACCTCTCTGAATGTCCCTTTCTTGTTTCTGTGAAAGGTGGCGCGTGGGAAGGAATTACTGAAACCAAGTTGGTAAAGTCCCCCAGGTAGGGCTTGCAGACACCAGCTGTGACAGTGAGGAGTGGGAGGAGGAGGATGTTGATGGATGACGGTGACACTGTGCACGCAGGGATGATGCCGAATCACTCATCACTCAGCACAGACACAGCTTATGCTATGGTAAGAAACACCACCAAAGTCTCCATGGCTTCACACTGCCAGTTTATGTCTCCTTCAGGCCGTATGCTCATTTAGGGTCCCAGACCAGCAGCGGCTTCACTTCCTCACGTGCTTCCGTGGTCATCACACGCCCCGATCAGAGCTTTTCCCACTGACAATGCATTGGTTCAGGGGTTGCGAACTACAGCCCTCGGGCCAGCTGCCTGTCCTTGTACCTCCAGTTTCACTGGAACACACAGCACCTGCCCCCATGCACACCCATGCACACCCCCATGCACACCCTCTTCCACACCACGGCAGCAGAGCTGAGCCAGCGCGGCAGTGACTGCAGGGCCCAGGGGCTGGAAACACGTATTCAGTGTCTGGTCCTCAAGAGAAAGCTCACCAACCCCAGCACGGGTCTCAGCAAGTCACTCAGCCACACCCAACTTTGAAGCAGGAAAGCGTATGCCTGCTACGGTCCCGGAAAACAGAACTAGAACCACTTTGAGGACAGCACTGACGTCCACCAGAGTGGCTCACACCAGGCCACCAACAGGGCAGCGTTTCTGAGATCGCCGCAAGCTTTCTCCAGGAGCAGGCACAGATTTGAATGGGAACTGATACTGCGGAGCTCATCTCACTGGAGCACTATTTCATCGGGTGACATCCCTGCTCAGGAAACTTGACTGAATCCCTAATATATAAAATTCCAACCCCTCTGCCTGACACTCAAGACTTTCTGGTGTATATATACATATACACACACACATACACACACACACACACTTAGTCACTCAGTCATGTCTGGTTCTTTGCGACCCTATGGACCGTAGATTTTTCAGGCAAGAATGCCAGAGTGGGTAGCCATTTCCTTCTCCAGGAGATCTTCCTGACCCAGGGATCGAACCTGCATCTACTCACGTCTCCTGCACTGCAGGCAGATTCTTTACCACTGAGCCATTAGGGAAGCCAATGTGTGTGTAAAATATTATCCACCCTATAATATTTTCTACTATTCTTAACAAGGATTCCTTTGCCTCTATCTATCTAATCTCCCTCAGAAATTAAGAAAATGTCCATGGCTACACAGTCGGGGACAGGGGGCATTCCCATGTCCGTCTGACACCAGGGCAGAGGCCAGTCCTCTGGAAGTGCTCTTCTGTTACCAGGATACCTATTCCTTCCTTCCCCCGTGAGAAATACAAGCCCTCATTTCACGCTGCAGCCCAGAAAGCCCTGTGTTTTGGGACACCTTGCAGAGCACCAGAATGAAGCAATGGTCTGTGCGTACCTCTTATTCCCTCTGAGGTCATGGCCCTAATCTACCCTCTGACTTTTTCCTCTGACTGCGGCTTACGAATGGACAAGAGGATCCGGAGGAACTGGGTTCTGGCTGAGCCCATGGACAGAAGCTGCCGTGTTCCCTGGGGAAGCAGGGTGGCAGTCGAGTCAGCTAGAGAGAAGAGGAACAGAGGCTGGACCCCCAGGAAAGCAGGCATCCTGCCCTGACGGCCCAGCCTCCAGAAGGAAGCTTGCCGGGCTGGTTCTCTTCCTCTCTACCTCCTGGGAGACATCCCCCATGAAAACAAGGCGAGGTCTGAACTGAAAACCTAAGGAGATCAGCAGTGAAGCTGCCCTGTTAGAGGTGACCCTGAACAAGCCCCTGAGTTGGGCTTGTTGGGAGCGGGGGCACAGAGAGTGTCCCGTGCAGTGGGAGGGACACCCCTGGTGGTTCCTGTGCATTGCTCTGGCCCTAGAACAGAGGGCCCACTCCACAAGGAGGGTTCAGACCAGGCAGTGAGCCTGAGGCCCCATCTGAATGGCTGCGTATCTTCATCCCTGGCATTTCTGTCTTAGAGCAGAACGTGCATCCTCCCAGGAGCCCTCTCCTGGCCCCTCTCTGTAAACCAAGACCAAGGTCGGGCTGGTCCTGGGGGATGGGGTGTCCCCAGGTGCTCACCTCGTGGTTAAAAGCACAGCCCTGTCATCTGTCCAGAGGCAGACAGATCTGGATCTCAACTTTGGTTCCTCCCTTTCTGGGCTGTGTGACTTTGGCTAAGTCACTAAGCCTCCCTGAGCCTCAGTCTCCTCATCCTACAAAGTGCCGACCCTATGGGGCTGAGAGCAGCTGAGCTGAAGCGTTGATTTGTGCATGGCGCCTGGCATGTAGTAAGAGCTCCATACAAGGTAATGGCCATGGCAATAATGTCAGAAAGTAATTACCATCCTCTTTCTTAATGGGGAGCGCGTTCAGCAATTTCAAGCTCTGTCTCTTTCCATATCATCCGTCACAGACCTTCAAATCCCTTACCTATTTAACCCGAGTATTTAACTCAGACTGGGTCAGGTCTGAGTCACTGCTGGGGCAAAACCCCCACTCTGGGCCCTCTACCCTTGAGACAAGCTGCTCCCAAAAGGCCAAGGCAAAACGTGGTGACGAGGAAAGTCTTTGCAGCCAAAGCAAAATATTCCACAGGCCTTTCCCTGGTACCTCTAAAATACATCTGGTCCCAACTTAGCAAAACATAACAGTGGATAAGGCCTTCTAGGGCAAGACAGAAAGCAGAAGTTAAAAATAGAAATTAGGAAAGGGTTGCTTTATTACAGGCTTCAGTCTCTTCCTCAGATCTATTATCCTCCACAGTCTGTGTGTTCTCGCGTGTGTCTATAAAACTGTAGATCTGGCAGGAGTCAGATCTGGGGTTGTTTCTCTAATAGAGTGAGCTCGTGTCTCATGAATTAGGGGATATTTTAACAAACATTAACAGCCATAACTATGTAAAATGATGCCTCATTTATCCAGCATGATCGGGGCTCTGGGTATGTTACACAAATTGCCTTAACAAATAAAATGATGATTTATCTCTCATTTACCCCTTTGCTGGAAGTTCTAAAGCTTGTCACATATTTTTTGGCCTCTTTAAACAAAGCATGCTAAAAATCAGTGAATCATCTCATCATTCAGGGCCATCATTACAAGCATCAACCATTCCAGTGGGCTTTTAAAACAATGACACTATTCAAGAACTACTGAGGTATGGGGCTATTCTGGGTTTGTTTCTACCCCCAAAGATTCCAGAATTTAAAAGTTGTTTTGTCTGATTTTATATTTATATGCCTCTTCCTTCATTTTCAGCAGTCTCTTCTTGCTGCTTTGAGGACGCCAGCCACAAATTCCTTCTAATAGGCCTTTTCTAATCTTCTATGAAGTTGGAAAGTAAATCAAGCTTATTGGAACTCCATGCAAACCAAGAGCAAATAATCATAAGTAAGGGCCGACCAAAATGACTCTTTGCTGAGTAAAGAACTGAACGTTAGTACAAGGCCTTGGTGACATCTGTCTTGTTCCATAGACAGATGTTTAATAGAAGTCTGATCCAAACTTCCATGGAGGAATACGGCTCATTCATCCCTCACTAGTATAACAAGTCCAAGTGTTAAGAAAAAGTTTTAATAATTAAGAATAAAGAAAGAAGGAAGGAAAGGAGGAAGGAAGAAAGAAAAGAAAGGAAGGAAAGGCAAGCGGAGTGAGGGAGAAAATGGCAGAGGAAGAAAAAGTGAGAGAGAGGGGAAGGAAGGAAGCAAGGGAGGGAAAGTAAAGGAAGGATGAGCAGGCACGGGGAACAGTGAGCTGGGCAGTGAGTGCTCCAGGACCTATGCACGTGTGAGCTAGTTTCCCCACAACAGGCCCACGAGGGGGTCCTATTATTATACTCATTTTCCTGGTATAGACTCTGAGGCACAGTGAGGATAAGACTAACACAAGAGCCTGTGGGTGGAGGTCTGGGTTCCGGGAGGAGCGACAGTGTGCCATCTGCTGGTACGGGCTCCTACCAGAGCCCTCAGAATGCTGGGGGGTGGAGCAGGAAGACGTGGAGGGCAGGGCACCCGCAGGAGCTAGTGAGTGGTCCTCTAGTGCAAAGGTCCCCTCTTTGTGGTCACAGGGGGGAGGAGATGTCGGTGTCCAGGCTTAGAGGTCCCTGATGCAGATGCATTTACTAAGGGGGACAAAGGAGATGTAGGAAATGACCGCCCATTGACTGCAAAGCTTGGAGCGGCTGATAACTCCTTGCCCGGCTCAGCATCACATCCAGTACCAGCACCAGAGGGGTGAGGGGTGGGTCTGAGCTTGCTGTCACCTACGGGGACTGACCCCTCTGCTGACTGCCCAAACTGTCTGCGAGACTCTTCTGGTAACTCAGCAGATGGCATGACCGACTCGAGGGACATGAGTCTGAGCAAACTTCAGGAGATGGTAAAGGACAGGGAAGCCTGGCGAGCTGCAGTCCATGAGGTCGCAAAGAGTCGGACACGACTGTGACTGAACTGAACTGAACTGAAGGGCCCCTCGCCACCACCTCCCTACCAGCTAGTACGATACAACTGAAGCAAGTCTTTGGTGAAATTCAGCTGACTGGTTAACACTTCTTAGCCAGCCTGCAAACCCAGCCACATGTATAGTGCCGACAGCTCAGGAAAGGCCCAGCTTGGTCCTCTGACGCCGAGCCCAGCACCTTGTTTCTCGGAGGCTGTTTCAAACACAGGCAGCCAGGGTCCTCCATGGAGCAGGGATCTAATTAGCTAATTAGCCCCCAGGGATAGACACCAGGTAAGCCTGGGATGCTGGGTAACTATCTCTAGAATGTTGGTCCCTGACTAGCGTATCTTATTACACACTTAGCCTGGGCAGGTGGACTGGACTTAAACTGTGTCCGCACTCCTACTGCGACTTTTATATGGAAATATTTGAGAGTAAGCTCTCATACAGACACTCCTGTGCACCAGGCTCTGGGGGTAGGCTGGGGGCATCCTACGGCAGAGATTGGGAGGGAGGGTATTCTGGGTAAGGAAGCCCCAGAGCTGGGACTTAGAGGTGGCAGACCTCAAACGGATTCAGGGAATTCTAAGTTCTACTCAGTAGGATCCACAGGCTACTCAATAAACTGGGGAGGGGAGGTACCAAGGGAAAAAGGGGTTGAGGGGCGTTACAGTCATATAAGTTCAGCAGTTGTTTTTAGTCTTTATATAGGATCATTGGGAACTAGACTGTATGGGACCAGGGCTCCCTGGAGGCTCAGATGGTCAGGAATCTGCCTGCAATGTCGGAGACTTGGGTTTGTTCCCTGGGTCGGGAGGATCCCCTGGAGAAGGGAATGGCTATTCACTCCAGTATTCTTGCCTGGAGAATCCCATGGGCAGAGGAGACTGGCAGGCTACAGTCCATGGGGTCACAAAGAGTTGGACATGACTGGGTGACTAACACTTTTTTTCATAATCTATGTGAACTCACTGAGAAGATCTGTGGCACTTTTCAAATTCCTTAGTCTATGGAACCATTTTTCTACAGAGCATTTTAAGGGACTATATTCCAAGGAAGATAATGTAAGAAACATGGTATAAAAATGCAGGGGCTAGAGCTGAATCATACCAGCTGGGAAATACTGGGCTGCTGGCTGGAGAGAAAAAAGAAATTTACTTACTGGGCTAAGGCTTAAGATACCAAATTAATGGCTCTTTTCCTGAGGATGGAGGGAAAATAAACCGATGTGTCCATGGAGGTGGAGAGAACTTTCATTGTAAACCCCTCACAGTGAGCTGCTGAGGAGGCAGCAGGCAAGACCAAGGATGAGTAGAGTGGAGAAGTGCCTGGTGACCAAGCAACTATAGGAAAGGGTGAGAAACAATAGTCCTGGGCTTGAATTCCAGGAAAAGACCCTGATGCTGGGAAAGACTGAAGGCAGGAGGAGAAGGGGACGACAGAGGATGAGCTGGTTGGATGGCATCACCGACTCGATGGACATGAGTTCGAGCAAACTCCAATTTGGTGTTGGTGATGGACAGGGAAGCCTGGCGTGCTGTAGTCCATGGGGTCGCAAAGAATCGGACACAACTGGGCTACTGAACTGAACTGAATTCCTATAGGTGTCAGTTTGCAGAGCCTTGATGAATAGAAGTTAATGCCATGAAACAGCAAATAGGATCTCCAAGAAATCATGGGGGAAGCCCAAGCGTGGACACTAGTGAAGGGCGTGTCCTATTCCCAAGACAGAGAGGCTGAAACTAACCCTGCCTCCAGGAAGGCAGCTCTATGGACCCCTGCCCACAACAGGATGGCCTGAAGAAAGAGAGAGAAGGGATGCCACGTGGAAGGGCAGAAGGAACTGAGAGCAAACAGCTTTTGGAGGAGAGAGCTGCAGGGGTTTCGGAGGAGGCGACGAATCAAGATTACTTCACAACACCAGCTCCACGCTCCAGGCACACGAGCACAGAACAGATCGGTCCACTCCACCCCAAATATTTTATTTCATAGCATCAAACATGAACAATGTCAAGTTTGAACTATCATCTAATGAATAAGTTTATGGGGAAAAAAAACTGATTAGGACCAAATCCTACATATTCTTTAAAAATTTCTAACTGGCTTGAAATGACTTTCCCAAAGTGAACTAGTGTTTCTTGTTCAAGCATAATCTCCTTTTCCAAAGAGGACCTGTGTCACTAAAATCAATCAGGAAAAAATATTTATGGATAATTCTGCATTATCCATAAACTCATGATGTATTTAGGATACATTATTATATATTATTCAGGATGCCTTTGGCTGCAAGTAAGGAGAAACTTATCTCAAAGCGGCTTAAACAGTAAGCACATTTGTTGTTTCACAAAACTGAAAGGCACAGCATGGCTCAGACCCCCGCCTTTGCCTGAGATTCTTCCGGCTTCGTGCTCCCACTGGAGCGGGGAGGAGGCTTCCGCAGCTCTGATCTTCACAGTTACAAATGAAGATGTCCATAGGCAGAGGGACCAACTCACATCCCCCTGTAGCTTTTTTTTTTTTTTTAATTGGAGGAAATTTTTATCAGAAGCTCCCAGCAAGCCCTCTCACAGCCTATTTGGGGTCATGTGTACATTCTAAGCTGATCATAAGCCAGAAAGATGAATGCCCTTAAACAAATCAGATCCACTCTTGGAGCTAAGGGTTGGTCAGTTTCTCCTGAGATGCCTGGCTGAGGAGGGGGAAAGAGTATCTGAATAAATTGGGATTCTATTGGGTAGAAGGCAAGGCATAAATGGGTGTTGTGTAGACAATCAACAACACCAACTACAAAGGCGAGAAGCCAATCACTACAGGAGACAAAGCTATAAGTCACAGAATACACCTTTAAAATATTTAGGGTATGATTGAGGAAACACACAGATGCGTATACATGGAAAATAATTATAATATACAAGGCGATACATTTAAGTACCAAATACAATACCTTCTACTGGACAGAATCCAAGACAGATTCATCCTAAACCAAACTGTGTTCTATTAGAAACCAAGTCATAAAGAGACTGGGTTGTTTTGAGAATGAAGATATTACATAATTAATGGCATAATCGGCTTTGCACTCCTTAGAAAAAGGTGCTCCATTTTGAGTTCGTAATATAATAAACAGATTAAAATCCAAGGCTATTTTCATGAACATATTCTTTGAAATGACTTAGGATAATACTTCACAGGAAAGCAGAAAACAATGAGTAAAATATCTGTGGAGACTTACTCATGCTGAGACTCTGTAGATAAGCCCTTTAGAAACACATTCATAGACATAGACTTCCTTAACATACATCTAGGCTTAGAAGTGAAGACAGATGGGTTTTCAGAAAAATTGTTCTATGTACAGATCAGTGAAATGAGAATTAGTGAGATTCTGCTATAATGGCTAATTAGGATTAATTAGCTAATATTCTCAAAGCACAGAGCAAGGATGAAACGTAGTACAAGGTTGAATTGTACTGTGGTAGAGGCTGAATAATAATTCCGTTCAAGAAACCTTCATCCAATAGGGAGACTGGGACTGATACATATACACTATTGATAACTATGTAAAATAGATAACTAATGAGAGCCTGCTATATACCACAGAGAAGTCTAGTCAGTGTTCTGTGGCGACCAAAATGGGAAGGAAATCCAAAAAAGAGGGCATATGTGTATTGTTGTTGTTGTTCAGTAGCTCAGTCGTGTCCAACTCTTTGCGACCCCATGGACCGCAGCACGTCAGGCCTCCCTATCCATCACCAACTCCTGGAGTTTACTCAAACTCACGTCCATTGAGTCGGTGATGCCATCCAGCCATCTCATCCTCCGTCGTCCCCTTCTCCTCCTGCCCCCAATCTTTCCCAGCATCACGGTCTTTTCTAATGAGTCAGCTCTTTGCATCAGGTGGCCAAAGTATTGTAGCTTCAGCATCAGTCCTTTCAATGAATATTCAGGATTAATTTCCTTTAGAATTGACTAGTTTAATCTCCTTGCTGTCCAAGGAACTCTCAGGAGTCTTCTCCAACACCACAGTTCAAAAGCATCAATTCTTTGATGCTCAGCCTTCTTTACGGTCCACCTCTCACATCCGTATATGACTACTGGAAAAACCATAGCTTTGACTAGACCTATGTTGGCAAAGTAATGTCTCTGCTTTTTAATATCCTGTCTAGGTTTGTCATAGCTTTTCTTCTAAGGAGCAAACATCTTTTAATTTCATGGCTGCCGTCACCATCTGCCGTGATTTTGGAGCCCAAGGAAATAAAGTCCGTCACGGTTTTCATTGTTTCCCCATCTATTTGCCATGAGGTGATAGCTGATTCACTTTGCTGCACAGTAGAAACTAAGACAACATTGTAAAGCAACTAGACTCCAAAAAATTTTTTAAAAAACAAAAACAAAAAATTCAGCCAAATAATATATGTACATACTCTGCTGCAGGAGGTGACTGTTACAGTGTGCTAGGCTGAATGGCCCACTTCCAAAGAAGAGAGTATACAGAGGGGAAAAGAGTAGCTTTCTATGGCAGAGGAAACCGTGGGCAACACCTCCTCAATCAAGGTTAACATCATCAGCACTGTCTGTGAATGTCCTGCACCTCGAGATGATGTGACAAGAAGGTCACTTCATCTCTGTAGCGTTCTTTCCAAAAACGTACAACCCTAGACTGATCATGAGAGTAACGTCAGATAAACCCAGACTGGGGGACAGGACACTGAATCAGCACTCCTCAAGACTGCCAAGGTCATGAATAAACATGGGATGATGGAGAAGTTATCACAGACCAGGGGAGACTGGAAAGACATAAGAACTAAGTGTGATGCCTTACTCTAGACTGGCTCCTGGAACAAGAGAGAACATTAATGGACAAGCTGGTGAAATGCAAATAAAATGTGGCATTTAGTTAAAAAAGAGAGAGAGAGAGCTCAGGGCATGAATGATGAAGATAAAGGTGTGTGGAAACTTTTAAAACAAAAACCATCCATAAATTGAGAACACAATAACCGCAAGTTTATTTATGTCTCTTTCAACAGATAAGAGTAATTTATTTTGGTCCTGTCTTAGAAGTCCAGGAAAGGATTTTTTTTTCTTGGCTAGGCCGTTCTTCATTGTAGAAAGGAAACTCAGGAATCACTTAATGTGTGAAAAAGCAGAGACTCGGACAAATCAAGATGAACTAGTAAGAAGACCGGTATGTCAGTTAGTGAATAAAACAGAGGGGCATGATTTCCTTGAGATTCTTCTCCTCGTGTAAGGGATCTGACCAAGCTGTAAATTCCTGGAAGGCAGGAGCTATTTCTTACTCATTTTTATAACCTTCACAGTGCTTGGCATACAGTAAATATTTAATATTAAAGTCAGTTGACTTGATTTAGATCGAGTTTCAGAGCCTAACATTTCTCAGGGTTTTGGCTGTGAGGGGAGGGAGTCTTAAAGGATGAATGACTAAGGGTGAGTTTTCAAAAACACAGGGGCTGAAAAAGTTGTTTTACAGCCCCAAGCCCAACTACTGTATTGTTTTGGTTTTCCACTAGCTCAGCTTCTTCAAGGAGCCATAGTGATGGCGTTGACAGACCAAGCTCCCTAATGTCACACTGCTTTTATACATTTTCAGACCTCTAACGACTTCATATCTCATTTACCCTTTACCTATAATCTTGAGATAGAGACACCACATCAATCCCAATTTTCAGTTGAGGACTTTGCAGCGCAAAGAAACTAAGTGTATATGCAGAGCTGACCTATGATGAATTCCCAAGGAAAACTGAGGTCTGCCTTCTTTATCAAGCATACGCACTAGGCCAGCAGTCTCCAACCTTTTTGGCACCAGGGATCAGTTTCATGGAAGAAAATTTTTCCACAAGTCAGGGTGGCGGGGGATGATTTAGGGATGATTCTCATAAGTACCATGCCACCTAGATGATCCCTTGCATTCACAGTTCGTGGTAGGCTTGCACCCATATGAGAACCTGATGCCACTGCTGATCAGACAGGAGGTGGAGTTCAGGTGGTAACGCAAGTGATGGGGAGCAGCTGTAAATACAGATGAAGCTTCACTCACTCGCCAGCCACTCACATCCTGCTGTGAAGCCCAGTTCCTAACAGACCATGGACCTGAACCAGTCCTGCACTGGGCTACGGCCCAGGGGTTGGGGAGCCCGGCCTACATCTCTCTCCCAGACACATCACCCTGTGTCCTGTGGGTGCCTCTGGCCCAACACATTCTCATGTCTTCTTTCTGACTGAGTTTAAGGCCAATTTGACATAGCCTATTAAGAAAGCAGATCATTAAAAGGTCTAAATAAGACTTGTATCTCACCACCTGGAACTTTCTAGGTAATTCAATGCTTCCTTTGGCATGAAAAACCAGAAACCTATGCTTTCATCTAGCAGGACTCCCGGGGACCACTGGTCTAGAAAGAAAATGAGCAGGACAGTCATGATTTTAGCACAGGTGAGTGTCCTCCAAGACTGGCTGTGAGTTGTGGACAGCAGTGTTCCCAGCTGGTAAGATCAAATCCGCCCCTGCAACAAGCCATTTCTAGCCTATGACACCCCTTTCCAAGGGACGCTTCCTCTGGGTCTGTGACCATATAAAGTGCTTGGTAAATATTAGTAAACAAAAATTCCAGTCTGCTCCAGAAGACCTCTGCTCTCTGGATCAAAACATGCTTTTGGTGAGGATGAGTGGGAATGACTTAGAGAGGGAAATGAGGAAACTTTGGGAGTAACAGGAATATCCTGTATCTTGATTGTGGTTTTGATTATATGGGTGGACATAGTCATTAAACTGAGTTTAATGATCCCTGGTCAGGAATATTCCCTGGAGAAAGGCATGGCAACCCACTCCAGTATTCTTGCCTGGAAAATCCCATGGACAGAGGAGCCTAGCAGGCTACAGTCCATAGGGTCTCAAAGAGTCAGACACGATTGAAGTGACTTAGCACATTGATTAAACTAAACACTAGATGTCCATGTAAAATCTTCCTAAACGTTAAAATGTAATAATAATGGCATCTGAAATTGAACATGTTAAGATCTCTTCTAAACTGGGACGAGTGCTTTGGGATTATTATTCCATATTCTGAATGTGTGTGTGTGCTCAGTCACTCAGTTGTGTCTGACTCTTTGCCATTCTATTTCTATTAATGTGGCTTGAGTTTGATTTCACTTTAATTTCTTTGTAAGCAGCGTCATCACACTCTTGCCATTTATGGAATTTGTGGCTAATGATAACTGCCAAGACTCTCTTCCTTTCAGGCATGAGTTGCTACCCGGCAGTGTGTCCCGATCTGACTTTATGTAACTGATGTCTATTTGGTTAGATATGTAGAAAGCAGCATGCACCTTCAGGGCTAATTGATGGTATTTAAGGAATTCTTTGAACTTGGGTGTGTGGAAAAAGACTGCAAAGGCTGGGCTTGGAATAAGGTCTGGAGATCGCAAGGGACATTTTCCCTCACCGCGTTCAGCTGCCCCTTCACAGACAGGTTCTCCCATAAGAGTCATGTAAGGAATTCATGAAGTGCTCAGGGTATGATGTTCCTTAGGGAAGTAAACCTAGATTGAGCTATTCTAAGACTAACCAGAGACAGAACAGGTCAAAGTATCAAAATACCAAGCAGAAGCAAACCAGGGGTCAGGCAGAGTGCTCTTAGCCCAGGAGCTAAGAGCAGAGTTTGGGGCATCAGAGCTACAAGGATGTGAATTCCAGCTCCATCCCTTACTGACCACGTGACCTTGAACCAGAAGTCGTTTATTTCCACTGTGTCTCAGATCACCTCATCCTACGAAATGGGCATAATAGTAACATCTCTCCCAGAGAGGGGCTTCCCTGGCGGTTCAGACAGTAATGAATCAACCTGCAATGCAGGAGACTCAGGTTCAATGCCTGGGTCGGGAGAAGGGAATGGCTACCCACTCCAGTATTCTTGCCTGGAGAATCCCACGGACAGAGGAGCCTGGCGGGCTACAGTCCATAGGGGCACACACAGTTGGACATGACTGCAGGACTAACACTTTCACCTTCTCCCACAGAGTTGTTCTGAGAGTTAAATTGACAAATGTGTGTAAAGCCCCAGAGAGTGCCCAGCAGTCAGCAGGACCTCATTTTAAGTTATTGTTATGATTTACAGCATTACTTCATCTTCTGAAATATCTCCTTTGTTTATCTAAGTTCTATTTACTCCTTCAAGGGCTACCTGTAGACCCACTGAGATAAACAAAAAAGGCATTTCAGAAAGGAGTACTGCTTGGTAGAGATTCATGCTGAAAAGAAAGAGAGACTTGGCAGTTTTCATTAGCCACAAATCCCATAAATCGCAAGAGTATAATGAAGTTGCTGCTTAAAAAGAAAAAAGTAAATACAATCTCAGGCCACATTAATAGAAGTAGAAAGTTTAAATCATGGAAATAAAAGCTCTTGCTACTCTTTAAATCATTAACATATTCAATTTCAGATAGCATTATTGTTCTTAAAGGTTTAGGGAGAATTTATGCAGCTCTTACGTATATAACACGTTGTCATGACTATGTCCACCTACGTAACCATCACCCCAAGCAAGACACAGAATGTTTCTGTCCCCCTAGAAAATTTCCTCTCAGCCTCTTCCAGTCAATTGCTACCCACTCCTGATGAAGGCACTGTTCTAACTCCTATCACAGATTATTAGTTCTATCTGTTCCTGAACTTCACATCAATAATTTAGGAAGTACTCTTTTTTTTCTAGCTTTTCCCTCCACTCACTATTTTGTTTTTGAGACTCTGTTGTGTGTATCAGTATTTCACTCTTTCTTATTGCTGAGTATTATTCCCTTTTCCATGATCATAACACAATTTATTCATTCATTCCCTGTTGATGAGCTCTTGGGTTGATTCCAGGTTGGGGCTAATATGAACAAAGCGGCAACAAACATTCTCATATAAGTCTTTTTATGGACATACGTTTTCATTTCTCCTGTGTAAAGATCTATTGATAAGAATGAAATAGCTGGGCCATAGATGTATTTTGACTTTATAACAACTTACAAACAGTTCTCCAAGTGATTGTATCATTTAACACACCCAGCAGTATTGTACAAGCATCTCAGTTGCTCAATTTTCTTCCCAACATTTGATATTCCCAGCTTTTCTGATTTTTGTTATTCTAGCAATCATTAATAGCATCTCATTTAATTTGCATTTCCTGTATGACAAAAGATGCAAGCTCTTCACTGGGTTTTGCATATCTTCTTCTGTTCAAGTCTTTTGCACATGATTTTCATTGGGTTATTTGTCTCCTTATTATTGATTTGTAGGAGTTGTTTATTACACTTTAAGTCTTATTTATATGGGTTTCCTAGGTGGTGCAGTGGAAAAGAATCTGCCTGCCAATGCAGGAGACGCAGGAGATGTGGGTTTGACCCCTGGGTCACGAATATCCCTTGGAGAAAGAAATGGCAACCCTCTGCAGTATCCTGACCTGGAAAAGCCCAAGGCCAGAGGTCGCAAAGAGTCAGACATGATGGAACAACTAAGCACGCAAGCACTTATTTATGTGTGTTGTGAATAGTTCTTCCCAGTCATAAGATGGTCTGTTCCTTTTATTCATAATATTTCTTCAGGAACAAAAATATCCAATTTTGATGAAGTCCAATATATCCTTTTTTTCCTTTTATGGTTAATGTTTCTTATGTCTCTGCTGCTGCTGCTGCTAAGTCACTTCAGTCATGTCCGACTCTGTACGACCCCATAGACAGCAGCCCACCAGGCTCCCCCGTCCCTGGGATTCTCCAGGCAAGAACACTGGAGTGGGTTGCCATTTCCTTCTCCAATGCAGGAAAGTGAAAAGTGAAAGTGAAGTTGCTCAGTCGTGTCTGACTCTTCAGTTCAGTTCAGTTCAGTTCAGTCGCTCAATCATGTCCGACTCTTTGCGACCCCATGAATTGCAGCACACCAGGCCTCCCTGTCCATCACCAACTCCTGGAGTTCACTCAGACTCACGTCCATCGAGTCAGTGATGCCATCCAGCCATCTCATCCTCTGTCGTCCCCTTCTCCTCCTGTCCCCAATCCCTCCCAGCATCAGAGTCTTTTCCAATGAGTCAACTGTTCGCACAAGGTGGCCAAAGTACTGGAATTTCAGCTTTAGCATCATTCCTTCCAAAGAAATCCCAGGGCTGATCTCCTTCAGAATGGACTGGTTGGATCTTCTTGCGGTCCAAGGGACTCTCAAGAGTCTTCTCCAACACCACAGTTCAAAAGCATCAATTCTTCGGCACTCAGCCTTCTTCACAGTCTGACTCTTAGCGACCCCATGGACTGCAGCCTACCAGGCTCCTCCGCCCATGGGATTTTCTTGTGTCTCAATCTCTGACTAATCACAATTTTTAATCCCCTGCATTGTCTTCTTGAAGTTTTATGTCTAGCTTTCACATTAAGTCTATGATCTAACATTAGTTTCAATGTGTACAGTGGAGTCAGGGTCAAGGTTCATTTTATTTAGAGAGAGATACCCATTTTTTTCTGGACTTCCCCAATGGCTCAGTGGGTAAAGGATCCAGCTGCAAGGTAGGATACACAGGAGACACGGTTTGATCCCTGGGTCAGTTCGATCCCCTGGAGAAGGAAATGGCAACCCACTCCACTGTTCTTGCCTGGGAAATCTCATGGACAGAGGAGCCTGGCAGACTACAGTCCAAAGGGTCACAAAGAGTCAGACATGACTGAGCAGCTAAGCACATGCACACACACCCATTTTTTCCAACACCATCTGTTAAACAGCCCTTTTTGACTTGACTTTGCCTCTTTGTAAAAAAAAAAAAAATCAATTAATTGTAGATATGTGAGTCTATTTCTAGACTCTATTCTGCTTCATTGATCTATATGTTTTTCCTATGTCAGAGTTACACTATCTTTGATACTATAGCTTTATAGTAAATCTTGAAATCCAATGGAGTCCTCCAACTTTGTCCTTCTTTTTCACTATTGCTTAGCATTTTCATATAAAGTTAGACTGGCCTATCAGTTTCTTCAAATGAGCCAGCTAAGGTTTTGATTGAGATTGTTTGACTCTACAGATCAATTTTAGATGAATGAATACAGATGTCATTATTATAGTTAGACAGTTGCAACAAAGTAACATATCTTTTATGGAGCTCACACTGTGAGTCCTACCCTTGCTCATCTTTACAATGACCCAGGAAGCTTATTTAGTCTAATTTCACAAATGAAGGGCTCTTTGCTGAGAAAAACTGATAAAATATCTGCTCAAGTTTATATAGCTAGTAAGTAAGGAGGCTGAGATTTTCGCTTAAGTAAATCTGATCTTAAATCTCAGGTGCTTTTCACCAATCCAACTGCATGCAACCAGAGGAAGGACCAAGAGCACACAAATCATATGAAAGACCCTGGAACAGAAAATACAAGGGAGCAATTTGATGCAAAATAAGAAACAAACAGTAATTACACAAAACAAACAGCGATTACTCTGATAAGTAGTTACTAAGGTAGCAAACAGTGCACAGACTATGGAGTCAGACTGCCCGGGTTCTAGTCTTATCTATCTCCGTCACTTACTTGCTGTGTGACCTTAGGTAAGTTACTTAACCTCTTTGTTTCTCAATTTCTTCATTTATAAAATAGGGATAAAAGTTGTGTTAGCCCCATGACTAAGTAAGGACCCACAGCAGTCAGCGTCTGGCACATGGCCGATGCTATGTCAACATCAAAGGGTTAAAAAATGAGATAGAAGGGGCCGTAGATAGAAGGGGCCATCTCCCGAGACGGTACAGGCATACACTGGAGATGCTGCAGGTTCAGTTCCAGACCACAGCAATAAAGTGAACATTGCAATAAAGTATCGATTTTTCTTTTGGTTTCTCAGTGCATACAAAAGTTACATTTACACTATACTGCAGCCTACAAAGTGTGCAATATCATTATGACTAAAAAAAAAAGTATACAGCCTAATTAAAAAATACTTTATTGCTAAGAATGCTAATCATCATTTGATAATGCAGGATTGTCACAAACCTTCAATCTATAAAAACTGCAATATCAGCAAAGTGCTATAAAGTGTAATAAAATGAGGTATGCCTAGAAATTCTGACTCTCTGAAAAGTGTTCCCCAAATTTCTGAATTGCCATCAATTAATGTAGTTACAGAAAAGTTGAATGTACCTGCATTTGATGAAAAGTTGAACTACCCAGTTTCCAGGGTTCCTTTTTTGAGTTCTAACATCCAGTGATTCTAAGTCAGCTCCTTCCAGAGTTAGGAACTGAACAAAAGGCATGACAATTCCTTCCTCTCATGCAATCAGCTCTTCTCCCTTCGCTCCATCAGTAATTCCCAGCTTGCTTGGAGACAAAGCCTCTATAACTGGTATGAGGAAATCTGTATCAGTCTGTGCCCTCCATCACACAAAGGAGACAAAAAATAGAATGGAAAAACTAGAATAGAGAAATAAAATGAAAAGAAAGCAATAGGAGGAGTTACGATGAGTTTGCTCCCAACATGAGCTGGTTGCTTTCTCTGGTCTGGCCTTGACTCTCTCACTGAGGTCTTTCAAAGTCCATGGTGAAGGGGAAAGGCATTATTCTAACTCAGAGCAAGTGAGTATTTTGGCCCTCAGTTTCTTCTCTAGCTCTGGTCTTTATAGATTTGCACAATATTTGTCTAAAATTCCTTGCCCCTTGAGTCCTCCCTGATCCAAATGAGAAACCAAACACAATTTCCCTGTGGAAGGAGCCACTGGCCTGTCTTGAACCCTTTTCTGGGCCTTTTTAAAAAAGCTTCTCCAACCTTTGTGGGCCTCTAGCATTTTCCGGTTTCTCCCTCATGACATGCAGGGTCTGCAAGCCTTAAAAACCCTCTCCTTCCTAAGTCCTTTGCCTGTCTCTGCTTACCTTCTGTCCACTTGGCTTCATTTGAAAATGAGCTGTTTTAATTCACTTCTCACCAGTGTGGCATCAGGAAACCAAGCTTGTCCTTCTTCGTAGGGGAGACTCCACCTCAGCCTCTCACGAGGTGCTCATTTGGAGCCCTGTGGCCCTGGAGTCAAACCACCTCTCCCGAGTTTAACCACATGCTCCAAAATCTCCATGAAATCAGGAATGCGAGGCCAGGAGGGGGTCAACTGTCAGAAATACTTGAGCTCTGAGCCAAGCACCGCCTTGTGCTTGCTCTGTCACCTTGAGCAGTCCACTTGATCTTGCTGAGCCTCCTTCCTCCTCCGTTAGGGAAAGATGATGGTGAGACCTCTCACCTGTGCTTTATGCTTCTGATGCATCAAACAGATGCTGCAAACAGGGCAAGAAAATTACCTTGCAAGCCATAAAAGCACTGAACAAATAGAAGGCTTGTTTAATGACGGTGCCTCTTGGCCACACGAGACGAGTAGACTAGCAACAATGCGTGTTCCAGAGTAACCACATTCTGTGCTGTCACCTAGGCCAGCATGTTCCAACCTCACCCACTTCACTGGGTCTTCAGTTTTACTGGGCATTAAGAGAAACATCTTAAGCCAACATGGCCAAATACAGCCATTGGGAGGCTCTACAAAAGGTGGGATTAAGACGAGGATGTAGGATCAAAAGGTGGGAAAAGTCTCGGTTCCAGTTTTTGCAGCATTATTAATAAGCTGTGGGATTCTCTCTATAACTCTAGTCCCACTGAAGAGGGCTGCTGTGAGATACAGCATGCATGAGAAACAATTTACTAAGTTATCAATACAGTGGATGATATTATTACAAGGATATAACTGATTCCTCTATGAAGAACCAGAGACACCTTTTTTCTACGTGCTCAACTGAATCCAAAGCCAGCAGAGGTCAAGCCTATTACTGTGCCAAAAGGAATTCAAATAAGCGTTTTCACTTTTAAGAAGAGGTCAATCAAGAGAAAAGCCCTTATTTCAACTTCTAGTGTCAAGAAGCAGAGAAAGCGATGGCACCCCACTCCAGTACTTTTGCCTGGAAAATCCCATGGGCGGAGGAGCCTGGTAGGCTGCAGTCCATGGGGTCGCAAAGAGTCGGACACAACTGAGCAACTTCCCTTTCACTTTTCAGTTTCATGCACTGGAGAAGGAAATGGCAACCCACTCCAGTGTTCTTGCCTGGAGAATCCCGGGGACAGGGGAGCCTGGTGGGCTGCCGTCTATGGGGTTGCACAGAGTTGGACACAACTGAAGTGACTTAGCAGCAGCAGCAGTGTCAAGAAGAACAGGTTCATTAAAAGCACAAAATAAAGCTGGGGGTAGGAGGTGGGGGGTGTGCAGGATGAATTGGGAGATTGGGATTGACATACATATTCTATTGATACTATTCCCAGGTGGTGCCAGTGGTAAAGAATCCACCTGCCAATGCAGGAGACACAAGAGATGTGGGTTCAATCCCTGGGTCGGGAAGATCCCCTGGAGTAGGAAATGGCAACCCACCCCAGTATTCTTGCCTGGAGAATTCCATGGACGGGGTGTCTATCGGGCAACAGCCCACGGGGTCGCAAAGAGCCAGACACGACTGAGCGCACACACACACACATGAAATAGACAACACGTGAGAAGCTACCATATACACAGGGAAATAGTGCTCTGTGGGGCCCTAAATTAGAAGGAAATTCAAAAAAGAAGGGATATATGTATACATATAGCTGATTCACTTTGCTGTACAACACTGTAAAGCAACTATACTCCAATATAAAATAATCAAAAATAAAAAGCACAAAATACACATGTGTAGTCACTTCCCTGCATATGTTACTGGCTTGTCAAGGAAAGGGACTAACCTTCCCTGGGCGCCTACTCAGTGCTGAGCTTCATGCTGTAGGGGGCTATATAATTATCACCCAAACAGAACAGTTCCAAGAGTAAAAGGAAACATACTACATAGTAATTACGCAAGGATAAGAAACTGTACTGAGACCATCTCACTGGTCAACCAGAATGCACGCCCCGCCCCAATCTCTACACAGCTCATAACACAGTCTTGAAGAACTCCAAGGACAACAGGCCCACTAACCCACCCTGGCCTTTCCGCATATGGCACAACATTATTATTCCACTCCAGTGATATACCTGTGTTTATCTTTCAGCTCTAATTTTAGCACAGCAGAAAAGCCCATTCATTGCTATCGAGAAAGTTTCCTCTTGAATCTGCATGTGGGGCTCTGAGCTGGCTTGGTGGCTCCACAGGCTTGCCAATGGGCCCTAACCTGTCCACCTCCTGGGCAGTAAAGATCCAAGCGGGCACCGTGGAAGCACTTCAGCCCCTGATGAGCACCCTGCCCTTATTCCTGTCCTGTGTGATGCTCAGGTCCGTGAGGGAATGAATGAGCTCAAATCCCCCTCCAAAGAGAAAGCCACCATCAGGCTGGCTAACACGTTCCTGCTGTCCCCTCCACTGGCTGCGAAAAGCAAGTTTTTACACCACTAACTGAAATTCTACTTAAAGATGCCTATGTTTGCATCTTAACTTCAAGACCAGCGCTGTTGTAAAACTCCTAACAAATGTTTTAGTCTAAGAACTATCCTTTCATCATGACTGGTCACCACGCCCTGGGCATTAGGGTAGACAGATTATAAACTGGATATGTGGAATAGAGGAGAAAACACTGAAAACAGGACCTAAGTCTGGCTTTGCCACTTCCTCATCAAATTCGTAACAATGTATTGACCAGAGACATATTAGTACATTTTTTGTTACCTGAATGTTATTGACTGGAGTGTTTCAATATGCATTTATATAACAAATCATCAGCCACAGGCATTAGTTTCTGCAAAAATCCACACCCCCCCCCCAAACAATAATGTGTTAACATTACTGGACTTCTATTTCCTTCTTTCTGCAAGGGAGCAATCTTACTCAGTGTTATCTTAGGGTATTGCCATGAAAATTAAAATGTAATAATGCATGTGAAAGCTCTCTGAAAAAAGCTCTACAAACACATTGGCAATGCAAATTTGCAGGTGAGAGGACAACTGCACAGAACAATAGGAGCTCCAGCTGGGAATTCTGCTAATTGCAATTTGAACTCCTGTATCCTATTCTCTCAATGCAGTTAAGAGCTAACAAAAAAGCTTGCTCAGGAACTAAGAATGTGGTTGGGTGGATGGACGGAAAGACACTGAAAGAGAGGGACCATTTTCTAGACATAAACAATTGGAGAAGTACATATTTGAGCCTATTTGAATTTGAACCATAACTCAAATCCAAATAAAAGGCTTTGGACATACCATTATCATGACATGAAGAGTTCATATTTTTCTACCATCCAACAAGCCAACTTTTAAGGCCATATTTTCAAGCTTTTCCCTCTATAAATATCTATCTGAACTGAGTTTGGGTTAGACGCATAATCTTTTTTTTTCTTTTTTTAAAAAATTAATTTATTTTAATTTGGAGGCTAATTACTTTACAGTATTGTAGCGGTTTTTGCCACACATTGACATGAATCAGCCACGGGTGTACATGTCTTCCCCATCCTGAACCTGCCTCCCACCTCCCTCCCTATCCCATCCCTCAGGGTCATCCCAGTGCTCTGGCCCTGAGCACCCAGTCTCATGCCTCAAACCTGGACTGGCGATCTATTTCACATATGGTAATATACATGTTTCAGTGCTAGAACAGACTTTTGGACTCTGTGGGAGAAGGCGAGGGTGGGATGATTTGAGAGAATAGCATTGAAACATAAAGTAATCTTTAAGACCAAAGCCATGATTCCTGGAACTACCTGCAGTCCCAGAAAAGAGCCCCTATGAGAGCCTGGTCTGGCAATAGGCAGAGAGAGGACCCGTACCCCAGGGCTGTTCCTCCACCTAATCTTCACATTGGGCTCAACTTGTTATTCCTGAATTTTCACAAATGCCTTTTGCACATTGGTGGCTTTAACAGATGGTTTTTCCTCGTGCCTACGGACGGTGAGTTTTCCTTAGCAAGTGGACACATGAATGTTACTGTAGTAGACAGAGGCCTAATTTGGCCACCAGCATCTCCTCCCACCATTGTGTGTACATGTCACCCTGCACGCCAAGAAGTGGAGTCCGTTTCTCCTCCCTGTGAGTCTGGGTTGACCTTGTGACTAGCTCTGACCAGCAGAGGGTGATGGGAATGATGTTCACTCTGGGACTCTGGAGCCTGGGTCTCAAGAGAACCATCAACTGCTGCGTGTTCCCTAGGGAGCCAGCCTCCCTATAAGAAGTCTGGCTACCCTGAGACAACCATGCTGTGAGGAAGCCCAAGCCAGACATGGAGAGGGATCACAATGGAAGAACACGAGGTGTGAGGCCTGTGAGGGAAGCCTTCTTGGACCTTCTGGCCCAAGCCAACCCAGTCAGCAGCTGAGAGCAGCTAAACAAATAGTCCCATTTGACGCTGCATGAAGCAGAATCATCACCCAGCCAAGCGCTGCCCAAATCACAGAATCATGAGAAATAACAATAAGTCACTATTGTGTGAAGACATCAAGTTTTGGGGTGGGTTTGTTGTGCTGTGTCCTCAGTCATGTCCAGTTCTTTGTGACCCCATGGACTGTAGCCCACCAGGCTCCTCTGCCCATGGAATTTTCCATGCAAGAATACTGCAGTCAGTTGCCATTCCTTCTCCAGGGGATCTTCCCTACCCAGGGATCAAACCTGCATCTCTTGTGTCTTCTGCATTGGCCAGTGGAGTCTTTACCACTGCACCACCAGGGCAGCCTACAGGGTGGGTTTGTTAGGCTGCAGTAGAACAGAACCAGCAAGGTCTCTTCATTCTACCACAAAAAAAGAACACTCAGCAATACTGACATAAAAGACATCATCAGCCATGTAGACAGAGAACTGCAAACCCTTCTGTGAAGCAAACAGCTGAAATCTTGTATTCAGCAGCAGTCTTGGGAAGTGAAATGTCTTTCATGCGCCCCTTCTTCCCACTTTACTTAATAAACCCTCTTCCGAAGCATCTGCCACCAGCTCTGCTGGTGTAGACTTGGAGGCCTAAGTTCCAGCCCTCACTTTTGCTCTACTGACTTACTCCGAGCTTTGGGCAATGTTTCAGTCCCTACTGCCTGTTTCCCATCTATAACGTAGAGATGATAGCACCTGCTCTATTTACTCTACAGAATTCTTGTCGTAACCAAGTGAGGTAGAGTTTGTTAAATGAGCTTTGAAAGGTATGATGCGAATTTTCTCCCAGCTGTCATTTCATAACTATCTTTTCAAATTGAAAATATTTTAAAAGCTATAAAGACAAAGTGTCAGTCAGTCAGTTGGGTTTGACTCTTTGCGACCCCATGGACTAGCCCACCAGGCTCCTCTGTCCATTGAATTCTCCAGGCAAGAATACTGCAGTGGGTAGCCATTCCCTTCTCTAAGGGATGTTCCCAACCCAGAGATAGAACCTGGGTCTCCTGTAGGGCAGGCAGATTCTTTACCATCTGAGCTACCAGGGTGCATGTCTCAAAAAACCCTGCAATTTATGGGTGTCACCACCAGGTGGCAATCCATCCCAAAAGTAAAGATTTAAATGAAAAATGAGCTTCATATTCCCAGGAATGCATAGAAGCACTTGCCTGCAGTGACTGTACTAATACGTCTCCTACTCAATAACTGTTGTCAGAGTAACTCTAAATTCTGTAACTGGGTATCCCAACCATTTTTCACCCTCAACAGCTCACGGGAGTTCTCTAGAGCAGGCTCCAAGTCACCCACCTGAAGAAGTGAGCTCTTAGCAGAGAATGGACTCAGCCACCTCTGCTCATCCCTTTGGTCAGACCCAGGAACCCACATACTTCACGTGGCTTAAAGTATGTTCAAAGGGAGGAACTGAGGCTTCTAGCCAATAGCCACACATGAACTTGACCCCTCCTTCTCCCTCCCAGGGCAAGTCTCCAGATGTCTGTGACCCCAGCCAACATCTTGACTACAACCTCACCATAGACCCTAAACTAGATGTACTCAGCCAAGCCACTTCCAAATTCTGGACCCATAACAACTATAAAATAATAAATGCTTGCCATTTTAAGCTTTCAAATTGGGGAATCATTTTTTGCACAGCAACAGATAATTAATACATCCTGTTTCCTCACTTTTTAAGTAAAAACACTAGTGCATCTTGGTACACTGAGAAGACCCAGAACAAATATGCAGACTATGACCCTTATCACTCACAGAGTAAAGGAGGAATAAATGCGTCAAGCATTCCTATCCAGCCAGTATAAGGCAAAAGGCCCCATGAGCAGCATAAAGGCAGACACGTTCCGATAACAAGTTAACTCGGAGCTAAAGGGAATTCAGGCACCCAGATCAAGCATACAGTTAGACAAAAGCTGCTGTGTGATGGAAAATGCAAAGCAAGAGGGTGCTAGGAAAGTTCAATGATATGTTTACGTTCCTGACTTGAAGGTTTATTAAGCATCTGACTGGCACATTCAATGTCATTAGAGAATTAAACAATTTGTATTCTAATGCTGGTCCACTGGGGCTTCCCAGGTGGCACTGGTGGTAAAGGACCCATCTGCCATGCAGCAGATATAAGAGATGTGGGTTCGATCCCTGGGTTGGGAAGATCCCCTGGAGGAGAGCATGGCAACCCACTCCAGTATTCTTGCCTGGAGAATCCCATGGACAGAGGAGCCTGGTGGGCTATGGTCCATAGGGTGGCAAAGAGACACAACTGAATCGACTTAGCACGCACACAGGTCCACTGGGCAGGGCCGACAGTAAACACCATGAAAGAGAGAGAAAGCAGAGCCCCCTCAAGTGGCCTAAGTACAGACTTTCAGGATGGTACCCACTGTATGGTGAGTTTCCTTCAGAGACAAACAGCAGATGGAATCAGGATAAAAGCAGCTCTGCCTTAACTAGCCAAAAGTCAAGGAAAATCTGCCTGGACATTCGGCAAACCTTTTTAGCAGCCCTCCAGCAAGAAGAATCCCAGTTGGCCATGTCACCAGCAAAAAGCCTGGGACAGCCCTCACTGAAGAATTCAGGTTGTGCCTCTTTGGACAGCATCCAGTGACCAGAGCAAACACCAACCGAGGGTCATGCTAGTCCTTTCTTTCTGCTCTTAGTCTTACAATCTGAGGCAGGCTGCCAGCAATTCATTCTGCAATCGAGTCTCACATCTACCGTGTTGGTGTGAAGCAGCAAAGCCACCTCGGCATTGATGACCTGTAAATCTTGATGCCATTACCTCACAGCACAGACTGCTCACTGATGCTGGTCATCAATCTACTTAAGGGGACCGCTGCCTCCCCAGCAGCAGCCCACTCAGAGCTTCTGAGGGAGCCCCTCACTCAGCCGATGGTGAAACCCGACAACCTGTAGGAGGAAGAGGTGCAAAGGGGAGAAGGAGCCTCCAACATCCCTGGGAGGCTCTCTGGGTCCTGACAAGACTTGTAGGAATTGATTTCCTCAAGAGCCACTTGTTGGAGATGGATCAATTACGATGAGTTGAAGAGCCCTATGAGAGGAAACCACAGATCAAATTTTCATTACCAGATGAAGTATGAAGGACCACAAGCAGAATCCACCAGTGTTGATTTTTTTTTTAAGATGGGTCAGGGACAGATGAGAGCGTGCTCTTTACCCAAGCACTAGCTCACTGCAGCCCTCTTTGGGGTTTCCTTCATGCACAATTCCTTAACTACTGAGGTGGGCATGCATGGGTCTTATCTGCTTTGAACATCCCTTTTCCTCCATGATGCCCAGCACTCAAGCCATCTCCAGGGTACTAGGAATTTAGGCAACTGTCCTGGGTAAGTCCCCAAACCAAAGGGCGGGGAGGTGGGGGAAGACAGCTGCCAGCAGGTGGCTGGACTAAGACTCGGATTTGGAATCTGTTCTCAAGGTGGGAGCAAGAGAGGGAAGAGTGACTCCCAGTTAGAGCCAAAAAGGAAAAACTCAGACAGACAACACGCAGAGACCATCCCTCCCTGACCTCATCCAGACTAAACAGTTGGAAATGTCTGATCCCTTCCACACAGGCCCTTCATGTGGGGCTCACCTGTTCTAAGGTTGCCCTTGATGTTTATTTTAACTTAATTTTCCTTGAAACACAGCATCTCTATAGGGGAAGCACAAGACTGATTGCCTGGTTCCACTGTAAAAGCACACACAGCAGACACTCAAGAAATCAGCTAATACACCCACTGGAAATGACTTCGAGTGTCTGAAATACTGAGCAGAGGCAGAGGGTGATGCAAGGACAGGTGATGTAAAGGTCACATCCCCTGTGGCCTCATCACTTCCCAGGGGGACTCCCATGACAGTCTCCCGTGCCTCCTGCAGGCGCTTGCTCCCTGCAGCCCGTTTTCCAACTGGCAGGCGAAGCTGATGGTGTTACTTGCCTACTTAAAACCCCTCAGTGACTGTCCTGGCTTTTGGATCAGCCCAGACTCTTCCATGTGGAAAACAGGCACCCCCGGGATCCACCCCCTGCCTGCCTGTCCAGACTAAGCTCTCTGCTCCCCATCAATCACCCTAAACCACATGGGGCGCCCCACATCAGGCTTGCTCATCTTCCTGCTCATCTTTGCTCACGCTGCCCCTGGAACTCTGCCCCACCTTCTTCACCTGGCAGTCCCCCAGTCATCCCCCAGGATCCCACCCCAGAATCACCTACTCCTGGAAGCCAACCCTGAGCCACACTCCTCCTGCTCATGTGTGTCCCAACAGAGCCCGGGCACTCCTTCCACTAAGTGGTCAGTACTGTGCTTGTCCCTTTACTGCTGTGTCACCCACCCCCCAAGACAAGCTGCTCAGTGAAGAACTACATCTTCCTCTTCCTTGCAGCAACAAGGCTTGCACAACACCTGGCAAGTAGACATAATTTTAAAAAATCAATTAACCTATCAATCTTACAGTTGGAGGTCATTTCAATTGATCCTGTAACCATTAGGTAAATTTGCAGCAATCAAGTAACGTCCTTTTGCTAAATCACACAGGTGCCATCTGGGTCCTTCCTCCTACATCACACATGCAAGTGCTTGGCCCCACCCCTGCCCGACCAAATCAGAAAATCTGGGAGCTGCCCCAGTGATCTGTAGTTTAACACAACTCCAGGGGATTCTGATCCACTCGAGTTTCAGCATCAGTGCCCTAGAGCCTTCAAAGACCAACAGGAGGGAGGGTTCAGATTTTGCCCTGTAAGCATCTGCGGTGAACTCCCTGCCTGGCAGTCTCCCCCTTTCCAGGGTGGTGGAGCCTCTCCAAGGCTGAAAGCAGCTGCATTCACCGGGGCCAGATGCGGAAATACTTCCCCTCCCAGTACCCCTTGGACTAATCGAGAGTCACCTAGGGAACAAAGGAAACCAGGCAACTCTGTGCTCCGGGCTCCGGGCTCCGGAGAGCTCTCCCTAGCCCTGGGCGGGCGGGCTGGGAGGGCCCTCGCAGACGCCAGCTGCCCGGGACAGAGTTCACCTCAGGCTGAATCCAGGGCTGGAGCACTAAGATCTCACAAAAGCCAGTTTCTGGCTGTTTCTCTTTAAAACACAACGTGGGACACATCAGGAGTATGACAGGCAAATCGCCCTGCCCATCACAAGCAGATATAATGGAATCGAGCAATTAGGAAGATCTTGGCTGTCAGTTTCAGCTGGAAGTTTCACTGGCGGCCACAACAAAGGCTATGGTTGTGAGCTGAATTGATGAGGTTTTTGACACCCTACTCTCCCCCCAAATCACTGCATCATATATTCAGGCCTGCAGAAAGGCCCGAAGAACAAGGAATGTACAATTTTTCAGCACTGACTTCTCTTATAAATTCTTCTATCTAGTTTTCATTTCAGAGTGAACCATTTTTCTTGAGAACCAACTATGCACAAGGTAGCCAGGTCTCGCTCACTAACCTAGTAGATTGCAATCTTGACTGCATATCAGAATCACATGGCAGGGAGAAGCGGGTTGAAAAGACTCTGATGACTAGACAAGACCCCAGGCCAATTAAACCAGAGTGTCTGGAGTCAGACCCAGGCGTCAGCAATTTGGTGAACCATGGTTTTAAATAATATGGATGTCTGGACTCCATCCCAAACCATGTAAACCAGAATCTCAAGAGCTGGAGCCTGGGCATGTATGTATAAGGGCTAACAAAGTGCTAGTCACTCAATTGTGTTCGACTGTTTGCAACCCCACTGGCTGTAGCCCACCAGGCTCCTCTGTCCCTGGGATTCTCCAGGCAGGAATACAGGAGTGGGTAGCCATTCCCATCTCCAGGGGATCTTCCCAGCCCAGGGATCAAACCCAGGTATCCTGCTCTGTAGGCAGATTCTTTACCATCTGAGCCACCACAGAAGCCCTGTATGTTTATTATGCATATGGGTATATTCACATGCACATACATGCTTATACACACATGCATTTGAATACACATGTGTGCATATGCTTATGGTTATATACACATGCATACATATATGTATACATACATATACACATACACACATGTACAAACATACATATATACTCCAGGTGATTCTAATATAGTCAGTCAAGGCTGAGAACCACTTCACAGACCACTAATTCCCAAATTTGACTGCACTTTTAGAATTCTCTTTTCAACTATTCCAAACCTTAGGCCACATCCCAAACCAGTTGGATCACAAGCTCAATCGAGGGTGGTGGACTGGACACAGACCTCAGTGATTTTTGAGGGTCCCTAGATGATTCCAAAATGCAGACAAGTTTGGAAAGCACAGCACAGACTCCAACCTCCAGAAAAGCTGGGCCGGTCTTCTGTGATTTTTACCGTAACTCTCCTACAGCACCTACCATAAATATTTGTTGAACTGAATTGAATTTTTAGAGATGTCTGTTCCCCTGATGTCTTTTACAACTATGCCTTCTGGAGCTGGTGCCTTTGAGGACTGTATGAATCCAATAGGAGGTGGCACAAAAAAGAACGTACTTCATAAAAAGACGTTCTGTCTCATTAGTGAATCCGATGCCCAGGGCTCCCCCAGTCCTCACACTTTTGATACTGTCGCCCTATTTGGGATTTATCCTTCTGTTTCTCCTCTGCATAGCTTCAGACAAAAAAAAGGGGGGGGGGTGCTTTCCAGCTCCGTTCTCAGCATATTTGAAAACTGGGAATCACTTTTGGGCACTCAGGTACCCAGGGGTGAATTTAGGAACTGGAGGACTCGTCACTCCTCATTTAAGAGGAGAACAAGTGGCTTATTCACCAAGCCAGGAATGTCTTGCATTTTAAAAGCCAGCAAGTAAGATAGAAAACACTATTAATTCCTCATTCACAACTTTGATGCTATGCACCTAGATTTACCCACAAGCGAGGGTGATTTGACTCTATTGTAAATGCTCAAGGTGGGATTACTTATCATCTAAAAGATTCCTAGTCCCAATCCTTTTGTGGAAATTCTGGCATGTATATACCAAGTTTGCTTTAAAAGGAAGTAAACTGCAAAATCATTCACTAAAACATGGAAAAATCAGCTCAATACCTCATTTTGAGGTTACCACTTCATGGTTACTGCGTTAAGTGTGACCTATCTTTTGCCCACATTGACCATTCATCTAAATGCCTGATGACCAGAAGAATAAGTGTCTGTAATGACTGCTGCAGCAGGAGCCGGGCTGGGCTGAAAGAGAACCGTCCTCTGATACCAAGTCACCTCTCACTCCCTGTGTGATCTTGAGCCACTTATTTGATCTTCAGGTTCCTCATTTCTAAAACAAAATAAATACTCACAAAGATGGTTTTCTTCCAGCTCAAACATTATGTGGCTTGAATTCTCTTGTGGACAATGATATTAGTCTTGTGGAAATGGCTTTTACTATTTTGTTTTCCTAAAAATGGATTATTATGTAGGAGAAAGTACCTTGAGTATCCAATTCCATAAAACAAAGATTAAGAACTAATATATGCATCAAATGGACCAGACACAGAAAGGCTAGAGAAAGAAGAGAGATAGCCTAGGGTGATAAAAATTAATGAGGAAAACAATTACACATCTAACCATGATATAAGACAGAATGAAATAGATGCTTATGGCATGAAACCGGAGAGGAGACAGCTTGGAATATTTTTTTAATGTCCAAAATAAATGGCCAAGTTCTTTCTACAAGGGTTAAAGGCACACTGAACTTGACTTCTAGTTCTGAACTTCATGGGTAGTGAACATGGCACCCCTGATAAGTCACCTATCTTTCTTAAGCTTCAGTCTTTTCACCTGTAAAATGGGAATCATATAATACCAGTCCAACATACTGGACAGTGCCATTGTCAGGCTCAAAGGAAACACAGGCATGAGAGGGATTGAAAATATGCTACATAAGATAAGTTACACAAAAGCATGGAGGATGACATAACTGAGTCGATATAGACTTGGGTCTGATGACTCATAAAAGCTAGAATTTCCACTGAGAAAGGAATCCAGAGGTTAAATTCAGAGCTGCAGGATCTCGTATACAGTGGCTTCTTCTCTGTTTTCTACTTTCTTAATTTTCCCCCATATTTACATATTAAATAAAAATATAGGTTCATGCTAAAAATTAAATAGTACGGAGAACTATGAAATTTAAAATTCTCTTCCCTCACCTCTACTTCTGCTTCACTGACTACGCTCAAGCCTTTGACTGTGTGGATCACAACAAACTATGGAAAATTCTTCAAGAGGTGGGAATACCAACCACCTTACCTGCCTCCTGTGAAATCTGTATGCAGGTCAAGAAGCAACAGTTAGAACCTGACATGGAACAACGGATTGATTCTAAATTGGGAAAGGAGTTATGTTAAGGCTGTATATTGCCATCTTGCTTATTTAACTTATTTGCAGAGTATATTGTGTGAAATGCCAGGGTGGATGAAGCTCAAGCCAGAATCAAGATTGCAGGGAGAAATATCAGTAACCTCAGATATGTAGATGACACCACCTTTAAGGCAGAAAGTGAAGAGGAACTAAAGAGCCTCTTGATGAAGGTGAGAGAGGAAGTGAAAAAGCTGGCTTAAAACTCAACATGTAAGATCATGGCATCCAGTCCCATCACTTCATGGCAAATAGATGGGGAAACAATGGAAACAGTGACAGACTTTATTTTCTTGGGCTCCAAAATCACTGCAGATGGTGACTGCAGCCATGAAATTAAAAGATGCTTACTCCTTGGAAGACAAGCTAAGACCAACCTAGACAGCATATTAAAAAGCAGAGACATTACTTGGTCAACAAAGGTCTGTCTAGTTGAAGCTATGGTTTTTCCAGTGGTCATGCATGGATGTGAGAGTTGGACTATAAAGAATGCTGAGCGCTGAAGAACTGATGCTTTTGAACTGTGGTGTTGGAGAAGACTCTTGAGAGTCCCTTGGACTGCAAGGAGATCCAACCAGTCCATCCTAAAGGAGATCAGTCCTGGCTGTTCATTGGAAGGACTGATGCTGAAGCTGAAGTTCCAATGCTTTGGCCATGTGATGCAAAGAGCCAACTCACTGGAAAAGACCCTGATGCTGGGAAAGATTGAAGGCAGGTGGAGAAGGGGACGACAGAGGATGAGATGGTTGGATGGCATCACCTACTCAATGGACATAAGTTTGAGCAAGCTCTGGGAGATGGTGAAGGACAGGGAAGCCTGGCATGCTGCAGTCCATGGGGTTGCAAGAGTCGGACATGACTGAGCAACTGAACACCACCACCTGTGTAACCAGTTACTTCTTACTTTGCCACTACTCACAATGTCTCATGTGTCCTTCCAGAAACAAAGCTTATGATTACACCATAATCAAAACTACGTATGTATATATTCCTGATTCTACTCCCTGTGTCTATAACTATCCACCTCCTTTTCTAGGTATCCATTACTGGACAGGAAAGATCTTATTTCAAACAATCTCAGTTTAAGACAATATAGTTTTAGATTACTGAAATCTGACATAGCTTCGAGTGGTGATAATTAAATAATAATGCTCTTATTATTTCTTACCAATAGAAAAGGTGGAACAGAAGACGAGAAGGTTATTTAATATATTGTCGTGGCAGTGGTGGTTTAGTCGCTAAATCCTCAACTCAGGAGTGCAGAGCAAAACAGTATTGTTTGTTGGTGAAATAAAATTCAGCTGCTAAAGGACCTATACATAGATCTTTGCTTCTGGGGATCTGTTTCTGAATAAATCAGAGAGAGAAGTCAAAGGATTTTTTTTTTTTTTTTTTTACCTCCTCCTATTCTTTAAATGCATTTCAGGTTCAAAGACTGCTCATAAAAAGGGGGTTGTCAGGATTAACAAATTCAGTGAAAGACTCCTGAAGAATGAAAGCATGCACAAAAATTTAGAAATAAGACATCAAGCTTTTAACTAAAATAATAAACTATGAGCATTTTCCTGCTGGACTCCTACTCCTTATTGCCCTTCATCTAGAGACCTAACAAAATTAGTTAAGGATCTAAGCCTTTTATTTGTCTTTAATTTCCATTCAGCTCAAGAAAACGATAAAGTATAGGAAAATTTTTACAGTTATTTAGGCCACGACATGCCCAGAACTATTTACTAGACAAATTCTCACAGTGCAGAAAAAGAAAATTCTCTCTTTACTCTGTATACCCTAAAGTTCTCCCTGTCCATTTGATGGCCTGTATTTCACTGGCTTTATTACACAGCAGATATGTGGGTTGTTAGAGTAATTGGTCAAGACATTTTTCATTTTTGCTCCTTCTTTCTGGAAAGCTCAAAACAGTCACTATGGTTACTCTATTGTTAACATACTTCTCATCTCCTCTTCTAAGTGGTATACTGCAATCATCTCCCTTATTCTCTTCCTACCAATATAATCATTGCAGATTTCTGAATTTCTCTGTCCCTTTTATTTATGTTGAAAGAGCTATCACACTTTACTGTTCTGAGTCTTCTAAAAAGTTCTGACTATTTGGTAAAAAGTTTGGTAAAAGGTACTATGGCTACTGGGGCTTCCCAGGTGGCCCTAGTGGTAAAGAACCCACCTGCCAATGCTGGAGACAGAAGAGATGCGGGTTCGATCCCTGGGTCAGGAAGATCCCCTGGAGGAGGGCAGGGCAACCCACTCCGGTATTTTTGCCTGGAGAATCCCACGGACAGAGGAGACTGGCGGGCTACAGTCCATAGGGTCGCCAAGAGTTGGACACAACTGAAGCGACGTAGCTCTCACGCACACCATCACAGACACGTTCTGAAGGCAGTGTGCAGCTCTCTATGACAAGTACAGGAATTTGCTCAGCTGACTCTGTCGGAACTTCCCGTGGTTCTACACATGTTATTGAAATCACAGCATATTATCTCTTATTAGCAGACAAAACGGTCTCAAAATGGCTGGGAAAAACCACAGCTTCAAATAAGTGGAAAATCTGATGTTAGAGATATATGAATATGGCCTTGATGTCAAAATAATTATACCTCTTTAGAAAAATCAGCTTAAGAGTCTAAGTTACTGGTAAATAAAGGAAGCTGGCTTGTACCGAAATGAATCATGCTGAAGGAATTAATTCACTTCCTTTCAGGCTCAAGAGTTTTCAGATGTCTTGATTCATAAGTTCTTATGGTTGGTGGGGTTTTCTAGTAGTTCTGCCTCCAAAAATAATCATGAGGGGGGCACATTTTCTGGGAGAATAGAAAATGTGTTTCTTCAAAATTAATTAAGTCATTTATCATTTCTTCCAAAGGGATCAGTTACAATCTAGAATTACTCAGGAGTGGACTTGTTGCTTAAGGACAGTTATTCTTTTAATTATCTTTTAAAAATATTTGTGTATTTATCAGTTTATCTCTTTGGCTGCTCTGGGTCTCAGTTGCAACGTGTGGGATCTAGTTACCTGACCAGGGATCGAACCCAAGCCCCCTGCATTGGGAGTGCAGAGTCTGAGCCACTGGACCACCAGGGAAGTCCCTAAGGACAGTTATTAAAAGCTAATTGGAGGGTTTCCATCTCTAGAAATATGCATAGTTATATGCAATATGTTACAATAGTTATATGTAATCTTTCCTACGTGTGAAATATTGTAAAAGTAAATGAAAATCCAAATAAGCTGAATAAATCATCATGGAATACACAAAAGGTAAGAGGTGGTCTCTGAACAGGTGGTGGGGGTACCCTATCCCCACCACACAAGCCTTTCTAGAAGGACAGATCCCTGATAACATACCTTTCATCACTACACCCAATGGCTACACTTCTGACCTGCAGTCCCCTGGGCAGAAGCAATTTTCTGAGAGGACAGTTCTAAGGTTTTCAGGGAAAAAAAAAATAAGATCCCCAAATAAACACAAGAGCCCTCCCCCTTCAAAAAAACCAAAGGAGGCTCTGGTTTGGTGGGAGGGAGGGCTTCCTGCCATTCTGTGCCCTTTCACCCAACCTTTTCAAACTCAATACAGAGTTTGAAACCCATGGTAAATTTCTCTGGCTTCATGAAAGCTGCTGGGAAAACATCTATAAGGGTTGGATTGAGGCAGGGGGAAAATACAATTGGCAGCTGATTTTGAGAAAACATAGGTAACCATATGCCTTTGAGAGGCCAGAAAGGAACACAGAGCTTCTTTTGAAAAATAAGATTTAAGAAGAGTCCTCTGGAAAGGCCACCCCGAGCCTTGTGGACACAACAGGTCAGTTTCCGCAAGGAGTAGCCTCGGCCAGGGGTGAGAAATTCCGCTTTCCAAATGAAATGCTGGGGCCCATGCTGAAGGGAAGAAATCTCACCTAGCTCAAATATGGTCTAGTTTTTTGTTTTACTTCCTAACAGTTGCTGGAACACAAAGCATCTTGCTCCCTCATCAGGGTCCTTGGTCCTAAATCCCCATCTCTCTGCAGGACAGTATGAATGAGAAGGAAGAAGCCGAATGGAAACATGACTGATGGGGATCCAGAAGCAACTCCTAGAACCGTTTTCTCTGCCAAGTCACCCACTTTATTAAGAAAAGCCTGAGGAATTCGTCTCTTTTATATAGGGAAATATATCTATATTTAGCTATATCCAGTTTGTGGAAATGTATTCATCCCAACCTCCACTTTCCAGTTACAATCCAGATGACATACTAGGAGTGGATGGAGGAAGTTCCCTAACCATGAGCTAGCAAAGAGAAGCTGGTATTCCATGCTCTCCCATCAGTCTCTAAGACAGATGAGATTCACTACTGCCTCCTTCCGACAGTGATAAACTGCATAATTAGAACCAACCTTCCCAGTGACCACAACAAAGAAACCCAGATGAAATGCTTTAATTATTCCTAGAAGTTTCCCAGGTGGCGCTGTGATTAAAGAATCCAACTGCCAATGTAGGGGATGTGAGAGACTGGAATCTGATCCCTGGGTCAGGAAGATCCCCTGGAGGAGAACACGGCAGCCCACTCCAGCATTCTTGCCTGGAGAAGCCCATGGACAGGGGAGCCCGGTGGGCTACAGTCCATGGGGATGCAAAGAGTCGGACACGACTGAGCGTCTGAGCACACAGCACACAAAAGTATCAAAGAGCTTACAAGAGAGAGGGGGATTCAGGCTTCAGATCTGGAATATGAGCCTGAGATGTGGCCCTAGGTCTTAGAAGCCACTCTTACCGAGTTGGGGAGAATCTGTGAAGCAGGAAGAGAGAACTGGAAAGCTGAGCATCACCTTCACAGCCTCACAGGGTCAGGGACCCAGAGCATCCGCAAGGTTAAAGCCTGACAAGCCTGTGGTTGGGCGTGACTAAGCCCTACAAGTAAGAGAAAACAAAAAGTAAACTTCCAGTCATCTGAATGCCCTAGAAAATCTCAAGTGCCCAAATTGATCTGGGATTGCTGATACCCGGAAAGCCGGCAGAGGTTGTTTAAAAGGCTCTCTAGAACTCTTGTCATGTTTAGTATCATTCAAAGCCTCAGATTACTTCATTTCATCAACCTTCAGTACTGCTAATTATATGATGCTCTATTTTTTTTTAGGTATGAGCCAATGAAAAAGGGGAAAATGCTACCAACTGTAAACGTACATGTCGATCAACTGTAAATTACATCTGAATTTCAGAGATTAAAATGTGAAAAAAAATGCACTTAATTGATGAAATATGGTATTTATACAAATATTTTTTTTCAAAACCACATCTAACACACATTCAAAGATAACAAGGCACACGAGGAGATACAATGACATAAATACAAACCAACATGAGAATTAGGACAAACACCAAACAGAAGAAACAGACATATCCCAGATGGAAAAATTACCAGACACAGAATGTAAGACAATGATACAGTACATAACTGTGCTCATGGTGATAGAAATTGGGCTTAAAATTTTCAGAACAAGGAACCAGGACTATATAAAGTAACATTAAAGATCTGAAAAAGAGCTAAAAATTCTAGAACTGAAATTCAGTAACTGAAATTAAGAATGCAACAGATGGATTTAACTGCAGATTAGACCCAGCTGAAGAGACACAGTGAGACTTAGAAGATAGGTCAGAAGAACTACCAGATGTAGCTAGGAGATATAAAAAGGATGGAGAAGCAGAAGAGCGGCTAAGAGACATAAAAGTTAAGAAAACGTTTAAGGTAACAAAATTACCTTACAACACAAAGTTCTCCCAGTAATAGGCAGTGGAGTAAATAAAAAGTTGCTAGTTTTCCTAAACCCAGCTTCCTCAAAGACTAATGGAGGCAGATCACTTTGGGGAAGACTCAGAGGTTGGAAACAATGGTTGAAAGTTATAATGCTGTGGACTTCCCTGGCAGTCCCGTGGTTTAGAATCCACCGCCAATGCAGGGGACACAGGTTCGATCCCTGGTCCAGGAAGATTCCATATGCCATGGGGCAACTAAGCCCGTGTGCCACAACTACTGAGCCCATACGCCCTACAGCCTGTGCTCTTCAACAAGAGAAGCAACAAGAAGTCCATGCACTGCAACTAGAGAAAGTCGACACATAGCAATAAAGACCCAGCACAGCCAAAAATAAATAGATTCAATATTGTGATTTACAAGGAACATGTATCTGCCTGTTCCGATGAACAAAATATGTTTTCCATATATATGGTCTTCATATCAATGGTTCCTGGCTCATAGCTCCCCAAACCCTTGGAATTTCCTGAGCCATATATGCAATGGCAATATCTTTTGTTAACAATATTGTCCTTTGTCCTCAGATCCTGACATTGCTTCAGAGCCAGAAAGGTGAAATGGGTGTCTCCGTGTTCATAATAAACCCCATTCCAGCACACCTGGGTTTGTATTCATGAGGTGATTTTGGAAAGTACCTAGGGATGGGGGCTGGTCGTCAAGGAAACCAACCATGGAAAAAGAGATGGAACTTTCAGTCCCACTCCCTGATTTCCAGGTTGGGGCGAGGAGCTGGAGATTGAATCAACCATCAGTGGCTGGTGATTTAACCAATAATGCCTTTGTAATGAAGCCTCCATAAAAATCCAAAAGGTTTGGAGAGCTTCCAGGTTGGAGAACAAGAATGCTTCCATATGCCACCATGCCGGGCCCCAAACTCCACAAGGACAGAACCTCCTATGTTAAGCCCTCACCCTGGCTAGCTCTTCATCTGGCTATTGATTTGCATACTTTAATATCCTTCGTAATAAAACAGTAATCTAGAGAGTAAATGGCTTTTCCTATGTCTGTGACCACTCTAGCAAATTAATTGAACTCAAGGAGGGAGTCATGAGAACCTCTGATTTAACTTCCCTGGTGGCTCAGACAGTTAAGAGTCTGCCTGCAAAGTGGGAGACCCAGGTTCAATCCCTGGGTTGGGAAGATTCCCCTGGAGAAGGAAACGGCAACCCACTCCAGTATTCTTGCCTGGAGAATTCCATGGACAGAGCCTGGAGGGCCACAGTCCATGGGGTCACAAAGAGTCAGACATGACTAAGCGACTAACACTTTTCACTTTTGTCAGAGACACAGGTGACAACCTGGCCTGAGACTGGAGCTGGAGGGCAGTCTTGTGGGACTGAGCCCATAACCCATCAGATCTGATGCTATCTCAGGTAGAGGGTTAGACTCAAGTTGAACCTCAGGACACCCAGCTGGTGTCACAGAGGATTTATCAGATGTGTGGCAAAAACCCCATGTATGCTGGAATTGGTGATCAGAACCCTTTAAAAGGTATATGGGACCATGGTTATTTTACCTCTCTGTGTATCACTCTCCTCATATCTAAATGGATATAGTAAAACAGTACTCACTTCACAAAGTAAGGATTGAGAACTCAGTGCCTGGGAAGCACTGAATAAGTGCTCCCTGCCTGCTGGCTGGACAAGACGATGGAGCTCCCGGTCCACCCGAGCCTGCTTCGGGAATGGAACAGGCAGCTCCATCACTGTGACAAAGAGTTCAGCCTGAAATACAGCCTGTGACGTATTGCAACTGTGGAACATTAGGGTTAGATGGAACCCTTCATAAAATATCCATGCAATCAGAGGTTTATTGTTTTCCTCTTTAAAAATGGGTTTTCTACAAGCAGATCATTTTTTTTTAAAGCACTAAACCCAAATAGAAAAGTAGATAATTAACAAAAAATACAAACAGGTAACAATTCTTACGGAGAAAATGTTTAGCCATGTTGGTAACCAAAATGCAAATGAAAGCAACATATTTTTCACTTTAAATAAATAGTTTAAAAAAATAAAAGACCCTGTGTTGTCAATGATGTGGTAAAATCATTTCCAGTTCTGGAAAGCAAAGTATTAACATGGTGCTTTCCCCTGGCTGACTAATTTCACTATCTGAAAATATTTACTAAGAAAACAATCCTAATTGTTAAAAAGTATGAGTGCAAAGCTACTCACTGTCATGACACAGTGATCAGATTTGGGAGAAAATAATGGCCACTAGTAACAAAATATTGTAATAAGTTAACAGGGTTCCAAAGCACTGAACTGCATAGTCACTAAAAATATGTTTACAAAGCATTTGTAATAACATGGAAATTGCTTATTACAATATGAGCTGAGAAAAAGCAAGATAAAAAATTAAAATTATATGCATGGGCTTCCCAGGTGGCGCTAGTGGTACTCGCCTGCCAACATAAGAGATTTAAGAGATGCAGGTTGGATCCCTGGGTCTGGAAGATTCCCTGGAGGAGGAAATGACAACCCATTCCAGTATTCCTGCTTAGAGAACTCCATGGACAGAGGAGCCTGGTGGGCTACAGTTCATAGAGCAGACACGACTGAAGCTACTTAGCACAGCACAACACAGCATCATCTCAATTGTGTTTAAAAATGAGCTGAGGGAAAAACACTAAAAACAAACATGGCACAATGTGATCAGATCAGTCTATTACAGGTAGAAGGGTCATTTTCATTCACCTTGCTACTTTCCATAATGAACCCTTACTCCTTTCCCCAATAGGGAAAGAAATGTTTCATTCTCTTTACTGTAAAGACAATATAAAACATTAAAGAAAGTTAAAATTTTTTTCAAATATTTTATTGAGATGTAATTGACATGTAACACTGTATTAGTTTCAGATGTAAAACAATGATCCAATATTTGTATATATACCAGGAATGTTCACCAGCAATAAGTCATCACCAGGCATAGCTACAATTTTTTTTCTTGTGATGAGAATGTTAAAGATCTACTCTATTAGCAACTTTCAAACATATAATACAGCATTGCTAACTATAGTCACTGTGCTGTACATAGGAAGTTTTATAAAACAATCTCGTTCCACTAATCCAACTGTTTCAGTTTTTATTCAGTGCGACCTGTACATGCACACACCTTTGGCACAGATGTAATCAGTCTGAATCAGTGATTAGTTCTATCAGGATTAGGCAACATGGAAATCAGACAAGTTATCAAGCTCTTTTCCTTCCTGACTCTTCCTCTGCCAACATTCACCTAGAAAGATGGAAAGCCTGAAATATAGAGGGGTTTTATTTGTTTGTTTTATTAAGTTTTTAAGTACTCGAGTTATTTCCCCAGTGGTACTGAGTGTCCGAGAGAATGGGACAAACTCCTGACTCCTTGCTCAGCCATGGCCCTGACCTCTGTGTGACCTTGGAAAACCACCTCTCAGCCTCAGTTTCCCCATTTACACAGTGGGGCAGGGAGAGCTGGTCACTGACCCCCAAGATCCCTTGCAGGTCTACATTCTTAGATAATGTGTAAATTTGACTCCAACTCTCCAAACTGATCTTGATTCTTGAAAAGTTTTATAAAACTTGAATCACTTCAAACAGAAATAGAAAAACTACTAATTTTTCAAAGAATCCCTCCTACATCAAATTTTCTAATAAGAGTCTTTATTTTTGTTAAATGTAGACAATGGCAATATTGGCAGATCAGTTTCATGCAGAGCCAGGCACATTTAGATACAAATCATAGCACTTTCTCTTCCTCCTTGAAAATAGGTCAGTTTAAGGAAAAAGACTGTAGACGAATGAAAAGCCTGAAATATAGAGGGGTTTTATTTGTTTGTTTCATTAAGTATTTAAGGACTTGAGTTATTTTCCCACCTTGCCCCCAGAAGATATTTCCTATCTGGCCTGTTTCAATGACAGGAAAAGTCTCACCCCACATTGGGGTGGTCCAAGATAGAAGTCTGAATCCAAATCTTACTGTAAACTTTTCAACTATGATTATAGTGACCCCAAAAAGAGTTTCAGTCACTTTCGGAAGCAATAACTTGGGCAGCAGACCAAACTCACTTACAAGGCCCATTAAGTTACTTCCATTTACTGGACAGAACTCAAGAATCCTGCTGCTAAACTTGAACGAGCCATGCCCCTTCTTCCATCCCACAAAGATGCGGTTGCTGCTAACGCTGTGGAAGTTCTACTTTTGAAGGCAGATAGGAACAGAAGTGTTGGCTACCCTGTGCTCAACCATCCCGTTTTGATCCCTGTGCTCTCCTGAAGTCAAGTCTTTGAGAAGCTTCTCTCAGTTCCTGACAGTCACGGGTAGCAGCAAGCCTCTATATTCCTGTTTGTGCAGCCACTGCCATCAACGATGCCCAGAGCCAGCTTCACCTGAAGAGAATGAAACTGAAAACTCAGAGCCCCATCCAGGGCCAGTGACACTCACGTGGTCATTGTTTTTCGTAAACAGGACAGTTTACACAAGCATCCGATCCCACCAGAACTGGATCCTCGCCCACCACTTCCCACCCCCACTACCACCCACCAGCCACTGTCCGAGCAGTGGGCTGGGATGGCCCTGTGGGCAATTGTGGTTCCCCACAGTGGTTCTACTACCTGCATTTCTGCTACATAAATCAAACACATGCTAGGGGAAGAAGCTGAGAGGTGTCTTGTGTTTTTTTGGGGGGGAGGGGGGTGGTTGTTGTTGCTTTGTCTCAAAAGATTGACTGATGACCAGATTAGGATATGTGACCTGCAAAGGATGTTTATTCTGATTTAGGAAATTATTCACATGGAAAATCCACAATGTACATTACACACCTGTGGGCCTCCCAGGAGGCTCTAGTGGCTAAAGGACCGGCCTGCTGATGCAGGAGGTGTAAGAGACCCAGGTTCTATCCCTGCATCAGGAAGATCCCATGGAGGAGGGCATGGCAACAAACCCCAGTATTCTTGCCTGGAGAATCCCCCGGGCAGAGGTGCCTGGTGGGCTACAGTCCATAGCGTCACAAAGAGTCAGACACGACTGAAGTGACTCAGCACACACACACACCTTATATTTACCAAGTCACCCATCTTGAAAACCAAGTTACAATAAAGGAGGCCTCTTCCAGAAAAGTGGGAATGGTAACATAGTGCTGTACAGAGTGACCAGTACCCTCAGAACAGCTATTCACAACAGGGGTGATTCTGCTCCCCAGGGGACATCTGATAATAACTGGGGACACTTTCCATTGTCACAACTTGGGGAGGGGACGTCGGGTGCTACTGGCATCTAGTGGGTAGAGGCCAGGGCTGCTGCTGAGCATTCTACAATGCACAGGACAGGCCCCACAACGAATGTCCCAGCTCACGACACCAAGAGTGCTCAGGTTGAGAATCCCAGCCTTAGAATAATGGCACATGTAGGGAAGGAAGAAAGAATCCTGTCTGGAAAAGGATTAACCTTTAAACAACAGAGCGAGTGAAGGCCGGGTTGACAGCACAGGCAGGACTGCTCTCTGACCTTGGCCGCCACGCCGGCCACCAAGCAACGAAGGCTCCAGACTTTTGTGGATTGTGGGCCCACAGGGACCTTTGCCAAGACTGGCTACACGAGGAGGTGGTAGCAGCAGCATTTCAGAAGCACCAGGAAAGGCACTTCGCCTCCCCAGGTACCTCCAACAGCCACTTGTCTATGCCTGAAATCTCATGGTGGATAAGGCCTTTTGTTCCATAATGAGGTTTAAAGTGCAAGGACCCCTGGAAGACAGAACAGTGACCTACACTCCTAGTCAAGAGAAAGGAGATGATGACAGGTTGGTTTTGTCCTGAGTTTTCATACAGTGAAAGGCTCTGAGGAGCTGAAAGTGGTAGAGAGGGAGAAAGGTCAGGCCCTGAGGAAGTAGGGAAAGGTGGAAGGAATGGACAATCCAGGGTTCTGGAATAAAAGTCACCTACCCTGCAGACTACGCCTGAGCCTCCAGGGAGGGAAGGATGTAGAGAAAAGACCAAGTTACATTCTTGGCTTTGAAGAAGATTACAATCAAGTTCGGCTCAGGTGAAAAAAACCCTAGGAATGTTGGAAAGAATGGTAGGGATGCAGTGCTCCCTGCAGCTGGAACAGGAGACAAGGGTTCTCACCAGCCACCAGCCATGGGAATTACAGTGAACGCCAGGCCAGGCTGGGTGAAGCCCCCACCTGACACCTCGCAAAGCACTGGGCACAGAGCTAAAGATCGGGCAGCGCTTCGAAACTCTTCCAGATGAAGAGCTGTCAGATTTCTAAAGTGCTCGAAAGATGGTTGGTTTTCATCACCCTTAGGCTGACATCCTTTCCATCAATTTAGAAGGGAGGTCTTTGTTCATCTTCTTTGCCTATCTAAATCACATTCTGTCTTTCAAGGCCAGTTCATATTTTTCCCTGTAATTCCTGATTCCGACTTTTTTTTTTAATTAGAGGATAATTGCTTTATAATGTTGCGTTGGTTTGTCATACAACAGTATGAATCAGTCATAAGTGTACACATGTCCCCTCCCTCGTGCCCCTCCCTCCCCACCCCAGCCCGCGCCTCTAGGTGGTCCCAGAGCACCGTGTCAAGCGCCCACTTTTCTGCAGCGACTTCCCACTGTCTGTTCACATATGGCAGCGTATGTTTCAGTGCTCCTCTCTCAGTTCACCCCACCCTCGCCTTCCCCCGCTCCCGTGTCCACAAGTCTGTGCTCTGTGTCTATGTCTCTATTCCTGCCCTGAAAATAGACTGATTTTGACCTTTTTTTCCCTCCCTCCTCTTATAAGTACAGGGCCTCCAAGTCATTCATCTAGTGCTTACTATACTTCCTAGCTATCTTTCATAATGGGGCTACTTCCAGAAAAGATCTGAAGGGGGCTTTCAAGTTCATAACAAAAAATTAATAACTTGTAGTTTAAAAAAAAAATTTTTCCCCCCAAGGGCGATTGGAAATGATTTGGGAAGAAAAAGATCAACCTACCAAGAAGCTAGGGAAAAGCAGTTACCAGAAACTTCTGGAGGCCAAGTTAAAAAGACTTAGGCCACCTGATTTGAAGAACTCACTCATTGGAAAAGACCTTGATGCTGGGAAAGATTGAAGGCAGGAGGAGAAGGGGATGACAGAGGATGAGAGAGATGGATGGCATCACCAACTCAATGGACATGAGTTTGAGAAAGCTCCGGGAGTTGGTGATGGACAGGGTAGCCTGGCGAGCTGCAGTCCATTGGGTCTCAGAGTCAGACACAACTGAGCGACTGAACTGAACTGAAGTTAAAAAGACAACCATACTAGACACAGAGAATTTCTCACTGTCTGATAAAGGAAAGCCACAATTCCATGAGCATAGAATTTTGTTTTTGACGTTAAATTCTAGGAAGACTTTGCTCCTAGCTTTTCATGTACGCTGCCCAAGCCACCCGTTTATGTGCTTATCACAAGAACTCCAACTAGACTACATCATACCTACTAGTCTACATTTTCCTGATAACAGCCTATCAGTTCAGTTCAGTTCAGTCGCTCAGTCGTGTCCGACTCTTTGTGACCCCACGGATCACAGCATCCCAGGCCTCCCTGTCCATTACCATCTCCCAGAGTTCACTCAAACTCACGTCCATCGAGTCGGTGATGCCATCCAGCCATCTCATCCTCTGTCGTCCCCTTCTCCTCCTGCCCCCAATCCCTCCCAGCATCAGAGTCTTTTCCAATGAGTCAACTCTTCACATGAGGTGGCCAAAGTACTGGAGTTTCAGCTTTAGCATCATTCCTTCCAAAGAACACCCAGGACTGATATGCTTTAGAATGGACTGGTTGGATCTCCCTGCAGTCCAAGGGACTCTGAAGAGTCTTCTCCAACACCACAGTTCAAAAGCATCAATTCTTCGGTGCTCAGCTTTCTTCACAGTACAACTCTCATATCCATATACGACCACTGGAAAAACCATAGCCTTGACTAGATGGACCTTTGTTGGCAAAGTAATGTCTCTGCTTTTGAATATGCTATCTAGGTTGGTCATAACTTTTCTTCCAAGGAGTAAGCGTCTTTTAATTTCATGGCTGCAGTCACCATACAACAACTATATGCCAAGAGGCTGAGGACCCATGGTTTTCTTGCCAATCTGGATATTCCAGTGTGTCTCAAGATCCCATCAGAGTAACAGACTCATCTAATCTCTTACTAGATAGGACCCTCAGACCATTTGATTCTGCCTCTATGTCCCCAGCCACCAGAAAGATAGAATTTTAAAGCCACTCTCAACAGGGTCATGGTTTGGAGCCAGTGGCTGAGTGGTCTAACTTGGCCCTATCTTCATGCTCCACCCCACAAGCTTCCTGGTTTGATTGTCTTTTGTCTTTCTGTCCCCACCATAGACTTTCCCCCCTCTAAGTGTCAATGCTTTGCCTCATTAACCTTTGATTTCCTGCAATAACTACCACCGTGCTTTGCACAAAGAGAACCGCCTCCTCCCTCCTTCTTTTTAAAGTGAGGAAACTGAATTGGAAAGAGGTCCTTTTCATTATTCTGCCCTGCTCCCGTCTGATAAACCCCTCAAGCTGGAGTGTACCAGACCAGCTCTTCCTACACCACACAGCAAGCAGTCCGGGAAGGTTAAAGGCAGGTTACCAAAGGAATTGAAGGGTTAGAAGACATATTTTGGCTTCCTTGCCTCGACGTGTCCCCTGCCCCCAAAGATACACTGGGCAGCCCTTCAGCAACAAAACAAAGAAAAACGTCCTTGTACGCTGTAGTTGCTCGGTAAATATCTATTAAGATACGGTCAGAGCATCGGTACCGTGAATACAGTAAGTACTCAATAAACTCCGCTAAACTGAAAAGTTCGTAACACACCTGCTTTGCACACAGTAGGCGCTCCATTAAGTATCTCTTGCACACAGTAGGCCCCTATAAAAGGCTATTAAATTAAATAGAAGCAGACGCTCGCTCCTCAGAGAACCCGGGCAGAGGTGACATTAATCAAGTCCCAGACACAGATCCGTGAATGGCGATGCGCGTTTCGAGGAAGCGTTTCCGAGAGTGCGGGAGCGGCGCGTGACGGCGCGCGGCCGCGGCAGACATCCCACTCTTCGGCAGGCGGCCGACCCACTGCCTGCTCCCCAGCATTGATCAGTGATCGGGATCTCTTCCCCACTCGGGGGCGGGAGACAGCTGCCGCCTCCAATTGTCACTTTGGGCTTGCACCTGGAGCTTCCGCCAAGGTCCCCCTCCCGGGGATATCGGCCCGCCCGGGCTTCTCCCCGGATTCCGGAGAGTTACCGGCAGAACAAAAGCAAAAAAAAAAAAAAAAAAAAGGCAGCCGGGATTCCTTTTCTGACGGAGGGCAGCCCGGAAAGAGGCTGGGGGAGCCGGCCGGGGACCACGCTGTGATGTCAAATCTCCTCCGCCTGCAGCCGCCCGCCCTCCCGCCGCAGATACGCGTTTGGGGTTCCCCCAGCCGGGAACGCGGCGGGGCTTCCTCCCTCTCAGGCGTTCGGAGCCCCCGCCCTGGGGCCGCGAAGGGGCAGAGTGGGCGCTTCGGTGGGGTGGGGCGTAGGGGGCGCTCTATTAACCCTGAACAAGACAGGGAGAGGGCTGGAAAGCAGGGTGCTAGGGGACTGGGGCAGACCCCATAACCGAGATCCAAATCTGAACTTACAGTGCGAACTGCCCCTCGGTGCTCCAGAACGCGCCGAGCAGTCCTTGGAGATGGGGGTTCCCTCCCGGCAATCGGTCCCCACGACCTCCTCCCCTACACCCCCTGCCCCTCCGCCCCGGGGGAGCCCACCGTCCACTTTCACGTCCAAACCGCCGATCCAGGGTCTACACCCGCGCGCTCAGTCGGCGGAGCAAGGGGTCACAGAGGGCGGCGGCGCCGATCCCACGGGAGACGTCCCACCGCTCGGAAACTCGCGAGTGTGAAATCGGCTAGGGTTTTTGTTCAGGAATTTTTTTTAAAGGTGTAATGAGGACTGCAGAGAGAGCGGGGAAGTGTCATTTCTTCCTTTCTCTCCGGCTCCTCGGGAGCCCGTGGAACTCCGAGAGGAGCAGGCTGCCGGGAGAAGAAAGAAGACGCAGGGGGGAGCCACTTACCCAAGGCAGAGCCCGAGAGCGCGGCGGCCCGGGAGCGAGCGGCGCCTTTGTCTGCGGCCGCGGCGCCGGCGCGCTCTGCCCAGTCGGTCCCAGCCCCGGCGCGCGGCGAGCTCTCGCGGGCGCCCGGACAGCCCGGCGCGCGGCTCCGGCTCCGGCTGCCTCTCTGGCCCCGGCCCGGGTCCTCGCCGCCCCGCGCTCTCCGCCGCGGCTCCGCCCCGAACTGGGCCCCGCCCCCGGCCCGCCGGGCCCCCACCTGCTGCGGCGGCGGGCGCGCGGGGGAGCCCGGCCTCGGGCGGCAGGGGGCGGCTGCCTCCCCCGCGCGCCCGGCTCCCTCCTCCCGCAAGCCCTGGGGCCGCTCCGCCGCGCTGTTCCGGGGCGGAGCGCGCGCAGTGTAGACCGGCGTTCTCCGACCCAGCCCTCTCGGAGGCAACCTCACCTGGGGGGCCTGGGACTCGCGTTCTCTGAGTCGAGCCCAGCTCCCCGGGGTAGCTGCCCTTCCTGCCTTGGAGCACGCTCCCCGAAATCCTCCATCACCTTTGGAGCCCGTCCTCACTCCTCCCCGGGGGAAGGGACCCCCCTGAGCTCTGCCGCGAGGGATGGGGCGGCGGGAAGCGGAGTGCTTCTGCGCTCGGCCGAAACCCTGGCCTCTCTGCCGGGTCCGCCCCGCTCTGATGCGGCGGCCGGAGGCGGGGACGCCCGGGAGGAGAAGGGGCCAGCCCGGACTGGGTGGCGCGGGAGAGGGGACCCCGCCGAAGGTTGAGGGGCACCGAGCGCACGTGCACCAGTCCAGAGCCTGGCGCCCGGGCTGTGAATCTGTGCTCCTTTGCACGACCGGGATAAAACTAACAGAAGGGAAGCAACACTTAAGAAGCCAGAGAAAAGGAAAGCAGAAGCCACTAGACCTGTACACTAGTAATAATTAGCGTTTAGGTGGTGCCTTCGGGCAAATCCAAAGTGTTCCACACTGATTAGGGGCGTCGCTTAATGCGTGCGCCGCAGCGGGATGGATCGAGAAGCCGCTTTTCTAGGCAGAGAAAAATACGATAACCTAAATATTGTATAATGAGGTCACTAGTGGCTTTAGCTGCCCTTGAGCCCTCCCTTCTCCCAACTTCCAAAGCAATCAGTGCGAGAACTTCACTTCGACATTCTGGAGGGTCTGCCATGTACTCTGGTTCTGCTTCACGCCCCCCTCAGCCTCCAGGGCCTCGTACAATTCCAGGTGTGTAATAGGCGCTGGATAACTGTTGAAAGAATTACTGTGTGAATCATATAACTGTGCTAATTGTAACACGGGCAAAAACAAAAAATTTAAATTATGAGATTATATTAGAAATATGCATTAAGTGGTTAGAATAGTGATGTCCATGTGAAGGATAATAAATGGTAGCTGTAATTACTGTACAGATACAATTGCTATTAATTATATGTGTATAGGTAACAGGTTTAAGTGTGTGTGCTTAGTTGTGTCCAGCTGTTTAGGACCCTATGGACTGTAGTCCACCAGGGCTCCTCTGTCCATGGAATTTTCCAGGCAAGAATACTGGAGTGGGTTGTCATTTCCTTCTCCAGAGGATCTTCCTGACCCAGGGAACGAACCTGTGTCTCCTGCGTCTCCCGCATTAACAGGCAGATTCTTTACCACTGCTGCCACCAATAGGTTTAGGAATAGATTCTAAATTAGAGACAGCAGTGATCTGATCCTCATTAACCTAAAAGAATACACTGGGATAAGGAGAGAGTGTGCAAGAAGCAGATATGTGTCCATCAGTGGTGAGACATTCCAGTGTATCTTCCCCAAAGAGAACGCTTTAACATTTTGCTTCTTTAATTTTCATTACAAATAAGTGTTATCAATTCAGTGGGTAGGCATAAATCTGAAATGCTGTGTGTTGATTTATTTCTTTTATAACATATTTCCTAGGAAGGAAGAATAAGAGGGTTCAAGGATGCTCATTTTATCCAAAAAAGCTGGAAGGGCAAATGTCCCACCTCGTCTGACCAGGAAGACCCCAGGAAATCGCAATCTCCCTCCTGGGTGCTTTAGATCAGTGTCTTGGGTCTGTGGAACTGCTGTGGAAGCAGTGTTCTTATCCACGTGAGATAATTTATCTCTTCCATTTGGCAACTGGGAAAATGTAATTTTCTCTGTGTGATGAGCATGAGTGAATGGCTCATGCATAGTGAATGGCCATCCTCCAAATCTGGGGACAAGGGTGTGAAATATGCATTTTAATATCGGAGTCCATTACTGCACAATGCCAAGGGAATGAATAGGAACTAGACTCCCTCCATCACATTGATATCACATGCTGTCATCCTCCTGTGGATGCTGCTACCAGGAAATAGGTTGTTCCTTATTTTTACCCTCAAGAGAAGACACCTAAAGAAACAGCTGGCCTAAGTAGGGGTGAACCAGCAGAAAATAACCACACAGAGCTTAGGGGTTGGGAAAGCCACCAGGTTATTTTGGACTTCTTTCTTCCTGGGGGAAAAATATACCAGCATTTTCCTACTGTCTGTGACTGGATATGCAAGTTGTACCTTGGTGGCTAGGCCAGGGTCCTGGAGTACACAAGCAGGGAGTTGCTGCCTTAATCAGGAAAATGCCATGCCCACCTTGCTTAGGGTGGATAGATATAATTTTTTAAAATTATTGTGGCTATGGAATGAATGCTGTGTCTCCTCAAAATTTATATGTTGAAACCTAATCCCCAGTGTGATGGTATCTGGGGACTTTGGGAGGTGATTGGGTCATGAGGGTAGAACTCTCAACAATGGGACTAGTGCCCTTATAAAAGGGCACAGGTTGAAGACAATGATCTAAGAACAAGGAAGCTGGCTCTCACCAGACACCAAATATGCCAGCACCCTGATCTTGGACTTCCCAGCCTCCAGAACTGTGAGAAATAAATGTTTGCATCAGCCACTCAGTCTATGGTATTTTTGTTATATCAGTCCAAAGGAACTGCAACAATTGTGCTAGCTAAAGCTCTTGTGACACCCATTTTTGACTTGGGCCTAGGTGGAGGAGGGGAGGCAATTTAGATTTATTAAACAATTTCCCCACCCCACTCCTTCTGTTCCAAGGAGAATTTGGCATCAGTGTTCATGACTTTGTGGCCTCTCTCCTTGTGGTATGGACTGGTCATGCTTAAGGAACTGACTGGACTGTGACTTCTGGAAGGTGGAGTCCCAGTAGCAGGGGCATAAAAGTAAGCCTACGCTGGGCCAGGTGTCCTGCTCCCTCTTGGGGTGCTCTATTTTGGGAGAGATCTGACCTATATTCATTCTATCTGCCTGTCTGTCTGTCTTTCTATGTATCTGTGTATCTATCTATCTAACTCCTCTCTATTCTCATATGTGCAGTTTGTACAGTTAGGAAAGTGAGACAGGCCTAGGGTTGTTCTCACAGTGTGGGACCTAAGGTTGACAAATTGAGGCAACTCACTCTTCACCATCACCCCAGGATGCTCTGGATATGCTCTTTTCTCACCAGCAGAAAAATGAGACACAAGAATAGAGTTGGAGGAGTGGAGTTTATTTAAGCCCTTTGGTTTGCTTGGTTTTAACTATAGGCCAGTGACTCCAAACCTACACGTTCACTGGAATCACCCAGAAATCATTAAATACACTGAGCAAAAGAAATAATAGGAGACTACAATGACCCACTGCCCAGTGTCTGTCCCCATTTGTCCTGTTCTGCCTTCTCGCCTCTTATTGTAAATAAGCTGTCCCTGCTCCATCTGAAGTCACCTCCCACTTACGTGCAAGACCCAGCCTCTCACTTAAGGACATGACTTTATAAATGCTCCCCTCTATCTGCAATCATTGGAGAAGGAAATGGTAACCCACTCCAGTATTCGTGCCTGGAAAATTCCATGGACAGAGGAGCCTGGTAGGTTAGAGTCCACCCACAAAGAGTTGAACACAACTTAGCGACTAAGCATACTCTTTGATCATTAGTTTGTCCACATAAAGAGGTCATAAGCAGTGGCTTTCCCATAGGGTTTAATGTCTTGAATCTTGAAAACAACAATACAAAACAAAAACTCTTTTGACTCTCTTCCTTTGGCAGCTCTCCCAAGTCTCTTCCTTCTTCTATAACAAATCTTGGCAAAACAAAACTTATCTCTGCTTGGTGTCTCTAATTCTTCTCTTCTGTTCTTTCTTTAACCAATTCTAGTTACTACTGTATGGAAACTGCTCTTGTCAAGGTCATCAGTGACCTCCATGATTTTAAATCTAATGACCAGTTCTCAGGCTTTGTCTTACTTGACCCATCCAGCATTCGACATGGTTAATCACTCCTGTCTTGAAATGGCTCCCAGGACGCTTCTGGTTTTCATTCAACCAGTAAGGGCCAGGAAGGTCTCTCAAGGAAAAATAAACATGAACTACTCAAAATAGCACAGCAAACAGCATAAAAAATAGAAAATACTAAAGCCATTTCCACCAAATTCAGCAATAAGATAGAGATGTGTGCTATCATCAATGTTGTTAACATTGTTTAAGTGGCTAAAATAAAGCAATAAGACATGAAAATGAAGTAGTAAATACAACTTTTCAAAAGAAAGATACAAAACAGTCTTTATTGTAGATGCTGTAACTGTTCAATGAAAAACCTTGGGCCTCTAGCTATTTTAGATTTAAGAGATATTTTATTTATTTATTTATTCTTGGCTGCTCTGGGTCTTCGTTGCTGCTCACAGGCTTGCTCTAATTACAGCAAGCCGGGGCTCCTCTCTAGTCGCACTGTACAGGCTTACCATTGTGGTGGCTTCTCTCGTTGTAGAGCATGGACTCCAGAGCATAAGCTCAGTAGCTGTGGTGCATGGGTTTAGTTCCCTTGCAGCATGTGGGATCCTCTCAGACCAGGAATGTAATCCATGACTCCTAACCGCTAGACCACTAGGGAAGCCTGAGATATTTTTAAGAAATTGAGTGCCATTCCCTAGTAAGACATTTAATTTAAATTCATTGTTTTAACTGTTTTTTTTTTTTTTTAATCAGTAACTGTTCTTGCTTTCATAGAGCTCATAGTCTAGTGGGGAGACATATATTAAATACATGCTTACACAAATAATTGAATTTCCTGGTATGGAAGTACTAATTGGCAGATCTAGTTTCATTCCAATATGTGTGGGGGATGGGATCAAGAAAGATTTCATGGGGCAGCAAAAATGGCGCTGTGTGTGGATACGAAAAGTGGCTCAAGGGGAGGGAAGAGTGCAGGGAAGGCCAAGGAAACGGCAAGAGCATTTGAAATGATCACAGGCTGCACAGTAGGGTGAGGGAAGGAAGAGCAGTCAGAGAGAGGGTCAGAGCACAAATCATTAAGGCTGTTTGGCCTGTGGCAAAAATTTTGGCCTTAATCATAAATGTCATGGAAAGCTGGTATTTTAAATTGGGAAGAGCTGCGTCTCTACACGGAGAAGGCAAAGGCACCCCACTCCAGTACTCTTGCCTGGAAAATCCCATGGATGGAGGAGCCTGGTAGGCTGCAGTACATGGGGTCACTAAGAGTTGGACACAACTGAGTGACTGCACTTTCACTTTTCATTTTCATGCATTGGAGAAGGAAATGGCAACCCACTCCAGTGTTCGTGCCTGGAGAACCCCAGGCACAGGGGAGCCTGGTGGGCTGCTGTCTATGGTGTCACACAGAGTCAGACATGACTGAAGTAACTTAGCAGCAGCAGCAGCGTCTCTATAATGTAAATTACCTCAGCTGTAAGGTCTGCAGAGATTATAACACACAGCAGGGCAGTACTTCCCACAGGTTTCTGGTCCCTAGAATCCCTAAACATCCACTGGATCACAGAAAAAGCAAGAGAATTCCAGAAAAACATCTACTTCTGCTTCATTTACTATCCTAAAGCCTTGACTTTAGTTTGTTTCCACAGACAACAAACTGGAAAATTCTTCAAGTGGTGGGAATATCAGACCACCTTACCTGCCTCCTGTGAAATCTGTATGCAGGTCAAGAAGCAACAGTTAGAACTGGACATGGAACAACAGACTGGTTCCAAATTGGGAAAGGAGTATGTCAAGGCTGTATACTGTTGCCCTGCTTATTTAACTTATATGCACAGTATATCATGTGAAATGCCAGACTAGAGGAAGCACAAGCTGGGATCAAGATTCCTGGGGAAAATATCAATAACCTCAGATAGGCAGATGAAACCACCCTTATGGCAGAAAGTGAAGAAGAACTAAAGAGCCTCTTGATGAAAGTGAAAGAGAAGAGTGAAAAAGCTGGCTTAAAACTCAACATTCAAAAATGAAGATCATGGCATCTGGTCCCATCACTTCATGGCAAATAGATGGGGAAACAATGGAAATAGTAAGAGACTTTATTTTGGGGGGCTCCAAAATCACTGCAGATGGTGACTGCAGCCATGAAATTAAAAGACGCTTGCTCCTTGGAAGTAGAACGTCAAGAAACACCTGGAGTAACAGGCAAATTTGGCCTTGGGGTACAGAATTAAGCAGGGCAAAGGTGAATAGAGTTTTGCCAGGAGAATGCACTGGTCACAGCAATTACCCTCTTTGAACAATACAAGAGAAGACTCTACATATAGACATCACCAGATGGCCAACACCAAAATCAGATTGATTAAATTCTTTGCAGCCAAAGATGGAGAAGCTCTATAGTGTTAGCAAAAATAAGACTGGGAGCTAACTGTGGCTCAGATCATGAACTCCTTATTGCCAAATTCAGACTGAAATTGAAGAAAGGAGGGAAAACCACTAGACCATTCAGGTATGACCTAAATCAAATCCCTTACAATTAAACAGTGGAAGTGAGAAATAGATTTAAGGGACTAGATCTGATAGACAGAGTGCCTGAAGAACTATGGACGGAGGTTCATGACATTCTACAGGAGACAGGGATCAAGACCATCCCCATGGAAAAGAAATGCAAAAAAGCAAAATGGCTGTCTGAGGAGGCCTTACAAATAAATAGCTGTGAAAAGAAGAGAAGCGAAAAGCAAAGGAGAAAAAGAAAAATGTACCCATTTGAATGCAGAGTTCCAAAGAATAGCAAGGAGAGGTAAGAAAGCCTTCCTCAGTGATCAGTGCAAAGAAATAGAGGAAAACAATAGAATGGGAAAGACTAGAGATCTCTTCAAGAAAATTAGAGATACCAGGGAACATTTCATACAAAGATGGGATCAATAAAGGACAGAAATAGTATGGATGTAACAGAAGCAGAAGATATTAAGAAGAGGTGGCAAGAATATACAGAAGAACTGTACAAAAAAGATCTTCACAACCCAGATAATCATGATGGTGTGATCACTAATCTAGAGCCAGACATCCTGGAATGTGAAGTCAAGTGGGCCTTAGGAAGCATCACTAGGAACAAGCTAGTGGAGGTGATGGAAATCCAGCTGAGCTATTTCAAATCCTAAAAGATGATGCTGTGAACGTGCTGCACTCAATATGCCAGCACATTTGGAAAACTCAGCAGTGGCCACAAGACTGGAAAAGGTCAGTTTTCATTTCAATCCCAAAGAAAGGCAATGCCAAAGAATGCTCAAACTACTGCACAATTGCACTCATCTCACACGCTAGTAAAGTAATGCTCAAAATTCTCCAAGGCAGGCTTCAACAGTACATGAACCGTGAACTTCCAGATGCTCAAGCTGGATTTAGAAAAGGCAGAGGAACCAGAGATCAAATTGACAACATCCATTGGATCATCAAAAAATCAAGAGAGTTCTAGAAAAACATCTATTTCTGCTTTATTGACTATGCCAAAGCCTTTGACTGTGTGGATCACAATAAACTGTGGAAAATTCTGAAAGAGATGGGAATACCAGACCACCTGACCTGCCTCTTGAGAAACCTATATGCAAGTCAGGAAGCAACAGTTAGAACTGGACATGGAACAACAGACTGGTTCCAAATTGGGAAAGGAATATGTCAAGGCTATATATTGTCACCCTGCTTATTTTACTTAAATGCAGAGTACATCATGAGAAACGCTGGACTGGATGAAGCACAAGCTGGAATCAAGATTGCTGGGAGAAATATTAATAACCTCAGATATGCAGATGACCCCACCCTTATGGCAGAAAGTGAAGAGGAACTGAAGAGCCTCTTGATGAAAGTGAAAGAGGAGAGTGAAAAATTTGGCTTAAAGCTCAACATTCAGAAAACTGAGAGTCAGTCAGAAGCACATGTAACAACCTGAGCTTGCTGCTGCCGTATAATGTGGTGGGACTGTGGAATCTGATTCTATCTCTGAGTAGATAGTGTCAGAATTGAGTTGAATCACTGGACACCCAGCTGGTGTCTGAGAACTGCTGCTTGGTATGAGGAAGCCTTCTCTTGGCAAAACTCTGTTAGCCTTTGCCCTGCTTCATTTTGTTCTCCAAGGCCAAACTTGCCTGTTACTCCAGATATCTCTTGACTTCCTACTTTTGTATTCCAGTCCCCTATGATGAAAGGGACATCTTTTTTTGGTGGTAGTTCTAGGAGGTCTTCATAGAATCATTTAACTTCAGCTTCTTTGACATTAGTGTTTGGGGCATAGACTTGGATTACTTTGATATTGAATGGTTTGCCTTAGAAACACACAGAGATCATTCTGTTGTTTTGAGACTGCACCCAAGTACTGCATTTCGGGCTCTTTTGTTGACTATGAGGGCTACTCCATTTCTCCTAAGGGATTCTTGCCCATAGTAGTAGATATAATGGTCATCTGAATTAAAATCGCCCATTCCCATCCATTTTAGTTTACTGATTCCTAAAATGTCCGTGTTCACTCTTGCCAACTACTTTCAATTTTCCTTGATTCATGGACCTAACATTCCAGGTTCCTATGCAACATTGTTCTTTACAGCGTTGGACTTTACTTTCACAACCAGATACCTCCACACCTGGGTGTTGTTTCTACTTTGGCTTAGCCTCTTAATTCTTTCTGGAGCTATGTCTCCACTCTTCTCCAGCAGCATATTGGCATCTACCAACCTAGGGAGTTCATCTTTCAGTGTCCTGTCTTTTTGCCTTTTTATACTGTTCATGGGGTTCTCAAGGCAAGAACACTGAAGTGGTTTGACATTCCTTTCTCCAGTGGACCACGTTTTGTCAGAACTCTCAGCCATGCCCCGTCTGTCTTGGGTGGCCCTACACAGCATGGTTCATAGTTTCTTTGAGTTAGACAAGGTTGTGATCCATGTGATCAGTTTGGTTAGTTTTCTGTGGTTGTGGTTTTCATTCTATCTGCCCTCTGATGGATGAGGATAAGAGGCTTGTGGAAGCCTCCTGGTGGGAGGGACTGGGAAAAAAAAAAAAAAGAAAACTGAGATCATGGCATCTGGTCCCATCACTGCATGGTGAATAGATGAGGAAACAGAAACAGTGAGAAATTTTATTTTGGGGGGCTCTAAAATCACTGCAGATAGTGACTGTAGCCATGAAATTAAAAGACGCTCACTCCTTGGAAAGAAAGTTATGACCATCCTAGACAGCATATTAAAAAGCAGAGACATTACTTTGCCAACAAAGGTCTGTCTCGTCAAGGCTATGGTTTTTCTGGTAGTCATGTATGGATGTGAAAGTTGGACTATAAAGAAAGCTGAGTGCCGAAGAACTGATGCTTTTAAAGTATGATGTTGGAGAAGACCCTTGAGAGTCCCTTGGACTGCAAGGAGATCGAACCAGTCCCTCCTAAAGGAGATCAGTCCTGAGTGTTCATTGGAAGGACTGATGCTGAAGCTCCAATACTTTGGCCACCTGATGTGAAGAGCTGACTCATTTGAAAAGACCCGGATGCTGGGAAAGATTGAAGGTGGGAGGAGAAGGGGATGACAGAGAACGAGATGGTTGGATGGCAGCATGGACTCAATGGATATGAGTTTGAGCAAGCTCCAGGAGTTGGTGATGGACAGGGAAGCCTGGCATGCTGCAGTCCATGGGGTCACAAGGAGTCAGATGCGACTGAGTGACTGAACTGAACTGAGCATCACTCAGTGATACTGGCCACTAATATCCCCTACCTGCTCCCTATCTTAGCCGTTTCATGGAAATCCTGCAGTGCCTTCAAGGCAAGTCAGTCCAGGTATGAGGTATCAGATGATTTGGGCAAAACTTGATGCTGGCCTGATTCCCATAGGCAGGGCTGAACTCTCAGCCTGCTAACTTCCCAGAAGTTTCTTCACTGTTTGGACCATCCCAGCATTCTCTTCTTTCAGCCTGTGATAAGACCTCACTGAAATTCTAACTGCACGTTCCCTGCTCTGTCCTTACTTCACCCAGTCATCTGCTTTTAAAACTATATGCCATAACCCCAATAATTATGAGCTGTGAAATCAATTCAGCAGATCTGGCCAGCATTTTTGAAACAATGAAATGGAATTGAAAACTTCAGAGTTCACTGTGATAAGAGCATCACTTGATGCTATTTTAATTTCAGATATATATGTTGTATGAGGATGACAATGTGTGAGCATACACACTCACAGCATCAAATTGTTTTCTTAATTATAGGTCATAATCAACAAAAGTCTGAGATTTACTACTTTTCCTTCCTTCACCTCTGCTCTGTATAGAAATTTGAACTCAAGAGAGTTGACTCTTCTGCTTTACCTCATTTCATTTCTCCAAGTCATTTTATTCATCTCCTAACCTGTTAAAACATCCTGTTCCTCTCAAACAATCCACTAGTATTATAATATATTGGCATTTATCTCCTAATCTTGCTCCTTAACTCTAGTTTTACTGTTATCAACAGTGACTTGTGCTTATCAAAGTGACCCATGGTTTAATCTGTAGCTCACACCCATAAGGACAGAAAACTCATCACCTGTGCCTCATTAGTACCTGATTGAGCTTGCCAGCCCTAGAATGGTCCATGAACTTCAACCTTTGATCCCTGAAATCTTCATTAGGAATACTCTATTGTGCTAGATTAGTAACAGATATTATGCCAAGCTAATAAGGTCCTAGCCCCCAGGAATCTACAAAACAACTGATCTGACTTTTGCCTCAATCAATTATTGAGTGCTTACTACATGCTTAGACTAGTGTTCTGTATTTAAACTCTGATAGTTACAGCCCACAGGACAAAGGCTCTGAGTTGTCTAATTTTTAAAGCTTGGTCCCTTTGTTCTCTTCCTGCCCTTCTTCCTCTCCCCACCTCCAGATTGGTGTTATCATCACCCCAGTTTTTCTGAACCTGAATGTGGACTTGACAAATATGGGGTTTGGGGGAAGCCACACACCACCTCTGTAAGCACTCAGTAAATGTGGAATTGGATCTCTAGCCCATGAATCCCAATCTCCCAATGTCAGAAGGAGATACACACGACTACAATTGCAAATGCACCCGAGAGGTTTTGTAGTTGAATGAAAAAATCTCAAGGGACATTTAGGAAGTTTTTTCTTAATTGCTGAAATCATTTTTGCTTCACCAGAAATTGTGAAGACCATTATATGAGACCATTATAAAATATATAGGCAAGAAGAGACTGTAGTTTCTATGATACCAGCACTCGTCTAAGCCAGCCTCTGTCCTAGGCATCAGGAATTTTGTGAATAATGACAGATACAATGAGCAGCCCAGCTTATGTGAATAATTTTCATGGAGAAAGAAAATTGCAGTTGAGTAGATTACACACAAATGTGTTTTTAATATTTTTATTATAAATAACACACACAGACACACAAATCTGCAGTGAAAGCATAATGAGTTCCAGTTATTTCTCCAGGGCAATCAGTCAACTATCAAAGAGCAGAATATACATTCTATTCAACTAAGTCAAGAATATAACAACCTAAATCTCTAAGGAAGTACCATTATTTTGTGAATAGAATTTGCAGCCCAAACTGAGTCCACATAAAGGGTATCTCATGGCCAGGACATGCGCTCACCAGGAGGGAAAGCAAAGATTAGTGAATGTATTAGGAATGTGGGCTTGCGCATTGTAAACTAGTGCATTTGTTTTCACAGAAGTTCTGATGTGTCAGTTACTTGTTGCCTGTCAGTTATTGGGATTGTGCTTGAATTCTTGAAGAGTGAGTGAATTCCTTAAGCATCATTTCCTAGGAGGCATTCAACCCCAAGAAATCATTTCACAGTTGCTATAGACTGAATGTTTGTGTACCCCTCCACCCCAAATTCGTAAACTGAAGCCTAATCTCCCAAAGTGATGGTATTGGGAGGTGGGAGGCTTTGGGAGGTGATTAGGTCATGAGGGTGGTGCTCTCAGGAGTGGAATTCACGCGCTTATAAAAGAATCCCCAGAGAGCCCCACTGAGAAGACAGCATCTATAAATCAGGAAGCATCTCCCACCAGACACTTACTCTGCCAGCGCCTCGATCTTGGACTCCCCCACCTTCAGGATGTGAGGTAAACATTTTTGCTGTCCGTAAGCCACCCAGTCTCTGGGATTGTTACAGCAGCCTGAAAAGACTTGGACAACAGAGTAACAGCTCTCAGGAAGGCCCAGGGTTTCAAAAGAGGTAGTAAATGACCATCTTTCTCTGTAAACTAAAGATATGACTCATTTACTGTGGGGTAATAAGAAATGGTTGATCTTTGTCCCTCGTTCCTGGCAAGAAGCTCCTCAAACCCTAGGAATTTCCTGAGTGACAGGAGTGTCTTCTGTTCTTCATGAGGAGGAACCCCTTTCATCACACCCGAGTTTATGCTAATGAGGGGACTTACGGTGAGGCCACTGCATAACCTCAGGATGGGGATGGTCACCAGAAAAGTGATTAGAGGACTGGAACTTTTAGGTCCAGCCACAGCCTCTGGGTATGGACAGGGGGAATGGCTATAAATTAAACTCTATAAAAACTCGTAGAACCCAACAGAACATTGTAAAACAATCATCTCCCAACTAAAAAAAAAACTCCTGAATGATGAGATTAGATGAGCTGCTCGGTAGGTGACCACTCCTACATGCCAGGAGGGTGGCACACCCCAGTTCTATGGGACAGAAATTCCTGAGCTCAGGAGCCCTCCCGGCCTCGCCCTGTATACCTGTTCATCTGGCTGTTCCTCTGTGTCCTTTCTAAGAAACTAGTTGTTGTCGTTTAGTTGCTCAGTCATGTCCGACTCTTTGTGACTCCATGGACTGTAGCCCACCAGGCTCCTCTGTCCATGGGATTCTCCAGGCAAGAATACTGGAGTGGGTTGCCATTTCCTCGGGATGGAACCCATGTCTCCTGCGTTGGCAGGCGAGTTCTTTACCGCTGAGCCACTAGGGAAGCCCTTAATAAACTAGTAAATGTAAGTGAATGTTTCTCTAAATTCTGCGAGCCACTCTAGCTCTGGCAAAGAAATCAAACCTGATGAGGGAGTCATGGGGGCTTCTGATCTATAACTGTCCTGTCATAAGCACAGGCAACAACCTAGATTTGTGATTGGCATCTGAAGGGGGTGCAGTTTTGTGGGACCGAGCCCTTAACATGTGGGATCGGAGGCTATCTAGATCAGAGGTGGACAGTGTGGACATTGAGTTGCAGGCAGGACACTCAGTGTCCACTGAGAGTTGGAGAACTGCTTGACGATGTTGAAAAAAGCACACTGTGGATTTATGAACGATTAATACCTGCCCCTCAGTTTGTTTTTGTGTTCTGGAAGAAAATCTATTTATGATTATATTATAGTTATGCCTGATTTGTAACCTGTCGATTACAGAAAGGGACAGGAGGCACTTTGCAATATTAAAAGACATATGAAGCTATAAAGCACTCTTCTAAGTTTTAGTACACCAGTCTCGGTTTACAATTATTCTCAGGATTTTATTAAATAAAGACAGCTGCTATTCAATTTTGGCTAAGATGAGCAAAACCCCTGCCTGATATGGACAGATGTGGCTGATCATAATAGACTTCCACTTAGCTTTTACAGGGTTGCTTTCTCTGAACTCTAAAGACAACTGGCTGACCAAAAAAAAAAAAGTTCCAATTACGATGTGCACACAGTCTGTGATAGATGGAGTTGGTGCCAGAGTCACTTGGGAAATTCAATTCAGAAGGATCAGAGCTTTGATTACGCTTTCTTGAATCAAGAGGAAGAGGAGCCCCCCAAATCATTCAATGACCCAGGGCATGGTAAAAGAGCACTGGCTTGAGAGTCTTGTGTGCAGCTTCTGCCACTCACTGGCCATATACATCGGGCAAGTCTTCTCTCCTTGCTGAGTTATAACTTTCTCATCTGTAAAATGGGAGTGCTCATCCACTTATCACACTCTCCTCGGTTGTGGTCTCATCTTATTCTGGCTGCAACAAGGGCTGTCCTTGCTTAGGGACTCGGAGAGCTCCTCGCCCCCCATTCATGCTGCGTGCCCCTCACTCGCCTCCTGCCCCGAGGCCCACCTGTTTCCTCTGATGTGTGGGATGCCACAAGACCCACTGGGTGCCCTTGCGTATAATGGACAGGGGAGTTAAGGCACTTGGGTGATTCCAGTGGGTTCTGGGAAGCAGCAGATAAATTCTCTTCACTTTCTCCCCAAGACAGATCATTCGAGATGCAACAGGTCATGTGGCCTTTCAGAAGAGACAAGATTAAGCCATCCATTGTACTTGAACATGAGTGGCAGCTGGGTCCTGAAGATGTCCATTTATTTTCTCTCCTTCCCTCTCTGCCCTGCTCTCTTTTCCCCAACTCCAGCTTCCTAGGCAGGACTGCATTTCCTAATAAAATGTGCTCATTTGCTCAGTCATGTCCGACTCGATGCAGCCCCATGGACGGTAGCCTGCCAGGCTCCTCTGTCCATGGAATTTTCCAGGCAAGAATACTGGAGTAGGTTGCCACTTCCTTCTTCAAGGGATCCTCTCCACTCAGGGATCAAACTCCAGTCTCCTGAGTCTCCTGTATTGGCAGGTGGATATTTTACCACTAGTGTGACCTGGGAAGCCCCTCCTAATAAAGTATTGACATAAGTTTTTGTCTTGGAATCTGCTTTAGGGATCCCAAGCTAAGACAGTAAGATAAACAATTCCTCAGCGTCCTGAAGATTCTCAAAGGAGCTTAGTCCCCACTCCCATCCACTCTGTACAGGCAGAGGAGGACTATAAGGCAAGCATGTGAAGTTCATTTCAAGCTCAGACATTAAAACACATTTGAAAGCTCTTGGACTATTTAATGTTGGGGCAAGTTTGGGAGAAGTCAGAGGGCGACGTGAGTTCTGATGGTGGGTTCTGAATGCACCTGCAGGGAACACTATGGCCTAAGGAATCTTAGGAGAAAAACCAGGAGGGTAGCTGGACTCTGGATTGGAGAGACAGGATTTGAACTTGTCATGACAATGTGGGTAGGAAAGAGTCTGTATTTGAGTTTCAGGTTCCCAGAAAGCAAGTCAAATGGACAGAGGGTCGAGGAGAAACTCTAAATCACCAATGCAACAACTCTCTCTATTGACTATGCAAAGCCATTCTCGGCCTTTCTGTCCCCATTTTTCCTACTAAGACAACACTGGTTTGTTCAGATAGGAGGTTGAGATCTCTTGATCTCAGGAGCTTAATCCTTTCCCAGACCTCCAGAGGATGAATCATGATTGATTTAAGGACCAATATGTGTCCCAGTTCTGGCTAATGAAACATAGCAAGCAGTCTGCTAAAGAGAACTCCCTTCCTGAATTAAAAGGTTGCAAAGAGACAAAGTTGCCACATTCTTCCTGTCCTGAATATAGATGTGATGCCTGGTTCTACAGCAGTTGCTCTGTGATCTTGAGGCAACAAGCATGGGAAGAAGGCCAGGGGAATCTCAGGGATGTTGGTCCTAGCATCTTTGAGCTACTAAGCCGGTTTCAGCAGTTGCACTTCATCTTTTTTGTGTGTTTATTTATTTCAGATTGTGTTAGTAGGGTTTTCTGTTAGAGCAAAAATCACTCCTGAGCCTAGAAAGATGTGATGGAGAAACCAGAAATACAAAGATGCAGAAGGCACAGTTTGAGGAGGAGAGAGTGACTGCCAGTAAAAATGCTACAGAAGAATCAAAAGGAAGATGAGACTGGAAAATAGGTGTATCAAGTAAGAAGTCACCAGTGAACTACATGAGAGCCATTTGAGAGAGGCTGATGGGGCAAAAGCCAGATTTCAGTGGGCCAAGAGGAAAAGAAAACAAGGATGGATACATCAAATGTAGACAGTTCTTTCAAGAGGTTTTGACTGTGTATGTACCAAGAGCCTTAAAATATTGTTGAGCTTTGACCTAGATTTTTCACTTCTAGAGATCTATTCAAAGAAAATGATTAGAGATACAGCAAAGATTTAAGCATAAGGATAATTGCAGTTTTATCTATAACAGAGAAACATCGGCAACAACATAAATATCACACAACTGGAAAATTGTTAAATACTGTTCCAGCCAATATATGTGATATTTTGAAAGAATTTTTTAGCAGTGGGGAATAATATTCATAATGAATCAAGAAAAAAAAGAGCAGGCTGTAAAAATACGATTATAAATTTATGTGTAATATTAATATATTATTTATATTCAAAGAGAAAGGCAGGAAACAAAAACATTAAACTATCAAAAGTTACAGGAGAACCTCTTAAATTTATACTTTCCTCTATATGTTTCTAAATTAGCATTTATTTTCTATGCAGCATTTGTTCCCCACCCACCTTCCTAGCAGCACCACAGCCCCCTCCAAGTCCAGATGCTTATGCCTTAGGTTAAGTTATTCGGGACCTCAAGAAGGCATGAGTGATAAAAGTTATTTTCCCCTGGATAGATTTTATTATAGAACATTCTCTGGATTTCCTTAAGAACAAATGAGGAACATGATTATTAGGCTGTCAGCCATCCTATTACATTTAAATTTAATTCTTCTCCAGGCAAACAGAGGCCTGTTGTGATATTCCTCACAGCAAAGGAAGGAATCCACTACCCAGCCTAGAGATCTCCCCACTTCCTCCCACACAAAATGTTTCTGGGTATACGTCACAGTGTGGTTATGGGGGTCACATGAAGTTACTAATATGCAAAGTCTTTGTGAACCCCAAGAAACCACATGAGTGCTGGTCACTGTTGTCACTGCTCTATGGGGAAGGCAAAGTCTAAAGTGGATACCCTGTCCCACTTCACTTTCCTTGACTCCACGCCATTCGGAAACTCCTTAAGCAAAGAACTGATCCTGGAACCTGGGTATCCGAGAGGAGAAGCAAGGGAAGTGTGGACCAAGGGGCTGAGTGCAGGAAAAATGGTGCTGTCCTAGAGCTGCCATCGACAAAAAGGAGATGGTTAGTAAAAAAAAAGAACAACTGGGCTCCAAATGCTGCTTGGATATGAATGAATCAGGGATGTTCTGAAGCAGCAGGACGAGAAAACAAAGCATAAAAGACTTGCTTGGAGGTAAAACACGTGACAGTGATCTGTGTTTAGTCAAACGGCTGCCATATCTTGAAAAGAGCTGGAGTTAGTTGCTTATTCATCCCACAGGTATTTCCTGGACACTTGCTATGTACATAGTAAATTCTAGACACAGGAGTGAAAATAAAGTGATCTTTGCTCATGGTTTCACACTGCAGGCACTTGGAAGTCAGTAGAAAAGCCAAACGGTTTGACATAGCAGAAAGATAAGGTCACAGGCAGTAGGAGACAAGTGACAAGTAAGGTCTCAACGAAAGTGCTAGAATTTGAAAGAGGGAGAGGTGATTTAGGCTAGAGTTCAGGGGAAGCTTTTGTTCAGGAGACGGCTTCCCTGATAGCTCAGTTGGTACAGAATCCGCCTGCAATGCAGGAGACCCTAGTTCGGTTCTTGGGTCCGGAAGATCCGCTGGAGAAGGGATATGCTACCCACTCCAGTATTCTTGGGCTTCCCTGGTGAATCAGCTGGTAAAGAATCTGACGGCAATGCGGGAGACCTGGGTTCAATCCCTGGGTTAGGAAGATCCCCTGGAGAAGGGATAGGCTACCCACTCCAGTATTCTGGCCTGGAGTCGGACACGACTGAGCGACTTACACTTTCAGGGCAAGTTTTGTTCAGGAGATGCAAGCTGACCTTGTCCTTGAAAAAGGCATAGAAATTAAACAGTCAAACCAGGGGCAAGGCGCAGCACCAGCAATGACAAGGAAGCAGGAATGCACACGGGCCGCGGAGGCAGTGGTGACCTCAGGGGTAAGCTCTGAGTGGGGAAACGATGGGCAGCAAGTTCAGAGATGGCCTCACTGAAGAGGCTTTAAAAACGCCGCCGAGGCTAATCCCGTGCCTTCGCGCCCAGCAGCTCGGACATCGTGCCTCTCTCCGGACAACTCTACAGACCACGTGTGAGAAGCAGCCGCCGGGGGAGCCCAGGAGCCCAGTGTGTTTACAGCTCTGGTCAGTGGGAGCGGCCAGTGCCTCAGGGAGAAACCTGAGCGAGATTTTTCAGGGGAAGCGACTTAAAAACACCAACAGTGCTTTCCGGGAGAGGTCTGGCTGAGGGGCACTGAAAACAGAGATTTGAGGAAATTCTCTCAGGGTATCTGGACTTGCAACCTCAGCAGACCCGGAAAATAATGTCAAGTTGAAAGGAAGCTCTGGAAAACGTGCGTCTTCCCTCCCCACCGCCCCCCAAGCACGGTTTCCAGTGGTGAGGAGACGGCCACGCCCCGCAAGCGGAGGCGCTGACTGAAGGTCATGAGTTCCTAGGTTTTCAGAGATGGTTCACTGTGCTTATGGTTGATGTTGGTCCTAACCCTTGGTTTACCTCTTAATCCCCTCTCCTTTAGGCAAAAACAGCAATGTTCTTTCATTCTTTGGAGTCCAAAGGAGATTTTCAGCCGGTTCTATTTAAGTCACACACAAATACAAATGTGAGTGTGGGAACCGGTCAGTTTGGGGTGGATGCTTTTTCCCTCTCTCCGTGATCCAAAGTCAGGCACAATATCCACCCTCAGCTCAGGCAGTACTGGAGACCCACGAAAGGACACCCACTCATCTGCAACTGTGCACTCGGATTCCATGTGACTCTGGAGCGGTTGATGCCAAGACACCATTTCTCACCTGTATCACTGTGGAAAACACCTGAATACTGGACAACCGGTTGTTGCCAAGCTTTGGGAGAAGTTACTCCCATGTGGCTGAGGGAGGGCAAAGTGGTATAAACCTACAGAAGAAAATGAGGCAAAATCTGCCAGTATTCCATATGCATATATGCTTTGCCCTAAGAATTCCACTTTCAGGAATTCATCTAAAGTCAATCTTATACACATATGAAAGAGTGGTTATCAAAGGGGCTCACTGCAGCCTAGTTGGTGAGAGTAAAAGATGGAAAGCAACCCAAGTCCATTCAAAAAGCTCGATAAATAAACTAGGATACATGGACCCAAGGGAGAAGCATGTAACTTTACAAAAAGGAATGAAAGGAAGTTACATCTACTGATATGAAAAATATTTTCAAGATGTGATAAATAAAAAAGAACTAGGTGCATACAGGGTAGAGCGTCTCCATTTCCAAGAATGACCTAATAGAAACAGTAACTCCCCATTTCAGTAGCCAGGACACAACCGGAAGCAGTCGTTTTTCAATCAACACCTATGATTGGGTAGATGGAGAATCCAAAGACATCAAACCTATGGGAAATACTAAAAGTTAATTTAGCAAGGTTGCACAACACATGATCAATATGAAAATTCAATTGTATTTCTCTATAGTAGCAACAAACAATAAGGAGAATAAAATGGCTAAAAACTATTATTTATATCATCAAAAAGCATAAAATACTTAGGAATAAGCTTGGAAAAGGATGCACATGACCTTTACACTAAAAACTACAAAATACTGCTAAATAAATGGACAGATCCCTGGAGGAGGAAGTGGCAACCCACTCCAGTATTCTTGTCTGGAGAACCCCACGGACAGAGAAGCCTGGGGGGCTACAGTCCATGGGGTCACAAAGAGTGGGACACGACGGAGTGACTGAAAAACAAAAAAATGGAGAGACAGAGATAGAGATAGAGTGATTGGAAGACTCAGTGATGTCAAAATGTTAGTCCTTATCACGGCCATGTTTCCCAGAGATGTGAGTGGGAAGACTGTCTCCATTTTATCTGCATGAGCCTTTCTCTCTAAGCTTGGTTGTGAATTTGTGAGACTTAGGAGGACAAATCTGAGAGACAGACTTTTGGAAAACCCAGAATCACCTCTGCTCTTTGATAGTGAGCCACTGTTAATGAGCCAGTTTTGTGCCCAACCTTTACCCTCAGAAGGAGTTCTTCCCCGGGTGACACCTCCATCTCTCAGGCAAATTGTGAGGAGAAGACCTTTAAGGAGATCATGTGACAAAGACATAAAGATATAAATCTTGACCTGATAGCACATAAACTGAATGTTAGCCTTATATTGCTCATCACAGCAGTATATGATTTTGTTCAAGGAATTTTACATTTCTCAAAAGGAGGAAATTACGTTCTGAGTACATTTTCCACACCCCAGCCCAGCCCTGTCCAATAGGACTTCCTGCAATCGTAGCCATGCTGTACATTGATAGAGTAACCACTAACCACAAGTAGCACTTAAACATCTGAAATGTGGCTGGGGGACTGAGAAGCTGAATTTTAAATTTTATCTCATTTTACCTAATCAAAATTTAAATTTAAAAAGTGACATGCATCTGCTGCTGCTGCTGCTGCTAAGTCGCTTCAGTCGTGTCCGACTCTTGGAGACCCCATGGACTGCAGCCTACCAGGCTCCTCCGTCCATGGGATTTTCCAGGCAAGAGTACTGGAGTGGGTTGCCATTGCCTTCTCCAGACATGTAGCTGGTGGCTCCCAAATTGGAGTGCACAGGTTGAGTCCTTTCAAATCCCGAAGAAGTCCCTACAAATCCTAATCACGTCACAGCAACCATTGTCCACTGACCCCCAACTCCCCACATCAGTTCCAGAACTGTTCATGGCAAATGAATGACATCTCATCAGCAGAATTAAACATGTCCTCTGAGCCCAGATGTAGTTTCCTCTTTCTTTGGTCTCCTAAACAGTGCTTAGATAAACCAAGTTGCATAATATTTAACAATTACCGTTTATTAAGGTAGATGATAGGAGGGAGAAGTGAGAGGAAACATTTGACCAAAGTTGGATCTTCCCATGCTTATCTTCTTCACCCCATCCATTGTGTGTGTATTCAGGAAATCTGCTCCTCCCCTGTGCCCTGGTCACACTCCATGGACATCGCCAGTCCTAAGCAAGCTAATGACAATGTTTAGCTTCTCTGCCTCTTGTGTTTCTCATCAACCATCACATCATTTTTTTTTTTTACGTCAAAAATATTTATTAAAACAGACCGACTCAAAGAGTTTATTCTTATCTGTATAGTCACAAAAGTTACACACCCAAATATCTGTGAAACTCTGTAATCCTGTCTCCTTGCTCTGCTTTAGTAGGGGTATAGCTAACTCTAGACATGTTTCCCCTTAGTAGGGGCCATCAGTTCCACACTCAGTGAGTCCTTTTGCCCCTTTGTTCAACTCTACTTGTTACTTCCAATTTGAAAGTTTCTAGGAGACACCCCAAAATCATGTTTTGGAAGAATGTCTTCCTAGTGAGAACAAAAGTACAGCTAGAATCCATTTAAAACGAACTCTGCCAGCACTCAAAGCCTGTCATTCTTTTAGGCAAAGACTGTTAAGATGCCCATGAAATGGTGTTGTAGGAAACTCCAAGAGACCATACCTCTATAAAAACAGTGAATAATGTCAAATCAATTTTATTGGGACTCTAGAGATGAGTCAAAGGTTTATAGCAGCCAGATGAATGCTTAAACAAGAAAAAGGTGGCTGAATCTTGGTAGGAAATCTTTGTGACATTGTAGCTTATCCTGGCTCCATCCCCACCTCCCTGGATTGCCTGCAGTCTTAAAGATGGAGCCTACATTGCTGGTGTGGGCTCCTGGTGCTGGTAGATGTAGAGCAGATCCAGTGCTCAAATAATTATGGTTGTTTAGTTTGACCTGAATGGTGGTTCCCTCTTGTTTATATCTTACTTAGACTGGAACTCTCACAGAGTAGAGAGGCAGCTGCCTGAAGGGACATTTGTCAGAAATACTTAAAGGCAAATGTATTAGCCATTGCTGCCAGAGGAAGGGATAACCGTTGGCACACAGTATCATACCCAAGAGCTTGGGAAGAAAGGATGGAGAGTGAGATTCTTTAGGAATAAGGGCTTTGAAAACCCATATTCCTAGGGATCTAGAAGGCCACACACGTGCCCAGGGTAGGGCATACGCTTTGAAAAGACCAGAGAGGGCTTTAAGCTTTCACCTCTGGTTGACCTGCATGTTCTGCAGAAGCAGGAAGTGAAGGCTAAGGCAGAGTTGTAACCTGCCCAGTGCACATTGGGAAGCATGCCCCAACACACACATGCACACACATCTGCACAGACCTGGATATTTTTTTGTGTTTAGTTCTGGGCATTTTAGGAAATCTGTTGAGTCGTTGTGCTAAGTCACTTCAGTTGTGTCTGACTCTTTGTCGTCCTATAGATTGTAGCCTACCAGGCTTCTCTGTCCATGGGATTCTCTAGGCCAGAACACTGGAGTGGGTTGCCATTTCCTTCTCCAGGGGATCTTCCCAACCCAGGGATCAAACCCAAATCTCTAACATCTCCTGCACTGGCAGGTGGGTTCTTTACCACTACTGCCATTTAGGAAGCTAGCTGACAATTAAGCAAATCAAACAGACTTCAGTGGCCACACATGACAAAGAACAGATTTTTTTTTTAATTGGTTCAGAAAAAGTCACAAAACTAAAAACAAACAGTAACCACAAGCATCAACAAGAAACCCTGAAGAAGGAGGAGAATCTGATTTCTAGAGTTGGCATTCAAGGTGTCTAGTTATCAACAACAACAACAAAAATGATGAAGCCTGCAAATAAACACGGGTAAGAGGAAACAGGAAGTGAGTACCTAAAGGGTACAGGGTTTTTTAGGGGAACATTGTGAAATGTTCTAGAATTAGATAGTGGGGATGGCTGAATCACAATCACAACACTGTGATTATACTGGAAACCACTGTACTGTACATTTTAAAATGGTTAAAATGGTGACTGTTACGTGAATTTTACCTCAAAAAAAAAAAAAAGAAAGACACAGCAAAATGGATTTTTAAGCAGTACCCTGCAGCTTTGCTTTGATACAGTTTAATGAAGTCATTTTGTAAATTTCCTCAGTGGTTCCCTTTTTTGTCTTCAGATACACACCTCAGTAATCCCAGGTCAGCCAGGATCACTGTATAAATGATCTGTAGTTGAAGGCTTATTTCTGGGTGGCATTTGCCCATGGATCCTGAGGGCTGTTTCAGACTGTCACATGAGATGCATGGTTTTATCCCAGCATCTCCCCATTGCAACATATCCAAAACCTAGCCCTGATTTCTTCCCATACTTGTGTCCCTCCATCACTCTACATCAGCAAAGAGTGCTTCTCCATGCCATTTTGGATAGCTCATTTAAACCTTATCCAATTAACCCCTACGTCTGGATATTTAACCTTCTAAATGGCTTTCAAATAGATTTACTTCTCTTCATCACCACTGCCACCACCTTTGTTCAATATGCCCCCATTCCTTATCTATACTGTTTAATAATAGACGCCCAGCTGGCCTCACCACATGTTCTCTTGACCCTTTTCAGTCTATTTCCCCTACTCTATCAATTTGCATTTTTAAAATGCAAATCTAATTATTTCACTCCTCCATTTAAAGCCTTTAATTGGCTTCTCTTTGCTCTTCGAATAAAATCCTCAAGCGTTGAAATGGTCTGCAGAGTCCTATGTGACCTGGCTCCTGCCCACCTCCCCAGCCTCCCCGTGGAGTCACTGCACTCCACTCATGGAAACTTCTGTTTCCCACTTTGTTGTATAGTTGTATAGTTGCTAAGCTGTGTCCAACTCTTTTGTGACTCCATGGACTATAGCCTGCCAGGTGGCTCTGTCCGTGGAATTCTCCAGGCCAGAATACTGGAGTGGGTAGCCTTTCCCTTCTCCAGGAGATCTTCCCAACCCAGGGATTGAACCCAGGTCTCCTGCATTGCAGGCAGATACATTACTACTGAGCCATCTGGGAAGCCTGTTTCCCCCTACCTCAGGGTAATCATAGACACACTCATTTCTTTCTAGAACATTCTACGTTCTTGCCTCTCTGCACTTACCCAGTCCTACCCATTTTCAGAACTCAAATGAAAGGTCACTTCATGAAGGAAGTCTTCCTGGCTCCTCAGGGTTAGGGAAAGTCCCCTTGAAAAGGCTAAGTGCCCAGGGCTTCTCTTCCATAGTACATCTTACTCTAATCATTCCTGTGATCAAGGGCTCAATATCTGACTCCCAACTAAATATGAGACCCATGAAGACAGGTACTGTCTTATTCAATGCTATAGCCCCGGTACCAACCACAGTGCAGTGTGTACAGCACAGGGTTCATACTTGTGAACTTAATATTACAAAATGCAATTCGTTCTCACAGATAGCACCTTACTAGTCAGTTGGTGCCTTAGTAAAAATGAGTTGACAGCCTGCCAGGGCAAGAATGCAACCCAGGTGTGCTGCTAGCTCTATGCTACTTGTTGCAGGAGCAATGTGGGGCCATGGGAGTGAGGATGAGGCATCCATCAGCAAGGAACCCTATTCGGAGCCAGCCAAGCATACTCAGGATCCTAGAAGAATGTATGTATGAGCAGTCCTTCATTTCTCATTTCATTTCCACAGCCTTCCCCAAACAGTGCAATTAGGGAGTGGAGTATCCCTTGTGCTCAACTGACCTGCCAGACTGTTCAATCAATGCAGTCTTTTCTCTAGACTCTCAGATTCCCCAAATGGCCACCCCCTTGTCGGGAGCAGAGAAACATCTGGTCCTGGAATCCTCCTTGGTTCTCTTGTACCTCGTTTCCCTCAGCCTCTGAGTCGTTGTTAATTCCTTTGTTCCTCCCATAGACCCCGTCCATCCGCAGTCCACTCTGGAGCCCCATGTCCTCTTGGGCTAGGTTGCCAGTGTCAGTGCTCAATCATTCAGTTTCATCCATTATCACTACCAAGTGGAGTCCAGCAGTGGGGAGAGAAGAAAAGGGGAGAGGAGAGGTGACAGGCCCACATCATGATCTAACCTCAGGGAGAGAGAGATACAGGTAAGATACAGTCAGATCTTCCATTCTGCCAAGGTCAGCCCCCTGCCAATTTATTTCCTGGACATTATAATGCTAAAGAGAATGTGTGTTTTCTACATCACCTCTAGCTCTGTTACCGAAGACCCTTCTGTTATTTTAGCTTGAGTGTGTGCCAGGCAGGATCCCCAAAGGTAGGAAAGAAAACCCACAGAGCCTACACACCAGATGGAGTGGCCCCATTGGGGGGGAAGTGGGAGCTAATACAGAAGATGCAGGGCAGCTACAGATAACCTTCATCAACGTCACAGGTTTTCTGAGAGTCTGACATAATTCTGGTTTCCCTGCAGAAAACAAGTATCAGGGAGGGATACTGCAGAATTGTTTCCCTAAGCTGTCTGAAACTAAAAATGATGTGCCAGGAGTGACATTGAGCAAATAGACTCTTAATCCTTCCCCATGCACGTCAGCTTTCTCCATCAAAGAGAACAAGCCTTGGACTGCAAAGGGCAGAACAAACGTGCGTGAGGCCAGGTGGTCAGAGATGAGTGAAAGCATATCTGAAGAGTGATGAACTGGGCCAAGCACCTCGAGCCTCCCAGCCTAGGTGGGCTGCCTCCTGGGGAAATGAAAGGACTCATGAAGGAGATGGATCGGCCACAGCCATAACTTCTGAGGATGTGCAAGGAGGGACGAGGTGCCGGAAGACTGGAAACAGGTTGTTTGATGTCAACTCAGATGATGAAAGAGATGGTTTGTGGGCATTGAGTGTAAAGGAAGGAGTGACCATAGGACCTGAATGGAAACCCTAACCTCATTTTCTACCTTAGTAGGGATTCTGGGCTGGGAAATAGGATTACACAGTTGGTGATGGATCTGGGTTGCTACAAAGTATTGGACACTTTGAACATCTAAGAGCATCCATGCAAAAGCATCTGCACCATCCCCACCTGGAGAAAGAATTCCAGAGACATTCCTCAGGGCTTTTGCTTCAGCCTGCTCTGGTCCCCAAACTGTCACCATGAAATTTAGCTATCCTTGTGCTGAGCCTGTATTTGTTTATATTTTCCAAAGGGCAAAATTGAATAAAATTAAGCAAGGAGATCCAACCAGCCCATCCTAAAGGAAATCAGTCCTGAACATTCATTGGAAGGACTGATGCTGAAGCTGAAACTCCAATATTTTGGCCACATGATGTGAGGAACTGACTCATTGGAAAAGACCCTGATGCTGGGAAAGATTGAAGGTGGGAGGAGAAGGGGAAGACAGAGGATGAGATGGTTGGATGGCATCACCAATTCAATGGACATAAGTTTGAGTAAACTCAAGGAGTTGGTGATGGACAGAGAAGCCTGGCGTACTACAGTCCACGGGGTCGCAAAGAGTCGGACACGACTGAACTGAACTGAACTGAACATAAGGTCCTATACTTTGGTCTGAAAAATCAGCTGCGCAGCTGTAACACAAGAAAGATGTTTAGCTAGAGTGGCACACTAAACCTCTTGAGAGTTAATGATGATTTGCTTTGTTCCAAAAGGATCCTCACAGCAAGTGCTACTGTTGGATGACAACTCAATGTTGCATGACCTCTGCCCCCTCTTTGATAAGAGTCTATTAAATTTATCATCAGGTATCAGGGGATCTGCAACCTGCTCTCAATTCGCATACAGACTGTTTTCCTGAAGAGCTTCAAAGTGAGTTGATCTCCTTTCTCAAGGACAGGGTAGGAGTGTCTTTGTCTTATGCATTTGCATTTGTCATCCAGTGACTAGATCAGAGTTCAACAACCAAGCATTTACACTAGAGGGAACAATGGAGAGAAGCCACATCTAATTAGGCCCCTTGTATTGGTACCTTCTTCCCTAAAAGCTTCAAAGCACTTCTCATCCATCTCACTTGAGCCTCCTCTTGTGCAATGCTATGAGATAAGCCAGGTAGCTTTCTCCAGCTGACTGATGGGGAATCAAATAACCTGAGAGAGGCAAAGGCTCCCCAGTTTCTCACTGTCAGAAGTGGGCCCAGAAGCCAATGGCAACATCAAATCCAACTTGCTACACAGGAAACTGTGCTGCAGGTATGTGTGCTTAAAAGAAAGAGTTCGGAACTTATTTACAAAACAGAAACAGACTCACAGACATAGAAAACAACGTTATGGTTACCAAAGGTGAAGGGAGGCAGGGATAAAGTAGGAATTTAGGGTTAACAGATACACACTACTATACATGAAATAGATAAACAGTAAGGACCTACTATCTAGCACTGGGAACTATATCCAATATCTTGTAATAACCTATAATGGAAAAGAACCTGAAAAAGAATATATGTATATGTATAACTGAATCACTTTGCTGTAGAGCTGAAAATAACACAATACTGTAAATCAAATATGCTTCAAAAAAACACTGTAAAAATAAAAATAAATAACAGCTTAAAATCAGATCGTCTTATGAAAGCATTCCCTGTGTATTTAATTTGAAAACTATTAATTATTCATATTTCTCATGCTTAGTGGCTCAGTTGTGTCTAATTCTGCGACCCCATGGACTGTTGCCTGCTAAGCTCCTCTGTCCATGTGATTATCCAGGCAAGAATAGTGGAGTGGGTAACATTCTAATCTTCCCAATCCAGGTATCAAACCCAAGTCTATTGCATGACAGGCAGATTCTTTACCATCTGAGGCACAAGGAAAGCCCTATTCATGTTGAATAACTGTTAACTATTTATAAGAACTTCACCAAAAAGGTCTGTCTAGTCAAGGCTATGGTTTTTCCAGTAGTCATATATGGATATGAAAGTTGGACTATAAAGAAAGCTGAGCACCGAAGAATTGATGCTTTTGAACTGTGGTGTTGGAGAAGACTCTTGAGAGTCCCTCGGACTGCAAGGAGATCCAACCAGTCCATCCCAAAGGAAATCAGTCCTGAATATTCATTGGAAGGACTGATGCTGAAGCTGAAACTCCAATACTTTGGCCACATGATGCAAAGAACTGACTCATTGGAAAAGGCCCTGATGCTGGGAAAGATTGAAGGTGGGAGGAGAAGGGGACAAAAGAGGATGAGATGGTTGGATGGCATCACCAATTCAATGGACATGAGTTTGAGTAAAATCAAACTGGGAGTTGGTGATGGACAGGGAGGCCTGGCGTGCTGCAGTCCATGGGGTCACAACGAGTTGGACAGGACTGAGCAACTGAACTGAACTGATTTATAAGAATGTATTATGTGCAAATCACTGATCCTTAGGTGTGGGAGGCGCAATAAATAGGAGTAGATGGAATCTCAGCCTCAAAGGCCCTCAGGTGTCAGGAGCTCAGATGGTAACAGTGCCGGGTCCTGAGTGGAGACTGTGAGCTGGGGGAGGACAGAGTTCACCAGTGCAAGGCAGAATTGGAGTTGGACAAAGATTTATAGACTTTACTCTGGTTGAATTCTTTGCAAGTTCAGATGGTAACGCCCAGAGGTCTCGTTGTTGCTTTAGATGGAACCATACCACTAATATTTCAGACAGCTATTGACAAGGCAATGGAAGAAATCTTTGGTCTCAAAGACCCTTTCTCAAATGTTCCTTGACTCCAAGTGCACAAGCAGACCCTCTGTATCTGTCTGGTCTCCCTGGCTGACCGAGCAGAGGACCAATCTTGTCCTCCTCTTTCTGCTAATTGAGTCAGTTTGGGACTTCACATCCTTGGCATCTTCCTCCCCAGGACCACATTGATGTAAGCTTTTCTTGTTCCTGACCCTAACCAAGCCTAATTCTGGTTTTTCTGAAGGGCACTGATGCACCAAGTTTGCAAAACGAAACTCCAAACTCTTCCTCACCACTGTTTCAGATCCATGGTCTTCAAAGCATGGTCCTCAGACCAGCAACATCATTATCATCTAGGAAGAGGCTAGAAATGCAAATTCTCAGGTCCCATTCCCAGTCTACTAAATTCGAAATTCTGGGTTTGGAGCCCAGAAATCTGTGTTTTAGCACAGTTGTAATACAACTTGTTAATATAAGTCCTCCAGGTCATTCTCATGCATGTTCAAGTTTGAGACCCACTGGTTTTGGAGAACTGAAAGGTCAAGCAGAATGGCTTTCTTTTCTTTGCCCATTTTCCTGTCCCTTCCTTTAAAAGGCAAGTCATGCATGCACTGCTTCCTCTTGTCTCCTGTCCTGCTGGCTTCCTTTGGCCTCATCCTCCGAGCACCACTCACTGGATTTGATCCCGCATTGTCTTGCCTTTTCTTCCTCATCTATGTGTATGTCCGTCTTGGCTCTCATAATCTGGCTTGCTGGCTGGGTGCTGGTGCTCCAGTGTAAAAACCCAGTGTCCCACATTCAAAGCATCTAGAAGGAGCACACGGCCCACATACCCTTGGCTGTCTTTTTCTGTGACATCGTCTGGTCTCAGCACTTGACTTTCCCATAGCTAGGGACACACCATCTGCCCCAAGACGACTGCTCTGTTCTACTGTGGAAACTTCTGCAAGTTCTTCCCTGCTCCTTGTTTGACTTATCCTCCTTTCACCCAGGAAATGTGTGTCATTCTCCTGCACATCATAGCCCTGGCAGGAAACCCATCTTCCTGCTCTGTTTGAGGGACAGATTATTCCTGATCCTGCTGGAGGCATCTTCTCAGTATACTACCTGACCACGTGGCCCAATCGCATGTTCTAATTATTTCAGCCAATGACATCCTCTTCTTACCCAGCTGACACTATGTTCATGTTTTATTCTATTAGGTTGGCCCAAAAGTTCATTCAGGTTTTTCCATAAGATGTTACAGAAAAACCAGAATGAAACTTTTGAGCCAACCCAATATCTCCTCCTTTGCTGGAATTCAGGATATGTGTCCTCAGTGAATTCGTATCCCATTCTCCAAACCTGAATCCCTCCTTTCTTTATCAGTTCATAGTCTTCTACCCACACTTCATCAACAGAATGTCCTTGAAGGTTTTCAGCGGGCTCTCCCTTTCTGATCACCCTAGCAAGCCATTAATGATTATGCAGATGTGTGATCAACTATGGTTTGTTTGTCCATCCAATTTCCCTTTGTAATCTCCATCAAGTCAAAAACAATCATCTATACACCTAAGGCTGGAGAAGGAAATGGCAACCCACTCCAGTATTCTTGCCTAGAGAATCCCGTGGACAGAGGAGCCTGGTGGGCTGCCGTCTATGGGGTTGCACAGAGTTGGACACGACTGAAGTGACTTAGCAACAACAGCAGCAACAATAGACCTAAGGTATGTATAGGTATATATACCTAAGGTACCTATACATATGTATAAATGAATCTTACCAATAAAGAATTTTTTAAGGGTGCCAATTGCCTGTTTTATCTACTCCAGACACAAAATTGTGCATGTAATTGGGTTCACCAAGTCCAGATAGCTACACTCAACATTCCAGGCTGGTTTCTTTAACTTGAGGCTTGACATCAAAGGGACTAGCATCATACTCTATGAAAAGCACAAACTTATAGATGAACTGATATACAGATTTTGGTGTGGCTACATACAAAAGGACTATGAAGGGAACCATGAGTCCTGATACCATCCTGTAGCTCTTTCTCACAAGAGTTAGGCCTTAATCAGTGCAGCCAAGACCATGTCCTATTGGGCCAATCTGAGACAACTGTTACGCATGTCTGCTCAACTGTTATATGGAGATGCCTATTTCATGCCTTAGGCTACACCCTCACTAGTAAGTTTCCCATCATGACAAGTGAGTAGACTTCCACTTAAACTTCATCAAATGGTTTCTATAAAGACTGTTCCCACCAGTACCTTGCAGGAGATGCTGGCTGCCTGCTCCCTTAATAAACAAAGTAGTGCCTCTGATTGTCTAATATGGATGATTTGGGTCTCTGTATTCTTTGCTGGCTCTTCCTCTCTGCAGGACCAGCATTTTCTGCACATGGTGGTAATGGAATGAATGTTCAAAATCTCTCTTGGGGAGAAGAATTTCCTGGATTGGAGAGGGATCCAAAATTTGATCCCCAGTTACTCAATTCGAAGACACTTTCTGTGAAACACCGTTAAACATCCCTAGGGGTAGCAACAAGGCAATATTGTTTAGTTACTACTTGCCTCATATTACGAGGGTTCTAATGGGTTCCTCACTTAAAGAATCCAAGTCTAAAGATCCTACATGATTTGTCCAAAAAGACCAAGCTCACATGAGGCCAGAGCAGGGTCCAAATCCACACGCCTACTCAGATACACTGGCTCCAAGCCTTGGTTAGGGGAGGCATCACTCTCCTCCTCCATCAGCTGAGCTCAGCCTGCACTGCTCCTCTTTGACAAGCAGTCCCACCTGGACCATTTCCACCTAGACCTCGCGATGCTCTGTATTCTTTCCGTGTCCATGGTATTCTCAGAGCTGACTTACTCATTGGGAGGGCTGGAGCCGCACAGAGGTAGGTGCTCAGAGGGTGGACCCAAACTCTATAGGTTCACATACAAGCTCTACTATTAACTGGCAGTGTGGCTAAGCAATCTGACCTTGGACAAGCTAATTACTTTGTCTGTGCTTTGGTTTTCTCATTTGTAAAATGACAAAAATACTAATAATCGACCACCTATCTAATATCTGACCACCTACCTACCTCATCCCTGGAGAAGGAAAAGGCCACCCACTCCAGCATTCTGGCCTGGAGAATTCCGTGGACTGTCACAGAGTCAGACACGACTGAGCGACTTTCACTCACTCTCCTTCCTCGTAGGATTATGAACTGTTAATACCTTTATAGGTAAAGCACTTAGAAGACTGCCTGTCACACTAGCGCATGTGTGTATATGTGTGTGCATGTGCATATATATATTTGCTACGATTTTCAGTCGTCATTTCTTTCCTTTGCCTTCCTACCCTCTGTGTCTTTGTGCTTTAGGCCACTCTGCTTCCGCCCTCTCGTGCTCTCTCATTCACCTCCTCTATCCAGATCTTCAGACCAATTACCATTGGAAGGACTGTATTCTGATCCTTTTCATGAATTGTGAACACAAGGATCAACTCCCTTCTTTTGTTTTTTCCTTCTGTGTTTAACTACTCTTCCTATACAAGAATGGGTGGGCATGGACCACAGATGGGATGGGTAGAGAGACCTCAGTTCAGTTCTGACTCTGCCACTTAGAGATGCTGGATCTTGGGTAAGCTATTTAAATTCCTCAACCTCTGAACTCAGAGAAAAATAAAACCCCATTACCACGTGACTGGTTGCCCAGCCTTACTGCTGAGTTGCAGGTCTATTTAACCAATGATTGATCGTGGCCTTCTGAATAGCATGCCTTGGCCCAGCCTCTCCCCAAGACTGTATTCACTCAGCTCCCTGAAGCCTCTGAAACACAGCAACATGGCAGCGAGAAAGTCTGAGGGACACGCCTGCCTCGCATTTCACTGCTGTAATCCTGCACACCAATGCTGTTTCTCACTGTGGTCTTATTTATCAGGCTATATCACAAGCCTTTATCCCAGACCTCCAGCAAGCTCCGTGCTGGGAGTCACAGGCATGGTATTTGAGAGGTAGAGAGGAAATCAGAACCCTATAATAAATTGCCTACCACACGTTTATCCCTGAAGGAGTTCATTCTAATTTTTGTTTTCTTAATATCCAGCTGAAATCTGAAGTGTGCTTTTATTGCCATTTCCACGAAGGTGAGGTACCATTCTTGTTACCTGGGAGAACTGTTGGGCTGCAGTTAATTTAGGGAACCAACTCCCTTTGTTTTTAGCTCCCAGCTTCAAGGGACTGTGGGCCTCTGCCTTCAGGTGAACTGGGGATGTACTTCTGGGAGCAGTAAGCCTTGAGGATCCCACTCTTCAGCTCAGCCACTGGCTGGGGTGGCTTGTTCCCCCTTTGCTCTTTATTTGTTGCCATAGACAGTTTCCAGTGAAACTTCATCCATGGAATTCCACCGTGGCTACCTGAGTTTCCCAGAAAGACTGCTCTTCCCATGACAATGTATCTAGCAGACCCCTCAGTTTCAAGACACAATATGATTTGGGGTGGGGTGGGGCTGATTCCTCTGGTAGTCCAGTGGCTAAGAATCTGCCTTCCAGTGCAGAGGACACAGGTTCGATCCCTGGTTGGGAAACTAAGGTCCCACATGACCCAGGGCAACTAAGCCTGAGCCGACCACAAGAGAAGGCCCCATGCGACCAGGATCCAGCACAGCCTCCCCCCGCCCCCCAAAAAATACAATACGACTTTTTAAAATAGCATCTTCTAGTAATTTTAGAATTAAGCTATGTCATTTGGCGCAAGGTCAAATAATTGTGGCATATGTGCCTTACTAAAATGCAGAGGGACGAGAGGAGAAGATGCTGACCATGGATTTGACTTCTCAGCCTGGGAGCTCAGGGCTGCGGTGGGCCAACTGGAGGAGGACGAGGATGAGAAGGGGAGATCTGGAAACTTCGGTTCGATGGTTTCTTTCAGCAGCCAGAAGAGGTGTGACAATGCGGTGGTTGTTCAGGGGACAGTCCAGAAGGCCCTGTGGTGGGTGAGGAGAAGGCAGGGGCAACAAGAAACCCTACTGGGCACTGCAGCTTGGATGAGTGGAAATAGGGCGCTCAGTTCCCACAAAAGTTACTGAACAAAGGCCTCAAAATTTTGCATCTGGGCCCTAACGATCTCAACAAAATGTCTCATTCAGCTGCAATTAGTCACCTAATTGGATGGCTAAGTTTGAGGGGAAAAAACAAAAGGTATGAAATAGTCACAGAACATTTTGACTACACTGCATTTTCAAATCGTTCACGTGGTTCCCCATTCCTGAAACTAATTATTGTTCCCTACTCCCTCTTCCCCTTGCCAGCTAAATTTGTCTGATAATCATGTAATTCATTGTTCTAGTCCAGTTGTACTGGTCTCAGCTCAGCAAATCACTTTAAATCACTTTTGCCCCTAAAAAGTGTCGTTCATAACACACAAGATGAGATTTTAGATAACTGACATACACGATTACCCAACATAAGGATTTTATCTTTTCTTGTTTAATCAAGGAACTCCTGTAGAGTAAGAAGTGATTCTCCACTGTGGTTCCCAGAGCATCAGCATCAGCATCACCTGTAAAAATATTGGAAATTGCAAAGTCTAGGGCCACCCCAGACCTCCAGCATCAGAAACTCTGGAGATGGAAGCCAGCAATCTGTGAAACGCTCCTGGGGATTCTGATGCAGGCTGGCATCTGAGAACCACTGTTCTAAAAGATCTTCCCAGCATGCTGTACTGGACAAGTTGTGTTGGCAACCTGGAAAGTCCTCACTGTGAGGTTGTAGCCTAGGAGACGTGTGGAGGGGTACTGACTGAACAGAGACCATCTCCTTGGAATTTCATTCTTAAAAGAGTCACAGGTTGGAAGTCATCACTGTGATTTCTGACCTGAACTTGGTCTGACAGCTTCAGAACCTTGAAAAAGTCACAGCTTCTCTTTGTTCATCAGTTTTTTCATCTGCAAAATCCGGGAAATTGAAATGGCTCATCCTTTCTTATGCTAACAACCTTTCACTCCTATCTCTTTTTGCATGTGGGGTTGCCAGATTTAGCAAATAAAAACATATCCAGTTTTTAAAAATAAGTAGCCAGTAAAATTTGAATGTTAGATAATTTTTAGCGTACATATATATACTAAATGTATATGTCTGCGTGCCAAGTAGTTTCAGTCATGTCCGATTCTTTGCAACCCTGTGGATTATAGCCCTCCAGGCTCTTCTATCCATGGGATTCTCCAGGCAAGAATACTGGAGTGGGTTGCCATGCCTTCTCTAGGGGCTCTTCCCAACCCAGGGATCGAACCCATGTCTCTTACATCTGCTGCACTGGCAGCTGGGTTCTTTACCACTGGTGCCACCTGGGAAGCCTACATATATGTTTATATATATATATATATATATATATATATAAATATATATATAAACAAATCCATTTTTAGTATATATGTAAACGTGAAAGCAAAAGTCGCTCAGTCGTGTCTGACTCTTTGTGGCCCCATGGTCTATATAGTCCATGGGATTCTCCAGGCCAGAATACTGGAGTGGGTAGCCTTTCCCTTCTCCAGGGGATCTTCCCAACCCAGGGATTGAACCCAGGTCTCCCACATTGCAGGCAGATTCTTTACCAGCTGAGCCTCAAGGGAAGCCCACTATATATTGTGCAGATGATATAAAATTGAGTCCCTGTTGAGGGGACATGACTGACTTGAGATGGAGTCAGGATCAGATTCCTTTTCATGGGTGCCCCCCACCCTTGGGCAGCTTCTTCTGCCCCTCTGAGGCCTTTACATTCTGGGAGGGATTTGGATCAGACCTTTCCCATTGATGTAACCTCTGATTAAATTTGGCATTCAAATAGAGTTGCTCAATTCAGCAAATAGAAATAAGGACACCCAGTAAAATTCAAATATCAGATAAACAACAAAAGTATGCATAGGATGTACTTATACTAAAAAACTTTTGTTGTTTATCTGATATTTGAATTTTACTGGGTGTCCTTATTTCTATTTGCTGAATTGAGCAACTCTATTTGAATGCCAAATTTAATCAGAGGTTACATCAATGGGAAAGGTCTGATCCAAATCCCTCCCAGAATGTAAAGGCCTCAGAGGGGCAGAAGAAGCTGCCCAAGGGTGGGGGGCACCCATGAAAAGGAATCTGATCCTGACTCCATCTCAAGTCAGTCATGTCCCCTCAGCAGGGACTCAATTTTATATCATCTGCACAGTGAGAAGTATTGGACCAAATGATCTCTAGAGTCCTGTCCAGCTCCAAATGTCAGTATTATTTTTGGCTTATTCACTGCTCTTTGGATCTGTGAAAGGCATTTCACTGGTCTTTTTTCTGATGTTTTCCTTGTGAGGGAAATGGATTAATCCTGTGAAATTTAGAAAAATAAGTATTCTTGAGCTATGAGCTGAACTTCTTGAAAATGGCTTTGATAAGATCAGGGACCGTAACTTTGATATGTAGAGTCTGCCTTTAAGAGCCTCATAATTTAGTTTCCATAATTTATTTAACACTTAACATCTGAATTAAATATCGTGAGTAAAACTGTAATGGCCATTTTTATAGCCAAGGCTTTCACATGTGTCTGATCATTTCCTTAGATACAATCCCTGGAGTGGGGTTGTTGGGTCAAAGGTCAAGGTCTCTTGGAGGAAAACATCCTCTCCTCTTCTCTCCCCATCTCTCCCCTTTCTCCCGTCATCACCCCCAAGAGGTCAAGAGGGCTCTGTATCCATCAAACCTCAGGTCTCTTAGGGGCCTCGTTTTCTGGGCCAGCACAGGTGGCTGGGGCTTCCCTGGTGGCTCAGTAGTAAAGAATCTGCCTGCCAGTGCAGGATCCCTGGGTCAGGAAGATCCCCTGGAGAAGGAAATGGCAACCCACTCCAGTATTCTTGCCTGGAGAATTTCATGGACAGAGGAGCGACCCTGGGGTCGAAAAGAATCAGACATGACTGAGCAACTAACCAAACAACTGGTGGCTGGGGTGGGATGCCACGCGTTCCCCAGTGACCGCTGGACCCAAGGCCACTGCCTACCAGGGCAGGGCGAGCCCAGGGCCTAAGTGGCCCCTGTCCTGACTCCTCTCTCCCCTTGGCTCCAATAAGGGCAGCTGTCATTCCCCTTGGGCTCAGGACTGGAGGCTCCAGATGAAGCAGTTTATAGTCTGCTTTGATTCAAAGCCATTTAAGCCCAATTTTCAGAAAAAGGAGCATTCCATGTGATCCAGCACAAGTCTAATACCAGACTTAGATCCAGAACCCCTCCTCGTGGTTAGGAGGCCCTTCCTGGCCTTGTTTCCTTTGTGCATTTCTCTCCCGTGGGCGCCATGTAAAGAGGAAGATATTCTAGGTTCAACAACATTCGTACAACCAAATGCACCACCAGACATCTCCAACAAAAGGGTTTTAGGGCTATTCAAATATGTTGCCAAGTTCTATCATGAACATTTATTATTTTATAAAAAGAAAAAATAATTTTTAAAAAGCCTTATAAGTAGTCCCAACTGTTCATTTTCCCAGCCATACATTTTTGGGGTAACTGGAATGCAATCCATTGCTCCTTGATCGACTTGCTTTGTGTAACAGATGGAGTGTGTGACTACTAATTGGGCTGATGATATTTAGACAACAACAATAAAGACATGTATAAATGGGTCATACTCGCTCTCCTCAGGAATGAAAGAAAAGGAGAAAAGTGGTAAACCCAAGGCAATGACACAACTAAGAAAACAATAAAGGAGAAGCACAGCATAGCACTCAGTTCTCAGGGAGTGCATGGCTGCAACTGCCTGGTGGTAACTATTGCTGGTCCAAGACTAAGAAGCTGGGGGACCAACGTGGAGAGCCAGCATGCGACCCCCAGACTCAACCATTCGTGCAGAACCAGTGATTGCCCTGACAAGCGGGTACGGAGCTTGCTCTGGAATTGCTTTGCTTTTGTTTGTGTCTGTGTGCGACGTATCAAGAACTTTAAGGTTTAGATTGTGAAAGGAAGTATTGATACCAGCATTAAAATATCTTTGTATCAGTTCAGTTCAGTCGCTCAGTATCCAACTCTTTGTGACCCCATAGGCTGCGGCACGCCAGGCTTCCCTGTCCATCACCAACTCCCATAGCTTATTCAAACTCAAGTCCGTCGAGTCAGTGATGCCATCCAACTATCTCATCCTCTGTCGACCCCTTCTCCTCCTGCCTTCAATCTTTCCCAGCATCAGGGCCTTTTCTAATGAGTTAGTTCTTTGCATCATGTAGCAAGTATTTGAGTTTCAGCTTCAGCATCAGTCCTTCCAGTGAATATTCAGGACTGATTTCTTTTAAGATGGACTGGTTGGATCTCCTTGCAGTGCAAGAGACTTTCAAGAGTCTTCTCCAACACCACAGTTCAAAAGCATCAATTCTTCAGTGCTCAGCTTTCTTTATAGTCCAACTCCTATGTCCGTACATGACTACTGGAAAAACCAGAGTTTTGACTAGATGGATGTTTGTTGGCAAAGTAATGTCTCTGCTTTTTAATCTTTGTATAGTTTATTAAGTTTTGCATTTCTTTTGTAAAGACTTTCCATTTTTAGAACAGTTTTAGATTCATAGCACAATTGAAAGTACAGAGATTCCCCATATGCCCTCTGCCCTTATGCACACGTTGCCACCCTCCACCCTAATCAACATCCCAGCCTGAGCAGTGCACTTGTTACAACTCCTGAACCTACACTGACACGTCCTCATCAACCAAAGGCCCTAGTTTGCCTTAAGCTGTAATGCATTCTCTGGGTTTGGATAAACGTATAACCAGATAATAATGATTATCCATTCATGATAATCTATAACAAGTATTCTCTGTGTCCTAATTCGTTTCTATTTTTCCTGTGTCATAATAGTAACTTTCTCACCCCTACCATAAAACATCTGCTCCAGTTACTAAGTCTGAAAAACATGCATGGGTGAGACCTGGAGGTTCTTCAGTCTCCTTCCCTGGAACAAGGAAGAGAATTCAACCAAAGTGATGACAACCGAGAAGAGCAGCTGAAAGGGTGTGAAGCAGTAGGAGAGCCAGAGAAGATTCCGGAAGGTGTTTCTCTTCCTCTGTTGAAGCACTACAGCCCTGAGGCTATTTACCTGAGTCTGATCCTCTCTAAAGATCTGATTCTTGGCTTGCAGAGAAGTCCTGCAAAACGTCAAGAGCCTCAGGGCGGTAACCCTTAAAGTAAGTTCAGCTGAAGTTCTCCCTGCAATTTGTTCACAGGAGAGAAACTAGAAGTTAGCTGGGTCCTTGGCCTGCTTGAATGCTTGAAGGAAAATTAACAACCAGAAAGGCTTAAAGGAATTCCCAATTTTGTGTTTGTTTAGACCATCGTCAGATCACCCACTGAGCAAGAAAGAACATTCAGGGTTTACTAATTCTTTTCTCAGGTACATCGCTAGATCAAACAGTCCTTAGCAAAGGAAATACATTTGTCTTTACAATCTAAATATCATCAGCTCAGTTATTCACCTTTATTTACATAATTCTATATGCTGAAAAATATCATTGATATAAATTATCTCTTCTAATTTATTCTTATGATATAAAAATATCATTGGTATAAATTATCTCTTCTAATTTTTCCAGGGGTTTTATGAGGTGAGCAGTGAAGGTCTGTCACCCTGTTGCGCAGAAAAGGAAGTCGAGGCTCAAGGTCACACCATGAGTTAAGTGGCAAATCTGAGACGCAAACATGGAAGTTTTTACTCCTGGTCTAGAGTCCTCTGCATCTCTGAGCTGATCAAATCTAGGGCACACTCAACCCTCTTGATGTCAGTGGTAATGGTTAGAAATGTTGAACTTGGATATTTGTTTAAAACACAGCCTTACACAAGAAGTACATCGTTAGAGAATTGAGTCAGAGGAGTTCAACTAGAATGCTTATGGAGATTGAACCATTCTCTCTCAAAGACAGACTGAAATGAATACAACTATTAATTGTAATCAAATACAATGGATTTGCTCGAAGTTGCAAATTGAATTGCTCAAAGTGACACCAAGCAGGATGTTGTGGGGCTCCTGGGCACAAAAGCCTTCCTGTGTCCCCCAGTTCTCCGATTCTTCACTCAGCTTCCATGACCTTCCCTGAGTTCCAACAGGCAGGTTCAAACAGTTGCTAATGAGGGAAGGGAGAGAATGGGAGACAAAGGAGGAACAGTCGAGAGGAACAACATTGCAGCTTGGGGCCAGGTCCTGGTTCCTCTTCAAAGGACACGTGCACCAGTATCCTTTAGCTGTTTTGTAGATACTGAAATCCCCACCAGATGGGAGACGTTAAAGGTTGACAATGGTATGCTGCCCACAAGCACGTAAATCCCAAACCAGTTGGAAATGGAGGGTTTGAAGATGCAGACTCCAACTTAACCTCACCACCAAACAATCAGAAAAGTGTCCAGGAGCTGATCACGTGCTCTGGGAACTAATATTATAAAACTTCTCACTATCCTCTCCAGGTGGGGACACACAGTTTTGAGGACATGAGCCTGCTGTTGGCCCCCTTTGCCTGACAAAGCAATGAAACTATTCTTTTCTATTTCACCCACCGCTCTGTCTCTGAGATAATCAGTGTCAGGGTTCAGAGGCTAGATGTGGCTTCAAATGGGAACAGGTGAAGGGGACTGATGAAAGGAATATCGCTTTCATGTCGACATTAGAAACCAGACGTGACTTCCTTGATTTGGCTAATGTTGTTCTAGGATGAGCACAAACAGTAGGATTGTATGGTTCATTATCAGCCGAGGTAGCCCTGCCTGTAAAGAGCTGGAGAAGGTTTGTTCAAACGCCCATTCCATGACTGTAAAAAGTCTAAGCTCTTACCACCAATTTTTATAAATTCTCGGAAGCTTGGGTTTTTCATGGTCACCTCTGGCTCTAATTTCTTTCTTCTGATGACATGCTTGAGTTAATCAACCTCACATTATTCTATGCTAAACCCATCCCCGTAGGAAACTAAACTTGTTTCTTTGATTATCCTCACCTTTCTCCTACAAAAAATAAACACAGTCTGATCATAAAGGTTTCTACTTGTGCATCAATGTTTACGGGGAAACCAAATGTGTTTACACTGCAGAACACGAACTGTTTGAAATTTTGTATTAGATCTCCCTTTTCTAAAGGTCATTTTGGCTACTGTTCCACTGGACATTTCACTGAATGACATTTCACATACATTCAAGGCACGATGCCAATTAGCTAATTCCTTCTTTTCCTTACCCCTCAGTCTCTTTTCTTTACTCCTCCTTCCCCAATGCTGTCCCCAGAAATTAAAAATTCTTGTTATTTATTAAGACCTGAATGTCAATTCTCTAGACCTCAATGTCAGTTCTCTTCAACCCCTAGTCCTTAACCCATTCAGGCCCATATCGAGTCATCAATTGAAAAACAGGGCTTATTAGCATATGACAACTTCCCAAATGGCACAGCGGTAAAGAATCCTCCTGTCAATGCTGGAGATGGGGGTTTGATCCCTGGGTTGGGAAGATCCCCTGGAAAAGGAAATGGCAACCCACTCTAGTATTCTTGCCTGGAGAATCCCATGGACAGAGGAGCCTGAAGGGCTACAGACCATGGGGTCACAGACAGTCGGACACGACTGAGCACACATACACAGCATACGAGAAGCCTGACAAAGACTCTGCTATGTCTGACCTTGAAGGCCACCGTGATTTTGAAAAGCATTTTCCCCTTCTTTGCAATATTGTCTTCTCAAACTATCAAAGAGTACCAGAAGGCTTTGGACTCAAAAAGTTGAAAGCTAATGATTACCCTGAGCATCTCAAAGGTCATTCAGTTCAGTTCAGTTCAGTTCAGTCGCTCAGTCATGTCCGACTCTTTGCGACCCCATGGACTGCAGCACACCAGGCTTCCCTGTCCATCACCAACTCCTGGAGCTTGCTCAAACTCATATCCATTGAGTTGGTGATGCCATCCAACCATCTCATCCTCTGTCATCCCCTTCTCCTCCTGCTTTCAATCTTTCCCAGCATCAGAGTCTTTTCAAATGAGTCAGCTCTTCCCATCAGGTGGCCAAAGTATTGGAGTTTCAGCTTCAACATCAGTCCTTCCAATGAACACCCAGGACTGATCTCCTTTAGAAAGGACTGGTTGGATCTCCTTGTAGTCCAAGGGACTCTCAAGAGTCTTCTCCAACACCACAGTTCAAAAGCATCAATTCTTTGGTGCTCAGCTTTCTTTATAGTCCAACTCTCATATCCATACATGACTACTGGAAAGACCATAGCCTTGACTAGAAGAACTTTTGTTGCCAAAGTAATGTCTCTGCTTTTTAATATGTTGTCTAAGTTGGTCATAGCTTTTCTTCCAAGGAGTAAGCGCCTTTTTATTTCACAGCTGCAGTCACCATCTGCAGTGATTTTGGAGCCCAAAAAAATAAAGTCTGCCACTGTATCCATTGTTTCTCCATCTATTTTCCATGAAGTGATGGGACCGGATGCCATGATCTTCGTTTTCTGAATGTTGAGCTTTAAGCCAACTTTTTCACTCTCCTCTTTCACTTTCATCAAGAGGCTCTTTAGTTCCTCCTTACTTTCTGCCATAAGGGTGGTGTCATCTAAATATATGAGGTTATTGATATTTCCCCTGGTAATCTTGATTCCAGCTTGTGCTTCATCCAGCCCAGCATTTCTCATGATGTACTCTGCATATAAGTTAAATAAGCAGGGTGACAATATATAGCCTTGACGTACTCCTTTCCTGATTTGGAACCAGTCTGTTGTTCCATGTCCAGTTCTAACTGTTGCTTCCTAACCTGCATATAGGTTTCTCAAGAGGCAGGTCAGGTGGTCTGGTATTCCCATCTCTTTCAGAATTTTCCACAGTTTATTGTGATCCACACAGTCAAAGGCTTTGGCATAGTCAATAAAGCAGAAATAGATGTTTTTCTGGAACTCTCTTGCTTTTTTGATGATCCACTGGATGTTGGCAATTTGATCTCTGGTTCCTCTGCCGTTTCTAAAACCACCTTGAACATCTGGAAGTTCACGGTTCATGTATTGCTGAAGCCTGGCTTGGAGAATTTTGAGTAATACTTTACTAGCATGTGAGATGAGTGCAATTGTGCAGTAGTTTGAACAATCTTTGGCATTGCCTTTCTTTGGGATTGAAATGAAAACTGACCTTTTCCAGTCCTGTGGCCACTGCTGAGTTTTCCAAATTTGCTGGCATTTTGTACTTTTATAGCATCATCTTTTAGGATTTGAAATGGCTCAACTGGAATTCCATCACCTCCACTAGCTTTGTTTGTAGTGATTCTTCCTAAGGCCCACTTGACTTCACATTCCAGGATGTCTGGCTCTGGGTGAGTGATCACACCATCGTGATTATCTGGGTCATGAAGATCTTTTTTGTATGGTTCTTCTGTGTGTTCTTGCCACCTCTTCTTAATATCTTCTGCTTCTATTATGTCCATACCATTTCTGTCCTTTATTGATCCCATCTTTGCATGAAATGTTCCCTTGGTAGCTCTAATTTTCTTAAAAAGATCTCTAGTCTTTCCCATTCTATTGTTTTCCTCTATTTCTTTACACTGATCACTGAGAAGGGCTTTCTTATCTCTCCTTGCTATTCTTTGGAACTCTGCATTCAAATGGATATATCTTTCCTTTTCTCCTTTGCTTTTCACTTCTCTTCTTTTCACAGCTATTTGTAAGGCCTCCTTAAACAGCCATTTTCCTTTTTTGCATTTCTTTTCCTTTGGGATGGTCTTACTCCCTGTCTCCTGTACACTGTCACGAACCTCCATGCATGGTTCATCAGGCACTGTGTCTATCAGATCTTGTCTCTTAAATCTATTTCTCACTTCCACTGTATAATTGTAAGGGATTTGATATAGGTCATACCTGAATGGTCTAGTGATTTTCCCTACTTTATTCAATTTAAGTCTGAATTTGGCACTAAGGAGTTCATGATCTGAGCCACAGTCAGCTCCCGGTCTTATTTTTGCTGACTGTATAGAGCTTCTCCATCTTTGGCTGCAAAGAATTTCCAGAGGCTACTACTTCTGGGATACTTGAACTGTAGAGTTCTCTCAATGTGGATTTTTTACCCTTATCTTGTTGTAGGATCTACACATGAGGAGGAAGAACACAGGGAAGTTTCTTTTTGCCTTGTTTAGTAAATGGTCCTCAAAACATAATGAACCTTCCCTACCTATTAGGGTTTAATTAGGTTAATTGTATGTTGAAAGAGTATGTGTGAAATGGGCCTGAAAGAGTGAAAAAATTAGATCTCATATCCATTTATCACACAAGATATTTGCTTCTTATCTCATAACGGTAATTTGAAAAGAAAATTTCTATTAATTTACTTTATGCTGAGTTTTGAAGTGTGAGAATATTAATGAGAAAAAGGCAGAAATTATTTAAGCAGGAAATACCAGGAATAAACTGTTGTCTAGAAATACTAAGCCTAGGAAACCTAAACTGCTAACTTAAGAATTTTATTTTTTTTAAGTCTCTTAATCACAGTCTAAGAACTTATTTATATGCAGTATTTGAGACATTAAGTAAATATATTAAGTTGGTAGTCAGAGCCCTTTGTTAATCAAGTCTGTTCCTCCCAGTTAAAATAAACTTTAACACAAATCACATCAATATTATCAACCTCAATTGTACTTTACTCACTTAGTAAAAACTGGTAGAATATTGTCTAGCATTCTATGTGTGTGGTTATTGTGATTATAGCTAACAGGTTTGAGTGCCTCCTAGAAGCAGAGGCAGATGCTTTACAAAGGCTGTCTTTATTTTCAGCTTTTCATTATGAAAAATTTCAAACACACACAAGGGTTGAACACCGCCTTACACCAAATGATCAATTTCTGTTATTCTTTAACCCACTCCAGTACTCTTGCCTAGAAAATCCCATGGACAGAAGAGCTTGGTGCAGGCTACTGTCCATGGGGTAGCAAAGAGTCGGGCATGACTGAGCGATTTCACTTTACACCAAATGATCAATTTCTGTTATTCTTTTTTCATGCATTCCCCCAATTTTTTTCTTTTTTTAATTAACTTATTGTTAATTGGAGGATAATTGCTTTACAGAACTGGGCTGGCTTCTTCCATACATCAACACAAATCAGCCACAGGTATGTGTGTGTTGCCTCGCTCTTGAACCTTCCTCCCACTTCCTACCCCATCCCGCCCCTCTAGGCTGTCACAGAGCACCGACTTTGAGCTCCCTGCGGCATACGGGAAATTTCCACTGGCCATCTGATTTTACATAGGTAATGTAGATGTTTCAGCGCTCTTCTCTCCATTCGTCCCACCCACTCCTTCCCCCTTTGTGTCTGCGTCTTCATTGCTGCCCTGAAGACAGGTTCGTCAGTACCTCTAGATTCCAAACATTTTTAATGAATTATTTTAAAATAGATCCCAGACATCATATCATTCATCTCTAAATACTTCAGTGTATATCTCTAAGAAATAAAGACTTTCTAAAAGACTACAAAACCATGTTACAACCAATGAAATTTATAATAATTCCTCAATATCATCTAATCCTCAGTCCATGTTCAAGTCATCCTGATTGTGGCAAAAATGTCTTTCACAGTTGGTTTGTTCAATGCAGGATCCATATAAAGTCATACCTCAAATTTTGCTATTACATCTTGTCTCTTTTAATCCACAGTAGTTTCCTCTGTGTGTGTGTGTGTGTTGTGTGTGTGAGCCAGTTAATTTTTAATAACGTGGGCAATTTGGGGTAGACTTTAGAATTTCCCACCCTTGGTCTCGATTGACTATGTCCTGTGGTATTGCTAAATATGTAGCACCATCTCCTGTATTTCTCTGGTAGATCTAAAACTTGACTGGATTTAGGCTCAATTTGTGAAGGGCAGGAATACTTCTTAGCAAGTGCTCTGTATCTGATTGGATCAAATTAGGAGACACTCAGTGACTGCATGTCCACTTTTAATGATGTAATGACTGGCCAGTGGGTTCTTGTGAAGCCAGCTTAATCTCACCCTTTTGGTGCATGTAAATCTTAGATCCATCTGAACATTTTTTCACCATAAAGAGTGATGTAAGGGAATTCCCTCGTGGCACAGTGGATAAGAATCTGCCTGCCAATGCAGGCGAAACCAGTTCGATCCTTGGTCCAGGAAGATTCCACATGCTGCGGAGCAACTAAGTCCATGTACCACACCTGCCAAGCCCACGCTCTAGGACCTGCGAGCCACAGTGACTGAGCCCTGTGCCGCAGCTCCTGAGGCCCACGTGCCCTGGAGCCTGTGCTCCACAGTAAGAGAGGCCACCACAATGAGAAGCCCCCGCACCACAACCAAGAGGAGACCCTATTCGCCACAGCTAGAGAAACTCCACGTAAAGCAATGAAGACCCAACGCAACCAAAAAATAAATAAACATAAATTTTAAAAAAGAATGATGTAGGGATCTAATTTTAAGCCGTCATCGAATAAATAATCCATCTTTTCTCCAATGATATGAAAGGACATCTTGTTATGTACTATTTTCATGAAATAAAGACATTTTAATATATCAAAAGTTCACCACCCACAGACCTTCACAGAGAATACTCCCCATTAAGAAGGAAAGTGAATTCAGAAAGAAGTAAAGGGATGGAAAAAGTAATAATACACAGATAAAAGTAAACTATATAATAAGTTTTACTTATAAAAATATTATTTTTAAAAATAATTAAGTCTAAAATTCTAGAAGATAACATAGGTAGGTATGTGTAAGGCTGTAGAGGCACCAGGGGAGCAGTGAGAAATAAAAGTATGTTAACATCCTTCTCCTGTCCCAGGGGAAAACACACACACACACACACACACACACACACACACACACACATATATATACACTTATTGAGACTTGAGAATAATGCATATTAAGTACGCATGTGACAACTTTATAATCACACCTAATCCACTGGCTAAATTCTAAAAGCCTGACAATACCAAGAGTTGGAAATGATGTGGATGGACAAGAGTACTTGAACACTTCCAGGAGTAGTATACATTATTATCATCACTTTGAAAAACTGCTTGGTAGTATCTACTAAAGGTGAAGAGTCTCATACTCTGTGACTCAGCATTTTTACTCCTAGTTATGTATGCAAGAGAAACTCGAGCACATATGCACCAAAACACATATACAAGAAGAGGCTCGTGGTAGCAATGTTCTTAATACTCAAAAGCTAGACACATCAAAATAATCAACAGTAAGACAGAAAATACATTGCATTATATTTAAATATGTGAATATTAAATACAGTTTGGAAGGAAAAAAAAGCCAGACATTAAAAATATGTACTATTTCATTCCATTCATATTAAGTTCAAAAATAGGTAAAACTAAACTATACCATTCAGATATATAAACTAAGTGCTAGAAATTGATTACTATAAGAGTTTGGATGATGGCTACATCTGGGGAGAGAAAGGAGATTGTGCTTAGGAGGGCATAAAATAAATGTAAAGCATAATGATAATTATAAAGCAAATGCCCTGGTATCATGTAAAGTAGAAGATATTTATATTGGTCTTTGCCCCTGTTTCTGGCACAGAGCTACTAAACCGTTGTAATTTCCTAAGTGCTAAGAGTAACATTTGGTCTTTGACCTCAGTTCCTGACACAGAACTTAATCCCTTGGAATTTTCTGGGTGATAGAGGTGTGTTTTGTTCTGATGAAGCAGCTCTTAGTGGGCTCCTGAATGGGGGCTGGTCACCAGAAAGGCCAAGCCATGATTAGAAGCTTGGACCTATTAGCTCTACCCCACCACCATCCAGGAAGAGGAGAGGAGCTGGAGACTGAGTTTATGCCTACGTGATAAAGTCTCCATAAAAACCCCCAAAGTGCAAGGATCAGAGAGCTTCTGGGTTGGTGAACAAGTCCAGATGCTCAGAGGGTGGTATATCCCAACTACACAGGGATAGAAGCTCCTGCACTTGGGACCCTTCCAGCTCTCACCTCATGTACCTCTTCATCTGGCTGTTCATCTGTGTCCTTCATTATATAATAAACCAGTAAACATAAGAATGTCCCTGAGTTCTGTGAACCTTCTAGCAAAGTACTGAATGCAAGAGGGAGTGACAGAAACCTGATTTATAACCAGTATAGATAATAACCTGAGACTTGTGACTGGCATCTAAAAATGGCAGTGGGGAGGAGCATGTCTCGTGGGAAGCAGCCCTTCCTGTGTAAGGCCTGAAGCTATCTTCAAGTCAATGGTATAAGAATTAAGTTAAATTGTATGGTATCAGAATTAAGTTAAAAAGGACACCCAGTTGGCATCAGAGAACTACTTGATGTGTGGAAAATCCACACATCTGGTGTCAGAAGTGAAGCAAAGTGTTGGCAGGGGTACGAGCATCAAGGAGAAACACGGAGGGTTTCCCCTTTATACAGCACCACCCAGGTCCATAAATAGAACCTTGCCAGTATCCTGCAGTCCCCATATGCTCTCCCCAAATTAAAAGAGCCAGGAGAACGATTCCAAACGTATCAGTAATCCAAATACGAATGAGTTAAACTCATTTATTAAAATATATATCAACTGAGGGAGTACTGACACCATTATAACACTGAATCTTCCTATGTAAGAATTAGTTATATTTCCCTTTAGTCAAGTCTTCCTTTATGATCCCCAGTAGAGTTTTAAAGTTTTCTTCATTCCCTTGTGTTCCTTTTCCTGTAGTTGATTTTTGCTTCTTTGGTGTTTTTAAAAATGTTTAAGTAGGATAGTCAACATTTATACCTGTTAACTTTTAAGCTTTGGGTTTTTATCTGTAATTCCATTCTGTGCTTGCTTCACTCCCATGTCTATCTTCACACATATCACTGATATAAAATGGAGGCCCAAACAGAGCTTTATCTCTGTGCCATGCCATAAAAGATTCCCTCCCAGAATGACACATGATCCATTAGTCAAAAGTGTTTAAGAGCAGTTGTGTAAACATCTATTTATATTGTTATATAACAATACTGTTATATAATCTGTATGTCTCCATTTTAACTTCAAGGATATTATGGAAAAAATTTAGAATGCCTTTCTAAAATTTAAATAAAATATATTTGCCAACTGAAGACAACACAAACCAATGGAAAGATGTTCTTGAACTGAAGGAGTCAGTATTGTTAAAATTACACTACCCAAAGCAATCTACAGATTCAATGGTGCTGCTAAGTTGCTTCAGTCGTGTCCAACTCTGTGCAACCCCATAGATGGCAGCCCACCAGGCTCCCCCATCCCTGGGATTCTCCAGGCAAGAACACTGGAGTGGGTTGCCATTGCTTTCTCCAATGCATGAAAGTAAAAAGTGAAAGTGAAGTTGCTCAGTCCTGTCCGACTCTTAGTGACCCCATGGACTGCGGCCCACCAGGCTCCTCCATCCATGGGATTTTCCGGGCAAGAGTACTGGAGTGGGTTGCCATTGCCTTCTCCAACAGATTCAATGCAATCCCTATCAAAATACCAATGGCATTTTTCACAGAACTAGAACAAGTAATTTTAAAATTTGTATGGAAATTCAAAAGACAGCAAACAGCCAAAACAATCTTGAGAAAGAAGAACAGAGCTGGAGGACTCACATCCCCTGACTTCAGACTATACTACAAAGCTACAGTAATCAAAAGAGTATGGTACTGGCATAAAAAAAAAATGGACACATAGATCAATAGAACAGGATATAGAGCCCAGAGATAAACCCATGCACTTACGGTCAATAAATCTACAACAACAAAAGCAAAATATACGATAAAAAAGATAAGTCTTTCAATATGTGGTGCTAGGAAAACTATACAGCAACATGTAAAACGATGACATTAGAACGTTCTCTAACATCACATACAAAAATAAGCTCAAGATGGATTAAAGACCTAAATATAAGACTGGTTTCTATAAAACTTCTAGAATAAAACATGCAGAAAACATGCTCTTTGACACAAACTGCAGAAATATTTTTTGGATCTATTTCCTAAAGTAAAGGAAATAAAAGCAAAAATAAATAAGAGAGACAAAATTAAACTTAAAAGCTTCTGCACAGTAAACCATTGATAAATAAAAATACAATCTACTGAATGGAAGAAGAAACTTGCAAGTGATATGACTGATAAGAGATTAATACCCAACATAGATAAATAGGTAATACAATTTAACATAAAGAAAACCAAACTTCTCATTTAAAAAGTGGGCCAAAGACGAATTTCCAAAGAGGAAATTCAGATGGCCAACAAGCACCTGAAAAGATATTCAACATTACTAATCAGCAGGGAAATGCAAACCACAAGATATCACCTCACACCTGTCAGAAGGCTATCATCAAAAAGAACACAAATAACAAGTATCAGCCAGGATGTGGAGAAAAGGAACCGCTCCTACACTGTTGGTGGCAGTGTAAATTAGTGCAGCCCCCTACGGAAAATGCTACAGCTGTTTCTCAAAAAGCTGAAAATAGAAGTATCATATGATCCAACAATCCCACTCCTGGGTATTTATCTGGAAAAAAATGAAAACACTAATTTGAAAAGATACATACACCTCAATGTTCAAAGCAACGTTACTTATGATTACAAAGATATGGAAGCAAATTAAGTGTCCATTAACAGATAAATAAATAAATGTGGTATATATGCACAATGGAGTACTACTCCGCCATAAACAAGAAAGAAAATTTTGCCATTTGCAGTAACGTGGAAAGACTTGGAGGGTATTATGCTAAGTGAATGAGTCAGAAAGAGAAAGGCAAATACTGTATGATATCACATACGTGCAGAATCTAAAAAATACAACAAACTAGCGAATACAACAAAAGAGAAGCAGATTCACAGATTCAGAGAACAAACTAGTGGTTATGGGGGAGGGGACTATAGGGATGTGGGAGAGGGAGGTACAAACGATTGTGTATAAGGATGTGTTGTACAGCATAAGGATTAGCGTATATAGCATAGGGATAGAATGTAGGCCATAGGGATGTATTGTACAGTGTGGTGAACATAGCAGAAAAAAATTTAGAATGCCTTTCTAAAATCTAAATTAAGTAAAACTGCCACATTCCCTGGATTTGGTTCTAATGCAAATCTAAAGGAGAAAAAAGATCTGAAAGTAGATTGACCTGATTTACTCTTAATGAAGTTATACTGAATCCTTACAGCTGCCATTCTCTTTTTTTTAAGTACTCCAGAACCACCCATTAAGTAATCCCATTTGAAATTTACTGGGAATCATTATCAAGTTTTGTTGTTATTGTGCAGTTGCTAAGTTGTGTCCGACTCTGCAACCCCATGGACTGCAGCACCACTATCTCCTGGAGTTTGCTCAAACTCATGTCTATTGAGTCAGTGATGCTATCCAACCATCTCATTTTCTGTCATCCCCTTCTACTCCTGCCCTCAATCTTTCCCAGCCTCAGCATCTTTCCCAGTGAGTCAGCTCTTCCCATCAGGTGGCCAAAGTATTGGAGTTTCAGCTTCAGCATCAGTCCTTCTGATGAATATTCAGGGTTGATTTCCTCTAGGATTGACTGGTTTGATCTCCTTGCAGCCCAAGGGGTACTCAGGAGTCTTCTCCAGCACCACAGTTCCAAAGCATCGATTCTTATTTTCCATAATCAACTCTGTTATAGCATGGATTATTGCTACTAATTCTCCACTCTCCTACATTGGAATAATATATCCACGTCTTTTCCTGTGTGACACTGCAGGATTCCCATGGGAACTGGCAGATTCTATTTCCTCCCAGCACTGACAGTGGTGTGGCCACGTGGCAGCTCTGGCCAGTCAAAGGAAGGCAGCAGAAGAGATGGGGGAGATGCAGAGATGCAGGCTTATAAAACATACAAGAGGCCCTATACATCCAGTCACTCCTCAGGTGCTCCTACCATTCACCATGAAAATCACCTGTGCCAGGGATTGCTGGTCCACAAGAATGAAAGACATATATTGCTGATTTGAACCAGACCCACAGTGTGACTCAGAGCTGCCCTAGCAGACCTGCACACCTGGCAGTGAGAAAAATGAGTATTTGTTGTTGTGAACCATTGAGATTTGGGGATTGTTTGCTGTGCAGCAAAAACGAATGTTTTCCTTTTCGAAAACCAGTCCATCTACAGTCTTTCAACAATTCTATCCAGTGATTAACATGAATTTTTAAAGGTTACAAATAGTGTGTATATATATATATATATTTACAATGGAATATTATCCATCCTTACACAGGAAAGAAATTTTTTTGATAAAAGCCATCCCAAGAGGTGTGATGTGATATTTCATTGTGGCTTTGATTTCCATTTCCCTGATGATAGTGATGTTGAGCATCTTTTTATGTGTGTGTTGGCTATTTGAACACAGTAGGACTTCTTGAGGTGATAAAAATGTTCTATATCTTAATTGATGGCAGCCATTCCACAACTGTGTCCATTTGTCACAGCACATTAAACTGTATAGCTCAAAAGGGTGACTGATATATATGGTAACTTATACCTCAGTATATCTGAATTAAAAAAAAAAAAAAAAGACTGTAGTTCTGACCAATGCTACAACGTGGTTGAAACTTGAAGGCACTAGGCTAAGTGAAATAAGCCAGCCACAAAAAGACAAAATAAATGTATGATTCGATTCATATGAGGTCCTAGGAATAGTCAAATTCATAGAGACACGAAGTAGAATGGTGGTTACAATGGCCGGGAGGAGGTGAAGAACGGGGACTGGTACGTAACGGGTGCAGGCTTTCAGCTTGAGAAGGTGAAAGATTTCCGAAGGTGGATGGTGGTGACAGTTGCACAGCGATGTGAGTGTGGTTAATGCCACTGTGCATTAAGGCGAGGAAAACGTTCTGTATCTTGATTTACGGTGGCAGGTCCACAACTACGTTCACTGATCAGAACCCACTGAACTTTATGGCTCAAAAGGGTGAGTGTTTCTATACGCAACTTGTATCTCAATACATCTGAATGTTTAAAAAAAAAAAGGAATGCAGTTCTGACATGACACAACTGGATGAAACTTGAAGCCACTTAACCTTAAAAATGGTTGAAATGGTAAATGTTATATTATGCATATTTACCAAAAAAAATTACCTAGTGGAGCCTTCATTTGGGTTCCTGGAAAAGCAGATTTTAAGACAAGGACTTCAGGGACTTGGGTTTAGGTTATCTGGGAAGTGAAGTGAGGAGGCTCCAGGGAGGAAACAGGGAAAGTGAGATGGAGAAAGCCAAATGCCCGTGCAAGGAAGCGCCAAGGAGCAGCCTCCATCTGTTGGCAAACTGTTGCCTTACCCTGAGTACCAGGTGGACCATGACTTACGAGCATCTCTCTGGAGAATGGGGGAGGTTGCGGCATCTATCACTGGCTCCTATTTCCCATTTACTTCCCAGAGACTTGCCTCTGTGAGCATTAACCCCACTTTGACTTTCTGGGTTGTGCCTGGGAACAGTCCAATGATGCCTGGTGAGGACGGAAAAAGGCATCACACAGAGAAGAAGAGAGGGTCAGGTGCTTGAGCTGGGAAGCCGACAGCATGCAGAAACTGCTCACCGAAGCTGCAAACTCGGGTGGTTTCCAGGGATATGGGACAAGGCATCAAAATGTCTGCTAAGACGCTATGCCCATCTTAACTGCCTGGAGGGTACTTCATCTGGGCAGCTAGGAGCTCTCTTAATTTCTTCTCACCTATCTTGGACTTTGGGCACAAAGGTATTGTTTATTCCACTTGATTCAATGTGATTTTTCCATCTCCTTGATAAAAAATGGTGGAAAGAGTAGAATTATGTCCTGTTCCCATGATTTATTCATATTATGTCACCCACCTCAGGCAATTGAATTCTATCCTCTCCCTAACTCATAACTAGGAAGTTCAAGATGCTTCATCTTTTTGTGGTTTGTCTTATTCCTCCCAAATGTACTACCCCACCATGGCCACTTGTTTCTATAAGCAAGAGAGACCATTTAGAAAGTTGGAGTTGCTGATTCCAGTCTGCTTTGACAGCGATGGTCCGGTGTAGGGTGTGTGTGTGCCAGAAAATGCTGAATGTTCCTGAGACTCCTCAACTCACTATCATTAGACAGACTTGGCTTCATAGAATTTTGAAATTTTGAACTTGGATTCACTGACCTGGTAGGTGAGGGGAAAGTCCTCACTTTGGAAGACTGTTCCGAGCTTGCACACCCTTCTGGGGACTCGTTTTGTGTGTTGGTCACTCCTGGGGCAGGGGGTGGACCGAACATTTTATAATTAACCTCCCACGAGAACAACTTGTTCCTTAAATTCAGAGGCCAAGAAACTTTGAATAGAATCAGTTGAGAGGGACTGGGTTGTTTTTTTAAAAAATTCAAGTGGAGCAATTCTTATTCAGTCAGAACCAAAATCCCGTCTAACTTTATTTGCATCACACTTGTTGGCACAGATCGCCTGGTGATGAAAATAAAAGAGCCTGTGTAAAGATCTGGGAATAAAAACAGCAGACACGAGAGAAAAGGAAAAGGAACAGTGAAAGGAGACAGTGCCGAAGAAATAGAGCAAGAAGGGAGAAATGGGGGCGAACAGGCAAAGGGGGAGGGAAAGGGTGTCCGCAGAGAACGCTTGCGTTGCAGGTTCCTTCAAGAACGGTACTGCCTTAACCACTTATCTTAACGGTGAGACCATCAAGACACAGTGTCACCCAAATAGTTAATGACAAAGCCTGAACCACGGTCTCCCAGCGCTTGTTCAGTTTTCTTTTCTTCTTTCTCTCCCCCCATGTGGGTCATTCATTAATTTTTTAATTGAGTTGACTCAGTGTGAGAATACAAACAATCACCTCCTAGAAAAGATCAAAGAAAGGTCTGGATGTATTCAGAAGACCAGGAAAAATCCAGGAAATTTTCAGTCAACATTTGACTGACAGATATTTGTACATAGTTATTTACTCATCTGAAAACTGAACTTTGAGTTTCCTTCTGGTTGGAAGCTAGTCCCCCCAACACAGCTTCTGTGTCCAGCACAGAAGCCCCTTCAGGGCAGATTCCAAAGCTCCAGGCAGTGGCTCTGGAAACTGGTTATTGTCCTCAGAAATCTTGCAGTGATCCATCCCCAACCTGGAGCCAGAGGTGTGCTGGGATTTCCAGAAGGGAAAAGAGTGAAGCTGGCAGGGGCTTCCATTCTAATCTTCTAATCCTGATGTGGGTCAATGTCTCACACATACAGTCACATGATACAATTTGCTCAAGGATTTTATCCCTCTTCACCCATATCTACCTCTTGTACCAACAACAATACAGCTGCAGGAGGGAGACAGTACCATTTTAATTCACAACACTTCTGGAGACCCCTTCCCTGAAATAAAGGTCCACTTCCCAGAATGACTGTAATAGGGTGTTCTGAGTTTCTCTGACACCCCATGATAGGTGTTCAGAAGCTGGTTGTATCTAACTGGTGGGGGTGTTGGAAGTATAATGGAGGAAATATTAAAGCAGAAAAGACCTTGGGGTGCTGTCTGCATGAGGGAAACTATGAAGTCTGGGGGACAAGCATAGTTGCTGAAGGGCCCGAGAGCCACAGCCAGGGTGGATCTGGGCTAGAGATTTCTGTCTGGGACACAGTGTGGGTCTCGATGGACAGAGACGAGAGGGAACGCAGATGGGAGTGTTGGCATCTGAAGTGCTCTGCTGTTCTTCGAAGGCTACTGTAGCCTAAATAGTGCAGTGCATGCGTGCTCAGTTGTGTCCAACTCTTTGTGACCCCACGGACTGTAGCCCGCCAAGTCCTCTGTCCATGGGATTCTCCAGGCAAGACTACTGGAGTGGGTTGCCATGCCCTCCTCCAGGGGATTTTCCTGACCCAGGAATTGAACCCACATTTCTTGCGTATCTTGCTTTGGCAGGCGGATTCTTGACCACTGAGCCACCTGGGAAACCCGTCGCCTATGTAAGGGGTAGTCACTGGTCTCAGAGAACAGAGTTGGCAGCAGCTCCAGTGGTGAGATACTGCCCTCAAGTGGTTGGAGGGCAGGGGCACTCAACAAGGAGACAAGTCAATTGGTCTGAGACGTATCTGAGACCAGAATTAACTGGAGGACACTGAAAATCCTGCGGTTGTGAAGGTACTGATAGCAATGGTGAGCTAGCAAATTCCTGTGTGATGTTAGCATCGGGTGGGCACCTGGAGGAGATGCCCAGGACAAGGCCTTCCTCTCCTTCTTCCTCCAACACCCCTGCTCCACCCCTCTCCAGCATCCCCAGATTCCTGATCCACATCAAGCAGGCCATTTCCCCGTATTTTCACTCCTGCTCCCTGTAAGTGTACAAGCTGTATATCACTCATGTTTGTGCAAGCATACATTACACAACTGTGGGGAACCATTTACCCCATAGATGTCATATAGAGTTGTACCATTATTGTGGACATTTTGTGACCAATGGCCGTGAAGTGACTTGATGGTCAGGCGCTCTTTTCTAATTTACATAAAGTTACCATATAGGCTAGTAGAGTTCCTTCAGCGCAGGCTTCTATTCTAGGAGTGGGAGCCAAGGCGGCACCCAGGTAGATAGCTTCAGGAAAAATCCATCACCAGGACTGAAGCTAAAATGGAAGAACTATTAGATTTCCTGAAATGATCACTTAGCAGGATGGGTTATGGAAAGTGCAGTGAAAAAAAAATCAGTGGATTCTTAGCAATTTAACTTCAAATTATGAGATGATCCATAAAGATGAACTTATCCCATACAGGTACCGCTGCTGCTGCTGCTGCTAAGTCGCTTCAGTCGTGTCCAACTCTGTGCGACCCCATGGACTGCAGCCCACCAGGCTCCTCCGTCCATGGGATTTTCCAGGCAAGAGTACTGGAGTGGGGTGCCATCACTTTCTCCAATACAGGTACTAGTTCTGGACTGAAAGCTCTGAGGACAGAAACCATGCTCTATTCATCTCCGTTTGTGAGGTCTCAAGGTAATAATACCCATCACCTAGATGTTTGTTGAGTTGAATTCCCCTTTCAACAAAGGTTATCAATAAGCATGTCAATAGCAGACAAATTAGGAGTTTTATAACCTCCCATTAGACTATGGTTCTGGGGTATAATGCCAACTGTGTGAGTCTTTTCTCTGAGTCTTCCTGGGTTCCTTCCCTACCTAAGGGAAAGGAACATGATAGGGAAAAAACGAACACTTATTGAGCACCTACTATGAATACTGAATACTTTCATCATAATGAGGGTTAGGTGTAAAGGTTTGAGAGTTCTAGTCTTTTATTCCCCTTCCTCCCTTACCATTATAAACAAGCAAGTTTATTCACTGGGTACAATGACCAAATGGTAAACAAAGAAACGCTTTAGAAACAGCAGCCTCCATCTAACCCCAGTACTGAATGAGAGATTGGAAAATTGAACTTACGGAAGGGTCTCTTGATTCTTCCTCTCTTGAGTCTAAGATGGTCAGTTCCCTAGAGCAGACCCAATTTGATTTACCATTTAGTTCTTAGTAGAGCTGCTAGAACAAAGAGAGAATGTGTGAGCTAGGATTCTTTCAAGGTCTCATACATGGTGGAAACAGAAAATAAAAAGAAAGAAATGGCTGGTCCACCCAAAGGACCTAGACCCTTCTTTTGAATTAACTACATTATATTTGTTATGTACTGCAAGCTACCCTGATCGCACAGATGGTAAAGAATCTACCTGCAATACAGAAAACCCAAGATCAATCCCTGGGTGGGGAAGATCCCCTGGCGAAGGGAATGGCTACCCACTCCAGTATTCTTGCCTGGAGAATTCTGTGAACAGAGAAATTAACGCAAAATTTAGTGGCTTAAAAACAACAACATTTATGATTTCACAGTTTCTGTGAGTCAGGTATGCATTGGCTGGGTCCTTTGGCTCAGTTGCTTGTGGGCCATTGGACTCTGATTTGTTGGCCAGGGGCCGCCCTCAGTTCTTGATGGTTAGGCCTCTCTATCTGTATGCAACATGGCAGCTTGCTTCATTAGAAAAAGCAAGAGCTTGTACAAACAAGATGAAAGCACTAGGTTTTTTTAAAAAATGTTTATTTTTTTATTGGAGCACAGTTGATTCACAGCTTTGTGTTAGTCTCAGGTATACAGCAAATTGATTCAGTTATACATATGCATGTATCTACTATTTTTCAAACTCTTTTTCCCATTTAGGTTATTACAGAATATTGAGCAGAGTTTCCTGGACTATAGTCTTGTTGGTTATCCGTTTTAAATAGAGTAGTGTGTACATGTCAATCCCAAACTCCCCACCAATCCCTCCTCCTAACCCATGCCCTCAGGAAACCATAAGCTCATTCTCTAAGTCTGAGAATCTGTTTTTGTTTTGTAAATAAGTTTATTTGCATTATTTTTAAAGATCCTGCATATAAGCAATAGCATATGACATTGTCTCTCTGACTTACCTCACTTAGTATGATAATCTCCAGATCCATCTATGTTGCTGCAAATGGCATCGTTTAACTCTTTTTTAATGGCTAAGTAATACTCCATTGTATATTTGTAGCATATTTTCTTTGCCACCCGTCCGTGAATGGATGTTTAGGTTGCTTGCGTGTCTTGGTTATCGTAAATGGCACTGCAACGGAAATTTGGGTACTTGTATCCTTTTAAATCATGTTTTTCTCCAGATATGCCAAGGAGTAGGATTTCTCATATGGTAGCTCTATTTTTAGTTTTTAAAGGAACCTCCATACTGTTCTCCACAGTGGCTGTACCAATTTGTGAAAGTTTGTGCAAACAATATAGAAGTACCAGTCTTTCAAAAATCTAATCACAATAGTGATATATTCTCAATTTTGACATATTCTATTCATTAGAATATGTAAGGCTTTAGGAAATTAAAAAATACGTGGAAAAAGAACATACTCCTACTAAATAAACCCTGGTGGCTCAGACAATGAAGAAACAATCTGCATTGTGGGAGACCTGGGTTCGATCCCTGGGTTGGGAAGATCCCCTACAGAAGGGAAAGGCTACCCACTCCAGTATTCTGGCCTGGAGAATTCCATGGACAGAGGAGCCTGGCAGGATACAGTCCATGGGGTTGCAAAGATTTGGACTCAGTGACTTTCACTTTCACAGCAAAAATCAAAAGGGAAGTTAGAAAATACTTTGGCAATGAGTGAAAATAAAGATAGAGCATACTAAAACTTAGAGAATGCAGCTATACCAATATTTAAAGGAAAGATTTAAAATCAATAACCTAGATTTCTACCTTAAGATACTGGAAAAAAAAAAAAAAACTTATAGCCAACAGAAACCCAGAAATAACAAAAATTAGAGTGGAAATTAGTGAAATAAGAAATAGTAAAAATAGACAAAAAGCAATGAAACCAAAAGTGGATTCTTTGAAAAAAATCTATAAAATTAATAAACTTTTAGCTAAATTGACCAGGAAAAAGACAGAAAACTCAAATTAATAGAGTTTTAAGCAAAAGAGAGAACAGCATTACCAATCTTACAAAAATAACAAATTATAAAGGAAACATACACAAAATGAATGGAATTATATGCAAAATAATTAGATAAACTGGATGAAATAGACATATTCCTAAAAAGACACAAACTAACAAAACTGACTTAAGAAATAGACAATCTGAAAAGGCAAGGGAAGAGACTGAATTAGTAATGAAATTTTTTAAACTGCTCACAAAGAAAAACAAAACCAGCTAGCTTCTCTGATGAATTTTATCAAGCATTTAAAGAATAATTAATTCCAAGTCTTCACAAACTCTTCCCAAAAGCAGAAGGAGGAAGAACACTTCTCAACTCATTCTATGAGGCTAGTATAACCCTGTCTTATCAAAGTAAGGCAAACACTAACAAGAAAACTACAGATCAATAGCTCTTCTGAATATGTATGCAAAAATCATAAAAAAATACTAACAAACCAAGTGGCATATAAACAGAATTCTAAACTGACTACGTCTATCCCAGGAATTCAAGGATAGCTCAACACTAGAAAATCAATCAAAGCCATACACATTAATGGAATGAAGGGGGGGAAGATCACATGATCATTTCAGTTGATACAGAAAAAGCATTTGAGAAAATTCAACGTTTTTTTCATGATAAAAGCATTCAACAACCAAAGAACAGAAAAAAACTCCCTCAACTTCATAAAGGGTATCTGTGAAAAATCCACAGTTGAAATCATATTTAATGGTTAAGACTGGAGACTTTCCCTCTAAGATTAGTAACAAGGCACGATGTATACTTTGAGCACATTTTTTCAACATTGCTCTCTCCAGCTAGGGTAATTAGGCAAGAAACTCCATTTCACCTCACTGAGTCACAAGTTTATTACTAGCTACAGGAAAGCTGGGAAAGTATCTGGGAAGAAGTATGGGATTATCATATCTGTACAATCATGAGTTATCCCCAGGGGATAAAGGAGGGATCGATCTTACTGAGTTTACCATCCAATTGAGTATATCAGGGTTCACTCAGCAGGAAAAAGGTGAGTGATATAGCTGCTGGGTAGGCAACCAACCATGTTTACCAGGCTGTGCTATCACTGGAAAAATATAGATAAATAACACATGACTCCACATGACTCAATGCAGACCTTCCTCTCTTGTGGCTGTAGGCCCTTCCCTCCTCCTTCAGTAGGATACAGCAAGACAAATGGACAACCCTGAGCAGCCTCACCAGCAACCACTCGCAATTTCCAAAAAAGGAAGACACTGTGAACTGGACTATGGTCATCCCTTTGCTGATGTGCAATCTCACCCCTCACACCCACTCTTCCTACCTTTAGCACATACTGCACTGAGCTGTCAGAAAGATCTTTTATAACATAAGCATAGAAGAATAACAATTTAATCCTACAACCTGCTCAAAACTTTTTCATGGATGACTTTATTTTTAAGACAAAGATCAAAGTCCTTGACACAGACAACAAGGCCCTGCATGCTTGACCTCTGACTGTTTCTCCAGCCTCATTACATACTTCCTGGGGATGTCTTCCCCCAAGAGTAGGTCAGGACTTTTAATTATATATTTCTAGAATCCACCGAAATTTCTCTTTACTTCACTTACTGCAACGTGCAATTTTAGTGTTATTTTCATGATTGTTGGATTACTGTCTAATTTCCATACTAGAGTATAGCATTATAAAGACAAGGACTGTTTTGGCTCCTATATGTGTCAGAGATTGCTCATGACCTTCCAATATCTGGTATCCACTTTTTTTAATTAGAAAAAGAATCCTAAATTTATTGAAGGCAGCAATGTACCCCACTAAAATATTACATGTTCCAGCTTCCCTACATGTTCCAACTTTCTTACAGGTCCCAGCTTCTCTTGCAGCTAGATGTGACTATGTGAATAAGCTCTGACCAATTGGATTTAAGCAGAGTGTGGTGTGGTAGCTCTGGGAAGTCTCACAAAAAGGGAGAGTATGAGCTCCTCTCTAGTCCTCATTTTGGCTTGCTTGGATTTGGACATTAGAGCTGAAGATGCAGCAACCATCTTAGACTCTGAATTGCCATGCCAAGGATGACGGAACAGCAAGCTAGAGCAACCTGGGATTCTGATGACTCTGGAGCTACCATACAGGTCCTGGACTACTTTTCATGTGTGAGAGAAACAATGTTTTTTATTTGAGCCACTATGTTTTTTCTTTCTGTCATATTCAGCCAAACTTGATCATGTGCTGTGCTCAGTCACTTTAGTTCTGTCCAAGCCTTTGCACCCCATGGAGTGTAGTCCACCAGGCTCCTCTGTCCGTGGGATTTTCTAGGCAAGAGTACTGGAGTGGGTTTCCATGCCTTCCTCCAGTGGATCTCCCTGACCCAGGGATTGAATCCATGTCTCATGCATCTCCTGCATTGCAGGCAGATTCTCTACTGCTGAGCCATTGAGGAAGCCCCAAAACTTGATCATAACACAGTATTGAATCATCTGCCTTGTCCGTAATAGAATCTCGATCAACATCTGTAGAAGAAAAGAAGGAAGAAGGCAGGAAGGAGAGGAGGGAGGAGAGGGAGGGAAAGAGGAAGGGGAAGGAAATGCTGGTTTAGAATGATAGGTATCATGCATGACATGTGTAAGCAAAAGCCTACGAGATACCAGAAGACAGAAAAATTGACCCCAGTTAAGGTGGTCAAGAAAATTCCTAAGTTTAGTCCTGGTAACTTCTTTCATTGCTTCCATTACTCACCGTCTATATCTTTTTGATGGCACTGCCATGCTGTGTTGTTTTTGTTGTTTTATTTTATAAGTAATGCTTTCTCATTGTAAAAAGAATGCTTTCTGAACATATGGAGGGGTATAAAGTGGAAAGTAAAAATCTCCTTGCCTGTTTCCCCAAAGCCAAACCTCCAGAAATAACCAGTTATCCTCTATGCTTCCAGAAATGTTCTCTGCATATATAAGCATATATGTCTTATGTCTCTCCATATGTATAAATAACTCTTGTTACTCAGATGGGAGTGGGTATTAGTCAGGTGGTCTGTTCCTAGCTTTTTTCCTCTTCATCATGAATCTTTGGCCACTTCTAGGCTGCTTGGGATCTTCTCTGGTGGCTCAGATGGTAAAGAATCTGCCTGCAATGCAGGAGACCGCAATGCAGAGGACCCAGGTTCAACCCCTGGGTTGGGAAGATTCCCCTGGAAAAAGGAATGGCAACTCGTGCCAGTATTCTTGCCTGGAGTATTCCATGGACAGAGGAGCCTGATGGGCTACAGTATATGCCATAGCAGAGGGTTGGACACAACTGAGAAACTAACAACAAAAAAAAGGCTGTTTACAATGGTCTGTTTTGGGGTTTATCATGTACTGGACAACAAGCCTCAACAGACATGAGTCCTGTGTTTGCTCATCTTGGAAGTTCTGAAAACTAAAACATGTGCTTAATGTAAGGGCTGCTGAATGAATACTTGAATGGGCAGCTGGCAGAGGTGGAATTTTCCCAACAAACCGTTCTTTTGTTTTCAATTTTTATTCATATTGGAGTATGGTTGACGAACAATGTTGTGTTCGTTTCAGATGTGTGGCAAAGTGATTTAGATACACATACACATGAATCTATTTTTTTTTCAAATTCTGTTCCCACATAGGTTATTAAAGAATATTGAGCAGACTTCCCTGTGCTATGAAACTGTTCTTTGTTTACAGACAGCCTTGTGGTCACTAGACATACATCATTCTTATGTCCCTGAGTCCTCTCAGGACTTTTCAGTGAACCACAGCACTGGTGCTTCAGAACGGAGAGCTAAACTCGTCAGCTGGAGTGCTCAGCATTGCCCAAGACCCAGAAGGAAAAAAATAAAATTAAAAAAGCCAGTCTCTTAAATGAACCTGAGTGCTGGCTCCTCGCATCCCCAGAGTTGTCCCTTGGGGTCTCATTAAAATGCAGCTCCAAATACAGGAGGGAGGGAGGCCCCTTCCAGGCCAGCCCTGAGGAAAACAACCCAGATTTTTTTTACCATGAAAAGGTGCTAAAAAGAGATTCACGGCCAGTCTCAGAACTTTGAACTGTGGGCACTTCCACCAAGAAAATTTGTGTCTGGAAATAAAACTGAGATGCAATAAAAGGGAAAACAGAGCTACTTCTAGATCCTTTCCCAAAATTCTGTATCATTTTTAGTTTTTTTTCCTACTCTCAATTTTCATTTATTGATTAAAACCCAGCTTTAACACACCTGACGGGACCCCAGTTTTGCTTCCTGAAATTCAAGTGGGTTTGAATAGAAATCCATTACTATCACGTGTGATGGGTGTGTTTGTAATGACCTTGCTGGCTCTCTCCCCTTCTTTGCCCCGCCTCTGGCTCCTCAGCACCCTCAACACCTTGACCCCCCAGCTCTGAGACCAGCCCTGCTCTGAATCAGGAAGGATAGAAGGCGGCTCTCCTCTAGCTGAACTTGAAGTCAACCCTGCCCTTGCATGTTTCCCAATATTTTGCTGCCCTCTGAGAGGCAACTGGAGTTCGTTGCCTCTGTTGGCTTAGTGCTGACGGGGGAAACGCACTTCAGTGGAAACTGTGGATTTATCCAGACTGTAAAGGACACCCCTGGGGTACCCTGATGCTATGGCAATTTTACTTCTTGAAAAATTGTAGACATTACACCAAAATAATTCTTGTCTATTGACATGTAAATTGTGTCCTTTCGGATAGAGGTTTCATTGACATTCAAGTGAACCCACATTTTATTGCAGGCAGTAAGCAAGACGGCCCTCTGTCCAGGAGGAAGATATCCTTCAGGTGGTTTGCTATCAACGCAATCCTGAAAAATGACCTTGCAATGTTGCGCATGCCCAGAAAGACCATGTAGGAGCACAAGAGACCCATGGGGAACTCTCTCTCCATGTTGACATCTGGTTGAGTGAAGAAAGCAAGACATAGAACTGAATGTAAAGTAAATCCCATTTTTATAAAACTGTATATAGATGCCTGAAAGGGTATCTAGCAAGAAGTTGGTGCTTGTCATTGGATTGTATAAGGTCAGGTGGTATTTAAACTTCTTTCTTGGTACCTTTTTGTTTTGTATGAATTCATTTCAATGAAAATGTGTAATTAAAAAAAACACATAAAGTTATTCATTTTTAAAAACTAGATAGGATCAGAGCTCAGAGTGAATTGTAAGATTAAGTCATATTAGGAAGCTAGGTTGATAAAATCCAGAAGCAAACCACAGAAAAGAGATTGGACGTCATCAGGAATGGGGGAGTGGGAGGTAACCAGGAAGCTGGGAGATGACACATGTTTGCTGGTTTTTAATGCCAAAGACAAGGGAACAGCCAGGGCCATGATCAAATTCTTTTTGACATTTGGGAAGCCTGAATCCGTGGCAAAAATCCAGGAATAACCAGGTCCATGTGGACCACTGCTCTGACATCATCTTAGCAGATCCTGTCCCTTCAAAATGACAAGTCCAAATTAAGCAGAGACAGGAAAAATCAGGGTTCTCCCCCTTAAGTCAGTGTCTTTCTATATCTCTGGGCTAAGTGAAGTCACTTTTCAAATATAGCACCACCCTGTTACAATACGGCTGGTTAAGATATGCAGTGAGTTAAAACATGAGCCATGAAATAAAATGGCAAAAACATCATGATTCCAGACAAACGCAGGAGTTTCACTGTAAAACTGATGCCCTTAAAATGATATCAGGTTTATTGGCACATAGACATCTGAACTGTAATCACTTTGATTGCTAATGAGTAAATTCACTTGCTTTGAAAATGACAGACTGAGGCAAGGGCATACTCTTTTGGGGGGACCTGGATTTCGGAGGATTAAAGCTGTTATTAAACTGGTTGTTCCTGTGGCAATTGTTAATATGAAGTTTCCAGAAGGCTCATACCATCCCAGAAAAGTAGTTGCTAATAACTCCAAGCTAAGGCACAAATGGAACCATCCATGGGCCTTGGAGTGGGGGTGGGGGGAGGGGTGCAGAGGGCTAGAGATGTCTCCTAATGACCAGATTTAGAAAAGAAGCAACTGGAGATGGAGTTGTCAGGAGGGTTGTTTGCGGAAAGCTGGAAGGTGATCCACCAGACCTGGAGCCAGGGGAAGGCAGCCAGAGATCAGGAAGAGAATCCGAAATGGGTGCAGACTCCAGCAGCCCAGACACAGGTGCAGGTACAAAGCACAGCTGGCCAACCAGAAGCAGCGCTGTCCAGTGGGATTGTGCCAGCCCGGGTTCTGGCTTGCTCAGTGGCCACATGCCCGGCAGTGCTGGTTCCAGAGCAGCTGCACAGAGAGAAGGGACCAGGGATGTCCTGAAGCCCCTTTTGGCACTCACATCCGCCGGCTGGTCATCAAGGCTCCCTCTGTGAGCAGGGCCCAGGAGCATCGCCAGGCCAGGGCTGTGCAGCAGGGCAGATCCCCGGCCGCTGCTCTCCCCTGAACCACGACACGCATGACGTACCCAGTTCCCTAGGGAAATAACCTGGACCCTCACCACCGTTTCTGCTCTGCTGCTTTGTTAACGGAAGGTTAATAATTCCATTTCGTGGTTAATGTCAGGTTAAAGATCAAAGAAGTCTTGAGTCGCTGTTCTCATCGTTTTAGGTTTAGGAACACCGAGCACCTTCCCCAGAGTAAATACTCGATATTTATTTTTGTGAAATGACCAGAGGAAACATCCAGTGTGTGCTGGTAAGAATGACCCATTTCCCTGTAGTGTGGCCAGGAGAATTCTAAATCCTTGCATGGCCTTTCTTCAGAAAGGAGGACAGTCTGCCCGGTCAATGGTCCTTGCCTAAAAGCTAAAACTTCTATTTCCAAAGAAAGGAAAGGACACTTTTCAAAAGTTTTTACGAGTTTTAGGTAATTCAGGGCATCCGACAGGGATGAATGGTTCTGGCTGGCAAGACACTGAAGTGACCCTCATTTTCTTAGACCACACTGAATCTCGGGCATTGTCTGTAAGCTGGAAAGAAAACACCAAACTGCTCTGCATAGCAATAGAAAGGGCATGATGGGAAGGAGGGGTGGGATGGATTACGGCATACTCACAAAAAATGTTTGTCCTTCCTAAAGTGGCTTAATGCTACCACACAGTCTCTAACAATTATTGTTCGCTCACTGAAAGAACACACAGTGTGTGTACACGTCCACGTGTATACATGCATACACACGTGGATGTTTCTGATTGCATTGGAAGTGTTTTCCAAGTGTTGCATTTTAATTAACTCTGGCAACTAGACTGTAGGAACCCTGAAGCAGACCCAGAGTTAAAACTCACCGCACTTCTACAGTCAGGTGGACAGAAACAAATCACATGGCAAATTAAAGTTAATTCCCCAAAGACAAGGCTCGTTTTGCCCGCTCTGCTCTGATCAGAGGAGCAGTTCAACTGATTAGAGCAGCAGTGTCTTTGCCAGGGAACCTGGACTGAGAAGTGAACCGCAGCGACTTTTCCTGTAGAACGCTGATTCGCTGCGGCCCGGTGGATCCAGGAGGCAAAGGAGAGGCTGACCCTCAACCCCGCTCAGGGTCACTCTGTGCTGGACTTCTAGAAGAGGGCAACTCAGAGTGACTGATCTTTTTTCTACTAAACCTTGTGACTAAAGGGGGATGAAAAAGGCTTATTTTAATTAGCTCATTTTCCTTTCTGTGTGCCCACCACCTGGGATTGTCAGTATAGTAGGTACATTAGGAGAAGAGTAGGAGGTGGCATTTCCCTGGGCAGTGGAAATTTGCACTGGATAGGGGTCAGGAGACCTGGCCTGGGATCCCAGCCTTGTTTACCAGCTGTGTGACCTTGAGTAAGTCATGATGCACATTTGCAACTGGGTGATCTAAGAAATGGCCCAACACGTCAACACACAATCCCCCAGGATCTCTGAATGTGAAATTCTAGACCACAGGTTGGCAAAGCACAGCCCACAGACCAAATTCAGCCCACCACCTGCTGTTTAAATAAGTTTTGTTGGAACACAGCCAGACCCATCAATTGCATATTATTTCACCTTGCAATGGCCAGAGTTGGGAGGTTGCTACAGAAATCACATGGTCCATGGTCTCTATTTAGTCATAAATATTTACTATTTGGCCTTTATAAACAAAAGTTCTTGCCCCCTGTTCTAGACTCATAGTACATGCCCCTTATTCTAAGCTCATGTCCTGACTCCTGTTGACCTTGGAATTCCAGTCCCCACGTACCATTTCCTTATCAGAAAGCCTGGGATGCCAGAGAATAACTAAGCAGGTGCTTTTGAAGTAGGTCATCGCCTGTGAGCACCATCTCACCATGGAGAGCCAAGGAGCTTCCTTTGACAGAAAGCCCACACTCCCTCAGAGCCCCACAGAGCAGAGGGTGGGCACCTGCCCGCAATGCTGAATGGTCCTCACTTACTCTTTTTATAAATTTTAAAACTTCTTACTGAAGGATGGTTGATTTACAATGTCATATTAATTTCTGCTGTACAACAAAGTGATTCAGTTGTATACATATATATTCTCTTTTCCATCACGGCTTATTACAGGATATTGAATAGAGTGCCATGTGCTATACAGTAGCACCCTGTCGTTTATAATATATATATAATTCCTTACATCTGCTAACCCCAAACTGCCATTCCGTCCCTCCCCCAAAACCCTCTCCTTGGCAGCCACAAATCTGTTCTCTATGTCCGCGAGTCCGCTTCTGTTTCACAGCGAGGTTCATTTGTGTTATATTTTAGATTCCATATATAAGTGATATCATATGGTATTTGTCTTTCTCTTTCTGACTTACTTCCCTTAGTATGATAATCTCTAGTTATATCCATGGTGCTGCAAATGGTATTATTTCATTCTTTTTTATGGCTGAGTATTCCATAGTACATATGTATCATACCTTCTTTATCCATTCATCTATCAATGGATATTTAGGTTATTTCCATATCTTAGACATTGTAAATAGTGCTACTGTGAATTATAGTTTTGTCTGGATATATGTCCAGGAGTAGGATTGCTGGATCATGTGGTAGTTCTAATTTTAGTATTCCGAGGACCCTCCATACTGTTTTCCATAGTGGCTTTATCAACTTACATTCCCACCAGCAGTATAGGAGGTCCCCTTCTCTTCCCACCCTCTCCAGCATTTATTGTTTGCAGACTTCTTCATGATGGTCATTTTGACTGGCATGAGGTGATATCTCACTGTATTAACAGTTTTGACTTGCATTTCTCTAATAATTAGTGATGTTGTGCATCTTTTCATATGCCTATTGGCCATCTATCTGTCTTCTTTGGAGAAGTGTCTATTTAGATTTTCTTCCCATTTTTTAATATGATGGTTTGGATTTTTGTTGTTGAGTTGTATGAGTTACTTGCATATTCAGTAAATTAAGCCTCTGTGGGTCACATCATTTGCAAATGTTTTCTCCCATTCCATAGATTGTCTTTTTGTTTTATGGTTTCCTTTGCTGTGCAAAAGCTTGTAAGTTTGATGCGTTCCCATTTGTTTATTTTGCTTTTATTTCTATTGCCTTGGGAGACTGACCTAAGAAAACATCGCTACGATCGCATTTGTTCCTAATGCTCCTGCAGAGTCGGGGTGCGAGCAGCACAGGGTAGCCCCAGCCCATACCGCAGTGGTCTTCTCTGCCTCCCTGCAATTGTCTTGTTTCATTTCTTTGAAATCGGAGAAATCAACCAAGGTGATAATATGGCTTAAGGGCAGCAGGTGGGCAAGGATCCCTCTGTGTTTATGGAAATAAGACACTTTCTCCGTGGGACCTAAACAATGGGGAAAGCTTTCTTCACTAGTTCATGGTGTGAGTGAAAAAACGTTGCTGCCAAATCAGTAAACAAAGGACGTTGCAGCCATCGAGCCGCTACAACCAGCCCCGAGGGAAGACAGGATGGAGCCAAAGATGGAGCCAGACAGGCTGCCAGCTGCCAAGCCCTCAGCCGCTGCAGTCACTCCCGACTGTGTGCCCTGAGGGGATTCGGGGTGGAGAAAAGCAGGACACAGGCCGGGATGTCTGAAGCGCCTATCACAGGCAAGATTTCAGTGAGCCCAGGCTTTCGAATCTTCACAGACACAGCGTGTGTGTGTGTGTGTGTGTGTGTGTGTGTTAGTCACTCAGTCGTGTCCAACTCTCTGCGACTCCATGGAGTGTAGCCCACCAGGCTCCCCCCTCGTCTTCTCGGAGCAGTTTCTCAGAGCATCTGAAATGCTGCCTCCTGGGCCCCATTCCTCATTTTGCCCCCAGTAAAACTTATCTCACAACTCTCACGTTATAAATTATTTTTCTCCAACTCTGGTCTCTAAGAGGTGTGAAAGCTGTGATCTAGAGTTCAGATTTAAATAAGAGAGTGACACAAAGAGCTTTGTTTTTCCAACAGATTGCCTTCCCAGACGAGAAAGGTAAAATCCAGGTTATTTGTTTATAAGGCAAGATTAGAATCTGGAAGCCCAAGTAGGGGCCAGTGTGGGCAAGGGAAGGCCATGGCCTCCATCAGGGCAGGCAACAGAGGTGGAGGAAAAGGGGGCTGATTTGGCAGATGCTTACAAGTTACCCCAGAAAGGACCCCCTCAGTGTCTGGCAATAGGCCATGGAGATGACTGCAACATGTTGGGGGCGGGGTGGGGGGTGGCGGGTGGGAGGCAAAGCACACATCTTCTAATAAGTTTGCTCCAGGAGGTGGGTGTGACTTTCCTGGTTTACTGTAGTTACCTCCTCTAAGGATATTCTGCACTCTCCTTGTCTTTATGTTATGATGTGATTTCTTCAGTGCTACAATTCCTACTCATCTTGTGTGAAATATATGGGATTTAAGCTACGTTAAGACATGGTAAGTAATTCAAAATGGAGTCACAGTGGTCAAGGTGCTCCTGCTGCCCCAGCCCCTCGTCCTCCTCCACTTTTCTAAGCCCACATGAACCAGCTGCTGTGAAGCCACCGAGAAACCTCACAGGGCACGCCCCAGCCTCCTGCTTACCCCCAGAAATGGCTTCTCTGCTTGCTGCCTCCCTAGGGATTTGGGGGCCCTGTGGGTGTAGCTGAGTTTAGTTTAGATAATGACAGGGAAGTGCATGAATGTTCCTGGTGACTGGCATTCTTTCTGCTCGCCCACTCCTGCCTGCCTCCTGCAACCTCTGCCAGTACCAGGAGGCATCACCAAAGCCCTGGGGGCCCCGCCAGGCTGGCAGGGCACCACCTCCTCCTGCCTGCTCATTCCGCAGCATCTGGCTTTGCCTCCCCATCATCTGGCACTTGTGGGGCCAGTGCCAGCGACTGGGTGATGAATCAGGAGTGGAGCCCTGTGTGCTGTTTCTGAAAGCATCTGCTCCCGTGTGTTTTGAATTCCTCTGGTACTTGTCACCCTCTCTGCTCATTTAGCATTTAGCTTATGATGCCTGGAGTTTTAGGTTCATCTTATGGCCCCACATAATATCTCTCCAACTGGCTAGTAAGCTCCTGGGGAAGCAAGCCGGCTGTACCCAGTGCTGTGGGGAGAGTAGAAATTCTCAGTGTATTGACTGAAAAAAGGCTCGACTGGTCTCCAAAGATTTCCAAATTCCCAGAAGCACAAACAATCTCTGTAATTCATATCTTGGAACTGCGGTTCAGGTAGACTTGACCTTAAAACACCCAAGTTGAAGAGCAAAGCCATGACTAAGTGGACTCAAGGCCAGGTGAGGTCCCAGACATGCCAACAACCCACACTGGAGGATTCTGTTGAAGTGGAAGTCACCTTGGACCGTACTGACATCCAAGGGGGGCAGGGCCCTCCATCAAGAATGAGAAATGGCCTTCATCTTGATAGCCAACACTAATCTGAGTGGCTGCTTAGAATAGTATGTAGAAAAAGATCTTGAAGCTGCATCCATGACAGTGGGAAAGCCTGCTGGGCTCACTGGCCCTGCTGGCGTGGGTCCAGGGGAGGGGAGAGAGTGTGTTAGCCACCCTTCTCTGGATGGTGCTGGGAGCTAGATGAATGGCAGAATCATGGTTCCAGGAGATCCTTCTAGAATCATGTCGAGACATGAAGATGAAGAAGGATGTTCTGACCTTCATGCCTAAGTGAATAGGCCTAGTCCAGGCAGCTGGTCAAAGAGTGGACAGCTCAGGATAGCTCACCTTCAGACACCTGGAGCACAGGTCAGGAAACAGATACAGAGGCGGACACAATCAGGTAGACGAGGCAGAAACAGATGCGCCCAGGAAGGTTGGGCTTCCCAGGTCCATGGCACATACCACAGACACTAAGCTCCTGGCAGCTAGTCCCATTCCAGAGCCCACTCATCAGTAGAACAGTGTTTTAATATTAGATTGGTGAAACAGTGATTGTGGTTTTTGGACTGTGAGTTTTAAATCATTATAACTAGGCTCAAACACATCTTTATTAATCAAAATAGGAACCATTACAATCAACATGTTTTTGCCAATGGGAAATAAATTTGTTTATTCCTGTAGCATAAAAATCTGTGCTCCAGGATTGGACAAACTCTTGGAAAGCATTTTCTGCCTCCTGCTGGCTGTGGAAGTGTTTTCCCCGCAAAAAGTTGTCGAGATGCTTGAAGAAGTGGTAGTCAGTTGGCGAGAGGTCAGGTGAATATGGCAAATGAGGCAAAATTTCGTAGGCCAATTCATTAAACTTTTGAACTGTTGGTTGTGTGCGGTGTGGTCGGCGTTGTCAGAGAAGAATTGGGCCCTTTCTGTTGACCAAGGTGGCTGCAGACATTGCAGTTTGGGTGCATCTCATCCATTTGCTGAGCATACTTCTCTGATGTAATGGTTTTGCCAGGATTCAGAGAACTGTAGAGGATCAGACGGGCAGCAGACCACTAAACAGTGACCATGATCTCTTCTTGGTGCAAGTCTGGCTTTGGGAAGTCCTTGGGAGCTTCTTTTTACTCCAACCACTGAGCTGGTCATTGCTGGCTGTTGTACAAAATCCCCTTGTAGTCGCACGTCACAATCCAATCAAGAAATGGTTCGTAGTTGCACAGAATAAGAGAAGACAATGCTTCAAAACAATGATTTTTTTTTACTTGCAGTCAGCTCATGAGGTACACACTTATGGGTTTTTTCACCTTTCCAGTTTGCTTCAAATGCCAAATGACTGCAGAATGGTTGACATCGAGTTCTTCAGCAACACAGCATGTAGTTGTAAGGATCACCAGCTTTGATGATCCTCTCAGTTGGTCACTGTCACCTTCCGATGGCTGGCCACTATTCTCCTCATCTTCAAGGCTCTCATCTCCTTTGTAAAACTTCTTGAACCATGCTGCTCTGTATGTTCATTAGCAGTTTCTGGGCCAAAAGCATTGTTGATGTTGTCTCTGCTGCTTTATGATCATTTTGAACTCAAATATGAAAATTTCTCAAATTTGATTTTTGTCTAACATCATTCCCTAGTCTAAAATAAATATAAAATACACAGCAAGTAATAAACCATTAGCCAAAAAACATAAAGTGAGAAATGTGCATTAAAATGATGTATAACGTAACCACATTTCTTTAAGAATGTAGCTGATATAAAACAGCAAAGTTCAACGGGGCAAAACCACACCAACCTTTTGCACCAACCTAAATATAATGGCAACCAGTTCACTTGATCTTAACAGAAAGGCCAAGAAGCGATGGCAGCAGTTTAGATGTGCATGTGAGACTGGGCCTCAGTGGGGAGCAGTGTTGCCAGGGGCAGTAATTAATAAGCACTGAGATCCTATCTACAACTTTAACCTAGATCACATTCTGTCTACAGCACATGTTACTCCTGGTACCCTCTTATTAAGATTCTTCAGTGAATCTTCTCCATCTACAGAATAAAATCCATTAGACACCTTCAAACTCTCTGGCCTGATAAGAGTGTCCTTGTCTATCTGAGGGCCTTGGGCCATACTGGATAGTCTTGGCTAACAGTGTGATTTAGGGCTGGGGGTCCTTGAGTCATACAGTAGCAGCTTGAACTCTGGAGGGTCTGGAGATTAAAATCAGCCACGCAGGGGGTCAGTCAGGTCTATGTGACTAAGCCCCAGTAAAATCTTTGACACAAATCCCAAGTGATCTTCACTGGTTGGCGATACGCCATGCATACTGTCATACAGTTTCTGGGAGAAGCTGGTCCACTGAGGGGGCAGGAGGGAGTATCTGGGAACTGTGCTTGGAGTCTCCTGGACCCAGCCCTGTGTGCCTCTCCCCTTGGCTGATTTTAATCCATGTTTCCACTGGGATAAATTTAATTGTTAGAGTAATGGCTTTGTTGAAATGGCTTTGCTGAGTTCTGCAAATCCTTCTAGCAAATTACTGAAACTGAAGGTAGTCTGGGGGCTCCCCAAACCTGCAGCTGGTATCAGATTGTGGACCTGGGGACTCTTGAATATGCAGTTTTGCACTCTAACAAACACTGCGGCAAGGAGCATCCTTATTCATCTATGTTTGGACTGTTTCTTTAGGATGAATTCCTAGAAATCAGTTGTCAAATCAATGTTTTAAACATTTCCAATAATAGCAGATAATACTATATGCTGTTCCCATGTTCCAAAATAGTTTACCCACTTGACACTTCATCCTGCACGTTTAGAAAGTCTGTTCTCTCATATTAGCAATCTTTTCCCCTCCCAATCTAATAGGCTAAAAAAAAAGATAACCCACAAAACAACACCTGTTGTTTTGTGTTTTTAAAATGATTAGTGAGGTTGAGTATCTTTTATAACATGTGTTGACCATTTATATTCCTTTGGTGAAGTGTTGATTCATGTCCTTTCCTTTTTTTCTACTGCATTTTCATTTTTATCTTACTCATAAGTAAACTCTGTATACCAGAGATCTTAACCTTTTGTCTTTGATCTAAAATGTTTAAAATCAGAAATCCTACTTCCGTTTGGAAAACTGTTCCTTTCAAACAGCAAAGGGATGTTTCTGCATGGGTGAAAAGTGACTAACACATTTCTCCAAAGATAAAACTGTATTTCTGTTAAGCCTCAAAGCTCAAACCTATATTGCCTAATAGAGTTTAAATACACACCCAAGAAAAGTCAATCATTCTGCTCGAGTTTAGGAATAAGTAATTTTCAGGCCAAATGGTAACTTATAAACTGAATTACTACAGCAAAAATGAGATCAAATCCCAGAGCTCAATTTTAAGTTTTACTGTGACTTTATTTAATTCATCACCCCAAACTCACAGTAAGTTGTCTTTTATAAAGAGGATGCTGTCTGAGCCATGTTTTCCAGTCAAAGAGTTAGATTTATGCTAGACCATCCCTGATGTTCCTGAAGCCAGTATCACTCTTAGACTTGGACAAGAGGGACCCCAGCCCTGGGCCTGTTCTTTCCAGGATCCACATCACACCTGCAATCAAAATTGTGTGCTCCAGTCACTCAATTTATTTAAGAGATGTAGCTTTGGGTCTTCCCTGGTGATACAGTGGATAAGAATCCACTTTGCAATGCTGGGGATGCAGGTTTAACCCCTGGTCGGGGAACTAAGATCCCACATGCCACGGAGCAACCAAGCCCATGTGCCACAACTAGAGTCTGTGCGATGCAACAAAAGATCCCGCGTGGCGCAACAAGGATCCTGAATGCTGCAACGAAGACCCGATGCAGCCAAATTAATAAATATATAAATATATTAAAAACCAGTTTCTCTTTAAAAAATTATTTTTAAAAGGCATATTTTATACATTGTGTTTTCTGAAACCACATCTGAGACCAAACGTGTGTGGTTTTTCCAACACCAACAATTCTCCAATTCTCTGAGAACAACCAGACATCCAACAATTCAATTCTGTCACTAACTACCCTGAATTAGTGCAGACCTCACAAGTTAAGGGTTCAGTCTCACAAGATAGCCCCCACTTCAGATGCCACTGGCAACTCCCAGGGGCCACCTATACTCCTGTCTGTAGGCTATTATTTAACGGGCTCCCACACCCCCCTCTTCAGGGTCAGCAATTCTCTAGGGTGTCCTACAGAACTCAGAGAAACACTTTGTTTATTATTATGGGTTTTTTTTTTATTAAGGATAAACTCAGGAATAGCTAAATGGAAGATGAACAGGGCAAGGTATTGCCAGCTGGGGAGCGGGCAGTGGTCTCAGAGCTTACATGCCATCTCCAATCTCAAGACAAAAACATCCTCCCAACATTTTGATTTGTTCACCAAGCTCATGGACTGTAGCCCACCAGGCTCCTCTGTCCATGGAATTCTCCAGGCAAGAATACTGGAGTGTGTAGCCATTTCCTTCTCCAGGGGATCTTCCTGTATAAATATAAATATATATAAATATATATATATATAAATATATATATATATGTATATATACATGAATATAATGGGCTTCCCAGATGGCATTAGTGGTAAAGAACCTGCCTGCCAATGCAGGAGACATAAACAACATGGGTTCAATCCCTGGGTTGGGAAGATCCCCTGGAGAAGGAAATGGCAACCCACTCCAGTATTCTTGCCTGGAAAATTCCATGGACAGAGGAACCTGGAGGGCTACAGTCCATGGGGTCGCAAAAGATTCAGACATGACTGAAGCAACTTAGCACACACGCACTCAAGGCTGTGAATTTACCTCAGTGTGCATCTTTGCTTCTGCAAATTTGAAATTTGAAGAATACTGGAATATTACTTAGCTATAAAAAGAATAAAATTCTGTAACATTGCAGAAGGACCTAGGAACTATTATGTTTAGCAAAATAAGTCAGAGAAAGACAAATACTCTATGTTATAGCTTATATGTTGGAGAAGGCAATGGCACCCCACTCCAGTACTCTTGCCTGGAAAATCCCATGGACAGAGGAGCCTGGTAGGCCGCAGTCCATGGGGTCGCTAAGAGTCAGACACGACTGAGCGACTTCACTTTCAGTTTTCACTTTCATGCATTGAAGAAGGAAATGGCGACCCACTCCAGTGTTCTTGCCTGGAGAATCCCAGGGACGGGGGAGCCGTGGGCTGCCGTCTATGGGGTCGCACAGAGTCGGACACGACTGAAGCGACTTAGCAGCAGCATAGCTTATATGTGGAATCTAAAAAGTAAAATGAATGTATGTAACAAAACAGACTCACAGATATAGAGAACAAACTAATGATTACCAGTGGGGAGAGAAATAGTGGAAGGGACATGATCAGTTCAGTTCAATTCAGTCGCTCAGTCGTGTCTGACTGCAACCCTATGAATCGCAGCACGCCAGGCCTCCCTGTCCATCACTAACTCCCGGGGTTCACTCAAACTCACATCCATTGAGTCAGTGATGCCATCCAGCCATCTCTTCCTCTGTCGTCCCCTTCTCCTCCTGCCCCCAATCCCTCTCAGCATCAGGAGATCCAACCAGTCCATTCTAAAGGAGATCAGTCCTGGGTGTTCTTTGGAAGGAATGATGCTAAAGCTGAAACTCCAATACTTTGGCCACCTCACGCGAAGAGTTGACTCATTGGAAAAGGGACATGACAGGGGTAAGAAATTAAGAGATATAAACTATTAACACTATGTATGAAATAGATAACCAAGAAGGATATATCGTACAGCACAGGGAAATATCACCATTATTTTATAATAACTTTAAATGTAATACGATCTATAAAATACTGAATCACTATGTTGTACACCTGAGACTGTCGGACACGACTGAGCAGCTGATCTGATCTAACACTTAAATAATAAATAGATAACATACTGCACTTAACTATGGGTTAGCTGGATTTATACCTTTAAAATATTTAGACATTTAGTCATGTGGGGTGTCATTTACAACCTGGACAAGCCCACACACGTCAGGAACCAGCCTGACTGAGGCTGGCCAGCTAGCTGGTCAGATTAAGGGAAGATAGCTTGTGCCTGTAGGTCTTTCCCACTAATTTCCAAGGATGGGTATTGACTCTCTACATAAGAACACCTGTGAGCAGTAGAAAGTAGTGGCCAAGTAGTCCCAGAGTGAGACAGACTTCCGTTTTAGCTTTGCCATCCGCTGTGTATGACTTTAGGCAGGTTATTTCACCTCTGAGTTTTAAGTTTCTCACCTGTAAAAGAGGGATAACATCCACCTCACGGGGCTGATAGAAGTAAAAAGACAGACTGTGAAATGCTTAACATAGTTCCTAGCACTTAATAAACACTCAGTAAACGGCTTTGATGGTATTACACATATTACTGCTCCTATACTCTCTGATATCATTGCTGTCCACATCACTCTGAGAGCTGGCATCATGGGCATGTTAGTAAATGATCCCCACAGTTCCCCAAACTAAATACAACCCTGGAAACCTCCTTCTAAAGGAGGACCCCTGGAGTTGATCCCCTACTCTTAGAGCCTAGGGACTCTCTGCCTATGCATTTGGGGGTATGTTTAAGTCCCAAATAACTAAAAACAGAAAAGTAGAGAATCCCAGGAGGATCTAGAGGCCCCTCCACAGGTTCCCAGGAAGCGAGACTCCAGCACAGCAGATGGAGACAGCAGGCTTCTGAGGACTGTAGACTCCTCAGCGTGTCTTGGGTCTGACCTCACCAAGTGTATCCAGCTGTGCCCACTCGGCTGATCAGGAAGCCTTAAGGAGAGAAGGAAGATCTCTGAACTAAGATGTGGACTTGAATTTTCACACCCAGAGTCCATCTCATTACCATAAATAGCTCTCACTACTTACCACTCTGGTCTCAAATTCAAGAATAGATTAAAAAGCGCAGTGTTCTTACCATCTGCTATGGTCTGAATATTGGTGTCCTCCCTAAATTCAAATGTGGAAATCTTAATGCCCAAGGGGATGGCAGTAGGTGCTTAGGTCCATGAGGGTACAGCCCTCATGAATGGATTTTGGGTCTTTATAAAAGAGACTCACAGAGCTCCCTAGCCCCTTCCATCATGTGAGGATATATAAGAAGTCTAAATAACCTAATTAAAAATGGACCAAGGATTTGAACAGAAATTTATCCAAAGAAGATACACAAGCTTCCAGTAAGCACCTGAAATGATGCTTGACATTATTAGCATCAGGGAAATGCAAATTAAAACCAAGAGATACCACTTCAGACCTACTAGGGTGGCTATAATCAAAAAGTCAGATACTAGACTTTGCTCAATGTTACGTGGCAGCCTGGATGGGAAGGGAGTTTGGGGGAGAAGAGACACATGTAATATGTACAGCTGAGTCCCTTTGCTGTTCGCCTGAAACTATCACAACAGTGTTAATCTAATATACTCCAAAACAAAATAAAAAGGCAGATTACAAGTATTAGCAAAGATGTGAAGAAATCAGTACCCTCATAAACTGGGGCGGGCCACCCCCTCCGCCGATCTCAGGCTTCAAGCCTCCAGAACTAGGAGAAATAAACTTCTGCTATTTATAAGCCACCCAGTCTGTGGTATTTTGTTATGGGACTGCAATGGACTAAGACATCATCTCATGGGATGAAGAGATGGACACTACGTGCTGCTGATGCTGACGATAGAGCTTGACATTTGAAAAGCATTTAGAAAGTGAAGTCGCTCAGTTGTGTCCAACTCTTTCCTACCCCATGGACTGTAGCCTACCAGGCTCCTCCATCCATGGGATTTTCCAGGCAAACCTACCAGGCTCCTCCATCCATGGGATTTTCCAGGCAAAAATACTGGAGTGGGTTGCCATTTCCTTCTCCAGGAGATCTTCCCGACCCAGGGATTGAACCCAGATCTCCTGCATTGTAGGCAGACGCTTTACCGTCTGAGCCACCAGGGAAGATAGCCCTGTGTTTTCTGTTCTGTAGGGCAAGAAAGAGTAGGCAACTAGTCTGTTAGCACTGAATCTGTTTCAGGTTGTTCTCACTCCCATTATTCTGTGTGAGTGCACTTCTCTTTCACTGATGTATGAACCCATGTGATTTCTTTCCAGCCTAACTGCTGACATATTTAATGGAAAGGGAGAAATCTCCACTGCTGAAGAAAAGCATTTGGTCCTACCTAATGGAAAAACTTTGAATCATTATCATAAATGAGGACAGAGCTTAATCTCGGGGATGCAAAAGAACCTGGAGCATTTTCTCCAAGGAAATCTCTTGACTGTTCCCTTTCTTCTACCCTTAATAACTGGGCTTTACTTGTGTTTTCTGTTCTGTAGGGCAAGAAAGAGTAGGCAACTCGTCTGTTAGCACTGAATCTGTTTCAGGTTGTTCTCACTCCCATTATTCTGTGTGAGTGCACTTCTCTTTCACTGATGTATGAACCCGTGTGATTTCTTTCCAGCTTAACTTCTGACATATTTAATGGAAAGGGAGAAATCTCCACTGCTGAAGCAACTGGCTTTTAAAGGAAGGATGACTCTGAGTCTTGTATAATTGATTAATGGGAAGGTGCAATTATTCCACATTTCGTTCAGTTGCACAATCTATTTGACACCAGCCACTTCAGTCAGCTTGCAAGAGCAGAGCCTGGCTTCTAAGGAACTGGAAGGTGGAACAGCGGTGGGACTGGAATGGACCTTGGCCTTAGGCTTGACCAGCTCTCTCTTTACAGGTAAATGCCTATCCAGAATGCTGCAGAGAAGATTCTGGGAGAAAAACGTGACATTATTTCCCATGATGGAAGATCATCTCATTATATATAAATATTCAAAGCATTAAAAAGCTCAGGAAATGAGCATATCAGAAACCCTCTGTATTCAAAAAATTTCTCCTTTTAAGGCTGAGTAGAAAAAAAGTCAAGAGGCACCATCACCGATTTCTACAGTTTCTTTAGAGGTATAGTGGTGAGGGCAGTCCTGGATGGAGGCTGGCGGTGCCAAATTATGTCATTTACTATGTAGGATGTGGGTAAATTATGTCATCTCCTTAGGCTTTAGTTTCTTTTCTTACAAAGTAATGGTTTTAAATGAAATAATTTCTCAGGACTCCTACAGCCTTCAGAAGTTCTATGCAAAGTTATTTCCCCTGCAAATCCTCCCCAGTTTCTTCCAACCTTATGAGCCTTGTATATAATGATCATTAGAGAGAGTGCAGTGAGGCTTTTCCCATTTTAATTAAAATCTTAGCCTGCCTAAAAAGTATTTCTGTCGAGCCAGGAACTCAGAAGCCTATGCGAATTAACACGGATTGGCACTGCCAACATTCTTCATGAAGTCATATTTTTATTTTCCATCTTGGAGACTAATATTTTGCAACTTCTTATTTCTGACTTGTTTTTAATGCTTGACACACTTCTGGGTAGCCATGATGTGTGATTTATTTTCTTTTCCAGATCATTTAAGTTAAAAATAATTGGGCCAAAGGGCAGTTCTTCAGCATTCTGGGGATGCCACCAACCAAGCCACCATATGGCCTTTTGCCCTGAGTATAGCCTTTCAGGCTGAGACAGTCTGGAATTAACTGAATGGTTCTGAATCTCCTGTCTCAGTGTACTGACCCTTGTATTTTTCTGATTGCTTTCCTGTTTTATTAGAAACTATAATTTGTATCTCCAATCTACACCCCAGGAACCTTCCTTACTTGCAAGAGAATAAGCTTAACTCAGGAAGGTCATGGTGCTATTGATGACGTAACAGATGACATTTACTGAGGGCTGATGACACACCAGGCGCTGTGCTGAGTGTGACTGTGGTACAAGAAGAAACAGTGCGGTCTATGTCCCCAGTTCCTGGCAAAGAGCTCCAACACAACCTGGGTGATCTTAGACAAAAGATCTCCTATACCGGAGCCTCAGGTTTCTCATCTGTGAAATGTGGCAATCGCTCTAAATTGAACACTACTGACTTTTACTTGGGACAATTCTTCTTGGACAGAATTGCTCATTGTGGTGAGATGTTTAAGGTCCCTGAAATCCTGAGCTCTAACTGCAGTTGCAAAGCCCCTACCCCTAGTCATCATGAAAGTCACAGCTACCTCCAAACACTTCTAGATGCCCCATGGCAGGGTGGGTAGGGGAGAGTGGGGTAATACTCTTGACTGGTAATACTCCAGTCAAGAGTCACTCAACTAAGTAATCTCCCAAAGAGCCTTCCAGCCATATGATTATAGAAATGTTTGGAGGTGGTTTTGGTTTTCATGATGACGTAAGGGCTATTTCTCTGAATTATTTGAGGTGTGCTGTGTCAACAAGGGCTTGCAAGAGCATTATCAATAAAGACCTACTTGGTTGTCACATGTGCTGGAGTATCCTATTGGTTTTTTTAAATAATTTTATGTATTTATTTATTTGGCTGTGCTGCGTCTTTCTTGCTGCATGGGCTTTTTACTAGTTGACTGAGTAGGGGCTACTGTCTAGCTATGAGAAATACGGGCTTCTCATTGCAGTGGTTTCTCGAGTTGCAGAGCATGGGCTCCAGGCACGTGGCCTGCAGTATTTGCAGATCCTGGGCTCCAGAGCACAGGCTCAATAGTTGTGGCACACGGCTTAGTTGCTGAGCGACATGTGGGATCTTCTCAGATCAGGGATCAAACTCTTGTCTCCTGCAATGGCAGGCAGATTCTTTTCCACTGAGCCACTTAATGTTGGTGTTTTGTCTCCATCCAAATGCCTATAGTTAGATGGTGTGCTGAACTGAAGCCATTTAGGCCTTGGGAAAAGGTTGCTCTCGACAGCCCATCTCTTGATTCCAACCACACAGCACATCCAGTCATCAGATAATGAGTTTTCTGCTTCTTCACTTTCTCAGGATCTTCCCAGGTAGACCTAGTGGTCAAGAATCTGCCTGTCAATGAAGGAGGCACAAGAGACACGGGTTTGATGCCTGGATCGGGAATATCCCCTGCAGTAGGAAATGGTAACCCACTCCAGTATTCTTGCCTGGAAAATTCCATGGACAGAGGAGGTTGGCAGGCCTCAGTCCATGGGGCCACAAAGAGTCGGACACAAATGAACAGCTGAACACATACACACCTTCTCTAGTAGGTATGCTATTTCTAATCTGTACCTCTTCTTAGCTATGAAGTGAAGCTCAGATACTGCTGCTACTGCTGCTGCTAAGTTGCTTCAGTCGTGTCCGACTCTGTGCAACCCTAGAGACGGCAGCCTACCAGGCTCCCCCATCCCTGGGATTCTCCAGGCAAGAACACTGGAGTGGGTTGCCATTTCCTTCTCCAATGCATGAAAGTGAAAAGTGAAAGTGAAGTCGCTCAGTCGTGTCCAACTCTTAGAGACCCCATGAACTGCAGCCTACCAGGCTCCTCCATCCATGGGATTTTCCAGGCAAGAGCACTGGAGTGGGGTGCCATTGCCTTCTCTGAGCTCAGATACTAAGACTTTCTATTTGATCACAACAAATTATTCCAAATTAAGAAAAAAACAGAAATGGCCCCAAATGTCTTTCCTGTGGCCAAGGAGGCCGGCATTTCTTGGATTCAAATCAGTTGCTAGAGTTTTGGGCTTGATGGCTAGCTGCCTCCTTGCAGGAGCTCTGTCTACACCAAAGCTGGCAGAATTTGTGAGCAAATGGCACCACTTTGCTGTTAATTGAAGTGAAGTGGCATACTGTGTTTAAGGGACCTGAATGCCTGCATGTGTTTATGAAGCATGAATAAGTTATGACTTTCTGTCTAAGAATCTCCTTTGAAAGTGGCTGCTCTATGCTCCCAGCCAGGCCCCGAGCTTTGTGGCGGTTCCTGGGCTGTGGCTTTGCTTGGTCAATACCTGTGATGTGTAGTTCATCGTTTTATCTTTTGAAATTTCTTCTTCTAGCAAGGGCTTCAGAAACTGTCCCATAAAATGAAATACTTGTCACATTTCACTTTGGGACCCTCCTTCCTGAACCACGAGCAGAGGACCCCATGGTTGATACTAAAAAGCTCTGATGGGGACCTCATCCGGCCTGCGGGGAACAAGAAAGGGCTCCACTGTGTCTCGGGCCCCCTCTGCTCAGGCCAACAGCCCCAGGAGGCTTCCCTCCAGCCATAACAGATGAGATGAGTCAACCCCAAGGGAGTGCCAGGAAGCCAGACTGAGGCGGGAGCTAGGACCTCGAATGCGCCCTAGGCTGAGGAGGACAGGCACAAACACACTGTCTGAGCCCAGGCCAGAGCTGGCCTTCATCACGACAGGTACAAAACTGATGCTCTTGGTATTACCGCGAAGCTGACATATTAAATACTTGGCTCTGCAGAGAATCAATCTCAAAATGTGTGTCCCCTGAGCATGTCCACTGGGCAGCAAATGGAAGCATTTCATTTTTTGTTATCTTCAGCCGTGGCAACATCATTAAGCTCCGTTCTGTATCTCTTCAGAGAGTCTCCAGGCTCCTCTCTCTTTCCCCAATTCTGGCCAACATCCTGATCCGGACCCTCACTGAGGTCCCCTTCAATTACTGTTGTAAGCCCTAGAACAGAAATCAAGTAAAGAGGGCTATAAATGTTCCTCTTCCTGTAGACCAAAAATCTTACAGGTTCTCCCAAAAAGACCATTTAATTCACTAACAATCATGGTAGAACACATCAAAAGCTCTGGTTATCTAGGATTACTTGAATGTTCTCTGTTCTCCCAAAAGACATGGGAGGGATTCCCACTGTCAGCGGGGCGGGGGGCGGTGGGGGGGGGGGGTGGAGGAGGTGGGGAGGATGAGCAACCTAAAAGATGAGAATTAAATTTTATTAGATAGACTTGCTGAGGATTTAAGCCCAGGAGGCAACCTCTCAGAGGGATCACTCCAAAGAGGTAAGGGAACAGCCAGGACATTTAGGAGTTTTTGCAAAATAAAAACAAAACAAACAAAAAAACCCAGGTAGTCAGAACATCAAAAGACTGCTGTTATTTAAAGAAAAACCAGATATCTCAAGTTAGTGAATTCAGCTTGTTTCTATGTATGGGAAGATGCAAGAGTCTGGGCTCACTGAAATCATGCCTCTTATGCACTTTAACTATCTGCAGCCAGTATCCCATTTTTCTCCATCTTGAGCCCCCTCAGGATGCCTATTCGGGGGTGGATGCAGTGCTGGTAGCTTGATGGCTGCAAAATCCGTAGCTTACTAATATGGTGACATTTTTGGTCCACACATCCCTAATCCACTTCCCCACCCCTACTTCTAAATCACACCCACAGTGCCGTGTGCAATAACCACTCCCAGCTAGAGAGTTACTCTCCCAGTCACTGCCTTAGGGGGATGAGGGAAGCAACTGAAGGAAACAGAGGAAAAGTCAACCGTACTACCTCCTGGCACTCTCAGGCAGGAATCACATCCTTTCAGCCTCCCAGGGCTGCCTTTTGCAAATACATCAGGGCACTTGGTCATAACCCTTTACTTGCAAACCTTTCTTACTCATTCTGTATTTAGAAATCAACTCACATTGTGCATGCATGCTAAGTCGCTTCAGTTGTGTCTGACTCTTTGCAACCCTATGGACTGCAGCCCGCCAGGTTCCTCTGTCCCTGGGATTCTCCAGGCAAGAATACTGGAGTCGGTTGCCATACCTTCCCCCAGGGGATCTTCCCAACACAGGGATCGAACCCTTGTCTCTTACGCCTCCTGCAAAGAACGTTGGGAGGCGGGTTCTTTATTACTAACACTATCCAGGAAACCGTCAACTCACATTATGGTGACCCAAATCCACCACTGCTACTGGAAGACGTAAGTAAAACTTTTAAAAAATGCAACATATGATTTGGCTGTGTTGAAATTTCACATTTTGCCGCAAACACTTAAATCAGATTTAGTCAATATTTCATATAATGACACTTGTAATTAAAATGTAGGATCTAATTCCAGATTTTTCCAACCTTTTACTCTATTACCATGATGGGCAAAATACAACCCCATAAGCCCACCAACCTAAATGAAGTTTTATTGTCACACATTCATATTCACTCATTTGCATATTGCCTATAGCTACTTTTGCTACAATGGCAGGGTTGAGTAACTGAGACAGAGACCATACGGCCCACAAAGCCTAAAATCTTTACTATCTGGCCCTTGCCATCACCTGCCCTAGAACTACCAGGAGATGGCTAATAAAAATCCCAATGTCCCTTCTATGTGCAGGGCCACACTCCTAGAGCATGGGTTTTGCCTTCAGACCAACTTAAATCCTGGGCCTCTCACTTATTTGCCATGGGATCCAGTATCAATGGACATCCTAGTCCTTCTACACCCAGATTCTAGCCATAGTAACAAATATCCCAACTCCAATAGGCTAAAAAGATGATAAAAGATGTCATCTCACATAACAGGAAACACGGAAAGAAACCAGCCCCAAGGGTTGGTGGAATCAAAGACTCGGCCATGTCTTCAAGGCCCCAGGTTCCTGGCATCTCTCATTCTTTCTCACGCTCAGTGATGTCTACACGCTCAGGCTGATAGCAGGTAAACCACAGCACTGCCAAGTAACACCTCTAGACTCAGACTTCCAGAGGAAGACAGAAACTGTCTTTCCCCTTTGCTTCCCTCTTGGGGGCAAGGATGAAATCCCCAATGCCCAATAGCTTGTCTCCTCCCATCTCTCGTTGGTAGGAATCAGGGAGCATGGCCATAGCTTTGGGTTGCTGAATTACAGCACTGGTTTAATTCACGGCCTCACTCATTCTTACGTAAAAATTTGCACATGTAAAATGAAACGGATGTAACAGGAGGGTTTGAATGCCTCGGAAGGAGCCTTTCCTTTCCCTCCTGATGAGGTCATCCTTTCCTTGCCTGGGGACGCCTACAGATCATAGCTGAAGTGGTATCAACTAAAAATATATTCACAACTTAAAAGTTGTATATGCTTTTTGGCAGAAATATTTAGGACTTCAAGCCCAGGAGGCAGCATCTCAAGTAACCCTGAGAGAACTGCTTCCAGGAGGCAAGGAGGGAGCTAGTATATACAGGAATTTTGCAACAAAGGGCAGGTGGTCTGAAGATCAAAAGTCTTGTTAATTAAGGAAAATCAGACATCTCAAGTTAAGGAATTTAGCACTTTTCTAAGTAGGAGAAAATGCAACTGTCTGGGTTCACTGAAATCATTCCTTTGATATGCAACTCAGATATGTGGGGCCAGGATCCTGTGTTTTCACACCCTGAGTTTCCTCTGGGCTCACCATGAGGAATGACGGCAGTCTGCTGGTTGCCAAAAGGCAGGTATTCTTTTCCTTCCTGAGTTCCTCAGGGCTCACCCGCTCACTGGCAGGTGGTGGCTACAATCCCTTCTGACTGTGACATCCTTTGTTGACTAACATGGCAGGCAGTATTCCATATCTCAGTGGGTACCTTGCTAAGGGAACCCATTCTCCTTATGATTCAGTTCTGCCACCCCTATTTGTTTCCAAGCTTTTGACTAGATTCCAGTTTCCAGTAACTGCATAGCCTGGAATGTAATTACGAAGACAAACCTAGGAGGAGATGAACACACCAAAAGATGGGGAAGATACTGCTGATTTTTATTTTCAAAAACATGGAGAATAGGGGGTCCAGGCCAAGGAGAGAGAAACAATGTTACATCAGGCTGATTCTACTGGTATTTGGGGGTACCCCAAACTCTGAACTCAGTATGTCAGGTTGAGCAGGTGGAAATGATTTTCCCTGTGTTTTCAATTAGGTGACTGATACCTGGGCTCAGGGGTGGCCTAACTGCAAGATGCTGAGATGCCAGAAATTCGCTGGCATAACTGTAGTTTAGTGCTTCTCAAGCTTTAATGTGCACATAAATAGCATGGAGGTCTTGTTAAAATTCTAACTCAGTAAAGTCTGGGAGAGAGTCCAAGACTCTGGGTTTCTAACAGGCTTCAGGTGATGCCAGTATTCCTGCTCCTCATACACTTTGAGCAGTCAGGATATGAGGAAAGGATCCAGTGTGCGGGGTATACGAATGCTGAGGTGGAATTACCACAGGCATCCCGTTCATCCATCTTCTATGTACCTCAAGAGAACCCAGGATACACTTTCTTTACCAAGCTCTTGAGAATTATGTTGGTGAAAATATTGTCATCATCCTCAAAAGTAATGGTAGGCCCCATGCTCTACAGGCCGAGGATACTGTTGAGAGATCCTGAAGTGGAAATAAGTCTCCTGATTTCAATGACAGCGTTGGGACTCCAAGATCATGGCATCTAATCCCATCAGTTCAGTTCAATTCAGTTCAGTCGCTCAGTTGTGTCCGACTCTTTGGGACCCCATGAATCACAGCACGCCAGGCCTCCCTGTCCATGACCAACTCCCGGAGTTCACTCAGACTCACATCCATCGAGTCGGTGATGCCATCCAGCCATCTCATCCTCTGTCGTCCCCTTCTCTTCCTGCCCCCAATCCCTCCCAGCATCAGAGTCTTTTCCAACGAGTCAACTCTTCTCATGAGGTGGCCAAAGTCCTGGAGTTTCAGCTTTAGCATCATTCCTTCCAAAGAAATCCCAGGGCTGATCTCCTTCAGAATGGACTGATTGGATCTCCTTGCAGTCCAAGGGACTCTCAAGAGTCTTCTCCAACACTTCATGGCAAATAGATGGGGAAAAAATGGGAACAGTGACAGACTTTATTTTCTTGGACTCCAAATCACTACGGACATGACTGAGTGACTCAACAACAAGTGAAACAACTAAATCGTGAAAACTTTACTCTGAATCTTCTCAGAAGTGAAGTGAAGTGAAAGTCCCTCAATCATGCCTGACTCTGCGATCCCATGCACTGTAGCTTGCCAGGCTCCTCTGTCCATGGGATTTCCCAGGCAAGAATATTGGAGTGGGTTGCTAATCTTGCTGATCCAGGGATCGAACCTGGGTCTCCCACACTGCAGGCAGATTCTTAACCATCTGAGCCTCCAAGGAAGCTGTAGTCAAAACTAAATTGCTAAATCGAAAAAGACTTTTCAATTTTGTTCTCCCTGCAGAAAGAATCAAGTCACTCTCAAAGTCCCAGCTTGTTATAGCAGTGATTGTTCTTGATTCCTCCATGTGACCTCCATGCCTGGAGAGCTCTCTAAGCTAAAAAGTGCCTTTTTTTCTTAGGTTCATTCATACAGCGTAGGACTGTGTGCAGACTTTCTGTCCCCCTCACTGATAAATTTATTCGGTTTCACTCCTTGTTCTGAGCTTGAAGTACCAATTAGAAGCTGCTTTGGGGTAGCTGATATAAGCATATGTGACTGATTATATATAGTTACATGAGGATTTAGAAGGGAGGGTGATCCATGTGAAGCACATGAGCACACATAGGGTGAACTTGGATTTGGCTCCAGCCCATCCGCCCACACACAGCTTCACAGAGATGTTGCCATGGCATTTCTTTGACAATGAGAAAGACTCCCTGCCTGAATGCTATTGTTCTTCTAGAGATTCTTCAGCACCTGCAAGGTCTGTTTAAATGTCAGACCCCAAACAAGGCCCTTAACCACTTTGTTATTCACTTTTGCCCAAACTGAACAAAAGGCACCAGCACACTAGGATGGGCTCATCAAAGGCTTCAGGGGAGATGCTTTCGGTCAGAAGGTTTAATGACTGAGTTTTATTCATTCACTTACTCTTTTGTAAGAAGACTGAGGGCTGAAGAATTGATGCTTTTGAATTGTGGTGTTGGAGAAGACTCTTGAGAGTCCCTTGGACTGCAAGGAGATCCAACCAGTCCATTCTAAAGGAAATCAGTCCTGAATATTCATTGGAAGGACTGATGCTGAAGCTGAAACTCCAACACTTTGGCCACCTGATGCAAAGAGCTGACTCATTGGAAAAGACCCTGATGCTGGGAAAGATTGAAGGCAGGAGGAGAAGGGGACGAAAGAGGATGAGATGGTTGGATGGCATCACTGACTCAACGGACATGAGTTTGGGTAAACTCCGGGAGATGGTGATGGACAGGGAGGTCTGGCGTGCTGCAGTCCATGTGGTCGCAAAGAATCAGACATGATGGAGCAACTGAACCGAACTGAACCGAACTGAGGCTAGGTTTAAGGAATTTGGGGATGTGGGCTTGAGCAGTACACTTAAGGTATATAAGGTTTTCACAAAAGTTGGTCGGGGTCCTTGGCTAAGAGGAAACTCTGCCTTGGGCCCACCGGTGTAAGAAACTGCACTCCACCATCTGCATCGTCCTTCTGAGTAAGTTTGTTTCCCGGAACGTGTGGATACAACAAGACAACTGAACGACGACAGAACAACAGCAACTCTTGTTAATTCAGAAGGGCTTAGAGCTACTTTTTAAAAATTCACTAATTTCCAGTTTCTGTTCAGTTTCATCTTGGAAGCTAAGATTAGGCAGAAAGTCTGTTACCTCTGCATGAAGGCAGTTCAGGCCAAATTACATTTTGTGTAACTCACCCTAATTAGACTGCAAAAGTGCTCAGCAAGGAATCCAGCTGCTTGCTGTAGTGAATGCTCTGAAGTCCCGTCTCCTTCTCCTGCTGAAATTAGAGCAATCACCCATTTTTCTGTCACAAAAACCAGACATGTAACCCTCTGGAAATGAATCTTCCTACCAAGGTAGGAGGAAAACATAATAAAAAGAAGGCGTTTATGCAGTAAAGAACATTCTAGCTGCACTTGAGACAACACCCATCTAGATTAATCCTAAATCAGTTTCTTTATCCTGGAAAAACTGTGAGCAGCATCTGGACCTTGCCCCACCCCTGACAGGTCCATGGAGCTTCTGGCAACAGATTGAGGGCCTGCCCCATCGGTGGCCTCATAAAACCACTGGATATCAGCCTCTCTGAGATGCTGTCCTGAAGCTTTATGACGTGTGAGGGTTTTTCTTTTTATATCCACTTCATCTGTGATAGATCTACTTGCTGCTGTAGGCCAAACCAGGACCTTACTGAACTGAGACCTGAAAGCAGCAATTGAATCTGCCTTGGTTCCAGGAACATAACACATTTTTCTTTGGGAATGTTAGGTAGTTAGAACAGGCAAAAGGAGTGCAAAATGGCGGTGGCTAAAAGACAAGGAAGGGAAAAGCCCGCGAAAATAGAACAGAGGAAGGTCAAAGGAAGGTCCAAGGACCGGAGTGAGAACTTTAGGTAGAACAGCACTCCTGACTAAGCCCAATTTGCATAGGGCAGGCCCAGGGGGAAGAAAAAAATATATAAAAAGAGGAGCCAAAGGGCTCTCTCTCTCTCTTTCCGTACGCTGGGGTGCTCTTCTCTTCGCATCTTTGGATCGACATGCCCTCGTGTCTCGAAGATGGGTTTTCCTGCTATCTTCTAAATAAAATAGAGCTGTGACACTGAGCTGTAACACTGATTTGTCTGAGAACTATAACATGGCCTGTTCGAGACCTGAGAGCTGTGACACGCCGAGGGGGCTTTAATGTCCGTCACTCCAAATCCTTGTTGTGACGAGACGGAACCGAGGAGCATACACTCGCCTGACAGGAGGGATGGGAATGGGGAGGGTGGGAGACGATTTATGTTGATTAAAACAGGAGAGTAAACTGACTTTGTCAACTTGAGTTCAATCACCATTGCACTCACTGTCTAGCTGGATCCTTCAAGCCGAATTCCTTTCTTTATCATTTGCAAAATTAGAGTTGGATTAAATATTCTATAAATATCAGGAATCAGAATGGAATTCTGTTAAATCAAACCTGTGTCGGCTTAAAAAAAACAGTCACAGCCTAGAAGCTGAGAGAGTTTTGTTTTTATTTGGTGGAAAATTTTAGGACTTCAAGCCCAGGAGACAGCATCTCAAGTGACCCTGAGAGCACTGCAGGGAGGAGTCAGGTTATAGAGAAGTTTGCAAGAAAGGGCAGGTACTCGGAACATCAAAAGATTATTGTTAATTAAGGAAAACCAGATGTCTCAAGTTAGGAATTTAGCACTTTTCTGTGTATAGGAAGATGCAAAAGTCTGGGTTCATTGAAGTCATTCCTTTGATATGCATCTCAGCGATCTGGGACCAGTATCCACATTTTTCACACTTCCCCCCACCCCCATCCTCCTCTCCAACTCCTCAATGCTCACTGTGGGGAGTGGCTGATGGCTGCTAGATAGCAGGCACAGCTCTTCCTGGGAGTCCTCTGGGCTCAGAAATTCACATTTGGAGGGTGGGAATAGCTGATGGATGTGACATCCTTGTTTACAGATATGGCAGGAAAGACTCCATTTCTCACCTAATAGACCTAACCTATTGTAATAAAACAGGTATTAATCAGACAGGACTTCAGAAGAAAACATAACAGATGCCTGAATGTCCTTTGCCAGCAGATCAACAAATATTAATCCTTAGGGATGAACAGCTTTATGCTGGGCACTTTCCTCAGTGATTTTGGTTCAGCTTGTCTTCTTGGTGGCTGCAGGAAAATAACTAGGGACCCCAATTTTGCTCATGGCACTTATTACTGTTAAGTTACCGTAATAACGGGCCTCTCTAGGAAGTCAGCATGGAGCTCTTAGCCCAATATGTATTATGGACAAGAGTCTCTGGGTTTAATTTTCTTTATACTGCTTCCTGTTTCTAGTTGGGCTCAAATGTACTACAACCTAACTGCCTGAGGCTAACTGGCCTAAAGGCATTTAGTGAAGATAATTTAAACATATTTACCTCTTGATGAAAGTGAAAGAGGAGAGTGAAAAAGTTGGCTTAAAGCTCAACATTCAGAAAACGAAGATCATGGCATCTGGTCCCATCACTTCATGGGAAATAGATGAGGAAACAGTGGAAACAGGGTCAGACTTTATTTTTGGGGGCTCCAAAATCACTGCAGATGGTGACTGCAGCCATGAAATTAAAAGACGCTTACTCCTTGGAAGAAAAGTCATGACCAACCTAGATAGCATATTGAAAAGCAGAGACATTACTTTGCTAACAAAGGTCCATCTAGTCAAGGCTATGGTTTTTCCAGTGGTCATGTATGGATGTGAGAGTTGGACTGTGAAGAAAGCTGAGTGCTGAAGAATTGATACTTTTGAACTGTGGTGTTGGAGAAGACTCTTGAGAATCCCTTGGACTGCAAGGAGAGCCAACCAGTCCATTCTAAAGGAGATCAGCCTTGGGTGTTCTTTGGAAGGAATGATGCTAAAGCTGAAACTCCAGTACTTTGGCCACCTCATGTGAAGAGTTGACTCGTTGGAAAAGACTCTGATGCTGGGAGGGATTGGGGTCAGGAGGAGAAGGGAACGACAGAGGATGAGATGGCTGGATGGCATCACTGACTCGATGGACGTGAGTCTGAGTGAACTCCGGGCGTTGGTGATGGACAGGGAGGCCTGGCGTGCTGTGATTCACGGGGTCACAAAGAGTCAGACACGACTGAGCGACTGAACTGAACTGAACCAAGGGGTAAGGCCCGTGCTCTCATCAGCCAGAATGCATACTGATCATCTGGATGGTCAGACCAGTGAAAACAGCTGAGCATCAGCCCTGAGTTTTGGCTAACCTTGATGTACTAATAGCACAATGCCACAGGACCTTTGCATGTGATATTCACTCTGCCTGAAATGATTTCTCTCCCTTCTTCACCAAACTTGCCTCTGAGTCACTCAGGTAAGCTAATTCCAGTCAACCTATGCATGAGGGTGTCCCAGGAATACTAATTTTCCATGTAGACCCAATGGTCCTTGGTCTCACTACTTCAGCAGCAGCACTGATTAAACACTAGCAGTATGCAGCACATTGAAACATTTATATCTGTATTTCTCTATGTGGGGAGACAATGATGGAAGTTCAGCAACAATTCCCAAGGTGATTCCTTGGTCTCTATCCACCCCATTGCCACCACAATCCCCAAGAAAGTTATTACTTTGACTAGGCATGATCTCACATGTCAATGAATTATATGTATAAACCAAGGGATGCTATTGAATTCAGATATGCCTCACGTAATGACATTGGCCTGCTCTTAAAAGTGGTTTGTAAGACAAGTTTCTAACAGGAACCATTATTTCCCATTGGTTTTCATTAGAATTTCAAAGTTAATGTTGCCATTGAGGAAACACTTGTCTTATAGAACAATTTAGAATACTATTCAGCAATTAAAAGGCTGCAAACTGTATGATTCCATTCATATGACATTCTGGACAAGACAAAACCACAGGGACAAAAAACAGATGAGTGGTGTCTAGGGACTGAAATTGAGGGCAGGAGACTGGCCACAAAGGGGCAGGGGGAAACTGGTATGTGAGAGAAATGGTTTATATCTTGGTTGTGGTGAAAGTTACATGACTGTGTGTGTTTGTCAAAAGTCAAAGTAGTTTTACCAACTTTAATTTTTGCCTCAATAAACCTGAGTTACCAAAAAAAAAAAAAAGCACATCTAATAGTGAAATAAAACTCCAAACTTAGCATGTAAGAATATGTATGACTTTCTGGACAGAATAATAGCTGGTTGGTATTAAACCACCTTTTCTTTTATGGCACAAGTGTAGCTACGTTTAAGAAGCAAGACATTTTGCATGACACTCTTGTCGTGTCCGGGAAGGGGTGGGGTCTCGGTTTGAGGGGCATGTCCCCAGGGCCAAGTCGAAGGCCACACTGCTTTGCTGTCAGGCCACGTGTGCAGGGCAGAAATGAGGGAATAAATTCTGCACTCAACAGTGGGAAGTGAAGTAGTGGGCCAGGCTGGACAGAAGGACAGAGAATCCGGACGCCAGCTGGACAGGGGGCAGAACACACAGGACTGGTGGAATAAACTGAGGCTGACGTGCAACTGGCCCTAAAGGGCTAGAAACTGAGCAATCCTGTTGCTCAAAACAAATCCTGGGTCCCTTTCTCTCTCTTTCATTAGATTCATGCAAAAGCACCCCAACAAGGGCAATGTTCACTGCTGTATCTCTGCCACCTAAGAGTCTCTGGCACGTGTAAGTGATTTAATGTCTATTTCTTCTCAATGGAATGAATCTTACATACCTGAGGCAGGCAGTAAGAACAGGAGTGAAAACCACAGACGTTGAAAGAGCTGGGTTGGACAATTTGTGTCACTCCTCTGTGCCTCTTCCTCATCTATGCCGGGGGACTAACCATTCTAGGGCCATGCTGTAGCCTCAGGTGGGAAGCTGTGTGAAAGCCTTAGCACAGGGCCCAGCTGGCAGTGAACATCAATAAACCAAAGGATACAAGTGAGCAGTGACTGCAGCTCAAATCCAGTTCATGGAAATGTTATGGCCCATACTGAAATTTTTCTTTAGTTAACTGCCTGCAATGAAAAATTGGGAATTTTTACACAAATAGACGGAGCTGGGGCTTTTCCTTAACAACACGGTCTGCCTCCCCCCCAGGGCAACCAGAGGTTGGAACTCACTGGAAGCCTCCCCCTTTGGACAAGCACTGTCCCATTTCCTGTCGTCCCACCCACGGGCCTGTGCCACGGCCCATCTGGTCGCTGTGGCCCTGCGTCTGCACAGCAGCAGTAAATGGTAGCAGCATGATTCATGCTTTTATGAACACACTTATTACACAGCTGCTCTTCCACTTGCTATCCTAGTCCCTTTTGACACTTTCACGGCCACTGGAGGGCCATACAGATGCAATGTTTTCAAAAACAGCAAAGTTAATATATAAAAAAATAATTACACATGTAACGAGAGAAGCCTTTTAAAAATCAGGACAACGCTGATCGATGACACACTGCTTTTATTGTTAATGTCGTCCAACGTAAAGAATAGGTGAGGACTTCTCTGGCGATCCAGTGGTTAAGAATCCACTTCCCAACGCAGAGGACACGGGTTCAATCCCTGGCCCAGGAACTATGATCCCAGATGCTGTGGGGCAACTGAGCACTTGTGCCACAACAAAAGAGCCTGCATGCTGCAACTAAGACCCGACACAGCCAAAAATAAATAAATATTCTAAAAAAGAAGAAGAAGAAATAATAGGTGAGACATCATCCATCCTCAACTGAAACCAAAGACCTGACTGAGATTCATTCACCTCAGCAGCATGCATGCAGGAAAAGCACAAAGAAACGGCTCCTCCTACCCTGTGCTTCCAGCCTCCCAGAGTATGAACCCTGGCCTCACCTTACCACAGGGGATGGGCCAGCGAAGAGTTGAGAGCAGAACTACAAGAATAAACCACCCAAGTTCAAATCCCAGGTGCCTGATATCTGACTTGTAACTTAGCCTTTCAGTGCAGTATTTTCCTCGAAATCAATCTCCACATACAGGGCCAGCTTCTTGGGTTTGTGACCAGCATAGTCTCATATACCCCTTCCCTCCCCTCAGGAAGGCTTCCTTCTTGGGATTTAATGCCCCCCAAACCACCCCCCCGCCATTGCCATCTTGGAATTCTTAATGATTTTTATCTTTGATTTTCTTGTGTTTAGTAAATGAAGTCTGATGGGAGCACACACCAAGGACCCGGAGCCCCAGCCCACATGGCCCTGCCTCCTCCTGTCACCCAGGATGGATGCTCTGTCACTTGCTTCCTGGCCAGAGGCTCCCAGGGACAGAAGCAACAGTGAGGGGAGGTGTCCTGTGGCGACACAAATCCCTGAGAGCCAGCCCAGCCTTCAGGGGACCAGGAGGCAGCCTCCGTGCTGAATCTGAACGGCACACAGAAGAGAGAGGAGGAGGGAAGGAGGGGGAAGACAGAGAGAGGTCTGGAAATTCAGGCTAGAAGAGAAAACAGGGGCTGACCTGAAACTGACTTGTAATAAGCCAGCTATGACTGCCAAATCGTCCTACTAACTCCAGAAAGAAAAGCTGTGGAACCAGATGAAATTGGGAAAGGTTTAGCACTTCCTTCAAAATTAAGTATGCTTATATGGCTTCTCGGAGAAGGCAATGGCAACCCACTCCAGTACTCTTGCCTGGAAAATCCCAGGGACGGAGGAGCCTGGTGGGCTGCTGTCTCTGGGGTCGCACAGCATCGGACACAACTGAAGCAACTTAGCAGCAGCAGCAGCAGCATATGGCTTCTTGGTGGATGCTTCTAGATGATCAAATATCTATGTTGCAAGAAATTTTCTTTGATCTAACTACTAATGATCTCAAGGTGGTATAAAACTTATCAGTTCTTGGGGGAAATAGAGATTTAAGAGAAGTTCAAAATCAGATGGATATTCAGATAATAATATTTTAGCTTTTTTAAATTAACATTTTAAAGGATTCATAAATCCCTATGACTCAACTGAGAACTCTCCAATGACTATAAACTCACATTATCATTGATAGTATTATAATAAGGAAAGCAATAATAAGTTTAAGTAGCTTAAAATGCTTTAAATAACTAACCTGTTCTTAGTTCAAGCCCCACTCTCCCTGAATTTACATCAAGTATTAGATTTCTACCAAATGCAGTAGGTTATAAAAGCAAATTTTCTTCAATTACACCTTCATGCTTTTGATGGTAAACATTTTAAGAAAATATTATGGTTTTCATTGTGTGCCTAAATCTATGGCTTTTCATTCTATTTCTCAAAGTTCTACAAAACTCAGTAAATAATATCATCAAACCATGCAAACATAAATTGAAAACCTTATCTAGGTTTATGAAGAAGGAAATTATAAAAATTATAATGCTTCCTTTTACTCCTGCCACTTTCACAACCAAATTTTCTCAAACTATTAAAAAAAAAAACAAAACTCTATTATTGTATCACTTACCCCATTGTATTTGAGTGAATCTCAACTTTAACTTAAGAAATGGAAGAATCACTTTATAGAAGTTCCGAAACTAGAAAGATTCAGCTACATAGCTTACAGACTTTTTTGAGATCCTACAATGTTACTCATAAAAATCTGGAAGCACCCCAAATGCCAAACAAAAAGGAACTAATTCTATAAATACATCATATGAAAGAGTATACAGTTACTTCAGTGATGCTGTAAGATAGTATTTAATGACACTGGAAAATGTTTAAGATCTATTCAATCAAAAGGACCAATAACACTGCACAAGACTTTTATACACCTAACATACAGCTGGAAAGAAAAAGATCTGGAAGAATGTATCCCCACTCTTAACAGTGGTTGTCTCTGGGGAGGGGGTGTACTTCTAACGACTTTTCTTATTTTATGAATTGCTTTGTTAAAGCGCCACACTGGAACACTAAACTATTTCTGAAGTGCATTCCTTAACTATGGATCATACCTAGACTCTTAGTTAGCAGAGTTTGTGAATAATTTATGATTTATCTTTTTAAAAAGAGCTGCTGCTGCTGCTAAATCGCTTCAGTCATGTCCGACTCTGTGCGACCCCATAGATGGCAGCCCACCAGGCTCCGCCGTCCATGGGATTCTCCAGGCAAGAACACTGGAGTGGGTTGCCATTTCCTTCTCCAATGCGTGAAAGTGAAAAGTGAAAGGGAAGTCGCTCAGTCGTGCCCGACTCTTAGCGACCCCATGGACTGCAGTCTACCAGGCTCCTCTGTACATGGGATTTTCCAGGCAAGAGTACTGGAGTGGGGTGCCACTGCCTTCTCCCATTTTAAAAAGAGCAGATTCTGATTTATCCCCCACAGGTACTTTACTGCTCCCTTGTGGTCTATACACCCTCTAAAACAGGAGAGAAAAGGGTGGGTAGATGATGTAGTTGGAGGCTGGGTCTAACCCTGGATCCTTCCTGGGCATATGCCCTGTAATAAGGATGGGCATGATCCTTCTGCTTGGATCCCCGCTCCTCCTAATCACCCTCGGGCCTCGGCCTGGATACCACTCCTCCCAGAACTCCTCCTTGATCCCTGCACATCTATGTCAGGCATTTCTGTGTGTCACTACAATATCCTGTACATGCACATCAAAGCATTCATGGCACAAATATTTTCCACTTACTTAGCTGTAATTCCTTCTAGAATAGAAGCTTCACGGAAGCAAAAACTCGTCTTTTTTTTTTTTAATATCCCTAATCCCCAAGCTCTAACACACCTGAGACAAAGCAGATGTTCAGTAACCATTTGTCAAGTGGAGAAACACATCTATCTTGTCTACTGGACTGGAAAAAAAGATGGAGGAGCACTGTGTTTAAGTTTCTCCCAAGGGGCATGAGGAGGCAGGCATATCTCAGGAGGCTAAGGGTTCAGATCACACGCAGCCAGAATAGGCTGAAAATCAGGCTGGGATTAGAAATAGACGCAGGGTGAACCAAAGGGTAGATAGGAAAGATGACTGAGAGATGGCCAAACTAGGAGACCCAATCAGATACAAAGAGAAATTAGTAGCTAAGAAAACTGGGCAGAGACTCCCCTGGAGATCCAGTGGTTAAGAATCTGCCTTCCAATGCAGGGAACGTGGGCTTGATCCCTGGTCAGGGAACTAAGATCCCACATATTGAAGGGCAACTAAGTCAAGGTGAGGCAACCAGAGAAAGCCCTTGCACAGCAATGAAGACCCAGGATGGTCAAAATTTTAAAAAATAATTTAAAAAGCTAAGAGGTTTAAAAGAAAAAAAGAAAGAAAGAAAACTGGGAGTCACTTTCCATTTTCATAAATAATCCACATAATCCTTTATGGCAGAGGAGACATTTCACCATCTAAGATTACAGCCACCTAGAAGAGGTCCACATAACATGAGATTTAACTTTTAATAAAATTAAACATTATAGCTCATCAAAGCTCTTGGGATTCAGCCTCTTAATGTTGCAAACAAGTATTTTAACAACACAGTGACTGTTTTTATCACTGTGTCTCTGCCCCGGTGGTACAGACAAGCAGAAAATCATATCTGACACATGAATTTCCAACCTGCATGATCAGAGTACTGCCCTTTACTCATCTCAAAAGGTTCTCTGGGCTGGAGAACCTGCAAAATATGGGGGTTCACCTGGTAGGCAGTCTCTTCTGACTCAGAGCGGGTCAAGGAGGCAGAAAGAACAAACGCCCTTCTCACTCCTCCCCCAAGACAGCAGTCAGCTCACACTCACAAATGACAATGGTGTTTGTGAATAAACATCTCTGAATCCAACCCCACCTCCGAGGAGGGCCTCGGAATAGAAGACAGCCGCCTACCTCCATGCTCTGCCCACATGCTACAGCAAAGCTTGGGTGTTTCAGTTTAGGGAAACAAACGATTGTTTGAAACGATAATCAGGAGTGAATCATTATTTCCAGCTTATTAATACCAAGAGCTGCTTCTGATAACGCAAAGGACTAGAGAAGGAGAGAGAGCTTCTTCTCAATGATTAGAGTTGATAATAAAAGTATAAACAGAACACTTCTCTCAATATTCTTCCAAGCTGTAGAAACAGGCCAGGATTAAGTCTAGATATATAAATATGCCCTGCTGGAAGAAATTCCTTAATCCAAAATACACCTGTCGAAAACAGAAAATGGTGGCTTTACTCTTAGTAGAAAAATATTAATGGACCCTTAAGACCACACAGCAAGCACATGACCTTTTTTTTTTTTTTTTAATTACTGGTGATCTAGGGAATTAAGGGGTAATGTCTATATCCTAAAGGTTACCTTGCTGGTCTCATCAAAACGATGAAGAAATCGCTTCCTAGTTCTAGTTCCGGCGATGGAGAAATAAAATGAACTAACTCTCCCATAGATAACAACAGTCAACACTATTTAAGTTATTTAAAGAAAAACTATTATTTGAAGGCTCTGGAAGTGACTACACACAGGCAGAACTGGACAGAATATGGCCCTTGGAAAAAGGGAACTGTGCTAGGTGATTCCCGCATTTAGAAAGGCATTCCCCAGCTACGTGGACCGTAAACTAAAATTCAAATAGAAAGCTCCAACCTTACCTTGGTTCAAAGTATCAGAGGAAAGACCTTGGGAATACCAGAGTGACTGGAAATAGGATGGAATCCTGGAAACGAAGGAGTCACAGGGAGAGAAGCCCCCAGATCTACTCAAACGGTCGGCTCAGACGTTTGCTTTGCGCTGCGCTGAGGGGAGGAGGAACCTGGAGGAGGAGCCTGCGAGGAGCACGTGGGCGACAGGTGCTGAAAAGTCGAGGAAAGATACCAGCTGCTGCTCATCAAGAGGAAACAGAGTTGGATATCGAATCCTCCTGCTAAGTCACTTCAGTCGTGTCCGACTCTGTGCGACCCCATAGACGGCAGCCCACCAGGCTCCCCCATCCCTGGGATTCTCCAGGCAAGAACACTGGAATGGGTTGCCATTTCCTTCTCCAAGGCATGAAAGTGAAAAGTGAAAGTGAAGGCGCTCAGTCATGTCTGACTCTCAGCGACCCCATGGACTGTAGCCCGTCAGGCTCTTCCGTCCATGGGATTTCCCAGGCAAGAGTACTGGAGTGGGGTGTCATTGCCTTCTCTTCGAATCCTCCTAGATGAGAGGAATCTGTTAAACATTACTGGCTTTCCATTGAAAGGGCTGCAGAGCCTTACAAGCAAACAACCTATGTCCCAGAACTAATGAGGGAACAGATGGGGAACATATACATTGTGGGAATACCAGAAGGGGAAGAAAGAAAGGAGAAGAAATACTTGAAGTAATAATTCGTGAGGATTTTCCAAAATTAACAACAGAAAAATCTCAGAAACCGTCACGCAGGGATAAATACCCGAATCTACACACACAGGCATATTACATTCAAATGGCAGAAAACCAAAGAAAAAGAAAATCTGGAAAGGAGTCAGAGGAAAATGTACCTCACCTAAAGAGGGACAAGGATAAGAATTATCCTGGACTTCTCATAAGAAACCAAGCAAACAAGAAGAGAATGGAGTGAAATATTGAAGGTGATGGGTTTTAAAAAAAAAAAAACAGTCAAAATTACCCTTCAAGAATGAGAGAAAAATAGATTCTTTCAGACTTCCCTGATGGCCCCGTGGTTAAGAATCTGCCTTCCAGTGCAGGGGACGCGGGCTCGATCCCGGATCCGGGAACTAAGATCCCATATCCCACAACAAAGACTCAACACAGCCAAATAAATGAATAAACATTAAAAATAAATAAGACAACAATAAATATTGAAAAAGAAAAGACTCTTTCAAACAAACAGAAGTTGAGGGAATTTGTTGCCAGTAGACCTGCCTTGAGAAAAATGTTAAAAGTTCTTTAGAGACAAAGAGAATTATGCAGGTCAGAAACTCAGATCTACATAAGGTTAGGAAGAACCTTTAGAGAAGAAATAAAGGTAAAATCTTTTATGTTTCTTATTTTTTACTGATGTGATAATTGTTGGTTCAAAATAAAAATAGGAACTATTACAGCTTATGGATAAGTGAAATGAATAACACTGAGTTATCCCATCACTTCATGGGAAATAGATGGGGAAACAGTGTCAGACTTTATTTTGGGGGGCCCCAAAATCACTGCAAGATGGTGACTGCAGACATGAAATTAAAAGACGCTTACTCCTTGGAAGGAAAGTTATGACCAACCAAGATAGCATATTCAAAAGTAGAGACATTACTTTGCCAACAAAGGTCCGTCTAGTCAAGGCTGTGGTTTTTCCTGTGGTCATGTATGGATGTGAGAGTTGGACTGTGAAGAAGGCTGAGCACCGAAGAATTGATGCTTTTGAACTGTGGTGTTGGAGAAGACTCTTGAGAGTCCCTTGGACTGCAAGGAGATCCAACCAGTCCATTCTGAAGGAGATCAGCCCTGGGATTTCTTTGGAAGGAATGATGCTAAAGCTGAAACTCCAGTACTTTGGCCACTTCATGCGAAGAGTTGACTCATTGGAAAAGACTCTGATGCTGGGAGGGATTAGGGGCAGGAGGAGAAGGGGACGACAGAGGATGAGATGGCTGGATGGCATCACTGACTCGATGGACGTGAGTCTGAGTGAACTCCGGGAGTTGGTGATGGACAGGGAGGCCTGGCGTGCTGCGATTCACGGGGTCGCAAAGAGTCGGACACGACTGAGCGACTGAACTGAACTGATAAGGGATGGGAGGGAGTAACTAGGAACATTCTTTTATAAAGAACCTGCATTACCTGTGAATCACTATAGTGTTATTTGAAAGTGGACTTCATTTAGTTGTAAATGTATGTTAAGAAATGTTAGGCCAACCACTGAAAAAAAATTTTAATAAGTATAATTTACAAGCTAAGAGAAAAGAGAAAATTGATTCATATAAACACTCAAAACCAGACAAAGCAGGAAAGAAGGTTTTTTAAAAGAATTAAAGGCAAATGTAGCAAGCAGAAAACAGTAAAAAGTATGGCAGATGTTAATCCAAATATATCAATAATCACTTTAAATATGAATTGTCTAAATATACCAATTAAAAGACAGGGGCTGACAAAGTGGATTAAAAAAAAATCAAGATTCAACTATATGTTGTCTATCTATAGGAAACTAACTTTATTATGAAGACAGATAAAAGTAAGGGAATAGAGAGAGGTATGTCTTGTTAATAATAAAACAAAGATGGAGTAGCTCTATTAATTTCAGACAAAGCCAACTTCAGAATAAGGAAAATTACTAGAGATAAAGATGGGCATTAATGATTGATTGGATCAATTCTCCAAGAAGATATAACAATCCTAAGTAGATGGGGAAAAAATGCAAACAGTGGCAGATTTTATTTTGGGGGGCTCTAAAATCACTGCTGATGGTGACTACAGCCATGAAATTAAAAGATGCTTGCTCCTCGGAAGAAAAGTTATGACAAGCCTAGATAGTGTATTAAAAAGCAGAGACATCACTTTGCCAAAAAAGGTCTGTCTAGCCAAAGCTATCATTTTTCCAGTAGTCATGTACTGATGTGACAGTTGGACCATAAAGAAAGCTGAGCACCGAAGAATTGATGCTTTCGAACTGTGGTGCTGGAAAAGACTCTTGAGCGTCCCTTGGACAGCAAGATCCAACCAGTCAATCCTAAAGGAAATCAGTCCTGAAAATTCATTGGAAGAACTGATGCTAAAGCTGAAGCTCCAGAAGAACACGATGCTGGGAAAGAGAGCAGGAGGAGGAGGCAACAGAGGACGAGATGGAATCACTGATTCAATGGACATGAGTTTGAGCAAACTCTGGGAAATAGTGGAGGACAGGGAAGCCTGGCCTGCTACAGACCATGGGGTCGCAAGAGTCAGACATGACTTGGGGCCTGAACAACGGCAATGTGTATAGACCTGACGATACAGGAGCAAAATACATGAGGTAAAAAGACAGAACTGCAAGCAGAAACAGACAAAGCCACTCTTACAGTTGGAGACTTCAGCACCCCTCTGTCAGTAATCAACAGACGCAGCAGGCAGAAAATCAGTAAGGACAGAGTAGAAGTGAACAGCACCATCAATCAACTGGATTTAATTGACATTTATAAAATACTTCATCCAACAGCAGCAGACTACACATTCTTCTCAAGCTCACATGGAATAGTCACCAGGAGAGACCACATCCCTGGTCATAAATAACACATTTGTAAACTAGAAATAATACGAAGTATGTCCTCAGACAAACATGGAATTAAACTAAAAATCAATAACAGAGAGATAGCTGGAGAATGGCAAAATATTTATTTGGAGATTAAACAAATATTTCCAAATAACACCTAGGTAAACAAGGAGTCTCAAGAGAAATTTTGATGAATTTTGAAATATTCTGAAGGAAGAAAAATGAAAATACAACTTAGCAATATTTGTGGGATGTAGTGAAAACAGGGCTCAGAGGGAAATTTCAACAGTACAGCCACTTGGGAAACAATTTGTCAGTCAAAAAAAAATAAAAAACTAAGCATACAGCTACCACAGGATCTAGCAATTGAACTCCTGGGAGTTGTACTCCCACATAAATGAAGTTGTTTCCCCACAAAAACCTGTGCTTGAATGTTTATAGCAGCTGAATTCATGAGAGCTACAAACTAGAAATAACTCAGTTGTACTTCAACAGGTAGAATGATGAAGCTAACGATGGTACATCCACACACCAGGGAACACTACTCAGTAATAAAAAGGGACAAACTCTTGCTATGTGCAGCCACCTGGATCAATGTCCAGAGAGTTACACTGAGTGAAAACAGCCAGTCTCAAACGGTTTTATACTGTATCATTCCATTTATATGACATTTTTGAAATGACAAGAATTTCAAGAATTTAAAAGAATTTCAAGACTCTTGGGCTTCCCTGATGGCTCAGAGGGTAAAGCATCTGCCTGCAATGCAGGAGACCCAGGTTCGATCCCTGGGTCGGGAAGATCCCCTGGAGAAGGACACGGCAACCCCACTCCAGTATTCCTGCCTGGAGAATTCCATAGATGGCGGAGCCTGGTGGGCTATATATTATGGTCCAGGGGGTCACAGAGAGTCGGACACGACTGAGCGACTTCACTTGAAATGACAAAATTATGGAAATGGAGAACAGATGAGTGGTTGTTAGGGGCTAAGGGGGAGATGATGGTGGGAGGGGAGTGGGTATGGCCAGAAAGGGGCTTGGTGAGGGATGGAAATGTTCTGTCTCCACTGTATCAGTGTCAATATCCAGGTTCTGATAATTGTACAAAAATTGTGGAGGATGGTGCTATGGAGGTGAAGAGTACAGGGTTAAGGGCTCTCTGTATTATTTTGTACAAGTGCATATAATTATCTCAAAATAAGTTCAAGAAAAAAAAATGATAGGGGTATAAGTTACATGGATAGATGCACTGGTCAATACTCATTGATTTGTATCCTGAAGAACTGTGCATTTCACTGGAGGTAAATTTAATCTCAAGTTTAAAGAAATGATGTAGCCTCCTAGCTACATTTACTACTTTTCAATAATAATAATCTGCCTGCCAATGCAAGGGACATGGATCTTTCCAGACCATGCCATGCAGTGACTAAGTCTGTGCACCACAACTATTGAGACTGTTCTAGAGCCTGCAAGCCACAGCTACTGAGCCTGCACGCTGCAGCTTCTGAAGTCCACACGTCCTAGAGCCCATGACAACAAGAGAAATGACAAGAGAAGTCACTGAGTGAGAAGCCCTTACACTGCGACTAAAGAGTAGCCCCCACTGCCACAACTAGGAAAAGCCCGAGAGCAGCAACAAAGACCCAGAACAGACAATAAAGAATAAAACGTTTTTTAAAAATATTCTTTAAAGAGGAACATGGCAAAAGAGTGCTCACAATGAAGAATTTGAGGTGCAACTTACTAAGTACCATAATTTCTGATAAACACTTCTCTTGCATGTTCCTTAGACTTATCTTCTGTCAACCTAACTTGAACAAAGTTCAACTGACATTGTGTTGAATTATTTCTACTTTCTAATCATGCATATACTCTTGGCACCAGTTTGAGTAACACTGTTGGAAATATATCCAGGAAGAGTCCTCAATATCTTGAGTAACCGTTCCTTCATGCACTTGTATTAGTAGATGTATTTATGGAACAATGACAATGGTTATTAGGAGATGGAATGTTTCACAAAAAATCATTTAATATCATGAAACAAAACTGCATTTTATAACACATAGGTCTAGTCAATGCACCACAGTAGTTTCCTTTATGATTAAGTGTAACATTTATAAATTACGAGATCCTAAAACTATTTCTAATAAGGAAGATTAGAAAACTAAAGATGTTGGCTGAAAAAAGAAAAAACACTTTTTCGTAAGTGTCCTTAGTCAACAGTGAACAGTGTTAGTCTGTCAGTTGTGTTTGACTCTTTGCGACCCCAAAAAAAAGTGATTTGTTGTTTTGTTTTGTTTTCGTAAGTGTCCATTCCTTAGTCAGTGGAGGGCTTCCCTGGTGGCTCACATGGTAAAGAATCTGCCTGCAGTGGAGGAGACCCAGGTTCAGTCCCTGGGTTGGGAAGATCCCCTGGAGAAGGGAATGACTATCCACTCCAGTATTCTTGCCTAGAGAATTCCATGGACAGAGAAGCCTGGCAGGCTATACAGTCCATGGGGTTGCAAAGAGTCAGACACGACTGAGTGACTAACACTTTAGTCAATGAAAGCTTCTTTTTTTTAACTAGTAATTAGAATTTCAGTATTTCTTGAAGCTTAATACTTAACAGATTCTTTGGTTAAAAGTTGATGTTGTAGAATCCAGAGTCGCAAAACACACCTCTGAAGACGCTCAAGACAGTGGAGTACAGTTTATTACGCCAGCGGGTGCAAGGGGAATCAGTTCCCAACAAGGACCCTGATGTTTCTGAGAGGCCCAGTTTTATACGCCCCACTGTGTGACTGGTTACATGGTAGCAACCTCTTTGTTGTATATGTTTGAGTTTTACAACAAGTAAGTGCTAGGAGAACAAACAATTAAGGTTAAAGGTGGGGAACAATGATTATATGTCAAGGGGGGATATCTCCATGGTTAATCTAACAGGGGCAGCCTGACCTCAACTACAATCTCCGTTTGTCATCCATTGGGAGGGAAGTCTCCAGGAGACCTGGTTTTCACCAGCAATGGTTTCCTCACTCTGGGGAAGGGTTCAGGCCCAGTTCACATCAAGTCTTTAAGATGGGTAACAGGCTTCAAGATGGAGTCTCTCCTGCTTTCCTCACACTGGCCCCAACAATGAGAGTTCCATGTAATTACAGTAAAATGTGCGTGTGCTTAGATGCTCAGTCCTGTCAGACTCTTTGCTACCACATGGACTGTAGCCTGCCAGGCTCCTCTGTTTCGGGGGATTCTCCAGGCAAGAATATTGGAGTGGGTGGAAAAACAATTTTTATAATCCTGCAGAGAGAATATCCTTTAATCTCAACATATTTCCCAGAAGTAACTGGGAACATTAAAATCATAGAATATTGAAGCTAGAAGGTCCAGAGAAAAAGTTTTATTCAACCATCTCAATATATACAGAAAACCAAGACCTGGAGAGATGAAGTCACTTGCCCACAGCCACAAACTGTCCGTTAATGTATGTTCAGTAAATGTTTGTTTAGCGCCCTCTGCCGGAAAGCCTTGTTAAAGTGGGGACACTGCAGAAAAATAAGTGAAGTCGCTCAGTCGTGTCCAACTCTTTGCGACCCTATGGACTGTAGCCGGCCAGGCTCCTCCGTCCATGTGATTTTCCAGGCAAAATACTGGAGTGGATTGCCATTTTCTTCTCCAGGGGATCTTCCCAACCCAGGGATCGAACTCAGGTCTTCCACATTGCAGGCAGACTCTTTACCCTCTGAGCCAGGAATGAGGGACAAAAAAACCTCCTGGCCTTAGTAGTTTATATTCTAGTGGGAAGAGAGAGACAAATAAACAGGTAAAGTATATAAACCGTCAGACAGACGTATGTGCTAAGAAGGAAAACAAAGCAGCAAAGGAAAGTGTTACAGAGGGAGCTGTAAATATAATGAAAGGTGGTCTGAGAAGGCCTGAAGGATCTAATGACACTTGAGCAGATATAAAGGAGGTGAGGGGGTAGGGTCACGTGGGTGAAGGATGAGGACCTTTCTTGGCAGAGGCACCAGCCAGTGTAGCACTCCGGGGAGACTCACGCTGGGCCCGTCCAAGAAGAGCATGGCGGCCATGGTGGCTGGAGTAGGAGACGGTACCCCTGAGCTGAGGAGGGACACGAAGGGCCTCGCAGACCTTAATGAGGATTCAGCCTTCGCTCTGTAAGAAATGGGGAGCTATTGGAGGGTTCTGAGCAGCGGAGTGAATGAAATCACTTTGCTTCATGTGGCGAATAGGCTGTTCAGTTCAGTTCCGTTGCTCAGTCGTGTCCAACTCTTTGCGACCCCATGGACGGCAGCACGCCAGGCCTCCCTGTCCCTCACCAACTCCCGGAGTTCATGTGGAGAACAGACAGTAGCAGGCCAAGAATTAACACAGGATCCAGTCAGGAAGCTTTGAGTTAATCCAAGAGAGACTTCTGGAACCAGGGTGGTAGCTTGTGAGAAGGGGTCAAATTTTTGAAGGTAGAACCGAGAGAGAGTAAACTGCAGAACGAGGACTAGAACCATGTTTCTGAAGCTTAAGTTTTCTTTCCTTAAAAAAAAAAAAAAAAGTATTTATTTTTATTTTTGGCTGTGCTGGGTCTTCACTGCTGTGCTGGGGCTTCTCTTATTGCAGCCACCGGGCTCTAGGGCATGGAGGCTTCAGTAGTTGTAGTGCTTGGGCTTAGTTACCCCGTGGCATGCAGGAGCCTTCTGGACCAGGGATCGAACTTGTGTCTCCTGCATTGGCAGGCGGATTCTTATCCACTGGACCACCAGGGAAGCCCCAGAGTGCCTTAAGTTTTCTTTCTGATGCACCCTGTTACTGGATTATTAAGTTGAAGAGAGTATCCCCAAGAAATAATTTGATTTCTGAGTCACAGTTAGGATTAGAGTTGTGATTTTTAGTATGCAGTTGAGGCATAGCTGACAATCACTCTACCAAGAAAACTTTTGTCATTAGAATTGTCCACTTTGTCATGTTGACCCATTAGGACAAAGGGAATTTTAATTACTTGAGCTTTGGGAGTTGGTGCATTGATCTTAGATTTAAAATATTAGTTTGAAATTGCACTACAGTTGTAAAAAGGCAGGCAAGTGGGCTCATCATTAAGTTAAACATGCATTTGAAATGAACATCTGTCCATGTTCATCACTCGTGGAGTAGATGCCCTACCTAAGATTATGTGAAAACACGGTTCATTAAAAGTGACATATTTTCCAGATATCAAGCTTTATACGCTGTGCATCATTTCTCCATGCAAAAGTTATTAATAGATGCCCAACACATTGCTTCATGTGTAAACATAATGATATTTGCATCCAGCATAACTCAAGAAATTTCATCTAATGCATTAAACTCAAACACCCAGTCTAGGCTCAGTGAGCAGTGCTAGGAAGCATGGATACAGGAACCTGAATTTCGCAAGGACTGCTAACAACCTTTCCATCCCAGCTTCAAGTCACCAGTCCACAAGTTCTTATCTGTGTTTTCATGAAATGTAAATATCAGTGTTTGTTTCACAAGTATTCTAAAGTTTATTAGGAAAAAAATGTTGACACATAAAATTAGAAAGACTGTTATAATGGAATGCTATTTTGTCAGACTGAACAATTATTAACACTTTGCCATGTATACTCTATGTATGGATGTATCCAGTTATATTGATTGGCCATTTATAAACATTGTTTTATCCCAAAATATCTCAGACATACCTGCATAAAATAGGGATATCCTCCTACATGACCACAAGACTATCACACCTAAGAAAACAGACACTAGTTCTTTCACAGCATCCCATATACAACCTAAGTTTCCATACTGTCCCTATATCTTTTTATTCAAAAGGAATCAAGGTTCATGGTTTATGTTGACTGTAATCGTAGGCTCTTTTAATCTAGAACTGGATCCCTTTATTATTTTTTTTTTCTATTATTGACTTGTTTTTAAGAGACCAGGTTACTTATATCTGGATTTGTCTGATTATTTCTTCATGATGACTTTTAACTTCTCTATCCCCTGTGCTTCCTACAAAAATGATAGAACCAAAGTTTTCTTCAGATTCGAGTTGAATCTTTTTGACAGTATTTCACAGGCAGTGCTGTCTATTTCATATCGTGTCACATTAGGAGGCAGATAATGTTAGGATGTCCCATTATTTGGTGATGCAAAGTTTGAGTAGTGTTTTCATTCTCTCTCATTGTATGATAAATTATGCAAAAATGTGGTGTATTTAAACTACTATAATCATTTATTTTTCATGATTTCTGCAGGTCCTGAATTCGGAGCACAGTAGGGGCAGCTTGTCTCTATTCCTGGATGTCTGGGACTTCAGCAAGAACACTTTAAGGCTGGGGGCTGGAATAATTTGCTCACATGACTGGTAGTCAGTGGCAGTTAATGTGACCTCTCCATGTAGTCCGGGCTTTCTTGCAATATGGTGACAGGGTTCCAAAGGCAAGCATCCCAAGGAAGAGACCAGATGGAATTCATATTCTCTTTAATAGCTAGCTTGGAAATCAGGCAGTGGCATTCCTCTCAATTTGATTGGCTGAAGCAGTTACAAATATTATCTCCAGATTCAAAGAGAGGGAACGAAGCGCCTGCCTCCTGCTGGAAAAGTGTTGACATCACACTGACAGGGCACATGGGGTGGGTGGAGTGTGGAATTCTCCCATCACCCATCCATGCTGGAAAATACAGCCCGCCACGAGGAGTGACAGTCAGATCTCTTCATTTAAAGTTACATTTGCCCTTTGCAACCAGAAAGTAGGATAGACACAAGATCCACATCCAGACATTCAAACTGGAAGAGGCCATTTGAGGGGACACCCACACAGTTAAGAAATGTAAAAGGGGATAGAGTGTTCTCAGGAGAGGTGAAAGGGGACAGGGGTCCTTAGGAGAGGTAAAACAAGACCGAGGTGGTGATATAGCGTGACCACTTTTAGCTAGCCCGTGTCACCTAGGAAAAATGTTTCAATTTACAAATAACCCACTTTTCCAGCACGCAGAACCTATAAAGGAACAGATTAAAGATTTCATTACATAAAAATTTGTAAATCACAAAACTTACAAACAGCTCATGACCCTTAATAGCATCAAAACAAACAACCCAATCAACAAATGGGCAGAAGACCTAAATAGACATTTTTCCAAAGAAGACATACAGATGGCCAAGAGGCACATGAAAAGATGTTCAACATTGCTAATTATTAGAGAAATACAAATCAAAACGAGATTATCACCTTACACCAGCCAGAATGGCCATTATCAAAAATCCACAAACAATAAATACTGCAGAGGGTGTGGAGAGAAGGGAACCCTCTTACAGTGTTGGTGGGAATGTAAACTGGTACCACTACTATGGAGAATAGCATGTACGTGCGTGCTAAGTTGCTTCAGTCGTGTCCAACTCTTTGCGACCCCTTGGACTGTAACCGGCCAGGTTCTTCTGTCCATGGGACTCTCCAGGCAAGAATATTGGAGTGGGTTGCAATTCCCTTCTCCAGGGGATCTTCCTGACCCAGGATTGAACTGCGTCTGCAATGTCTCCTGCATTGGCAGGCGGGTTCTTTACCGCTAGTGCCCCCTGGGAAGCCTGGAGAACAGTATGGAGACTCCTTAAAAAACTAAAAATAGAGCTACCACATGACCCTGCAACCCCACTCCTGGACATATATCCAGAGAAAAACATGATCTGAAAGGATTCATGCACCCCAATGTTCATTATTGCAATGTTTACAATAGTGAAGACATGCAAGCAACCTACATGTCCATGGATGGATGAATAGTAAAGATGATGTGCTACAAATGCACAATGGAATATTACTCAGCCATTAAAAAGGAATGAAATAATGTCATTTTCAGCAACATGAATGGACCTAGAGATTGTCATACTGAGTGAAGTTAGACAGAGAAGGAGAAATATCATATGACATCCTTTATATGTGGAATCTAAAAAGAAATGATAGAAATGAACTTACTTACAAAACAGAAAGAGACTCACAAACTTAGAAAATAAACTTATTGTTGCCAGGGGGGAAGAGATAGGGAGTTTTGGATGGACATGTACATACTGCTATATTTAAAATGGATAACCGATAAGGACCTACTGTATAGCACATGGAACTCTGCTCAATGTTATGTGGCAGCCTGGATGGGAGGGGAGTTTGGGGGAGAATGGATACCTGTATATGTACGGCTGAGTCTCTTTGCTGTTCATGTCAAACAATCACTGTTTGGTAACTGATCCGACTCTTTGCAACCCCATGGACTGTAGCCTGCCAGGATCCTCTGTCCAAGGGATTCTCCAGGCAAGAATACAGGAGTGGGTAGCCATTCCCTTCTCCAGAGGATCTTCCCGACCCAGGGATCAAACCTGGGTCTCCTGCATTGCAGATGGATTCTTTACCATCGGAGCCACCAAGGAAGCCTGTTAACTGGCTATATCCCAAAACAAAATAAAATGTTTTTAAAAAATGAGTATCTCAACAAAGAAGACAGAATGAGGTCCTCGGTCACTACTGTGAACCCTTCTTCTACCTAGGCTGGTAGGACTAGAGGGTGGTAAACCAGGCGTCAGGCCCTGCGGAATTCAGCTGGAGTCAGCTGGAATTCGTTCCCCTCCAGGCTGTGAGACCTGCAGCAGAAAGCTGTGACGAGGTTCAGGGCATAGAGTTCTAGAGAGGGCCATGCTACGGGGGCACTGGACAGCATGGGTGCTTCTGGGCTATGAGCTACTGATGCTACTGCAGAAGACGGGGGCAAAGAAAGGGCAAGGAACGGGTCTGAGGGCAAAGAGGCCAGGACCACAAAGTCCTTTCAAAATTGGATTATAAGAAAATGTTATTTTCAAAAGTAAGTAAGTAGAACAAGCCTGTCATTTTGCTTGAAAAGGAAGTTCTAATCACTCAGTTGTGTCCGACCCTTTGTAACTCCATGGACTGCAGAACGCCAGGCTTCCCTGTCCATCACCGACTCCCAAAGTTGATCTCATGTCCATCAAGTCGGTGATGCCATCCAACCATCTCATCCTTTGTCATCCCCTTCTCCTCCTGCCTTCAATCTTTCCCAGCATCAGGATCTTTTCCAATGAGTCAGTTCTTCGCATCAGGTGGAGAAAGTATTGGAGCTTCAGCTTCACTATCAGTCCTTCCAATGAATATTCAGGACTGATTTCCTTTAGAATGGACTGGTTGGATCTCCTTGCAGTCCAAGGGACTCTCAAGAGTCTTCTCCAACACCATGGTTCAAAAGCATCAATTCTTTGGCACTCAGCTTTTTTTATAGTCCAACTCTCACATCCATACATGGACTACTGGAAAAACCATAGCTTTGACTAGGTAAGTTTTATGACCAACCTAGACAGCATATTAAAAAGCAGAGAGATTACTTTGCCAACAAAGGTCCGTCTAGTCAAAATTAAACATACTGCATTTAAATTAGGGAGAAAGAAAGAATAACAATACACAAGCAGTGCTAACGTATTCTGGGGTCATCACAGTGAGTGTTAACCAGGCCACTTTTTTCTCGGCTGCAAGGATCAGCCTGCCAAGCAGATGGCACAGACATAGACTGTGAGGATTAACTGGCCACCAGGCACCCATATTAAACATCATTTCTAGGTGTGTCTATGAGCGTGTTTCTAGATTAGATGAGCACTGGATCAGAGGACTCAATGGGATCAGAGGACTCAATGAAACAGACTTCCCTCCCTGTGTGGGTGGGCATCTTCCCATCCATCCAGAAGCACCTGAGTAGAAAGAAAGGTGGAGGAAGGAGGGAAGAATGTGTTATTTTCCCGCCTCACTGCAACTTCTCATCTCACCTGCTCTGGGCTGGCTTCCCTGGTTCTCAGGCTGTCACACTCAGACTGAATAAATCACTGGCTTTCCTGGGCCTCCAGCTAACAGACAGCAGATCTGGGGGGCCCCCAGCCTCCATGATCACATGAGCCAATTCCTCATGATAAATCTCAACTAGAGATAGATGGATAGAGAGATAGATAGATATAGACACAGATATAGATAGTTCAGTTGGTAAAGAATCTGCCTGCAATGCAAGAGACCCTAGTTCGATTCTGGGGTTGGGAAGATCCGCTGGAGAAGGGATAGGCTACCCACTCTAGTATTAAGGGCTTCCCTGATAGCTCAGTTGGTAAAGAATCCACCTGCAATGCAGGAGACCCTGGTTCAATTCCTGGGTAGGAAAGATCTGCTGGAGAAGGGATAGGCTACCCACTCTGGTATTCTTGGGCTTCCCTTGTGGCTCAGCTGGTGAAGAATCCAGCTGCAATGTAGGACACCTGGGTTCGATCCTTGGGTTGGGAAGATCCCCTGGAGAAGGGAAAGGGTGCCCACTCCAGTATTCTGGCCTGGAGAATTCCATGGACTGTATAGTCCACGGGGTCACAAAGAGTTGGACATGACTAAGTGACTTTCAATTCACTTCACATAGACAGATAGATAGCCTGTTGATTCGGTTTCTCTATAGAACACTAAGACACAGATTAGACTAACAGTCTCCCCAAGTGTGGAAGTAAAACTCCCATTAAATTCTTACAATCCAACCACCCATTTTCCGTGACCACTATCAATCTGCTCGCACATCTTATCATCTTTTTCATCTCAATATACTTTTATTACAATTTCATTACAGGTCGATGTTTACAGACTGATTTACACTGAACGCATTTCAGGCAGGCTGTTCCTTAACCACATATGGGAAAGCAGAAAACCACATGGACGAAAGTGAACAAATCGACAGTTGCTCAACCGTGTCCGACTCTTTGTGACCCCGTCGGCTACACAGTCCGTGGAGTTCTCCAGGCCAGGATACTGGAGTGGGCAGCCTTTCCCTTCTCTGGGGGATCTTCCCGACCCAGGATCAATGGGCTGCCCTCATATCCAACTTCTGACTATAGCCTGAAATATCATCAATCTATAGGATGGAATACAGACACTAATGAACTTTAATTCCAAAGAGCCTGGTCTTCCTTGATCTTCTCTTCTTGAACTTTGGCTTTTATCTGCATCCCTCTTACTGGGACCTGGCGACACTGTCACTGAACATGAAAACTAAATAGGAACATTTCTTAGTTCCACTGTATGCCTAGAACAGAGGCTCACACGGTAGGTGATTACGGACTTACTGCAAGGTAGCGGATTTTTAAATATACATGCTTTATTTTTAGAAGAAACAAAAAAAGAATGAAAAAGCTAAAAAAATTATGTATTAAAATATTACATGTAAGCAAACTATAGGAACAGTCTCTAAACCCTGTTAGCTGGTTCAAAAGCTCACAAGGACATTATGTTATAACATATCGGGTAAGCCCTTTCCCTCGGACCTCTGATAGCCTCCGGCAGTGTCGTAAAATATTCAGTATCCCATGAAACCTCTTGTCGACTTTCAAAGCTGTGAACTCCTTTATGTCAGCTTCCACTACAAAATAATGACCTGAAAGTAAAGATATTAGTGCTAATTTTTATTAGGACAACTTTCAAGATGAGTCTTTAATATATTACATTATGACTATGAGTAACATTAATGATTTTGACTATCATCATTGAATCAAAGTGAGAACTGGTATTCTTGCTAAAATAATTATTCTTTCAACTGAAGTTGCATAATGTTTACTGTAGCATTTCAGCAGTGCAGCCTTGCTTATTTTATCACTGGCTATCTGCCGGTATCTTTTGAACAATTCACTTTTCAAGAAGCAATATGGTAGTGGTTAAGAGAATGTAACCCAGAAACCCACGGCAGCTTTATCACTCAACTGACTGACCTGGGGCAAGGAACTGAAGTCCTCCTCATCTGTAAAATAGGAGTATTAATAGTACACAACTCATAAGGATGCTGTGAGGACTAAAGCCCTTAGTACACTCTCTGCCACATAGTAAGTGTTACCCAAGCATCACCAGCTGTTATTACTATTCTAATTCTGAAAACACTGGGTATCATTCCGTAAGAGACTCCACTGCAGTATTTCTGAGGCTCGGCACTACTACTGTTTTAGACTAGATAATTCTAGATAATTATCTAGACTAGGTATTCTAGACTGGATAATCCTTTTTTGTCGGAGCTGCCCTGGGCACTATAGGGTACTTCAGTGGGACCCTTAGTCTCTACTCACCAGGTGCCAGGAGCACCCCCAACCCCAGGTGTTAACAGTCAAAACTGTCTCCAGAGATGGCAGAATATTCTCTGGTGGGAAAACTGCCCCTGGTTGAGAACTACCTCTCTAGAGCTAGAATCTTCTGGAATTAGTTTTGTTTCTCATGATTTAGTTACACTCCAAACAGCTGACATGTACACACACACATATATATACTCTCATTTTACCTTTGGTTTCCTTCGTTTCTTCGTCAATAAATCTGTGATAGAGATTTCTGGCCACAGAATTCATAGACTTTTTTGGTTGATGTAGGATCTTATATTTACTAACAACTGCCTTGTTGATTTCTTTAATAACATCATTAATGTGACAATAGGTTAAGCGGGATTTCATGTACCTGTAAACAAAAAGAAAATGATTAATTTTTTAAAAGAATCATCATACAAAATTGTTTTCTTTGAAGAAAAATATTTACATATGGTGACTTTATACAGTCAAGCTACTTTATACAAGCTACTAGCACTCTTTGGAAAAATACTTTATAGCAACTTCCAAATAAACTAGATGTGTCTCAACCACTGAAAAATTAAGTAGAGGCTACAATATATTAGTGCTTATCTCCCCTACTTATATCTGGATGCAGAAATCTCTATCCCTACTCCTTACAGAATTACTGTAACAATTTAAGTTAACAATTTAATCTCAAACTCTGATTCCAATGGATTAACTCCAATTAATAATATTAACATAAATATTAATATTGTTATTAATATTAATTATTATTAATAAAATTTTCCAACTAATAAATATTTTTAAATGTTTGTAAGCAAGGGGAAGAAAAATTTTAGTATTAATAATTATATAACTCATACCACTTCAGTTTTCTGCAGAAACAGATCTGCTCAGAGAAATAAAGGGAAAAAAAAAAGGGAGGAGGAAGGGAAAATGACAAAGAAGACAACAGAGATGAAGAGCCAACAAAGAAGAATTGATGGTGGACGGGCTGCAAAGGAATCAGAGGGCCCGGAAGTTAAGCTGCCTGGCAGAGGAGAAGGATGGACAGCCTCACTCGTTTCGCGCTCAAATGGCCTTAAATACTATCTGAAAGTGAATGTGAAAGTCACTCAGTCACTTTGTGACCCCACGGACTATAGCCCACCAGGATACTCTGTCCATGGAATTCTCCAGGCAAGAATATTGGAGTGGATAGCCATTCCATTCTCCAGGGCATCTTCCCAACCCAGGGACTGAACCCAGGTCTCCTGCACTGCAGGTGGATTTTTTACCATCTGAGCCACCAGGGAAGCCTGCAAGAATACTGGGATCCTGCTTCAAGGAATCTTCCCATCCCAGGGGTTGAACTTGCATCTCCTGTGTCTCCTGCATTGGCAGGTGGATTAAGCATTGTCTCTTTGACTCTAAAGCCCATCCTTCCAATTCAGTCTCCCTCCTGCCTGTCCTCGCAGTCACCAGAGTCTTCTTGTTGTTCAGTCACTGAGTTCTGTCTGACTCTTACGACCCCATGGACTGTAGCATGCCAGGGTTCCCTGGCCTTCATTATCTCCTGGAGTTTGCTCAAGCTCATGTCCATTTAGTCAGTGATGCCAATCACAGTCTTAGAATATAAGAATAGGAGACCTTTGATTTTGAGTGGTCTATATACACCCAAAACAAAATTTTTATGATCTGCTTCCCTTTCCCTTCAACAAACCGTGGATTCATTATATTAAACTCTGACCTTCCCCTCTGTTAAAAGGGGCAGTTTTCTAATTGAAAGTTTCTTAATATAAAATAATATATAAATGTTTAAAGAAAAATATTCATATTGACCAAAACCATTTTCATTATTCTCTTTTCTAAATTCATTTTCTCCACTCATTTTTTTTAACCACAATTTCCACAAACAGCTGATGCCACAGCTCAACACAATGAAATTCCTTTAAACTAGCAGTCCCCAATCTTTTTGGCACCAGGGACCAGTTTCACGGAAGACGATTTTCCCACAGACCGGGTCGGGCAGGGTAGGGGAGGATGATTTGGGGATGATTCAAGTGTGATACATTCATTGTGCACTTTATTTCTATTATTATTACGTCAGCTCCACCTCAGATCATCAGGCATTAGACCCCGGAGATTGGGACCCCTGCTTTAAACCATGTGAACTATCCTCTAATTTCCTCAAAACAAGTGCCAGTGTTTTCCACTTTAAATTGCACCTCAGTATCAACTTTTTAAAGATAAATCAATCAAAGTCCCATGCTTGGAACACATTCTTCTTATCCTAACCTTCTAACGTCTCTCATTCGTTAAATAATCTCTTAGTTTAAAAACGAATACTCTACCATGACTATTTCAATATCCTCCCTACAAGGAAGCGTTTTCTTTTATCTCTGTGTTTACTTGGCTACAGCAGGTCTTAGTTGCAGCAGGCGGACCTTCGCTGCGTCACATGGGATCTCTTGCTGTGGTATGCAGACTTTGTAGTTGTGGCACGTGGGTTCAGTAGTTGTGGCACATGGGCTTAGCTGCTCTGAGGTATGTGGGATCGTAGTTCCCCGACCAGGGATTGAACCCACATCCCCTGCACTGCAAGGTGGATTCTTAACCACTGAACCACCAGCGAAGTCCCCAAGAAAGCATTTTCTAAAGACCTTTCTACTGCACTGTTCCTCACAGCCATTTGTTCTTGGCAACAACAACAATATAGAAAACCAAATAGCATCAAACAATTTTAATCACATAAAGCTGTCAACAAAGGAAATGACTGAGTGGCCAAAACAAACAACAAAAACTAAAATGTCAGCCTCATTCTGAGTCTCAGATTTGTGAAACTGCCATATATTTTTCAAGGGGCAACTATGTATATGAAAAGATGCTCAACATCATACGTCATCGGGAAACTGAAAATTAAAACAATGAGGTACATTATACTGACCAGAACAGCTAAAACAGAAAACAACGGACAAAACTAAACGCAGGCAAGGATATGGAGCTACAGAACTCCTGTTCTGCTGGGAATGCAAAATGGTACAGCTACTTAGGGAAGACAGCTTCACAGCTTCTTACAAAGCTAAACAGTTTCACCATATGATCCAGCCACCTCACTCCTAGGTATTCACCCAAGTGAGCTGAAAACATGTCCACACAGAACCTGCACGTGAACGTTCACAGCAGCTTTAGTCGTAACTGCCCCAAACCGGATGTAACCAAAATGTTGTTCCACAGATGAATGGATAAACAAACTACTACATCTACACAATGGATATTCAGTTCAGTCGCTCAGTCGTGTCCGACTCTTTGCGACCCCATGAATCACAGCACGCCCGGCCTCCCTGTCCATCACCAACTCCCAGAGTTCACTCAAACTCACGTCCATCGAGTCGGTGATGCCATCCAGCCATCTCATCTTCTGTCATCCCCTTCTCCCCCTCCCCCAATCCCTCCCAGCATCAGAGTCAGTGATAAAAAGAAATGAGCTATCAAGTCACAAAAAGACACTAGAGAAATCTTAAATGTGTATTACTAAGTGAAAGAAGCCAGTCCAAAAAGGCAACAGCGTATAATTTCAACTGTATGACATTCTGGAAAAGGGAAAACTATAGAGACAATAAAAAGATGAGTGGTTGCCAGGGTCTCAGGGGGAGAGATGAAATGGAGGAGCACAGGGAATTTTTAGGGCAGTGAAACTATTCTGTATGATATCATAACGGTGGAGACGTGACATCACACATCTGACAAAATCCACAGACTACACAACACAAAGAGTGAACCCTACTGCAAACTACAGACTGTAGTTAATATCTAGTTAACAGTATCTAGACTGGTTTAGCAATAGTAACTAATTTACCACACTAATGCAAGATGTCAGCAATAGGGGAAACTGTTTTCAGTTATGAGAACACTGTTCAATCTGCTCAATTTTTCTGTAAACCTAAAAAAAAAAATCTGGATGGACAACTCTCAGGCAAGTAAAATAACCATGCTCTTTGCCCTGGGGAGTCTCCTCCTAGGACTCTATCTCAAGGAAATAATAATAATAAGGGAATTACAAAATAGACCTGTGTAAAAGAAATTTTACTGTACCATTCTTCATAACAACACAGTCAACCCAAATATTTGATAAAGTCCTGCTTAAATAGCTTATAGAGTAGCCACACCATAAAATATTATACAACTATTAACACCCAAGTTTTCGATGACAGTTAATGATGGAAAAATGCTCAATAAAGATAAGTAAATTATATTCATAGAATAACTACACTGTTGTAATAACAATCAGAAACAACTTGTTATGTAGGTGAAATTAAAATACAGAAGGAAATACTCTATCTTGTCTGAGTGGTGGAATTACAGATGAGTTATCAGTCTCACAACAAACACTAACAACACGCATTACTTGTGTAAGAAAATAAGAAGAAATGCAATAATATAAAGCCAAGATGTGAAGCCCTGGAATTATGAGTTTAAAACATGGATTTCCATAACTGGTTCCCTATTAATGTCTTCTATGAAGAGCAATGGAGTCCTTGTTGGGGGGAAGTATCTTGTCCTATTCACCCCTATATTCTTCTCCTCAGTGACCCGGAGCCCAGAACAGAGCAGACCCAAACAAGTGTGTGGCACAAGTTAATGGACAAATGGAAATCAAACAGAGCTCTCTCTGAACTAATTTCAAAATCTATACAACATACTCCCTTTCCTTAAAACTGTAGCAAAACTGAGGCTACTTCTAAAATGTAATTGGATAAAAAATCTGTATCATAAAATGACCTTAAGAGGACTCAGGAACAAACTGATCCATCTCTAGATCTATGACTAGGTTTTACAACTAAATAAAAAACAAAAATTTAAGGATCTTCCACAAAAGATTCCTGCAGCATAATGTAAAACTATTTTAATAAAGATCAATAATGGAACACAGCATATTACAAATAATATATTCAAGGTTTATGACAAACAATCATGTATGCTGATTACTAAAGAGCTGAATGTTAAAATTTATCTCAAATACTCACGCAGGAATGCCATTAAACTCATCAGAAGTTATAAATGGCATTTCTTTAATACTTCTTTGTTCTTTGGGAGGCTTCTTTGTGGGTGCAGGTTCCTCAACTTTGACCGGTTCTTCAGGGTCAAGATCTGATCCGTTAACACTACAGAACAGAGACAAACAATTGTCAGAATTCTGCGGCATAGTGGGAGGCTTTGCAACTGAAAATGACTGGTATTAAGCACTGCTCTTATAATTTTTCCATCTTGTTATAATTTTATAGGCAACATTTTCGTTTTCTATCCCTACTGCTAATGCTTTGAAGATCTGAATAGTGAAGGGATTTCCCCAGTGGTCCAGTGGTTAAGACTCCAAAAGCTTCAAATGAAGGGGGCACGGGTTCAATCCTGCTCAGGGAACTAGGATCCCACATGCCCTATGGCACAGCCAAAAAGAAAGGTTTTTTTTGAATAGTGGAGAGAACACTGAAAAATTAAGTTCCCAAATCTTCAGTAACATAGTTACGTTATTTATGCACACAAAACATGGTGCAAATAATACACATGCCAAACATCTTCATCTGTTATCTCACAGGCTCCTCAAAGTCAGTATGTGTGAAGCTGAATTTAACCTCTAAACAACTTCTCTTTCTGATTTCCCTATTTCTGGATGTTGAAACATCAATCATCTTATACTTCTAATTTACCCCATTGGTTCCTAATATCCCACCTGCTGCAGACTCATTTCAGTTGCCAGCAATGAACGTGGGTACCCTAGGGTCAGTCCTGCTCCATTTTTTGGTGTGGGTGAGCAGCCTAATACAGCTCCTTCTGCATTAGTAGAGTCCAGGAATAGGCTATAGCTTCTAGGCTGTTTAACTGCCAGGGAAGGAAGAAACCCCCGTGCCAGCAGCAAGTCAGGTTGGCTTGACTTCTCCAAACAGAAAAGGGGACACAGGAAAGAAATGATCCAACCCAGGAGTATACAAAGGGAATCCCAAGGACAGGGAGGTGAGATCCCAAGACGACAGCTGAGTACCAGACACAGACAGTGACCAGGCCTGACAGAGGCAGCATGAAGAGATGACCGTGTGACAGGCTGTGAAGATGAAGATGCCCAATGCTTGTAGCATCATCCTTGCTGCTGCTGCTCAGTCACATCAGTCATCTCTGACTCTGTGCAACCCCATAGACGGCAGCCCACCAGGCTCCCCCGTCCCTGGGATTCTCCAGGCAAGAACACTGGAGTAGGTTGCCGTTTCCTTCTCCAATGCATGAAGTAAAAAGTGAAAGTGAAGTCGCTCAGTCCTGTCCAACTCTTCACGACCCCATGGATTGCAGCCCACCAGGCTCCTTTGTCCACGCAATTTCCCAGGCAAGAGTATTGGAGTGGGGTGCCAACGCCTTCTCCGAGCATCATCCTCACATGAATCCTAACCTGAGATTCCACGCTGAGTTTGGTTGATTCTTACCTGTTCTCAGGTCCTGCTGTGTGCATCAGCTAAAAATAACTTTTTCTACCTATACAAAGCTTCTGCTGTGCCCTGGCCCTGAAAGCTGAACCTAGGCCATAGTGAGTTTAGAAGAAAATCCCCCCTACTCCTTGGGCCACATTCTTGCTGGGTGTCCAATGTCCAGCCCAATAGACCTGGCAGATATCCCAAGATGTCCTTTCTTCCTCCATGCATTCATGACCCTGCCCACTAATTTTCTCTTCCTTTTTTTTTTTTGGCCACACTGCTCAGCTTGTGGGGTCTTAGTTCCCTGACCAGGGATTGAATCTGGTCCGTGGCAGTGAAAGCACTAAGTCCTAACCACTGGACTGCCAAGGAACTCCCTAATTTTCTCTTCTTGGAGGGAAATTCCAAGGTACTCTGGCACGCCAGGGACTCTGTTGAGCTTATTTCCTGGAGACCTTCAACTATCAGCAACAACACAGCTCTTTTCCTACACAGCAAGATTCACACTTTCCTTTTAGTTTTCAAATTTAAGCAGTATATTGTTGGTGGAAACACATACGCAAAACTGTGATTATCACAAATGCCAGGGTGATTACCTCTTTAATAGAAGGAGAATCTGCAACAGAAGAAGTGTTGTAGGTACTGGCAGTGTCCTATTTCTTAATCTGACTGGTAGATTCACTGATGTTTATTATTCTCCTTTAAATTGCACTAATAATACTTCAATTACTTTTGTGTATATATGATCCATTTCAAAAGTTAAAATAGTTAAGTTAGTCATGGTATACAAGGGGAGCCCCTTTTAGAAATACAATTTTGTAAATCAACTATACTTCAAGAAAATAAAAAAAGAAATACAATTTTGGTGGCAGAGGACTGGAGAGATGGCAGTGGAGAAATACTGGAAAGACAAAACACAAGTAACTCCCAAATCATAAAGACAAAAGATGATGGAAGATCTCATGGAGCCAGACAATGAGAGAGAGGGAGGGCAGAGGCAGACAAAACCCTGCAGAGACCAAGGGGCTGCAGGACAGAGAGAGAGGTTGAAGACGCCCTGTTCCTGTCTAGGTGATGGGTAGGTAACAAGGAGATAGCCAATTTAGTCTCACATACGCAAACCTGGAGGAGAGAACAGCTCATTTTTGAGACTCCCAGCAAGCAGTTCAAACAGCTGAACCAGATGCCATGTCAAGGCTGGAGGTGGACATCTGAGAGCATTAACAACAGTGTTAAGTAACAGTGTCTTAGGAGATACTTGTAACTTAAAGGAGGGCAGAGAAAAGGGAGGCAGCCTAGTCAAAGATGTAGGAAGACAACTAAGAAAGCCCAGTAGGGCAGACAGCATCATTTGTAAAAGATGAGCAGCAAAATAAAACCAGAAAAGAATCAGGGCTCAAGAGGTAATTGTTTTTACCTCTTTGTGACCTTCACACAATCATTTTCACAAGTATGGTAATAATTAACCGCCAAAAGCTAGGTTTTAGGGGCTTCAGGAGAAAGGGCACAAGAACATCTACTAGCAGCCAATAGACAGAGAGGCAGGACAGGAGTTTCAGGGTAAAAATAGAGCTAAGCCTTTGTTCCTTGAGCTATTTTTAAGATGGGAGGCTCATTAAGTTTATTTTTACCCTAAGGCAGTGTTTCTCAAGGGTCAGGGGAGATTTCCACCCCCTCAATGTCTGAAGGCATTTTTCATTGTCACCACCTGGGTGGAGGGTGCCCTGGAGGAGGGTATAGGAGAGCTACTGATACTCAGTTGGAAGAGAGCAGGCATGCTGCTAGATGTGCTATTTTTACAAAAAAGAACTATCTGACCTCAAATGTCACCAGAGCCGATGTTAACAAACTCTGTTCTGAGGGACTGATCCTTGGGAAAGAGGCAGCACATTTTCCCTAGAGACAGTGGGATAAGAAAAGTGGTAAAGATGGGGGAAAGATTATTCCTCGTGTAAGTGCAAACAAAAGAAAACAACACTGGATAATCACTGACAAAACTGCAAGGATATCGAAAAGCAAAAAGATCTAAAATGCTTGTTCTAATAGTTTTACAAGTCCAGAGAGTAAAAATAATTATAAACACACTTACAAGTTTTGGGTAACTGTTACTTGAGGCAAATGGGGAGGGATGTTTTCTTTGAGATGCTCCACATCTTTATAATCTTCTTCGAGAGATTCAAAGAGTTCCTTTAAAAAAAGAAAAAAGCTCACAAATAACCATCTGTCCTGCCTGTGTGTGTTTTAACATGTTAAAAAGAGCAGGAAAGACTGAGTACAATTACAGTGATGCTGCGTGGAAGGGGTTAAAAAGCACTGAACTCCGCAATATTTAAAAGGAGCCCTTTGGTTTCTAGAGCTGAGTTGGGATGGTGACACATTATTTTTCTCTACTGGATTTGTTCAGAGAACAATTGCTAGAATAACATTACAACAGGCGGGATTGACATTTATGTCTTTCTAAAATACTTCAACCTTGGGAAGCAACTACAAAGTATAGGAAAGATTTACGTTTGTCATTCTGGTAAAAGTGCTTTTGTTGACTTAGCAAGCATTCCCTGGCACCGAATGATAATACATTCCTGGAATGCAAGGACGAGATATTGCTTAGAAAGCTCTGTATATTCTAGCTTGATGAAAATTTCTACTTGATCATAACTGCCTTCATTTTGTGTTGTCTTTATTTAACTTTCCCAAGAATTTGAGGTTATGAACTCATGGAAATTTAATAAGAAAAAATACTCTGTACCTTTGGATCCCTGTCATCTGATTTTCAGTCATCATGTGAACAAAAATTCCAAATAGGCTTTAATCCTGAGTTGGACCTTCTCTAAACCCACACCTAACCCTGGGCCTTATTGGGCAAGGTAGAAATGTAACCATTATTGGTTTGTTTTGAATTTGTATGACATCTTTCTTTTAAAGACCTCGATCACGTTCAGAGATACTGATCTCATTTCAACCAACAGCAGGATAGGCATAATCATGTCCAGTCCTACAGAAAATCCCCTGAAAAATCTTTACAGACACTGAGGATTATAATGTTTGAAAAGGACTATAGAGGCCACCTTGATCAATCCCACTGAACGTATCAAATGGCTCTAAGAGCATAAGGTAATTATGGTACAGACTCTTTTCCCATCCTATCAGAAGCATTTTTATTAGGTAAAGTCTTATTTAGAACAAAATGTGTGTGTGAATGAGGCTCAAGTGGTTTTTTTACCTGAGAATCCTTACACTACAACCTGTAGAAACAGAGAAAGAAATGCAGAATAGAAGGGACGCAAGAAATACTTCAGTATGACCCAGTACTTTTCAGTTAAGGGCACTGAGACTTCAAGAGGAAAAACGACTTTCTTAGGTGGCAGAACATGCTGGGGGAGCCATGGTGGGAGACCATGTCTCCTCAACCCAGGGCAGGCACTCCTCCCACACCACACTCCCAGGAGATCATTTATTTAAATTAAACCTCCCAAGAATTATTTAGGAAATATTCCCTTTTTAGTAAACAAACTGGCTACCAGCATGGAGAAAGAAATACTTCTGGAACTCTGGAGTCCTTTACCCTGGGAAAATAAAATGCAAATAGTACTCTTTACTGTTAATAATCAAAGCTAACAACATTATAAACATAAAGAATCCTTAAGAATTCCCTGGTGATTAGGTGTTTCTATTAACTGCCTTTTTTATTTTGTTTCATCACTAGAAAAACCATTACCTTGAGGGAACTGTTGGTTTGTTCTTGATACTGAATTTCCAATTCCAATTTATTTAGAAGTTCATTTACTACAATGATCTCATCTCCTATTTTATTTAAAATGGTCTTCAAGGTAGGTTCTTGCCCTATTAATAAACAGATAAAACGGAAAATAAAACCTACAGAAAACCATAAAACCTACATGTAGCCAAGGGAACTCTTGGAACAGAGCCTTACCATAAAGGGACACTGAGGGTGAAGAAAGAACAATGTTTCAGACCCCAGGACCTGTCTCCACGAATAATCTTAAGAACTGGTTACTAAGTAATATGATAAAAAAGGAAGGAGGAGGTAAATACAAAGTATCCCCTGAATCTTTTGTTTTTGGAAAATTCTTCCACTATAATAAAGCACTTAGAAATGCTAGATAAAATAAACACCCTTTTGCATGCATAGTTGGGCTCTTAGGAGAAAAAAGGTAAATCTCCAAGAGTTTCAACTTGAAGAAAGATTCACAGACCAGATAGGATGTATGAGCTGAAGCTGCAGTAGCCCTAATGAGGGGGGTGGGGGGCATGCCGAAGCGGGACTCAAGGTGCCGAGAAATGCTGGAGAGAGGAGGTTGTCAACCTCAGCAACCTAATATATTTGGTTTTAATGGGGATAAGAGTCCCGGCTTTGGGCCTTCAAAGCACAAGATGCTGGAAGTAAGAATCCCGAAGGAGGCCAGGACTCTCTTCATGGGATATATCCTGTGAATGTGTAAACCTGAAAAATTCTAATCACTGGCCAGGAAGATAAGCTTACATTCTGGATTGGCCTGCAAGTGTCTGGGGGAGGTAGGGGAGAGTAGCCTGCTCTCAAGTTCCCAACCCCACCGCCAGGCCCCTCTCCCCAGCTTCATAGATACAAGGATGGGAAAACCAGAGAAACTTCCTCCCTAGAAATAAAAGAAGTGAAAAAAAAAAAAAAGAATTTTTAAGGGCACCTCAAAAGCACAAAAGGAAAAACCATCCTCATAACCAAATATTTTCCATCTTCTCTTCTAACAACCAAATCATGAAATACGCCTAAGTGAAAACAAAATTTGACCACATGGAGATTACAGATGCAGAGTGAAATGGCTAGAGTTTCTAGGCATGCAGAGACACCAGCACTTGCCCTCAGAGGATTCCTGAGAAGCAGGAAAGTACATAGAACAGGAGTGGGCGCTCTGCTTGCAACCTAGTAAAGCACTCAGTAAAGGCAAGCTGTTGCAAATCAACAATCTAATAAAGCATTTGACCGAAGGTTCATAACAGCTGAAAGAAATGAACAAATAAATGAGTACTGATGTCTCTGCTGAGACTAATTTCAGGGGGTGAAACAGTTGCTTGGATATACTGGTATCTCAAATAACCCAGTCAGCTAAATTTTAGGGCCCTGTTTGCTGATTTGTAGTAAAGTAAGTGCACTAAGTAAATTTACTACTTTTGATAGTAGTGATCTAGTAAATTACAGCAGCCAAAGTGGCAAATGTATTACTGGGCTTTCCTGAATAGGCTGTAGCACAGAACAAAGTATTCTCCCCACGTGCAAACGACAGTTACCCAGTGTGTAGTAACCTAACAGGTCAGACTGCTTCTGCCAGGCCTCATGCTTCAATGGGGCCATTTGAATTCAAGGTTTGATAGTTTGATAATCTCTAAGTTATATCTATCCAAGAATAATCATGCTCTGAGAAAGAAAATCTAAAGACTACTTATTAAAGATTTAAATGTCCTTTTTAGATTATTCAATAAAAATGGCATAGAACAAGTACTATACTGGGAATCAGGACACAAAAGCTGTAGTCCCAACTGACCATTGATAAGCAGGAGAACCTGGGCAAGTCGCCTGACTTCTAGAGCCTCGGTTTCCTCATATGAGACTGGAGGCTACAGAAGAAACCACAGTTGCTTCAGCTTTAACTTTCTACAGAATACATAGCCACCAACTGTAAACTGGATGAGTCTCTTTATTAGTGGTTCTCGACAAAGGAGGGAGAATATGCAAGTCTCAGAAGGACATGTATAATCTGAAAGGACATTCCAACAGTATAATTTCATTTTTGAATTTTTAAAAAATTATCCATTCAAAATACAAACTACAATAAAAGTTCAACAGGATCTCCCCTGCAGATGGAATTCTGCCTATCAAATCTTTAGTTCTCCTAGGTAAGGCTGGAGAGCACATCATTTTTGTAAACGATATTTTTCCAGGATCCCCTGTTTCTCTGCACTTCAAAATATTTTGGAAGATGGTCACAACCTCCAAGTTTCTGGATGTTTAAAAAATTGATTTCACTTTCAATTAGCTGTTTCCTAGTGATATATATTGATATATATTGATAACCTTCCTTATTGAAGCAGTCTGCAACATGAATTATGGGATACTTCTATCTCTGTGGGTGTTTTCCATTTCTGGTTTTTTCCTTATCTTTTAGTATCTCTGCTTAGCTCTAGAATCAGGAACTCAACATAACCTTAAAATCTTACTACTCAGCCTTGTGTGTCTCAGAAAAACATATAAATAAATAAGTAAATGTAATTATTAGCTAGTTCATTGTTCAATGTAATTTACATTTTAGTATCCTCTGCAATATTCAAAATACGGATAGCAGATTGCTTTAACAATCACTATTCAAAACTGAAAATTACCTTTCTAAGATACATTCACTTAATCACGCATAAGACATCAAAGTGGGACAATAATCAAAATGTATTTTGAAGGTACAAAGTCAGTGGAATCTGTTTTACTTACCACAATTTCTCAATGACAGAGTTCTTTTAATATTGCCGATCTTTTCATTAATATGAGAGCATAATTGTTCCAGATCTGAGGCCATCTTTAAGCCTCTGAAGAAAAAAAATATATAAACACATTTACCAAAAAAAAAACCAAATTTCTGTTCACTTTCAAAATCTAAGAATGGTAAATATCCAGTAAGTCACATCTCCTGGAAAACAAAGTACAAAAACTCATGAGCAATATCTTTCAATTCTGCAAAATTCAGTTTCTAACCAAGGAGATCAAACCAGTCAATCCTAAAGGAAATCAATACTTAATATTCATTGGACGGACTGATGCTGAAGTTCCAATACTTTGGCTACCTGATGCAAAGAGCCGACTCACTGGAAAAAACCCTGTTGATGGGTAAGACTGAAGGCAGGAGAAGGGGATGACAGAGGATGAGATGGTTGGATGGCATCACTGACTCAATGGACATGAGTTTGAGCAAGCTCTGGGAGATGGTGAAGGATAGGGAACCCTGGCAGTGCTGCAGTTCATGGGGTTGCAAAGAGTCAGACACGACTTAGTGACTGAACAACCACCACCAATGTCCAGTAATGACCCGTCTTAGAGCTTTCTACAGTCAGTGCATCCCAAAGCAAGGTACAGAAGACAAGACTGTCATTTCCTCAGAGATTCAGGGGGACAAACATGCTATTTATACATAAAGACAACATCAGTATTTTCTCTGAAAACTTAAATACCCGAGAATTTTAAGGAAAAACACAGGAAGTTCAAAGAAACGGGTCCAGGGAAGTATTTCTCCTATAATGTGGGGATTGGGGCTTTGCTATTGGGGTCGGTAAGGAGGCGGACCCAGGAGGAGGAAATGGCAACCCCCTCCAGTATTCCTGCCGGGAAAATCCCATGGACAGAGAAGCCTGGCTCTTCTATGGGATCGCAAAGAGTCGGCCACGACTGAGCACAGCAAAGCCCACAGGAGGCGGAAGGAGGGGAAGGAAAGAAATCAGGTACTGTTTGTTCACTTCAAGGGAGGTGAAAGAAAGTGAAAAAAGTGAGCAATGAAGTCGCTCAGTCGTGTCAGACTCTCTGTGACCCCATGGACTATATATATAGCCCACTAGGCTCCTCCGTCCATGGGATTCTCCAGGCAGTAATACTGGAATGGGGTTGCCATGTTCTTCTCCAGGGGATCTTCCCAACCCAAGGATCTAACCCGGGTCTCCCGCATTGCGGGCAGACGCTTTACCCTCTAAGCCAGCAGGGAAGTCCGAGGATAGTGAAAAGGTCTAAATAGAGCCTCCACTTCAGCTAAAGCGGCTAAGGCCCGCTCCTCACCCCGGCCCGCGCCGCCCCGGCCCCCCGCCCCGCCTAAACAATGCCCGCTTCCGAAGGGGGGGATCTTCAACACCAGACTCTAACCTCGTGCGGGTCCGGGAGCAAAGGGCCCACTCGGTGGGGTCGCGAGGCGCCGAGACACCGCCCCCTCCCCCACCCAATCTCGGTCGGAAGCGTAAGGTCTCGAGATCCGGCTCCGGGAGCGAAATTCAAACTGCCCGCTGGTACTCGGTGCCGCGCAAGCGCACAGCCGCACTCCCGAACTCGGCGTAGCGCAGGCGCACAGCCGCACTCGCGAAGGCTGCTCAGCGGGCTCACGCTTTTCCGCGTTTATCCGGGCCACAGCTGGGCGGGGCCGGGGCGGGGCCCGGGCTGGGGGCGGGGCCGATCTGGGGGAAAGGCGGGGCCGGATTGGCTCCAGCGCCTAAAACTACCAACACATTTAGCACTCCGACTCCGCGTTTTAACAAGCAGGTGACCTCAGTCGGTCACCGAATCCTTACCGTCCCCCCAGCCAGGGCCCAGCGCTCGGGGGATCAAATCGCGAGCTTCAACACTGGATCGCCAAATTGGCCGCACATTAGAATCACCAGGGCAGCTTTTACAAATTCCAGCGCCCAAGCTGTACCCTCAGTCAGTGAATTCAGACACTGTAAGTGGGATCCAAGCCTTAACATTTTTAAAAGCACACCAGGTACTTCCAAAAAGCAGCCAAGTTTGTGAGCTGTAAGACTGAGAGATCCTCTCTTCTTTCGTGGAGTTAACAAACTCTGTAAGGGCAAATGCAAAAAAAAAAAAAAAAAAAAGTTTAATTCTCTGTAAAAAAGAAGAAAAGTTGCCCAGGGCTGGTGTGGCAGCTACACAGTCATCACGGACCCAAGTTCTGTCTTTTCCACCCACGCCCATGGCATCATGCATTCTGGCGTGAAGTTTTCCTGTGTTGCAAAATAACTGTCAGTACCTTTCTCAGTTCTTTGAGAAAGAACTAGCTGAAGCAGCACCTTTAAAGAGTATTCCTAGAAACCACACCTAATGAGTCCTATCTGCTTTCCATTGGTCACTCACATCTACAAGGGAGACTAGAAAAAAAAATCATTAAAATTAAAAAAAAAATCTGGATAGTTACATTGCACCCTCAACAATAAAGGGTTCTTTTTGTAAGCGAGAAGGAGAACAGAGATTCTGGGGGCAGTGAACAGCTGCCTTGGCCATTTCTACTTATTATTCTCTAAAAGTCTTTTATTATTGAAAGTTTTGAACATATACAGTTAGGAGAGTACAATGAACCCCATGCTCAACCCATCATTGGGTTTTGACCACTATTAATTTATAGCAAATATTGTTTCAGCTATACTTTATCTCCTCCCATCCCTTGCCTCCCAGAATATTTTGAAACATATCTCAAATGTATCTTTTCACCGAAAAACATTTCCATGTTTATCTCCTAAAGACAGAAACTTTCAAAAAAGTGTTTATTTTTAAAAACTGTTGGTTTTTAAAAATAGAATTCAAACAAGATTTACAAATTGTTATTTAGTTGATACATTTCTTAAATCTTTTGATCAGGACATACCTTCATATTTAGAGCCAAAATCCTATAGCAGGATCAAAGCCTTTCATTGTAGGGCTAAATATGCAGCTTAAAATATCAGTTCTACAAAAATAACATAATAACAGAAATTCACCCTGCAGTATCAAGGACAAAAATTATCAGATTATTTCCCATGAAAAAAATGAAGAAGAAGATAGCTTAAAGGCACTGAATACAAGAGAAGGGGGAAATGTGGGGGAAAAATACAGAAATGAGCAATTGGATCATACTGCCTACTTCTGATTTCTCTCTGGGACTTGGCAGGACTCCTTCAGCTGCAATGACAGAAACTCAATCCAAACTGACTTAGGCAAGAAAAAGATTTTATTTGGCTTATAAAATTGTAAAGTGTGTGTGTGTTTAGTTACAGTTGAACCCAGGTACTCATACCTTTAGGAAACCATTCCATCTCTCAGTTATGTGTTCCTCTATGTTGGTTCCATTCTCAGGCAGCCTGTTCCCTATGATGACCACTGGTATCTTCAGATTTATACCCTAATGGGTTAGCAGTTCTTGCTTTCCTAAGAGATCTAGCAAAAACCTCAGGACTAAATCTCATCAGCCTGACTTGGGTCATCTACTCACTCATGAGTCAATCAGTCTATTTGAAATGGTCTGATTCACTAGACAGCCTGGAGTTGGAAGCCAGGACAGCCTTACCCTACAGAGTCTCAGAGTAGGACAGAGGTAATTTCTCAAAGGAAAATCTAGCAACATTTATGAGACAATGGGGACAGGGAGATATAAAACAAAACAAAAACCTGTCTTCTTCAGAGTTATGACCACATATATCCAAGAGGAAAAAAAGATGAAAAGAGCAAGATGTAAGAAATTTCTGGACTGTTCCTTGCAAGAAATATGAGCAAAAGTCATGTGAACTCTAGTCTTCAGGGGAAAATAATAACAACAATAACATCAGTTAACATTATGGGGTACTTATTCTAATTCAGGCATTTTACATATATTATCCTATTTAACCTTTGTACTAAATGTATGAATATTTAGATTATGATCTGCACTTTACAGATGAGGAAACAGAGGCTTATAATTAAGTAACTTGCCCAAGTTAATAGATGGCAAAATGGGACCCTGACCTCAGAACTGGTCCTCTTTCCCATGATGCTCTGCTGCTCCCCAGGAGCCAGGGGTCATTTGCTCCCATGTTTTGTGATTCTGAACCTATAGACTTCCATCATCATTTAATTCCCTCATGACATATCACCCATGAACAATTTTAAATTAGTTATGAATTCCAAGCTTTTCATACCCAATTGACTCTGACAGAAAAGACTTTACTTATATGTTTTGTACTTCTCTGTGTCTTTCTCTTGCAGTTAAGTGTCAAGCTTAACCTCCAGAAGTCCCTAAATCAGAATTAATGAAAGTCTTCACTGTAGAATAAAGATCACAGATTTTTTTAAGCAATAGAACTCTGCATTTCTAGGCAGCTTGGGAAATATTTATTCCAGTGACTAGCGACCAATTGGTCCAGGAAGTCTGGGGACATAGCTTTCATAGCTTTCTGCTGATGGGTCTTCCTTTCAGAAGAGGGAAGGCCCACTGTAATAGATGGACTGTGTTCTGAGATGCCTCATTGATCACGCAAGATAGTCTGAACTTTTAAGGAGTTATTACACCCGAGGCAGATTATGTTTTTACATTTCCTACTAAACTACATTCCTTTGACTTCCCTTTGGTATTTATTTATCTATCTATGGCTGCCCAACGTGGTTTGCAGCATCTTAGTTCCTCAACCAAGGACTGAACCCCAGGCCCACGGCAGTGAAAGCATCAAGTCCTAACACTGGACCACCAGGCAGGGAATTCCCTTTTGGTTTGTTTTTAAAAGCCATTTTCAACTGACAAGATTAAAATCCAAAGCATGTACTTGTCATACAGATCTCACAGGGATTATTCCTCAATTCTCATCATTTGTCATAGCAGCTGAGGTCATCCCAGAAAATCAAACTTCTCACTTTTACAGTGTTTCAAACCCTAAAATGAGTTATACCTGGGGGAGATTTTTTTAAACCAGAGGAGAGAGGAGAAAGAAAAAAGCATACACTTTCACGCTAGTGTTCTTTCTTTATTGAGTCTTTATCCTATGTATAATTTTTTAATTTTACAGTCAAGCCCCAGTTTCTGTGCCTCCAGGCTGCTCTTAACAAAGGCCCAGGGGTAAGTGATAGTGATAGCAAAAAACAGGGAAGCCTGGCGTGCTGCAGTCCGTGGAGTCCCAAAGGGCCGGACGTGACTTAGCGACTGAACAACAACAGAAAGTATGCGGCATCTTCAGAGGCAGGAAAGGAAAGTCCCTGGCAGGAAAACCTCTCTCCCTCTCCTTCCTTTACTCTCTCTCTCTCTCCCACCTCCCATATGTAAAACTGCACCCAATAGTAAGACAAGGAAGATAGAAAACAGAAACATCAGGAGACCTTTTCTTAGTCCCAGCTCAGTCATTAACTGGCTCTGGGAACTTGAGAAATGAATGACTTCTGAGATCACATCCAGCTCAAAGAACTAGATATTTTCCTCCAAAAATGTTTCTCTCTTCCTGTAACTTGCTTTTTAAATATAAATATGACTAGGTAGAGGATAATAGACTTTTAGGTTAGAAAAGAGAACTAAGATTGCCTCATGGATTTTCCTTTCCCTATTACTTAACAAATGTACCTCAAATAAGTTTGTTTTTTTTTTTTTAGAGTCCTTTCCAAAAAATCACTAATAATTGTCAACAAGGAAAAGGAGATAATGAAAGGTAATAAACTTAAAAAACTGATGTCAAGGAGGAAAACAAGATTCTGGAGCAGAGAGGAGAAGCAGAGAATGGCCCAGCTCCTACCACCACCACCACCCCTGAAATCATATTGGAGACTCCACACATCTGAGATTTGAAGGAAATCTGAAGATTAACAACTAAAGGATAATCTTTATTTTTTCTGTCTTCTTGCCCATTGCTCTCTCTCTAACTGGGTCTAGTTTCCCATTGGAAAATGATCCAAAGGTTGAGAATATTCTCCAAAACAGTGGATTATTACTTGAAACTGTGAAAAGCGGAACACTGGTTTAGAGTATCTAACAGTGAGAGAAAATGAAAGAAAAAAGGAGAAAGGAAGGTAAGAAAGGAAGAAATCATGCAAAGACTGATAAGGAAAATGATCTACCGGAATATATATTTAAAGGAATAGCAAGAAATTTTATATCTATGTGAATTGTATACATATTAATTAATTAAAGGTAAGACCTCATGGAAAAGAGAATGAATATAAACAAAAGAAAAAGATGTAAGGAGAGCATTAGACTTATAAATTGAGGCTCCAAACAACAGCATTACAGAACTAGTATATTGAAGTATAATATAAATAGCAAGAAATAGAAAAGACATCATTGAAAGTCAAGTTAAAAGAAAAGCTTAAGATGATTACAGTACATGCAGTTGAAAAAGAAAAGAACGAAAGTAAATACAAAGTCCACAAAATAGAGGATAGAAATGATTCAACATGAGGGTAATTGGTGTCCCATATGTAAAATGCGCGAAAAATGGATCAGAAGACTACAAAAGATGTAATAAAGGTGCTTACCTAAAGGGGGAAAAAGTTAAGCCTCCAGATTTCATTTGAGTCAAATTTATTAAGATATACTCCACAACTAGAAATACTCAAATTATTCAACTTTAAATATAAAGAGTTCTTTAAGCATTAAGGTGAAAAGCAAATTGGCTACAAGAAAGGAAAATGTCAAGGTGCATCAAATAACCACACTTAACTTTTTACATTGTATCAGTCAATATCCTGGCAAGAATCAGAAGGAAAAGCCGAATTGGATAATTGGAGGAGAATTAATAAAAAGGGCTGTCCACATTGTGCAGTCAGAGATTATAGAAGGCAACAAATGATGGTGAGTTTCCCTGGGGTTTACAACCTCAAGGACCAGTTAGTACCTCTAAGCACAAAGACTAACGGTCATGTGAGCCTGGGGTGGTAGCCGTGTGAAGGGGTGACCTGGCAGGAGCTGTGGCCTCTGGTTAGGTTCAGAGCATCCCTGTGCAGCAGGAAGGAAGCTGAGAGAGTAAGTACCTGCTTCCCCTCTCCTTCTACCTGTGGATCTTCCCACTGCCGTTGACTAAGTCAGAAGGCAAAGGAAACTCTTGAAGCAGTTCATATAGGTCAGGTCACCTGGCTCCAGGGCTGGATGGAAAACCATGGGGAGTGGATACTGAGGGACAAGCAGAAGGCAGCCAGGACACACATTTAGATTATGGCACTCGCATACTGACATGCTTTGTGAATTTCATAAAATATTTCTTAGAACAGGCATCAATATTTACATATAAATATTTGAAATCAACTACTATAATAAGTTACATAACTATTTTATTTGACAGATGCTTTTCCCAAAGCTTTTAAAACACTTAATAGATACTATTATATTGATACTGACAAAGTGGGCAGTTGTCCAGTTCTTGAACTGGAGAAGAGTAAGGCTTACCAAATTTTCCAGGATCAATTAATTGTGGAAATAGCTGCCAGTCAGATCTCCTAATAGGTCAAATGAAAGCCAGGAAAGACTGTTTGGGTATCATTTATATCAAGGTGTTCATTTTGCTGAATACATTCTCATTTCCTGGCACTAAGGTGTTTTTCTTGCTTACCTTCTGAAAGTTCTTTTCCTTAAGAAAAACTTAGCAATGAAAAGGAAAACACAGTTAGAATTTCATTTTATTAACTGTCATTATGATGTCCAAGTCTATGTGACGCAGTAATTTCCACGTTTTGGGTAACTTCTGTCTGTGTGGACGCAACCAAACATACTGAAGTACATTTAGTGTAGCAGGTATGTTTACAAATCTTGTGGAAGCTTTGTGTGTGCATGCTAAGTCGCTTTAGTCATGTTCGATTCTTTGCGACCCCATGGAGCCTGCCAGGCTCCTCTGTCCATGGGATTTCTCAGGCAAGAATACTGGAGTGGGCTGCCATAATCCTGGGGATCTTCCCGACCCAGGGATCGAACCCACATCTCTTGTGTCTCCTGCATTGGCAAGTGGGTTCTTTACCACTAGTATCACCTGGAAGCCCATGTAAGCCTTATTTAAAGCTAAATTAATAATAGTTCATGGCTTCCCTGGTGGCTCAGTGGTAAAGAATCTACCTGCAATGTGGGAGACCCAGGTTTGATCCCTGGATGGGGCAGATCCCCTGGAGGAGGAAGTGGCAACCCACTCCAGTATTCTTGCCTGGAGAATTCCATGGACAGAGGAGTCTGGCAGGCTACAGTCCATGGGGTCACAAAGAGTTGGACACGACTGAGCAAGTGATACTTTCATGCATTTCAAAGGTGCTTTTAATAAATTGCAAGATTTTCCATCATTGCCTCAAAGATTTATCAGAAATCAGAACACATTTAGGATTTACTGTATCCCCCCCCAAACCTCCAGATAAACTTTCTGGATAATCTAGAAAATGGTCAGATTGCATCAGAAATCTCTCATGATGCATCATGATACTGTTGTAGGCGAGTCAACAAACCCAAGCCCAGCACCTTTACCCTCCCAATTACTATTGATGTTTGAGACCCTGAGGCCTTCAGGAATTTGAGCCGCAGTTGAAGGCTCCCCGCCGTGTTCACAGTGAGCAACACAATCCCGCCAGCCCACGTGTGCCTGCACCATGAGCGCCTGGTGCAAAGCTCAGCCCTCCGCCATCCGCCGCTTAGCCATTGTGCACATTCTGCAATCGAGTGGCTCTGCTCCCCTTCCCCACATACCAGTGAAGCTGCTCCCAGGACCTCACTAGCCCAGGCTTTCCCCTTGGCCTTTTCCCTCGTATCCAGCATGGGTCCCTCTACCATGTCCTTCACCTCAATGCCCGGGCCCAGCTTTTCACCTCCCCTCCCCACTCCTGAAGTCAGAAGGCAAAGGAAACTCTTGACGCAGTTCCTATAGGTCAGGCCATCTGGCTCCGGGGCTGGATGGAAAACCATGGAGAGTGGGTATTGAGGGGCAGGCAGAAGGCAACCAGGACATACGGTTACATTATGGCACTCGCTTATGCATTTCTGCACTATCCACCCCATTGTTTGTCTGGCCCAGATCTCTTCACCATCATTATGCTCCATGAGTCTTGCCCTGCTGTAGTCCTGCCCCTTCTATTCTACCCTGAATCCCGGCCATCCACGGCAGCTTTGGGTTTGGTAACAGCATTCTCCTTCCTATCATTTGACTCACGCTTGTCGTTGGTTACAAAAGTAGATTCAGAATCGTGATTCGGCCAACCGGAGGGCAGCCAAGTCAGGGAGGCAGGGATGAGGTCAGGACTGAGTGTGGTGATTGAGATGGGTCTCCAGGCTGCCCTGCTGAAATGCTGAAGTTGATGCCCGAGTCCACCCTTGACCTAGGCCCTGCCTGCCCCTCAGCTTCATCTCCCAGCACCTCTTGCTCGTAGGGACGCACCTGGGCCCCGGGGCATGGCCCCTGCCAAGACCCGCACAGACCCTGCCAGCGCTTCCCTGTGGTTCATCCCCTCTGTGTCTTTGCTCACAATGAATACGTCCCTCTTTATTTTCCATATCAATCATTTTTATTCATTTTTTAAAAAACTCAACCAAATCAAAGTTTTACCTAAAATACGGTATTTTTTTGCCTTCTTCAAAGACAGGCTTTCTCTTTATCGAAATGCTGGTTGGAAGGCTCCCATGCCACATGGCCACTAGATGGCAGGGCAGCACCATTCACGGAAACTCAGACCCCTGTGGCCACAGATGCGCAGTCCACCTGCTCTGAAAGTTGATGAAATTAAACTTCAATATCTCCTTTGTTAAGCCTCCCTGGTAGCTCAGACGGTAAAAGCGTCTGCTTGCAAAGCGGGAGACCCGGGTTCAATCCCTGGGTTTGGAAGAGCCCCTGGAGAGGGAAATGGCAACCCACTCCAGTACTCTTGCCTGGAAAATTCCATGGATGGAGGAGCTTTGTAGGCTACAGTCCATGGGGTCGCAAAGAGTGGGACACGACTGAGTAAGGGCTTCCCAAGTGGCTCGATGGTAAAGACCACCTGCCAATGCAGGGGGCGCAGGTTTGATCCCTGAGTTGGGAAGATCTCCTGGAGGAGGAAATGACAATCCATTTCAGTATTCTCACAGGGGAAATCCCCTTGGACAAAGGAGCCTGGTGGGCTACAGTCCATGGGGTCACAAAGAGTCGTACATGACTGAGCATGCACGCGTCATCTTCTTTGCTAGCACTTGTTTTTTCTATTATAAAAGAAGCACATGTTTTTAATTGAAAATTTGAACACAGAAAAGGACAAAGAATAAAATGAAAATGCTCATTATTCCACCTGTCAAAAATAAACATAGGGTCCAGGTGCTGCTCCTAGAATAAAAGGGGTAAATGTAAACCATTTCTAGTATTCTCTGTAAATACCCCCTGCTCAGAGTTTTCTCTTCCCTCACTCACTATGAGTTCCACCCATACCTAACCATAATCCCAACTCCAACCCAACCTTAATCCCCAAAACACAATCTCCCCTTTAAATGTATAATGGCTACTTTAAAAAATTTGTTAGCACTCTTAGATGTAAAGCTACGTTCACCATTCACAGTGTCCACCGTGGAAATCAGATCTTATGACAACCGCAGCACCAGGTAACGATCGTTGCAAAATTGATAACCTGTCGTTTTTAAATATAGGTAAAGCACTGACATCTGAAAAAATGTCACAGAGAAATTAGACTTTGGTGAAATGTCTGTTCAAATCTGTTGCCTGTAGGGCTTCTCTGGTGGTCTGGTGGTCCGGTGGCTAAGAATCCACCTTGCGGTGCAGGGGACGCTAGTTCGATCCCTGGTCAGGGAAGATCTCATATGATGCGGGCCAACTAGGCCCGAGCACCACAACTCCTGAGCCCAAGGGCCTAGAGCCTGTGGAGCACAGGCTCTCCACACCAAGAGAAGCCCCCGCAATGGGAGGCCCGTGCACCACAGCTAGAGAGTAGAGCCCGCTTGCCGCAACTAGACAAAGCCCACACACAGCAACGAACACCCAGCACGGCCAAAAAAAAAAAAAACCTGTTGCTTATATTTTAAGATTGGATTGTTTAGTTTTTCTTATTATTGAGTTTTGGAAGTTCCTATACATTTTAGATAGATGTCCTTTTTTGGATATGTGTTTCTCAAATATATATATTTCCCAGCTTTTGTCTTGCCTTTTCATTCTCTGAACCATTTGCTCTGTATCATTCACAGAGCACCCACTCCAGTACTCTTGCCTGGAAAATCCCATGGACGGAGGAGCCTGGTAGGCTGCAGTCCGTGGGGTAGCGAAGAGTCGGACACGACTGAGCGACTTGACTTTCACTTTTCACTTTCATGCATTGGAGAAGGAAATGGCAACCCACTCCAGTGTTCTTGCCTGGAGAATCCCAGGGATGGAGGAGCCTGGTGGGCTGCCGTCTATGGGGTCGCACAGAGTCAGACACGACTGAAGCGACTTAGTAGCAGCAGCAGCATTCACAGAGCAAAAGTTTTTAATTTTTATGAATTCCAGCTTATCTAATTTTTATTTAATGGATCACACTTGATGTCATGTCTAGGAACTGTTCACTGAACTGCAGGTCATGAAGATTTTTCTCCCATGTTTCTCCTGTGTTTTCTCTAGAAGCTTTATAGTTCCATGTTTTACATTCAAATATATGGTAAATTTTCAGTAACTTTTTGTATACAGTGTGAGGTTGGGGTTGGAGTTCTCTCAGTCTTTACAGGTGGGTGTTCAATTGTTCCAAAATTATTTGTTGAAAATACTATCTCTTCTCCATTAAACTGTGTTTGTAACTTTGTAAAAAGTCCATTGGTCATATTTGAGTGAATCTATTTCTGGGCTTTCTATTCTGTTGCATGATGCCTATCCCTTCACTAATACCATACTGCCTTGATCACTGAAGTTTCATATTTTAAAGTGAAGTTGTGTGAACCCACCAAATTTCTTCTTCTTTTAAAAATTATTTTAGGTATTCTAGTTCCTAAGTTTCTATAAAAATTTAAAATCAACTTGTGTATATATACACTGAAAATTCTGCTGATATTCTGAATGGAATTGTGTAAAGTCTGTCACTCAACTTTGGAATGCTGCTGCTGCTGCTGCGTCACTTCAGTTGTGTCCGACTCTGTGCGACCCCATAGACAGCAGCCCACCAGGCTCCACCATTCCTGGGATTCTCCAGGCAAGAACACTGGAGTGGGTTGCCATTTCCTTCTCCAATCATTGAAAGTGAAAAGTGAAAGTGAAGTTACTCAGTTGTGTCTGACTCTTAGCAACCTCATGGACTGCAGCCTACCAGGCTCCTCCGTCCATGGGATTTTCCAGACAAGAGTACTGGAGTGGAGTGCCATTGCCTTCTCTGAACTTTGGAATGACTGACATCTTAAACATATTTAATCATCTAATCCATATACCTGACATGTCTCACCATTTAACTATATTTCTTTTATTTTTCCATTAGTGTTTTGTAGATTTCTGCATACAGACACAGCACAGTATTTTGTTAGATTTATACCTACGTTTCATTATTTTGAAGTTATTTAAATGGTATTATTTGAATTTTTCTGGTTTCAAGGTAGTGTGATGTTCATATGGACATATGATTCACTTTGTCTATTGACCCTTTATCTTGCAGCATAACTAAGTATTTATAAGTTCTGGGCGCTTTTTTCTTTTAAGTTTTTCTTTTTTAATTTCTATGTAGAAAATCAGGTTGTTTGAGAATAGGGGAAGTTTCGTTTCCTCTGTTCCAATCTGTATGCCTTTTGCTTCTTTCTCTTGTCTCATTTTACTGAGTAGAGTATGATGTGTAACAAGAGAGGGGAGAGCAAATGCTGAACAAGTGATATCTGTTGCCTAGCAGCAACAGTTCCAGGGTGTGTGTCCTGCGTGGTTTGCAGGTGTCAGGGTAGCAGAGAAAGACACGCCTCACATAGGTGCTGAACGGAACACTGCTTTCCTCACATAGAGAAGAGACAGAGGAAGGCCAGCTCCAACAGTTGAGTGTCTGTCCCTCATGGTCAGCAGGGACACAGGAAACCGCTGATACAAGAAGATGGTCTGCACACCCCCTCTTGTGCTGCAGCTGAAGGACCCCTTTACCTCCCCTCCAAGAACAGACATAGCAATGGGGTTAGCTAGGTGCTGTAGGACACACACCCATAAGCAGAACAGAGAAGTACACGTTAAGTCTGGATCAGGGAAAGATATTCACAAAGCGATATGCCTAGCTCAGCCTGTGAGGGCTCTTCGTCTCTTTGCTAAGAAACGTTCCAGACCCAAGGTCACTCTTATGCAACTGTACAAGGGGCAAGAAGCTGCACTAGACTGCCTTTCCCAACAGTAGACAACCTTACATTGCTCCCAGTCGTAAGGAGAAAGCATTCAGTCATTCACTATTTAAGTATGATGTCAGCTATAGGCTTTTTAATGGATGCACTTTATCACATTAAAAAGTTGATCTTGTACCACACATCTTGCAACTTTGGTTAAATTGTTTATTAGATCTCATAGCTTATTTTTGTGAATTCTTTGGGATTTTCTTTTTTTAATACTCCATTTTTTTATACTCCATTAATTTTTAATGGAGTATAGTTAACTTACAATGTTGTGTTAGTTTCTGCTGTACAGCAAAGTGAATCAGTAGTTTGTTGTTTAGTTGCTAAGTCATGTCCAACTGTTTTATGACTCCATGGACTGTAGTCTGCCAGGATCTCTGTCCGTGGGGGCGAAAATACCGGAATGGGTTGTCATTTCCTTCTCCAGGGGCTCTTCCTGACCCAGGATCGAGTCTCTACCTGCACTGGCAGGCATAGTCCTTACCCCTAGCACCACCTGGGAAGCCCACAGCTTGGCGTTGCCCACTCTGAGGTCTGAACTCAGGACCTTCAGATTCTAAGACTGACATGCTGCAGGCAACTTAATGGTAGAAAAATAGTCCTCTTCTCCCATATTTATCAAATCAAGGAAAACATTCATGAAATCAAAACAATAACCTTTGATTTGCCATTCTTCTTTGTAGTATTACAAGTGATTTTTCAAAACATCCTTTATATAATGAGCAAATATATACATATTGTAAATTCATAAAGATTACATAATACATTTGAAAGAAACTGAAAGTCGCTGCCGACTCTTTGCGACTCCATGGACTGAATTCTCTAGGCCAGAACACTGGAGTGGGTAGCCTTTCCCTTCTCCAGGGGATCTTCCCAACCCAGGGATCAAACCCAGGTCTCGTGCATTGCATGCAGGTTCTTTACCAGCTGAGCCACAAGGGAAGCCCAAAAATACTGGAGTGGGCAGCCTATCCCTTCTCCAGCAGACCATCCTGACCCAGGAATCAAACCGGGGTTTCCTGCACTGTAGGCAGATTCTTTACCAAGTGAGCTTTCAGGGAAGCCCCTATGAATATATGTATAACATATAATTTTATATATTATATGTATAATATATAATTTTATATATTATATAAAGGAAAATCCTTCACATAATGAGCAAATGTAAACACATATTATAAATTCATAAAGATTACATAACACATTTAAGAACAAAAAATACAACATTTTATAGGCATATTTGTTTTTTGAAATGTAAACAAAAACACTGTCCATACTAAGGTAAAACACTAAAAAATTATTTCAAACAATTTCAAAAACATTGCACAAGAATTTGGGGGGGCAGTTCTTTGTTTTGTTATCACACAGTTCCCTCCTATGCTTGAAACCCAAAGAATGTTGGGACAATTACAGTTTCTAAAATAGCACAAAACAGAGCCATAACACGGTAGCCTACCATAAGCATTCTGAAAATTGCAAACATTGGTTTTATCTTCCTAAATCATCAGGAGGAGGAAAGGGTAATTTGGGGACACAGGAAGAAAACAAAGTCATATCACAATACTAGGGAAAAAAAAAAAAAACAATTTGGCAAGTAGTGGTGATAACTTCTACTTCAGTTGTGGTGTGAAAGGCCATGCCTGGGAGAGAACAATTGTCACACAGCGGCCTCCAGCAGATCGCCCGATGCCGGAAAGATTTCTCTATCCTAGTACTGAAGACCCACAAAGGCAATGAGGATACAGGCTGACAAACAGTTGGATACCTGAGAAAGCAGTCTCAGGTCCTCTGGCTGTTACAGGAAACACGGATTGAAACTGCCCACCCTGGCCAGGCATAACAGTAACCATTTGCATGAGTTACTTTATGACAGGAGATCCTGGTAAGGAATACGCAACTAACAAGCCACCACCAACAGGAAGAATTCAGGAAAGGTCAAAAGGAGACAGGAGACACCAGTCCGCCTGTCCTACCAACCTCCCAGAAACCTTCTGGCTAGACTCCATTGTGCCTGAGTGAGATGCATGCCACCAGAAAGGACCCTGAGTCAGAATGATTGGCCAAACAACCCGAAACTAATCTCATCACCATAAAACCTGAGACTGCGAACCACAAGGCAGAGCGATCTTCCTGGGTTTCCCCACCCTCCTGCTTTCCACCTGGGCGCCCCTTTCCAGTAAAGTTTCTCGCTTGGTCAGCACGTGTGTCTCCTTGGACAATTCATTTCCAAGTGTTAGACAAGAGCCCAGCCTGGGCCCTGGAGGGCAAACTCCCTTCCTGCAACACATCCAGGTGAGCCCTGTTCCTGACGAGCTGCAAACCCCAGCCTGCCAAAGCAGCGGGTTTTCTCAGACTCCTGCTCCTCCTGGTGTCACTTCCCAGGGGCCTATGATACACTTTCTGGCTTACTGAGGGTGACCCAGTTCCCAGGCAGCATGCTCTTCATGCCGCCTGTCCCCGGACATGAACTGGCTGAACCAGGGCTCTGTGATCTGGCTCTTCCTAGGTAGAGGTAAAGGGCTGGGTCCTTGAGGAGGAAGAGAGTGGTTTGACCGTGGGCTCCTGTCTTATGGCACCAATCTTGTGACTTTATTAAATTAACATTTGTTAAGTGGAGTATAGGGCTTTCTGGGTAGCTCAAACAGTAAAGAATGCCCACATTGTGGGAGATGACTGGGTTGGGAAGATCCCCTGGAGAAAGGCATGGCAATCCACTCCAGTATTCTTTCCTGGAGAATCCCATGGACAGAGGAGCCTGGTGGGCTACAGTCCATGGGGTCGCAAAGAGTCAGACACGACTGAATGACTAACACATACACACTCAAGTGGAGTACAGGAGCAGGATGGTGGCAACAGGACCACAAGAGTAATTAAAATAGATAAGCTTATTACTCACGGGTCCTGGAGAAGGTACACTTCGTCTCTCCCGTGGTCTTCAAGTCAAGACAGGGTGCAGAGAGGCCGGATGCCTTTATCATAAGGGTCCCTGGGGGCAGTGCTTTGGGCTTCCTAGGATAGGGTCCCAGTGATCCATTCAGACCAGAGTAAGCCACAGAAGGTCTATCTAAGGGGGTGCATAAGACATCCAGGCGCTGGGATGCAGGAGAGACTGTGGATCACAAGAGCTGTTGGGGAAGCCATTTCAGGAACTTATGTTTGCTTGTGACTCCGTAGCGGCCACAGAGGGTGCATGCTTGCATGAGGGGGTTGGTGTCAGTTTAAGGTCTCTGCAAACCGCTTGGCCAAACAAAATGGACGAGGAGGCAGCAATACCCAGGAGTAGCTTAGTTACATTCTCCGTATGTCGACACGGGTTTCCCCGTGGGAGTGAAGGCCGCCCGGCAGCCGCCTTCAGACCCGGCCAGAAGGCGCAGGGGCCCCACCCCGTCCCCGGGGCACGGCTGAGAGTCACCCTGGCGGTGGGTAGCTCACCCTGGCGGTGGGTAGCGTGTAGCGAAGTCCCCCCAGGGGAGTGCCGGGCTCTGGGACAGCACGGGCCTCTTGTTGCTGAGCTGAGGCCCCTCCAGCTCCTGGCGCGCCCTGATCGCCGAGGGACGCAGGATTTCCATTATGAAAACCCACCCTCCCAAGAACGGGTTCCGAGGTTGGACGACTGCACAGGGCGGACGGATCTCACGCGGGACTCGACTTCCGGGGCTACTTGGCGGGATGAGGAGCTCTAGGAGTGCCTGGGGTCTCCGGTTGGGGCCCCTGCCGCCGATGCCAAAGCCGCGGCAGCAGCAGGCAGCAGAAGGGACCCGGCGCGGGCGGGGCCGCGGCTGCTGCGGGAGGCGGCGGAGGGGCCATGGCCACTACCATAACCTCGCTCTCCTTCGCCTGATCTGGAGGGGCACTCCTGCACCCTCCCGCCCCCCCCCCCCCCCCCATTTTAAGCCAGTACAATAACAAAAATCATAAAAGTCTTCCCGACGTGCTAAGAAAGCCTGAACTGTGCACTCTTAGGATCAGATGGCATGTAACCAACCCTTTATTCCCATTATAAGATACAACTAGCTGTATAAAATTAGAGTTGTGTTTTGACCTTCAACTTTTCCAAGAGGAAAGGCATACTACATAGTTTGCCTTCCGAGCAGAAACTGGAAAATATCCAGAGAGGTGGAGTAGAGAATCTCGAAGCCTCAACCGAGAGGAAGTAGCTAGTTTGGGCGTCCTACGTTGCCATGGTCACGCTGCCCACTTCGGGCCGGGTGCAAACCGCGCGGAGTGGGTAGCCCAGGGCAACCAGAGCGCCGCTCCTGGAAGCACTCCTCCCTAGCCGCTGCGATTTGAGGCATCCTGCCAAGGCGGCTGAAGGTACCCGGGACTCTGAAAATGTAAAGACAACTTTCTGGCTTTCTGGGACACTGGGAGGTGAAAGGCATAACACTCTCTCTTGGCGACCCGGGCAACTGAGGAGTTGGAGGGCAGGGAGCTGGACACGGGAGGAGGAAGGGGAAAAAGAAGGGAGTTAATGACTTGGGCCGTAGATTCCAGACATTTGTCCAAGCCGCCTCCAGTTCTTAGGCCCAGCCTGGCCCAGCCTAGCCCAGCTGGACCTGCAGTCAGGACTCATATTAAGAGGAAAAAAGGACACCCTGTGTTTGTAGAGAGAAAAACTTAAGTCATATCGGACTCTTTAGACCCCATGGACTGTAGCCCACCAGGCTGCTGAGGAAAGAATACTGGAGTGGGTTACCATTTCCTTCTCCAGGGGATCTTTCAGACTCAGAGATGGAACCTGGGCCCCCTGTCCTGAAGGCCATTCCCTTCATTGCAGGCAGATTCTTTACCGACTGAGCCACGAGGGACGCCCCCTGGTAAGCAGGAATTGTGAGTCAAACAATGTTGTTATTCATTCAAAATTGTTTTGGATATTCTGAATTCCTTAAATTTCCATAAGCTTGTTTAACTTTTCAAAGAAATAAGGTAGGATTTTTGACAGGGTTTGATAAGTGTTGTGTTGGCCTGCCCCAGATTGTTCTACCAGTTCAACACAACCCTATCAAACACATAAAAAGATCATATATAATCTTTTATTCCCGTACTCAACCATGGGGCTGAGCTTTCTATCAGTTGGAGGTATGCTTCTAGAATTCCTACATACTGCCTATCTTATCGTGTGCTTTGCTGGAAAACTGACTTTTGATTGTTGACTTGCTTAGTTTCTCTTTTTAGAGTCCATTCCACTCCAATATTCTTGCCTGGAAAATCCCATGGACAGAGGAGCCTGGTTGGCTACAGTCCATGGGTTGCACAGAGTCAGACACGACTGAGTGACTTCACTCACTCACTCACTCACTCACACTCAAATAAACAACCTAGTCATTCAGCTTAAAATAAACAGGTAAAGGAAAGAAAATTAAACCCACTGCAATCAGAAGGAACACTAATAAAGATTAAAGTGCAAATTAATAAAATAAAGATTCAAAAAACAAAGAGTTAGGTCTTCGAAAAGATTTTTTAAATGATGAATTAGCTAGAATGACCAGGATTGATTCAAATTACTAAAATCAAAAATGAAATACCAACTTTACTGAAGTAAACGATTATTTTTTTAAATAGTGTAAATCACTGCCAATAAATTAGATAACTTAGATGAAATGGACAAGTTCCTAGAAAGACACAAACTAGAAAATATGACTATAACAGAAATAGAAAATCTGAGTAGACCTATGACAAACAAAATAATTAGTAATTTTGAAACTTCCCACAAAGAAAAGCCCAACCAACCCACATGACTCCATTGGTGAATTCTATCAAATATTTAAGGAATAATTAATATCAAGCCTTCACAAACTCCTCAAAAAAAAAGTAGAAGAGGAAGTAACACTTCCAACTCATCAGAGGTAGAGGCTAGCATTACCCTGATACCAAAACCAGACAAAAATATCACAGGAAAATAAAGCTACAGACCAAGATATCTTATGAGTATAAAACAATATCCTCAATAAATTACTGGCAAATCAAATCCAGCAACATATAAAATGATCATACACAATGATCAAGTGGGGTGTATTCCAGGAATGCAAGTGTGGCTTAACATTAAAAAAAAATCAATCTTTATAAATCAATATTTATAGAATATTAGCCTCATCTACAGACACCGAAAAGCACTTAACAAAATTCAACAGCCTTTCATGATTCAAAAAACGAAACACTTAACACACAAGGAATAGTAGGGAACTTCATCATTCTGATAAAAAGTCCAAAAAATCCCACAGCTCACATCATACTTACTGGTAAAAGACTGAATACTTTCCCTCAAGGGCTGGAACAAAACAAGGATGGTCTACTTTATGTCTCTACAGATTTGCTTTTTCTAGACATCTCATATAAATGAAATCATATAATATGTGACTTTTTGTGAGTGTTTCTTTTATTTAGCAGTGTTTTCAAGGTTCATGCATGGTATAGCATGGTATATGAGTACTTCACTCTTTTATGTAATGGAATAATATTGCATTTTACAAATATTACAAAAGAGTCAACATGACTTAGTGACTAAACAAAGAGAGGTCTGCCTCCTTCCCTACTTGGCTTTGGGTGGTAATATCTAAGCCCCATCAGTGTTGTTACTCACAGGAGTGTCTTTGTTTGCCTGGGGATATTTTAGTCACTTTATAGTCAATATAGGTCCGTCTAGTGAAACCTATGGTTTTTCCAGTAGTCATGTATGGATGTGAGAGTTGGAGTATAAAGAAAGCTGAACACCAAAGAGTTGATGCTTTTGAACTGCAGTGTTGGAGAAGATTCTTGAGAGTCCCTTGGACTGCAAGGAGATCCAACCAGTCCATCCTAAAGGAAATTAGTCCTGAATATTCATTGGAAGGTGAAGCTGAAACTCGAATACTTTGGCCACCTGATTCGAAAAACTGATTCTTTTGAAAAGACCCTGATCTGGAAAAGATTGAAGGCAGGAGGAGAAGGGGACAACAGAGGATGAGATGGTTGGATGGCATCATTGACTCAACGGACATGAGTTTGAGTAAACTCCAGGAGCTGGTGATGGGCAGGGAGGCCTGGCATGCTGCAGTCCATGGGGTTGCAAAGAGTCAGACAAGACTGAGTGACTGAACTGACTGAACTGATAGTCAATATAGTAATTTAGGTTGGGGCTGGCCATGTCACAAAGTCTAACGATGTCATTTACGATGAGGATTTTGGGTCACATGGTATTATCTCAACCTCCTAAGGAGTTAAAAACTGAGGTCAGGCACATGGGCAGTCAACAGTGTCTATGTAATGGAACCACAGTAAAGATTCTGGATGCCAAGGCTCAGGTGAGCCTCTCTGGTTGGCAATTCCATGCATATTGTCCCTGGGAGCAACTACGCCTGTCTGTGATTCCTCAGGGAGAGGATAACTGGAGGCTCTGCATTTGGAACCCTCCTGGACTCTATCCTATGACTGATTTTAATCTGTATCTTCTTCCTGGATAACTATAGGTGTAATAACTTTCAGTGAGTTTCCTAAGTCCTTCTTGCAAATTAGTTGAGGATCACCAGATTTGCAGTTGGTGTCAGAAGTAAACATGGTCTTGGGGAACCCTTAAAGCCTGCAATGATTTCAGAAATAAAGGTGGTCTCTTGGAGACCATTTCTCAAAGTTTGCAGCATTTATGTTCATGGGGTATATTTGTCTATTATTTTTTTTTGTAATGTCTTTTTCTAGTTTGGTGTCAGAGAAATGATTCCCAAAAGGAATTGGGGAGTATTCCTTCCTCTTCTGTTTTCTCAAAAAGTTTATTTAGGATTACTATTTTTACACCTTCAATATTTGACAGAATTTGCTGGTGAACTAATCTGGACTTGAAGTTTTTTTTTGGTGGAATGGTCTTTAATCATAAATTCAAATAGTTTATATCAATATGGCTACTCATATTTTCTATTTCTTCATTTGTTAGTTTGGTAAATTGTCTTGCTAAAGACAAGAAATTTGTCCATTTTATCTAAAAGTTGTCAAATATATTAAGTTGGTATAAATGTGTGAATAATATTCTCTATTCAATATCTGTTGGATCTGTACTGATGGCTCTTTTTTCATTCATCATGGGGGTGATTTCTGTTTTTTCACTGTTTTTATTAATTAAATCATATTTAAATAAATAAATATTTAATTTATAATTAAATATTTTAATAAAATATATTTCAAAAATATAGAATTGACTATAAATTTAGTTCACTCAATGATATTAAATTTTAGTTTAAGGTGAATTTGAATTAAAATTTAAATATGTAAAATTAAACCATATTAAATAAAATGTAATATAATAAATTGAACTAAAATTAAGTTGAAATTACATATGTAAGACATTGAATTTCATACATTAAATTAATATTAAATTATTTTAAAGCAAATTGCCTGCATGAATAAATCCAAATTCAATTATGTTAAATTAAATTTAGCTTGAGTAATTAAATTTAGGCCTTCTCAGGTGACTCACGGAGAAGGCAATGGCACCCCACTCCAGTTCTCTTGCCTGGAAAAATCCCATGGATGGAGGAGCCTGGTAGGCTGCAGTCCATGGGGTCGAGAAGAGTCGGACACGACTGAGCGACTTGACTTTCACTTTTCACTTTCATGCATTGGAGAAGGAAATGGCAACCCACTCCAGTGTTCTTGCCTGGAGAATCCCAGGGATGGGGGAGCCTGGTGGGCTGCTGTCTATGGGATTGCACAGAGTCGGACACGACTGAAGTGACTTAGCAGCAGCAGCAGCGGCAGGTGACTCAGTGGGTAAAGAAACAGCCTGCAATGCAGGAAACACAGGAGACACAGGTTTAATCCCTGGGTTGGGAAGATCCCCTGGAGGGTATGGCAATCCACTCCAGTATCCTTGCCTAGAGAGTCCTATGGACAGAGGAGTGTGGTGGGCTACAGTCCATAGGATCACAGAGTCGGACACAACTGAAGTGACTGAACATTCAGTTCAATCTCTCAGTCGTATCCGACTCTTTGCGACCCCGTGAACCGCAGCACACCAGGCCTCCCTGTTCATCAACTCCCAGAGTTTACCCAAACTCAAGTCCATTGAGTTGGTGATGCCATCCAACTATCTCATCTTCTGTCACGCATGCATGCAATTATATTTAATTTAAATCTGAGTTATATTCCCTTAAACTTATTTTTAAACTGGAAATGAATAAAGTCATTCTGGCTTTGAATGTGGACATGAGGACATTTATAATGACCACAACCTCCCCTTTCAGTGTGTATATGTGTGGTGGGGGGAAGGGCTGTACTGATACTTTGTATCTTATTTGATTTTCACAGTTGCCTAGGTTAAAGCATTACCCTGAGGAAGCGTCTGGCTCTCCAGTCTGAGGATTTTTTGTTATACATAATATAAATTTTTTAAAAACTTTAAATTTATGGGAGAGAAAAGTGACTACATATGAAACAAGAGAACCCAAGTGGATATCGCCAAGAAGTGACACTCTGGTGGTGGGTGTTAGCTAGGGAGCAGTAGGGATAGGATGGGTTTAAACCAAAGTGAGTTTTGTTTTGCAGAAAGTTGCAGCCACTAGATGTTCCTAAAAGGTTACAGTGTATTCCAGTCAACAAGATACTACAGTGAGAGCAGGTAACCAAGTGCCTACTTACTTGCAGTTTTGGGCAAACTAGAGTCAACTTTGCTTCATTATAATGATCATGCCTCCTGTCATGCTTAACTTAAAACGCCCCCAGGGACACAGTGCTTTGAGAACTATCTCCTTGTCTCCTTACTTGTCACAAGTAACAAAAAACAAATGCTTCTGCTTTATTATTTATTACTTGTGACAAGAAAGTTCTTGATGTGTTCATTTGCTAAATAACCCAAATGACAGACCCACTGTGTCTGCTCAAGGGAAGACTTGATGAAGCTGGTGGTTGCTGATTTAAAAATCAACTTTGGTCCAGCCATTCTCACCAGAAATGGTCAGGTCACCATCATGTATGGCCTTCAGTTGTTGCCTAATTCTAATGGATGAGTGCTGTTGTAGAGGCCCAGAGGCAGAATCATCAGGTAGGCCTGGCTAAAGCACTGCTGGGAGGAGTGACAGCTGCTAACAGTGGTGGGAGGTATCAACACAGATAATCACTAAACAATCTATATTAAAGAATAGAAGAGAGTTTCATTTGAACCAAGCTGAGGACTGGCCCAGGAGCACAGCCTCCACCAAGGAATAAAGCACTCTAGAGAAGCACAGTTTTCAACAGTTTTTTTATATAGCATCACAGAAGAACTGTACAAAAAAGATTTTCACGACCAAGATAATCACGATGGTGTGATCACTCAAGAGCCAGACATCCTGGAATGTGAAGTCAAGTGGGCCTTAGAAAGCATCACTATGAACAAAGCTAGTGGAGGTGATGGAATTCCAGTTGAGCTATTTCAAATCCTGAAAGATGATGCTGTGAAAGTGCTGCACTCAATATGCCAGCAAATTTGGAAAACTCAGCAGTGGCCACAGGACTGGAAAAGGTCAGTTTTCATTCCAATCCCAAAGAAAGGCAATGCCAAAGAATGCTCAAACTACCGCACAATTGCACTCATCTCACACGCTAGTAAAGTGATGCTCAAAATTCTCCAAGCCAGGCTTCAGCAATATGTGAACCATGAACTTCCAGATGTTCAAGCTGGATTTAGAAAAGGCAGAGGAACCAGAGATCAAATTGCCAACATGCACTGGATCATGGAAAATCCAAGAGTTCCAGAAAAACATCTATTTCTGCTTTATTGACTATGCCAAAGCCTTTGACTGTGTGGATCACAATAAACTGTGGACAATTCTGAAAGAGATGGGAATACCAGACCATCTGACATGCCTCTTGAGAAACCTATATGCAGGTCAGGAAGCAACAGTTAGAACTGGACATGGAACAACAGAGTGGTTCCAAATACGAAAAGGAGTACGTCAAGTCTGTGTATTGTCACCCTGCTTATTTAACTTACATGCAGAGTACATCATGAGAAACGCTGGGATGGAAGAAGCGCAAGTTGGAATCAAGATTGCTGGGAGAAATATCAGTAACCTCAGATATGCAGATGACACCACCCTTATGACAGAAAGTGAAGAGGAACTAAAAAGCCTCTTGATGAAAGTGAAAGAGGAGAGTGAAAAAGTTGGCTTAAAGCTCCACATTCAGAAAACAAAGATCATGCCATCTGGTCTCATTACTTCATGGGAAATAGATGGGGAAACAGTGGAAACAGGGTCAGACTTTATTTTTCTGGGCTCCAAAATCACTGCAGATGGTGACTGCAGCCATGAAATTAAAAGACCCTTACCCCTTGGAAGGAAAGTTATGACCAACCTAGATAGCATATTCAAAAGCAGAGACATTACTTTGCCAACAAAGGTCTGTCTAGTCAAGGCTATGGTTTTTCCAGTGGTCATGTATGGATGTGAGAGTTGGACTGTGAAGAAAGCTGAGCGCTAAAGAATTGATGCTTTTGAACTGTGGTGTTGGAGAAGACTCTTGACAGTTCCTTGGACTGCAAGGAGATCCAACCAGTCCATTCTAAAGGAGATCAGTCCTGGGTGTTCTTTTGGGACTGATGCTAAAGCTGAAACTCCAGTACTTTGGCCACCTCATGAGAAGAGTTGACTCATTGGAAAAGACTCTGATGCTGGGAGGGATTGGGGGCAGGAGGAGAAGGGGATGAGAGAGGATGAGATGGCTGGATGGCATCACTAACTCGATGGACATGAGTTTGGGTGAACTCCGGGAGTTGGTGATGGACAGGGAGGCCTGGTGTGCTGCAATTCATGGGGTCGCAAAGAGTCGGACACACTGAGCCACTGAACTGAACTGAACTGATATAGCATCAGAACAAAGAACGTATTAATACATCAAACACGGCAAAGGTACGTCCTTCAAGGTTTCAACAGTGATGTGTAGTTACAAATTAGCAGACACAGTGAGTGAGCATGACCTTGGCATGTGGGATAGGAACCTTATCCTCCAAGGAATACTGGCATTGGTGTCACAGGAATAATAAGGGACAGAATGAAGAAACAAAATAGGTGATTAAGTAGTTAATCCCCACTAGGGGATTCTAAGTAGAAAAATATGGGAAACTCCTGTAAGTTAATAATTACTAGAGAAAGCAGGTTTGCTTAACCACAAAAGGGAGGCATTTCTCCCTATCAGAAAGTGAGCATTCTTTAATCGCAGTGGTTAGAACAAATGTACAACGTGTACTTGACAGATCATAAATCAGGCTGTTCCAGTTTTACATAAAGTTTAGGCCAAATCAGATATAAGCCTGACTGGGCTTCCCCTGCCCCTAATAGGCAAAAATTACCTGTCAGAGGTAATGTTGGAGGCATAACGAAGGGAATGCTTTCCTTCCCAGCATAAGGCACACAGTATACGGACGTCCATTAGTAGACGCGGAAAGGAAAAACGACTGAATAGTGGAAAGAGCTACTCAATCCAGGTAGTGTTCCTAAAAGAGGGCCCCCTTCCCTATAGACATCTAGGCAGTACCAGCTACTGGCGCCAGAACCCACCGGCAACATGGCGGCTCCCTCTCGGTGGCCGATTAGGACGCTGCCACCGAGCGTACGATTCCAAGATGGCGGCGTCAGCACGGAAGTCGTGCAGTAGGCGCGACCATATTGCCTAGCGTCCGTACAGGTAGTGACTGTACGGACTAGGCCGGCCAACAAGATGGCGGCGCCTTTGGTAAAGCTGAACTATAGGCGCCGCCATGTTTCCCGAGAACACTTGAGAGCACACGAGCTCGGCCGCCGTACGGTCTCAGTGGTCAAGATGGAGGCACCTCGGAGACGGTCAGAACTCTAGCCGGGCCACACCAGCTTGTGTGTCGCGGAACAGACGCACTGGGCCTGCGCAGTAGAAGTACGGTGCCTGGGAGGCACCAGAAAAAGCGGAAGTGCTTGTGGGCGCGTTTGCAACGGCCGCGGACGCTGCCGAGTGGTCTGTGCAGGTTCGCGGGTCACTGGCGGGGTTCGCGAACGGGTGCGTCGGGAGCCGAGAGATGGTAAGTGCACGGTCCCAGGAGGGAGTCGGCGGTTAGAGGTCAGTGAGGTAGGAAATGGTGGAGTCCATTGGCAGGCTCGTGGGGGTCTGTGTTGATCCGTAACCAGGGACTGTGGGCAGAATGGGGGAGGGGGAGGGTCTGTTGTGAGCCTTAACCCGGGTCCCTGGGTAGAATGACGGGGTCTGATGGTCCGAATTTTTACTCGTGGGGGAACCATCGGGGAGTTCTCTGATGAGCCATCATGGGGGTCTGTAATGGAAGTTTAGCGGGGATCCCTGATGGTAGTGCCTTGAGGGTCCCGATGGGGGATTCTTTGTGCAGAGTATGGGGAGGTTTTCGAAGAGTTGTATTGGGACAGTCTGGAGGGAGCCGTGATGAGTCCGTATCAGGGATCCAGGGGGGCGGGGCCGCCGGTGAGGTTGATCACTCCGGAACCTGAAGGAGGGCACCGTGGTGGGAAGTCTGCCGAATGAATAAAGTGGTACCTATGAGAGCCTGTGATCGGGGGCCCGTGAAGAGCCATGACAGGGGCAAAATATGGGGAGTGGCAGGATGTTTGCAGCGAGCCATTATATGAGTGGGTGCCTAATGATGGGGTGTCAGTGGGGTTAAGCCGATAAAGGAGGTGTCACGGGTGAGCGATGGGGAGTGGTCTACGGGGACTACGATGGAGAGATTTAATGAGGAGCCATGGTGGGAAGTCTGCACTGGGAGACTTGAGATGTGTGGTGAGCCGTGATGGGGGTGTACTAGTCGGATGAGGTGCCATGATGGGGTGGGTCCCACAGGAGGGCGACGCTTCAGATCCAGAGCCTCCAGACGCCGGGGAGGACAGCAAGTCCGAGAATGGGGAGAATGCGCCCATCTACTGCATCTGCCGCAAACCAGACATCAACTGCTTCATGATGTGAGCCCGGGAGAGGCGGGCGGGACTGACACCTGGCCAGGTAGGGTGAGGCCAGTGAGTCCCGCCCCTCACGTCTCCCATCACTCGCCCCATCCTCCACAGCGGGTGTGACAACTGCAATGAATGGTTTCACGGGGACTGCATCCGGATCACTGAGAAGATGGCCAAGGCCATCCGGGAGTGGTACTGTCGTGAGTGCCGAGGTGAGGGGCAGGCAGCTGGGGCTTCGAGGGAGGAAGAGGAGCCTTCATGGGAGGGTGGGTCATGGGGAGCAGTGGATGGGCGGCTGTGGGCAGAGTGACTGCGGGTCGGTGCCCTGTGAGCTGTGATAGAAGGGGCAGCTCTGCCCTGGTGTAGGGAGACAGAGCCGGTGGGTGGGCCAGAAGAGGAAGAAAGAGTTCCGGGGCCCCTCCAGGTCCCCCCATACCAACCCCCACTGGCCTTGCCCTCTGCCCCACAGAGAAGGACCCCAAGCTGGAAATCCGCTATCGGCATAAGAAGTCGCGGGAGCGAGACAGCTCCGAGCGAGACGGCAGTGAGCCCCGGGATGAGGGTGGAGGGCGCAAGAGGCCTGCCCCGGATCCGGACCTGCAGCGCAGGGCAGGGACAGGGGTTGGGGCCATGCTTGCTCGGGGATCTGCTTCGCCCCACAAATCCTCTCCACAGCCCCTGGTGGCCACGCCCAGCCAGGTGAGTGGTGGCGATGGCTGGGATTGGTGAGGGGCTCCCCTGGGAGGCCCTGCTTGGTCCCTGAGTTCTGTTCTGGGCCCCTCCGTCAGCATCACCAGCAGCAGCAGCAGCAGCAGCAGATCAAACGATCAGCCCGCATGTGTGGCGAGTGCGAGGCCTGCCGGCGCACGGAGGACTGTGGTCACTGTGACTTCTGCCGAGACATGAAGAAGTTTGGGGGCCCAAACAAGATCCGGCAGAAGTGCCGGCTCCGTCAGTGCCAGCTTCGGGCCCGGGTGAGCATGGGCAGAGTTGGGCGGGGTCAGGCGGGGGGCCAGCGTGTCCAGGAAGAGCCGCCGGAGGCTAGGCGGGGTGGGGTCTAACCGTATTCAGACAGGTGGCGAACGGCCTGGCCTGTCCAGATGAGCGGGGTGTGACCAGATGTGCCGGGCTAGCAGGGGAGCCCCCAGCTCCAGGTGGACAGGGTAGGGCCAGGCATTTCTAGGTGGTTGGGCCTGGCTGGGGCAGGGCTGAACGTGTCCTGGTGATGAGCTGTGGGCAGACTGTTGTGTCTGGGGAGGTGAGGCAGGGCTGGTGGGTGGGGTCAGGCACTTGGCAGGGCGAGGGCAGGGCCCCCCTCCCTCCACCTGGGGCTGACCTGGGCCTTCCTCCTGCCGGCACAGGAATCGTACAAGTACTTCCCTTCCTCGGTGAGTCCAGCCCCCCAGGGCGGGCGGGGCATGCGGGCCGGGCGGTCAGGGCCAGTCCTGAGATTCTGCCCCGCAGCTCTCGCCGGTGACGCCCTCAGAGTCCCTGCCAAGGCCTCGCCGGCCCCTGCCCACCCAGCCACAGCCACAGCCATCGCAGAAGCTAGGGCGCCTCCGAGAGGATGAGGGGGCAGTGGCATCTGCGGCAGTCAAGGAGCCACCGGAGGCTACAGCAACACCCGAGCCACTCTCGGATGAGGACCTCCCACTGGACTCTGAACTGTACCAGGACTTCTGTGCAGGGGCCTTCGATGACCACAGCCTGGTGAGCGGGCAGAGTGTCCCATGGTGGAAGGGTCAGCCCAGTTGAGTTCAGTTCAGTCGCTCAGTCACATCTGACTCTTTGCGACCCCATGGACTGCAAAATGCCAGGCCTCCCTGTCCATGGCCAGCTCCCTGAGTTTACTCAAACTCATGTCCATCGAGTCGGTCATGCCATCCAACCATCTCATCCTCTGTCGTCCCCTTCTCCTCCTGCCTTCAATCTTTCCCAGCATCAGGGTCTTTTCAAACGAGTCAGTTCTTCGCATCAAGTAGAGGTTACAGAAGCAGAGAGTATCCGTAATGAGGAGAGAGGAGGCAGAGGGTATGGAAGGTTGATGTGGGGACTGAGTAGGTCGTGGGGAGGTCACCGGGAGCGCAGGACAATCAGTGTTTGCCTCACTGGCAGCCCTGGATGAGCGACACGGAGGAGTCCCAGTTCCTGGACCCAGCGCTGCGGAAGAGGGCGGTGAAAGTGAAGCACGTGAAGCGGCGGGAGAAGAAGTCTGAGAAGAAGGTGACAGGGTGGAGTGGGTGGGGGGAGGGAAAGGTCAGGGCCTGACGGGCTGGGGCGCCAGGGGTGTCAGGGGTCCCGGGACGACTTCAGCCCTGCCCTGACCCCACGCGTGTCGTCCCACAGAAGGACGAAAGATACAAGCGCCATCGACAGAAGCAGAAGCACAAGGACAAATGGAAACACCCGGAGCGGGCTGACGCCAAGGACCCCGCGTCGCTGCCGCAGTGCCTGGGGCCTGGTTGCGTGCGCGCCGCCCAGCCCGGCTCCAAGTATTGCTCCGACGACTGCGGCATGAAGCTGGCGGCCAAGTGAGTCATTTTGGGGGAGTCGGGGAGGACACGGTAGGGCATGACCCCAGTCAGTCACGTGGCCACCGTTCAGTCAACCAAGCACCCACCTATCTGTCCACCTGCTCACGCACCCATCCTCCGTCTGCCCGTTCATTCACCTGGTTATGCACCCTTTCACCCTTGAGTCCCCTTCCATCCTTCATCGGAGCACCCCACTTACCCGCCTCCTTGCTGGCTTCCTCCCCTGCGCACCCAATCCCCACGTCCTTGCAGCCGCATCTACGAGATCCTCCCGCAGCGCATCCAGCAGTGGCAGCAGAGCCCGTGCATTGCTGAGGAGCACGGCAAGAAGCTGCTCGAGCGCATCCGCCGGGAGCAGCAGAGCGCGCGCACCCGCCTCCAGGAGATGGAGCGCCGCTTCCACGAGCTCGAGGCCATCATCCTGCGAGCCAAGCAGCAGGCGGTGCGCGAGGACGAGGAGGTGAGGGCCGCGGCCCCGGCAGCCCGGCGAGGGGCCGCGCGCCTGGCCCTGTCCAGCCTCACGGTCCCCTCCGCCCGCGCAGAGCAACGAGGGCGACAGTGACGACACGGACCTGCAGATCTTCTGCGTCTCCTGCGGGCACCCCATCAACCCACGCGTTGCCTTGCGCCACATGGAGCGCTGCTACGCCAAGGTCAGGGTGTCGGCCCGAGGGGGTGGACGGTGTGGGGACATCGCGGGGTCCGTGGGGGGCAGGTGGGCCGTCTGGCCAGGGCCCGCAGCGCACGCCCACAGTTCCCTCGTTTGTGCTCGCCCCTCCAGTACGAGAGCCAGACGTCCTTTGGGTCCATGTACCCCACCCGCATCGAGGGGTGAGTGTGGGCGCGTGCGGGGTGAGCGCGGGGTTACGCTGGGGTCAGTGGCTGCCGCAGGTGCGGGCGGGGGCGTTGCCGTCCTCTTCCACGTCCTCCGCTCCACACCCCCAGGGCCACACGGCTCTTCTGTGACGTCTACAACCCTCAGAGCAAGACGTACTGTAAGCGGCTCCAGGTGCTATGCCCCGAGCACTCACGGGACCCCAAAGTAAGGCTTTCCCATCCCCGCTCCCTTCCTCCGCCCATGTTTGCCCCTCTTTTCCCAGGCACCCCTTTCTTGCATTCCTCTCTTCTCTCTGCCCCCGCCTCCCCTCTCGGTTCCTTCCCACTCTCCTCCGAACTTGCAACTTCCCCCACCCACCCCGGCCTCCCTGCAGGTGCCAGCTGACGAGGTATGCGGGTGCCCCCTTGTAAGGGATGTTTTTGAGCTCACCGGTGACTTCTGCCGCCTGCCCAAGCGCCAGTGCAACCGGCACTACTGCTGGGAGAAGCTGCGGCGCGCCGAGGTGGACCTGGAGCGCGTGCGCGTGGTAGGTCCTGACTGCGCGCTAGGCCCTGACCACGTGCTAGGCCCTGACCGCGGATGTGCGGATGCCAATGTGGATGCAGCCGGGGTAGGGTGGAGCGGGGCTCCAGAGCCGCTTCTTAAGGCTTCTGCTGCCCACGCAGTGGTACAAGCTGGACGAGCTGTTTGAGCAGGAGCGCAACGTTCGCACAGCCATGACCAACCGGGCGGGCTTACTGGCCCTGATGCTGCACCAAACCATCCAGCATGACCCGCTCACCACCGACCTGCGGTCAAACGCCGAGCGCTGAGCCCTGGCGGCCCACACGTCTATCTCCCTGCGCTGCGGGCGGGCCTGGCCCTGGACCCCTGTCTGTCTGGTCTGCCATTCATGTTTCTCCGACAGTCCCCGAGTCCCTGTGCCCATCCGTCCACCGTCTGACTGCCTGTCTGCCCTTACCAGAGGGCCTCGGAATTTCACGTCTCTCCGTTCTCTGTGCCTGGGTGGGACTGTGGAGTCTGCTCTCCCGTGCCTCCCCGAACTCTGGTTTTCTTAATAAAATTTTGATGAAACAAAAAAGATAACTGTTGGTGGTCTCTGAACTTTTCAGTCGCAGATACGTTCCCACGGTCCTAGAGTAGAGGGGCGCACCTGTGTTCCAGAGCGGCTGCAGTACAGGTGTAGACTGCACGTGGCTGCACGTATTCAGCTGGCGCCCATTCGGTGCTCTGCAGGCCCCATCTTGGGCGTGGGGATCTGGCTTGCTGATGAGAGTCCAGTGACCTCCACTGCCATCCTGTTATTGTGACACTAGGTGTTTGATCAGTACTCGTTCCATGAATGGCTGATTTATCATTCCTATGTGAACAGGAATCTTCTTACTCTTAGGCATATTCTCCAGACCAAACTTGTATTAAATGATGGACACAAGGCCTTCCTCTTCCCTGCAAACCCCTCTCTTGCGGTGCACATACACCAGGAGCGCCCTCCCCCACCCCCAATGTCAGGGCCAGTCAGCCCCAGGCACTGCCTTTCCAGGATGGATGCACCCTCGTGGGTTGCACGGACCTGGCCTTTTATCTGCAGAGCAGTACTGCTCTCTCCCCTGGTGGGAGAAAGAGCTGTGGCCATCAGGGGGCATGATTTTTCTGGGTGCTCCAGTGACTGTTTATGTTGGGAGGTGGGGTGGGGGGTGGTGGTGGCAGGGAGAGAGAGACACACAATTGCTGTGGAGGAGATCTTAAGTTTTAAGGGAAGATAAGAAAATTTAAGCATAACATGCTGCCTGCCTGTATCGGGCCTTCCCTAGTGAGCAGTGTGTGCCTGCTTTATACATTAACCAGACCTCCCCAAAGTCAGCAATGTCTGCTCAACCATAAAGATCAATGTGTTTTCCCCTTCTTTTGATGCCAGCAATGTAATCCTTAGATTATAACTTTCTTCTTTCGTAATTTTGTAACCTGCGGCTGCTTCCTATGTGTAGATCTGGACTATGTATCTTTGGTGAACTTTATGTAAAATGTCAGTGTGTCATTTTGATACATGATACATGATCAAATATATATATGACTGTGCCTTCGACTTCTGTGCCTTAGATCTTTCTGAAAGACTATTTCTAGGGTTGTAATTCTCAGGTTGGCTCAAAGAAAATCATCTATTTCTCCTTTAGATTGACTATTGATTAATTTTTCATCAATGTAAGTCTTCTTCTGTGCCTCTCATTAAAGTGGATATGGCTGACTATTAGGCAAAGAAGCTTGGAGTTAGCAGCAGTCATTTTAATAGGAGTGGCTGACACAGGGAAACATTTTATAGGCTACACGTGTTATCAGTCATATTGATTTGTTGCACAAACATTGTACGTGTACTTTTAGAAGTTGAATTAAAGCATGTAGTGATACATGCCATGAGTAGCTTGAAAGCTACTAAAAAGATAATAATACATAAAACGAAAACAATAATCATCTGTAAAACTGAGTGAAAAAAAATACCTAGCCCTGAAGGGAGCCAACTAAACAGATCATTAAAAGGATCTCTTTTTTTTTCTTTCTTTCTTTTTTTAAAGTCTTATAACCATTTTGTCTTTTGGGAGCGTTATCTAGGATCATCTATACTTGTGCCGAGGTATTGATATAAGTGCAGCAGGCAGGGTGAGCAATAGCACACTTCCTTGTTTAGCCAGGAGGAAATGAAAGGTGGGGAATTCCCTGGTGGTCCAGTGGTTAGGACTCTGAGCTTCCAATACAGGGGCATGGGTTTGATCCCTGCTCTGGGAACTAAGGTCTTGAAAGCAGCATGGCCAAATAAACAAAGACATCAAAAATGAAAAGAAAATGGAAGGGAATTGTATTATCCAGTACAACTGAGTTAAGGAATTGAAGGATGTTACACTGTTTGCAGACTCTTTGGCTGTTTGGCCAATGGTGGCTGATAGATTTACAACTATATCTCTCTTTATTTATACTCCTGCCCTAGGGAGCAAGAGTCTCAAAAGACTTTGCTACCAGGTATCTTGGTATACTGATAACATGGGTCTCTTGATTCCTTAAGGGAGAGAGAAATGCAGTCCAGCTGTCACTTTTATATAGACATAACATCCCAATAAGCACAGACCTTATAACTGCCAGCTCTTAAGATATTTATGTGCCATTCATGGACAGGCCTATCAATTCCAATGCCACATGTGAAGACAAAACCTGAGGGAGCTAAAGTCATCCTCCCAAGAGAGCTCTCACTGATGGACTCATCAATTGGAAATTCTGCTAACATGGCTTTAAACCATGGGTCACTTTTCTTGCAGGCTTTCCAAGAGCCAGCTGTATGGTACTGGACATAGGGAATTGCTGTCACAAGTTACTTGCTTTTTCTCTTCAAGACATTTGTTAAGTAAGGGATGGAGTAAAAGGGTCCTAGGCTAAGTCATGTTCAATCTCTAAGGGCCAAGGATAGTATCAGATAGAGGATGGACACATTGATAGGCTGGGGAATTTGAACCTGAAAGGTTAAGCCAGAGGGAGATGGATCCAAGTCAGTGATAACATTAGGAATATCTGAAAGTTCAGTGACAGGAATTATGAGGGGCCTGTGTCAGTCTTGTATTGACTGAGGAGTTTGATGACAAATCCGACAATCGGTTAAATGACCCCCAATATCTATACTCTGTGACAACTTGACTAAAGAATTTTCTTTCCATCCTAAACACTGGGGCAAAAGGATAGCTAGAGGTAAAACAATAACAGTGTTGACAGAGAGACAGACAGCTGGTAAACAGTTCAATTAAACTAGTAGGATGAGCCCAACAGGGCTGGTCTGGACTCTTGGGTTAGCTGTCTGCTGCTGTTAGTGACGTCTCAATCCAGCTTGTCTTAGACAAAGACAAGGTGTCAGAAATAAGAATCACAGTCCATGTAGGAGCAGAAGCCCTTTTAAAAAAAATGAGAGATAGGAACCCAGGGTTTACTCCTTTCAGCTTTACAACACAGATGTTATTTAATAACACCTGATAGGGCCCTTTCCAAAGCAGCAGCAATGAATCTTGTGTTTGATACCTTTTCCAATAGACAAAATCTCCAGTGTACAACCCATGATCCAAAAGGTCTTCATCTTCTAGGAGCTCATTGTGAAAGGAATTAGCTACCAGCTTTTCATTTGGGGCTTCCCTGGTGGTTCAGAGGGTAAAACATCTGCCTGCAATGGGGGAGACCTGGGTTTGATCCCTGAGTTGGGAAGATCCCCTGGAGAAGGAAATGACAACCCACTCCCGTACTCTTGCCTGGAAAATCCCATGGACAGAGAAGCCTGGTAGGCTACAGTCCGTGGGGTCGCAAAGAGTCGGACACGACTGGGCGACTTCACTTTCTTTCACTTTTCATTTTCCTTAAGTGCCTTAAGAAGTCCCTGACATTCCTTAAAAAACTGGAAATAGAACTGCCATATGACCCAGAAATCCCACTACTGGGCATACACACCAAGGAAACCAGAATTGAAAGAGACATGTGTACCCCATTGTTCATTGCAGCACTGTTTACAATAGCTAGGACATGGAAGCAACCTAGATGTCCATTAGCAGATGAATGGATAAGAAAGTTGTGGTACATATACACAATAGAATATTACTCAGCTATTAAAAAGAACACATTTGAATCAGTTCTAATGAAGTGGATGAAACTGGAGCCTATTATACAGACTGAAGTAAGTCAGAAAGAAAAACACCAATATAGCATATTAACACATATATATGGAATTTAGAAAGATGGTAACAACAACCCTGTATGCGAGACAGCAAAAGAGACACAGATATAAAGAATAGACTTTTGGATTCTGTGGGAGAAGGTGAAGGTGGGATGATTTGAGAGAATAGCATTAAAATATGTATAATATCATATGTGAAACAGATGACCAGTCCAAGTTTGATGCATGAAACAGGGCACTCAAAGCTGGTGCACTGGAACAACTCAGAGGGATGGGATGGGGAGGGAGGTGGGAGGGGGCTTCAGGATGGGAGACACATGTATACCCATGGCTGATTCATGTCAATGTATGGCAAAACCACCACAATATTGTAAAGTAATTAGCTTCCAATTAAATTATTGTTTTTTTTTTTTTTTAAAGATAATGTTACAGAAAGTAAAACTGAAAAGTTAAGTCAAGTACCAACAGTTTTTTAAAAAAATCACTGGGCAATATATCTAATGATCCAGGAGCTCATCCAGAAATAAAATCGATAAGCAATCTTTAATCATTTCAGAGAAGATGACATCTGTTAGGTAGATGTTATTTGTGACCGACACAGGACATGCACTTTAGAGAAGTAAGAAGCATCATTGTGAGAATTTGCAATAATTTTACCATACATCATACTGAAATACAAAATAGAGAAAAATTCCTGATAGAAGATAATTGAGGTGACTGAACAGAATTCTAGCTTTCACTGATGGAATAGTGGAATTATTACACTAAAATAACAATGTAGGAACGAAAGATGTATGAATCCGATACAATAAAAAGCCACCATAATCATCAAAAAAAAAGAAGTCCCTGACAACAGTGCAGCATATCATCACCCTTACGCAGTATTGATTTGTACACGCCTTCGTCTGGTGCATAGGCCGTCCAGCAGTTAGTTCAAAAAGAGACAGTTGATGCTTAGCAAAATGGCAATCCAGTCCAGTGGTTCTCCCTGGGAAATCCCATGGACAGAGGAGTCTGGTGGGCTACAGAAGAGTCGATCGCGGCTCACCATCTAAACAACAGCAACAAAAGGAGTGGACCTAAGACAGAAGCACCAACAGGAGAGCGTTTGGCCGTGAAAGGTTAAAAGCCCCTGAGAGTTTTGTCAGTTGCATTTTGATAGTGCTGTTGGTTCTTTCTTTCCATCCTTAAGATCGGGAGTGATAAGGGCTTTGAAAATGCTGCACTGTTAGCTAAATGTCACAAATTAATTCAATTATTTGTCCAGTAAAGTGAGTCCCTATATAACTGGATCACTATATAACTTGAAAGTGATTCCCCAAACAGGAATTATTCTTTCCAACAGTGATTTACCTGCTGCTATAGCCCTTGCTCTCCTGCAGGGAAAGTTTCAACCCAGTGTGAAAACATACAGATCATCACCAAGATATATTTATATCCTTGAGATATAAATGGCCATACTTCAAAGGGTCCCTTAGGAAGAGGAACGTGACCTTCTGCCCCATGTAGTGGTTTTCTGGGATTATATTTAGGGCATAGAGTACAGCGAGTACATACTTTACAAGTCTTCACGGCCGAAAATTTCCAAAATGGTTGTTTTCCCCATGAAACTGCCTCTCAGTTGCCCAACGAATTAAAGAAAATGCACGCTGCAGTAATGGCCATTGTACTCTTACAAGCACTATCAGGGTTTTTTTAAAATCAGGTCCAAATCATATCTGTGTGATGGGGTAAAAAATTCCCCCTGTTTTGTTGCCACATCTGTTTATCTTCTTTAGTGGTGATTTCTTAAGCCTGTGGAAGAAACTCTCCCTGGGTTAGCAGGGTTCACAGAGGGCAGTGGACATTCTCAAAGCTGAAGAGGAGGAATTTTTAAAGTTGTCCGTTTGCAGCGTCAGCAGGCTGATTTCCGTTAGCTTCCTTAGTGTCAGATTTGGGATGTCCCGGTGTTTTAATAATTGCCAACTGTTTTAGTAGCTGTGTAGCATTTAATAACTGCAACCTGTTTTTATAGGCTGTCTGGAAGAGGTTCAGTCCAGTTCAGTCGCTCAGTCGTGTCCAACTCTGTGCGACCCCATGAATCGCAGCACACCAGGCCTCCCTGTCCATCACCAACTCCCAGAGTTCACTCAGACTCACATCCATCAAGTCAGTGATGCCATCCAGCCATCTCATCCTCTGGCGTCCCCTTCTCCTCCTGCCCCCAATCCCTCCCAGCATCAGAGTCTTTGCCAATGAGTCAACTCTTCACATGAGGTGGCCAAAGTACTGGAGTTTCAGCTTTAGCATCATTCCCTCCAAAGAAATCCCAGGGCTGATCCCCTTCATTTCCATCGCATCCAATGTTGTGTGCCACTCCAAAGGCATAACAACAGCCAATATATATATATTTACTATCTGGGTTTTAGCTAGTTGACAAGCTTGGGTTAAGGCAATTAATTCCTATTGCTGTGCCGACTTTGTTGCTGGTAAATAAGAGCTTTCAATTATGTTCACTGTGTATGTCATTGCATATCCAGTTCACTAATGTCCCTGTTCATCCCTTAAGTAGAGTCCTTCTGTAAACCAAATTAAATCAACATTATCAATAGGAATTTCTTGTAAGTCATACCTGGAACAAGAATTTAGTCTGTTGATAAAACGCAGTCGGAATTTCCCTGGTGGTCTAGTGGTTAAGAATCCAACATGCAACGCGGGGGACACGGGTTCCATCCCTGGTTGCGGAACTAAGATCCCACATGCCCTGGAGCAATTAAACCCCTGCACCACAACTATTGAAGCCCACATGTTCTGGAGCCCATGCGTTGCAACTGGAGAGAGTCCATGCACGGCAAGGAAAGAGCCGCATATCACAACAAAGATTCTGTGTGCTGCAACCAAGACCTGATGCAGCCAAATAAATAAATAAAACATTTAAAAGAAAGAAAGAAAGAAAATGCAGTCATGGTTGTTTTCTTCCTGTGGTGCTGAAAGCAAGGTTGCAGGATTAAGACTATTACATTGTAGTTCATGCCCATCCAGGGACACTTAAAAAAAAAAAAAGATTGTTACATTGAACAAAGGTAATATTAGGTACAGAAAGCAACAATAGTTAATAAGAAGCTAGTTAGCTTACAGAACAATGCTGACTGTCCTGAGAGCTTAGAGAAGACTCCGTTGAGTGTGGGACATAAACAAAGGAGACCTCATTATTTCTTCAATAATCTTATATAACAAAGCCTTTGCTGAAATAACCTTCATGCAAAGTAGAAGTCCTTTTCCTACCAAATCTGATTGCTGACTCTAGTATCCTATGGGTCAATGCTGATCACCACGTTTGTGAGTAATACACCTAAAACAGTTCCTTTTCTTCAAGTACAAAGAGATCAAGGCAAGTTATAATGAGTGCAACCCGAAGCCTGTGTCTGAGTTAAGATGGATTTTAAAGTATTCATGGTCTCTTTTCCTTTCAGCACCCATTCAATCAGATCAGGCTGGTTGGGCTTAAGTGATGCATATGAAGGTTGCGAAGCAAGTGGAAAATTAGGTACCTAATTGCTACAATATTCAGTCAGAATCAGAAAGCCTCTCAATTATTTCTCTGGGGAATTAAGTAAGCTAAAATCCTGTTAGTTATTTTGGAGTTGATTAATAGTCTTTCCTTAGATATTAAATGGCCCAAAGGTTTCAATAGGTGGACACATTAGAGTTTATTTTTAGACAACTTTTGTCCCTTAGAAGCTAGTTGTGGTAACAGATATGGTGTCTTTTTTTTAATATAAATTTATTTTAATTGGAGGTTAATTACTTTACAATATTGTATTGGTTGTTTTGAGGATACAATTCAGTTTTAGAACATTAAAACAAATCATCTACACATTAAATTCAAGTGGAGCCACCAGGGAAGCCTACATCAGCTTTAAGCATTTGAGTAAAGAAAGTGGGGCTCTCACTATAGCCCTGTGGCATGACTGTTTAGGTACATTGATGATTGCCCCATGTGAAGGCAAAAATATATTGACTATTCTTCTCCACTGCTCAAAATTCTCCAAGGCAGGCTTCAGCAATATGTGAACCATGAACTTCCAGATGTTGAAGCTGAATTTAGAAAAGGCAGAGGAACCAGAGATCAAATTGCCAACATCTGCTGGATCATCGAAAAAGCAAGAAAGTCCCAGAAAAACATCTATTTCTGCTTTATTGACTATGCCAAAGCCTTTGACTGTATGGATCACAATAAACTGTGGAAAATTCTTCAAGAAATGGGAATACCAGACCACCTGACCTGCCTCTTGAGAAATCTGTATGCAGGTCAGAAAGCAACAGTTAGAACTGGACATGGAACAACAGACTGGTTCCAAATCAGGAAAGGAGTACGTCAAGGCTGTATATTGTCACCCTGCTTATTTCACTTATATGCAGAGTACATCATGAGAAATGCTGGGCTGGATGAAGCACAAGCTGGAATCAAGATTGCCGGGAGAAATATCAATAACCTCAGATATGCAGATGACACCACCCTTATGGCAGAAAGCAAAGAACTAAAGAGCCTCTTGAAAGTGAAAGAGGAGAGTTGAAAAAGTTGGCTTAAAGCTCAACATTCAGAAAACTAAGATCATGGCATCTGGTCCCATCACTTCATGGCAAATAGATGGGGAAACAGTGGAAACAGTGGCAGACTATTTTTTTGGGCTCCAAAGTCACTGCAGATGGTGACTACAGCCATGAAATTAAAAGACGCTTACTCCTTGGAAGGAAAGTTATGATCAACCTAGACAGTATATTAAAAAGCAGAGACAGGGCTTTCCTGGTGGCTCAGAGGTTAAAAAGCAGAGACATTATTTTGCCAACAAAGGTCCGTCTAGTCAAGGCTATGGTTTTTCCAGTAGTCATGTATGGATGTGAGAGTTGGACTATAAAGAAAGCTGAGTGCCGAAGAATTGATGCTTTTGAACTGTGGTGTTGGAGAAGACTCTTGAGAGTCCCTTGGACTGTAAGGAGATCCAACCAGTCCATCCTAAAGGAAATCAGTCCTGAATGTTCATTGAAAGGACTGATGTTGAAGCTGAAACTCCAATACTTTGGCCATCTGATGCAAACAGCTGACTCATTTGAAAAGACCCTGATGCTGGGAAAGATCGAAGGTGGGAGAAGAAGGGGACAGAGGATGAAATAGTTGGATGGCATCACCGACTCAATGGACATGAGTTTGGGTAAACTTCGGGAGTTGGTGATGGACAGGGAGGCCTGGTGTGCTGCAGTCCATGGGGTCATAAGAGTCTGACATGGCTGAGTGACTGAACTGAATTACTCTCCATACTAGTGGAGAAGGTACAGCATAAATCAATTATGAAGAATAGCTGCTATCAGTTGGAATGGCTAAGAAGAATGTATGTGGATTTGGACCAGAAGATGTGCAGGAATTACAGTATTATTTATAGCTTTCAGATCTTGAACTAACCTCCAACCTTTCCCATTTTCCTTTTTCACTGGTACCTGCCTGCGTGCTTAGTTATGTCTGACTCTTTTTGACCCTTTGGACTGAAGCCCTCCAGGATCCTATGTTCATTGGGTTTTCCAGGCAAGAATACCAGAGTGGGTTGCCATTTTCTTCTTCAGGGGATCTTCCCAATCCAGGGATTGAAACTGCGTCTCCCGTGTCTCCTGTATTGCAGGCTGATTCTTTACTGCTGAGCCATCGGGGAAGCAGTTATATGCCAAAAAATAATACAAATATTTATCAGAGAATTATCTAGCTTACTTTCAATATACTAACATTAAAAGAAAAGAGAAATAGAAAGAGCAGAGGATATATCATCAAACTGGGTTTTGACCAACAGCCAGACTTAAACAGAGCTGGGAAGCCTCGTGTAACAGCACATCTGGAGTTCCAGTTGGGAAAAAGTCCCAGGCATCGTGTCAGCTCCGTGGGTGAGACTTTGTTTCACTGGTAAGATCAGTATGTTACAAGCTCTCATATGGGGAACTGTAAGTCCCTCCTTAAGAAATCCCTGAATAATAGGTTGTCCCATTTAATGCCTCTGATTTAAGTGATATTGTCAAATATCAAGTAAAGGCTTGGAGTTGTCAACAGGCCCCTTGATAGGAGTGGCCATTTTAAATATTTCAATATCTAAGGAAGAAGGTGACCATAATTCTTTAGGTGCTGACAATTAACAGGTCATTAATTTTTCTTGGTTTGTTTGAGTCACTATTTTATAACCATCTATCTCTCAGTAACTAGATTTTGTTCAACATTAAATTTTCTAAATCTAGAAGCCTTTCCCCTTTTTGTGAAAAGGCAGTATGAATATTGTTGGCTTCTAAAAGTTCTCTTCCTATCAAATGAATTGGGGCACATTTTACTAGGAGAAACAAAAATTTCACTGTGATAATTCCTAATTGAATGCTTATCGATTCTGATTTTAAAATTTGCATAGGTACATCAGAAACCCCTACTATTAATATTTGACTTGACTGTCTATTCCGAGGGCGAGGGCAATGAATAGGGCAGGGTAAGGAACAGGGACTGTAGCCCCAGTATCTATAAGGGCCTTTAAATCTCCTCCCAACTGCTGTTTCCATTTCCCCCAAGGTATTGGTGAGGAGCCTTGGCTAGCTGGTAAAGAATCCACCTGCAATGCAGGAGACCTGGGTTCAATCTTTGGGTTGGGAAGATCCCCTGGAAAAGGGAAAGACTACCCACTCCAGTATTCTGGCCTGGAGAATTCCATGGACTGTATAGTCCATGAGGTTGTAGAGTCAGACACGACTAAGCGACTTTCACTATTGGTGAGGAGCAGGGGGAGATTCCTTCTCACAATCATCAAAGCACCCCTAGTCCTTTTTAGTTTTGCTTTGGTTCAAGTTCTGTTTAAACTTATGGCATTCTCATTTGAAGAGATCAGACTTTTTGCAATAAAAACAAATGCGAGTACTTTGCTTTGGGCCAGGGTTAGAAAACAATGTTTTAATAGGGCCACTAATACACCAGCATGTACTGTGGCCCAATTGACATTTTTAAATTAGCTTTGCTATTTTTTTCATCTAATCCCAAAGAGGTATTACTTTGCCAACAAAGGTTCATCTAGTCAAGGCTATGGTTTTTCCAGTGGTCATGTATGGATGTGAGAGTTAGACTGTGAAGAAGGCTGAGCGCTGAAGAATTGATGCTTTTGAACTGTGGAGTTGGAGAAGACTTGAGAGTCCCTTGGACTGCGAGGAGATTCAACCAGTCCATTCTGAAGGAGACCAGCCCTGGGATTTCTTTGGAAGGAATGATGCTAAAGCTGAAACTCCAATACTTTGGCCACCTCATGTGAAAAGTTGACTCATTGGAAAAGACTCTGATGCTGGGAGGGATTGGGGGCAGGAGGAGAAGGGGACGCCAGAGGATGAGATGGCTGGATGGCATCACTGACTCGATGGACATGAGTCTGAGTGAACTCCGGGAGTTGGTGATGGATAGGGAGGCCTGTTGTGCTGCGATTCATGGGGTTGCAAAGAATCGGACACGACTGAGCGACTGATCTGATCTGAACATTTAATCCCTGGGGTCCAGTTCATTTCTCCTTTGGAGTTTACAGAAGAGGTAGAGCAGACAAATCAAGATATGGACATTCAGAAAGGAGAGGGATCCCTTGGAGGAGGAAATGGCATCCCACTGCAGATTCTTGCCTGTAAAATCCCATGCACAGAGGAGCCTGGTGGGCTACAGTCCATGGGGTCCCAAAGAGTTGAACATGACTGAGCATACACCCATGGACACATAAAGTTCAGAAAGGAGGGGAAGGGGGAAAAGGAAGGGATAGGGTAACTCCTGAGCTTTTCTCTAACTTAACAACAATTTCTAATAGTTTTCAGTTAGTTTCCCGTAAAGATGCCATTTTTTTCATTACCATGCTTCAAAGCTTCAAAGTACCAACTGAAGGATGCTTCCCATCTTGTCTATGTAATTTTATAGCCAACATTTTCCAACTAGGCACACAAGTAAACTAATTTTGGTAAGTTTCCCATTTTGGCCATTTAAGAGTTAAATTATTTTTCATTAGATCTTCCCATTTTACCAAGTTCTTACAAGTATTGGCTCCATATATATTGCACATGAAGCCGCCAAGTTCCAGTGGGTGGCTGCCCATCTGGGAGTTGGTCAGCTTTAAAAGCACAATTTCCGCCCCCCCCCCCTTTTCTTTTGTTTAGTTTTTATTGTGTAGTCACAATCTCTTGTACCCTGGTGGCACTCGTAGTAAAGAATCCACCTGCCAATGCAGGAGATGTAAGAGAAGTGGGTTCGATCCCTGGGTCAGGAAGATCCCCTGGAGAAGGGCATGGCGCCCCACTTAGTATTCTTGCTGGGAGAATCCCATGGACAGAGGAGCATGACGGGCTACAGTCCATGGGGTCTCAATGAGTTGGACACAACTAAGCATCTGAGCACAGCACCTCAGACACTTCTGCTAGGTTCTCAGTCACCAGAGAAATGTCCTTTTTCTTCGGAGCTAAAGAGGTTCGGTCTTTCATTTTGCTGTCAGTTTGTTCAAACCATTTATACAAAATCTTTCAAACTTGAGCCAAATTAAAAAAGACCAGTCAACCCAGTTCACTCTAAATTTCCTTCTTGGCTTTCCCTTTCTAGGAACTTCCATCTAGGCCATTGCCTAGGAAATTTCCCCTTGGTCCCTTTTACCTGGAAATGTACTGGTACCCTGTTAAGACTACAAGTCCTAAAATTTTAACAGATGGGATAAAATTCAGGATCATCATGCAAATCAATGAGGTCCGAATATCAGGAGAATTCACCAAACCATCTGAGAAATACCAAAAAGCCAGAGGGGCTCAAAGAGCCAGTGCTGGTTTGAGCGCTGGTTTAGAGTAGATTCCAGGTGTCCTCTGGTGGGAGTCTCTGATATCCTACCGACTATACCCAGCAAATGTCAACAAAAAAGTAATCAATATTGATCTTAAGTAGAAACAAAGAATTTTATTTGAGCCAACCTGAGGATTATAACCCAGGAGACAGTCTTTCGGAAAACGCAGAGGATTGTTCCACCCGTTAGAAGTCGAAGGCACCGTTATATACATGTTTAAGACAAAGGATCATACATTAAAATGACACAATGATGTTTTATATAAGGTTCACCAAAGTTACATAAAGCAGATCTTTACATACAGGACAAGCAGTCACCACGACCCTTAACAGGATTAGGAAAGGAAAAATGAATCTTCTCTGGAGGTACACTGCTATGTCAGAAGAAGGAAAAGAAATGATCTTTATGGTTGAGCAGACGTTCCTGCCTTTGAGGAGGTCTGGTTAATGTAAAACACAGATTCACCTTGACCGTTAGGAAAGGCATAAAATGGACAGAGACTATGTCACACTTAAATTTTCTTGTCCTGCTTCAAAACATAGATTTTATGCCATCGCCTGTTATTCAGGAATTTCTTTTGAAAAGTAATTCCCTGTACTAGTACTTGAAACACGCCTACCCTGCAAGCAAGCTAGCTGAATGGAAAAGGCTGGAGATTTGTTCAAGATCTGTGAGCGAAAATAAATAATACTGCAATTCCTTGACATCCTTTGGTCCCAAATCCATGCACTTTACTCTCAGTCATTCCTACTAAAAGCAGTGCGTTCTTTAGCATCCCAGTAGAGAAGGACAATCACATGACTTTTTGCCTTCATGTGGGAAAATCATGTGGACAGCTATGCACAAGGCTACCAGTTAGAACCCCACTTACTTTTCTCAAATGATTAAAGCTGACTTAACTGATGTAGACTTTCCTGGTGGTTATACTTTAATTCAATACATAGACAATTTGATATTATGCTCTAAAACTAAACTGGATTCTCAAAAAGATACTATCCATCGGTTACACAAGTTAGCTTCTAAAGGACACACATGCTCATTTGCTTCATTCATGTCCAGCTCTTTGTGACCCTATGGACTGTAGCCCTCTAGGCTCTGCTGTCCATGGGATTCTCCAGGCAAGAATACTTGAGTTGGTTGTCATTTCCTCCTTCAGGGGATCTTCCCAACCCAGGGATTGAACCTGTGGTTCCTGCATCTCCTGCATTGGTAGGCAGATTCTTTACCACTGAACCACCTGGGAAACCCCTTCTCAGGGACACAAGTTGTCTCAAGATAAACTCCAACTTTGCTTACCTACTGTAAAACATATGGGCCACTTAATATCTCAGGAAGGACTATTGATTGAAACCAAAAAAATTAAAATAATTTTAATTTTCTCACCACTCTCCCCACCCCAACCCAGAAAAACAATTGAGGGGATTTCTGGGTCTGACTGATGTTGTAGGAATTGGGTACTTAATTTTTACTGTAATTGCCCAACTTTTATACGCACTGCTTAAGTCCAGTGGACATGACCCAACTGAAGGAACAACAGAAGGAGAAAAAAGCCATAGAAGTTTGAAGTCCACGTTGACCAAGCTGTGGCATTAGGCCATTCTGATTACAATTTACAGTTTTTTCTCTCTTGACATGAAGAGAAAGGTAGTGTCTTAGGGATGTTAGTAGAGAGTCATGGTGATCAACATCTGCTGGGAGGATGCTATAGTTGTCCATTAGATTCATAGAGAGAGGACTCACATCCTGAGAACTATTAATATTTCAGGGACAGCTCGCCAACGCAAGGGACTGAATACATAGTGATGGGATCTCTGCTTTGACTATCTATGTTCTGCACTTGAGTCTCTTGAATTCTCATTATAGTCAATGGTGTTCTGTGAGTAAGTTGGCCTCTTACAAGATATTGCTGCTTTCTTCACCTCCTATTACTTTGGCTGCAGTGCAATAATCTTAACCCCACAACTTTACCCCCATAACGCCAAGACGACAACAATCATGATTACATTTTACTGATTATTTTCTTGTTTCTAGGAATGATTTTCAGGAAAGCCCTATTAGTTATGCTGATTTAGTTTGGTTTACAGATGGATCTTACTTAAAGGAAGAGCAGGGACAATACTGAGCTGGGTCTGTGTTAATAACATGAATTGTAGATGCAGCTGGGAGCTCTTATCTATCAGAAGCAAAGTCAGCATAGCAAGCTGAACTCATTGCTCTGATCAGAGATTGTCAACGAACTAAGGACCAAACAGCAAACATGTACGATGATAGCTGCAATGCTTTCAAAGTGACATGATTTGGAACGCTCTGTAATAAGAGAGGGGTTTTATGTTGTCAGGAAAACCCATAAAGCATGGGAAACTAGACTCAGAATTATTAGACTTGTACAAATGCCTAAAAAAACGGCCATTATTAAAATACCTGGACATTCCAAATCCGCTTCACGAGAGCCCGAAGGGAATCAATCCACTGAGGCAGCAGCCCAACAACCTGCTTAAGTTCTGTTTCTACCCAGTTCTGAGGATGTCCGCTACTCAAACCTAACCCGGATAAAACTGTCAAGAAACTTCTTTTACAGGCTTGAGAAGTAGCCTCAGAAGGTGAGAAGCAAATGCAGGAGAAGAAAGGAGGATTTCTTAACCCTACTTCACAGATATGTTTTGGACCAAATAAGAGACTTATAGTGTCTGTAGGGGTTCAATTGCCTTTACTCCAGCAGTGCACTCCCTGACCCATAGGGTTCTTGAAAAAATGATTTTGTGGGGAAAACAGCATTTTTGAACTCCCTTCCCTACACTGGCTCACAGAGCATATGTCGATGCACTGTTTACCTGAAATACAATCCAGAAAACTGTTTAACACATTTCGATATCACTTAGCCCTTCTTAAGGAAACCTTTGAGGTATGGCAGTTGGATTTTGTCCAAATGCCTCCATCTCAATGATGCAAATGTATCTTGGTAATATTTCCCACTGGGTAGAAGCCATTCTTTGAAAGACAGCAACATTAATAGTAGGTAAATCACTATTAAAAAGAATAAATCTTTTTTGGAGAATTCCTTCTGAGTTGCATACGGACAAAGAAATTTACTTTGTCAGATACATAATTAAATCAATTTGTGATTTCTGGTCAATAAGAGCATTTTCACTGTGCTTATCACCCCCAGTATTCAGGATTGATAGAAAGCACTAACTGACTATCAAAACTCAACTGGCAAAACTCTCAGGGGCTTTTCATCTTCATGGCCAAAAGCTCTTCTGTTGGTACTTCTCAACCTTAGGTCCACTCCTTTTGGCAAGCATCAGTTGGCAAGCATCAGTTGTCTCCTTTTGAAATAACCACTGGATGATCTATGCACCAGATGAAGGCGTGTACAAACCAGTGTGATATAAGAGTGATGATATGCTGCATTGTTGTCTGATTTCTTAAGGCACTTAAAGAAAATGAAAAGCTGGGAACTAATTCCTTTCACAGCTAGCTTCTGGGAGATGAAGACCTTATGGATCATGGGTTCAACCTGGAGACTTTTGTCTATTGGAAAAGGTATCAAATATAAGATTCTTTGCAGCTGTGTTGGAAAGGGCCCTATCAGGTATTATTAACTAATCCCTGTGTTGTAAAGCTCAAAGGAGTGAGCCCTGGGTTTCTATCTCTCCATTTTTAGAAAGGGCTTCTGCTCCTACATGGACTGTGAACTCTGTTTCTCACACCTGGCTTCGACTCAGACGACACCACCAAGCTGGCATGAGAAGTCAGTAACAGCAGTAGACAGCTAACCCTGGAATCCAGACCAGCCCTGTTAGGCTCATCCTACTAGTTCAGTTGTACTGTTTACCAACCGTCTGTCTCTCTGTCAACATCGAGAGTTACTGTTTTACCTCTAGCTATACTTTTGCCCCAGTGTTTAGAATGGAAAGAGAGTTCATCAGTAAAGTTGTCACAGAGAATAGCTACTGTGGGTCATTTAACCAACTGTTGGATTTGCCATCAAATTCCTCAGTCAATACAAGACTGATAAAGGCCCCTTGTAATTCATGTCACAGAATTTTCAGATATTCCTAATGTTATCACTTACTTGGATCCACCTCCTCCTGACCTAACCTTTCAGGTTCAAATTCCCCAGCCTAATAATATATCCATCCCCTGTCTGATACTATCCTTGGCCCTTAGAAACTGAGCACAACTTAGCCTAGGACCTTTTTGCTCCATCTCTTACTTGATTAACAAATGTCTTGAAGAGAAAAAGACAAGTAATTTGTGTCAGAAACTCCTTTATGTCCAATACCATACAGATGGCTCTTGGAAAGCCTGCAAGAGAAGTGACCCATGGTTTAATACCATGTTAGCAGCACTTCCTATTGATGAGAGCTCTCTTGTAACATTAATACCATGTTAGCAGCACTTCCATCAATGAGAGCTCTCTTGGAAGGATGACTTAAGCTCCCTCAGGTTTTGTCTTCAAATGTGGCATTGGAATTGACCCACCTTCCCATGAATGGGCACATAAATATCCTAATTGCTGGCAGTTAGAAGGTTTATGCTTATTGGGATGTTATGTCTATACAAAAGAGACAGATGGACCACCTTTCTCTCTCCATTAAGGAATCAAGAGACCCATGTTATTAGGACATGGGTAATGTCCTAATAGATGGGGAAACAGTGGAAACAGTGTCAGACTTTATTTTTCTGGGCTCCAAAATCACTGCAGATGGTGACTGCAGCCATGAAATTAAAAGACACTTACTCCTTGGAAGGAAACTTATGACCAACCTAGATAGCATATTCAAAAGCAGAGACATTACTTTGCCAACAAAGATTCGTCTAGTCAAGGCTATGGTTTTTCCTGTGTCCATGTATGGATATGAGAGTTGGACTGTGAAGAAGGCTGAGCGCTGAAGAATTGATGCTTTTAAACTGTGGTGTTGGAGAAGACTCTTGAGAGTCCCTTGGACTGCAAGGAGATCCAACCAGTCCATTCTGAAGGAGATCAGCCCTGGGATTTCTTTGGAGTGAATGATGCTAAAGCTGAAACTCCAGTACTTTGGCCACCTAATGTTAAGAGTTGACTCATTGGAAAAGACTCTGATGCTGGGAGGGATTGGGGGCAGGAGGAGAAGGGGACGACAGAGGATGAGATGGCTGGATGGCATCACTGACTCGATGGATGTGAGTCTGAGTGAACTCCGGGAGTTGATGATGGATAGGGAGGCCTGCCATGCTGGGATTCATGGGGTTGCAAAGAGTCAGACACGACTGAATGACTGAACTGAACTGAACTGAATGTCCTAATACCCATGGTAGCAAAGTCTTTTGAGAATCTTGATTCCTGATGCAGGAGTATAAATAGAGATATGGTTGTAAATCTATCAGCCACCATTTGTCAAATAGCTGCTGCTGCTGCTGCTGCGTTGCTTCAGTCATGTCCGACTCCGCAAGACCCCATAGACGGCAGCCCAGCAGGCTTCCCATCCCTGGGATTCTCCAGGCAAGAACACTGGAGTGGGTTGCCATTTCCTTCTCCAGTGCAGAAAAGTGAAAAGTGAAAGTGAAGTCGCTCAGTCATGTCCGACTCTAGCTACCCCATGGACTGCAGCCTACCAGGCATCTTCATCCATGGGATTTTCCAGGCAAAAGTACTGGAATGGGGTTCCATTGTCTTCTCCGGTCAAATAGCTGAAGAGACTGCAAATCTATTGGACATCTCTCAATTCCTTAACCCAAGTAGTACTGGATAATACAGTTACTTTTGATTTTCTAAGAGGTAGCCAAGGAGTTGTTTCTCCTGTTGCTCACCCGACTTGTGGCATTTATATCAATACCTCTGCAGAAGTAGAGATATTCCTAGATAAAATTTCCAAAAAGCAAAATGGTTATAAGAGTGAAAAACGAACAAAACAAAAACCCAGACCCTTTTGATAATCTGTTTAGTTGGCTCCCTGCAGGACTAGGTAATTTTTCACACTTTATTTTATAGATGATTATTATTTTCATAGTACTATTATAATTTTCATAGCTATTCAAGTTACTGATGGCATGTTCCACTGCTTGCTTAAATTGCACTGCTAAAGGTACACATACAGTGTTTGCGCAACAGTCAAGATGATCGATAACATGTATAGCCTGTAGAATGTTTCTCTATTAGCATATATCTCTGTATTGTTCACTGCATTCAGTTAACTAATTTTTCCCTTAGTTTGTCTAATTCTGAAGTTTATGGTAAGGAAAGCAAAGTTACAAAACCAAATACATCTTGGCATTTTAACCACTTGGCAAGAAGGAACCTGTACTATAATCCAGACTGAATTTTGTAATTTCATACCAAAATTAAATTTTCATTTACTTTTCATCACATGGAAAATTAAATTTCTGCATTAAGGGATCCTGGGTCTCCTTCCTAGTCTAGGCTACATCTTAGGAAAATAGTTCAGCTCTGGGGGTTCATAGCTTAAATCTCAGCTTGACTTTAATGTTGTTGGTAGTTATACTGATTGTGTTCTGTATCACTTATGCACGACTATTGTGATTTTTGCTGCATATCCAAACTTGCTAGTAAAATAATGATGTCTAAGTGACTTGAAACTATTGATCATACGTATAGTTTTATGCAAGATGCTGGACATGCATAATGTCCATAGGAGGATGATTGGACAATAATTGGCATGAGTTATATTGAACATGTTCGACATAACATTATTAGCTGTGAGTCCTTGGCTTGGTACTTTATTGACACATAAACTCCTGAAAGAAGAAACTGGCCTATTGGGATCTGGCTTTGTAGGACAGGACGGATCCAAGGCAGGTAAGAAACCACTCTGGTGTTGAAGAACCAAGTATTTCATCACCTAATGTTTTCTGTTGAAGGATTAATGATCAAAAGAGGGAAATGAGAGAATAAAATTTATTTCTTGAGGCAAAACAAGAAAATTTAAATATACTCCTCGCCCATTTGGTCCCTCCCTAATGGGCAATGTGTATCTGCATTATAAGTTAACCAGATCTCCTCAAAGGCAGGAATGTCTCCTCAAACATAAAAATAATTTTTTCCTTCTGGTGCTAGCAATATAACTCCTTAGACATTAATCTTTTTCTCCCCTAATCCTTCATAGGATCATGATGACCCAGCAATCCGAGAGCATCAGCAGCTGCACTCTACCTCTGAGGGCATTTAACAGAGTCAAAACCAGAGGTAGAATCTAAATACTAAGACAGAAACACATCCATACAATGGGATCTGGGGTTTTTCCTTCCCTCTGGGGGTCTTATGACTAGCATTCCTCATGGACCATTAACCATCTATGTTAGCAAACAGACCAACAGACAAACTAAGTACCATTCTTTCAGTTTTCATATAAGATGAAGGCAAGGGTTAAAGTTGATAAGGAGATTATCTGGCTCAGGTGCATTCCCTCTGAGTACATGAAAGCTCAGTCACATGGAAAGGGGAGGAGTCAGGACTGCAGGCCTATGATGGAGCTGAAAAAAAAAATGGAGTCAGTGTGGTTCAGCCACACATTTCACCCAGACATCTATATGGCCCATGCAGTTTTATCCACCATTCTTTCCTGAATACTCTGGGGCCAGATATTGGGAGGTAATCTGCATGCCTGTACCACAACAGCAACATACAGAGAATCCCTGTTAGACAAGGAAGAATGCCTAACAGGGCCGTGGCACATTTGCCTGGTAAGGAGGTCAACCAGCAGATGAAGTCATCTGCAAAAGAAATGTTCTCTTCATGGCTAATAGCCTTTTTTATATGAGATGATAAACCAGTGATGCTAGATTGGTAAGAGAGGCTGTAAATACAATATTGTTGTTGAATTAGGACGTGTTTCTCCACATACCTCTGTCAACATGTCCAGAGCCATATAGTTTTGGAAAACCACTAGGAAAGTGGACATTTAGTTTCCTGATTTAGTAGAAAAACGCTTTGTCTAGAATTATTTAATACAAAGGCGGTGAGCGCTAGAGCTTGTATTTCTAATTTAACACGAATGCCAATAGCCACTGCAATGGCTCAGTGGTAAAGAATCTGGCTGCAATGCAGGAGACATGGATTCGATCTCTGGGTCAGGAAGATTCCCCTGGAGGAGGAAATGGCAACCCACTCCAGTATTCTTGCCTGGAAAACTCTATGGACAGAAGAACCTGGCGGGCTATATAGTCCATGGGGTGGCAAAGTGCTGGACATGACTGAGCATGCAAGCCAGCCACCGTGAACGTCTCCACACTCAGGGAGAAAGATGGAGACTCGCCATCCCCACAAGGAGAGATTACAACACTCAGTTTTGAGAGTCAGCAGGTTTCAGAAAGTGTCTGATAAAGAAGAATAGACCTTTCTAGACAACGAGGGGAAAGTCCACCCATATGGGAGATAAAGCCAAAGATTGGTGCCACATATTTAGACGGCACCTTTGGGTGATAAGAAAGCCCCTGCTTTAAGAGTCTTCTTTCCTTGACTTGTCCATTCAGTTGAAAAACTAGGTGGACAAAAGATAGAGAGGACAGTGGTAGTCACTCTATATGGTTACATTTGGCCAACCAGGTGTTTTTGTCCCCTGGCTGTGGAATCCAGAGTCGCAAAACACACCTCGGAGGACACTTAAGACATGAAGCACAGTTTATTACACCAGTCGGTCCAAGGGGAATCAGCTCCCAAAAAGGACCCTGATGTTTCTGAGAGGCCCCGTTTTATACCCCTCTCCCCCACATGACTGGTTACATGTTAGCAACCTCTCTGTTGTATATGATTGAGTTTTACAACAAGTAGCTGCTAGGAGAACAAACAATTAAGGTTAAAGGGTGGGGGGAACAATGATTATGCATCAAGGGGGGATGTCTCTATGGTTAATCTAACAGGGGCAGCCTGACCTCAACGACAATCTCTGTCATCTATTGGGAGGGAAGTCCATGAGACCTGGTTTTCATTAGTAATGGTTTCCTCACTCTTGGGCAGGGTTCAGGCCTAGTTCACATCCTGTCTTTAAGACGGATGACAGGCTTCAAGATGGAGTCTCTCCTGTTTTCCTCACACTGGCCCCAACGTTTCTTTACAAAAAGAGCAGTAAGTCCAAGTTGGTTGTATTTAGCACATAACCACCTCAGACCATCCTAGATAATGACAGGCAGTGTTAAGTCTAGAGGAACTGGGTTCAAGTACAAGCCGAGGAGGAAATACTTTTTATTAATACTATCATTACTGTCAAAGGGGAAAACGTGAGCCATGGTGACATCTAGTGTTCCCAACAGGAGTTTACCTGCCTGTCCACCCATTGTCCCCGTGCTGTGAGGTTAACAGGCACACTGACCCATGACATTCCTTCATTGCTAGACACTGGCAGCAATCCACACATCTAGCAGTCAGAGCAGTTATGGACTTCAGCGTAAGTGGTAGCCCAGGACAGAAACGCATGGTTGGAGGCAGGTGGCATGAATCTCAGAAGGGAAAGACCAAGAATGATAGATAAGAGTTTCTTCATTCAGAAGCAACACCATACAAGTCTGGTCTCCATGTACAAGGATCACCCCAGGCTTTGGCACTTTTCTCAGAGGACAATGCCAGACATGTCTTCTCTTTATGTCAGAAGTGGGCAGGGAGCTGTTATATGTGGGAATTTTGGTAGTGCCCATGAGAGGAACCCTCCTTGAGTCCCCCACCTAATTTCAAGGAGATCACCTTGTTTATGGGTGGGGCTTCGATTAGAAAGTTTGAGGAAATACTGTGCCAGGGGCTGGCCCTTCCTACAAAGGTATAAGGATGTCAAGCCACCTGGGAGGGAGATACCATCTAAGTCTCCAATCCAAGATAGTCTCCAAGGTGGGAAGTCTTGTGGCATTCTTAGGACAATATCCATAGCATGCTAAAAGGGTCTCAGTCCTCCTTCTGAGTCTTATAACTTTAAGGCCCGAGCTGACAGAGCAGGTACCGTCAGTGTCGCATAAACCAGTGTATAGCCTGCTGCGGGTTGCTGTGTTTCATTGCTGGATGGCTTCTAATATCCAGGTTAGATTGTGAAGACCATTCTCATAAAGACCTGTCCAGAGAAATCGTCTTCACTGCCTCTTTCAGTAACAAATCAATGCTTTTTTTTTTTTTTTTGGTTTCTCTTTTTAAAAAAAAATAATTTATTTTAATTGTAGGCTAATTACTTTACAATATTGTTGTTTTTGCCATACATTGACATGAATCAGCCATGGGTATACATGTGTTCCCCATCCTGAATCTCCCTCCCACCTCCCTCCTCATCCCATCCCTCAGGGTCATCCCAGTGCACCAGCCCTGAGCACCCTGTCTCATGCATCGAACTTGGACTGGCGATCTATATCACATATTGTAATATACATGTTTCAGCACGATTCTCTCAAATTATCCCACCCTTGCCTTCTCCCACAGAGTCCAAAAGTCTATTCTTTACATCTGTGTCTCTTTCGCTGTCTTGCATATAGGGTCATTGTTACCATCTTTCTAAATTCCACATATATGTGTTAATATACTATATTGGCTCTTTCTACCCATCTTGCTGCCGTTGGGTTATACAGCCGATGGGAGGTTCATGAAATCTCATGGGCTTCTGACTATTCTTGTGTATCATGTCCAGTGCAATCAGTCCCTTGGTTGCTATCTATGTGAGTAGGATTTCGTACGCATTTTCCAACTTGGTCAAGCCCCTAATGGTGACTGTTTGATTTGCTCTTTTACTAGCCAAGGATTGCATCAGACTGGTGGCAGTAGCAGCAAGGTTAATGTGTGTTTGTGTCCCTCTGATAAGGGTAGTATGGGTCGATATAGTCCACCTTTCATCTGATCAGTGGATCAGTGGCTCATCCAATGGAACTAAGGGTATAGCTCAGGGATCATTGCTGCAAGTTATAGTGGGGGCAGTCTCAATTCCATTTTTGTCCCTTTTAAATTAGAGAGTATAGAGACTCTTATTAGTGCCAAATATTATTAGTGTCTAGAGGCACCAATAATAGAGACTATTGGCCTCATTAGTGCCAAATGAGGTATGAAAATATGCCAATAACCTGGTAATCTACCCCCATCCAAGATTGTAATTCCTTGACCAACTGTGGAATGGTCAAGTCTTCCTGTTGTTATTGTTCAGTCAATAAGTCAATGTCTGATTCTTTGCAACCCCACGGAGTGCAGCATGCCAGGCTTCCCATCCTTCACTATCTCCCAGAGTGTGCTCAAGTTCATGTCCATAGAGTTGGTGATGGTATCCAACCATCTCGTCCTCTGCTGCTCCCTTCTCCTTTTGCCATCAATCTTTCCCAGCATCAGAGTCTTTTCCAATAAGTCAACTTCTTCATCAGGTGGCCAAAGTATTGGAACTTCAACTTAAGCATCAGTCCTTTCAATAAATATTCGGAGTTGATTTACTTTAGGACTGACTGGTCTGTTCTCCTTGTTGTCCAAGGGACTCTCAAGAGTCCTCTCCAGCACCACAATTTAAAACCATCAGTTCTTCAGCACTCAGCCTTCTTTATGGTTCAACTCACACATCTATACATAACTACTGGAAAAACCATATCTTTGACTATACAGACCTTTGTCAGCAAAGTGATGTCTCCACTTATTAATATGCTCTCTCAGTCAGTTCAGTCAGTTCAGTTCAGTCGCTCAGTCATGCCCAGCTCTTTGCGACCCCATGGAGTGCAGCATGCCAAGCCTCCCTGTCCATCACTAATTCCCAGAGTTGACTCAAACTCATGTCCATTGAGCAGGTGATGCCATCCAAACATCTCATCCTCTGTCATTCCCTTCTCCTCCTGCCTTCAATCTCTCCTAGTATCAGGGTCTTTTCAAATGAGTCAGTTCTTCGCATTAGGTGGCCAAAGTATTGGAGTTTCATTTTCAACATCTGTCCTTTCAATGAACATTCAGGACTGATTTTCTTTAGCATGGACTGGTTGGATTTCCTTGCAGTCCAAGGGACTCTAAAGAGTCTTCTTCAACACCATAGTTCAAAAGCATCAATTCTTTGGCACTCAGCTTTCTTTACAGTCCAACTCTCACATTCATCCATACATGACTACTGGAAAAACCATAGCCTTGACTAGATGGACCTTTGTTGGCAAAGTAATGTCTCTGCTTTTCAATATGCTGTCTATGTTGGTCATAACTTTTCTTCCAAGGAGTAAGCTTCTTTTTATTTCACAGCTGCAGTCACCATCTGCAATGATTTTGGAGCCCCCCAAAAATTAAAGTCTGTCACTGTTTCCACTGTTTCCCCATCTATTTCCCATGAAGTGATGAGACCAGATGCCATGATCTTAGTTTTCTGAATGTTGAGTTTTAAGCCAACTCTTTTCTTTCACTTTCATCAAGAGGCTCTTTAGTTCCTCTTCAATTTCTGTCATAAGGGTGGTGTCATCTGCATACCTGAGGTTATTGATATTTCTCCCAACAATCTTGATTCCAGCTTGTGCTTCTTCCAGCCCAGCATTTCTCATGATGTACTCTGCATATAATTTAAATAAGCAGGGTGACAATATACAGTCTTGATGTATTCCTTTTCCTATTTGGAACCAGTCTGTTGTTCCATGTCCAGTTCTAACTGTTGCTTCCTGACCTGCATACAAATTTCTCAAGAGGCAGGTCAGGTGGTCTGGTATTCCCATCTCTTTCAGAATTTTCCACAGTTTATTGTGATCCACACAGTCAAAGGTTTTGGCATAGTCAATAAAGCAGAAATAAATGTTTTCTGGAACTCTCTTGCTTTTTTGATGATCCAGCAGATGTTGGCAATTTGATCTCTGGTTCCTCTGCCTTTTTTAAATCCAGCTTGAACATCTGGAAGTTCACGGTTCACGTGTTGCTGAAGCCTGGCTTGGGAATTTTGAGCATTACTTTGCTAGCTTGTGAGATGAGTGCAATTGTGCAGTAGTTTGAGCATTCTTTGGCATTGCCTTTCTTTGGGGTTGGAATGAAAACTGACCTTTTCCAGTGCTGTGGCCACTGCTGAGTTTTTCAAATTGTCTGGTATATTGAGTGCAGCACTTTCTCAGCATCATCTTTTAGGATTTGAAGTAACTCAGCTGGAATTCCATCACCTCCACTAGCTTTGTTCATAGTGGTGCTTCCTAAGGCCCACTTGACTTCACGTTCCAGGATGTCTGGCTCTAGGTGAGTGATCACACCATCGTGATTATGTGTCGTGAAGATCTTTTTTGTACTGTTCTTCTGTGTATTTTTGCCACCTTTTCTTAATATCTTCTGCTTCTGTTAGGTCCATACGATTTCTGTCCTTTATTAAGCCCATCTTTGCATGAAATGTTCCCTTAGTATCTCTAATTTTCTTGAAGAGAGCTCTAGTCTTTCCCATTCTATTGTTTTCCTCTATTTCTTTGCACTAATCACTGAGAAAGGCTTTCTTATCTCTCCTTGCTATTCTTTGGAACTCTGCATTCAAATGGGTATATTTTCCTTTTCTCCTTTGCTTTTTGATTCTCTTCTTTTCACAGCTATTTGTAAGGCCTCCCCAGACAGCCATTTTGCTTTTTTGCATTTCTTTTCCATCGGGATGGTCTTGATCCCTGCCTCCTGTACAATGTCATGAACCTCCATTCATTGTTCATCAGGCACTCTGTCTATCAGATCTAGTCCCTTAAATCTATTTCTCACTTCCACTGTATAATCGTTAGGGATTTTATTTAGGTCATACCCGAATGGTCTAGTGGTTTTCCCTACTTTCTTCACTTTAAGTCTGAATTTGGCAATAAGGAGGTCATGATCTGAGACACAGTCAGCTCCCGGTCTTGTTTTTTGCTGACTGTATAGAGCTTCTCCATCTTTGGCTGCAAAGAATATAATCAATCTGATTTCAGTGTTGACCATCTGGTGATGTCCATGTGTAGAGTCTTCTCTTGTGTTGTTGGAAGAGGGTGTTTGCTACGACCAGTGCATTCTCTTGGCAGAACTCTGTTAGCCTTTGCCCTGCTTCATTCTGTACTCCAAGGCCAAATTTGCCTGTTACTCCAGGTGTTTCTTGACTTACTACTTTGTCATTCCAGTCCCCTATAATATATGTATATTATATATACATATGTATGTATATTATGCTGTCTAGGTCTGTCACAATATTTCTTCCAAGGAACAAGCCTCTTTTACTTTCATGGTTCAGTCACCATATGCAGTGATTTTGGAGCCCAAGAAAATAAAATCTGTCACTGTTTCTACCTTTTCCCCTTCTATTTGCCATGAAGTGATTGAACTGGATGCCATGAGCTTAGTTTTCTGAATGTTGAGTTTTAAGCCAGCTTTTCCATGCTCCTCTTTCACCTTTGTCAAAAGGCTCTTTAGTTCCTCTTTGCTTTCTGCCATAAGGGTGGTGTCACCTGCATATCTGAAGTTATTGATATTTCCCCTGGCAATCTTGAGTCCAGTTTGTGCTTCATCCAGCCTGGCGTTTTGCATGATGTACTCTGCATATAAGTTAAATAAGCAGGGTGACAATATACAGCCTTGACGTACTCCTTTCCCAATTTGGAACTTCCTTCCCAATTTGGGATTCCAATCTCCCAATTTGGAATTTGCCAATCCATTGTTCCATGTACAGTTCTAACTGTTGCTTCTTGACCTGCATATAGGTTTCACAGGAGGCAGGTAAGGTGGTCTGGTATTCCCATCTCTTTAGGAATTGTCCACAGTTTGTTGTGATCCACACATTCAAAGGCTTTCAGTTCAGTCCCTCAGTTTTGTCTGACGCTTTGTGACCCCATGGACTGCAGCATGCCAGGCCTCCCTGTCCATCACCAACTCCTGGAGTTTGCTCAGACTCATGTCCATGAGACTCATGGTGATGCCATCCAACCATCTCACCCTCTATTGTCCCCTTCTCTTCCTGCCTTCAATCTTTCCTAGAATCATGGTCTTTTCAAAGAGTCAGTTCTTCCCATCAGGTGGCCAAACTATTGGAGTTTCATTTTCAACATCAGTCCTTTCAATGAATATTCAGGACTGATTTCCTTTAGCATGGACTGATTGGATCTCCTTGCGGTTCAAGGGACTCTCAAGAGTCTTCTCCAACACCACAGTTCAAAAGCATCAATTCTTCGGTGCTCAGCTTTCTTTATAGTCCAACTCTCACATCCATACTTGACTACTGGAAAAAAAAATAGCCTTGACTAGATGAACCTTTGCTGGCAAAGTGATGTCTCTGCTTTTCAATATGCTGTCTACGTTGGTCATAGCTTTTCTTTCCAAGAAGCAAGTGTCTTTTAATTTCATGGCTACAGTCACCATCTGCAGTGATTTTGGAGCCTCCCCAAATAAAGTGTGTCACTGTTTCCATTGTTTCCCCATCTATTTGCCATGAAGTGATGGGACCAGATGCCATGATCTTAGTTTTCTGAATGTTGAGTTTTAAGCCAACTCTCTTCTTTCACTTTCATCAAGAGGCTCTTTAGTTCCTCTTCAATTTCTGCCATAAGGGTGGTGTCATCTGCATACCTGAGGCTATTGATATTTCTCCCAACAATCTTGATTCCAGCTTGTGCTTCATCCAGCTCAGCATTTCTCAGGATGTACTCTGCATATAAGCTAAATGAGCAGGGTGACAATATACAGCCTTTTCCGATTTGGAACCAGTCTGTTGTTCCAAGTATGGTTCTAACTGTTGCTTTCTGACTGCACACAGATTTCTCAGGAGCAGGTCAGGTGGTCTAGTATTTCCATCTCTTTAAGCATTTTTCAGTTTTTTTTGATCCACCCAGGCAAAGGCTTTGGCATAGTCAATGAAGCAGAAGTAGACATTTTTCTGGAACTTGCTTAATTTTTCGATGATCCAACAAATGTTGGCAATTTGATCTCTGGTTCCTCTGCCTTTTCTAAATCCAGCTTGAACATCTGAAGTTCACAGTTCACATACTATTGAAGCCTGGCTTGGAGAATTTTGAGCGTTAGTTTACTAGTGTGTGAGATGAGTGCAATTGTGTGGTAGTTTGAGCATTCTTTGGCATCACCTTTCTTTGGGATTGTAATGAAAACTGATCTTTTCCAGTCCTGTGGCCACTGCTGAGTTTCCCAAATTGTCTAGTATATTGAGTGCAGCACTTTCACAACATCATCTTTTAGGATTTGAAATAGCTCAGCTGGAATTCCATCACCTCCACTAACTTTGTTCATAGTGATGCTTCCTAAGGCCCACTTGACTTCACATTCCAGGGTGTCTGGCTCTAGGTGAGTGATCACACCATCGTGATTATCTGGGTTGTGAAGATCTTTTTTTGTATAGTTCTTCTGTGTATATGGGCTTCTCTTGTAGCTCACTCAGTAAAGAATCTGCCTTCAATGCAGGAGACCTGGGTTTGATTCCTGGGTTGGGAAGATCCCCTGGAGAAGGAAATAGCAACCCACTCCAGTATCTTTGCCTGGAAAATCTCATGGACAGAGGAGCCTGGTGGGCTGCAGTCCATGGGGTTGCAAAGAGTCAGGCACAACTGAGTGACTAACATTTACTTACTTACTCTGTGTATTCTTGCCACCTCTTTTTAATATCTTCTGCTTCTGTTAGGTCCATACCATTTCTGTCCTTTATTGTGCCCATCTTTTCATGAAATGTTCCCTTGGTATCTCTAATTTTCTTGAGGAGATCTCTAGTCTTTCCCATTCTATTGTTTTCCTCTATTTCTTTGCATTATTCACTTAAGAAAGCTTTCTTATCTCTCCTTGCTATTCGTTGGAAGCCTGTATTCAGATGGGTATATCTTTCCTTTTCTCTTTGCCTTTCACTTCTCTTCTCTTCTCAGCTATTTGTAAGGCCTCCTCAGAAAACCATTTTAACTTTTTGCATTTCTTTTTCTTGGGGATGGTCTTGATCCCTGACTCCTGTACAATGCTAAGAACCTCCATCCATAGTTCTTCAGGCACTGTGTCTGTCAGATCTAATCCCTTGAATCTGTTTGTCACTTCCACTGTATAATCATAAGGGGTTTGATTTAGGTCATGCCTGAATGGTCTAGTGGTTTTCCCTACTTTCTTCACTTTAAGTCTGAATTTGGCAATAAGGAGTTCACGAGCTGAGTCACAGTCAGCTCCCAGTCTTGTTTTTGCTGACTGTATAGAGCTTCTCCATCTTTGGCTGCAAAGAATATAATCAATCTGATTTTGGTGTTGACCATCTGGTGATGTCTATGTGTAGAGTCTTCTCTTGTGTCATTGGAAGAGGGCGTTTGCTATGACCAGTGCGTTCTCTTGGCAAAATTGTGAGCGTTTGCCCTGCTTCATTCTGTACTCTAAGGCCAAACTTGCCCGTTACTCCAGGTATCTCGATTTCCTACTTTTGCATTCCAGTCCCCTCTGATGAAAAGGGCATCTGCTTTTTGTATTTACTTCTAGAAGGTCTTGTCAGTCTTCATAGAACCCTTCAGCTTTAGCTTCTTAAGCATTACTGGTCGGGGCATAGACTTGGATTAGTGTGATATTGAATGATTTGCCTAGGAAATGAACATAAATCATTCTGTCATTTTTGAGATTGCACCTAAGTACTGCATTTCAGACTCTTTTGTTGACTATGAGAGCTACTCCATGTCTTCTAAGGGTTTCTTGCCCACAGTAGAAGATATAATGATCTGAGTTAAATTCACCCTTCTAGTCCATTTTAGTTCACTGATTCCTAAAATGTCAATGTTCATTCTTGCCATCTCCTGTTTGACCCACTTCCAATTTACCTTGATTCATGGGTCTAACATTCCAGGTTCCTATGCAATATTGTTCTTTACAGCATCAGATTTTACTTCCATCACCAGTCACATCCACAACTGGGTGTTGTTTTGCTTTGCCTCCATCTCTTCATTCTTTCCGGAGTTATTTCTCCACTGATCTCTAGTAGCTTAGTGGGCACCTACCAACCTGGGGAGTTCATAGTTCAGTGTCTTATATTTTGCCTTTTCATACTGTTCATGGGGTTCTCAAGGCAAGAATGCTGAAGCGGTTAGCCATTCCCTTCTCCAGTGGACCACAGTCTGTCAGAACTCTCCACCATGACCTGTCCGTCATGGGTGGCCCTACATGTTATGGCTCATAGTTTCATTGAGTTAGACAAGGCTGTGGTCCATGTGATCAGTTTGATTAGTTTTCTGTGATTGTGGTTTCCATTCTATCTGGCCTCTGATGGATAAGATAAGAGGCTTATGGAAGCTTCCTGATGTGAGAGACTGAGTGAGGGGGAAATTGGATCTTGTTCTGATGGGCGGGGCCATGCTCATCTTTAATCCAATTTTCTGTTGATGGGCAGGGCTGTGTTCCCCGCCCATCTGTTTGATCTGAGGCCCAACTATGGTGGAGTTCATGAAGATAATGGCGACTTCCTTCAAAAGGTCCAGTGCAGACACTGCCATACTCAGTGTCCCCGACTCTGCAACAGGCCACCCACGCCTCCTCCGGAGACTCCTGGACACTCCCAGGCAAGTCTGGGTCAGTCTCTTGTGGGGTCACTGCTCCTTTCTCCTGGGTCCTGGTGCACACAAGCTTTTGTTTGTGCCAGGAGTCTGTTTCCCCAGTCCTATGTACGTTCTGGTGGCTCTATGATGCGGTTAATGGTGACCTCCTCCAATAAGGCTTATGCCATATCCAGGTCTACTGCACCTAGAACCCCTGCAGCAGGCCACTGCTGACCTGTACCTCTGGAGGAGACACTCAAACACACAAAGACAGATCTGGCTCAGTTTCTGTGGGGCCTCCTGTTGTGGCACAAGGTTTTTTTTGAGCCCTTGAAATGCCTCTGGCAGGTAATTTTCTTGAAGAGATCTCTAATTTTCTTGAAGAGATCTCTAGTCTTTCCCATTCTATTGTTTTCTTCTATTTCTTTGCATTGTTCACTTAGGAAGTCTTTCTCATCTCTTCTTGCTATTCTTTGGAACTCTGTATTCAGATGCCTATATCTTTCTTTTTCTCCTTTGTCTTTTGCTTCTCTTCTTTTCTCAGCTATTTGTAAGGCCTCCTCAGATAACCATTTTGCCTTTTTACATTTCTTCTTTTTGGGGACGGTTTTGATCACAGCCTCCTGTACAATGTTACAATCCTCTGTCCATAGCTCTTCAGGAGCTGTATCAGATCAAATCTCTTGAATCTATTTGTTACTCCAGGTGTATAATCATAAGTGATTTGATTTAGGTCATACCTGAATGGCATAGTGGTTTTCCCTAGTTTTTTCAATTTATGTCTGAATTTTGCAATAGGGAATTCATGATCTGAACCACAGTCAGCTCCGTCTTCTTTTTATTGACTGTATAGAGCTTCTCCATCTTTGGCTGCAAAGAATACACTCAATCTGATTTCAGTATGGACCATCTGGTGATGTCCAGGTGTAGAGTCTTCTTTTGAAGATATGTTTTAGGAACATTTATGAGATCAACACGCAGGGAGGTCTGATCATGGCCAAAGGTGACTGGAAGTAAAGAAAGTGAGGTAATTAGAGTGGTGTGGCACCCCACTCCAGTACTCTTGCCTGGAAAATCCCATGGATGGAGGAGCCTGGTAGGCTGCAGTCCATGGGGTCGCTAAGAGTCGGACACGACTGAGCGACTTCACTTTCACTTTTCACTTTCATGCATTGGAGAAGAAAATGGCAACCCACTCCAGTGTTCTTGCCTGGAGAATCCCAGGGACGGGGGAGCCTGGTGGGCTGCCGTTTGTGGGGTCGCACAGAGTCGGACACGAGGGAAGCAACTTAGCAGCAGTAGCAGCAGCAGTCAAGCTTTATGGCTCTTCATAGGAGACATGTTCATAAGATGGCAGTGTTAGCATGTTCTGAGGGTGGAATTCTTCATCCTGTGATATTAAAACATCATCCGTCTGATGCTCATGCAGGCCCAGTTGGATAGTTGGTAGTCTCAAGTGGTCTGAACTGGCCAAGAACTGACTCCATGTTACTGAAAAACAATTTAACCAACTGTTACTACAGTGATCCAAACATCAGAGGTATTACAGATAAGGAAGCTAGTGGAAGTTTAGTTTAAAATCAACTAAAAGCAAGCAACTGAAAGTAAGCATGGCAGGTTAGGTTTGGCGGGTCATACAGGTTAGCTCTTGGTTTCATTACTAACGAAGAAGTACATCCATGCCAACGGGAACCAGATTTTTTGTTTTTTTTCCCCTTCTCCCAGGGGTCTCAGAACTTTTATTCCTCAAAAATCATTAACCATCTGCATCAGCAAAAGGCATTCTTCCAATTTTCCTATCAGATAAAGGAAAGGGTAAGAGTTGATATTGAGCTTCCCTGGCAGGGCGCATTCCTTCTGAGTAAGCTAAAGCTCAGTCATGCAGAAAAGGGAAGAGGCAGAATTGTGGGTCTTAGTCCTATGATGGAGCTGAAAACACGGAGTCAGCGTGGTCCAGCTACACAGTATCTCTTCTGAATTTTATGTAATATGCGTCACTGTGATATGTATATACCCTTTGATTCAAAAATGTATCTACTTGTGTCTTCCAGTGAAAACAAGTGAACAATCCGTAGAGTTTTCCGAAACACTGTCTTTAGGTTTAGAGCCCTCAGGTTAGAACAAATAAAATTTCCTATTTCTCCTTTAGACCGACTACTGATTCATTTTTTCTTGACAGGAGGAACGGTAGAGGACATGCGCAAACAAGGTTACAAAGTGGGCGAAGAGGGCTTACAGACTTTTCCGCCCCTCCCTCCCAGTTACCTCTTGTGGGGACCGCCACTAAGAGACTAAATCCGACCCCAATCCTCCTCCTCCCCTCAAGTTGGGCTAGGAAAGCACACGTGACCAGACCAAAAGCTGGGCGGAGGAGCACAAGCGAGGTGCGCAAGCCCTGCAGCTTTCTAAAGAGGCGCGAGCCTCTTTGGACGTCAGTGCGCAAGCGCAGCAGGCCTCGTCTAAAGGGGCGCACTCCTCCGCCGGACTCAACACGCAGGCGTGGAGGTCCACTCATCACGACCCACGCTCCGGGGTATTAGCGCGCAGGCGTCCCGCCAGGGGGCGGAACCCGAGAGAGGGACAGCGGATTTCCGGTTCCTGGAGCAACGAACGGCCGCGGCGGCGACAGCTACAGCTTCGGAGGAAGCGGCTGCGGAGGAGGAAGGCGAGGAGCCGCAGAGGCGGGAGCCACGGGCGGGATTCTCGCCATGGGTCCGCGGACCTAGAAAGGTGGAAGGTACCAGCCGTGAGCCGAGCTGGTGAGACGGTCAAGGGGGGTAGAAATGGAGACCGCTCAGGCGGAGAATAGGGAAGGGTTGAGGCTCAGAACGCTGACGGAGAGCAATGAAGGGCCCTCGGGCCGATGAGTGGGAGGAATGGCGGCCTCGAATATTGAAGGGAGTCTTGGGAAGATTTAGGCGGAGGACAGGGAGGACTAGGGGCTCCGAAGACTGACAGGTGGAAGTGTCGGGCTCTTGGACAAGGACGGAGAGCCATGGGGAGGATCCGAACGCTGAGGGGAGATATCGGGGCCTCTCGGGTTAAGGAGAGAGAAATAGGGGTCCAGGATGCTAAAGGGAAGAAATGAGCGGCCCTCGGGCTGATGACGGGGAGAAATGAGTTGGAATGCTGAAAGGGAGGGACGGGGGTCTCGTATGGAGGACGATGAGAAATAGGGAATCAGAAAGCCAATAGTTAGGGATGGCTTGGTCTTGGACCAAGAGGAGAGGAATGGGGTAGGGGGTTCAGATGCTGAAGGGAGAAATCAGGGTGTCTCAAGCTGATGAGAGGAACGGAGGGTGAGGACTCCAAAGGAAACTTGTTAACTGCAGAAGAGGGAAATAGGGCGGGTTCGGAGACTCGGGAAGCAATTGGGACTCCAAACACTGACAGAGCGAAAGTGAGATGCGGAGGCGTTCGGAGTAGGGTACCGAGGGAATGAGGGGCTGTTCAGGTCAAGCTTGCAGAGGAGCTGAGGGTTCTTTGGCAGAGGACTCGGGGAATGGAGGCAGTAATACTGAGGTAGAAGGATAAGAGGACAGCAGACAGGAAAGGAATGGGAGGGTTAAAAGACTAACAGAAATTAGTGACTCTTGGGTCAAGGAAGGGAATGAATGGGAGGTTAGAGTACTGAGGTAGCCAAGTCCTGTGGGGGCCTCTCGCGCTAGAGATGGGAGGAATGCGGTCTCTCTGGCTGAGGTTAGGGAGGAACTGGGGATTAGGACGGTGAGAGTGAGGAATGCGTTGAGGATGGGGACCCTTGGGTTGAGGATGGGGCTGCCAGATCAAGAAGCCGGGCGGATGACAAGCTCCTGGGCCCAGGACAGGGAAGAACGAAGTGGGAATGGGGCTTTACTCTTCCTTATGTTGGCCAGTTGCTTGTGGCAGGTCCTAGGTCTTAAACAAGCATGAATAGAAACACAGGTTTGTGTGGCCTGGGGCACAACATGTCCCTTTCTAACGCCTCAGTTTTTCCCACTGCCCCTTCTGTGTTGCAGGCCTCTGCTTCTTCCGTGGTCCCCATGGCTGAGGACTGGCTGGACTGCCCAGCCCTGGGCCCTGGCTGGAAGCGCCGTGAGGTTTTTCGCAAGTCAGGTGCCACCTGTGGACGCTCAGACACCTACTACCAGAGGTACTGGGTGGGTTGTGGACAGAGGGGTTAGGGCTGAACCTGGTTAGGCAGGGTGAAATCAGGGGTGTGTGATTAGATTTATGGGTATGCATGTACAGTTGATCCTTATTATCTGCAGGTTCTATATTTGAAGATTTGGTTACTCACTAAGATTTGTTGTTTGTACCCCTGAAGTCATACTCACTGTGTTTTCATGATCATTTGTGGATATGCACAGAGCGGCAAGAAATAGGTCGCCTGATGCGTGTGTTCCCAGCCAAGATTGAATGAAGATTTCTTATATTAGCTCTTAAGCTGTAAACAAGTATCCTTATTGAGGACTACTTAGTGTTCTGTTTTTTGCACTTTTTAATGGTGATTTTGCTTTGTAGAGTTGCCCCCGAGTGTAGTGTTGAAGTGCTGTCCAGTGAGCTAAGTGCAGGAAGTCTGTTTTGTGCCATATGGAGAAAATGCATGTTAAATAAGCTTTGTTCAGGCATGAGTCGCAGTGCTGTTGACTGTGAGTTCAATGTTAATGAATCAAAAAGGCAGTATATCTAGAAAAAAGGAAATTAGCCAATTAGTATGTAAGGCTGCTCCAGGAAGTGCTAAAGTAACGTCTGTAGTACATGATGAAGCTAAGGAAAAGGTGGAAAAGTGGCTAAATCTGTGGATCCATGAGGTGGTGACCAGAGTTTAGTGGACAGTGTGGTGAAGCTGAAAGCAAAGGACATCGGCTGTCATGTTCCTAGGGTTACGGAAACAGTAAGCCTGTTTCAGCTGGTGCTGGCTAGCTCACACGTTTCCAAAGGTGATACTTTGTGAAAAGTGTTAAACTTGCAGGTGAGGCAGGTTCTGCAGATGAAAGAGTCCATGGAAGAAGTTTAAAAAACACCTGATAGGTGCAGTACAGGAAAAGGGTTTTGAAGAAGAGTAGGTTTTCAGTGCTGATGAGGCTGGCTTGGTTTACAAGGACATTGACAAAGGAACCTGTATAACACAGATGGCTTCCAAAACTGCTATTGTTAAATCGTTCAAAGACCATGCAGTTAATTATTTGTAAGAGGACTATATTAAACAAGGTGTCTTTAAACAGAAACACACATAAAACAGGGTAATATACTGATTGGTTGACAAAAACGTGACCAGAGGCTTACAGGAACCTAACCTGTAGTTCCCCTAGGAGCAGTGATTCTGTACTCACTAATTCAGTGTTCAAAGTGACTTTATAGAACAGAATTACTGTGAATAATGAGAATTGACTATAAATACATGAAAATATGTGTTTATAAAAAAGTTACGTTTAAGGATTTGAGGTCTTTTAGAATATGTTAGTCATGTAGTTATTAAATTTTCTTAACTTTTTTGTGTGTAAGTTGCTCTTTGCTTAAATTGTAACTAGAATTATATTTATTTATATGCTTATAAATAATATTTTTATGTCTATATTGTACATTTATTCATGTATTTACAGTTTTTATAAAACTTTCAAAATGAGTGCAGTGATTGAGAATAGAAGAGGCCAGAGGTTTTACCCAAATTAGGGCAAGATAACAAGTGAGTGTGTTTCAGTTTGGGGGGTACCAGTAGGAGATAAGGGACCCCTATCTCCCTGACCGACAGTTTATTACTCACTGCATCAGCAGTATCTGTATGTCATCATTCTTGTGCCAGTTCCCCAAATGCCGATTCCCACAGGGCGACGTGAAGAGGGCTACTTAATTAGCATCTGCACATGCACTGTTGTGGGAAAGGAACTCCGAGCTTAAGGAATCCAATCTTTAATAATGTTAGGACAGTAAGGATGCCTTCCTTGCTCTGGAAGAACACCCTATCTCTTATCTTCCAAGGCTGATGCTGTACACACATCCTTGAAAAGATAGCTCCTTGCAAAGGGTAGTCAGTGCCTCTCTTGTAAGACATGCAAAAATGTGAGTGACCTGTGGAGTATTGTCTTCCAACATCAGTGACTTACGCTTTGTTTTGTATGTAGTTGCATTTATTTGTTTATACGTGTATTTGTATGTATATTGTCTGTACACATACACTTGACCCTTGAACCATGTAGGGATTAGGGAAGCCAATTCCCTGTGCAGTCAAAAATACACATATAACTTTTGACTCCTTAAAAGCTTAACAACTAATAGCCTACTGTTGATTGGAAGCCTTATCAATAACAAATCATTGGTTAACACATACTTTGTATGGTGTATGTATTATATACTGTATTCTTGCGGGAAAATAAGCTAGAGAAGAGATTAAAGAAAATCACGTGGGAGTTCCTTGGTTGCCTAGTGGTTAGGATTCCAGGCTTTCACTGCCATGGCCCAGGTTCAGTGCTTGTTTGGGGAACTGAGATCCCATAGACTGAGTGGTGCAGCCCAAAAAGGAGAAAATCATAAGGAAGAAAAAGTTCATTCACAGCACTGTACTGTATTTAGCAATACATTAAATTTACATCATCTGTTTACAGGATAAGTTGTCTGACTGTCAAGGCCCTACATTAATACTATCTTATATGACACAAGGCATTGTAGATCTTATACATATTACTAATACCAGATATCAAAAATGAAAACATAATACAAAAAATTTATGTTTATTTACAGGTATAACAATTCATGCATTGATAACTGAGAAGGAGCAATATTTCTGCTTTCTGGTAGCCTAGCCTGTACACTAATGAATAAATTGTTATAAAGTTTTTATGGCATACAATATTATAATCATATTCATGATACAATGTTGTTACATTGGTACATTTTTGGGTTTTTTCAAGGCACTTACCTGTGATGATAGGCAGTTTCTTTAATTAACCAGGGAGCGAGGCATACTGTATGGTAATGTAATTCTTTGACGGCATAGTTATAAAACAGTAAGAAAACTAACACGTTATTAATTTTATGTTAAATACCATTTACCTATAAATGTCTGAATAAAGATAGGCTATCCATTTTGAGTCTTGCATAGAGGAATACTTGGGCCATGATGATGATGGTGACACAGAAATGTCTCATACAGTTCTTTTGTTTTGGTTGCGCTGGGTCTTGGTTGCTGCTCGGGGGCTTTTTCTAGTTGTGGCAAGTGAGGGCCGCTCTTTGTTGCTGGTGTGGACTTCTCATCGTGGTGGCTTCTCTTGTTGCAGAGCACAGGCTGTAGGTGCCTGGGCTTCAGTGGTTGCAACGCACGGGCTTAGTTGCCCCACGGCATGTGGAATTTTTTGGACAAGGAATCAAAACCCATGTCCCCTGCATTGGCAGGCAGGTTCTTAACCACTAGACTACCAGGGAAATTCTCATACAGTTCTTGCCTTACAATTGTTAGATTTTCACACAAAGACACCCACAAATGTAGATAAGTATTAACTGTACGGCCTGTTATTATTTACTATTTATTAAGTGGAAGTGGATCATCACAAAGGTTTTCATCTTTGTCGTCTTCATGTTGAGTAGGCTGAGGAGGAAGAGAAAGGGGGTTTCATCTTACTGAGGGGTGGCAGAGGCAAAAGGAGAAGGTAGGGGAGGCAGGAGGAGGCAGGAGGGGCAGAAACACTTGGTGTGACTTTATAGAAATTCACTGTAATTTCTCTCTGACTTTTTTGCTTTCTCAGTTCTCCAAAAATGTTTCTACATTGTCTCAATCTTTCTTCCTCTGTTTGCTTTAATTTTAGTGGCCATGTCATATAAAATTAAAAGTGGTCTTGAATATCAGAACCCTTCTGCTAGATTGTCTAATATCAGTTTTTCTCTGGCACTCTTCCTTCATCTTCCTCATTATCTGGTACTGGTTCAGCAGCAGTCATCTCCATCAAGTTGTCTTGTGTTAATTCCTCTGGTGTGGTGTCTGTTAGCTCAAGTCCAAGATCGATGTCTTGAAACTCTTCATCCCCTCCCTGACTTTTGCCGTATCCACAATCTCTTTCATGATTTCCTTGATTGACTTGGCTGTAAATTCTGGGAAGTCATGCACAACATCTGGACACAGTTTTCTCTAGTAGGGAGTTATTGTTTTGCACTTGATGACTTTCACACTCTTTTCTATAACGATGATGGTATCTTCAATGGTTTTTCCAGACTACTAGGATGTTCTGTCTATGAAGATTCTCTTCGATAGTGTTGTCAGTTCTTTCCATAGAATTCTGCGAGTAAGGAGCCATAAAGGTCCTTTATGACCCTCTGATCTATAGGCTGAATTAGAGACATTGTGTTTGGGGGCAAACAAACCACTTCGACACCTGCTGTTGAATTCATGGGGTTCTGGGTGGGCAGGGCATTGCCCAATATCAAAAGAACTTTTAAAACTGTCCCTTAACTGGTGAGGTACTTCCTGACTTCCTAACAGAGCATCAGTGGAACCATTAAAAAAAAAAAAAATGGTTCTCACTGTCAAGACCTTCTTGTACAACCAAAACACTGGCAGCTGGTGTTTATCTTCCTTCAAGGCTTGAGGGTTAGCAGCTTTATTAATAACGGCAGTCCTGATCATAAACCTGACTGCATTTCCACAAAACAATAGAGTTAGTTTATCCCTTCCTGCCTTAAATCCTGGTGCTCACTTCTCTTTCTTACTAATAAATGTCCTTTGCACCTTTTTTTTTTTTTTTTACTTTTCAGAATAGGGTACTTTCATCTCCATTAAAAATTTGTTCAGTTGTTCAGGCAGAGAGCCTTTCTCCTCAGTGATTTTCTTAGTGGTGTCTGGGAACTTGTCTGCTGCTTCCTGGTTGGTAGAAGCCGCTTTTTCTGTTGTCTTGACATTTGTAAAGCCAAACCATCCTTTGCTGGTATTGAATTCCCCAGCTTTAGAGCCTTCACCTTGCTTTTGCTTTAAGTCGTCATATAATGACTTGACTTTTTCTCAAATCTTGTTATAACTTATAGATATGACTTTCTTATAGCCATCATGCATCCACATAAAAGCTGCATTTTCAGTACAAGATAAAAACATATTTTGCAAAAAGTACAAGGTTTTCGAGCTGCTGGCATAGTTGCAGCAACAGTTTCTGAATTTCCTTTGTTTTTTTTTCCTTTCTTTTTTTTAAAAATAATAGTCCATACAGTGGGTGGCTTCCCTGGTGGCTCAGATGGTAAAGAATCTGCCTGCAATGCAGGAGACCCAGGTTCGATCCCTGGGTCGGGAAGATCCCCTGGAGAAGGAAATGGCAACCCACTCCAGTATTCTTGCCCAGAGAATTCCATGGACAGGAGAGCCTTGTGGGCTGTAGTCCATGGGGTTGTAAAGAGTCAGACACAACTGAGTGACACTTCCACTTTCACTTTATATTGGATTCATTAATCTTGAATTGTTGGTAACCACAGCTGCAGACCTCAATCTACGGTACATGTCAAGCTATTCAGCTTTTTCCTGTAATGTTATGACTTTTCTCTGCTTCTTGGGAGCACTTGCAGTATCACCAGTGACACTTTGTTATGGGTCCCAAGGTGTTATTAAAAGCTTACAGTAGTGCACTAAATACAATGAAAATGACATGAGAAAAACCACTGCAAGGGGTCACTTTCTACTGTGATGCTCAATTTTATGGAGAAACAAACTGCTCACAGAGATGATTCGCCTTCCATGGCATTGAAAGTAAATACTTGCAACACCTGAGTTCACTGCAGCAGCAACAGGAGGTGGCTGTGAGATGATTATAGTAGTATGATACATGCTACAGTTAATTTTGTGCAGTTATGATGTAATACTGCATCTTTACTTTTGTTTACGTTTCTCTTGACTGCAAATGGTGCCACATACGATCTTAAGTATTTGTGCACATGTTTTGGTAAATTTTAACTTTTTATGATAGATTTCATGTATATATCTTATGGTGGTAAATGATAAAATAGATTAGTATCTACATATATTTTATGCATTCATGACACACCTTTTTCTTAATTTTTTCAATATCTCTAGGCTATATAATTCATTGAATTAAGTAGTCACAAATCTCCAAAAAATTTTTCAATATATTTATTGAAAAAAATTCATGTGTAAGTGGACCTATGCAGTTTATACATGTGTTGTTCAAGAGCCTGCTATATTTAAAACACGTTTTTTTCTTGTATGGATTTTGTTTGTGTACATAGTATGAAATGCTAATACATGTATGTTATTTAATTAATTTGTGTTGCTATTTGTATTTCCTTTCACTTATATGGAATGCCAGTAGTAGCACACATTATAAATCTGTGCATATCCATTTGCATTTATATTATTTATTAATCTTTGTCTACACGCTGGCATTTATACACCTTTTATATTCCTGCTGTTTGGAGTTATTTGGGGTAGTTTCTTGGTTGGGGTTCATAGGTTGATCCCAGGCTGCTTCCTGTATCCCACCAGCTCTCCAGGCCTGTTCACCAGCCCTATGGGAGGGTTGTGTGGGTGGAGTGGCAGTGGCTCCAGCTAGGTACCAACCTGTCCTGGTCCATCCCCAGCCCCACAGGAGACAGGATCCGAAGCAAAGTTGAGCTGACCCGATACCTGGGCCCTGCATGTGATCTCACCCTCTTCGACTTCAAACAAGGCGTCCTCTGCTATCCATCCCCCAAGGTACTGTACGGTGTAGAATACTTGGGCACGGGCGCTGAGCCTCCTGACACTCGCCCACTGGTCTTCTGCCCTTGCTCTTGTCTCCAGGCCCAATCCTTGGCCATCACCAGCAGGAAGCGGAAGAAGCCTTCGAAGCCAGCCAAGGCTCGGAAGTGTCAGGTTGGACCTCAGAAGAGTGAGGTCAGGAAGGAGGCACCAAGGGATGACACCAAGGCTGACACTGACACAGTCCCAGCTTCGCTTCCTGCCCCTGGGTGAGTGTTGAGCTAGAGTCAAGTCCGTGAGGGTTCTGGTTGGGGGTACACTCAGGGCCCCACACCCATGTTTCCCATCCTAGGTGCTGTGAGAACTGTGGAATCAGCTTTTCAGGAGATGGTACCCGAAGGCAGCGGCTCAAGACTTTGTGCAAGGACTGCCGAGGTGAGTGGCCCCTGGGGCACTGGGAGGTAGAGCTGGAGCAGCCTCGGTGTCAGGCTGGCATACAGATATCTGGCTGGGGGCTTAGTGGTAGATGACAGAGCAGAGGGAGTCGTGAGGTCAGATACCTGATGCTCCTTTAACATTTCTGTCTCCCTCCCTGCAGCACAGAGGATCGCTTTCAATCGGGAGCAGAGGATGTTTAAGGTAAGCACAGCCTACTTCCTCCTCACAAGTGTGTGGTGGGAGCAGGATGTGATGGGGGCTGGTCAGAGTCTGAAGGAACAGTGATGGATCCACTGGATGTCAGGGTCATTTTGTAGGGAGCTGGCTGCAGGCAGTCGACAGTAATGGAAGTTAATCAGTAGACACTGTGATAAGGGTCACAGGGGAGAGTAGACGTTGTTTATGGCCTCAGTGATGGTGGCTAATCACTAGTTACCAGACAGTGATGAGGCAGACGGGGGACCAGCAGACGTGGTGATAGGGGCCAATGTGGGGTCAGCAGACACGTGAGGGGCAGTGCTCCTGGAGCCACTCCGCTTGGACCCGTGACCTTGCCCCACCCATTCCTGGCAGCGTGTGGGCTGCGGGGAGTGCACGGCCTGCCAGGTAAAGGAAGACTGTGGGGCCTGCTCCACCTGCCTCCTGCAGTTGCCCCATGATGTGGCCTCGGGGCTGTTCTGCAAGTGTGAGCGAAGACGGTGCCTCCGCATTGTGGAAAGGGTGAGTCAGGCAGCTGGGGTGGGCCCAAGGCTCACCCGTGCTCCTGGCCCTCAGCCCTGGCCCCACGCTTCACACCTCCGGCCCCCACAGAGCCGAGGGTGTGGAGTGTGCCGGGGCTGTCAGACCCGAGAGGACTGTGGCCGCTGTCGAGTCTGCCTTCGCCCTCCGCGCCCCGGTCTCCGGCGCCAGTGGAAGTGCGTCCAGCGGCGCTGCCTCCGGGTAAGTCAGAGTGGAGCGGCCAGTGGGGGCTGTGCAGTGGGGGGCTGGGGCAGCGCTTACACTGTGGTTGAAGCTGCTGCTGCTTCCGTCTTTCCACCTGGCCTTGCCCACCTCATGTCTTCTTTTCTCCCCCACCTCACACTCACCGCTCTGGCTTCACCTACCTGCCCTTGTCTGCCAGCACCTTGCTCACCGCCTCCGTCGCCACCATCAGCGATGTCAACGACGCCCTCCCCTGGCTGTGGCTCCCCCTGCTGTGAGTGCCCCAGCCCATACTCTGCCTGCCTGTCCCCCTGGCATGCTTTCTGCACACCTGAGGGGAGGGCGGTGGTCTGTGTCTGCCTGGTGCCGCCAAGCCTAAACTTGCCTTCTGCCTTTCTCTCAGGGTAAACACGGCCGCCGCAGAGGAGGCTGCGACTCCAAGGTGGTGCCCCGGCGGCGTCCACCCCGAGCCCAGTCACCGCCTCCACCTCCCCCACCGCAGCCTCCAGAGTCTCCGGAGCTGGTGAGGCCCTGGTGGGCAGGGGGACGGCACAACCGTAACCTCACCAGCTACCTGCCCTGACCCCACCCCATTTGCCTCTGCAGCACCCCAGAGCCCTGGCCCCCTCGCCACCTGCTGAATTCATCTATTACTGTGTAGACGAGGACGAGCTAGTGAGTGGCCTCACCCTACCTGAATAGACTCTCCCAGGGCGCTTGGTTAACCCAAAGAAGCAGATGCTGCAATGGGCCTAATAGGGGAGTAGTCAAGTACAGTGATGGATACTAGTACGGGCTGAGCAGACAGCGGGGCAGGAACTAATATGGGACCCCCAGGTGCAGTGACAGGGCCTGGTGTCAGATGAACCAACGCTCTGATGGGGCTCACAGAGGAAAAGCTGGCACAGTGCCCGAAGTCCGCATAGGATGAGCGGGCGCAGCGATGGGAGCTAATGGGCGTCTGCAAAATTCTGCTGGAGGCGGGGGTCAGAGACGTTATCTTGGTAGCTAGTGGGGGACCAGCAGATAGAATGATGGATACTGTATTGAAGCAGCCACCGTGCTCATGGTATCAAGGACCTTCCAGGACAGTGATACCGCCTGGCGCTGGACTCGCAGACGGGAGGTGTGACTAGTGGGAGCCAGTTCCCTCCAGTGGGGCTGGTGGACGAGCAACAGGAGCAGCGTTGTCACTATCCTAGTGACAGCCCCGCACCTCCTGTTCCCAGCAGCCTTACACAAACCGTCGGCAGAACCGCAAGTGTGGGACCTGTGCAGCCTGCCTGCGGCGGATGGACTGTGGCCACTGCGACTTCTGCTGTGACAAGCCCAAGTTTGGGGGCAGCAACCAGAAGCGCCAGAAGTGTCGCTGGCGCCAGTGCCTGCAGTTTGCTATGGTGGGTGTAGCAGGAAGGGTCTGGTGGGTGGGAGGAATAGTGCCAGTCTCCCCCTCATGCCCCCTGCCACCTGATACCTGGGAGGGGCGGGCAGACCTCTAGTGGGTCCTGCAGCCTCAGAGTGGTTGGGGGGGCGGTGGGTTTTGCCACCAATTAGCAGACGTTATGCTGGGATAAATGAAACTAGGAGGTACTGTCATTGCTGATAGGAGACTCACAGCCTGTGTGATGAGCGGCTCGTCCATAAGGAGATTCCGTGCTGGAACTGACGGGGTTGGGCGCATCAATCAGAGCAGGGTGGTAGTGTACCTGGTGGCCATAACGTGCCACCTCTCCTCACAGAAGCGGCTGCTGCCAAGTGTCTGGGCAGGGTCCGAAGATGGGGCATCGCCGCCCCCAGCTCACCCTCGTCGAAAGAGGCCTGGCTCTACTCGAAGGCCCCATCTGGGTCAGACCCTGAAGCCTCCCTTGGCCACACCCGCAGCTCAACCAGACCGAGCCCAGACTCCAGTGAAGGAGGAAGCAGGCAGTGGCTTTGTGCTGCCCCCACCTGGCACTGACCTTGTGTTCTTACGGGAGGGTGCAAGCAGTCCCGTGCAGGTGCCTGGCCCAGCCCCGGCTTCCACAGAAACTCGGTTGCAGGTGAGGGTCCCGCCTTATCCTGCCCTTCCTAACCCCACCCAGCCTCGTGCAGGGAAGCTGGGACCAAGTCTGCTGCCATCCTCCTCCACACAGGAGGCCCAGTGCCCTGGCCTGAGTTGGGTTGTGGCCTTACCCCAGGTGAAGCAAGAGAAGGCGGATGCCCAGGAAGACTGGACACCTGGCACAGCCATCCTGACTTCTCCTGTATTGCTGCCTGGCTGCCCCAGCAAGGTGGGGGTCAGTGATGGGTGGTCTGTGAGCAGAGTGATGGGGAGCCATGATGGTGGTTCTTTGAACACAGTAATAAGTGTGCTGATGACAGCCTCTCACAGAATTATCCCGCCTGTCTGACAGATGCCTCACCCTCCCCAGGCAACTAGTTTGGCCTGCTTTGCCGCCCACTTAACAGAAAGATGGAAATCTGTGAGGAATGGGAAAGATCTGTAGACAGTGATGGTTTTTCTGTGCTCAGGTGTGACGGAGTGTCAGCACAGGGACAGGTTGGCTGGTAGGGACACTTTCCTCAGGCCAGCCCTGCCCTTCTGACAGCTGCCAATTTCCCGCCTCTCCCAGGCAGTAGACCCAGGCCTGCCAGCAGTGAAGCAAGAGCCACCTGACCCTGAGGAGGACAAGGACGACAACAAGGCTGACTCCACCTCTGACTTGCCCCCAGAGGAGGAGGCAGGAGGGGCTGGCACGCCCGTGGTCAGTGCTGGGGGACGCCCCACTCTGTCCTGACCCTGCTCTAGGCCCACCAGTCATATTGACCCTGATGTTAATTCTTCCCCAGATCACGGAGATTTTCAGCCTGGGTGGAACCCGCCTCCGGGACACAGCAGTCTGGTTGCCAAGGTGTGCCCCGCACTGTGAGGGGTCGGGATGGCGGAGGGAGGGGTTCTGGCCAGATGTGGGCCCTGAGTCGTGAGAGCAGCCAGCGTTTTGGCATGGTGTAGTGGGAGGTAAAGGCCCAGTACGACTGCTCTGGTCACCATCAGTGATGGAGTGTGTGCAGGACCTTAGAAATTTCTCCTGAGGTCTGGGCCAGGGCCCTCCTTGAGGAGGGTTACAGGAGGTGATGGTGGGAGAGGTGATGGTGCCCTGTGATAAGATTGGAAAGAAAAGGGAAGATAAGGAAAGCTTTTCCCCCGTATTCTTAAGAAAATCCACAGGGGTCAGACTTAGAAGTTTTTATTCAGAGAATCATCATTTGGGGTCTTGAAGGCCTGTGGAGTTTCCAAGAGATGAATGGATGGGCTGGTCAGTGGGGGGTGGTCAGGAGATCTGGTCCTGAGATGGCTTTGTGATTGGGGCCCACACACAACTGAAGTATCCTCAGTGGAAGGAATCAGGCTGTGTTTCTTGAGATTTTCTGGAGCCTGTTGAGGTCATTAACTGTTTCAGCTGCTGCACAGAACTGTCCTACAGGTGTGGCAGTGGAAGGAAGGATAGGGAGGTGGGAGGACTATAGGACTGGGCTGGTGGGAGGAGGTCAGGGGAACGCTGCCTCCTGTAGGACTGCTGAGAGCCCTGACCAGAGCCAGACAGGCAGCATAAACTGTTGACCTGAACCCCTGGATTCCTTTGTCCTGCAGACTAGTGTCTGCAGGCCAGAAACTGCTCCACCTGTACTTGGGCGAGTACTGAGGTACTGATTGAGGCCCTGCTGGGCACACTGGTGAATCAGTGACCTTGGGAGGCTTATCTTTCGGGAGACATAGGATTCCTGCCTTCAGGGAGCTTATAATCCAAGTGGTGAAGCTGTTTCCCCTATGCATGAAATCATTACATATTAACAGAAAAGTAATGATGTGCTATGTTGTCTGCAATGGAAGATTGTAGAAGAGAGGGAAGGGATAATTAAGGGGAAATGAAAGAGTAGGAAATGGTTTTGTGATGCTTCATTTTGCACATAGGGAACCTGATTCAACATACAGACCTGCTCCCTCTTCTCTAGGTCCAAGGACCTTAAAAAACCTGGAGGTAGAAAGCAGTAGACTGGAGGCTTCTACAGACTGTAGGACTCAAGGTGATATTTACAGACCGACTTTATCAGAGACAACACTGATCTGCTCAGAGGCTGGACCATAGATGGATTGCCAGGGCTTGTGTGGGAGTCAGGAACTGGGAAAACCTACCACCAAACCAGAGGAGCAGGCCTGTTCAGTACTCTGAGCTTATAGAGGAAATAAGCAGAAAAGGAAGACAAAGAGTAGAAAGTTTGTGCATCTCCTCCAACCATTGCAAACCCCAGGAGCCTGAGTGTCATAAGAAGTGTGGATATTAAAGATGGGGGAGCTGGGATGGGAGAGCCGACGTGATTAAAGCCACCTTCGGCCTAAACAAGCCATCATCATAAATAATTCTAAATGGATTTGGATGAGACCTGGTAGTGTCTCTAAACATTTCCTCAGGGAGACAGCAGTTCGGAATGTATTGGGAATGTAATGTGAATAAATGAGGAAAGGAACTGCTATTCGTTGAGTTCCTCCCATGGACCTGGTTTAATCCTCAAAAACATCTTTTTAGAACGGCTTGATTGTGCCCATTTTTGCAGAAGGGAAAATGAGATTCAGAGAAACTAAATAACCTGTCCAGTGTCGAACAGCTAGTATCAGTAGAGCCTAGGATCAAGATCAAGCCCAGGTTGTAAAAGCCTTGTTTTTAAGTTAAGCCACTAAACTGTTAACTGTAACCTATATCCAGTAGTGTGTAATAGTGTCATATTAACAAGTTTCCAGTGACCTTACAAAGCTGGATTCTTCTAAGCATAATAAACCCCGTACAAAGCTGCTGCCCCTAGGGTGGCATAGGAAACACCAAGACAGGGTGGATTGTGCCACCTTGTCAAAGCACGCATGCCTCCTGAGACTGGGTTATTCCCAGGCCTTGGGTGCCACATAGGATTCCTCAAACCGAAAAGGGCGTCTTTCCCCACGGCTGATACTTACCATCACTCCCTACCCTCAGCCAAAGCAGTCTTCAGAATGAAAGCTCCTGGCCTGGCTCATGTTTCCTCAAAACTTGCCTCCCCTGTCCCTTGATGACCTTTGTACTTGGTTTCTACTCTCAGCCCCTGTCTTCTAGAAGTCTGAGCTCCTGCTTCAAGTCCCACCTAAGGGCCAGTCTTGGCTCAGCCCTGCCTCACTTTCCAGTTTTTCATAAAGTGCCAAAAAATGACATGTGTGATTCATTACTTAGCTTTACTGGGCTGGGACTGAGTGCCGGCCTCCTAAATTTTGTAGCCTATGTGCCTCTCTTGCTTACTGTAGTCCCAGCCTTGCAGCTTTAGATATTCAGAGGTAGATTAAGCATTTCTCTACTTTAACTCATTGTATAGCCCTCTGCCATCCTTCTCTGCTCCTTCCTTTGCCTTACCCTACTTATTTCAGCCAGAGTCAAGACTGGATAATTTTCTCATACTGTTTTGCTCCCTCCCAGGATCCAACCACCCAATTCTCATATTCTGGTGGTATTTTGACAGTGGTGCCCTAAATGAAATTTGAGAATAGCATTCTGACTCATGAGATAAGTCTGGTTACTGTGTGTGTCAAGATACAATCAGAAAAGCAGCACTACTAATATAAAGATTTTATATATGTGTGTAATGTATATATAAATATGTATATTATCTTAAGGGATTTATTGTAGGTGATTTGATCTTATGCAATTGTGGGAGCTGGTTGAACAGTCTGTATAAGGCTGTTGTCTTTGCATCTAATGCTGGAGCTTGAAGTCTGCAGGGCAGGCAATCGGGAAGGGAAGATGGATGTAAAAAGTGGGAGACGGAGGACACACTGGCGCCCATGAGCACGAGCTGGAAACCACAAGGATGGCCTGGAAGCCATGTCAGCCTCTCACCACCTCCAACTTCGGTGACGTGGGTGTCCTGCAGAAGCTGGTGCCCTTCATCACAGAGTTAAATATGCATCTGGTCCAAGAATTAGAAAAGCTGAAGGAAGATCCTGGGGAAGGTGGAGCAGCTGCAGGCCTGGCCGCAGACCTGACTGTTGCCCATACCAACGAGGTGAGCCAGCAGATGAGTGACGTGTGAACTGCAACAGTGCCTGGTGCTCCTGCACCAGCCTTCTGAGCGTGCTGCTGCCGCGCATCTGCCCTCCAGTTACCACGCAGAATCTCTCGTGGCCTGTCCTAACTGGAAGCATGCCAGGAAGGGGATACTGGGAAACGTAGCCTAGTCACGGTGACACGTTACAAAGCCACCCCGCCATGAATCAGTTCCTAAGGGTCTCACAACTCACCTGAGGATAACTTGGTAAAGCTGCGTTGCTGAAAATGTAAAGCTGAAGACCATTTCATGGTGACCCCAGCAAGTACAGAAATTCTGTCAAGCCCATCCAGAAAAAAACTTGCTGGTCTCGGCTATTTTTGTGTCATTCATTCAGGTATCGAGAACCTGACCCATGGTAGGCACTGTACTTAATACTGAGATTCAGGAATGAAAAAGATATAGTTCATGCAGTTATTAAATACATCAATATGTATTTACAAATGGTGAATGAATTTCCAACTTTATCGTGGAATTTAATGGTGAAAATACAGAATTCAGGAAACTGTTGGGAGGACAGCCCTTGCGTGACCTTGTTGGGGTACAATAGGCATTGGAAATAATATAGTTTATGCTGTTCTATTTTAAAATTATTTTTAAATGATTTTTATTGTCCCGTTTACTGATTTATATATATTTAGTGTTTTGGGGGGGAGTATCTTAATGGTGCTTAAGTGTTGATAGACTGCCTCTGAGAAACTGGTATAGAAAGCGGGTGGCAAGATCAAAGTCAAGTTCTGTTCAAGGATCTTGGGTGAATCAATTCTCCTAGACCCCCCTGGAGGTTGAGACTTGGCTGTCATGCCAGGGCCGGTCCCGCCACCCTCCGAATACGCTCACCAGGGGGCGCTGGCCCCCGGACCCTGGTCCTCCGGCCAGGGCTGGACAGACGCTGCCCCTCAACTCCCTGTCCCTGGGGCGTGGCCTCCCTTGGGCCGAGGCGGTCCAGAATCAGCGCAGAGGGAAGCCGACTCCCCTCTTCACAGTGGCTCCGCGGGCGAAACCGAAGCGGGATTAAATTACGGGACACGCCCGGGGTGAGGGCGCAGCGCGAAGAGCTCAGGACCGACGCCGGGACATTCTACGGCCGCCGGGTGTCGCCGAGAGTCCGCTTCCCATGTCGCTGAAAATTCACGTTGACGGGACCCTCCAGGCTGTGGACCTCGGAGGTTCCCAACGGGGGCCCGAGAATCTGGCTTTTACCAAACCCCGCCCCTAGGCCGAGGGCGTCACCGCCCTTCTGAGGGTGTGGTGTCACCAGAGCAGACCAGCCAGCGGGCCAGGCACCCGTGGGAATCGAAGATCCAGCAACCAGCCTTCAGGACCCCGTCCAGGGAGCGGAAACGATCGTCTAATTTCTTTTCTTTCTTTTGTTTCAGGCTACGTAAACTCTTAGCAGTAAATGAAAATGAGTATTTTACCGAACTGCAATTGAAAGAAGAAGCATTATAGGAGATAAAAGACAAAATGAGAGAGAATTATTAAAAGAAATTTCAAAAGAGAAGAGACGTTATTTTGTGGCTGAAAGGCTGAACGAACAATTCAGGAAATGGAGTCCAAACCTAGAAACATGCCGCATGCAAAATCCGAAGTGGGCGGATTACAAATGATTAGGGAATGCTGATTTATAGTAAATTGCGGTCTTAAATTGGGATACGCAGTACTAGTTGTGCTTTTATTACACGTCAGTGACCTACTAGGTGCTGATTTTTTCCTGTTAAAGTTCCATGTTCGTTCCCATTTCAGGAAGAGTACCAAAGTGTCATTTGACTTTTAGGTATTACCTACTACTTTTTGTAGCTCAGCTGGTAAAGATTCCACGTGCAATGCGGAAAACCTGGGTTCGATCCGTGGGTTAGGAAAATCCCCTGGAGAAGGGAAAGGCTACCCACTTTAGTATTCTGGCCTGGAGAATTCCATGAACTCTATAGTTCATGGGGTCGCAAAGAGTCGGACAGGATTTCGACTTTCACTCACTCACTACTTTGCTCTTGAGCGGAAGTTCAGCTGTAGTCTCCACCTGTGCTGAGGGCCCCTTAAAAGGTCTCCTCACGTGTGTGTGTGTGTGTGTGTGTGTTTCTTCTGCCTGGGATCTAGAATGCCAGTGCTGAGGGCCCCTTAAAAGGTCTCCTCACGTGTGTGTGTGTGTGTGTGTGTGTGTGTGTGTGTGTTTCTTCTGCCTGGGATCTAGAATGCCAGTGCTGAGGGCCCCTTAAAAGGTCTCCTCACGTGTGTGTGTGTGTGTGTGTGTGTGTGTGTTTCTTCTGCCTGGGATCTAGAATGCCAGTTAGGCGCTCTCAGCTTGTTGAGGATAATACCCGCTGTTCCATCAGTCAGGTATTTGTGAAACTGAAAGGGTTTATGTGTGAAAATACCTTATAAGTTCCCGTAAAGAACTACGCGAATAAGGTGGTCCTGTGATGATTTGCCCTAAAGGTTAACTTAAAGATGGCCTCACAATTTGACCATCCTACAAAGTGTCCGCTAACTTTTCTCATGCTTTTAAACATTACAGGATATAAATAGCAAAGTCAGTTGGAATGTAATTAGATCTTCGACTTCATTGCGGGTTAAGGAGGCTTTTTTCTGCTATTTGATGAATCCTAGAAAGGGACCGAGGTCGGAGGGAGGCATGGCCAAGGGCAGGGTGAGGACTGCGCAGACTCAGCTCTTCCACTCCAAGAGGAAGTAGCGAGTGCCCGCGTCTGTGGTCACCATGGTAACGGGACCAACTTCCGCCCCATTCACCTGTCCCTAGCCCCGCGAGGCGCACCACTGGCAACCAGACCAGTGCATCTCACAAGCTCGTCCCGCCGGTAGCTGTGGTTGGGGAACCGCAGCGGACACCGCCCCCAACCCGAGGAAGCTCCAAAATGTACAGCCAGCGGTTTGGCATCGTACAGAGAGAGGTTAAGGGGCCCACTCCCAAAGTCGTGATCGTGGTAAGCACGGGATATGTGTGTGGGATCCTACCGTTTTCTGTATCTTCCCCATCTCAGGACCCAACCCAGCCTTGGCCCCCAGCAGGGGTTCTCTCAAGGGAAGCAGGTGCCTGACGCAGTAGTTTGAATTTTGAACGAAGGAAGAAAAAGGTCTCTTGCCTAGCTCTCTTACTCCGCCCCTCCCTACCCTTCTTCCCCCTTCAGCTGTATTTAGTTTCTGTATTTGGAGAATCACCACTGGCGATCTTGAAGGTTGAAGATCTTGCAAGACTTTTAAAAGAGGTCGTCCCCTTAAAATGCAGAGTGTGTGTCAAGGAAAGGGCGCTGGGTCAGGTGGCAGGGAAATCTGGGATCTGGGCTGGCAGTGATTCAGCTGTATGGTCGGGATTAGTTCTGTACGTTTAGGAAAACCGTCTGTTGAAGAGTGCTGGCCTTTGGGGGTTTTGAGTGGTTTTAGGGCCCTTCCTTTGCTGACTCAACCATAACAGAAGCATACCTGCAGGCTTGGGAATAGGAGGTTGGTTGCCTTTACGGCAGCAGTGGTGGTAGGCGACCAGGGGAACGCTGTGCTGCAGAATTTGATGAGCGCTGCTCAGAACCTCGGACAGGTGGTCCACGCACCTGCATTCCTTTGCTTCTACACACTAGTTTCCACAGGCCAGAAAACCTCCATGTGTAGTTAAGCAACGATAGAGGCATCACATGAGTCCCTGCTGTGTGCGCAGCTCTGTGGAAGATACAGGGGTGAATACATTGACCCTGGGAGATTTCGCTTTCTCTAAAAGTTTGGTCCTTGCCTTCAAACTGCTTATCATCTAATTGCAGAAACAACTTGCTCATGCACAAAATCGTTAAAGATTAACACAGTGTGCCAGCACAGTTGATCGCGGTGTACTGTATTGTCCGTGTCGGGACACTGTGGAAGAAAGGTCAGAGATGATGAACGATATAGTTTTATTATGCTCTGTAGTGCACATAGCAGTTGTCAGTCAGTTTATAGACCTGCTCCCTCTTCTTTAGGTCCAGGGACTGTAGGATCTGGGTTTGGAAATCAGGAGACTGGAGTCTTCTACAGTCTGTAGGGTTTGAGGTTTATGACGGACAGAAGTGGATGTACTTTGGGTTCTGTATCTGAACCCTGAGCTCAGCTGGGGTACTGGTCAGGTGACATTCCTTGTGTTGGAAACCAGTAAGGATTTTCATTCCACCAAATCACCACCAAACCAGAGAAGCAGGCCTATTGAATATTTAACGTTTATAGAAGAATAAAGAGGAAAGGGAAAAGTCAGAGCTGGTGTATCTCAGATACCAGAGTGTGATAAGAAGTGTGGATGTTAGAGGTTGTAGAGTTGCAATGGGAGAAGAGTTAAAACCACCAGAGATGAGACTTGAATGCTAAACAATTTCTTCAAGAGAAGGTGGTGAAAGATGTAATGTCTGAAGTAATGAAGCAGCAAAAGGAGCAGCTGTTTGGTGAGTGCCTCCTAGGGACCCAGTTATTTACTTCTTGAAATAAATTTTTTTTAGGAAGCCATTTGTTTTGCTCTTTTTGACAGGTGAGAAAACTGAGACTCAAAGAGGTTAAGTAACTTACTCAAGATCACACAGTTATCAGTAGAGGCCAGAATCAAACCTTAGCTTGTAAGATGTTATTCTTTAAGACATTAAACTGTAATAGTAGAAACTAATTTGAGATGTTACAGTAACAAAAGCTTTCAATGACCTTGAAAGTACAGGGTAGTTATTAAACCCTTCATTCTGATTTTAGCATGGTTTAAGAGTTGCAATGTTCAGTATGGTGGCCACTAGCCACAAATTTGAGCACTTGTAATATGTCTAGAGTCACATATTGAGATAATATTTTCTATATATTGGTTAAATAAAAATATATTAAAATTAATTCCCCCTGTTTCTCTCTTTTTTTCTTTAATACAGCTACATCAAAATGTTAAATTGCAGATCTGGTTTATATTATTTTTCTTTTAAATAGTATAGGTTTTGAGTACATAATGCTGAGACTGCATGGATTGGCACCATCTTGTTTGGGAACTCCAGATCTTACTTTATTCATCCAAAGACAGGGTCCTCCCTGACCACAAAGGTCTTCCTACCCAGGATGCCACAGCCTTAAAGGGCTTCCTAATTCCCTGCTACTGCTCAGTCTGTTTCTCGCTGCCCTCCACTGCTATTTCCTCTTTAGTCAAAATGTACCTCAGAGCCTGATTCTTGCCCTGATGACTTAAGACAGTTGACTCCTGATGACCTTGGTGCTTGGTTCCTGTTCTCAGCCCATCTGTCTACTAGGAGCCTGAGTGTGTCCTGCTCAGGGTGCAGCCTTGACCCAACTCTGCTTTGTTATCACTGAGTCTGCGTTCATAGGATGCCATACATATTAGAGAACAGTAGTTTGTTAACTAAATCTAGGCTCTAAATAATTTCAGTATGAATTAGCTACTTCCCATGATGTAACCTTCAACATCACCTTCTGTCTCCAACCTACCTCAGCTTTGTATTATCTTGTTCAACTATTCTAGGCACCCATGTGTATACCCCAGACCTTGAATCTTTTCATGAGGCTGTCTTCAAATGTTGATTTCATTTCCTTAGGAGACTGCTTTACCAAGTTTCAGTGCCAGTATTCTGGTAATCCAGACAATGATGCTCTCAGTGTAAATGATGAGATTGACTCTGTGCCGCGAGTTAAAATCTTTGTTACAGTGCATCAGCACACCAGAGTCTGACTGCTCACCTAAGGGTGATTTGCTAAACCTGGCTGAAAACACAAAGCTCAAAACCATGGATTTCATGGTGGCCCCAGGAGGGGCAAGAGTCACATCGAGCCCACCCATGAACAGTTTCATTCATTCATTCATTCATCTTTCCTCTTCATTCGTATTGAGAACTTGATACTGGTAGCCATGCTTCATGCTAGCAATGCAGAAATAGAAAAGATATAGTCCATATGATTTTAGCAAATGTGTCAATATTTATTCACAATGGTGTATGCATTTCCAACTTTTTTGATGAAAGTTTGTATAAAATGAACATATTCACAGAAATTCAAGTTAATCCCAGAATGTCAGGAGTACAGCTCTTGCATTAAACTTCTGGGACAGTAGAAATAGGAGTCAAATTCTACCATTAGTTTTTGTTTTTTTTTCTTTTCCTTCTTTTCCTTCTTTCCCTTCCTCCCTTTCTGTCTTCCTTACTTCCTTCTTAGTAAAGGATATTTCACTGTCACAACTTGTTATGTATATCCTATATACTTAGTGAGTAGTTTACTTTAATTGAAAGATTTTGATGGTGGTAACTATGTTGTCAGAGCCCTGAAAAGCAAGGTGGGATAGTAGGTGGCAAGATTAAGGTCAGGAATTAGAAGACCTTTAATTTTTGTTCTACTCAGTTCTGCCCTCACTACTCAGAGCACTTTGGGCAAATAAATTAAGTCTGATTTGATTAGATAATCTCTGGAGTCCCATTCAAAATTTTAACTTTATAATTCCATGAACTTTTATTCAAATGGCATTTGAGAAATATTTGAGACTGATTTGATGACATCTTAGGTACAGGTTTCAAATAATTCAAACAAGTTACATCTTAGACACTTAAGTTGTTTACAGTTATAGCAGGATATATTAGTTTTATATACCAAATTTTGTTTAATACAGGTATTGTGGATTAACTGAAAATATGCAGTTGATTTTGGGTCTATCATAAGTGATACTTGATTTTTTTTTTTGTTCCAGAGAGCCAAGCCTCCCAAAGGCCAAGGAGCTGAGCATCATCTGCAAAGAATCCAACACAGCCATCAGAAACATCATGCTATTTTGGCTTCCATTAAGTCAATCGAGCGGGATCGCTTGAAAACTGAGTGGGACCAGCACAATGACCGCAAGTTTGTGGACAGTCTTGTGAAAGCAAGAGTCAAGGATGCCATGCAAGGGTTTATCATCAACACTGAAGAAAGACGAAATAAGTAAGGCTTAAAAACTGGCTAATCCAGACTCTGAGACATTCTGAAACCAGAGCCTGAGATTGACCAATCAAAAATCAAGTGAATTTTTATAGTAAGGATCATGGCTGAGCTAGTCTTATTCCTACCAAACCAATAGCTTATTTTCACTTGTGATAACCTATTGATAGAAATCAAAAGAACATATTGTATCATATTTTGTTATTATAATTAAAATCTTGCTCATTTTGCTTTTTTTGTTGAAATATAGATCACATATCTCATCTGTACGTGATCAAATAAAACGTGGCGTAGATTAGTCTCTATTGCTTTAGGTGACAACTCATTTTATGGAATACTGTAATGATCTTTCCTTCTTACAAAATTTACAACTGAATATATACTTCTGAAATTGAATTTAACAAAATAAAAAGCAATTAGTGATATGGTACATGTAGCATGACGGTTTTAATTCCTTTGCTTGTTGTTGTCATTTTGTTTTGTGAACCTAGGTTACGTGAACTTTTAGCATCCGAGGAAAATGAGTATTTTACTGAAATGCAATTGAAAGAAGAAACTATTGAGGAGAAAAAAGATAGAATGAGAGATAAAATAAGATTATTAAGAGAGAAGAAAGAAAAAGAGAGACAGGATTTTGTGGCTGAAAAGCTAGACCAGCAATTCAGGTAATGATGTCAGAAAACATACACATCAAATCTGAAGTTTGTATATTAAAGATTATTTAGGAAGACTGATTTACAGTAAAGTGTAGCCCTAACAGGGCATAGCAGTTGTACATTTAAGTCTTGTTAATTATACATACATCTTTGCACTAAGAAGTTCTGTCTGTTTGCTTTGAGGTGATAATGCATAAGATTTATTCTCCGTGTATTTCAAGTATACAATACAGAATTATTACCTGTAGTCCCCATACTCTACATTCAGTTCAGTTCAATTCAGTCGCTCAGTGGTGTCTGACTCTTTGCGACCCCATGAACTGCAGCATGCCAGGCCTCCCTGACCATCACCAACACTGAGAGCTTGCTCAAACTCATGTCCATTGAGTTGGCGATACCATCCAACCATCTCATCCTCTGTCATCCCCTTCTCCTCCTGCCCTCAATCTTTTCCAGCATTAGGATCTTTTTCCAAGGAGTCAGTTCTTCGCATCAGGTGGCCGAAGTATTGGAGTTTCAGCTTCAGCATCAGTCCTTCCAATGAATATTCAGGACTGATTTCCTTTAGGATGGACTGGTTGGATCTCCTTGTAGTCCAAGGGACTCTCAAGAGTCTTCTCCAACACCACAGTTCAAAAGCATCAATTCTTCGGTGCTCAGCTTTCTTTATAGTCCAACTCTCACATCCATACATGACTACTGGAAAAACCATAGCCCTGACTAGATGGACCTTTGTTGGCAAAGTAATGTCTTTGCTTTTTGATATGCTGTCTAGACTGGTCATAACTTTCCTTCCAAGGAGTAAGTGTCTTTTAATTTCATGGCTACAATCACTATCTGCAGTGATTTTGGAGCCCCCCAAAATAAAGTCTGTCACTGTTTCTACTGTTTCCCCATCTATTTGCCATGAAGTGATGGCAAATGCCAGATGCCATGATCTTCGTTTTCTGAATGTTGAGCTTTAAGCCAAGTTTTTCACTCTCCTCTTTCACTTTCATCAAGAGGCTCTTTAATTCCTCTTCACTTTCTGCCATAAGGGTGGTGTCATCTGCATATCTGAGGTTATTGATATTTCTCCCAGCAGTCTTGATTCCAGCCTGTGCTTCATCCAGCCCAGTGTTTCTCATGATGTACTCTGCATATAAGTTAAATAAGCATACTCTACACTAGATCCCTAAAACTTATTCATTCATCTTATTACTAAAAATTTATATCCTTTGAGCAAATCTTCCCTTTTCTTCTATCCCCTAGCCCCTGAGAACTGACATTCTACTCTCTGTTTCTATATGTCAAACCTTTTTTCCCCTTAGATTCCATGTTTAGTGAGATCATATAGTATTTGTCTTTCTTTGTCCAGCCTATTTCACTTAGTATTATATCCTACAGGTTCATCCATGTTGTCTCAAAGAGCAGAATTTTCTTTTTTATGCTGAGCAATATTCCATTCCTGGAGTAGGAAATGGCAACCCACTCCAGTATTCTTGCCTGGAAAATTCTGTGGGCAGAGGAGCCTGGTGGGCTACAGTCCATGGGGCCACAAAGAGTCAGACATGACTGAGTGCACAATATCCCATTCCACAATTTCTTTATCTGTTCATACCTCAGTAAACAGTTTGTTTCCATATGGTAGTTCTAGTTTCAATTTTCGAAGGATCTCCATATTGTTTTTCATAATGGTTCTACCAATTTGTATTCCCACCACAGTGTACAAAGGTGTCCTTTTTTCTACATCCTTGCCAACATTTGTCATCTCTTTTCTTTTTTTGTAATAGCCGTCCTAACGGGTGTGAGGTGATAATCTCATTGTGGCTTTGATTGGCATTTTTATGGTGATTTGTGATGTTGAGTATCTTTTCACATACTTTTTGGCCATTTGTATGTCTTCTTGGAAAAATGCCTACTCAGGGCTTTTGTTCATTTGTGTAGTCAGATTATTAGTTTTTTGCTATTGAGTTATATGAGTTTCTTAAGTGTATTAGATATTAACCTTTTAACAGATACATGATTTGAAAATATTCTTTCCCATTCTGTAGGTTGCCTTTTTACTTTGTTGTTTCCATTGCTGTGAAGAAACTTTTTATTAATAATTGGATATAGTCCCACTTGTTTATTTTTTATTTTGTTGCCTTTGCTTTTAGCATCTTATCCAAAAAATCATTGTCAAGACCAATATCAAGGAGCTTTCCCCTTATGTTTTCTTCTACATATTTTACAGTTTCAGGTCTTAATGTTTAAGTTTTTAATCCATTTTGAGTTAATTTTTGTAAATGGTGATCCAGTTTCATTCTTTTGCCTATGGTCATCCAGTTTTACCAAGGTTGTTTATTGAAGAGACTGTCCTTTCCCCATTGTGTGTTCTTGGCCTCTTTATAAAGGATTGGTTGACCATATATATGATACATGGAATTCTTTCTGGGCCCCCTGTTCTGTTCCACTGCTCTGAAAGTGAAAGTCATTTATTCGTGTCCCACTCTTTGCGACCCCATGGACTATACAGTCCATGGAATTCTCTAGGGCCAGAATACTGGAGTGGGTAGCCTTTCCCTTCTCCAGGGAATCTTCCCAACCCAGGGATTGAACCCAGGTCTTCCACATTGCAGGTGGATTCTTTACCAGCTGAGCCACAAGGGAAGCCCAAGAATACTGGAGTGGGTAGCATATACATTCTCCAGCAGATCTTCCATACTCAGGAATCTAGCTGGGGTCTCCTTCTTTGCAGGCGGATTCTTTACCAACTGAGCATTGCTCTATTCATCTGTTTTTATGCCACTATCATTACTGTTTTGATTTTTATAGCTTTGTAATATAGTTTGAAATCAAATGTGTGATGCTTCCAGCTTTGTTCTTCTTTATCAAGATTGCTTTGGCTATTTGAGATCTTTTGTAATTCAATTGAAATTTTAGGATTTTTTCTCTTTCTGTGAAAATGCCATTGGAGTTTCGATAGGCATTGCACTGAATGTGTCACTTTGGGTAGTAAGGACATTTTATTAATAACAATATTAATATTCCAATCCAAGGACAAAGGATATCTTTCCATCTATTTGAATCTTCAGTTTCTTTCATCAGTATCTTATAATTTTCAGTATACAGATCTTTAACTTCCTTGCTTAAATTTATTCCTATTTTTATTGTTTTTGAACCTATTGGAAATAGGATTATTTTCTTAATTTCTCTTTCAGGTGGTTCATTTTTAGTGTATAAAAATGCAACTGATTTCTGTTCATTAATTTCAATTCCTATAGCTTTAATGAATTCACTGATTAGTTCTAACACTTTTTGATGGAATCTTTAAGGTTTTCTATATATATAAAGTAAGATCATGTCATCTGCAAACAGACAGTTTTACTTCCACTTTTTCATTTTAGATATATTTATTTCTTTTTCTTGCCTAACTGCTCTGGCTAGGATTTCCAGTACTATGTTGAATAAAAGTGGCAAGAGTGGGCACCATTGTCTTATGCCTGATTTTAAGAAAAAGCCTTCAATTTTTCACTTCTGAACATGATGTTAGCTGTGTGCTAGTTATGTATAGCCTGTTGAGCTACATTCCTTCTACACTTAATTTGTTGAGAGTTTTTTGTATCATAAATTTGTCAAATTTCTTTTGTAGCTAATTAGATGATCATATAATGTTTATCCTTCATTCCGTTAATGTGATGTGGCACATTTACTGATTTGCATATACTTAACTATTCTTGCATTCCAAGGATAAATTGTGCTTGATTATGGTATGTGATTCTTCTAATATGCTAATATTATATTGAGGATTTTCACATTTGTGTTCATTAGGGATATTGAAGTGTTCTCTCTTCTTCATTTTTTGGGGAGGATTTGAGAAGGGTTGGTATTAATTCTTCTTTAAATGTTTGGTAGAACTCACCAGTGAAACCATCTGGTCCTGGGCTTCTTTTTTGGGAGTTTTGACTACTGATTCAGTCTCCTTACTCATTATTGGTCTTTTCAGATTTTCTCTTTTGTCATGATTCAGTCTTGGTAGGTTATATGTATCTAGGAATTAATCCATTTTTTTAGATTATCTAATTTGTTTGCATGTAATTGTTCCTAATAGTCTCTCATGATCCCTTGTATTTTTACAGTATCAGTTGTTAAGTTTCCTCTTTTATTTCTAATTTTATTTATTTGAATCATTCTTTCTTAGCTAGTCCAGCTAAAGATTGTCAATTTTACCTCTTCAAAAAAACAGCTATTAGTTTCATTGATATGTTTTATCATTTTTCTAGTCTCTGTTTCATTTACTTCCATCCTGATCTTTGTTATTTCCTTTCTTCTGATTACTTTGGGCTTAGTTTATTCTTGATAGTACCTTGAGGTAAAGTCGGATTTTTGAGATCTTTCTTTTCTCTTAATATAGGTGTTTATTGTTATAAACTTTCTTCTTAAGGGGGCTTTTGCTGCATCTCTTAATTTTGGATATTTGTATTTCCATTTTAATTTAAGGGTTTTTTTTAAATTTTATTTTATTTTTAAACTTTACAATATTGTATTGGTTTTGCCAAATATCAAAATGAATCCGCCACAGGTATACATGTGTTCCCCATCCTGAACCCTCCTCCCTCCCCGTACCATCGCTCTATTTCCCCTTTGATTTCTTCTTTGACCCATTGGTTGTTCAGGAGTGTGTTTTTTAAATTTCCACACATCTGTTAATTTTTCCAGCTTTCTTTCTGTTATTGATTGCTACTTTTATGCCATTGTGGTAAAAAAAAAAAAAGATACATTATTCAGTCTTTTTAAATTTAAGACTTTTGTGTGATGTGGCATGTGATCTGTCCTGGAGAATGCTCCATGTGTACGTGAGAAGATTATGTATTCTGCTATTAGATGGAATGTTCTGTGTATGTGTGTTAGATTCATTTGATCTAAAGTATACTTCAATCTATTGTTTCCTTATTGATTTTCTGTCTGGATGACCTGTGCACTGCCAAAATGGAATATTGAAGTCTCCTACTATTACTGCACTGCTGTCTGTTTTTCCCTTGATATCTGTTCATCTTTGTTTAACGTATTTAAGTGCTCTGATATTGAGTGCATATACTGCTAACTCCTCGAACAACACAGACTCTGAAGGTCCACTTAAATGTGTTTTCTTCCCAATAAATGTAGTACTATATGATCTGGGATTAGTTGAATCTGCAAATGTGGAACCATGGATATGGAAGGTTGACTATAGAACTTGAGCATCTGTGGATTTTGTTATCTGTGGCAGATCCTCAAGTGAATCTGCTACAGGTATGAAGGAATGACTTTATAATTGTTATATCCTCTTGATGAATTGACTGTGTCTCTTGTTACATCTTTTGTCTTTTGTTACATCTTGTAACATCTTTTGAGTTAAGGTCTATTTTGTCAAAGTGTAGGTACTTCTGCTCTCTTTTGGTTTCTACTTTCATGGAGTATCTTTTTCCATCCCTTGACTTTAAAGATATGTAGCCTTAAACCTGGAGAAGGCAATGGCACCCTACTCCAGTACTCTTGCCTGGCAAACCCCATGGACGGAGGAGCCTGGTAGGCTGCAGTCCATGGGGTTGCTAAGAGTCGGACATGACTGAGCGACTTCCCTTTCACTTTTCACTTTCCTGCATTGGAGAAGGAAATGGCAACCCACTCCAGTGTTCTTGCCTGGAAAATCCCAGGGACAGGGGAGCCTGATGGGCTGCTGTCTATGGGGTCGCACAGAGTTGGACACGACTGAAGCGACTTAGCAGCAGCAGCAGCAGCCTTAAACCTGAAGCAGGTCTGTTATAAGCAGCATGTTGTTGGATCTTGTTTTTTATCCATTTGGCCCCTCTGTCTTTGAATTCTCAGATTTTTTCCTCCTCTTGTTTGTTTGTGTCTGATGTTGATGCTATCTTTTGGATTTTTATTTCATGCATTGTATTTTTCAGCTCCAGAATTTGTTTGGTTCTTTTTGATGATTTCTATCTCTATTGAACTTCTCATTTTGTTCCTATGTTGTTTTCCTGATTTTGTTGAGTCATCTGTCAGTATTCTAACTCACTGATCTTCCTAAAAACAGATGTTTTGAATTCTTTAGCAGGTAACTTGTACATCTCTATTTCTTTGGGATTGATCACTAGAAAAGCATTGTATTCCTTTGTTGGTGTATATTTTCCTTCATTTTTGTATTCTTTGAAGTCTTGTATGGCTATGTTTGCCTGTGAAGTAGTATTTACCCCTTCCAGCTTTTACTAACTGACTTCAGGAAAGAAATACCTTCACCAATCAGCCTAGCTAGGGATTCTAAGTCTTTCTCATATCCTTTCTGTGGATGCACCTTATCTACACTTGTTGTCTGTAACCCATGTAAAGCACAGCCTCACCTCCTGTCTTTGTTAGGATCTAGATACTCCCTACTGGCTACTGGAGGAGAAAATGCTGTAAGGGGCAAAGGGGAAACTAGGAAGTGGATTTCAATGGACCATTAGTATATTTCCCACTTTATAGTAAATGTTTTTTTTTTTTTCTTTTTTACACAGTAAGAAAAAATGAAGTTTCATAAGTGGTTTGGATTCTTAAAATGTTTATTAATTTGGTAACAATTATAAAGATTTTATAAAGAAATCTTATACAACTGAGTATACAACTTCATGTTGTATACCTTGCTAGTTAGATGAATTAATTCGAATTTTAGAAGAAATAGTTATATCCTGCAACAGTCACCCATGTTATCCATGGGGCATACATTCCAAGATCCCCAGTAAATGTCTGAAACTGAATTCTGTATACATTGTGTTTTTTTCCTATACATTTCCTATACATCCCTGACAAAGTTTAATTTATAGATTAGTTACATTTCAGAGATTAGTAACAATTGCAGATAATAAAATGGAGTGGTTATAACAATATAGTGTAATGTAACTTGTGAATGTGGTCTCCCTCTCTCTCTCTGTGTCTCAAAATATCTTATTGTACTATACTCACCCTTCTTCTTGTGATGATGTGAGATTAATAAAATGTCTAAAAGTGAAAGTGAAGTTGCTCAGTCGTGTCTGACTCTTTGCGACCCCATGGACTGTAGCCTACCAGGCTCCTTCGTCCATGGGATTTTCCAGGCAAGAGTACTGGAGTGGGTTGTCATTTCCTTCTCCAGGAGATCTTCCCTACCCAGGGATTGAACCCAGGTCTCCTGCATTGTAGGCAGACGCTTTACCATCTGAGCCACCAGGGAAGCCCAATGAAATGTCTATATGGTAAGTAAGATGAATGATGGATTGTGACGTGCATGCGTGTGTGTGCGCTAAGTTGCTCCAGTTGTCCAACTCTGTGACCCTGTGGCCCATAGCATGCCAGGCTCGTCTATCCATAGGGATTCTCAAGGCAAGAATACTGGAGTGTTTGCCATACCCTTCTCCAGGGGATCTTCCTGACCCAGGGGTCAAACTCCGGTCCCTTAACCCTCTTAAGCAGGTTCTTCACACTAGTGCCACCCGGGAGGCCCTGTATTGGGATGTAGCGTTAGGCTATTGACCTGACCACAGGTCACCTACTTTGGGTGATTCTGGATCGTTGATCTGTGACGATGCTGATGACTGAATGTCAGGAGCAGAGGATGTCAGTTGTTGGAGATCCTAAGCGGAATAAAGCTGGGTGGTGCAAAGTTTCATCACACTTTAGAACAATGTGCAATTGAAAATTTTTGAACTTTTATTTCTGGAGTTTTCCATTTAATGTTTTCAGAATACAGCTGGCCATGCTGCTGCTGCTGCTAAGTCGCTTCAGTCATGTCCGACTCTGTATGACCCCATAGACGCCAGCCCATCAGGCTCCCCCATCCCTGGGATTCTCCAGGCAAGAACACTGGAGTGGGTTGCCATTGCCTTCTCCAATGCAGGAAAGTGAAAAGTGAAAGGGAAGTTGCTCAGTCATGTCTGACTCTTCATGACCCCATGGACTGCAGCCTACCAGGCTCCTCCGTCCATGGGATTTTCCAGGCAAGAGTACTGGAGTGGGGTGCCATTGCCTTCTCCAACAGCTGACCATGGGTAACAGAAATTGTAGAAAGTGAAATGGTGGATAAGGGAGACTACCATAATTTACTTGAAAGCAAACCATTTTCAGTGTTTTTTAATGCAGTACTTCTAACAGAACTGCAATATAAATACAGTTTAAATTCATCATAAGAGTGAAAGGCCAGGATTAAATTTTGATCAAGGGATACTAAATTATGCCCCATTACTGCAAATATAATTGAAGCTTTAATGTATGTATAAAGCAAGATGAAATTATTCCTCTTCCTCTGCTTCCCCTTCCTCGTCCTTTTAGTATCCCATTGTATAAATATGCCACAGTTTATTCGTTCTCCAGGTTACAGGCATTTCATGTATCTCCAGTTTTGGATCCTTATGAATAAAGCTGCTGTGGACATTCTTGTACATGTCTTCTGGCAGATAAGTACATTAATTTCTTTTAGTATATTTAGTGGCATACCTAGAATATTTGATAACTAGAATGGGTCATTTTTATTGTTCCAGGTCTTCTAAACAGCAAAATTACTTTCAGTAACAATAATGAAAGGAAATGAATAATAACAACAAGATAACCAGTGACTTTTAAAACTTTTTACTTGTAAATAATTATGTATTCATAGAAATTGCAAAGATAGTACAGAAATATATTATTACCCCATTTTTCCTTCAGTGGTTATAACACAATATCATACAAGGAAATTGACATTGGCATAATGTGTGTGTATAATTCTGTGCCATTTTATCATGTATGTAGATCCATCTAATACCCCACACAATCAAGATACAGAACTATTCCATCACCACATGGGTCTTCCTGTGCTTCCCTTTATAGTCACAGCTACCACTCTCACCATCATCTTCATAATTTCCTGATATTGTATATTTGAACTTGTACAGTATGTGATCTGTCAAAATTGGCCTTTTCAGTCAATGAATTGTCTTTGAAGTTCATCTAAATTGCTGCAGTATTAATAGTTTGTCATTTTTATTGCTGAGAGGTATTCCATTGTGTGGATGTATTTAAATTTCTGTAAACCATTCACTTATGTACATTTTGATTGTTTCTAGTTTTTATCTATTATGAATGAATCTAATATCAACATTTGTGTTCATATATTTGTGTGAACATAAGTTTTCCTTTCTCTCAGATAATTGCCATATGCTGGTCTTATATGTATGCTTAATTTTGTAAGAAACTAATAAATTATTTTCCAACATGGCTGTATGATTTTATAATTCTACTAGTAATGTATAAAAGATCAAGTTTTTTTCATATCTTTGCCAGCTTTTGATACTGTCATTATTAGGACAGAGGTGTGCAGTGATATTTCACTGTGGCCTTAATTGGCATTTCCTTAATGGGTTGTGATGTTGAACAACTTTTCATATGCTTATTTGCCATGTGTATATTCAATTTGGTGAAATGTATCTTCATGTCTTTTGCCCATTTTCTAATTGGATTAGCTGTTGAGTAGTAAGAATTCTTTATATATTCCAGATATGAGCCCTTTGTAGGATATATAGTTTTGAAATATTTTGTCCTGGCCTGTAGCTTATTTTTTTTTTTTAATCCTCTTAATGGGGTCTTTCACAGAGAAAAAATTTTTAATTTTGATGAAATCCAATATTTCGATTTTTCTTTTACAGATCATGCTTTCAAGTTCATTGTGAAAAAAATTTTTGTATCCCCTCCTCCTGTATTGCCCCTTCCCACTTGCCTCTCTCCAGTGGTAACTACTAGTTTGATTTCTGTATCCATGAGTCTGCTTCTTTTTTGTTATATTCACTAGCTTGTTGTATTTTCTAGATTCCACATATAAGTGATAACATACAGTATTTCTCTTTCTCTGACTTATTTTACTTAGCATAATACCCTCCAAGTCCATCCATTTTGCTGCAGATGGCAAAATTTTATTCTTTTTTATGGCTGAGTAGTCTGTTGTCTGTATGTACCACATCTTCTTTATCCATTCATCTGTTAATGGACACTTGCGTTGCTTTCATATCTTGACAATTATAAATAATGCTGCTATCATTGTGGTTCATGTGTCTTTTTGAATTAGTGTTTTTAGCTTTTAGGTTTTTTTTGTTGTTGTTTGTTTTTTTCTGATATGTACACAGGTGTGTAATTGTTGGGTCATATGGTAGTTTTATTTTAGTTTTTTGAGAAGCGTTCATACTGTCTTCCACCATGGCTGCATAACATCCTTGCCAGCTTTGTTATTTGTGTTCTTTTTCATGATAGCCATTCGGACAAGCAAGTGCAACTGGAATCTCATTGTGGTTTTTTTCCTTTTCCTCTTGGTCACACTGTGTCCCTGACCAGGGATTGAAACCAGGCTCTTGGCAGTGAAAACATGATGTCCTAACCACTGGACTCCAGGGAGTTCTCTCACTGTGGTTTTGATTTGCATTTCCCTGATGATATGCTAATCATCTTTTCATGTGCCTGTTGGCTATTTGCATGTCCTCTTTGGAAAAATGTCTTCAGTTCCTCTGTCCATTTAAAATTTTTTTTTTAATTGAGTTGTATAGGTTGTTTTTATATGTTGGATATTAACCCCTTATCAGTCATGTCATTTGCAAATGTTTTCTCTATTCAGTAGCTTGTCCCTTCATTTTGTCAGTGGATACCTGTGCTACCCAATATTGCTCTGTGCCTTCATTTCCTCATCTGCAAATTGAGGATAAAATAATAGTAATAATGAGCTTACAATAGTGTTTGCTGCAATATTGGTTGTTATGAAGATTGTAAGAGTTCAGACATGTAAACTGCTTAGAACAGTGCCTGGCAAATAATAGGCACTTAATAACTATTGTTAATAATATTATTACTCCTGGCTTTGTGACTTGGAAAGAAATTTTGGCTCCCTGAGATTTGATTTCTTTAACTCTGAAATGGGGATAATACTTGCTTATAAGGTCCTTATGAGGATGAAATAAGATTTTATATGTAAAAGTACCATGTAAAGCACCGACAAAAAGTTTTCCTCTTATCAGTAATTATTATCATTAAAATAGGTATTCTATTTGTTACTTTTTAGCTCAGCTCATTTTAATTTTTGTGGCTAGCTAATTTATATGATATAGTTACATATAATAACCTCATATAATTTATAAATAATATTGTGGGTGCTTAGAATTTTTTTTACTGAGAGACATGCATAATCAAAAAAGTTTGAAGACCTACTGATCTGAAAAAATGAATATGATATGAGCTCTTTCATATGGTGTCACTTCTGGCCTTCTTGGTAGCATGTATCATCAACTAACTGCCTTAAGAATGTTTTTGTACTCTGGTTTTATATTAAGGAAGGAATTACCTTAAAAAAATCATTAGCAATAAACAGAAAGAGTGACAGAAACCATGTTCATTGCAACATTGTAATAAAAGTCAGAAGTAACCTTTATGTTCATCAAACAGGGGAATGTTTAAGTAAACTGTGATGTATTTATAGACTCTAGTCTCTACTATGCAGCTTATTAAACTATAATAAAGTTTTGAAGTTAGAAAATATTTTAAAGAATATTTCATGAGAAAACACTCCCAATAAAATGATAGGTGGAAAAATTAAAATACAGGAGATATAGATATGCAGAAAGACCCCAATTCTAGTAAAAAGATGCATACATAGGAAAGAAATATATATTAACATACTAATAGTGTCTATCTCTTAATAGTTGGACTAGCATTATTTATGGAGAAGGCAATGGCACCCCACTCCAGTACTCTTGCCTGGAAAATCCCATGGATGGAGGACCCTGGTGGGCCACAGTCCATGGGGTCGCTAAGAGTCGGACACGACTGAGCGACTTCACTTTCATGCATTGGAGAAGGAAATGGCAACCCACTCCAGTGTTCTTGCCTGGAGAATCCCAGGGATGGGGGAGCCTGGTGGGCTGCCGTCTATGGGGTCACACAGAGTCGGACACGACTGAAGCGACTTAGCAGCAGCAGCAGCAGCAGCAGCATTATTTATAGTATCTTTCATAATTTTATTTTCTAGTTTTTCTGCAATGAGCATGTATTGGTTTTATACTTAGGAAGAAAGAGTTTATTTTATTTTAAATAAAAATTTTAAATATAAGCCATATTTCTTCTTATTCTTAGGTTTTAGATTTCCATTAATTGAATAGCTTTGTTAGAATATGAATCATGGGATTGAGAAGGACTTTAGTAAGTTATCATGGCCAAATCTGAGAATTTCACAGGTGAATTCTAGACAGATGAATTTTTTTTCTTCAGTGTTAAAGTGTGTGGTTTTTTTTTTTTTTGTAACCTAGTAACTTCAGCTTCTGTTATCTATTGCACCTTCCACAGAATGTGGATAGCTGGTATGTTGCTAATCAGTATAATTATGTATCAGTTAAACCAACAATTATTTATTGGCCATTGGGTAAGTAGTATGGGTCATATGTTCCTGAAATATATCCTGAGTCCCAGCTCTCACAGAGATTCATTTTGAGGAGTGAGACTAATCCTCATCAAATGGTAAACAATACTCAGCTGCATCTGATAAATGTCATTTTGTGTGATATTGGCCACCCTTGGGTAATAAGAGTTTAGACCTCATCCTTTCTTTCAGTCTTAGCAATTCAAATTTCTTTAAAATTCTTTGTTGAACTCATTCTCCAGACTATAGCTTCTTTGTGTAGAATTTGATTTAGAAGACAGGAAGAATTGATGTTTTTTTTTTTTTTTAAAAAGCCTTCCCATCAAATGTTCTCTCAAACTTGTCTAAATGTCAGAACCACATGAGGCACTGTTAAAAAAATGCAGATGGGACTTATCCCCTGATATTCTGGTTTAACAAGTCTGATCTGGAGGAAAGGAAGAGTGGAGTTTAGAAAATATAGCTGAATAATTCTACAGTACAGTCAGTGTTGAATTTTACAGCTCTTATATTAAAAATGGGCTCAATGAAGAACATCTGAAGAAAGCTGAAGAAAGAATAAGGTGTAAAGACTTACTGAAATAACATTTCCTCTTGAATGGTGACATAAACCTAGTTGCCGAAAGGCGAGAACAGGACTGTTTTCTCAACTCTAACGGTAAGCCCTTTAGTGGACATGTGTCCTGCCCTGCCTGGAATCCAGAGGCAATAGGGAAGCGTCACCGTGATCATGCAGACTCGATCCTTGGATCTCTTCTTGGGTGTACACGCAGGGTCTCTTTCTACCAAAGCCTTAACCTAACTGTAATGTTGCAGGGACGTGTTCCTCTTCTGTTTCCTCTGTAGTAATCACAGTAATTACCATTCACTCAGCTCCTATTATCTACCAGGTATTTACATCCATTTATCTCTGAACCTTAGCAGAACCTTAAAAGACAGTTCTTTTACAGATATAAAAATAAGCTCAGATGGATCAAGTTTGTGACCCAAGGTCACACAGGAAACGTCAGAACTAGGATTCAGAGGCTGCTCCGCTTGACTACAGGGCCTGGATTTTGTCTGTGGCATCCTGGTGTCTTCCTCCTTGCTGCTCCCCCATGTGTATCCGCACTCAGATGGCCTACATCCAGTTCTTTAACTTTCTCACTTCAGTATCTGACAGTGCAGATTTGTGCCTAAAGAGAGCAATGTCTTATGAAAGGCTCGATTTCTTTTTTAAATTGCCCTTTCAGGGAACGCTGCCAGGAGCTCCGCGCTGAGCTGTTTTGTATCCATCAGAAGGCTGTGTGTGAGGAGCGTAAAGCTCAAATAGCGTTTAACGAGGAGCTGAAAAGGCAGAAGGTGGTGGAAGAACAGATGTTCTCAAAGCTCTGGGAGGAAGACCGCCTGGCCAAAGAGAGGCGAGAGGCTAAGGAGGAGAGGAGGCAGAAGGAGCTCGTGGAGAACACGCGCCTGGGGCTAAATGCCCAGGTCACCAGCATCCAGGCGCAAAGGCAGGCGGCACAGCGGCTGAAGGAGGAAGAGGCACTACTTGTGGTGGGTCTTTTTCAGACGCCTGTGGTGGAATGGTGAACTCAGTGGGTAAATACCTGTTTGCAGGCCTGCTTAAGAAAAGGAGAATTTTATTCAAGCCAAACCAAGGATTATAATACGGGAGACAGACTCTCAGAAGCTCTGCGAGTTGCTCTGCCTGTTAGTGGTTGAAGGCACATTCATATATATACCTTTTCAAGTCAAAGGGTCATACATCAAAATGACACACTGGTATTTTACATAAAGTTCATCGAATATAAATAGTCCAGATAAGCACATAGAAAGCAACCAGTAAGTCACCATGACCTCTTACAGAATTCGGAAAGAATACTAATCTAAGAAGTTCCATTACTAGTGTCAGAAGAAAGGAAATAAAAATTGATCTTTACGGTGAAGAAGGCATTCCCATCTTCGAGGAAGTCTGGTTAGTGTGTAATGAAGATGCATATTTCACTGTAAAGAGGGAGGGAGGAGGCCCAAACTGGCAGAGAGAATTTTATGTTTAAATTTTCTTGTTTATCCTAAAAATATAAATTTTCTTTTATCACTATCCTCAACCCTAACCCCTAGCAGCCACTAATAGGTTCTTTAACACTATTTTTTTGTAATTTATATGTTATATAAATTCCACCCTTTTAATGTTATAATAATAACGTGTTATAACAATACTGTTATATTAAATAATAATAATATGAGCATTTTCAAATGCACAGAAGTGGAGAGTCCCATGAGCCCTTGTGTACCAATCTCACAGTTTCAACAGCTGTTATATTTTGATATATTGATTTCCTGTATTCTACCCCTTCCATTATTGACTTACAATTTGTCCCACATGTGTCATTTCCCCTTTAAATACATTCTTGTTGTTGAGTATGTATCTCAACAACAATATAACTAAGGAGTTTTCTTATACATTTCAAACCTAAAAAAATTAATAATAATTCATTGTTATCATCTAAAATCAGTATCAAATTTCCACTATTGTCTGTTATTTGACATTTAAATTGGGATCCAAACATTGCTGTCCTGTCATAAGTCTTTTTGAAAGAGTGCCTGTTTATCATTCAAATCTGGGCATATTTGAGATTAGAAGGGGTGTAGTTAGTTCAGTGCCTCAGCATAACAGTGTAAAATCAGAACTAACCTGGGGAAACTGAGACAGTAGACTACTTGTAGGTTTCTTAGTCTTGAACAATTCTCTCCTATTTCCATCTCTATCTGTTTCATAGTTTGAGTTGGATGATTGCTGCTTCCTGTAGTCAATCTTACTTTTTTAAAAATGTGACCTGCTATACCACTGGCTTTTATGTTTGATGTCCACTGTTTTGCCTTAAATACTGCAGAGCATTTTCACTTATATTAGCTCATTTGACTTTCACAATTCAGTGTGGATTTACTGCTCATGGCATTAATGGAAAAGCCTAGCATATAACTCTCTTCTCACCAGCCAGAAATCATGGTATTTATGGCTGTTGTGAGTCTCAGATCAAGTCAGCTGGGACTTGTATCTCTCCTCACTATAACTGTGTCATCTCCTGTCCCAGCTGGGAAAGGACTTATCCTTCCAGGAGAGTTCAAATGCCTTTGGTGGGAGGATTAATGCCTCAATTTATACCATACCCAGATTTTCTACCAAACTCCCAACACCCAGCAGCATTGGTGCCCCAGTTAAAACTGCTTGATTGGTAAGCCAGCCAGAAGGGTCAGATAGATAAGAAAATGAGAGGAATGGGGAGTACTTTTAAAGAACAAAATGCTTAATTTACTTTTGTATATTTGACTGATGTGCACATTTCCATTCTTAGACTCTAATTGCTGGTTAATAGTGTATCCAAATCTAGATATACAGATACGCATGGAGGACTAAAGTCTGGAAGGTCAACACGCCAAAATGTTGAGAATGGTAGTAGGTGAATGATTACCAAGAATAAGTGATTTATCGTTATACTTTTCTGCATTTTGAACTCCATACTATTTATTGCTTTATGATCACACACAGCAATTTCACAAAGCCTTATTGTTGATTCAGCAATGAAAAGTCAAGTTTTATGTCTCATAATCCCTTTACACCCAGGAGTGTGTGCTTTCCAAGAAACCCTTTATTCTCACCTCTTAAATGAAATGCATTAACTTTTTTGTTTTGTCCAACTGTATTGATGCATTATCTTCATTATTATTCCACCTTAGGAAAATGAAAATGCACAGGTGAAACTTGAGAATGAACAGGATAAGCTAAAGAAACAGAAGACAAAACAGGAAATAAGGGCTGCTTTGCAAAAAGCCCTCCAAGAGAAGATGGAGCGTATGCAGCAGGAATACAGAGAAGAGCAGGATTTGAACATGAAGCTCATGCAAAATGCCCTTCAAAGTTTACAGGAGGAGACTGATAAAAAGAAGCAAAAAAAAGTAAGACGCTTACTCAATGCCTATTATGTGCTGGAGAGGTTCCTTGTTGAGCTGTCAGTCTTATGGGAGTCAGCCATGTGTAGAATAAACCATAACACTGCTTCTGTAAGTGTGGTCCATGAACCACAGCATGAGTGTCATCTAGAAGGATGTTAGAAATTCATCAGCTCCAGAATCAGAATCCCCAAATTCAGGTCTATGGCAGGGACAAGAAGCCTGTCTTTTAACAAGGTCTCCCAGGTGATTCTGATGCTCGGTCTGTTTTGAGAACTCCTACTGTATAGCTTTGGAGAAGGCAATGGCACCCCACTCCAGTACTCTTGCCTGGAAAATCCCATGGATGGAGGACCCTGGTGGGCCACAGTCCATGGGGTCGCTAAGAGTTGGGCATGATTGAGCAACTTCACTTTCACATTTCACTTTCATGCATTGGAGAAGGAAATGGCAACCCACTCCAGTGTTCTTGCCTGGAGAATCCCAGGGACTGGGGAGCCTGGTGGGCTGCCGTCTATGGGGTCGCACAGAGTCGGACACAACTGAAGCGACTTAGCAGCAGCAGCAGCACTCTATAGCTTGGTGTTAGTACTGTGATAGCAGGATGGCGTCACAGGAAGTAGAGTGACTAAGTATGTCCAGAAACTGGGGAGACTTCACTGAAGAAGGGGCGTTCAAGCTGGACTTTGAAGGAAGTCTAGTTTTGACAGCAAAGAGAGTAGAGAAAATCACTCCAATATTTATTTAGTTGTTCCTTTGAAATTTATATTGAACTCTTTAGGGTGTTGTATTTTTCCTAAAGGTATTACGATTTGTTTTGTTTTGTTTCAGTTGACTTTACTTTTCAGGGAAGTTTTAGGTTCACAGCAAAAGTGAGCAACAGGTACAGAAATTTCCCATATGCTCCTGCCCCAACACATGCATTGCCTTCCCCATTCACAACATTCTCCACCAGAGTGGTACATTTGTTACAATCGATGAGCCTACACATCATTATCGCCTAAATTTCATAGTTTATAATAGTAGGGTCCACTCTTTGGTGTTGTGTATCTATAGGTTTGGGCAAATGTGTGATGACGTGTATCTACCTTGAGAGTATCATACAGAGTAATTTCAGTAGCCTAGAAATCCTCTGTGCTCCCCATGTTCTTCCCCCTTTCTACCCCAAATCCTTGAAAATCTGATATTTTTGCTGTCTCCATAGTTTTGCCTTTTCCAGATGGTCATATCTTTGGAATTACATAGTTTATAGGTTTTTCATGTTTTCTTTCACTAACTAATATGCTTCTAAGTTCCCTCCATATCTTTTCATAGCTTCATAGCTCTTCTATCACTGAATATATTCCATTGTGGGGATGTACTACAGTATATTTATCCATTTACCTTCTGAAGGACATCCTTGATTGTTTTGGTGATTATGAATAAAGTTGGGCTTCCCAGGTGGCACTAGTGATAAAGAATCCACCTACCAATGTAAGAGACTTAAGAGATGCAGGTTTGATCCCTGGGTCAAGAAGATCCTCTGGAGGAGGGCATCGCAACCCACTCCAGTATTCTTTCCTGGAGAATCTCATGGACGAGGAGCCTGGCAGGCTGTAGTTCATGGAGTTGCAAAGAGTTGGACACGACTGAGTGACTTAGCACAGCACAGCACATGAAAAAGTTGCTATTCACATTCTTATGCAGATTTTGTGTGCACATAAGTTTTCAAACTCATTTGGGTAAACAACATGAGCATGTTTGCTGAAGCATGTAAGAGATGTGTAGTTTTATAATTGCCAAACTGTCTTCCTAAGTGTCTATACTCTTTTGCATTCCCACCAGTAATGAATGAGAGCGCCTGTTGCTCAGCATCCTGGTCAGTATTTGGTGTTGTCAGTTTTCTAGATTTGGGCTGTTCCAATAGGTGTGTATTGGTGTCTCATTACTGTTTAATTTTAATTTCCCTGATGTCATGTGATATGGAGCATTAAGGGTTCCAAACCCAGTTCCAGTGTGTGAGGTAGACTTCAGGCAATACTCAGACAAGAGCTGGGTATCCTATCAGTTCAGTCGCTCAGTTGGGTCCAACCCTTTGCGACCCCATGGACTGCAGCACACCAGGCTTCCCTGTCCTTCACCAGCTCCCAGAGTTTACTCAAACTCATGTCCATTGAGTAGGTATTGCCATCCAACCATCTCATCCTCTGTCATCCCCTTCTCCTCCCACCTTCAATCTTTCCCAGCATCAGGGTCTTTTCTAATGAGTCAGTTCTTCACATCAGGTGGCCAAAGTGTTGGAGTTTCAGCTTCAGCATCTGTCCTTCCAATGAATATTCAAGGTGGATTTCCTTTAGGATTGACTGGTTTGATCTCTTTGCTCTCCAAGGGACTCTCAAGAGTCTTCTCCACAGTTCAAAAGCATCAATTCTTCAGCGCTCAGCCTTCTTTATGGTACAACTCTCATATCCATAGGGTGTCCTATAACTCAGCTCAGTTCTGGTGTTGTCGACCCAAAGGTAGCATCAGATTCCACAGTACAAGGAGCAGTTCTATAAAACTGCCCCCCACCTCAGATGCCGGTTTTGAGCCTAGATAGTTACCTGTGCTTCTTACCACCTGGCTACAAACTGAAAGTTCAGGTGATCACTCTCCAACTCAGGATGCCAACTACAAATCCAGGTTCTTCCCTGACAGACGCTGTAAATCAGAAGTTCCCGCAGACCCTCCTTTGTGTTCGATTAATTGGCTAGAACACCTGACAGAACTCAGGAAATCAGTTTTCTCACTGGATTAACCAGTTTATTACAAAAGATATTAAAGGATACAAATAAACAGCCAGATGAAGAGATATATAAGATGAGGAGGTCCTGAACAAAGGAGCTTCTGTCCTCATGGAGTTTGGGTCATGGCCTGGTGAAATCATTCTGGTTCCCCAACCTGAAGCTTTCTGAACCCTCTCTTTTGGGATTTTCATATAGGCTTCATTACATAGACATGATTGGTTAAGTCATTGCCATTGGGTGATTGATTCACTCTCCAAACTTCTCCTTGGCCCAGAGATCAGGGAACTGGGACTGAAAGTTTCAATGCAATAACCACGCAGTTGGTTCTCCTGGCAAACTTAGGTGTGATCCAGAAGTCACCTCATTAACATAACAAAAGACAACTTTATTGCTTTCATTACTTAGGAAATTCTAAGGATTTTAGGAGCTCTGCCAGAAACGAGGATAAAGATCAAATATATAATTTTTTAAGATGAATGGGTGTTGGATTCTGTCAAATGTTTTTCCTGTATTTATTGATATGATCATGTGGTTTTTCTTCTTTAGCTTGTTGATGTGATGAATTACATTAATTGATTTTTGAATATTGAACCAACCTTACTACCTAGGATAAATCTTACTTGGTCATGTTGTATAATTCTTTTTATACATTGTTGGATTCAATTTACTAATATTTTGTTGAGGATTTTTGCATCTATGTTCATGAGAAAGATAAGTATATAATTTTGTTTTTTCATAATATCTTTTTTCACTTTTGGTATTAGGGTAATTCTGGCTTCATAGGATGAGTTAGGAAATATTCCTTCTGCTTCCATTGTGAAAGAGGTTGTAGAGATTTGGTATAATCCCTTCCTTAAATGTTTGGTAGAATTCACCAGTGAACTCATCAGGGACCAATGCTTTCTGTTTCAGAAAGTTATTAATTATTAATTCAGTTTTTTAATAATAGATATAGGCCTATTCAGAGTGTCCTTTTCTTCTTGTGTGAATTTTGGCAGATTGTATCTTTCAAAGAATTGGTTCATTTTCTTTAGGATATCAAATTGTAGGCATAGAGTTGTTCATAGTATTTCTTATCCTTTTTAATGGCCACGGGGTTTGTCAATATAGTGCTGTCCATGCTTTCATTTCTGATCTTAATTTTTGTCCTCTCCTTGGCCTCTGTGGGCATTAAGAGCGGTGCTTGCCTGATCCAAAGCCAAAGTCTCCTCAGGCCAAGCAGGCCCCTGTAGGGCCAAACGCTGCCCCCATCAAAGCCTCCTCTGGCTGCCCTGGCCCCAGTGGGCCTAAGCGCCACCCCTGCCACAGCCTCCTCCAGCCCCATAGGTCCTAGGGACCCTTGAGTGGGTCCAGGTACGTGACTACTGCAGTCCTGGGACATGACCTCAGCAGATCTGCACCAGTGGCCTAGTGAAAATGACCTGAGAGTCATCAGGGCCATTTGTCAGCATAGCCATGGTTAAGGTGGAAGACAGAGCAGTGCCAACAACAGTGTACTTTCTGAGCCTGCAAGTGTGTGAAAGGGGACACAACAGAGCACATTCCCAGGTGTACAGCCCAAGAGGAGGAATCCTCAGAGGCCCCTCTCCCAGTGGAGTGCTCCAAGCCCACCGACGTTGCACTGCAGATAAGAAACACAGCTAAGAAACAGATCTCAGGGCCTCTGTGTCAACAACTATGAGCACATCATGCCCCTGACAGGGCGGTGATGACCGCAGAGCCAAGGGGAGGCCCTGCTCAGTAACCATCTCACCCACCATGTGGCAGACTTCAGAAGCAAGAGGAACTACAGTCCTGCAGCCTGCAGAAAGGAGACCACAAGCACAGTAAGTTAGACAAAATTAGATGACAGAGAAATCTGCTGCAGATGAAGGAATAAGATAAAAATCTGTAAGAACAATTAAATGAAGAGGAGATAGGCAATCTACTTGAAAAAGAATTCAGAATAGTGATAGTAAAGATGATCCAAGATTTCAGAAAAAGAATGGAGGCACAGATTAAGAAGATGCAAGAGATGTTTAACAAAGACCCAGAAGAACTAAAGAACAAACAGAGATGAACAATAGAATAACTGAAATGAAAAACACTCTGGAAGGAATCAATAGCAGAATAACCGAGACAGAAGAACAGGTAAGTGAGCTGGAAGACAGAATGGTGGAAAGCACTGCCATGGAACAGAATAAAGGAAAAAGAATGAAAAGAAATGAGGACAGTCTCAGAGACCCCTGGGACAACATTAGATGCACCAACATTCACATTATAGGGATCTTAGAAGAAGTGAAAGAGATGGAAGAGAAAGGGCCTGAGAAAATATTTGAAGAGATTATAGAAGGCAGTGGCACCCCACTCCAGTACTCTTGCCTGGCAAATCCCATGGATGGTGGAGCCTGGTAGGCTGCAGTCCATGGGGTCGCTAAGAGTCGGACACAACTGAGCGACTTCACTTTCACTTTTCACTTTCATGCATTGGAGAAGAAAATGGCAACCCACTCCAGTGTTCTTGCCTGGAGAATCCCAGGGGTGGGAGAGCCTGGTGGGCTGCCGTCTATGGGGTCTCACAGAGTTGGACACGACTGAAGTGACTTAGCAGCAGCAGCATAGTTGAAAACTTCCATAACATGGGAAATGAAATAGTAACCCAAGTCCAGGAAGTTCAGAGAGTCCCATACAGAATAAACCCAAGGAGGACCACACCTAGACACGTGTTAATCAAACTAACAAAAATCAAACACAAAGAAAAAAATTTTAAAAACAACAAGAGGAAAGCAACAAATAACATGCAAGGGAATTCCCATAAGGTTGTCAGCTGTTTTTTCAGCAGAAACTCTGCAGGAGGGAGTGGCATGATATATTTAAAGTAATGAAAGGGATAAATCTACAACGAGGAATACTCTACCCAGCAAGGCTCTTATTCAGCTTTGACAGAGAAACCAAAAACTTTACAGACTACACAAGCTAATAGAATTCAGCACCACCAAACCAGCTTTACCTCAAATTCTGAAGGGATTCTTTATGCAGGAAACGTAAGAGAACAAAAGATGAAGGGAATAAAGACCTACAAAAACAAAGCCAGAACAATTAAGAAAATGGCAATAGAAACACATATATTGATAATGGCCTTAAATGTAAATAGATTAAATGCTCCAACCAAAAGACACAGACTGGCTGAATGTATATAAAAACAAGACTCATTGCTGCCAACAAGAGACCCTTTTCAGACCTAGAGACACAAACAGACTAAAATATTTTTATGTCCATGCAAAGGGGTCTTCTTTGGGCCAGCAATTTGGATACTGGCCAAAGGTAGGAGATAGTTGCTTTGGAGCAAGAGGTTGTTTATCTCTTCATCTAATGTCAGGTAGGGGCCCAGCCCTGCTGATAGAGCCAGCTAGATCCCAGGGCCCTTTTTGGATTTCATATCCTATTGTGGTTGGCAACCACTAGGTTGAGGGCCACTTTTCCACACTCTGAGATCCACACAGTTCAGCTAGGGGGTCCTGGAGCTATACTTTCAATCTCTTGTAAAACTTGTGATGAATTTTTAATTAGTCTTTTATAACCTGAATAGTGAGGCATAGCCAGTGGCCCTAGTCATCTTCTGGGTCAATAAAATCTGTAAAATGATTCTAAGCAATTTGGCGGGAGTTTGTCCTCTCAGGCTTTCAATCATATTGCATGCACAACCCACCCTTGACTGGACCACCAGCAAGTGGAAGACAGAGAGACATTGAATAATCAAAATGGTTAAGGGAGTACTCATCTGGTGAGTGGATGTGGATGCCATCCTCTCTAATGTCAAAGGAGTGGGGGTTTGCTTTCAGTACTAACAGGGAAGTCTTTGGAGATGACTGGTAAGTACATATTGGAGAAGGCAATGGCACCCTACTCTAGTACTCTTGCTTGGTAAATCCCATGGACGGAGGAGCCTGGTAGGCTACAGTCCATGGGGTCGTGAAGAGTTGGACATGACTGAGTGACTTCACTTTCACTTTTCACTTTCATGCATTGGAGAAGGAAATGGTAACCCACTCCAGTGTTCTTGCCTGGAGAATCCCAGGGACGGGGGAGCCTGGTACGCTGCCGTCTCTGGGTTTGTACAGAGTCAGACACGACTGAAGTGACTTAGCAGCAGCAGCAGCAGCACAGCCTGGGGCCAAATTTCTGTCCGTTTGGGGCACAATATATAACTGTATAAAAAAACTTGAGGAATATGTCTTTGATTAGGCCCTTGTGGCCACTGATGCGAAGAGCTGACTCATTTGAAAAGACCCTCATGTTGGGAAAGATTGAAGGCAGGAAGAGAAGGGGACGACAGAGGATGAGATGGTTAGATGGCATCACCGATTCAATGGACATGAGTTTGGGTAAACTCCAGGAATCGGTGATGGGCAGGGAGGCCTGGTGTGCTGCAGTCCATGGGGTCGGACACAACTGAGCGACCAAACTGAACTGAGGCCAGTGTGCCTTTTTGTGAGTCTAACCTCTGGAGGCTGAGCCTAAGTAGAATTCCACAAGATTCCATATGCTAGAGCCCATGACAGAACAACCGGGGAGGTGAGGTGGGTACTTGGATCTGAATCTCCATTGGTGTGTCAAAGGGGCTGAGCACATGCTTGATTAAGAAGGAGATTACATAATGCAAAGTAGCCAGCAGGCCTTCAAGTGAAGGTATGGATGATGGTGGTGCATACCTATTAGATCTTGTGAAGGGCAACAGCAGCCTGATAAAATCAAGATGCCATCTGGAATAGTCTGTCATCTGGGGCATATGTCTCCACCAAGGATATTTCCAGACATTTTTGGGGGACAAAGGAATCAATTATCTACCACCAGTTTGGTTAGAGCTGGGATAAAGGGCATGCTACACCTGGATGCCAGTCAGTAAGTGCTATCATTCCCCCGTGGCCTTATATAATATGGGTCCACTCTGTTAGTGGGTATGGCACTGAGGAATAGTCATGTCCAGGGTTGTTCTTGATACTTTGTGCCCAGGGATGTAATTTGGATGAGTCTGTCATGTTACTATAAGCTTCTGGTGTTTGCTGTTGTGCGTATGTGTGTGTAGTGACCTGAGTGATCATAACTGACATGCGTGAGTTGGCTATTTCTTTCCAAATGGAGGCGCCCCATATGTACTTTCCCCAAATCATGAAGTTATCCTTTTGCCATTGCCTAGACTAGACTGTGAATCCTTTGGCTACCTCCCGGATGTGAGTAAAAATGTGTGCCCTTATGAGTCTCATTTTTATGGCCTGTTATAGATCCAGGCACACTGCCCCTCACTCTGCCAACTGAGCTGAGCCACAAGAGCTGTCCACGAGAGCGCACTAGGGATGCGCCACGGCCTATGTTTACAATGGTGGTGCTTCCAATGGTGAAGAACACCAACTCCCTTTCTGTGGCAGGAAATTGATTGTGAGGGGTTCCCCAAGCTGCTACAGGGACTGGCATGAGTGTGCCACTAGCTGCACCTTGCTGTCAGTGAGCAAAGGGCTGGGCATGGGGGAAAATTACATTTTCCTGTAGTTTGGAAATACCCTTGACATCAGATTTAGTCCTTTCCTGAAGGTGCCATTTCTATTTTAACAGTAAGGCCTCGGTGGCTTTATTGAACCTCTGCTGGGTTGAATCCCCCAAAACGTGGAAGAGCATGTACTCTTGAGGCCTTGTACTTTGAGGGGATTCTCTATAGGAAGAATTATCTGGAATGGGGGTCAATTGGAGCCTCTTCAGGATTGGAGATGAAATCTAGGTCATGTGGGTTGCTCTATTCAAAGAAGTGATAGATTCATTGGACAAAACCCATCTTACAGAGGGGAGTCGGGCCTTATCTAGTATTTTCCACCAGCTTTGAGTCTTTGTGGTAATAAAGGTAGAGGGTAAGCTCAGCACTAAGCCTTAAAAATCCCATTAAGCAGGGGAAGGGATTCTCTTTCTGTAACTTTAGGGTGGTACCTTTGGATTTGGAGTCTTCCTAGTCACTGGACTGAAGATGGAAATGGCAACCCAGTCCAGTATTCTTGCCTGGAGAATCCCATGGACAGAGGAGCCTGGCGGGCTACAGTCCATGGGGTCACAAGAGTCGGACACGACTGAGTGACTTTCACTACTACTACTACTAGTCACTGGAAACCTTGATTATGGTATTTCACTTTTCCTACATGGAAGACTAGAGGTTGCCCAGGCTTGATCCCTCAGATCAGTGAAGCTCTGATAAAACCCCAGCAGGTTAAGCTTTGGTTAAATACTTTACCCTGAGGGCAGACCTCATTAAGAAGAATAGAATGCTCTAGTGTATTTCAGAATAGTATATTTTCCCCTCCCCTTGCCATACACATGAAGGAATTTTTCTCAGATATTTACTGTGAGAAACTCGTAGAACTCCAGGAGGTAAAATTCACAAAAGTTGTGGGGTCCCCCTGGGCCACTGGGTCCCCTTAGAGTTTTTAACTCAGAGTTGTCCACACTTGAGCCTCCAACCAACCTCATTTTGTTTTCAATTTGCATTTCAACAATAGCTAATGATGTTGACCAACTTTTAATATGCTTGCTTGTATCCTCTTCAGTGAAATATCTTCTGATATCTTTTGCCCAGTTTTTTAATTGAATTATTTCTCTCTTTCTTTTCCTTCCTCCCTTCCTCTGTTCCTTTCTTTCTTACTATTTTTGTTGTTCAGCTTTTTGTTCTCAATTGAATCGTCTTATTTTATTTAACAGCTTCACTAAGGTATCATTCATAAGACATACAATTCATCCATCTAAAATGCACATTTCAATGGGTTTTAGTGCCACTGTCACCACAGGTGCTTTTAGAACCTTTTTTGTTATCCCACTTTCTCTCTTCCTCTTCACCCCTAGACCAGAGCAACTATTAATAGCCTTCCTATCTCTGTTGAGTTCCTATTCTGGACTTTCATATGAATGAAATTGTATATCATGGGATCTTTTGACTGGGTTCTTTCACTTCGGTTCAGTTGCTCAGTCATGTCTGACTGTTTGCAGCCCTGTGGACTACAGCACGCCACGTTTCCTGCCTTCAATCTTTCTCAGCATCAGGGCCTTTTCTAATGAGTCAGTTCGTTGCATCAGGTGGCCAAACTATTGGAGTTTCAGCTTCAGCGTCAGTCCTTCCAGTGAATATTCAAGACTTATTTCCTTTAGGATGGACTGGTTTGATCTCCTTGCTGTCCAAGGGACTCTCAAGAGTCTTCTCCAACACCACAGTTCAAAAGCATCAATTCTTCAGTGTTCAACTTTCTTTATAGTCCAACTCTCGCATCCATAATGTTTTTAAGGTTTATCCATGTTGTAGACTGTGTGAGTACTTCATGACTTTATGTGACTGAATAATATCTCATTGTATGGATATATCATATTTTGTTTGTTTGTCCTTGATGGACATTTGATTTGTGTCTACATTGTTGCTATTTTGAATAATGTTAATATGAGCATTCATATGTGAATTTTTGTTTGGACATATATTTTTGTTTCTCTTGGGCATATACCAAGGAGTAGAATTACTGACTCTATGTTTAAACCTGTGAATAATCTCCAAATTGTTTTCCAAAGTGGCTTCACTGTGTTATATTCTCATACACTTTACAAGAGTTCTGATTTTTCCACATGCTTGTAAACATTGGTTGTCTGTCTTTTTTACTTTAACCATCCTAGTTTGTCTGAAGTGATATGTCACTATGGTTTTTATTTGCATTTCTCTAATGACTAATGATTTTGAGCCTCTTTTTCTGTGCATGTTGGCCATTTGTATATCTTCCGTGGACTAATCTATCTAAAGGTTGCTGACGTCTTAAGAAGTCTATTCAGGTTATTTGCCCAGTTTTTAATTGGGTTGTCTTTTTATTATTGAGTTGTAGGAGTTCTTTATATGTCCTAGATACAAATTCCTTATCACGTAGGGTTAGTGTTAGTCACTCAGTCATGCCCAGCTCTTTGCAACCCCGTGGACTGCAGCCCACCAGACTCCTCTGTCCATGGGATTTTCCAGGCAAGGATACTGGAGTGACTTATGCATAAGTCATCTGTAAATATTTTTCTCATTCTGTGGGTGTCCCTTAAAGTAAAAAAGTTTTAAATTTTGATGAAGTAAAATTTATCTGTATTTCCTGTTGTTGCTTGTGCTTTTAGTGTCATATCTAATCAAACACTTTTCTTACACTCAAGGTCTTGAAGATGTCCTATGTTTTGTTCTTAAAATCTTAGTTTTAGCTCTTACATTTAGGCCTTTGATCCATTTTGAGTTAACTTTTGTATGTGGTATGAGGTAGAGGCCCAACTTCATTCTTTGGCATGTAGATACCCAATTTTCCCAGCACCATTTGTTGAAGAGAGATTTTTTCCTCTTTTGAATTGTCTTGGAACTCTTGTCAAAAATCAATTGACAGTAAACGTGAGAATTTATTTTGGACTCTCACTTCTATTTCATTAATCTTTTTTTTTTTTTTTTAAATATTTTATTTATTTGTTTAGGCTGTGCTGGGTCTTAGTTTCGGCATGTGGACTCATGGCTGTGGGAGTGGAATCTAGTTCCCTGACCAGGGACTGAACTCAGGTCCCCTGCATTGGGAGCTCAGAGTGTTACCCACTGCACCACCTATTTCATTAATCTATATGTCTCAATGACTATAGCTTTGTAGTAAGTTTGAAATCAGGAAATGTGAATTTTCCAATTTTGTTCTTCTTTTTCAAGTTGTTTTGGCTGTTCTGGCTCCCTTGTATTTCCATATGAATTTAGGATCAGTTTGTTGATTTCTGCAAAGAAATAAATTGGGATTTCTATAGGAAATATTTTGAATTTATAGACCAGTTTGGGAACAGTTGCCATTTTAACAATATTGTCTTTTGACCCATGAACATAGGCTGTCTTTCCATTTATTTAGGTCTTCTTTAATCAGCAATGCTTCTTAATAAGGTTTGTACTTTTTGTTAAATTATTCCCAAAAGTATGAAACTTATGTATACAAGCCATTCTGAGGGTGCAGCTACACTCTCAGACCTTGCTAGGTTCTGAGAGTTCTACCTCAGTTCTATGATATTCTCAAAAGAGATCATATCAGAGGTTGGATAATGACACAAATATACTACATTGAAAGACAGAAGCCACCTGAAAATGACTGTATTATAAAGCCAGTCTGGGGCCTGAGCTGCACATTCAAATCACCTAGGGAACTTAAAAGCTATCCATTGGAAAGGAATCCCTAGGTGTGAGACTTAGCCCTTAGTACTTTTTAAAGCTCTCTAAGTGATTCCAAAGTATAGCTAAGATTGAGATTTGCTGATACAAAGTATCATTTTCTAGTCAGAGACAGTGCTATAATACTAGTGACGTATTTTGTTTGTCAGGCTAACACTTTATCTACCTAAATTTAAATAAATGAAAATAAAGTTGTATAGTTGAAAATTATTTGGGAACTTCTTTGAGGAACACTTTGAGAAAGTGTTTGCATTATTACTATTTGAACTATTCAAAACATGTTATAAAATATTTCGAACAGATGCAAAAATAGTACAATGAATCCCCATGATTCCATTACCTTGCTTCAACAACCAGCAGCCAATGGCCATTCCTGTTTCATCCATCCCTCCCACCCATTCCTCACAGTCATCTTGAAGATTTTTAAAAAGTGAAAGTGAAGTTGCTCAGTCGTGTCCGACTCGGCTCCTCCTTCCATGGGATTTTCCAGGCAAGAATACTGGAGTGGATTGCCATTTCCTTCTCCAGGAGATCTTCCCGAGATGATGTATTATTTTTAGGGTTTACTTTTAAGTAAATACTTTAAAGTATTTGAATACTTAAAAGTAAACCCTGAAAATAATACATCATCTGTCGATGTTTTGGTATGTAATTCTAAGAAATTATGGTTCTAAAAGATTTTAAAACTTATGCTCCCTAGTATTGTCACACCTAAAAGTTTTAACAACATGAGGTAATTTTTATTTTATATAGGAGGATATGAGGAGAGAACAGAAGATATATTATCAATACTTGGCACAGCGGCATGAGGAAGAAAAAGCTCAGGAGAAAGAATTGGATAGAATGTTAGAGAAAGAGAAGGAAAAGAAGTTTGCTGAGAAGGACAAGGAGCTGAGACTTGAAAAGGAGGCAAGAAAACAACTTCTGAATGAGGTCATGTGTACAAGAAAACTTCAAGTTCAAGAAAAGTGTAAGGAAATGAATTACAATTATATTATACTTGGGCCTAATTCAATTTAAGTAGCAACCTCAGTATCTATTAAATAGATACTATGTATGAAATAGTGACTTCCCTGGTGGCTCAGACGGTGAAGCGTCTGCCTACAATGCGGGAGACATGGGTTCAATCCCTGGATCGTGAAGATCTCCTGGAGAAGGAAATGGCAACCCACTCCGGTATTCTTGCCTGGAACATCCCATGGGTGGAGGAGCCTGGTAGGCTACAGTCCATGGGGTCGCAAAGAGTCAGACACGACTGAGCGACTTCACATCGTCACATCACATGTATGAAATACCATGAGGCATGTAAGAGGGATTAAGGCAGGATCCCTGCTTTGTGGACCTTGCCTAATTGAACACTTAAATATGTTTCTGCTGGTGTCTCCATATGCCTGCACCTGCATGCCTTTTGCTTGGGTCGTTTTCTCTCCCTATGATGCTTTTGATCTTGAGAAATCCTGGACATACTTCAAGCCCAGCTCAAATGTCACATTCCATGAGAGGCCCCCTCTGTTCCCCTATTCATGATAAACCTTCTTTCCCCTATTCATAAAAGAATTTTCTTTCTGGGATTCTCATCATTTCTTGCTCACATCTCTGTCTTAGGACACCACTGAATTCCCTCAAACAGTGCCTGGTCACAAAAGGAAATAATCACTGATAAGATTTCCACCGTTCTGTGTCCAGATGGACACATTTACTAGTAGGATACCACTGGACTTCACACTAGTTGTATTTGTAAGAGAAAGCTCATCTTGGTTCCATTGATTAATTCTCCACTCCAGGAATTATAATATCAGTTGAAAATTGTTAAGCCAGTGTTAGATTGAGTTTTAAGAAATGAGAAGAAAGCTTCTACACTGAAAAGATTTCTGTATTCCACCATGATAAATGTTTTGGCATACATTGAGAAAACATGGAAAATTTAAGTATTTGGAACCACTTATAAACAAGGAAGTAAAAATCAACCATAATTCCACCACCCAGGAATGGCTATTGTTCACAACTTCCTGCATTTCCTTCCAGTATTTTTACTATGTATGTAATTTCCTCTCACAAATTAGTATCTTGTTGTATATATTGTTTTACAGCCTACATTTCCCACTTATCATAAACATTTTTCCAGGTCATTTTTCTTCAATTTTAAAATCTGTAGTGCTGGCTAGAAAGCCATGATAAAAATGGACCATAATTTATTTTACCTAAACACAACCAATGCACCTTCAACTTGTTTAGAAATTTTTCTTGCTGTTTTAGCATTGTGGGTGACTATCTCTGTACATAGTTTTTTTGGCTCATAAATAATTAAGATAAATTCCTGTAAATGGATTTGGAGGCCAAAGGTAAATGCATTTCAGATGTATATTGCCTGGTTGTATTTATTCCTCTGTGAACTCTGTTTTCTTTGTCCATCTTTTTCTACTGGATTGGTTAGGTTTTCCTTATTTAGTTTATAAAAGCCTTATATACTGCTTTTCCAATAGTTTTTTTGTAACATAGAAACTCTCCTATTAACATGAATGGCAACAGAACTGTTTGTCCTCAAGAAGAGAAAGGTAAGAAGTATTCTTACAATGGTAATCCGCTATGCAAAAGGCTGTTCATAGACTTCAATAGCAAATAATTAAGAGAAAATCTCTGTAGATTATAGCACATAGGAACCTAAGGCCTGTTCTTTCCTTAATGGAGACGACCTTCTGTGCTCATTCAGTCATGTCTGACTCTTTGAGACCCCATGGACTGTGTCCTGCTAGGCTCCTCTGTCCATGGAATTTTCCAGGCAAGAATACTGGAGTGGGTTGCCATTTTCTACTCCTGAGGATCTTCCCAGAGATTGAACCCATGTCTCTTGTGTCTCCTTCATTGGCAGACAGGTTCTTTACCACTATGCCACCTGGGAAACCCCAATGGGGATGACTGCTTCTACCTTATCTAACTAAGATCCGATCCAGTGATTCCAAGCTCTGCCTTTCTAAAGACAATATGGCATTGATGCCCGGATGATGCTGGCAAATCTTTTATGAAAAAAGTCATTTAGCAAAAATTACTTTTGTCTTTCTTAGTGCAACGGAAAGCCAAAGAACAGGAAGAACGTACTATGGAACAGGAACGTATAAATGAAGGTCTTAAAGAGCTTAACTGTGAAGAGAGGGAGAATTTTATAAGGTATGGCTTTGTCTTCTTCATAATTATTAACTACCTAAAAAAGGGAGATTTTTAGCATAAAGGAAGATGTGCCATAATTTGTGTATTATTAATATTATTTTACATCAGTATTTTTGGGTCGGCCAAAAAGTTCCTTTAGTTTTAAAGTAAAAATAAAAGACACATTTTTAATTTTCACTAAGAACTTTATTGAACTACATATCCACTGCCATTTTTTAGGCAACTTCATAGTTCCATCTTCCCAAAACTTTTTTTCTTTTTGAGCAAAGAACTGTTCCAGGTGACTTTTACAGTCTTCCAGGAATTGAAATCTTTTACACTGAGAGAATTTTGTAGAGACTGAAATAAGGGAAAACTGAAGGTACAGTGTCTGGTGAATATGGTGGATGAGTCAGAACTTCCCAGCCAAGGTGTAGCCACTGTTGCCTGGTTATCAAAGAAACATGCAGTCTTGTATTATTCTGACGGAAGATTATGTGCTTTCAACAGAAAACACATAATTCCAGGTACTTTTGGTCGAGTGCTGCTTTCAGTTAGTCTAACTGGGAGCAGTGCTTGTGGGAATTAATCATTGGGTTTTCCAGGAGGAACTCAGAGGACTCCCTTCCAATCCCACCACATACACAACATCATCTTTCTTTGGATGAAGACCAGCCTTTGGTGTTGGTGGTGGTTCATTTTGCCTGCCCCATGATCTGTTCCATTCCATAATATTGTATGGAACACTTTTCATCACCTGTCACAATTTGTTTTAAAAACAAAATGCTTTTGTACATTAAAGAATTACATACAGAAATACAGTCAAGAGGTGTTTTTTTTTTTTTTTTTTTGCTTATGTTAAGCAAAACATCAAAGTGATTAATATAGCCAAGCTGGTGCAAATCATTTTCAGCACTTGATTTGGATATTTGGAGTATGTCGGCTGTCTCGTGGTGTAATGTTGATTGGTATAACATTGATTGTTCTCAATGTCTCGGTTTGATTGCTGTCAACTTCAACTGGTCTGCCTGACTGCAGAGCATCATCTAGAGAGAAATCTCCAGCACAAAACTTAACAAACCCCTCGATGCGTTCTATCAATCCCAGCACCTTCTCCACACACTGCACAAATCTCTTTTACATTTCAGTTGTGTTTTACCTTTCTTAAAGTAATGAAACATAATATGCCAAAAATATTGCTTTTTTCTTCCATCTTCAGTATTAAAATGGCTACACAAAAATTCACCAATTTTGACAATTTTTTTTAACGCACACTGATGTGACAACCATCACAATGCAATCTAACAAAACTGTTTTGAATGAAGTTAGAGATAACTGAGTGCTACTAGAGCCATCTTAAGGAAAAAAACAAATGAATCTTTTGGCCACCCCAACCTTTAGACCATTTGTCCCAAAAGCTCAATTCAGTTTATAAAACTTCATATAAAATATAAACACCCAGTTCAAAAGAAAAAAAATTAGCACCAACCATTTTAGTAAAATTCAACTCTATTGCCAGTATATAGATTCTGATTACAGACATTAAGTGTTAAACTGGACAAACATCTTAAAATATATTAGACACAATTTTTGTAAAATAGGCAACAACCCTAAATTGTAATGAAATAAGATTTTTTTCTCATGAAATAAATCCTGAAATATAATGTGACCTAATTAGATAAACAGAAATGGCTTATGGGGGTATGATTCCATGTAAATATCCCAGGAAGATTTTTGTAGCCTCACTGGGCTGGGAAACTAAAATGCTCTGGGTACTCTGAGTTACAGCACTTCCCTCAGGTATTCCTCTGATCACCATGATCAGGCTCAGGTGAGGGAAATTGGTCAATGCCTCCTTGCAGCCTTTCTCAAATCATATCAGTCTCTTCCCACCGATGGCCATGACACTCAATTCAGGTAACCAGTATAATGGAGAAAGCGGACCTGGCTCCTCTAATTGCTGGTCAGCTTCCCTGTTCCCTGGCTTACCCACATCTGGTGCATAGAAATAAGCTCTCTTCTTTCTATAAAGAGTGTGGTTCATATACGGGAGCCTATTGTCAGTGTGGGGGCACTAACAGCAGCATCTGGCTTCCTGCTCCTTGTTCTGCTCTGGAGGTCATTCCTGCTCACTTTTGAAAAGCCTTTTGTTGGAGATGTGAGAGGAACTTAAATAGCAGCTCTCTTCCCTACCCAACTTCTGAATCAACTAAGAAAAATAAAGACTGAGCAGAAAGTATTATAATTACTACAATTACCTATTGGTGTGTAACAAAACACCCCCAAATTTATGGTTTAAAGTGAGTTTTGATGATGTCTTGTGTTTCTGCTATTGATAAGACTCAGCTGGGTGGTTCTTGCTTGGCATCTCTCATGTGGTTCAAGCCAGTTCTGCTTGGGGCTACATTCATCTGAAGGATCAGCTAGAAGGGACACTTAGGATACCTATCCTTACAGCTGGTAGTATGTGCTGACTGTGCTTGGAGATCTCATTTGGTATTAGCCAGAATACCTACACATGCCCTCTCCATGCATCTTGGGCTTCTCACAGACTGGTGTCTCGTTCTGAGAGGAAGAGTACCAATAGCAAGCATTCCAAGAGACAGAACAAGGAAGCTGCCAGGCCAGTTAAGGACTACGCTTAGGGCTGGTTTAACACCACTTCTGTCGCACAGGGCCCATCTGCCTTCAATAGAGTGGAGAAACGCTCCACTTCTTGGTGGGGGGGAAGAGGTTCACATTGCAGAAGAATGTACAGTAGGCAGGATAGCACTGTGGCCATCTCTGGAAAATAGAATCTGCCACAGAGGCACAGGAGTACTGTAATCTTTACTTCTGACAAAATTTGGTATTAATAATATGGTTTACAGATTATAAAATGATAAAACTGCTGTGGAAAGCAATATGAAATTTCCTCAAAAAATTAAAACTAGAACTACCATCAGTTCAGTTCAGTTCAGTTCAGTTGCTCAGTCATGTCCGACTCTTCGCGACCCCATGAATTGCAGCACGCCAGGCCTCCCTGTCCATCACCAACTCCCGGAGTTCACTCAGACTCACATCCATCGAGTCGGTGATGCCATTCAGCCATCTCATCCTCTGTCGTCCCCTTCTCCTCCTGCCCTCAATCTCTCCCAGCATCAGAGTCTTTTCCAATGAGTCAACTCTTCGCATGAGGTGGCCAAAGTACTGGAGTTTCAGCTTTAGCATCAGTCCTTCCAAAGAAATCCCAGGGCTGATCTCCTTCAGAATGGACTGGTTGGATCTCCTTGCAGTGCAAGGGACTCTCAAGAGTCTTCTCCAACACCACAGTTCAAAAGCATCAGTTCTCCTGTGCTCAGCTTTCTTTATAGTCCAACTCTTGCATCCATATATGACCACTGGAAAAACCATAGCCTTGACTAGACGGACCTTTGTTGGCAAAGTAACGTCTATGCTTTTGAATATGCTATCTAGGTTGGTCATAACTTTTCTTCCAAGGAGTAAGTGTCTTTTAATTTCATGGCTGCAGTCACCATCTGCAGTGATTTTGGAGCCCCCAAAAATATGATCTAGCAATCTTATTTCTGGGTATCTATCCAAAATAAACGAAAGCAGGACCTTAAAGAGTTGTTTGCATATTCATGTTCATAGCACCACTATTCATAATAGCCAAGAGGTGGAAATAACCCAGATGTCCATTAGCAGATGAATGGATAAACAAAGTGTGGTAGGTACATGCAGTGGAATATGATTCAGACTTAAAAAAGGGAGGAAATCCTCTCAGATGCCGCAGCATGGATGAGCCTTGAGGGCATGCTAAGTGAAATCAGCTGGTCACAAAAAGACAAATGCTGTATGATTTTACTTACTTGAGGTACCTAGAATAGTCAAATTCATAAAGATAAGAAGTAGAATGGTGGTTACTGAAGGCCGGGGGGAAGGCTCAAGGAAAGAGTTGTTTAATAGGTATGAAGTTTCAGATCTGCAAGATGGAAAAGTCCTGGAGATCTGTTTCACAATAATGTGAATATACTTAACACTACTGAGCTGTTCACTTAGAAGTGGTTAAGATGGTAAATTATGTGTTTTTTACCACAAGGGAAAAAAATCACTATAAAATTTTAAATGTAGTTTACATATAGAGGAAATCATCTAGTTAATACTAAACAGAATGAGGCGGACTTACCAATCCAGTTGCCAGCAGTACCAGACCACTGGAAGCCCCGCTGCAAGGAGAATATGCCCCCTTTTGATAGAAAGGAGAAAAGAAACAGGCAGAGCAGCCTGTTCCATTTTACCAATAGGTGTCACTTCTTGGAGGGGAGTCGGGGGGTGATGCAGAGAGGCCAAGGGCTCTCTCCATGTAGCAGTAAATCTTTTGAATGGGGAAGAGACATTCCCTCACTAAAATCAATCATTTGTTCTAAGACTTGTCATAATTATTATTGTACAATAAACACAGTATTGAATTTTTCATCTTTCTTCCCCACTCACCCTGATTTTAATGGTAACTTTATTTGACTTCGAAAATCACATTTTAATCGTAATGCCCTATATAAATCCAAATGCTTACTTTGATAATTTTATATACTTTGATATTTCTAACATGTTAGACGCTGCAGTTTAGCCCAGGAGTACAGGAAGCAACTTCAGATGCAGATATGCTCCCAGCAGCAGGCCCGGGAAGCAGAAGAGGAAGAGGAGCGCCGAGAGTTTGAAGAGGGGATAGCAGCAGAAAAGAGCTTCCAGGACAAGATCCAGGGGATCCTGTCCACCCACCAAGTGGTGCCCCGAAACATCCATCCCATGCGAAGGGCATGTTCTACTAAGCTTCTGCCATAGTTGCATAAGCACCAACCTATTTTTTCTCAGTCTTTTGCTATTTTAAAATACAGTATGTCTCTTTTAACTCATGGATAAATTGTTCTTTTATTCTCTGAGTTTCCATAATTATATGCCAGGAAATTTTCTTCTTTCAAATTAAACTGCTCCTTTCCTAGACTGTCAAGAATGATCCACTTCCTGTGATGATGAATGACCCACACAGTTAATAGTCCTGACTTACCTCCATGCCTCCCTTTCTTGTTCATTTATTAGTAGCTTCACTTTCTTTCATCTGTCTGCCCATATGCCCATTTCCTCTTGCTTCCATTCTCTTCTGTCCTGTAGACATAGTTCTCTCCGTCTGTGTTTATGCCCTTGTGTAGTCCCCTTCCACCCTGAATCTTGGGCACTATATAAAAAATATCTTCATTTACTGGTTAAAAAAAACCAAGGTAGAAAGAAGTCAACAATGGTCATATTCCTAATGCTCAGCATTATCATTATTTTCACTTCTCTGAGTTCCCTCCCAGGCTTTGTTATATGGATACTCATTTTTGTTTTGTAAACACACTGCCATGTTGCTTCACCTACCATATTTACAAATGGATGCATGATAGTCTACTGGGTTAGTGTATTATGATTTATTAAACAATGGACTTTGAGTTTGTTTCAAATTTGTCCCTATAGCAAATTATTCTATAACAACATTCATTTGAATTACTTCCTTAGAATCCATCAATTCCCAGGTGTGGGGTTTCTGGGTCAAAGGGGATTGACATTTATATACTTTTACTTCCAAGTACCATATTTGCAAAAGCAGTTTTTAGAGTTGTAGACTTTTAGGGAAGTGTTTTCAGGGCCAATTGATATATTCCCTGATAGTTTAAAAATGTCTTTAAGCAAATTGTTTGCTGGAATTTCTGAGAGGTTTTTTTCTTTAACCTTTCTACCCATTCATCACTCTTACCTCAGCTCTGGAAGTCTACCTCCTCTGGATCCTTTCAAGCCCCCTTGAAAGTTAATCTCTAATCCAAAAGTAGTTAATCTCTAATCCAAAAGTAGGAGTCTTGGCCAGGAAAAAAAAAAAAGGAAAAAAGAGGACTATCCTTAAGTTTTGTTGAAAATAAGCTGACTGTTATTATAAGGGTGTATTTCCAGACTCTGTTCCATTAATTTATTTGTCTGTCCTCATACCAACACAACACTGTGATAAGTACTGTAGCCTTAAATAAGGTTGAAATTGCTAGCGTAGCGTCCAAATTTTTCTTTTTTCCCCCCAGTTTTTGTCTATTGTAGATTCTTTAAATATCCATATAATTGTTAGGATCATTTTGTCAGTTTCTACAAAGATGCCTACTGAGATTTCGATAGAGATGGCATTTACTCTATAGATCAGTTTGGGGAGAACTCCCATCTGAGCAATAATGAGCTTTCCAACCCATGAAGAAGGTCAACCTCGTCGTTCGCTTAGGTCCTCTTTAATTTTTTAAGCAGCGTTTTATGGTTTTCAGTGTGCAGGCCTCGTGCTTCTCTTGTTAAGCTTGTTCCTAAGTCTCGCTCTGTAATGCTGTTGTGAACAGAATTGTTTTCTTAATTTCAGTTTTGGATTATCCATTATTAACGTGTAGAATAGAATTGATTTTTGTACATTGAGCTAGCATCCTGTGACCTTTCTAAATTTACTCATTCATTCTAGTAGTTTGTTTTTTGCATTTTGTTTGTTTTAGATTCTATCGGATTTTCTACATTCAGGATCATGGCATTTGAAAATAAAGCTTTTATTTTTTTCCAGTCTGGATACCTGTTGTTTCTTTTTCTTGCCTTACTGCACCAGTTAGTGCAATATCAAGTATGATATTGAATAGAAGTGGAGAGAATAGACATTCTTGACTTGTTCTCAGTTTAAATGGAAAACACTCAACTCATTTCTTCACCAGTGAGTATTATGTTATCTGTAGGTTTTTCTTAGATTCTCTTTACCAGGATGAAGTTATTCCCTTCTCTTCCTATTTTATTGAGAGTTTATATATAAAGAGGTATTGGATTTTAGCAAATCCCTTTTTCTGTGCCTGTTAAGTTGAACATGTGATTTTTGTTCTTTGTTCTATTAATATGGTATATTACATTAATTTATTTTCAGATATTAACTAACCTTGCATATCTGGGATAAATGCCACTTGTCTTTTTTTTTTTTTTTTTAATGAGTTGCTGCATTTCATTTTTTTTTTTTTTTCTTGCCACTGTGGTTTGTTGTGTGTCTTTGAGCTAGGTCTACTGTGATGTTTTGTCTGGGTCTGGTATCAAGATATTATTGGCCATGTGAAATGAGTTGGAGAGTATTTCCTCTTATTTTCTGAATGAGTTTGTGAAGAATTGCCACTATTTCTTCCTCAAATGTTGGATGGAATTCACCAAGGATGCCTCCTAGGCTTTCTCTGCAGGATTTTTTATTGCTAATTACTGGTTTTACTCACTTAGGTCTAATCAGATGTTCTTTTCTTCTTGAGTCAGTTATGGTAATTTGTACTTTTCTACAAATCTGTCCACTGCATCTAAGTTGTCTAATTTAAACACATATAAAAAGTGAAAGTGAAAGTCACTCCATCACGTCCGACTCTTGCAACCCCATGGATGGTACAGTCCATGGGATTCTCCAGGCCAGAATACTGGAGCGAGTAGCCTTTTCCTTCTCCAAGGGATCTCCCAACCCAGGGATCAAACCCAGGTCTCCCACATTGCAGGCAGATTCTTTACCATCTGAGCCACCAGGGAAGCCCTTAAATACATATAATAGTTAAACACATGTAAACTCACATAGTACTTCATAAAATTGCCTTATAATTATTTTAACTTCTAAGGGGTCTATAGTAATGTACCGCCTTTCATTTTCTTGGAATTTGGGGGTATTTTGCCATTCTGTGATCAGAAAATAACTGGAAAGCATGGCCTCTCCATCCAATATCTTCTCCTGCCCCCAACCCAGACTGACTCTCTACCAAAGAGCATGTTACTTGGAGGATTAAAGCAATTTTTAAAAACAAAAAGTAAAAGCCACTTATTGCTAAATTATGCTGTTTACCTTTTTCTTATTTTTATGAAAAAGAAACTAACCTTTCATCATATGGATACAAACTTTTTTTTTCTCCTAGTTTTTCTGCCCTAGGGATGGCAGTAAAGAAAGATGTAAAGGATCTGAATTCCTGACACTTTATTATCTCCTAGGGCTGATTTCACCTCTTTGGTCTCCTTTAAACAAATTTTTTCAGAGTTACTGTATAGTTTTTTCCTGATCAGTATGAGTATCACTTGATTAAGCCGGTAGTATTTTCATTCAGATTTCATTGGGTTTATAAATTAGTTCAGAGGTGTTGTCAACTTTACAATATTTATTTTTCCTATCCATAGATCATAGCATAGCACTATTCAGACTGTTCATTGCCACCAATTCTCCATTTCCTTTTCTCTCTCAAATTAACAGGACCTCAGCTTTTGTGAATGTGTAAGTTTGGCTGGGCATGCTGCTGTGCAGATAAATACTATTTTTTACACTCCATTACAGACAGTATTTGTCCAGGTGCCTAATTCTGGCCAAAGAAATGTAAGTAAAAGTGTTACATGGGTCTTCAAGAAGAAGGAAGGGGAGGGAAATTTTGGAATATCTGAGTAAGGAGAACTGCGAAGTCACTTCCCAAAAGACAGTGAAAAAATGGGAAACATCATCAAAAACCACAATTTCAAGAGGCTGGGAGCTGACCAAAGACATGCAATAAACTGAGAAACGTTTACTCCAGAAAATCTACTAAACGTTGGTACGAATGGTGGGAGTACGTGGCGTTTTGTCCTGGAGCTGCTTTGAGATCCCCCTCAGCTGCATGGAGCAGTGGTTCTATCAGGGCAGGGCAGGTTGTAAGGACCGACCTGCAGCCTTGCTGCCAGAGGGGACTGACTTGAGTGGAAGCAAAATTTGGAAAAATCCATGCTTGGGGCATTGTCAAAACAATAGCAATCTTGGTGGCAGTAAATCAGGAAAGGCTGACATCATGGCTAGCCTGAGATTGTGGTACTGTTTGGGGCAAGCAACAGACAGGCCAGCCAGAAATTTCAGGAAAATCTGGGGAACATGACAGCCATTATAAGCTTTGATAAACTCCCACATATTCTTGGTGATATGGGAGCTGCACAGACATAAAATTTACACCCATGCTTATGAGAGACCTAGCAGGCCCCAGGAGTCTACTGATCCTTGGCCAAATGTGAGGTCTCAAACATACAAAAAGCCAAAGCTGTGGCAGGTTTGCTAATGACAAAGTTTGAATTGTGTTCCCCACCTCTCACATCAATCCATCAATAAAAGGTGAAAGCCTTACTAGCTTACTCACTCACTGACCGTAAACCTATGGTGACCCAGGGAAACTGGGGAAACCATGCTTAAAAATAAAGAGTTTAAAAAATGATTAGAGATACCAGTGTTATTTTGCCAGATGGTATAAGGGGTCAAACGAAGTCAAGTTTGTGTAAATGACTTGATTTACTATAAAATGTTATACATATAGGGGCATCATTATCTAGTCCATCCATCTAGTGCAGTATCCCTAATCTGTGGCCTAATCTCTCTTTGGGTTTCCTAGGTGGCTCAGTGGTAGAGTATCTGTCTGCCAGTGCAGGAGACCTGGGTTCAGTCCTTGGGTTGGGAAGATCCCCCGGAGGAGGAAATGGCAACCTACTCAGTATTCTTGCCTGGAAAATCCCATGGGCAGAGCAGCCTGACAGGCTACAGTCCATGGGGTCACAAAAGAGTCGGACGTGACTTAGCAACTTAGTGTTCGCGGTTGAGCTCTTCCAGTGATAGGGAAATTCTTTATATCAGACTGAAATCTATCTCCTCGAGAAAACATTTGCAAAACACACTTTCAAAATGGACACATATCCAGAATATATAAACAACTGCTACAACTGATAAGAACAAGATAAACCAGTTAAAAAAAAAATGGACAAAAACTTACGCAGACACTTTGCAAAGGAGGATAGGAAAATGGCCAATGAACAGATGAAGAGATGCTCATCTCTTATGTATCCTGCATTGCCAGGTGTATCCATTTGCCACCATTTGTCTCCACTCCAGACCTTTCATCATCAGCTTGTTCTCTAGTGGTCACAACTCCTTTCTCTAGTTTTGCATTGAAATGGTATGTTCAGAATTAGACAAAGGCCATCCAGAAGAGGTCTGCAGAGCAGAATACAACAGGACGATCACCTCCTTCAACCTATGCATTATACTTCATTTAATGCAGCCCCCAGTTGAATGCTCACTCTCTAGTCACAACTGAAAAAATGTAGACACAATTTTCTTGTCCTTGGCAGGCCCTGCTGGCCTGTTGTAAACAAGACAGTGAGAAGCCACGTTTGATACTTAAAGGACAAAGTATTTCACTAACTTTACTGCCTTCTATTTGCAAACCAGTGTGATAACCACTGATGACTAACTAGTTATTGATGAAAGCCTGACAAAACCACTATCTGGCAACACTTTGTTAACAGTTCATTTGATTTACCTTATACATTTGACTGCAGCCACGAAATTAAAAGACGCTCCTTGGCAGAAAAGCTAAGATAAACCCAGACAGCATATTCCAAAGCAGAGACATCACTTTGCTGACAAAGATCTGTACAGTTAAAGGTATGGTTTTTTTCTGTAGTCATGTATGGATGTGAGAGTTGGACCATAAAGAAGGCTGAGCACTGAAGAATTGATGCTTTTGAGAAGACTCTTGAGAGTCCCTTGGACTGCAAGGAAATCAAACTAGTCAATTCTAAAGGAAATCAATCCTGAATATTCCCTGGAAGGACTGATACTGAAGCTGAAGCTCCAATACTTTGGCCACCTGATGCCAAGAGCTGACTCATTGGAAAAGACCCTGATGCTGGGAAAGATTGAAGGCAAAAGGAGAAGGCAGTGGTAGAGGATGAGATGGTTGGATGGGATCACCAGCTCAACCGACATGAGTTTGAGGAAACTCCAGGAGATAGTGATGGATAAGAAGGCCTGGCGTGCTGCAGTTCATGGGGTCATAAAGTTGGACATGATTTAGTGACTGACCAATAGCAACAACCTACGGTTTATAAACAGCACTTCATTTCCTGAGTCTTTGACTATTCCCTTTTCCAGGCTGACCTCTACCTTTCAGTTCTAATTGAAAAGATTAAATAACCACAACTAAATTTTACATGAGCCTCACTGAGTACTAGCTACTATCCTACTGCTCTTTATGTGTGTTTACTTGCTTAATCCTCATGACATCTCTTTAAGGGAAGTACTATTATCTGCATGCCCATTTTGCAGCTGACGAAACTCTGTCATGGCAGGTTAAGAACTTGCCAAAGCCATATGGTTAGCGTGGTGTAATAAACATCTGGTCTTTGTCCCTAGTTCCCAGTACAAAATCCTTGGGATTTCCTAAGTGATTCCTTTGGTTCTTCACAGAGAGCCTCTTGATCACGCTTGAATTTATGTTAGGATGCCGATCCCAGAAGCCTCAGGTTGGGGCTGGTCACCTGAAAGACAAGCAATTAGAGAGGACTGGAACTTTTAGACCCACCTTTAGAGGGGAGAGGCTCCAGAAAAAGAAGCTAGAAACTGAGCTGAATAACAGATGTTTGATGTTCAGAGAGCTCTGACTGGGGAACACACAGAGGAGTTGGGAGGGGGCACACTCAGAGTATGGACATTCCACCTCCCCTAGACCTTGCCCAGTGAGTCTCCTCTGTTTGGGTCTTCCTGAGTTGTATCCTTATGATAAACCAGTAATGTAAGTAAGGAGGGTTCCTAAGTTCTGTGAGGCACGTGTATCCAGTTGCTCAGTCCTGTCTGCCTCTTTGTGACGCCATGGACTGTAGCCCACCAGGCTCCTCCGTCCATGGGATGTTCCCGGCAAGAATACTGGAATGGGTTGCCGTTTCCTCCTCTAGGGAACCTTCCCCGAGCCAGAGATTGAACCTGCATCTCCTGCAGCTCCTGCTTTGCAGATGGATTCTTTACCACTGAGCCACCTGGGAAGCCCGAGTTCTGTGAGTAGTTCTAGCAATTATTGAACCTGAGGAAGGGGTCATAGGACTCTTAATTTATAGCCAGTAGGTCAGAAGTACAGGTGACACAGGACTTGAGGCTGGCCTCTGAAGTGGGGTGCAGTCTTGTGGTGCTGAGCCTCTAATCTGCTAACTCTGGTAGTGTCAGAACTGAATTGAATGCTTGAATGTTGGTTTCTGGAGAATCACAGTCGGTTTTCAGTGTTGGAAAAAACCCAGTCAGTGGTGGTGCTGGCGTTTGAACCCAGTCTGATTACAGAGCACATGCCTTTAGGCTCACCGCTTTGTTCTCTCCTCACAGTAGGCAGGACAGGCAAAAATCAATGAATTATGGACTTTTAGAGCCTGGTGGGCTGCAGCCCTTGGGGTCACTATGAGTCAGGCATGACTGAGTGACTTCACTTTCACTTTTCACTTTCCTGCATTGGAGAAGGAAATGGCAACCCACTCCAGTGTTCTTGCCTGGAGAATCCCAGGGACGGGGGAGCCTGGTGGGCTGCCGTCTACGGGGTTGCACAGAGTCAGACATGACTGAAGTGACTTAGCAGCAGCAGAGCTTAAAAACCTACCACAAATATTTCAGTTTTCTTTACTCTGCAAATGAAGAATCCGAAGTCAGAGAAATCGCTCTTGGTTCAGCACTTTCCCCATCATATAACATCATAATTTCTTACCAAAATCCAGTTCGCTATCAAAGCAGTCTTAATCACCAATCTGCCCACTCAGGCTTGCTGTTCAGGCAGTATGTATAACATGAGGTTGTTTCCAGTCCATTTCCATCACTTAGTGGTCTCTATCCAAACCTTTATGTTCACTACCATAGCATTCTGGTGCAAATTCGTCAAGTACATTTATACATACACATTCCATGAATTACACAAGAGCATGAATATTTTTCCTTCTATAATGCAGCCTTCTGATATTTTGATTACCTTACATAAACTGGGAAATAGCTTCTCAGAACGTAGGTGAGAGCTGCATCTAATAAACAGAAGAATTTCCTATATGGAGAAGCCCCCATGGTAACTGAAAGGGTATTGTATCACACCTAGTGCAGGTCACAGCAAAAAAAACACTTCTGTTTTGGTCTCTTGTGAAGCTGTTGGCTGGATGAGGGCTCTGAGAGCCAAAACTGCCTTTAGATATCCATGCTTTTCCATAAAGTTCTAAGATGTGTCTTTTGGATAGAGGCTGAGGGTTATTAGTTTATTGCTTCTAAGCATTGCAATGTGGGACTTTTTATTTGAAATAACTGAAGATATGGTTCTGGGGAAACTGATATAGCAAGACAATTTCGTGCTAGGCCTTTGCTCCAGGTGCCATTAATCAGCTGGGTGACCTTGGCAGGACTTTCTGGGAAACAATTCTTTTGCCTAAAAGCTGAGGTGCTTCTTGAGCTAGAAGGGACCTGAGAGGGTATCTAGTCCAAATCCTTCACTTCATAGATAGGAGAAAGTGTCTGGGGTTTGGTGGCCTCACAAGCCTGTTAGGAGGGCTCAGCTACAGTTAGGTTCTTCGGTGGGTGACCTGGGAAGCAGAATTGTGGGGTGGGCCGAGCAGTGGGGGAGGAACCAGTAGAAGGATGTGTTACAGGGTGGCTATCATGGTAGGCAGCTGGGTCTTAGCTCATTTGGGGACCTTCTGAAGACATGTGGAGACCTCACAGGTGTATACTGCTCAGGTAGAGGCCAGGGCATTTACCACTCCTACTCCTTTTGGTTGAGGAGTGCCCCTAGGGGCACTGACTTCCCCAATTATAGATGGTATGCTAAAGAGGCCATGAGAAAACCCTGGGATGATAAAGCAGAGCGATGCAGGGCCTACCCCTGAGATGGTCCCTGGGGCCCTGGACAGAACCATGGCTGGAATCTGGGGGACAGAGGGAAACAAAGCCAGGGAAATGAGAACTTACGACTTGACCTGCAGCACACAGTTAAAACTGGGCTTCCCTGGTGGCTCAGCTGGTAAAGAATCTGCCTGCAATGCAGGAGACCTGGGTTCCATCCCTGGGTTGAGAAGATCCCCTGGGGAAGGGAAAGGCTACCCACGCCAGTATTCTGGCCTGGAATTCCATCAGGGTCACAAAGAGTTAGACACAACCGAGCGACTTTCACTCACACAGCTAAAACGACGCTTTCTTTTTTTTTTTTTTGCACATTTCCCAGGTGTGTGTATGCTTTCTCTCCAGTTATGCATGGTTGCTTAAAGCAGGTACCAAGTGTTAGATAGCTCTGATGATCCCAAGCTCTCAGCAAAAGGTTTGCCAAGAGCAAGTCCTCAGAAAATGTTTCCTTGTTTGTTCTGGGAAAAAAGAGGAAGGCTAAGTGGCCAGAGTGAAAGGGTGACCATAGGAGGGCTAAGCAAGGCTGAAGTGGAATAAGGCCAGAGGGACAGCCCCGATATGACCAGCAGTTAGTGGTGCTGACAGGCAGGAGGCAGAGAACTGTGGCCGTGAAGAGGCCACACCAGACCTGAAGCGGGCGGCGCTGGACCAAGAGATGAGCCATCGGAGGCAGCAAGACCCAGGCGTTGATACGAAGCAGGCAAAGAAAGGTGTGTTTGCTCTCTCTCTCCCTCCCTCTGGGGCAGCTTAAATGCGCAGATGCCATCTTGACCACACACCCAAGGCTGGTGACCTTGGCTCCTGTCTGCTTTTGCTGTGTACTAGATATTTTCAGGGGAGCAACTCTCCAGAGCGAGGAGCAGGTAAGCCAGGGTGATGTGGAGAGGGAGGGGGTGTTGTTGGTTAGTCGCTCAGTCGTGTCTGACTCTTTTGTGACCCCATGGACTGTAGCCCACCAAACTCCTCTGTCCATGGAACTTTCCAGGCAAGAATACTGGAACGGGGTGCCATTCCCTTCTCCAGAGGATCTTCCCGACCCAGGGATTGAACTCAGGTCTCCTGTGTCTCCTTCATTGGCATGCAGATTCTTCACCACTGCGCCACCAGGGAAGCCCATGGGAAGTGTTGAGGGAAAAGCATTTTGCCCCTCCATGTCTCCCGGACACTGAGTAAAGGGCCCTCCTCTGCGGGCAGGTCTCTCTCTGCGTCCCTGGAGGGCTTCAGTGGATTTGCAGCTGATAAAGGACCATGAGGCACACACAGCTTCAGCTGGGCAATGCTTGGACAGGGTTGGCAGGCAGGTTACTACTCACAGCATAAGTAGGACTCACAGAAGCTTGCAGACATGAAGAGTCAGCGTCTGGAAGGGCAGGAGTACAAGGGAACTCCCAGCCAGGAGAATGGACCCAGCAGGGGCTTACAGATCTAGGTGACGCTGCTCAATAGCATGGTGGGGAGTCTCTGGGTAAAGGAACTCCCAGGAGGCCCTAGCATTCGGGGCCCTGTTACTGTGAGGCCATATCCTCGCTACAGGTAATAGCTGTTGGTAATATTTCATGGGGTTTGTAAAGCAGGATATCTCTATGTGGCTAAACATTTGTGTGTCTGGGCTATTTCTAATATTTTGGGGGCTGTGCCACACAGCCTGTGGGATCTTAGTTCTCTGACCAGGGATCAAATCTACGCCCCCTCCACTGGAAGCAAGGAGTCTTAACCCGTGGGAAGACCCTGGGCTATTTTTTAAAAATAACTGAGTACATAAAACTTTGTTTGGCATTGGTAGGCTTTTGAACTAACAGGTCTCCGCCTGCAGTGAAGAAATAAATTAACCTACAGGCCAATATGCAGCAGCCTCTTTAATGTTTTAAGTAACGTTCTCTGAGCACCAGGAATCCAGCCATGCAGAACTGAGAGCTACTGTTCCCCCAAATAGACACTCTCCTCACTCCATAAACACAGGCACTTCTCCCCACTGCTGTGCCTGGACTCAGAGAGTTGATTCAGGATGTCACGCCCTCCCTGCCACACACCCCATGGAATTCCAGCCTTTCCTTCACTGCGAGCTCAATTCAAGATGGCGCCCTGCCTCCCTGCTCACCCCCAGCTTTCTGGTTCTCTTTTCCATCACAGAGCACGGTTTAGCTGCAATAGGCCCGTGTCCACTATTAGACTATGAAGCTGTTGGAAGGAAAGAGCCAGCTCTGGACTGAGTTGTGTCTCCCTGAAATTCATATGTTGAAGACTTAACTCCCAATGTGAGTTATATAGAGACAGGTTCTTTAGGGAGGGAATTAGGTTTAATGAGGTCAGAAGGGTGGGGCCCTAACCATATAGGGTTGGTGTCCTTATAAGTAGAGAAAGAGACACAGGGTTTGCCTTCTCTTGTACACAAAGATGCAGCCATCAGAGGGTACAGTAAGACAGTGACCATCTTCAAGCCTGGAGAGGAGTCCTCATCAGAAACCAACCTGTCAGCACCTTGATCTTAGACTTCCAGCTTCCAGATCTGTGAGGAGAGGAATGTCTGTCGTTTAAGCCACCCAGCCTGTGGCATTCTGTTATGGTAACCTGAGAAAACTTATCTTATTCCCCTGAAAAATCTCTTATAGCACCTGGAACAATGTCTGGCACATGGAAGTTGTGCTGTTGTTTAGTCGCCCGGTCGTGTCCAGCTCTTTACGACCCCATGTTTCGTGAGGTTCTCACATCAAGTACTGATGGGGTTTGCTGTTCTCTCCTCCGTGGATCATGTTTTGTCAGAACTCTCACTAAGACCTGTCCATCTTGGGTGGCTTGGCATGGCTCACAGCTTCATTGAGTTATGCAAGCCCCTTTGCCATGACAAGGCAGTGATCTGTGAAGGAGTACATGGAAACCCCTTCACAAACGTTTGTTGAGCTGAACTGTAATTCCCAAATGAACGAGGCATGCGTGGTGCTGGCGGTGCCCTGGGTCTGGAATCTCTGACAAAGGCCAGCAGCCAACCCTACTTCTTGCACACTGTCGGAGACAGACCAGCCTGCCAACCTCACTTACAACTGAAAAGCCCACAAAGATCAGAAACTAGAAAGTCTGATGCTAAGCCTCATTTAGTAGCAAAATCTGACCTTGAACAAGGGTGAAAATATTTAAGGATATCTCAATGGGTTTTTCTATACAACTGTGGATGACTTTGATTACTGAGCACTATCCTAACTCTGGCTAAATGCATTATAAAATCTATGGCTTAGATATCTACTACATTTCTAAAGTGCAAAAACTTCAAAGTTCAAAACATATCTGGACCTAAGAGTTTCATATTAAGGACTGTGGACCTGTGCTCTCCAAAGGGGTTAATACCAAGCCCACTGCTGTCAACTTGAGGAAAACCATGGGAAGCACCGCTTATCTGGTGCGCAAGTAAATTGCAATGGCTGTTTGAACAGAATGAGAAACAGCTTAAACCTAAACTGGAGGAACATGTGACTGGAATTAAAACATTGGTTGATATGTATATTACAGATGTCCATGTTGTTTTTGAGCAGTTTATTCCATTGGCCTATAAAATGTGCTGAGCACAGTTTTTAAAGATGAATTGAAAAAGCACAATATTACCTAGGAAAATAGCAGCTGTGCAGTTTAAATTCCAATTGGCTTTTTATAAATTGTGCTTAACAACTGGAGGAATCAATAAAAATGCAATTATAAGAACACTCACAATTATTTATTGTGACTATCAGTGTTGCTACTACAAATAATATGAATAAAATTGATTTGCTGAATTTACAAAGTCAAGCATGTTTTTAGCAGAAAACCTTAATATCTTTAGTATCTAGACACTATAGAGCTTACATTATAAGACTGACCCAGTTTCTTCCCTTGAGGAATTTATAGTCTGGTTGAAGGTCAAGACCTAGAGACAAGAAATAATTGTGAACACTAAAGCAGCATATAATCCAGTGCTGTGTTAAGTATAATCAAGTATGTGGAACAGATTTACTGCTAAGCCTTCTTAAACGCTCCAGAATTCCAATGTAGCTTGGGCTGAAGCGAGGCCCCTGGTTGGGAGAGCCTTGGAGAGAGTGTATTGAAGCTGCGTTAGAACAGCACTGCGCTGCCTCTGCTTACGTTTTATGTTTGAATGGAGGAGGCTGGAGGACCTTTCCGTGAGTCGGAGGAGGGCGGTACCGGTCAGGTCATGCTTCGGAGCCACACCACTGCTGCTCTGGATTTTTAGCAAAGGGAAAGGTGAACCATGGCTGGGGCAATCAAGAAGTCTTCCGGGAAAAGGTGGCCCTTGATCTGGACTTAGACGGCCTTAGGTTGTGTGGACTATAGATGGCCTCAAGGAGGGAGAGGGTCTTTGGAGGGGAGTTTGTTGGGGGTCATAGTGAGACGTGGACTCAACTCAATCAGAGAATCTATCTTGGGGCAGGAATTCAAAACTTTCTGAAGCAGAACAAAAAGTCTCATTTTCCAAATGAGAAAAAGGAGAATCTGCTAAACCTCACCAGGTTCCAAGAGAAATTAGTCGCCTGTAGAATTGTAGTGGCACCCCACTCCAGTACTCTTGCCTGGAAAATCCCATGGGTGGAGGAGCCTGGTAGGCTGCAGTCCATGGGGTCGCTAGGAGTCAGACATGACTGAGCGACTTCACTTTCACTTTTCACTTTCATGCATTGGAGAAGGAAATGGCAACCCACTCCAGTGTTCTTGCCTGGAGAAGCCCAGGGATGGGGGAGCCTGGTGGGCTGCCGTCTATGGGGTCGCACAGAGTCGGACACGACTGAAGCAACTTAGCAGCAGCAGCAGCAGAATTGTAGTAGCTGCAGACCCATCTTGGGCACACTTCGTGACACCTCACCTCCTTCTCCACTAGGGGTGCAGTCTCGATGATATGGTTAACACTGCGTGACGGAATCATTGGGACTGTTGACTCCAGAAAGAAGGAGGTGTGTTATTGCATGATAGGCAGCCGGTGCCTGTGGGGTCTTAGCAACTTTGAGAGCTGGGACCTGGGGGCTTGGCTGATTTCCAAGGCCAGTTGTGAGGTCAGGGCTGAGGGCGGCAGGGGCAGCCCAACCTGGACTCTTATAGAATTAAACGAGATGCTGAAGGAAAGGGTTAGTGCTCATCAGATTTTAAGTGCTGTAACTCAGTATTGGGAGTCTTACAGACCCAACACATATCCTATCCTTCCAGTGAAGTGATGTAAGCGCTTCCCAGGAGCACTCTGTTCCTATTCCTAGTCAAGGTAGTTCTATTCTGCAAGGACAGCCTGGCTTTCTTGAGAATCTAGCATCTTTCTCTGTCTTGCTGCTCAGTCACTCAGTCGAGTCTGACTCTTTGCGACCCCATGAACTGTAGCCTGTTCCTCTATCCATGGGATTCTCCAGGCAAGAATACTGGAGTGGGTTGCCATGCCGTCCTCCAGGGGATCATCCCGACTCAAGGATCGAACTTGCGTCTCTTCATCACCTGCACTGGTAGGATTCTTTACCCAGTGAGCCACCTGGGAAGCCCAGCGTCTTTCTAATACTTCATTATTACTTAACAACCATCAGTACACGTTTTCTGCTTTACAAGCAAGTCATTTTACTTGTCTTCATTGTAGCCACAGCGCTTGGCAGGGATTTTTTTTTTTTTTTTCTTTTTTGTAATTGAGGTATAACATTCATGCAATAAAATGTATGAAATGCATGGTGGGGGGAACATTTACACGTTGGCTCCTGTATAACCAGCAGATCAGGATATGTAATATTTCCAGAGTCCTGAAGGTTCTTGTGCCCTTCATTCAAGGCGTCCTCAGAAAACCACGATTCTGACTTCTATCCCCATCCATTAGTTTTGCCTGCTCTTGAACTTCACAGAAATGGAATCGTATAGAATGTAGTCCCCTATATCTCCTGTATTTCTTTCACTCTGCATAATGTGTATGTGATTCTTCCATGTTCTGCACACATACCCACAGTTCATTCTTCGTTCTTGTTGGGCACTGTTTCATTGTCTGAATGTACCATAATTCATTTATCCATTCTCTTGTGGGCGAGAATTATTAAACAACATTTACAAATGAAAAAAGTCAGGGCCGGAGTGAATTAGTCCCTTAGGCTCCTTAGGTAGGGCAGCTGGGAAGGTGAGAATTAGAACTGGAATTTTCTGGTCCCAAATCCAGAGGTCTTTCTTTTTCTTATTTATTTTTTTGAACTTTTTATTTTGTATTGGAGGATAGCTGATTACAATGTTGTGATAATTTCAGGTGAACAGCAAAGGGACTCAGCCATACATATACATGTGTCCATTCTCCACCAAAACCCTCTCCGATTCAGGCTGCCACATAACACTGAGCAGAGTTCCTTGTTATTATCCATTTTAAATAGAGCAGTGTGTACATGACCATCCCAAACTCCCTAACTATCCCTTCCCCCCAGAAACCACAAGTTCGTTTTCTAAGTCTGTGAGTCTTTTTCTGTTTTGTAAGTAAGTTCATTTGCATCATTTCTTTGTATAGTCCACATACCAGGGATAGCATACAGTATTTCCCCTTCTCTGTCTGACTTGCTTCACTTAGTATGACAGTCTCTAGGTGCATCCGTGTTGCTGCAGATGACATAATTTCATTCCTTGTAATAGCTGAGAAATAATCCCTTGTGGATATGCAGCACATCTGTTTCATGCATTCCTCTGTCGATGGACATTTTGATTGCGTCCGTGTCTTAGCTATTGTGAACAGTGCTGCAGTAAACATTGGGGAGCGTGGATCCTTTCAGGTCATGTTTTTCTCTGGATATATGCAGGGCTCTTCCTAATGGACCACTTTGGAGCAGTGCGTTCTGGAACTTTTCTTTTTAGGTGGCAAAATTTTGGCTTGGTTCAATCAAAAGATAAAAGCAAACACTAAAACCCCCATTTTGTTGGGAATTCTCATGTGAAAGTGGAAGAGGTACTCAGAATGAACATGGGGGGCTTTGAATAAATGCTTCATGGTCCTGATTCACACGGAAGAAGTCCTGGAGTGATGGATTCTGTGTTTATAGCTAGGTGTGAGTGAGACAGGGGAAGTACCACTATTTCCTGACAGAGTACGCTATTCATGAATGGCTGGTCCAGTGTGTGTATGTGAACTTAGCATGCTGCTAATCATGGTGAAATTCCAAAGCTCTGCTCCGTTTGTGCACGTGGCCACACACTTCTCCCCACATTGCAAACCCAGGCACATTGCTCCACCCCTGCTTCCAGGACCTTTCTCCCAGGACCCAGCTGGGGCCACTCTAGCCCTGCAGTTAGGGCTGACAGTTAGGGCTGACTGTAGTCTTGCTCCAGCCCAGGGAAGCAGCCAGGGTTGGGCATCTGACTTGGGCAGAGAAACTGGATGAAGCTCAGAGGGATTCATGGAAAACTAGGAGGTGGGGAGGAGAACTGGGTAAGGATTTAGAGCAATTATACAAAATAACAAACCACTTCTTTGTAAATCCTGCAAATCACATCCCAAGTCTGGGGCCAAGAACCAGAGAAATTTCTGTGCAGTAATAGGCTATGAAGTGAATGTGCTTTATATAAAATGGGTACTAAATTCAGGGGTCTGCAGTGTCAGGCGGAGAAGGCAATGGCACCCCACTCCAGTACTCTTGCCTGGAAAATCCCATGGACAGAGGACCCTGGTAGGCTACAGTCCATGGGGTCGTGAAGAGTCGGACACGACTGAGCAACTTCACTTTCATTTTTCACTTTCATGCATTGGAGAAGGAAATGGCAATCCACTCCAGTGTTCTTGCCTGGAGAATCCCAGGGACGGGGGAGCCTGGTGGGCTGCCGTCTGTGGGGTCGCACAGAGTCGGACACGACTGAAGCGACTTCGCAGCAGCAGCAGCACTGTCAGGAAGAGGGGAGGCTTTTCCATTTATTAGCAGAGAAATTGCATTTCTTGTAAGAGGTGCCACTCAAGTTACAATAGTGAAAAATACAAAAATCAAGTTTTCTCCCTGACAGTTGCTGTTTCTTTTAGACCTTTCCTCTAATGACATCACCTTTCCTCCCAGCCCATCTCTAACAGATGGGTCCCTTCTCCATAATCTCCACCCCTTGGACATATCTCTTTTGACTTTTTCCCCATGAGGACACATAGTTACCCACCTTCCCTTCATTCACAGCTAGTTTTGGCTCTCTTTTCTGACCCTGAACTCATGTGATCTTCGACCTGTATGCACAATGTCCTCTCCTCACCAGAAAATGTTCTGGGAAACTAATCTCTGAAATGGCTAAACCAGTGTCTCCATGGACAAACCTTAGGGCTTCGCGCCACCAGGAGTCTCTCATAGAGGACATTCAGGTGGCTTCCACTCTTGTGTTATTTCAAATCATGCCACCATGAGTGAACTTATGAGAATATTAGCAAAGTAAATCCCTAAAGTGGAAACTCTGGGTTAAGGGGGATGTGCATACTTGATGCTTTCTGATCATTATTGCCAAGCAGCCAGCATATTCCCACGCACAGCACTGATTAACTTTAGAAGGGGAGGGGCTGACTGATGACTGGAGGGTATTATGAAAGAGGACAATGAACTCAATCTTGTCAGGATCTTCAACGTTTTTGTGTATGTTTCAAGCCTTACTTTAAATACCAGAATATTTGTTGATACATCTGAAATGATCAAAAGACAAAAGTAGACACGTGGGAGGTGCTTAAAACACGGTCATCGTTGCAGCCCCACAATGTGTCGTGGGGTCTGCAAAAGCACCCAGGCCAGCCCACACTGCACACCCTCTCCCGTGTGGGAGAGAGTGCTTGACTGCACTCACACTCAGCCTGCAGTGCACGAGCAGACATGTTTGCTCATTCCTTACCTTTCATCCACAGCAGATGGCATCCTGCTCACGAAAGTGTCTTTTCAAACACGAATCAATTTTATATTGTAATCAGGATTTGGTGGCCCAGTGGTGATGGTTCACAGTGCTGCCTCGGTGTGCCACAGGACAATGAGTGAGAACCACTGACCCCAAAGCCAAGCAGATCCCCCAGCGAGGAGCAGGGAGTCTGTGAAGTTACCAGAAAAGGGTCACAGGGATCCTGACTGGCGAGTAACTCCCAGCATTGGGAATCTGGAAGCAAGATCTTGGCAGGTCCAGGCATCCATGGGAAACCACGGCAAATATTGGGACAAAGTACTGAGATCTGGGCTTAAGGATGGGGTCACAGATCAAGGCAAGACTGTGGGGGGAGATGCCGAGTCTTGTCCTTGGAAAACCAGGATATGACTTGATAGGGAATCAGGTAAAGCTGAGGGCGCTAGGACAAAACAAGGATTTGGTTCCTACAACCAGACCACGGCCAGGCTTGGTTGTAAAGAGGCACTCCCCATGTTGGAACTGGGGTGCAGTTTGAGGGAAGATGAGCATTTATGACTGAGTTGGACAGTTTACTGACTTTGGGCTTCAAACTGGTGGCAGCTCCAGGGCCAAGCTTGCCTGCGGGTGGTACATGTGAGGAGTGGGGGGCAAGGGCCGGACAGAGACTTCATCAGCCGCTTGTGGAATAAGCTTTAAGACCAGCTTGAGCAGGAATGGCAAAATGCTTGAGTCAAAAGATAACCTTGTGTGTGAGAGAATTTTACAGCCTAATTTATGGAGTAACACACACTGAAGGAGAAAGTAGAACATAAACTTTCATCTAGAGCATAAAAACGAAACCCTAAATTATACACCTCCCCACACTCCAAAGCTGTGGAGGCTGGGGATGCAAATGTTGTGGGAGGGGCCAGAGGTGGATACAACAGATGGCCCTGGAGGGGAGGGCCCGCCCACATGTGGGCCTGCACAGGACCGCCGGCAGTGTCATCACGGCTCTATGTGGGCTGTCACCGGCCTGGGTGGTCTTTGGAGGAAAGACTCACATGTCACCTTTTGGTCTCAGTGATAGCAAATGCCTGGCTCTGTAACTGCTTGTGGAGTAAACGGTCAAGACAGGAAGGAAGACTGTCTCCAGCCCCATATCTTTGTCTTCACAGGATAGAACAACTACTGGAAAAGGACGTGCTGAGATGTCGCCTTTCACGGGTAGAGTTGTGTTCCTTTAGAAAAAAAAAAATACACTGAAGTCCTAATCACCCCAGGACCGCAAAATGTGGCTTTATTTGGAAATACAGTAGGTTCACTGCATGTGTAATTAGCTAAGATGGGTCACACCAGGGTAGGTGGGCCTGTGATCCAATGTGACTGGTGACCTTATGAAAAGAGGAGAGGACGCAGAGGGACATAGGCACACACAGGGAGAAGGCCATGTGACAACAAGGGCAGAGACTGGACCGATGCGCCTGCAAGCCCAGGACCCCAGGTATTTCCTGCAGACCACCGGAGGGTGGAGCAGGCCGGAGGGTCCTCCCCTGCAGGCTTCAGACGAGGTGCGGCCCTGCCAACACCCTGAGTGGGGTTTCTAGCCTCCAGGACTGTGAGGCAGTACATTTCCATGGCTTTAAGCCATTCAGTTTGTGGTTCTTTGTCAGGTCAGCCAATCCCTAGGGAACTAACACATCACCCAAACTTCCTCTTCAGGCTGGAAAGAACCAGGCTTAAGTGAGGCTGCCCCTAAGAAGAAGAGAATAAAACAGCCTAGCATTCTCACAAAGGGAGAGAGATAATAAACAAATAAATATGGAAAAAATAGATTATGCTAGACTGTAGTAATGGCATAGAGAAAGATAAATGATGGCAGGATATGAAGTGACAAGGCGACATGTAAGTTTAAATGAAATAGACAGGAAGACCTCACAAGAAAAGCCCTGAGGGGGTGAGGGGGTGAAAACCGTGGAGGCAGAAAAGGCATCCAAGAGAGGCCGGCTGGGAGGTGTACCAGGGACAGCAAGCAAGGCACAGGGAGGGATCCTGACCCAGGGATCGAACTGCCGTCGCTGATGTCTCCTGCACTGGCAGGCGGGTTCTTTACCACTGCACCACCCGGGCAGCCCAAGGAAACCTCTAGCTCTCTCCTTTGTACACTTTTAATAGGATCTGTTTACAGAGCACAGACAAGTTGTGCTCTGACAAGGAAACTTCAAACTTTGAGTCGGGGAGGGAGGGAGCAGAGGCGTGGCCATTGCAAGGACCCTGCTGGTACCCTGAGTGAGACGGGAAGTCCTCAGAGGTTGTGCATGGGCAGATCTAGGGAACAGAAGGAGAGATTTTGGCGTTAGGAAACGTGCAGAGGCCAGAAGGAGAAGGAAGGGGCTCAGGGCCCCCCAAAGAATGGCAGTATCAACTGAGCAAGAGCGGAAGGCAACACAAGACTCAGAATCAAAGGCATTAGAATGCAAACATTCCCCTCTGATGACTTGCTCATGACTTCCTTTAGAGGTGTTCATATTTTAACAATAGGTGCCTGGAAACACAAATCTAGAAAAGGATGAATCATTTTCCCAGGACACACCACGGGCCAAAGTACCTCTTAATAAGGTCAGAGGAGGTAGGAAAGGGGTGTTTTCTGCGAGGCTGGAGAGTTTACACGCAGCTCATTTGAATGACATGAAGTTTGAATATGAGTGCAACTTGTCTGTGCTTTGTAGACATTTCGTGTTAAACTGGTACAACAGGAGATAGCTAGAGGCTTCCTTGGGCTTCCCAGGTGGGGCAATGATAGAGAACCTGCCTGCCAATGCAGGAGACATAAGAGAGATGCAGGTTCGATCCCCAGGTCGGAAAGATCCCCTGGAGAAAGGAATGGCCACCCACTCCAGTATTCTTGCCTGGAGAATTCCATGGACAGGGAGCCTGGTGGGCTACAGTCCACAGGGTTGTGAAGAGTCGGACTTGACTGAAATGCATGAGAATGTGCACACTCATGCAGAGGCTTCCTTAGCATCCAGTGGAAGCCTCTGGACTTGTCTCTGTGGGTTCTTTGATCTACCGGATCCCCCCAAGCCACAGAGGGCAGCTTGGCAGTCACAGGATAGGGACCCTCACCTGGCTGCCTGCTCTCTGTGCCCATCCAGACAAAAAGGCTCCAGCCCCAAGGTGGAGGCTCAAAGCAACTATCTGCTGAGCATCTACTATGTAAGGGATACTCTGCTGAAGTGTGAGAGTTCAACAGTGGACAAAATGAACACAGTTTCTGCTTTTAAGAAGCTTATATTGGTTGGGAGGAAGGGATAGACAGGAAGCAATAAGAAAATGAATATAGCAACTTCAGAGTATGAGTTGATAAAAAGAAAGAGGAGGGTGTGACTGTAGGCCGGGTGATGAGGGAGGCCTTTCTGATTTGGTGCTATTTGAGGTTCTAAAAAGGAGAAGCAATAATATTTAAAATAGACAGCCAACAAGGACCTACTGTATAGCACAGGGAACTCTGTTCAATATTCTGTAATAACCTAAAATGGGAAAAGAATTTGAAAAAGGATGCATGTGTATGTGTAAGTGAATCACTTAGCTGCACTTCTGAAACTAACACAGCATTGTTAATCAACTATACGCCAATATAAAATTTAAAAATCTGATGCATTTATTTTAATTTTGACCGTGCTGGGCCTTCGTTGCACTGCATGGGCTTTCTCTAGCTGTGGCCTGGGGGGCTCGGTAGTTGCGGCTTGCAGGCACAGCTGCTTTGTGGCATGTGGGATTTTAGTTCCCCAATCAGGGACTGAGCCTGTGTTCCCCACACTGGAAGGCAGTGTTCCTAACCACTGGACCACCAGCGAAGTCCCGAAAACAAAAACATTTTTAAAAATGAAAAAAAAAAAAAAATAGTAGATTTCCTATGCTACTGTAACAGTTGGCCTAGTATATCCTAGTCTTATGACTTATATAGTTCTATAATGTGATGAAAGAGTGTTAAAATCAATCGAATATGAATGCAAAAAAATGAGAAGCAACACCATTGATGATTATGGGGCCAGCACCAGGATGTGGTGAATGAGGGACTAATTTTGGGTGTAAAGCTTCAGTCAGTCAGTTCAGTTGCTCAGTCATGTCTGACTCTTTGCAACCCCATGAATCGCAGCACGCCAGGCCTCCCTGTCTATCACCAACTCCCGGAGTTCACCCAAACTCATGTCCATCGAGTGATGCCATCCAGCCATCCCGTCCTCTGTTGTACCCTTCTCCTCCTGCCCCCAATCCCTCCCAGCATCAGGGTCTTTTCTAATGAGTCAACTCTTCGTATCAGGTGGCCAAAGTATTGGAGTTTCAGCCTCACCATCAGTCCTTCCAATGAACACCCAGGACTGATCTCCTTTAGGATGGACTGGTTGGATCTCCTGGCAGTCCAAGGGATGCTCAAGAGTCTTCTCCAACACCACAGTTCAAAAGCATTAATTCTTTGGTGCTCAGCTTTCTTCACAGTCCAACTCTCACATCTATACATGACCAGTGGAAAAACCATAGCCTTGACTAGATGGACCTTTGTTGACAAAGCAATGTCTCTGCTTTTCAATATGCTATCTAGGTTGGTCATAACTTTCCTTCCAAGGAGTAAGCGTCTTTTAATTTCATGGCTGCAATCACCATCTGCAGTGATTTTGGAGCCCCCCAAAATAAAGTCTGACACTATTTCCACTGTTTCCTCATCTATTTCCCATGAAGTGATGGGACCAGATGCCATGATCTTCGTTTTCTGAATGTTAAGCTTTAAGCCAATTTTTTCACTCCTCTTTAACTTTCATCAAGAGACTTTTTAGTTCCTCTTCACTTTCTGTCATAAGGGTGGTGTCATCTGCATATCTGAGGTTATTGATATTTCTCCCGGCAATCTTGATTCCAGCTTGTGCTTCTTCCAGCCCAGCGTTTCTCATGATGTACTCTGCGTAGAAGTTAAATAAGCGGGGTAACAATATATAGCCTTGATGTACTCCTTTCCTATTTGGAACCAGTCTGTTTTTCCATGTCCAGTTCTAACTGTTGCTTCCTGACCTGCATATAGGTTTCTCAAGCTTAAGGGGTACCAAAAAACTCAGCAATCATGATGTTATCTGTAAAATCAAGATTTGTGCGAAAAATTCATGAGGAAGGAAATGTTAAATTTTGAAATAAAGATCTGACAGTGCTGGGCTGGGCCAGATTAGAGCCTGAGGCCAAAGGAAAAATGCATGTAATTCTCGAGGAAGGAAATGTTAAATTTTGAAATAAAGATCTGACAGTGCTGGGCTGGGCCAGATTAGAGCCTGAGGCCAGACATGCATTTTTCCTTTGGCCTCAGGCTCTAATCTGGCCCAGCCCAGCCCTGTCAGATCTTTATTTCAGAAATTAAAAAACGCTTACTCCTTGGAAGAAAAGTTATGACCAACCTGGATATTGAAAAGCAGAGACATTACTTTGCCAACAAAGGTCTGTCTAGTCAAGGCTATGGTTTTTCCACTGGTCATGTATAGATGTGAGAGTTGGACTGTGAAGAAAGCTGAGCACCAAAGAATTGATGCTTTTGAACTGTGGTATTGGAGAAGACTCTTGAGAGTCCCTTGGACTGCAAGGAGATCCAACCAGTGCATTCTGAAGGAGATCAGCCCTGGGATTTCTTTGGTGCTAAAGCTGAAACTCCAATACTTTGGCCACTTCATGCGAAGAGTTGACTCATTGGAAAAGACTCTGATGCTGGGAGGGATTGGGGACAGGAGGAGAAGGGGACGACAGAGGATGAGATGGCTGGATGGCATCACTGACTCGATGGACATGAGTCTGAGTGAACTCCAGGAACTGGTGATGGACAGGGAGGCCTGGCGTACTGCGATTCATGGGGTTGCAAAGAGTCGGACACAACTGAGCGACTGAACTGAACTGAATGTATTTCTTTAATAGTTAATTTTTTCCTGAGGTAGATTTGAAATTATTAATGATTGAGTTTACTTCATTAAAGCCAGATTAAGAAAAACAGTAAATTATCTTTTGGGGATTGTTATAATAAAGGGTTGCCATGAAGATCCCCTGTAGGAGGGCATGGCAAGCCACTCCAGTATTCTTGCCTGGAGAATGCCTGTGGACAGAGAAATGGGTTACAGTCCATAGGGTCGCAAAGAGTCGGACATGACTGAGTGACGAAGCACAACACGGCACAGCACGTAGGAAAGGGTTAAGTCAGCAGGCTTGCGGTGTTGAAACCTTATACATTCCAAAAAAGGACTGTCCTTGGTGAGCTCCTGGGAGATAACCTGTAACAACTCATATGTCCATTAGTTGCTAATTACCCGAGACTTGGTTATTGACTGAGATGTGAATAACAGAAGGACTTGCAGGCTGTGTATGGGATGTGGCCTTTTCTGATATGCCAACTGACCACCCTGCGATGTAAATTCTTGATAGCAAATTATCTAGCTACCCCTGGAATTAAAAGGCAAAATAAGTACATATTCAGAGTCTCTACTAAGTCTCTAACCAAAGCCTTTTGGCCTTCAGAACAAAGAATCATGGGATCTGGTCAAGCAGATTTTTACCTAATAGAAATGAGAGAGTTTAGCAAAGAATCGAAAGCTCTAAATATTAAACTGTCTTTAAATTTTATGTATGTCAAAAATTCAGACAGTGAGCATTTTATATTTTAAATAATGCTTATATTTACTTGGAATATTAATTCATCATACATAGGATATATACATAAAAAGGATATTAAAGTGAAAAAAGTATATTAAAGATATTGTCAATCCCAGGTAACGAAATGAATACAGATACAGACAGTGTATCCATATAGTGGAGGAAGGCTTCACAGAGAAGGTGGGACATTTGGTGAGGCCAAGAGTGGAGGTTTGGTAGCTCTGCTTTAGAAGTGCCTGGGCGTGAAAAGACCATTCAGCTGGAGATCCTGGAATCAGCCTTTTTGAAGTGATTCCTATGTGATTCTAGTGTATAGCCAAGCCTAAGAATCATGGAGGTAGAGGATGGGTAGAATTTGGAAACAGATAGCATATTCCAGGCAGTTTTTATGAATTCACAGGTTTATGTAATTAATACAAGCCCTGAGATCTATCCTCAGCTCAACCTCAGGCTCTGATTCCCTCTCAATCTCAGAACACAAGATAATCTCCCCCCATGGCAAGATCTCAGTTTAATGGTTCAATTTTATCAATGGGTGAGTGGGGGTGAAGGGTATGCTTTGTGAGCAAGGCAGGTGTGTAGTGATTGTGAGTGACATTCTCTGCTATGAAAGTGGGCCTTGTGAACGCCTTTCCACTTCCCAGTTCTTCCCAGCAATGTCTCGGCCAAAAGCAGCCCAGCCACCAGCCAGCAGTGTGACTCTGAGCGGCTCTGTCTCCTCTAGAAGCTTTGCTTTTTCTTTTATAAAATCAGAAGGTTGGAGATTGATCTCTTTAAGGCTCTTCCCGTTATGACTTTGGAAGATCAGAAAATTAAGGAATACTGAAAGCGAGAGAAAAGGCAAAGATAAAATTAGCTGGGAAAAGTGTCCAGAAGAGGGAGCCAAGATGCTGCTGCTGCTGCTGCTGCTGTGTCGCTTCAGTTGTGTCCGACTCTGTGCAACCCCATAGATGGCAGCCCACCAGGCTCCCCTGTCCCTGGGATTCTCCAGGCAAGAACACTGGAGTGGGTTGCCATTTCCTTCTCCAAAGAATGAAAGTGAAAAGTGAAAGTGAAGTTGCTCAGTTGTGTCTGACTCTTAGTGACCCCATGGACCGCAGCCCACCAGGCTCCCCCATCTATGGGATTTTCCAGGCAAGAGTACTGGAGTGGGGTGCCATTGCCTTCTCCGAGCCAAGATGCTAGGGAGAAACTATACTGTGTCCCTGGAAAGGGATCCTGCAGCTGCCTACCCGAGAGCAAGTGACCTGACATGAAGAGTGGTTGGTGGACTGGGGGCTCAGGGTTACTTTAGGGGCATTCAGACTGTGGGCCTGCAGGAGTTACCTTGTATTTCCTCCCATCCACGCCACCTCACTTCTCTCCTCTCTTTTCTCCATCCAAGCCCCAAGAGATTGGTCACTCCACCCTAGGGGTGGTGGGGGGTGGTTGTCATTATAGTTATTTACTCAAAAGCTCTTGAGTCTTGCAACAGCTTCTGTGAGCAGAGGTGTTGAAGGTTCTGGGAAAGTATAAATTCCACTCTTTTCTCTCTGGCTTCCCCTCTAGAAAAAAACCCAACCATTTTGCAGCAGACAGGATGTCCAGTAGGACACCCCATTTAGGGTTAAAGTCAAGCTTCAAATGAAAACCTCCTAAAGGAAACACAGGACTAACCGAGCTGTAAAGCCCTGCTGTCCAGTCTTCCCGGGAGCAAGCTTTGAGCCAGAGGTTTTCTTTGCTTGAGGTTATCAATACAGCATACATGGCAACAGCTCTGAATATTGATGTCAAGAGCCAGATGTATGGGGGGCAGTCAGCCGGGCATAACCACGGACTTCCAGGGGTGGTGCAGCCCGCCCCGCACCCAGCGGCAGAATCTACAGCATCCTTGGCAGTGATAATCAAGCCTCAGTGATAATCAAGCCTCTGCCTGAATTCCCCCAGGGGTAGCAAGCTCACTTTTCTACAAGATGCCTCTCTTAAATGGTTTTCATTGGAAGTTGTATTTGTTCTTCATGGCTGTGTGATATCTGCCACCCTGAGACTTTCTCCCCGTGGTCTGATTTCCATGAAGCTGCTGCTGCTGCTAAGTCACTTCAGTTGTGTCTGACTCTGTGCGACCCCATAGACGGCAGCCCACCGTCAAGCAGACCCAGCCTAACCCTCTTTAACATGACGGATGTTCAAGTGTTTGAAAATGGTTATGACAGCCGCGTCTTTCACCAGTCCTCAGCGTCCAGAGTCTTCTCGTGCCCGAATCAAGACACCCCAGTGGTCTTCCACCATCCTCACATGGCACGGTTTCCACCCTCATCCCCACCCACCTGCACCCCTTGGAGGAGTGGCCACTGGGAAATCCAGGCTGGGGTCTGTGTCCCCGTCCGTCTCTCCCTGTCAAATAGTGACAGAAAAGTCCCGGCCTAAATCTGCACAGGCGAGGTGCTAACTCAGAACAGGCAAAAAATGTTTGTTCTGCCCCAAGAGGGACTCGGAGATGACCACTGAATAAACTGCAAAGATGAAAGTGTTCCACAGCATTAGGTTCTTAACACCATTTTCAATCCTGAGCTGCTAATAAAGACCTAATTTGGGAGGTCGTGGAAGAAACCACCCTTCTTTCTGTGGGCTTCAGACTTTCTTGTTCTGAAACTCTAAAGGGATTTTGAAAAACCATGTATATGTCTTCCCATGTTTTTAGGTTAATAACTAATATTTTAAGAAGTTTAAGTAGTTGGAAAAGATGTAATTTCTGGCATATTTTAGGTATTGTCAGCTTAAAATAAAACTGTTGTATCATTCTTTTAAGTGAACCCAATGGACTCTAACTGCCATGGCAATTTGATATGTTCCCTTGCCCATTTAAAAACCACACAAGTTCTTTAAATCTTTTTTTTTTTTTTCCTTTGAATCTGAATTTATTCCACTTTCCCTACAAGATTTTATCCTACATTTTTAATGCTAGAAACTCCTTTAATAACCACCAGTGATACTTATCTATAACAAAAATATGTATATAAATTAATATATTAAAAATTTTGCAGTGGTCAAGTATTAAAACTATTCTGAAATGAAAGATCACAAATTGTATTATTATACAATTTCAAAAATCAGTATTTTTGTTATAGATATAAATGCTTTGTATTTGCTTACGAAAATAAATAGACGGGAAAGAAAGTTTTGTTAGAACAGTGTCCCTCAATTCTTTGAATTTCTTCTGAGTTGCCAAAAATCACATGGTGATCCATCAAAAGATTATTGTTAATAACCTGTCAGGTGACAATGTCTTAGTTCCTCCTTCAGTTTTGTTGATAACAGAATTGGAAACCACCCAACCTGCCCAGACCGTGTGGCCCCTTCGTCAGAGTCAGGCATTCTCAACACCAAAGCTTCCAAGTGTCCGTTGGTTTGATGTCCTGGAGGCTCTTGCTTTCCAAGGAAAGGGCCACCCCATCACTCAGGAGGACTGAGAAATGTGCTTTCTTCTGCAAAGTGAGAGAAGAAGTGAGAAGGACCATCTCAGAATGAGCTGTCGAACTGCAGGCTTGTTTTGTCAAAGTCATGTTTAGAGTTAATTTGGACATATAGGATCTGGAAATTGATTTTCTTAAAACAAACTATGGACTAGTGGCTCCTTGAAAAGTCCTGGATTAATTAGGGCACCACAGACCACAGTTTGAAGATGCTGCCTTAGAAGGTAGGAATATTTGGGAAACCAACCTACCGAGAAGGGGAGGGGAGAAATCGCTAGGATGAAGTTCGTGCCAGTGGGATAATCACCGAGGATCCTTTTTGTATGTGATTGTCTCAGTCACCTCTTGCTGTGTAACAAATTATCCCAAAACTTAGTGGCTTCAAACCATACACATTTATTATCTCACAGTTTAATTTAGACACAGCTTTTCCAGATCCTCAGCTTCTGGGTGTCCCACGTGTCTGCCATCAAAGTGTCAGCTGGGGTTGTGGTCTTCAAGTCAAGTCTAAAGCCTTGGCTAGTGCAGAATTTGCTTCCAAGTTCACTCATTCAGCATTGGGAGAATTCAGTTTTTGAGTGTTGTTGGTCTGAGGTTACCCTCAGTTTCTTGTCACATGAATCTCTCCATAGGGCAGCTCACAATAGGTTAGCTTGCTTCATGGGAGCAAACATATGAAAAATGTCAGAGAAAAGTCCAGCAAGACAAAGTCACAGTCTTATAACCTAACCATGGAAGTGATACCCCATCACCTTTCCTAGACTCAAATCACTAGGTCCAGCACGATTCACCTACTATTTCTTGAGTTCTATTTTGAGCAAGGCAATGGGTCTGTGTTGTTCCTGCCTTAGAGCCTAGTGTTGAGAAGTCAGTGATATTAGTGGGCTTCCCAGGTGGCACTAGTGGTAAAGAACCTGCCTGCCAATGTAGGAGATGTAAGAGGTGCAGGTCACATCGCTGGGTTGGGAAGATACCATGGAGGAGGGCATGGAAACCCATTCCAGTATTTTTGCCTGGAGAATCCCATAGACAGAGGAAACTGGCAGGCTGCAGTCCATAGGGTTGGACATGACTGAAGTGACTTAGCACACACACACAGGGATATTAGTACACACATATTACAGGGTGCAGTGCAGATGAATGCTTTGGAAGTTCAAAGTTCTTCCTCATTTGTATGTGATGGAAAGCCCCATCTGTCAGGAAGGAGAGCAAGTCACTTACAATGAATGTCTTCTCTTTACTTTGAGAAACCATGGAGCACAGAGCAGTGCTTCTTAAAAGTATGAGCCCTATACCATCTAGGGTACTTAATAAGCATGCACACACATGGACCAACCAGATTAGTATCCCCCGGCATCCCCTTCATCCTGATTCCCACTAAGGTTCAGGAACTGCTGGCAGGTGCTTAGGCTCTAGAGTGTGATAGAGTTTGAGTTCAGTACTGGCTTTCTGACCTAGAACATCTCCCGAGCACCCTCAGCCTTACTTTGCTCACTTATGAAACAGAGTTAATATCTGAACCTCCTCTAAAATGTTGCTTTGAGGCTCAGACAAGATTGCAGAAGTAAAGCACTTGGCAAATGCTTTTTCCTGGCACAAAGTAAGTTTTCAAATGTTTTTATTATTATTCCAAGGAGGGAAAGCCTATATCTGATTGTGGGATTCAGTTCAGTTCAGTTCAGTCTCTCAGTTGTGTCCGACTCTTTGTGACCCTATGAATCGCAGCATGCCAGGCCTCCCTGTCCATCACCAACTCCCGGAGTTCACTCAGATTCATGTCCATCAAGTCGGTGATGCCATCCAGCCATCTCATCCTCTGTCGTCCCCTTCTCCTCCTGCCCCCAATCCCTCCCAGCATCAGGGTCTTTTCCAACGAGTCAACTCTTCGCATGAGGTGGCCAAAGTACTGGAGTTTCAGCTTTAGCATCATTCCTTCCAAAGAACACCCAGGACTGATCTCCTTTAGAATGGACTGGTTGGATCTCCTTGCAGTCCAAGGGACTCTCAAGAGTCTTCTCCAACACCGCAGTTCAAAAGCATTAATTCTTCATTAGACATCCACAAAGTTCTGGCCAAGAGTAGGAGCCTCCTCGGGGACGTGATTCAGCTCAGTCAGCATGAATTCAGCTTTTAATTCATGCCAGGTATGATGGAAGCCAGAAAGTTGGACCTGGGTTGGGGATGGGGACAAAGGATGGTCACGTGAGTCTCAGGTTGGTCCAAGAGCTTAGAGGGATTGCTAGCATTGCCTACCTGGCAGGTGGAGAAGTGGGTCTAGAGGTTAGAGCTGGATTGGAGAGTTAACATTGCGGTAAGAGGAGAGATGGGGGCGTGGCTGAGAAGAAAGCTGAGATCTGGGAAATGGGCCACAGTTTTATTCAGGAAGAGAAAGAAGAAGGTGTGGTTAGCAAAGCCGGGAAAACAAGAGGAGAAAAATGATAGAGGCCAAGGGGGAACAACAACATAGGGAGAGTCAGCTCCCACCCCAAGCTTCAGACAGAGACGGCAGTTTCAATAGGATGGGGTTGAGAGGGAACTGCTTAGGAAGGAATGAAAGCAGAGACTCTTACCCTTGACTGTCATTAGAACCACCTGAAAATGCTTAAAAATCTCTCTGCTCAGGCAGCACCCCAGACAAGTCAAATCAGAATTTCTGGGAGTGGGATCCAGGCATTTGTCTTTGTAAAAGTGACTCCAGTGTGCAGAAAGTGTTGAGAACCAGTGAATTACAAAGGGACTAGACTAGGGCCGAGTCTTAGCAAGGAGACTTTCTTATTTGAGAGGGAAGGACCTCGGTGAGATGTGAAGACACAGGTGTTGAGCCCCACTCCCAGCCTTTCTGATTGGTCCTCAATGAGGCCCCATATATTGTATTTCTAAAAATTTCCAGGTGATGCTAATGGCCCTGGGGCCCACACTTCAAGAACTACCAGAATACAGGGAAGGACACTCTGCAGACAGGTTTTTGAGGGAGAGAGACAGGACAGGAGCTCCCTTTCAGATCCAAGAAGAGTCGTCCAAGCTTAGGTCATTGGCACTGGTCAACCCTGCAAGTATGATTCTTTAGAATTAGGGAGGAACTTCAGATACTGGGATCCCACCCTTCGCCAAATGGTGTTCCTCACGGTGGAACTGTTAAAGCTCCCCGGGTAATTCTCATTGAGGAGGCATGGTTGAGAAGGGCGGCAGGTGGACTAAATGCGGATCCTGCTTTCCAAGCGAGAAGGTCTTAAACGAGATGGGTCTAAGAATCTCCCGCCAGGCAGTGGGGCTCCGGAAAAGCCGCAGACATGGATGCTCTGGCTGAGAACTGCTTTCAGAAGTCATCCCTCATTCAGGTACGAAAGCCAAGCCAGAAGACCGCGTCTCCTCCTACAGCCCTTGCTCTCCCTTTACAGACTCCTGCCAATTCTTTTCCTTTTTGGCTGAGATTTCTACTTTTCTTTGGAAGCCGAAGAGAGCGCAAAGCTGCTAGGTGTCACTGGCAGACGCGACCAAAGTAAATGAGACAGAGAACGGCAGAGGGGCTGGGAGTGCATGAGAGGGAGGGGGGAAATGTGAGGTTTCCCAGAGAGGCAAACAGTTCTCCGGTGGGGCGGCCGGGAGCCTAGTTGGAAGCTGTGGGTGAAATCTGCAAAGGTGGAGAAAAGTTTCGACTTCCACTTTGCTTGCGCTCAGATTTCAGCGCGGGGCGCTGTTTGGTGCAATCTCGAGTACCTCCAAATCGTCTTTAACAGGCTACCCATAATTGAATGTTAATAATGGGAATGTTAATGCCCAGGGAAAACCCATAGGAAAAATGTATGAAGCCTTTCGGCCTCAGGCGTCTCTCCTTTTTATTCCTCTTTTCCCTTCTCGGGTTCTTCCTCCTCTTTGTGTTTTGCTTTCCTCATCTCCTCTGGGTGCCCGCCCAGCCTCCCGCGGCGCAGTCCGCGCGCGGAGCGCGCGCGGCAGGTGCAGGGCTCGCACCTGCCCCGAGCGCGCCCGGCGGCCGGCAGGGGGCGGTCGGCGATCGCTCCGCGCGCGGCCCCGCCCCGGCCCCGGGGACCCCGCGGCCGCGGGCCCGGCCCCCGTAGGGCTCAAAGGAGGCGGCGGCGGCGGCGGCGGCGCACCGACCGCGCGCCCGCCCGCTCCCTCCGGCGCGCCCGCGCCGCCTCCCATACCTGCGCGGGGAGCGGCGCCGCGGCCTCCTCCCCCGCCCTCCCGCCGCCGCCGCCGCGGGAGTAAAGGTCGCGCCCGCAGACAGCGAGCCTGCCGCGGCGCCTCCAGGAAGCCGGCGGGGCAGGTCGGAGAGGAGGGGAAAGAGCCGAGAAACTCGGGCAGAAGATGGCGCCGGACGGGCCGGCCGAGGACTGAGAGCCGCCGGGACCTGCCGCCCGCCCAGGGCACCGCGTCCGGGCTCGGCCCGGCCTGCGCGGTCATGTCGGTCAGCGAGCTCTACAGCCAGGTGAGCGCGGGCCGCGCCGAGCCCGGCGCGCGGGGGAGGGCGGCGGGGCGCGCGGCCCGCGGAGGCTCGGTACCCCTCGGCTCCGCCGGGGCGTGGGGGCGCCGGCGACTCCTCGGAGCCTCCCAGCTCCGCGCCGCCTCGGAGCCCCTAACTTCGGGTGGCAGAGAAAGTTTGGCTGTTCCGGGAGCGCCCCGGCCAGGACCGTACCCCGGCTCCCCGACGCCCTGCGGTAGGTGTCCTCGCCCCGGCGCAGTCCGGCCGAAGCCCCCGGCACCGTCCGGCTCGGAGTCCGGGCCGCGGGGACCGCCCTCCCCACCCCGCCGCCCGCGGTGGTCCCCTGCTTGGGGACCCCCACCTCGGTGCTCTGCAGCGCGATCTTCCGAGGGCGATCCTCTCGCGTGCCAAAGAGGGGAAACCCTGAATTCGGGGGGTGACCCTCTCGCATGCCAAAGGATCTGAATCCGGGGGGGGCGGTGTTCCTCCATTTGCGGGTTGGGGAGAAAAGGTAGGGGCTCAACCTCGGGGCGGGGCGCGGCGGCAAGAGATGGGGAAGCCGCGGATCTAAGGATGCTCGGGGGACCTCGGGAGGGCGCGGGGAGCGCTTTCTTACTCCGCCGCGGGGTGGGTATTTTGAGGTGGTCCCTCCGGGCGGGCCCCGAGTGGGCTTCAGTCCCTGCGGGGAGGGGGTGGGAGTACTGCTGACCCTTGGGGTGGAGTGTGGGATTTCCAGGCTGTCCTCAAGGTCAGAATGGATGTGCGGGACTCGGTCCTCGGAGTCGGGAGAACAGGTGCGGCGAGCCGGAGACTGCCCGGATTCCGCAGCAGTTGCCCCGATTGAAGTTAGAGACGGGACGCCGCTCCCCCCAGCGCCCGCCGCCGCCGAGGCCCCCTCGGGTTTGCGCTTGGTGCCGGCGCGGGGGACGGTGAGGGGGTGAGGGGCCTTTTGTACGTTCGCACCCCATCCCCCCTTAAAATATTTTTTTGAGTTCTGGATGTCCCCGACACGTCGTCTGCCGGTTTGTCTTCATTGGGGCCGGGACTCGTTTGCCGGTGCCTGGTGCCCACCTGTCCACGTGTGCGGAGGGGTGCCTGGCGCGCCCCCCTGTGTGATCCGCAGGACGCGCGCCTGGGCCAACCGGTCTGGGCGGGGGAGGGACAGGTACTTCCGCATCCTCACCTGGAGACTTCTCGCGGTTGCCCCGCACCTGGGCGAGCCCTTCAGCCCCGTGGGCTGGCCGCCCCCTTTCCGTTTGAGGACTTTTCTCATCCCTCGCCCTCTCGGGGGGGGGTGGCGGACAGGGCTGAGCCCAGATGACACGAGGTTGGCAGTGGAGTCTGTAAGAGGGCTGGGGGCGGGGTCGCCCTCACCTGGTGCACCTCCGCCAGCCCCAGGGGTGCCGGCAGCGATCGCTGATGAAAGACCGCTTCTGGGAAGACAGGGTGTGAGCCTGAAGCCGGGGGGTGCACTCTCTGGCGTTTCTGGTTTTGGAAGAGCGCCCCATCCTGTTGACCACTGGGAGTCTTGGGAGGAGCCCTCTAAGCTTCAGCTTTCAGTCTTTCTCTTGAAGCGGGTTATCTGGTACCTCAATGGGAGGCTGGAAACCAGCGAGGCAGGGAAAAATTTCAGAGTGTAAAGCTCTGAACCTTACGAAAGTGCACGAAAATACCGCTTGTACTCCCAAGTAAAATGAGTGACTTAACCGAATATCCCTGCCACGTATCCTATATTACTTTATCAAATGATAACTAATTGCCGTATTACACAAGCTAATGGACAATTGAGTAAACCCTTAATTTTTGGAGCCCTGATCTTGAAAAACAAGAACATTGGGATGCTTTTAAAGATACTTTTCAGGGGAAACACTCAATTTGATTTTTAGTTAGAAATGAATATATTGCATGTTAATTATTAGAAATGATGAGTTAGAGTCTGAGCTAAAATTCCAGTGTACTCTCTCTTGACTTATAGATAATAAAGGACAAAAACAGTTCTTAAAGAAAAGGTCTTGCGAGGGCTCTCAAGGTGCTTAAGAAGAAAAGTATCTTCGTTGGTATGAGGGTTTGGCATTCTTAGTCCAAAAGCAGTCTTTGCATTTCTCCCTAAGGCCCGGGGACTGTACCTCACTGTTAATGGGTTTCTTGTTCTTAATCATGTTTTAGGTTTATGAATCTCAAATTGAGATTTTTCTGTGGCCCACGCAGTAGCTTCCAACCAGATTGCATCTTGAGCAGCTGTTACTTTTTCTGGCAGAGTTGAACATGCTTATGTTTTACTATGAGGAGCAGTTGTGCTGTTTCCTCACCATGACCATCCCACTCGCTAGGCTGGAGTCTCAGTGTGCATATGAAATCATAAATTATACAGAGAAACCGTGTCTGTGACTTAGATTCACTTTGTTTCTTGGGGAAGATGATTCGTTTATTTTAGTGTATTTATCAAAGTAGCCAATGTTCCCTTTTTTATTTTTAACTTGCTAGTGGGCTTTTCTAATGTGAGGAACACTGGGTCCAGGCATGCACTTTAATATATTATGCATGATGGAAATAATGATCTATTATGCCAACAGCATTTATGCGTGGGATGGAAATTTTAGAGCCATTATTGATTATACCTGTTGCTTTAGTGACATGGTATAAGATGTTGTTATTGGACTGTGAGATGCTTATTTAAGTGTATAAACTAGCCTGTAAGTACTGTAAATAGTTTCAGGTAAGAACCTGGTAGATTGATCTATTCCCAGTTACCCAAGAAAAGACTTTCTTCTCCTCCTTCCACATTACTATTTTCTTGCTCTTCTCCTTGTCTATCCGTTCTCTGCAACTGGAGGCTTATATGATATGTGGCATTTTTTGTGGGGAGGGGAGAGATGATTTTAGTTATCGCTGGAGGGCATTTCCCATGACAAAGGCACTCTTGTTTTCAGAAGACCCAACACCTCACCTTTAAGAAATTGCTTTCTTTGTACTGAGGTTTTCCTCAATGGGAAAAGAGAGTGAGAGTCCACGTCTGACGCTTCGAGGGTTATGTCAAAGTGAGTCAGCCCCAGCGCTCATACAGAAAGGTGGAGCTAATGATGGGCTCTCGTCACAAGTGGCACGTATGTGGCAAGTGTTAGTACTTTGTTTCCAACCCACAGGAAAAGACAGTCTTTTATAAATCAAATTAGCCCAGGTCCCAGGAAGATGTCCAAACATGCCTAACCATAGTAAACATGATTTGATTATGGTAGTTGCAGAAAATAGTCTGGTTTTTAAAGTATAAAATACATAACCTCTTTTTCAGGCTGATTAATGCAACCCTTCTCTATACGAGGGTTATTCTGGATGAAAAATTTAAACACTGCTCTCTCAAATCATGTGGTCTTCAGTGTGCTACTTTGGTGCTAGCCAGCAGTGAGAGTGAAGTCGCTCAGTTGTGTCTGACTGTTTTCTATCCCGTGGACTATACAGTCCGTGGGCTTCTCTAGGCCAGAATACTGGAGTGGGTAGCCTTTCCCTTCTCCAGGGGACCTTCCCAACCCAGGAGTCAAACCCAGGTCTCCCGCATTGCAGGCGGATTCTTTACCAACTGAGCAGCTGGGGAAATCACCAGGCTGACACCAGCACCTTCAAATACTCCCTTTCCTGCCTGGCTTCTTGTTGATAGGTGGTGTCTGAGCGGGGGACTTTTGAATGCTGCTAGGAAGTGACTTTACTAGTGGACATGCCCTGTGTGTGTCAGCCATGGCTTTGAGCTCAGGGGGCCTTTATGAAGGGCGCTATTTTGGGGCCAGTCCTTTGGAAAATAGAAGTTGTGCTTCTGCGCTGGTGTTCTCGAACTGGCTCTTAACCTGTGCATCGGGTGACACAGGCTTCTCCAGGTATCGGTCTGGAAGGCAGCAAGAGGCTCCTATTCTCCTGGTGCCCACTGGTAGAAATATGAAGGCCTGATGAACTGCTGCTGTTATGCTCTTCGTCTGCCCTGGACCGCCCCCTGCACGCTGCCTGGCGCTTGCTTCCTCCAGCACTCAGCTCCTGGGTCTCTGTCAAAGCTTCCTGGAGCCTGAGAAGTGATGTCCCTCCTGCCCCTGCGGGGGACAGTCCTTTAACCAACAGGCGTCTAAGAGCTGTAGCTCCCAGTTCTCCAGCTCTGGGAACAGGGCGGCTCTCCGCGAGGCCCATGCTGTTTCCAGAGCTCCTGCACAGGCTGAGCAGAAGTGCTTCCACTCAGGACTTTCCTGACCATCACACCCCTGGGGGGCTTCCTTCCCTCCCCCAGTTCATGGCCCCACTCCCCTTTCCTGAGAGCCTTGCCTGATCGAGCCCTTAGACAGGGATCCTCATCCCAGGGTCCAACGTGGGGAACCTGGATGAACCCAGCGCCGCGGTGGCTTGGCCGGGTGGGTGCTGAGAAGCTCCAGGGCTCTTGGCTCAGGGCTCTGTGTCCCACACTCCCGTCTTCCTTCCTGGCCTCATTCTCTGCCTCACCTGTTGCTTTCCTTGCATCCCTAGCTGTCACTCCGTTTCTTTTCCTCTTGCCCAGCTGGGCCTGCAAACCCAGTGGGCCCTTCTTGGCTCTGCTGATGACCATCAGAATTCCCAAGTTTATTTACAGAACAGAAAGAGACGCACAGAATTAGAGAACAAACATACGGCTGCCTGGGGGAAGGATGGGGGTAACGGATAGTTAGGGAGTTTGGGATGGACATGTACACACTGCTCTGTTTAAAATGGGTAACCAACAAGGACCTGCTGTATAGCACAGGGAACTCTGCTCGGTGTTACATGGCCGCCTGGATGGGAGGGGAGTTTGGAAGAGAATGGATAAATGTATATGAATGGCTGAGTCCCTTTGCTGTTCACCTGAAACTGTCACAACATTGTTAATCAGCTATACCTCAGGACAAAATAAGAAGTAAAAAAAAAAAAAAAAAATCTTAAAACTTGGCATGGAAAAAAAAAAAGGAATTCCCAAGTTTGCATGCAAATTGTTAACCAGTTCATAACCAGGGCATGTTCTCTGCCTGCCTGTAACCGGTGTGCACTGAGCAGGCTTGCTCTGATAGTTTGTGGGTCACGCCATGTCTCCCTGATTGGGCTGAGATCCTGGAGAGCAGTTGTTGTTCAGTTGCTCAGTCGTGTCTGACTCTTTGCGACCCCATGGACTGTAGCACATCAGGCTTCCTTGTCCTCTGGTATGTCCTAGAATTTGCTCAACTTATGTCCACTGAGTCAGTAATGCTATCTAACCATCTCATCCTCTGTCATCCCCTTCTTCTCCTGCCCTCCCAGCATCAGGGTCTTTTCCAGTGAATTGGCTCTTTGCATCAGGTGGCCAAAGTATTGGAGCTTCAGCTTCAGCATCAGTCCTTCCAGTGAATATTCAGGGTTGATTTCCTTTAGGATTGACTGGTTGAATCTCCTTGCCATCCAAGGGACTCTCAAGAGTCTTCTCCAATACCACAGTTCAAAGACATCAGTTCTTTGGTGCTTAGCCTTCTTTATGGTCCAACACTCACATCCATACATACCACTGGAAAACCATAGCTTTGACTAGAACCCTAGTTGGCAAAGTGATGTCTCTGCTTTTTAATGTACTGTCTAGGTTCGTCATAGCTTTTCTTCCAAGGAGCAAGCGTCTTTTTTTTTTTTGTGGCTGTGGTCACCGTCTTCATTGATTTTGGAGCCCAAGAAAATGAAGTCTGCTACTGTTTCCCTTTTCCCTGCCATGTATTTACCATGAAGTGATGGGACCAGATGCCATGATCTTTGGTTTTTTAATGTTGAGTTTTAAGCTAGCTTTCTAACTCTCTTTGATGCTCATCAAGAGGCTCTCGAGTTCCTCTTCGCTTTCTGCCATTAGGGTGGTGTCATCAGAGGCTGTACCAAACACTTTGGGAGTCTCCGCTGGGTGTAGTGTGCTCTGCCTCATACCCAGTAGGGCTAAGTTATCTGGGAGATTGCCCCCGCCCCTTGTGACACCTCTGACATGCTGACGTCCTGCTGGGTGTGAACTTCCTTATAACTGGGTGCTGACACCAGGTCTCTCCATCTGGGCCTCGTGATAGAGCTTGCTTTTCAGCTGCTAGTTTCTCCCCATTTCCTTTTTGTTGATGTGTTACAATATTTCATTTCGTTAACTTCAGGATAGCCACCCATTAGACTTTCTGACAGCTCCAGGTCTGGTTGGAGTCTATTACTGTGCTTATTTTGTTCAACAGAAAGATGGCATTCTCTTGCTGTTGGAGGGCCAGGGCTCCTCTGAGTAGAACTCAATAGACATTCTAAGTTCTGGCATGCATGTGTGTGTGTTTGATACTGTCATTTTTTATGATAAGACAGCGATAAACTAAACTGTTTATAATATATAAGTCTACACACCACCTTCTCTGAATGATAGAGTGTCACTACTCATATGGAATCATCAGGGTAAACCTGGATAGGTTTGAATGACCTCTGTTTTTTAATTCAGTAGGCTCCCAGGAACCACATTAAAAAGCAGTCCATTTTAAAGTGAGAGGAGTTATGTGTGTGTACCCTGATGTTCTTGTCTACACACATTTTGTATCATCATTGGATAATAAAACCTAAATTCACAAAGTTAACAAGCCAGCATGCCCCGTGTGCCATGAGAGGAGAGCAGGTACTCATAGCTACAGATGTTCTGCAGCGGTGTTGGTCAGGTGGGCTTGGAAGCATGAATAGGTATTGGATACACGTGGAGACTGGGAACAGCACCGTCAGTAGGAGACAGTAGAGTGAGTGTGAGCATGGACAAGGATGACTTGTCCATGTCATCCACCTTCTGTCCATGTAGTATTTTAAAAACTCTTTATGAAAATCTTAGCTTTATAGAAAAGTTATAAAAATAGCAGAGTTTCTGTGTATTTATTCCCAAATTCCCGTGATGTTAACACTTCATAAGTACATGGTGATCACTGAAACCAGGAGGTGAACATTTGTACAATACTGTTAACTTGCCTGCAGGCTTGTCTGCAAGCCTGTAGGTTTCCCACCACCAGCCTTCCCTGGCAGGAGCCCACCTAGGATTCCATGTTGGGTTTAGCACCACAACTGCCTAGTCTCCTGTGTTTGGTGTCAGACCTCAATTTATGTTTCTCCTTTTGACCTTGGCACTTTGAGAGCATTGGTCGGCTATTTTGTAGAATGAACCTCAGTTTGAGTTTGTCTGATGCTTTCCCATGCTTAGATGGAAGTTATAAATTTTGGGCAAGAACACAGCAGAAATAGCGTGCCTTCCTCCCAGGAGATGGACCAACTCAGGAGATCTGTGATATCAGTGTCTCATTGCAGGCGGTGTCACTTTGATCCCTTGTTTAAGGTGATGTCTGTCAGTTCCCTTTTATTGAAGACTGGTATTTAGAAACTAAGATCTGGGTGCCTGGTGTGCTTATCACTGTTTGTTTATAGTCATTTAGGGGTTACTCAGGTTAGAACTCAAACATCTGGTTATACAGGCAATGGAAGAAGAGTCATTTATGACCTTGAAGTTTCCACCATGAGGATGGACAGAAATAAAGAAGGCAAGGATGATGCTTGATTTTGATATTGAGTTTGGGATGACAGTGGTTTGTCTAAGGGGAAATATTTACATTGAGGATGTATGAACAAGCTTAAAGGAGAAATGTGAGGTTTTGACATTCTTGCAAATAAAAGATGCCTGGGATTTGCTTTCCTCTTAGAAATACAGTTGTCTTACAGCATGATTTTAATAGAGATAAGATCATGACTTTGGGATGGGCAGTCTCGGGCTCTGTGGCCACGATCTTGCCGTGGACCATATGGGTAGTGTGGTTATACATTCTTAGCTCTGACATGTTGGGGCAGATAACCTTCTGAGCTTTGATTTCTTAATCTGAAAAATTGTCATGGTACCTGCATTATAAGATTATTGGAGGCTTATGTGATCAGACATAGGTGAAGTGCCTGCCTGGCACAGTGTCTGGCACAGTGTCTGCACTTGGCAACTGTTCATCAGCTTGTTTCCCTCTTCAGTGATGGCACAGATGTTGGCTTCTTCTCTCAACCCATCTGGCAGGGATGTTGTTTGTAAGAAGAGAGAGAAAGGGAAGCATTGCTGCAAGTACGGAACTACCTGAGGAATAGAGAACCAAGGCGTGGGGATAAAGGTTCCCATCCCCACAGCCTCCTGGGGAAAGAGCAAGAACAGTTTGAAAGAAGCTTTAAATTTAAGCTGTGCTGTCTGGTCTCCTGTTACAGCTCTCAAGGAAAATTAAAGCAATTTTTCACCATGCTCTTTTATTTTTTTGTTTAATACAAATGATTATTGAAACCATTCATATAATGCAGGAAAGGCAAGGGCTCTGTAATCCCATTCCCAGACAGCTCCTGTTAACTGCACATGTATGCCAGACCCACTGTGTCCAGTAGGGTAAATCCAGTAAGTAACACGTGACTGTTGAGCACCTGGGGTGAGGCTGGCCTAAGCTGGGATGGGGTACACACCAGATCTCCAAGGTTGAGCACAAAAAATGAATGTAAAATGTCTCACTTAGGCTTTCTTTATGTTGATGAAGTGTTCAAATAATATTTTGGATATAATGCGGCTACTGGAAAATTTAAACTTCCACACGTGGCTTGCCTCATTTCTGTTGGGCTGGTACTGCTTTAGACTTACGCATGATGCAGTCAGGATGCAGTCAATATAGACTTATATGTATGGCATGATCCTGTTTTTTTACTTAAATCTTAATCTACTATGGCCTTTTCACCTGTAGCATGTGAAAGTGAGTTTGCCATTTTAGTGGCTGCATAACAAGGCTCCTTGGCTGTGCTCTTATGGTTTTCACCATTCCCATGTTGATGAATGTTTAGTTGGTTCCAGTCGTTTGATACTGTGAAAAATGTTGCAGAGCATTCTTGGAACCTTTCAGTATTTTGGGGATAGGAGCCTGAAGGTGGAGTTGCTGGCGTGCACTTTTCCAGGTCTTCGTTGATAAAGCCGGTTGTCTCTAGGAAAGAACAGTCTGTTTCTTCACGCCTCCCTGGCACTGACTTCCTCTTTCTAAACTGAGACTAAACGTTTTAATTGTGTTTAAAGTTGACTTTCATTGGAGGGTTGAGCGTCTTTCCACCTGCTTGGTGTGTTCATTTGTGGTTTTCTCTGATTTTCCTGTTAAGACATTGTTTATAACTGTATTTTTGCTTATTAAATAATTACATTTTTAGATGTGGGAAGTCATGGAAACCAGAATGTTCAGGATGAAATATTACAAATATGTTTTGAAGAAGGTACTTTGGCATGAGTTTTCCCTTTACTTTTTAGGAGCTTACACATCTCTGAGCTCTAAGTTATGTTACCTGATGTTTATCAACTGCTTTTGAGCCAGGTCATTTCTAAGAGGTGTGTGTTAACTCATTTAACAATAACACTATGCTGTAGGCACCTCCATCATCCTCATCTACAAACAAGGGACCTCTGCCTCACTTGCCCAAAGCTACACTCCTCCTGGGTAGGAGGCTAGGACCCCCCACCCCGACGCCAGCTGCCTGACCACTCTGTTCTGCTGCCTTCCATGAGGTTCTGTTCCATTGAGGTGGGTCTGGAACGTCATTTGTGCATAAATGAGGCCCTAACATGAAGGGTCCTTTCCACTGGCACCACCCTGCCCCCAGCAGCAGAGAGAAAGGAGGGTCTCTGAGTACAGAACAAGGGAGGTGGTCTGAACCATAGTTCTCTCCTCAGGAAACCTGCTGCTTGAGTCCTTTTCCCGCCACCACTCTCAGCCCCGTGGGCATCCTGGTGCTTCTTAAAACTGTGCTTCTCGAAGGAAAAACTCTGTTTTTTGGCTCTCCTTAGGCCATACAGAAGAGAAGGCAATGACAACCCACTCCAGTACTCTTGCCTGGAAAATCCCATGGATGGAGGAGCCTCGTGGGCTGCAGTCCATGGCATCACTAGGAGTCAGACATGACTAAGCGACTTCCCTTTCACTTTTCACTTTCATGCATTGGAGAAGGAAATGGCAACCCACTCCAGTATTCTTGCCTGGAGGATCCCAGGGACAGGGGAGCCTGGTGGGCTGCTGTCTATGGGGTTGCACAGAGTCGGACACGACTGAAGCGACTTAGCAGCAGCAGCAGGCCATACAGGCCCCAAAGGGGCGGGGGGGGGGGGGGGGGGGGGCGGGTCACATCTTCAAAAAGGGCTAAATGTAACAAGCAGAAGGTGTAAATGAAACTCAATTAGTGTAACTTATTTTGATTTTTTAAAAAATTTATTTTTAATTGGAGGACAGTTGCTTTACAATGCTGTGTTGGTTTCTATCACACAACAGCATGAATCAGCCGTAAGTATACACCCCCTACCCATCCCACCCTTCCAGGTCATCAGAGAGCACCAAGCTGAGTTCCCTGCGTTACACAGCAGCTTCCCAATAGATATCTGTTTCACACGTGGTATTCAATTTTAAATCTAACCCTCCTTTCATTCCAGGACATTTGTCCGCTTTCTAGGCGCTTTCCCTCCTGGCTCCATCTGCCTTCTGAACATCTTCCTTCCTGTCATACTTGATGTCAGCGTTTCGTTCCCTTTCTGGGCTAAGACCAGAGAAGCAGATCTGAGACTCCTAGAGGCTCTCTCCCACCTCCCGACTTAGTTGAAGGTTTTCATTTATGGATGTGCCCTGCTCACTGCCTGTTGTCTGAACGGGTGTTTGGAAAATGAACTCCCCCTCACTCAGGATGTCAGCTTGGCCATCAGAGACAAGGCCCTTCCTCCAGCATCCAGGACCCAGGATTCCTATTATAACTTCAGGTGCTTGTCAGGGACTTAAGCTCTTTGGGAGCTCCATGGTGCTTTTAGATTTGATGCAACGCGTTCCTCCAGTTGTGTGGGTCCCGGTGTAGATGAGCGCTGGTAGATCTTGCTAATTTGCTGTGGGAATGATTAAGCTTATACATCTGAGCTCCAAGTTAATGGCCCATAACGCTCGTCTTAAAATTTATTCCAGGGCCGGTAAACGGTTACCCTCCTTTGAGTGATTCTAATAGTGACGTGGCCCCTGCAGGCTTTTCTCTCCTTGGCTGAAGTTAGGAGAGGACTAATGAGGTCTGTCATGGCTGGTACTTAATGATTTTCCTGTAGAGTTGTTGCCTTTATAAAGCTTAACACGTAGGGGCATGAGATCCTGAAAGGAACAAGAACGCCCAGATGCCTTTTGCCTGGAATTCTAAGACCTGGCTTTGAATCTCGTCAGCCCTGAGTAGCTCAGGTCCCCTGGCTTAAGAGCCTCCACAAGACAAAAAGGTGCTGGGCAACAGGATGTCAGGCCCACTGTATAGTAACCTGGACGCTGTGGGTTTGCGGGGAAGGATGAAAGGAAAGATGTTTGAGCCGGTAAATGGTACTGTATTCAACTACTTTTGTGTGCCCCAGACATTCAGTTTAGACTCTGGTTTAACTTCCTTTTGCCAGCTGTCCATCCCGACCCCAGTGCAGTCCCACCAGTGTTATGAAGCTTGCTCAGAACGTGTTACCTGACTTGATGTGATACTCAGCTTAGGTGGGCTGCAGTCCATGGGGTCACAAAGAATTGGACATGACTAAGCACGCACGCACAGCTTAGGGGCTTCAGAGAGGAATTCATGCAGAATCGATACCATTTTTATGAATTTTTGAAATCAGCAAAATGCACAGTGTTGGTGAAGGATATACATGTGATAAAATGAGTGGGAATGAGGGAAAAGGCAACTTGAATAGGGAAAGGGCAGCTGGAATAGTAGTTATCCAGGGAGGGTGGGGGTGCTGGGGGAGCAGGAGTGGGAACAGCATTGTTAGCGGGCCGCTCGATTTCCTGACTAGTTCATGGGTATTCGTTTTGTTACTGTGCTTCATCAGTTACTTATAAAAAAAAAAAAGGTGATTTGACAGAAAATAGGATGAGTTATAAAGCCAAATTTAAAACAGCTTTGAGATTGTAGGTGATTTTAGAATGTATTTCACTGTGTTTTCTTACGTGTGTGCAATGGATGGTTGGGTTTGTGTGTTTTCACAATTGTTCTCATTGAAGATGTAGGTTGAATCTTCTGCTCACATCTTTCACATTCCCCAGGATAGGGTTTGGCATACTGTAGGCACTCAGTAAATGCCCTTGAGCTGGTTTAAAGACCACCTGTCCTCCCTCACCGTTTCCAGGCTGGAGCTCTTCGAGGAAAGGTCTCTTCACCAGGGAACCACCTGCACTGTAATGCTGTCTGCTGTTATGTTGGCACGACTTTTGGCTTAGAGTACCCGGTGGAAAGCCCATCTGTTTCCTCTGGCACTTGCCGAAATCTATGGAATGTGGAGCCCTGTTAGGAGATAATTAAATGTTTTTCTTTTTTTTAAAATCATTGTGTGCAAAGGCTTAACACAAGGTTTGAACATGGGTTAGCAGCAAAGCAACATTTGTGGCTATGAAAGCTCATATCACTGTAACTACCTTGGTTTTGAATACCCTAATTTTACACAATTTTGATGACGTGCATTTTTTGCTTTTGCCTTCTGAAGGCTATCACTTACCTTAAAAGTATAATCTTGGAGGGAGGAGGGTCTGAAGAGGGAGGGCATATATGTATAATTGTGACTGGTGCACATTGTTGTATGGCAGAAGCCAGCACAACATTGTAAAGCAATTATTGTCCAATTAAAAAAATAAGTATAATCTTATTTTTTTTCACTTAACTCAAGTTGTTATTAACAATCTCATCAAGACTCATGGATATTTGCATGATTGGGTCGGGGTGAAAATGAATCTCCATCCTTTATTCAAGATCAAAAAAAAAAAGCAGGTGGCTTTCAAAACAGGCAACAGTGAATCAGGGAAGAAAAATCAGATCAAGTTTGTTTCAGTCAGCTTCTCTCCACAGGAACAATGATGATACTCAGTTTTAAGCTGAAGATTCAGACCATCTTACGTGCATCCCTCGGCCAGCACCTGCGTGGAGCACCTCCTGCCTGCAGTGATGTGTGTCACAGCCCAGCCCTGCAAAGTAGTCTTTGGCCTTGAGCTCTTCTTGTCCAGTAGTTCATTTGGTGTATGAATAAGTAGTAAGGAGGTGTTCTTGCATTAAAAGGAGATAAACTGCTTTATCTTGTCTCATCAGATTTAATCACATTCTTAATTTGCCTGCACTTGCTAATAAAAGCTGATGTTTATTTGTGAAATAAGGAAAATGACACCTGGGGAAGCCTGGTGTGCTGCAGTCCGTGGGGTTGCAAAGGATCGAACATGACTTAGCCATCGAACAACAATAAGAAGGAAAATGAATGTCTCCTTAGCCACAAACTAATGTGGCTAGTTAGTTACTAACTAGTGTTTCTAGTTAGTAACTAACTAGTGTTTCTAGTTAGTTACTAACTAGTGTTTCTAGTTAGTTACTAACTAGTGTTTCTTTGCTGCTTGCTTTTTTAATGGTCATTTTACTGCGTGTACATATGTGTAACTATGTAACAAGCTGTGTGCACCAAAATGAAAAGAATACCCTTAAAATGTGGTTTTTATGACTAACCCATCAGATACTATCTGAATGAATGGTTTTTCCTTCAGTATATTCCCTTTGGCAGAGATACAAGGATACTGGAGCTCATCAGTAGTTCCGAAATTGGCTTCAAATCTGATGACATTCTTTTTCCTTTGTATGGAAGGCAGAACCTTTGCCTGGGAGGTATGCTTTGTTTGCTGGAAACTTCCAAGGGTTATTGAAAGAATGAAGCTGTTTGAGTAAGGCAGGAAATCACTGGCTTACATTTCTGTTGTAGACAAATTGTGACTTGCAGGTACAGATGACAGTTTTGTGCGGCCTCTTACTAGCCATTGTCCTCAAGAGTAGTCAGGCTTCAGATGTTTTCGGTGATGAATCTGCGTAGAGCCTCCCCCTGTCAGAAAAATACTCACTTGAATGTAGCAGTTCTGGTTTGTTTGGTTAAAAAGGCTCACCAAAATTTTAGTGACACTAATTTGTAGTCCCATTTAAATATATATGGTTTCTAATATAATTAACTTAGGTGTATAATTGCCTAACTTGCTTACATGATTGCCTCAATATTATGAGAAGTATAATAGCATTAATAAATACCTATTGATTTAAAAAATGAAGTGAAAAGCCCATTCTACCTAATTTCCTAAAAGGCCCTTTTGAAAGTAGATGGAAGGATGCTCCATCCATCCTTGGTGAGAAGGTAGCTTCCCACCGCTGCTATGCATCAGGCAGGATGAGAAAGGAAGGCAGAGCAGTCTTATTTGCAGTTGCCGAAAGGTGGTGTTCGTCGTCGATGGGTGGATAAACAAAACGGGACACATCTATGCAACGGAATATTATTCGGCCTTAGAAAGGAAGGGCATTGGTTCAGTCTGATCCCAGCGGCGGCCGCAGCGGCTCCTGTCTTTTCTGGCTCTCTTCGCTATTTCCCCTTCACTTCTAGAAACGTGGTCACCAACGAGGCTGCCTGTGGCGTCATCACAGTGTTCAGCGACGTGAAAGTGTGTAAGTCGTCTTCACCAGAGGATGTGAAGCAGCACAAGAAGAAGGTGCTCTTCTGCTTGAGTGAAGACACGAACCTCAGGCTGGAGGAGGGTGGGAGTTGCTGGTGGGTGAAGACCTCAGACGATGCCACGCCACTCTTGTCACAGGGCTGCCATACAAGGATGTAATGCTACCCGTGAGACCAGGGAGAGCAAGAAGGGGGCCTGGGAACCCTGAGTCTGCACCCCTGAAGAGCAGAGCGGTCTGTGCCAGTTCCAAGGACACTGTTGAAGAGAAACTGATGGGGATCAAGTATGACTACAAGCAAACTGCTCCGAGGAGGTCAAGGACCACTGCACCCTGGCAGAGAAGCTGGGGGGAAGTGTCCTTATCTCTTTGGAGGGCAAATCTTCTGAGCCCCCACCAGCCCCCTGCCTGGAGCATCTGACAACCCCAGACCTGCCCACAGGGTTGCAGGCTGCCCACTTCCTGCCAGACTTGGGGGGTGCGGGGCAGGGATCCCAGCAAGGGGAGGGCAATCCCTTCACTCCAGTTGCCAAGCAACACCCCGTACCTCCAGGACCATCCTCCTCCCTCCATCCCTGAAGGTTCTGCCCCCCTCCTCAGACTGTTTTGATCTTCTGATTTCTTCTTGTGTTGAAGTAGCTTAAGCTCAAACAGGAGTATGTGGGGGCAGGGGGGTGTATTTTTTAACCCCCCCTAATTCTCACCTGTTCCTCCCTTTTCCTGTGCTGCCAACTTCTAACAGCAGTGACTCTGGGCTTGTGTGTCTAGTTCTGTATATAAATGCTGTGTTGTAGAGATGCCCGCTCCCCGTGGCCCCTGTTCCCTGTGCCTTTTTCCCCTGGGTCATGGCCACTCATGAAAGTAGGACTAGGAAGGAACTTTCAGTTAAAAACAGACAAAACACAAAGGACATTCTGACACACGCTCGTAAACACGGATGAACCTCGAAGGCTCACTCTGTGTGAAATAAGCCAGTTATAAAATGACAGATCTTGTATAATTCTACTTAAGAAGGATCTACAGTAGTCAACTTCATAGAGACAAAGCAGAAAGGTGGTTGTGGGAGGGAAGGGAGAGGAGAGAGTTGTTCAGTGGATGTAGAATGTCAGCTCTGCTAGATGAGAAGTTCTGGAGATGCGTGGTAGTGATGGTTACCCAACAATGTGGATGTGCTCAATGCTACTGAACTGTACATTTCAAAATGGCTAGGATGGTCAACTTTATATTATGTGTGCTTACTTGCTCCATTGTGTCCAACTCTTTGTAACCCCATGGACTGTATGTAGCCCACCAGGCTCCTCTGTCCATGGAATTCTCCAGGCAAGAATACTGAAGTCGGTTGCCATTTCCTTCTTCAAATATTATGTGTATTATGCCACGATTTAAAAAAAAAAAAAGCTCTGGAGGAAAAAGGGTAGGGAAAATGTCGTGGTCAAGAGCATAAGCTTCAGCCTGACTCAGTCTGGGTTTTGAGTACTGGTGTCCTGTGTCACCCTCTCCCCATGTTTACCGGCTGTGTGAGCTTTCGTTGTTGTGTTGTTGCTAAGTCTGGCTCTTTTTACGACAGAGGAGCCTGAGGCCCTCCCTCCAGGCTCCTCTGTCCATGGGATTACTGGAGTAGGTTGCCATTTCCTTCTCCAGGGGACTTTCCCAACCCAGGAATTGAACCCATGGCTCCTGCATTGTCAGGCGGATTCTTGACTACTGAGCCACCAGGGAGGCCCTTATGTGACCGGGTCTCCCGCATTGCGGGCAGATGCTCTACCATCTGAGGTACCAGCGAATCCCCTTATGTGACCGTAGACAGTTACTTCATCTCTAGATTTAATTTATCTGTAAAATAGGGGTAAGAAGCTATCATATCAACAGAGGCTTGTTCGTGGGCTAAAATGAGACCATGTGAACTGTATTAGTTGGTGCTAATCCCGTTGCTAGGAGAAGGTCTTATCCTTGGAAAGCCTCAGTCCCAAGGGCAGTCTGGGGTGAGAGGCCGAAGGGCTGGGAGGGCTGCTGTGGGCGCTGACTCACTGCCTCCAGCCCCTGTATGCGGGCGGCCAGCCTTGGGTAGGGTCCTCTTGCCTAGAGAAGCCCCAGCATTGGTGGAGAAGCTCCAGGGCTATGCATGTGCTTTTCCTCTCTCAGGTGTTGGGAGGGAAAGAACAGAAGGAGGCTTACAGTCCTGGCTTTGTGGACCCCCTGTCACCTCAGATCTTCAGCCCTGGTGCTCCAGACCTCTTACAACTGTGGGACTCCCCGATTGCATGGGGAGGAGCATTCCGCCTGGACACCACTAACAGGACTGTGTCTGGCTTTCGTCCTTCTGGCACTTGGCAGGTGTCTGCAGCGGGCTTCCCTAGCTGTGGCGAGCTGGGGCTACTCTCTGTAGCGGTGCACGGACTTCTCATCGCCGTGGCTCCTCTGGTTGTGGAGCGCGGGCTCAATAGTTGTGGCGCGTGAGCTTAGTCGCCCCACGGCATGTCGGATTTTCCTGGACCAGGGATCCAACCCGTGTCTCCTGCATTGGCAGGTGGATTCCTAACCACTGGACCACCAGCGAAATCCTCTAATCCATTTTTTTTTTTTTTTACTATCATCAATCCCTGTCTTGGATTCTGGTGGTGGTTTCCATGTATAACCTGTTCTTAGACCCTAAAAACAATGCTGGGATATGGGATTTAACAACCACTATTACAATAAGTGAAAGTGAAGTCACTTAGTCAAGTCTGGCTCTTTGTAACCCCATGGACTGCAGCCTACCAGAGTCCTCCATCCATGGGATTTTCCAGGCAAGAATACTGGAGTGGGTTACCATTTCCTTCTCCAGGGGATCTTCCCGACTCAGGGATCCAACCTGGGTCTCCCGCATTGTAGGCAGACGCTTTTACAGTCTGAGCCACCAGGGAAGTCTACTATTACAATAGTCCAATAATAAATCAGGTTTTTTTTTTTTTGTCTGTCTTCTCTGCCAAAAGTATTCCACATCCTCTCCTTTTTCTCTGGTTGCTTCCTCTTCCTCCTTCCTCCCTCGCTTCACATCCCTTAACCTCCTGTAATCCATTTTTACTAAAGGCTCTAGGGACTGCCCACCATGTTAACATCCCTGAAATCTGACTGGCAGTGTGAAATGAAGCGCCACTCAGCGGGCTCCTGGGGTTACACAAGACTCAGCAGGTAGAGAGTGCTTGCTGTGTGGGGCAGATGCTACAGGTATCGGCCTGAACTGTGCTCAAGTCACAATGTGAACCATGGCAGAAATCTGAAACTGCCTGAATGCCGGCCAAAGAATAATGTGCCCAGGGCTGTAAGTAACACCAGCGGCCCTGGCACGGTAGCCTGTATTTAAGACGATGCAGCCAAGTGCCCGCCAGATAATTAGTCAGGCTATAACTGAGTTCCACTTTATCTCACTCAGTAAGTCAACTCTTGGCTCGATGCTGGAGTTTAAAACCTTGCCTCACATTTCTTGTGATTTGCCGGGTTGTGGGAGGCAGGGGGTCAGTGGTCACACTTTTCTGATGAGCTATGTTTATGCGTCTGTGTGTTTTTTCCTGTGAAGTTACAGGACGCCTTAAGAAACGGCAGTTTTTCAGTCAGTCAGTGTGGTAAACAGTGGTTAGAATTTGGGTTTGTGGCACTGAGATGTAGATTCACATGCAATTGTAACAAATAATACAGGACGATCCTGTGCATGCACGCTCAATCGCTTCGGTTGTGTCTGACTCTTTGCGACCCCATGAACTGTAGCCAACCAAGCTCCTCTGTCCATGTGATTCTCCAGGTAAAAACACTGGAGTGGGTTGCCATGCCCTCCTCCAGGGGATCTTCCCCACCCAGGGATTGAACCTGCATCTCCTGTGGCTCCTGCATTGGCAGATGGGTTCTTTACCACTGAGCCACTGGGGGAGCCCAGGGTGATCCCATGTACCCTTTAATCAATTTCCCCCAATGGAAATATCTTGCCAAACTATAGTACAACATCACAAGCAGGCTTTTGTCATTGATACAGTCAAGATACAGGACACTTCCATCCCAACAAGGATCCCTCTTATTTTTATAACCACACCCATCTCCACCTGCCCCCCAGCCTTTAACCTCTGACAACCACTAATTGGTTCTCCATTTATAACTCTCTCAGAATATTATGTATGGAATGCTACAGTTTATAAACTGTTGGAGTTGGCTTTTTCCCTCAACATAATTCTTTGGGGATTTATTTATGCTGAGTATATTGATAATTCCTTCCTTTTATTGCTGAGTTATTATTTCATGCTGTGAATGTACCATAGTCTAACTATTCACTCATGGAAGGATATCTGGGTTATTTCTGGTTAACAGCTATTACAGTAAAGCTGCTATAAACATTGGGCTGTAGGTTTCTTTGTGTGAAGGTCAGTTTTCATTTCTCAGAAATGCCCAGAAATGCACTTTCTGGGCTGTATGGTTGTGCATGTCTAGTTTTTTAAGAAACTGCCTGATTTTCCCAATGAATCAGTTTCTCTATATCCTTATCAATATTTCAGATTATTTTTAAAATAAACTTTTATTTTAGAACCATTTTAGATTTACAGAAAAGTTGTGATGTTAGGGTTCCCTTATACCCTATACCTGGTTTCCTCTCTTAACATCTCATGTTGTTATGCCACATTTGTTACAACTAATGCTGCTGCTGCTGCTGCTAAGTGGCTTCAGTCGTGTCCGACTCTGTGTGACCCCATAGACGTCAGCCTACCAGGTTCCCCTGTCCCTGGGATTCTCTAGGCAAGAACACTGGAGTGGGTTGCCATTGCCTTTTCCATGTAACAACTAATAAACCAGAGGAGATCAGCCCTGGGATTTCTTTGGAAGGAATGATGCTAAAGCTGAAACTCTAGTACTTTGGCCACCTCATGCGAAGAGTTGACTCATTGGAAAAGACTCTGATGCTGGGAGGGATTGGGGGCAGAAGAAGGGGACGACAGAAGATGAGATGGCTGGATGGCATCACTGACTCGATGGATGTGAGTCTGAGTGAACTCCGGGAGTTGGTGATGTACAGGGAGGCCTGGCGTGCTGCAATTCATGGGGTCGCAAAGTTGGACACGACTGAGCTGAACTGAACTGAACTGAAAAACATGAGAAGTCTGTACTTTACTTGTATTCCCTTAGTTTTTACCTAGTGTCCAGGCTGATGCTGGTGTAGCTGGTGGGTAGGGATTGGGGAAGCCCCAGGTTATGGCAGAGACTGCAGGGGAAGGGGAGTTGGTGAGGGGATCCCTGATGGGGTGAGAGACACAGGAGATGTAGGGATGTTCGTGGAAGGGACAGACTGTATTCTAAAATCCCTGGTGTCAGAAGTGTCTTTCCTTTCCTGAGTCTTCTGGAAATACAGCCCTCTAAAAGCACCTCGATAAATCACCTTGTCATCAGATTTTCCACTTTACTTCCTTACTGTTGAGCAAGTTTGGCTTATAAGGATGAAGGCCTTTCATGTGCTTTGGCAGTTGGAGGGGAGGGAGGCGATGAAGAGGTGATGCCTTGAGAGATAGCCCTGAAACCAAGACGGTTGTTCTTAGCTGGGCTGGTGCCTTAGGGGTTAGCACTTTAATGAGCAATTTATCAATGCAGCGCTGAATAATTCAGAGTGAACAAAAAAAACCAGCCAAGGCCCCATGTGGTCCTTCATATAAATGCAATATAAATACCATAGAACCTTGCTTTATGTGCAGTTTTACCACTTTTCTCTAATGGTTTATTTCTGAATTGTTGGTTTAACCTAGACTGTAAGCCCTCAGGGCAGCAGTGGCCTTTACACATAGGTTTTTACAAATGATAAAGTGTTTTTGCCTCACAGATGGGGGCAGATGGCAGATGGGCTTGGCTTTATTTGTTTTGGAGACCTGAATGTTCAAGTTATACATACTGCTTTAAAAAACCGAAAGGAGCCCTAGGCGTAGGAGATAATCTCTTGACTGTGGGTCATCGCCTGTCTCAGCTGGGGAAGCAGAAGAAACAAGGGCTTCTTGGAGGGCATGGGATCTCAGACTAGATCTTAAAAAGTCGGTAGGATTTGGGTCAGGACAACGAGGAGGAAAGTGTTTCCATGACCTTTCACAGGGTAATCCAATTCTGATTCGTATGGCTATTTGCCCCCAATGACTTATTTCTCATCTGCTATAGATCGAGTCTCTAGAAGTTGGACAGTTGACAAATAACCTCTAGATCTAGTGGGTGATTGAATGTTATGGAGCAGAATGTGGAAGTGAAGGCGATGAATGAAATGTGTCAAGGGACCTTACACCCACTGCTTCAGTAGCTTAAGCCTTCTGATTTCAGAGGTCAGTATTAGAAAGGGTCATACCTGTAAACCGTCCTCAGTCCGTGGAGACGTGTGATACCAGCACTTTGCAGGAGGTCTGTGGAAGTGGTCATTTTACAGGGAGACAAAAGGAGAGGGAAGCTTGTGCAATACCCAGAAAGAATTTTCCCGAGGAAATGGTAAATTCTTCAGTCTCTGTTCAGACATTCCCGTTGGGGCTTGCTTGCTAGGGTAGCGATCACTGAAAATGTGCTTAGGGGATTTAGTTAACTTGTGTAGGTCTTTAATATCTTTTCCAGGGAGTTCTTCCTTTAAGACTTTCTTGGCATCTTTTATATTCACTTAAAAGATAGATACTTTGGCCGCTTGATGCGAAGAGCTGATTCATTGGAAAAGACCCTGATGCTAGGAAAAATTGAAGGCAAAAAGAGAAGTGGGTGGCACAGGGTGAGATAGTTAGATAGGATCACTGATTCGGTGGACATGAATTTGAGCAAACTCCAGGAGACAGTGAAGGACAGGGAAGCCTGGTGTGCTGTAGTCTGTTGGGTCACTGAGAGTCAGACTCGACTTAGTGACTGAACAACAACAAAAGATGGAAACCACTGACTTAGTATATGTGTCAGGATCGGCAGCTGTTTCCAAATTAAACAGAAATTGCTATTGGAGACTGTGATCTTTGTACAGTGAAATGTTATGCACTTGTACTTGGTTTTTCTAAAGATGGAGATGTGTAGGTCATCGCTGCGGGAAGCTCCAGTGTCCCCTTTCACCTCTCCAGAGCCAGCATCGAGTCCTCATCACTGCTCTTTTCCTGAGACGTGTAAATCAACCTTATCTCCCAATGAGGAATCTTACACACTCAAAACTCTGAACTAATAAGTGGTTTCTCTTGGTAGAAGTGAGAAGGGGAGGTATGGAGGGAAATTTTATTTCATATTTTATGAACAAAACAGTTCAAATTTTACCTATTTGCAATGAGCTTGTAATTCTTAAAGTTCTAATAGATTAGAGAAAACGTACCAAGTTAACTTCTGTTTAAGCATCAGGTTAAACAAAAATTACAAGTTTGATCATATCTGTCTTTTCTGTGGCTTAACTGAAAAACTTAAGCATGACCATTTCGAAAAATAATTTGAGTTTCTGTGACCAACATTACCCGTCAATCAGGTGGACCCACATGGGGGATCACTCAAAAAATGTGTGGCCAGGAAGTCCTGTGCCCAGATTCCGGGGAAGATATGAATGGCATGCTACCTGATACCTGGCAAAAGGTAATGACTGCTCTGGTGACTGATAACAGGAGGACAGTGATAAGTTGTGGTGAGAGTTTAACCATCACTTTGGGAGAAAATGTATGTTGATGAACCATCCAAACCTTGGAGTGCAGGAGGGCCATCAACCAGCCCGAGGGACCCGTTTACCATCTTCTATCAGCCGTTTCCTTACTCTGAGTGGGCAGACCGCTGGGAGAAGGAGCATCTGGCTAGCTCTGAATTCCCAGTGATTTTAAATGTTAATCAGTGGCATCCGGTAGATGTGTGTCTCCTGTGTTGGTTACCAGTTAGCCTCCCAGGTCTGCAAACTTGCCGCTATCCCCTCTGGGATCTCCCTGCAAGTTGGGGATCATGCCCAGCACACCAGAGACCCTCCAGAGCCCTGCCAGGTAACCGATGCACTGTACCCTCTCCTGATGGAAGTGGGGTGGGGGACAAAGCAAAATGCAGCTCATGATACATCAGCACTGAGTTGACTCCTGGTCTTAACGTTTCTTAACTTGGCCTTGGCTCCAACAAGAAGGCACATTTTGTACCTGTCCCTCTTGATAGAGGGCTTCCCTGGTGGCTTAGATAGTAAAGAAGCTGCTTGCAGTGCAGGGGGCCTGGGTTTGATCCTTGGGTTGGGAAAATCCCTCAGAGAAAGGCATGGCTACCCACTCTGGTATTCTTGCCTAAAGTATTCCATGGACAAAGGAGCCTGGTGAGCTCCATGGGGAAGCAAAGAGTTGGACATGACTGAGCAACTAACACTTTTCTCTTGATAGAAACTAAATTTAAAAAAAATCATCGTAATATGAAAATCATATTAATGTTATTAAACAGATCTAATGCCACAGGAAAAATTGGATCACAGACCATGTGTGTAAGGTACATAGATATCTTATGGAGGGGACCTTTTCCTTAAATGAAAGTCCTGTTAAATGCGGCAGGGTGTGCTCAGTTGTCAGTTAAGCTACCTGTCTTCCTCTGGGGACTCACCAGTGGCAGGTGGGATGTGTTGGCATCCATGCCAGTAATGTCATTGGGCAGGCCAGGGTGTCACCGCTTAAAGAGTTTACCACCCATAATAAGTGCAGATTTTAGGAGGCACATTTGAGGCCTGAAATAGAGGGTGAGGGGTGAGACCTAAGTACTCCTAAAGATCACTAGAATACAAGTAATAATGCAAAAGTTATCCTGGTTAGGAGTGGTGAAGCCCCGATGGCCAGCTTCTGCGGTCTGAGTCCTGCACGAACATCTCTTGTCTTCTTCATCTAAAACCTAAAACCATCACTACAAACCATCTTGTGGTTTCAGGCAGAAGAGAGACACATGGTTCCCATGAATTTTTCTTTGCCTGGTATGTTACACCTGCAAAGGTGTGAACTACTTTGCTGTTTGTGTTCAAAACAGTAGGATTCTAGAAGAAAAATAAAAACACTAGTAGGATTCTGTTCCTGCCCACATGGCTAACGTATGAAGTTGTGCAGAGTTTGGTTATGGAAGGGAGGTTAGAGGCCATCTCACCTGTGTTTTGGGATCTCAGAGCTCATCTGAGTTTGCACGAAGCTCACGCCTCCTCTCTCTTCCTGTTGCTGATGTAAGCAGAGTATCCACCTGGAGTCGAGGCCGGCCCCGTGGCAGCTTGAACAGTCCTGGTTTGTGAGCGGAGCCTGGTCTTTGCTGAATGAAGTGCCTTTTCAGAAGGAGCTGCTCAGACCAGGGACCCTGTTTTTTTGTTGGGAAAGGTGCTTAGAGTTCTATCAGAAAGCCGAGCGGAGCGTTTCCCACAGTATCAGGCTCCCGGGCTGCTCTGGGCCCAAAGATAACGAAACAAGATAGGAAGGCGGACCAGGATTGTGTGCCCCAGGAGAGGTGTCTGGAGCCGCTGCCAGGGGTTCCCCTCCTCCCTGAACCTGATAGGTTGAGAAAGTAGAGTGACCTTGCAAATGAGGTGTGCACGCTGGAACCCTGCCTGGGAGGGAAAACCCAGAACAGGCACACGGCCCCTGTTTGTGCATCTCCTGGGAGAGTGGAGGGAAAGACATTGTGCTGGAAAGACATCTCTCTGAGTGAGCAGGGGCCAACTGCGTGCCTCACTCCAGTGTTCCATCGGGGTGGGCTTGTCCTCATGCATTTCTTTTCCTCTGTAGGAGGGTAACCAGATGGGATGGGGAGGAAAGGAGTAAATCTGAGCAGCCTCTGCTGGGCTTCTCATTCATTGGAGGCCTCCCTCCGTGAAGGCTTGGATCAACTGGTGTCTCAGACAACTTCGGCAACAATCCATTTCGGAAAGATCTGCAGGGGGCACTGCGTTCCATGATGTCATTTTTGTTATCAGTTGCAGTTGCGTGAACGCTGATGGAAAGAATTGTTGAAATATGAATAGGGATCTCTGCCCAGGGCCCTTTGCTTTGCCTGGGGATGTTGCTGTTAGTCCCTGGGAACGTGAGAGGGAGAAGCTGCCCTGGAGAAGCTAGAATGGATGGAGCGGGGTCAGCGTGAGATGCTACAGAGCCGGAAGACGCATTTTGCAGTCACTTGGGTGGTGCTCTGCTGACCTCTGGGTTGCAAATGGTACTGCCTCAGGAAGGGTGGTGGAGTGTGCGACCTAGGAGTTCCTGGACCCTCCATAGTCTGATCGGATGTCTTTCTGCATCGGCCCATGAAGGAGCTGTACCTCCGGGGTTGATGTGATGTGGTTGATGGCTTCTGGGATATGCCACAGATTTTCTGATGATCTGGGGTTTGCCTTCTCTCATGGGTTCCTTGAGGCTGTGGCTGAGCAGTGCTGGCAGTCATATACTGAATTTGTTCTTTAAAGGCAAGGTGTCCTTTAAGGAAAGGCTGGGCTCATGAGGAGATCACATGGGCTTCCCAGATTGTTTAACAACATAGTAGACTTTCTTCTGCTATCCTTAACTGACAGCATCAAAAACTGGGCACAGGGATCCCTACTTTGGGTGTTGATGACATTCAGCAGTATGCTAGCGTTTGGCAGGGACTTGCTGGGGTGGGGCGGTGAGGGGAGGTTCTGAAGGGGGTTTTCCTCATGCAGTTGCTGTTGAAGAATGTTAGGTGCAGAGAGACGAGAACCTGATTCGAGAGAGTTTGGTTCAGGCAGACAGGTTCAGAAAGGGGCCTTTCCTACATGATGAAACCCAGGAAAACGAGAAGGCGTGAAGCCGCCTTGCCAGGGTCACCTCTCGGGAAATATGACAGCTGGAAAGGTGGCCATCTGCCTGGCACACAGGCTACCTGGCAAGTGGTCATTTTCATAAGCAAAAAAAAAAAAAAAAGATGCCAAACCAGTTTAGCAAAAATCTCGTGGCCCTGTCCTTAACTCGTTTCCTGTCTCCCAGCTTCCTCAAGTGAGCACCTTTTAATTCTTGAAAACAACCCCCAAACCCCTCATGTCCTCTTTTTTCCTTAGACGCTTTCACCTCTGCTTTGGTTTGGCAGCTGGGAGGGCCTCCTGTGCCCGGAGCGCTGTCTCCCAGCGTTCAGGTCCCTGGCACTTTGTGTCCTGGCCGCCCCACGGTGGGGACTCCGTGCAGAGCTTGATGGTCTCCACGGACGCTTTCTGGGGTCACTGCTGTCTCTGCTCTAGGGGCTGAGGGACGCTGAGGCGTGGCCCGTGGCAGGCAGGGGGAGGGCTGTGTGTGTTCTGCAGCCTGAGTTTGTGAGAGAATGTGGGATGTAAGAGCAGCGACTCTTGTGCTCCTGGAGACTTTCAGGGGAAGCACACTGACGGAAACCGCCCACCCTGGCCAGGCACTGGAGTGACCGTTTTTGTGAGTTATTTTACAACAGGAGGTCCTGGTAAGGAACAGGGAACTAACAAGCCACCAACGGAGAATTCAGCAAAGGTCAAAAGGAGACACCGTGTCCTACCACTTCCCAGAGTCCTTCTTGCTGGCTTCCATCTTGGCTGAGCAATGCGTGTGCCACCAGGAAGGACCCTGAATCAGAGTGAGTGGCTAAAACGACAACCTGGAAACTAATCCCATCACCATATAGCCACGTGGCAGAGCAGTCCTCCTGTGTTCTCTTACCCTCCTGCTCGCCTCCCAGGTGCCCCTTCCCAATAAAATCTCTTGCTCTGTCAGTACGTGTGTCTCTTCAGACAGCTCATTTCCAAGTGTTAGACAAGAACCCACTCTCAGACCCTGAAGGGGGGTCCCCCTTCCTACAACAAACCAGGTCTTATTAACACCCCCCTTCCTCTGAATCCCTTCCTTGTCTGTGGTCTAGTCTTTCAGTTGAATGTGTAGGTCTGTGCTTTCCAGGGGAGAGAGGGGAGAGAGTGTTCATTGTTTAATGAGTTCATCTTTTTTCTTAGTCAGACTGGGAGCTCCGCACGGGGGCAACTGTGGCTGTAGTGCCTGAGCTTGCCCCCCATCCGTGAGGTCTGTGCTCTGAGAGGGACCCAGACACACTGAAACGCATCTTGAGAAGGGCAGCGAGGAAAGCAGGAGACCAAAGCGTGGGAGAGATGGTTGAGCTGTTTCAGGGCTTTTTCTAGAGAACCCGTTCAGGATGGGTTGGTGTGGGTGGCCACTGGCTGTGAACACTGACTCCAAATAGTCCGGAGCTCAGCGTGGGACCAGGAGTTGGGGGTCACGGAGAGTGGATGTTACTGAGGATGTTCTCTGTGCCAGCCCTTATGACCTGTTATTTCCTCTCCCCAGTCACAGCTGTGACTAGTGGGTGAACATGTCAGATTGCAGCCCAGTCTAAGACACAACTTCCGGAAGACTCGAATGGTCCATACAGCTGCCCCCTGGCACTCCCACTGCAAGAAGTTTTCATGTGGGGACTGGCTGACCTTTCGTGGGGAGTCGTCCTGCTTCATGGCTTGTCCACAGGATGTATTCAGTTAAGGACCATTCTTTCCTAAGATAGTCCTTACTTTGAGGGGATTAAAGTGTCTGTTCTTTTGCCAATGGTCTCTGACATTAAGTAAATATTAACTGGTCCATGGATTCTCTTTTAAGATCAGGGCTGCCTCCCAAGACCTACCTGTAAGACCCCTTTCAACACTGAGTTCCTATGGCTGTAACCTCTGTAAAGGTAACTCTTAGAGAGCCTAGAATATAGCCTTGCCCTCTGTGGATGGCTGCTAAAAGTTAAAAAAAAACAAACAAACAAAAAAACCACAAAGCTGCTCATATGAAATAGAATTTCCAGGAGAGCAGTTATCCTGAGTTGATCCCAAGTTAGGAATATCGAGGCACACCTGGCAGACCCTGCTGTTGCTTCTGCTTCTGTCTTTACATTGGATGTTCTTGCCTGATGGTTCATCCTTAACTTGGAAGTACTGATCTTTGCATGCTGTGTTTAACCTGTTTTCCCATGAGTGTGAGAGGATCCCTTCTCATTCCTGTCCATGTCATCTGTGGTTGCATAAATCCCGTTCAATTTATGGCTCTCCAAGACCCTGCTTCATTACATTAATTCATGAGTGTTTGTCCCAATTCTGCAAGAGTGGATAAAGTTTGAGCAGAAGAGTTTCTGCCACCTGAAGCTCAGTCTTGAATAAGGCAGTGGCAATGCAGGTTCAATCCCTGGGTCAGGAAGATCTCCTGGAGGAGGAAATGGCAACCCCCTGCAGTATTCTTGCCTGGAGAGTCCCGTGGACAGAGGAGCCTGATGGGTTACAGTCCATGGGATTGCAAAGAGCTGGACACGACTGAGTACTCAATACAAATAAGACTGGATAGGATTCACAGCAGGGCAAGAACAGGTGCTGAAGAGGGCGCAGGAGCTTGTGTCTACTAGGATCTGGAGTGTTCTGAACAACGGGACTTGGAGGACCTTGAAAAGTGGGCAGTAGCAGAAGTGAGGTGATGTAGGTGTGGAGTAACATGAAGGCCTGGGCATGGAGAACAATGAAGAGGCTTTCTTGGAGCAGGAGGTTCATGCTGGAATGTTCCACCAGGGAGGTAAGCCTGTGTTGGTGAGGTGGAGGGGTGGGGAACTGATGTGACGTGGGCAGAGGAGGTCACGGCTGTATGGGAAGCCGGGGCTGTGACCGGGTGCTGGGCTGTGACCCTCGGGCTCTGCTGCCGTCGAGCTGGGTGACCTGGGATGGCACAACCTCTCTCTGTTTCCGAGGTTTCCTGGCTTCTAAGTTTAGGCCCAGCCTTGCAAAATGGCTGTGAGGGTCAAGGAGGATAATAAGCAGGTGGAAGCACCTTGAAAATGTCAGGGCATTGAAATGTATGAAAAGTTTTCTGCAGGGACCGATATCATTACTTATCTGAGTCAGAAAGTGGAGGGAAGCAACTTTTCTTTTTTTTGTTGTTCATTTTAAAAATATAGGGAGGGAGGGATACATGTTGCACCAAAACGCATGCCTGATTTCTTAGGTCTTTCCGAAGTTCAGGGGAGATCTGCCTGTGGTTAGCTATGGATTTGGTTAACTTGACTCTGAGGCTGACCATATCTTATCCAGGGTCTGTTTATTTTCAGAAGTGAATGACTGCTGTAGACAAACCTGTTTTACTTCCTTGGGTGGCTACCCAGGGTAATGAGTCTAAACTTGCTTTGTCTCTTGTGGTTGTTCATCTTTACGCATGAGAGGAGCTGGAGAATGCACAGGCTTTGTGTAGCCAGCTCTTCTCTGGAAGTGCCCAGTAACGACGAGAGTAACAGTGGATGCCATGGTGGTACACGGGCACGTCTACGTTTAATCTGAACTTCATAATGATTCATACACATTACCATTCCTAACCTTGTTCTTGTTCAGTTGCTCAGTTGTGTCCTGTGCTTTGCAACCCCATGGACTGCAGCACGTCAGGCTTCCCTGTCCATCACCAACTCCCGGAGCTTATACTCAAACTCACGTCCATCGAGTTGGTGATGCCATCCGACCATCTCATCCTCTACCACCCTCTTCTACTTTTGTCTTCTATCTTTCCCAGCATTGGGGTCTTTTCTAATTGACTCTTGTATTAGATGGTCAAAGTGTTGGAACTTCAGTCCTTCCAGTGAATATTCAAGGTTCATTTCCATTAGATTGTCCTTGCAGTCCAAGGGACTCTCAAGAGTCTTCTCCAGCACCATGATTTGGCACTCAGCCTTCCTTATGGTCCAACTCTTCATCGTAAGTGACTGCTGGAAAAACCATAGCTTTGACTGTACAGATCTTTGTTGGTAAAGTGATGTCTCTACTTTTTAATATACTGTCTAGCTTTGTCATAGTTTTCCTTCCAAGGAGCAAGTGTGTTTTAATTTCATGGCTGCAGTCACCATCTGCAGTGATTTTGGAGCTCAAGAAAATAAAATCTGTTACTGCTTCCACTTTTTCACCTATTTGCCATGAAGGGATGGGACCAGATGCCATGATCTTAGTTTTTTGGATGCTGAGTTTTAAGCCAGCTTTTTCACTCTCCTTTTTCACCTTCATCAAGAGGCCCTTTAGTTCCTCTTCGCTTTCTGCCATTAGGGGTGGTATCATCTGCATATCTGAGGCTACTGGTATTTCTTCTGGCAGTCTTGATATGAGCTTGTGCTTTATCCAGCTTGGCATTTCTCATGATGTACTCTGCAGATAAGTTAAAGAAGCAAGGTGACAATATACAACCTTGATGTACCCTTTAATCTTTCTGAATTTTGAACCAGTCCATTGTTCCGTGTCTGGTTTGAATCATTGCTTCTTGACCTGCATATGGACTTTTCAGGAGGCAGGTAAGGTGCTCTGGTATTCCCATTTCTCGAAGGATTTAAGAAATTTAAAATTTTAAAAGAATTTATGACAGAATTTAGCAAGAGGCAAAGTGATAGTCCTATTAGATTAGGATGCTTGTGAGGCTTACAAGTGGATGGGTAAGAGGATGCTGTGCCCTGAGAACTTAGTGGGCTACAGTTTTATTATCAAAGGAAAAGTGGGGAGGGGGAAAAGACTTTGTCTTTTTTGACATCATACTTCCATTATCAGCTCCTCCTCCTGGTTGAGAAGGGGAGTTTTTCTGTCCCTGTGTGGTCAAGTTAGGTCCACAGGTTGTTCTGTGTGTGTGCACAAAGTGTTTCCTGCTGCTGCTGCTGCTGCTAAGTCGCTTCAGTTGTGTCCGACTGTGTGACCCCATAGACGGCAGCCCACCAGGCTCCCCCGTCCCTGGGATTCTCCAGGCAAGAACACTGGAGTGGGTTGCCATTTCCTTCTCCAATGCATGAAAGGGAAGTCGCTCAGTCATGTCCGACTCCTAGCGACCCCATGGACTGCAGCCTACCAGGCTCCTCCGTCCATGGGATTTTCCAGGCAAGAGTACTGGAGTGGGGTCCCATTGCCTTCTCACAAAGTGTGTCCTAGGGATCCTTAGCTGACTGGGCTCTCTGGGCATGCTGTAGGTCTCATGCCACCACTGTGTTAGTGTTTAGGGGCATGTCCTGGGCTTCTGTTGCATGGTTTTGTTGCTAAGCGAGCCTGCTTGGTTTTGGGCTTAAGCAGACCTGCTCTCTTGAGTGATCATTCACTTACAGGGGTCTCTCCCATATGTTCTCTACTTAACAGTCCCGCAGTGGGATGAACCGTTTAATCACTCACTTTGTCCCTTTGCTCCGTCCCTGTGAAATTCACCAGTGTGTGAACAAAGCCCATGTGTTACTTTCCAGTGTGATGTTATTTTTGTTTTTTCATTTTGTGGAGTACATGCTTTTGATGGACACCAACTAATATACATAAATTTGACATTGATTCTATGTAGGTTTTAAGAACCCTGTACCAGAACTTACAAAATGATTACTTTGGCTTTTCTGAGTCTTAAATTCAAGGAATAAGTAACAGTAAAAGGCAGGTTCTTTGGTCATTTGGACCTGTGGGTGGTTTTGCACATGGATCACCTAGTCTCATGTGGTTTTTTAAAAAAACTGTACTTTTTATATATTTGATCTGGCTGCTGAGTCCCAGCGGTGGCATGTGAAGTCCTAGTTGTTGCGTGTAGGATCTAGTTCCTCGGTTCCTCGACCAGGGATTGAACCTGAGACCCCTGTGGACCACCCAGAAAGCCCCTTCTGATTGGTTCTTACCTGGGGAGGCTTGTGATGTCAAGACCTGTGGGTGATCAGTCTTGGCAGTGATCGAGGTAATGAAGGCTCTCAGCTCCTTTCTGGTCTCAGTGCTTAAGGTTTCAGTCAGATCTGAAATAACCATCACCCCCAAAGCTGTCCTTTTAGTCACGCCGGCAGCACCGACACCTCATTTGCTGGAAGACACCTGTCCTCTTTCATCTCTCTCCATTCAGGAGGGGTGCCTTTAGTTTCTTAACCCAGACTCATCATCCCTGAATGTTCTGTGCAGGTTCCAGTGAGGGAGTGCTTTCTTGGTGGGTCAAGCCTTGGGACACTCAGGGAAGCCTCGGAGATTCTGTAAGGGAGCTTATGCTGTGTGGTTAGGCAGGTGGCTGCAATTCTTTGCCCACCACCTCAGCAGGGAATACAGGAGGTGCAGCCGGGACATGGGATCTGCAGGCCATGCTGTGCACCGAGGCCCCGAACATCGAACTGCTGTGCAGCGTGTCAGTCTGCAGCTGAGGAACTGCAGCCCAGAGAGCAGCTCCTCGTTATGATGACTCAGCCCTCCTGTGTGCATAATTCTTCATTCCAATTACCGCTCTCTGCGTGCCGCCAGCTTTCTTAGATCAGAGGCCAGGGAGGCTTTGAACTGACTGGGTCTTCCCCTGGGACATGAGCTCTCCGGGGCGGGGTGGGGCTGGTCTGGTGTGTCCTTGGAGCTGGAAAGAGGCTGGGGAAGCTGTGACCCAGGGGCGGTGGGATTCAGAATGGATCCTTCCCCACAGAAACTGGACCAGGTGCCAGGTCAGGGGGCTGATCTCTCACATCACTTGAAAAGTTTGTCCGGTGGTCCAAAACAGAGTTTTCTAATACAGTCCAGTCCTAGCTCTGCCCAGGCTTTTTTTTTTTTTTTAAGCAAATCGGAGTTTAAGAAGAAAGGAAATCAGCACATATTGAACTCTTAATAGAACCAAGTGTTTTTCCTACATGGTCTTATTTAATTTGCAAGAAAGGTTTATCCTAATTTTACAAGTACTGGAGTCCATACTTTTATTTGTGACACTGAAAATTTTCTTTTATTGGGCTTCACATATGTATATAATTTTGGTAGGGAAAAACAATGAGCTAAATCAGCAAATACAATATTATAGTTTAAAAAAGGAGAACAGTAATGAATGAAGTCATAGTAATGTCTTTTTTTTTTTTTTTTTTTGCCAAAAAGGAAGTGCATCACATTAAGAAACAGTTGCAAATGGGTGGACCCATGAGGTTCAGAGTGTGCTTTGCACGTGGAATGATGGTGTTGAGGTCACTCAAGCTTGGAGCCTATATTTAAAATTAGATCTGTCTGACATCAAAGACCACTAGTATCCAGAAGGCCTGATAATACAATTATTTTTTTTCCTGATAATATAATTTGAGGATTGTATCTTGGGTCATGATCCTTGGGATTTAGACCCTTCACAAGGGAGCAGAGACCCAAGATGACTGACACCTTAGGGTGAAGTAGGGGAAGAACTGGTGGTGTTCACTGTTTCTGGGAAGAGTTCACTGTGGGTCACAGGGTGATGGAAATTCTTTATCCTCAGAATATCAGCCTGGCGTGCCAACCCTGAACTAGGACATCTTGGCATGTTTCTTTTTTGGAGCTATTTTCACTGTGTGTGGAGGTATGGTGAGTCGGGGGGAGGTGAGGGGATTAGGAAGAACAGTAAGGCAAAATTGAACCCTGGAATAAAAATGGAACCAAAATCTCTCTAAACCAGATCCAAGGAAAGGCTGGAAGCCTGCTTAGGAGATAGCACTAAAGGCAGGCATCCAGGGGTCAGAGGCAAGCTCCTGAAAGCTAGACTTGAAAAATTAACTTTAAAACCTGATGCACATACTTCCAAATGACTGTGAGCCTTTTGGGGGCACAGACCAGACTGTGTGTGTTTATATATGGACGCGCCCGAAAGCAGAAGTACACAGGGGGCTGCAGAGCTGCAGTGTAGCTTTCTCTCTGCTTAGGCACCGTGTTATTTTCACACCTGTCAGTGCTGGTAACTGTTGCCTCCTGTTGTCTGCCTCTCAGGACCCTAGGGTTTGGCAGCATAGTTATTGAGCTCCTTAGGAAGCGGATCCCTAAGTATTTCGTGTTCATTAATATGGCAGATTTGGGTGAGAGATGAGGCATGGAGCAGGGCCTTTTCTAGAGGAGTTTCTGGTGCTGTGCGGGAGATTAAATCCACAGATACAGGGCTGTGCAAGGTGCTGAGACAGAGGCCTGCAGAGGGCTCTGATGAAAGGCATCTCGTGAACCATGTCAAGGAAGGCTTCCTGGAGGAGGAGACGCTTGATCCGAGACTTAGAGGACACGGTAACTAGGCAGAAAAGGAGTGTTCTGGACAGTGGGAACAGTGTATGAGAAATAAAGCAGAGTGCGTTCAGTGAAGTGGCAATGGTGCAGGATGTCTGGAGTCTCAGCTCGTTGGCTCTGGGATCAGGAAATGTCTTATAGGCTACCTAAAATGTCTGGACTTTACCTGAAGCAATGGGGAGCCATAAACGGATCTTAAGTTTAATTTCCACCACTAGGAAATAGGGTCCCCGAGCATGGCGGACAATGTCTGTTTGGTTGACAGCTGTATCCTTGGGACCTCAAATGGTGCCTGGTGCATCGGGAGGACAGTGAACTTCATCACCTTTGTGTATTCAACAGACCCATGTGCCATGCACTGGGTTGGAGGCATTAGCAAGGGGGCTCACCAGGAGGTCTCTGCAGTAATTCACGTGACTTAGGAGAGGGCAGTCGTGGTGATTAGAAGACAAACCTGCTTTGAGAGGAGCTCCAGGAAAACCTGCAGACTCACTGCGTGTGGCAGGTTCAGGGGAAGAACTGAGGTTGACTCCCGGACTCTGACTCAGACGCTTACAGAGGGAACCCAGTGTGGCAGGAAGGGGCAGGCGAGGGTGGAAAGTTGTGAGGGGCAGGTGGGGTTGAGGAGTCTGTGGAACAGCTGGTGGTGCCGGCCTGCGAGCTTTAGACATTGACGTCTAGAGCCCAGGAAGGCATTCCAGGCTCCACAAGGGGATATAAGGTTTAGGCGGGATCAGGTAGAGTGGAAACTACGTAAGCTGTCACTTCCCGGAGTGTGGAGGAGGAGACAAGGCGGTGGCCCCAGTGGAGCCCTGTGCGGTGCTGGGGCCCAGGGGCAGGGGGCGCGGCGCAGGGCCCGAGGGAGGGGGCGGACTGTGCTCCTGCTGAAAAACAAAAGCGCAGAATCAGATGAAGTAAAAAGTCTGCCCCTTCCCTTTGCCGCCTTATCCCCTCCCTGGAAGTAGCTGCAGAAGACATTTTGTCCTGTATCCTTCCAGCTGTTTTCTGTGCCTAAACAAGCCTAAATATGTGTGCCTTTTATTTTTATCCAGAGGGATTTGACTTTTATAATGTCCCCTTCAATTCTATGAGTCTGTGATTCATGCAGAAAAGCATTTAAAGAGATCCTGTAAAAATACAGGTTGAGTCTTATGGCTGATTGATCCAGATTTAACACCCCATGGTGAAAGTACAGAATTATAAATGTTAGCCAAAACAGCAACGTCGAGATGATACAGTGGAGTCTGTGCTTCTTCACTACCTGTGAGTACACACGGTGGCGGGTGCACAGCCCCCCACCCCCGCTCCCTGGTCCCTTCCTGCCTGCTGTTGGTATTGTGGGGTACAGTTCACTGAGGTTTCCTGGCTGCGCTGAACTAAGGCAGGTCCATGCAGCAGGAATTCCAGAGGCTGTGAGAACAGCTGAGGGCAGGACCTGGGTTTGCTTGTTGCTAGCCACCTGTATGTCCCTTAGAAGAAAAGGGCTTCCAGAGTCCTTCTTCTTGGCTAGCAGGACTCTTATCCCTGGCTGTGTAACCTTGCTCAGGTGACTCCACCTCTCTGGGCCTTGGTTTTTCCATCTCTAAAATGAGAAAACTTGAACTAAGATCTCTACGGTTGCTTCTGCCACAAGTGTTTCATCATAGCTCTCCCATCTACCTGCTGTGGGTTAGAATGAGTGACGGTAGAGCATGAAAGTGTATTGACAAAGACCACATGCTATGTAATTTGCCGTCAATAAATCATAATTAAACTGAGCTACTGTCTTACATCACCTTTTCCAACTTCTAGGGAAGTGGCATGGTAATTTGTATAGTGGGAAGGGCTGCCCCTTTAATTAAAAAAATGAAGAAAAAGATATTAAAAAAAAAAAAGAAAGGAAAAGAACAGAGCCATGCAGAAAGTGTTTTGAAGTGTATTGGATTTTGGTAAATGGTTTCTTCCATCAATGTCACAGGCGCCTGTGAAGGCCAGTGGTATAACAAGTCTGGAGATTTAATTAGAATGGCTTTCGAGTTTTTAAAACACCACTTCAGTGGAAAACCATCCATTTTTTCCTCCTGATCTGCCTCAGGATCCTTCAAATGACATTTGTTTCCTTGTTTGCAGAAATCTTTTATTCTTGGACCGCCACTGTCGAGTTAAATTCCAGCATCTTATGACTTTGGGTAAGATTGGTTGGATAAGAGATTTTGTTGTTGTTAGAATGCATTTTTAAAAAAAGAAATGGAAAAATACACTTTTTATGAAGAATGAAATATTTACATTTTGAAAGCTCTTCCCATCAGCATTTTTAATTTAAATACCTTGCTTTTGGGGATGATCCTAGGGGATTGTTGCTTTTAAAACTTTTAAATAAGACACTTGAATGTAGGTCACTTTGCAGTCATTGTAAGTGTCACATCCTGGTAGGAGCTTCAACTTCCCTCTGTGCTGAGAAAGATGGTAAAATTGCAGCCAGAATTTTTTTTTTAAATTTTAAAAATTAAAAAATTAACTGTTACTGGAGTATGGTTACTTTACAATGTTGTGTTGGTTTCTCCTGTACAGCAAAATAAATCAGCCATACATACATCCTCTCCCTTTTGGACTTTCTCCCCATTCTGGTCACCACAGGGCATTAAGGAGAGCTCCTGTGTTCTACACTGTGTTCTCCTTAGTGATCTATTTTATACAAAGTATCAATAGTGTATATAAATCCCAATCTCCCAATTCCTCCCAGGCTTTCCCCTTTGTATCCATTCATTTGCTCTCTACATCCCTTTCTCTCTTTCTGCATTGCAAATAGGATCATCAGTACTGTTTTTCTAGATTCCACCTGTGTGCATTAACGTACGGTATTTGTTTTTCTCTTTGACTTACTTCACCCTGTATGAAGTCTCTAGGTCCATCCACGTCTCTACAAATGGCCCAAGTGAAAGTGTGGGGTTTGTTTAGCTGAACCATGTGCATCTGTTAGGTTCTATCTAGGTGTGGCAAAGGGCCTTAATAATTTATAATATGTATACTTCTTCCTGTAGGCACATTGGCATCTAATCTAGTGTTTCACTGGGTTGAAATACCAGCATCTCCCTTCTTCCTAGGCCAAGCTTCTGTCACTGAAGAATACATTGCTCTTCCCCTTAGGTCTCTTGAGGGTCATTTCTGGGTTTATTTGCTGTCATTCTGCATGTATGTAGCCCATGTAGAGCATCTTCCAGAAACCTCTCTTACATTTTCCATCTAAGTCCTGTTTGTGGATGGAAGATGAAACACGCATGTCGTAAAGGCCCAAAGTCCCGTCACAGCTGGGCCTCCAGCCAGCTTCCTCACTGTAAACTAAAGAGTTTGGGTGAGAGGTGATGATGCTGTCTGACCGAAGGATTCTCCTGAATGCCTGCTGTGTGCTCAGTCCTAAACCAGACCCCGTGGGAGCTGCGACAGGGCCGAAGATGCTGAGCAGGTCACCTTGAGCGTTCTAGGCGTGTCCGTAGCCAACAGTAGGCCAGGGCTGCACACCGTCTCTCTATTTGCACATTACGTTCTCACTTTACCTCCTGTCCTTCCCGTGGCGCCTGTTAGGAAAGGCTCTTCCCGGGGACTTCCCTGGTGATCCAGTGGTTAAGACTTCGCCTTCCAATGAGATTGTTTTCCATGATGTGTTGTTATAAGATATTGACTATAGTTCTCTGTGCTCTACAGTAAATAAAGCTTTGTTGCTTATTGCATATCTGTTTTTTAAAAAAAATTAGAAATGTAACATTCTATACATACTAAGTTAAACAAGTGGAATCAAAATGTCGTAAATTTTTTAGTTAGGAAAAAATTAATAAGTTTTCTAAGATATACATATTATACATACTATTTATATATATGGATACAAAAGCTTTTCTATAGTGCTTGATAAAGGCTTGAGAAAGAACTTTAAAAAAAGAGATGGAGAAATAGGAAAACATAAACTAAATGAAATGTGAACACTGAATATGAAATAGAAAAACTGAAACAACTGGATAAAAGTAAAAAATCATCAGACAGTCCAGTTGTTTTTAAATATGGCTGCTCACTAGAAACATATCTGGAGCTTTGGAGAAAAAAAGCAACACCTGGCCATTTGTGCTTTTCAAAAATTCTAAGATAATTCTGATAAGCATCTGGATTTTGAAAAGTGATTACAGATTTTTCTATTAAATGGCAGTTTTGGTAATATAGAGTTTTTCTGTTGACCAATCATGATACAATGCTATTAAGTGAGTAATTGTTACATAATCACAATAGTGAAAGATGTTTATCAGTTTTCACAATCAATAGCCAGAGAAAAAATAAAAGATTATTACAATTGCAAGCCATAGGAAACATGATTAACCTAAAAATGTAAAATAATTACATACAGTTTGGAGGGTCAAGCAGAGTGATGTGGAAGTGCAAACCTGCACATGTTTTCATCTACCCAGCCAGTCTGTGTCTTTTGGTTGGTGCATTTAATCCATTTACATTTAAGGTAATTATCAATATATATGATCCTATTATCTTTTCTTAATTGGATTTATTTTCTTTCAGTTCAGTTCAGTCGCTCAGTCTTGTCTTGGCAACCCCATGAATTGCTCACCAGGCTCCTCTGTCCATGGGATTCTCCAGGCAAGAATACTGGAGTGGGTTGACATTTCCTGGAGAAGGAAATTTTACCCAGGAATCAAACCCGGGTCTCCTGCATTGCAGGCAGATTCTTTACCATCTGAGCTATGAGGGAAGCCCAATCAACTGTACTCCAATTGTACTCAGCTATTATCTCTTCAAATATTTTCTCAGGTCCTTCCTCTCTTCTCCTTCTGGGACCCCTATATTGCAAGTGTTGGTGTGTTTTAATGTTGTCTCAAAGGTCCCTTAGGCTGTCTTCACTTTTTTCCTTTTTGTATAGTCTGTTCTGTGGCAATGATTTCCACCATTCTGTCCTCCAGGTCACTTATCCATTCTTCTGCCTCAGTTATTCTAATACTGATTCTTTCTAGTGTATTGTGCATCTATGCTTGTTCTTTAGTTCTTCTAGGTCTCTGGTAAACATTTCTTGCATGTTCTCCATTGTTTTTCCAAGATCTTGGATCATCTTCATTATCATTATTCTGAATTCTTTTTCTGGAAGATTTCCTATCTCCACTTCATTTAGTCATTTTTCTGGGGTCTTACAGTGTCCCTTCGTCTTAGACATAACTCTCTGCTTTTTCATCCTGATTATCTCTCTATAATGTGGTTTTTGTTCTAGCCACTGTGGGATTGTGGTTCTTCTTGCTTCTTCTGTCTGCCCTCAGGTGGATGAGGCTAAGAGGCTTCTGTAAGCTTCATGATTCAGGGAACAGGGTGGGAAAAACTAGGTCTTGCTCTGGTGGGCAGGGCCTTGCTCAGGATTGCTTTAATCCAATTATCTGCTGATGGGTGGGGTTGCACTCCCTCCCAATTAGTTGTTTGGCTAGAGGCAACCCAGCCCTTTGGGATTGGAATGAAAACTGATCTTTTCCAGTCCTGTGGCCACTGCTGAGTCTTCCAAATTTGCTGGCATATTGAGTGCAGCACTTTCACAGCATCATCTTTCAGGATTTGAAATAACTCAAACTGGAATTCCATCACCTCCACTAGCTTTGTTCGTAGTGATGGGCTTTCTAAGGCCCACTTGACTTCACATTCCAGGATGTCTGGCTCTAGGTGAGTGATCACACCATCGTGATTTATCTGGGTCGTGAAGATCTTTTTCGTACAGTTCTTCTGTGTATTCTTGCTACCTCTTCTTGATATCTTCTGCTTCTGTTAGGTCCATACCATTTCTGTCCTTTATCGCGCCCATCTTTGCATGAAATGGTTCCTTGGTATCTCTAATTTTCTTGAAGAGATCTCTAGTCTTTCTCATTCTGTTGTTTTCCTCTATTTCTTTGCATTGATCGCTGAGGAAGGCTTTCTTATCTCTTCTTGCTATTCTTTGGAACTCTGCATTCAGATGCTTATATCTTTCCTTTTCTCCTTTGCTTTTCGCTTCTCTTCTTTTCACAGCTATTTGTAAGGCCTCCCCAGACAACCATTTTGCTTTTTTGCATTTTTTTCCCATAGGGATGGTCTTGATCCCTGTCTCCTGTACAGTGTCATGAACCTCAGTCCATAGTTCATCAGGCACTCTATCAGATCTAGCCCTTAAATCTATTTCTCACTTCCACTGTATAATCATAAGGGATTTGATTTAGGTCATACCTGAATGGGCTAGTAGTTTTCCCTACTTTCTTCACTTTAAGTCTGAATTTAGCAATAAGGAGTTCATGATCTGAGCCACAGTCAGCTCCCGGTCTTGTTTTTGCTGACTGTATAGAGCTGCTCCATCTTTGTCTGCAAAGAATATAATCAGTCTGATTTTGGTGTTGACCATCTGGTGATGTCCATGTGTAGAGTCTTCTCTTGTGTTGGAAGAGGGTGTTTGCTATGACCAGTGCATTTTCTTGGCAAAACTCTATTAGTCTTTGTCCCGCTTCATTCTGTATTCCAAGGCCAAATTTGCCTGTTACTCCAGGTGTTTCTTGATTTCCTACTTTTGCATTCCAGTCCCCTAAAATGAAAAGGACATCTTTTTTGGGTGTTCGTTCTAAAAGGTCTTGTAGGTCTTCATAGAACCATTCAACTTCAGCTGCTTCAGCATTACTGGTTGGGGCATAGTCTTGGACTACTGTGATATTGAATGGTTTGCCTTGGAAACGAACAGAGATCATTCTGTCATTTTTGAGATTGCATCCAAGTACTGCATTTCAGAGTCCTGTTGACCATGATGGCTACTCCATTTCTTCTAAGGGATTCCTGCCCACAGTAGTAGATATAACGGTCATCTGAGTTAAATTCACCCATTCCAGTCCATTTTAGTTCGCTGATTCCTAGAATGTCTATGTTCACTCTTGCCATCTCCTGTTTGACTACTTCTAATTTACCTTGATTCATGGACTGACATTCCAGGTTCCTATGCAAATTGCTCTTTACAGCATCAGACCTTGCTTCTGTCACCAGTCACATCCACAACTGGGTATTGTTTTTGCTTTGGCTCCATCCCTTCATTCTTTCTGGAGTTATTTCTCCACTGATCTCCAGTAGCATATTGGGCACCTACTGACCAGGGGAGTTCCTCTTTCAGTATCCTATCATTTTGCCTTTTCATACTGTTCATGGGGTTCTCAAGGCAAGAATACTGAAGTGGTTTGCCATTCCCTTCTCCAGTGGACCATGTTCTGTCAGACATCTCCACCATGATCCGCCCCTCTTGGGTGGCCCCACATGGCATGGTTTAGTTTCATTGAGATAGACAAGGCTGTGGTCCATGTGATTAGATTGACTAGTTTTCTGTGATTATGGTTTGTGTGTCTGCCCTCTGATGCCTCTCACAACACCTACCGTCTTACTTGGGTTTCTATTACCTTGGACGTGGGGTATCTCTTCACGGCTGCTCCAGCAAAGCACAGCCACTGCTCCTTACCTTGGACGAGGGGTATCTATCTCCTCATAGCCGCCCCTCCTGACCTTGAACGTGGAGTAGCTCCTCTCAGCCCTCCTGTGCCCACGTAGCCACCAGTCCTTGGATGTGGGGTTGCTCCTCTCAACTTCCAGATGTTCAAGCTGGTTTTAGAAAAGGCAGAGGAACCAGAGATCAAATTGCCAACATCTGCTGGATCATGGAAAAAGCAAGAGAGTTCCAGGAAAACATCTATTTATGCTTTACAGACTACGCCAAAGCCTTTGACTGTGTGGATCACAATAAACTGTGGAAAATTCTGAAAGAGATGGGAATACCAGACCATCTGACCTGCCTCTTGAGAAACCTGTATGCAGATCAGGAAGCAACAGTTGGAACTGGACATGGAACAACAGACTGGTTCCAAATAGGAAAAGGAGTACGTCAAGGCTGTATATTGTCACCCTGCTTATTTAACTTATATGCAGAGTACATCATGAGAAATGCTGGGCTGGAGGAAGCACAAGCTGGAATCAAGATTGCTGGGAGAAATATCAATAACCTCAGATATGCAGATGACACCACCCTTATGGCAGAAAGTGAAGAGGAACTCAAAAGCCTCTTGATGAAAGTGCAAGAGGAGAGTGAAAAAGTTGGCTTAAAGCTTACATTCAGAAAACTAAGATCATGGCATCTGGTCCCATCACTTCATGGGAAATAGATGGGGAAACAGTGGAAACAGTGACAGACTTTATTTTTGGGGGCTCCAAAATCACCGCAGATGGTGATTGTAGCCATGAATTAAAAGACGCTTACTCCTTGGAAGGAAAGTTATGACCAACCTAGATAGCATATTCAAAAGCAGAGACATTACTTTGCCAACAAAGGTCCGTCTAGTCAAGGCTATGGTTTTTCCTGTGGTCATGTATGGATGTGAGAGTTGGACTGTGAAGAAAGCTGAGCACCAAAGAATTGATGCTTTTGAACTGTGGTGTTGAAGAAGACTCTTGAGAGTCCCTTGGATTGCAAGGAGATCCAACCAGTCCATTCTGAAGGAGATCAGCCCTGGGTGTTCTTTGGAAGAACTGATGCTAAAGCTGAAACTCCAGTACTTTGGCCACCTCATGGAAGAGTTGACTCATTGGAAAAGATTCTGATGCTGGGAGGGATTGGGGGCAGGAGGAGAAGGGGACGATAGAGGATGAGATGGCTGGATGGCATCACCGACTTGATGGACATGAGTTTGGGTGAACTCCGGGAGTTAGTGATGGATAGGGAGACCTGGCATGCTGCAATTCATGGGGTTGCAAAGAGTCGGACACGACTGAGAGACTGAACTGAACTGAACCCAGCCCTGGGGTCCTTGGTAGAGTTAATGATGACCTCCAATGATGGTCCTCAAGGAGGAACTTCAAGGACTGTGGTTGCCAGTGCTCCCGACCCTGTGAGAAGGCTCTGCCGACCCACGCTTCCACAGGAGACCCTCCAACACTAGCAAGTAGTTTTGGTTCAGTCTCCTGTGGGATCACTGCTCCTTTCCTCTGGGTCTTGGTGCACACAAGATTTTGTTGATGCCCTCCAAGACTCAAGTCTGTTTCCCCCAGTCCTTTGGAAGTCCTGTAATCAATCACCAATGGCCTTCAAGGTCAGATTCCCTGGAGATTCTCACTCCCTTTATCAGATCCTCTGGCTGGGAAGCCTGACATGGGTTTCAGAACCTTCACCACAATGGGAGCATTTCTTTGGTATTATTGTTCTTGATGCTGGGAAAGATTGTAGGTGGGAGGAGGAGGGGACGACAGAGGATGAAATGGTTGGATGGCTTCACCGACTCAATGGACATGAGTTTGGGTAAACTCTGGGAGTTGGTGATGGACAGGGAGGCCTGGCATGCTGCAGGTCCATGGGTCACAAAGAGTGGGACATGACTGAGTGACTGAACTGATTATTGTTCTCCAGTTTGTGGGTCACTCACCCAGCGGACATGGGATTTGATTTTATTGTGACTGCACCTGTCCCACCATTTTGCTGTGGCCGCTGCTTTGTCTTTGGGGTACCTCTTTTGGTGGGTCACGGTGTCCTCCTGTCAATAGTTGTTCAATAGCTAGTTGCAGTTTTGGTCCCTTGCAAGAGGAGATGAGTGCACGTATTCCTGCTCCACCATCTTGAACCAGAAGCCAAGATAAAACTTAAGAGAAATATTAAATGCTTCATTTAGGTTAAAACAGTTCAATAATGCAAGTACCAGATTCCCCTTGGCTGGGCTGAAGTCTTTATGAAGAAGTGATGGGGTCTTAGTTAAGCTCCTACTGATGTGAGTTGGTGATTTTTCAAGAGTTTCTGTGATTCATCTTTTTTCCATTTTTGAAAAGAGACATTTTCCTGTCCTATGTCTTCTGCTGCTTGTCTTCACCGTGATTCCTTACAACTAAAATGATTCTGTTGTTTCACACCGTAAGTCAGTACACTTGGATTTGCAGATTAAGGTGAAGCCGTGTACCTTGCTGCTGATTGCCTTAGACTCCGGTTACCCTTCAAGCTCTTGGTGCAGCTCTAGCTGTTGTGTTGACTTATGTTGGACTAGTCTTCTGGGACTGGGAGGCTAGTAGCCTCCTGTGATGGGGCCTTTAGACATCTGGCTCTGACACCGCAAAGCATGGCAGACGTGTGAAACCAAAACATGAAATTGTGCAGCTGTTCCATCTTGCCCTTTGAACTCAGTAGAAAACATCCTCTCCCCATCCTTTCATTTTAGGGACCAAGCGCAAACCCCCAAATTCCCGATCAGAACCCCTTCATCCTGTCAGAGACATGGATGAAGACATTGCTGCTTCGGTTGGGAAATGAATGTCACAGAGTTTGGTTTGTTTACTAGTATCTGGTCTTCCTCCTCCTCTGATCACCTGGTGGAATTGTATACCCTCACTCAGGTGAACTTGGGTGTGACCATAGTGTTTGGTTTCCCCAAGAAAATATGAATGGAAGTGGTTTGTGATTGTTCAGGTAGCACACTTCAGCCAGCTCTTTTTATCTCCTCTGCCATGGTAACCAGCACTACTGCAGATAGGAGCTGCTCCATCAGCGTCAGTTCCAGAATAAGGCTGACACAGAGGCCGAGCCACCCACGAAGAACACAGGGCAGATGCAAGAAGCCAACCTTTGCTGGCTGCCAGTGAGACTCTGAGTGGTTTGTGATCACAGCGGAAACTAGTTTATTCTGATGAATGTGTTAGATTGGCCGACTTCTAGGTTAGCTGCCCCGAAGGTAGTTGGCGAACTACTTGGAATCAGAGCAAACTGCTTCCTGTTGATCCTGGAAGTGAAGCAGATTTCCCACAGAAATGGACTATCAAAGACTCTCAGAGAGGCTCTCACTCCAAAGAAGAAATGGTAGGTGAACTTCTCTTTCTTTCTTCCTCCTCATTGTCACTGCCTTGCTCGTTACCCCCTTTTACAGGTATGGTAGGGCAGAGTGGGCTGGCTTCAGATCTAGGAGGCTGACTGACTGGTGTCTTGGCTCTGTGTTGATGGGTCAGTATATCTCTTCACTTCCCTGGTGGCTCAGACAGTAAAGAATCCGCCTGCAATGTGGGAGACCTTGGTTCAATCCTTGGGTTGGGAAGATCCCCTGGAGGAGGGCATGGCCAACTCACTCTAGTATTCTTGCCTGGAGAATCCCTATGGACAGAGGAGCCTGGTGGGCTACAATCCGTGGGATCACAAAATCGGACAGGACTGAGTAACTAAGCACATATATCTGACTTCATACCTGAAATGACGGTGAGTTGTTTACCCTCTGCACGTGGGTAAATTTAACCTTTCCCACAAAGAGGTCTGGCTTTTGTCAAGGTTGAACAATGTGATTCAGGGTTGGGGCTGGATATTCCAGAAAGACCAGTATGATTTTGGGTGGGAGCTGGCCATATCTTAGGATGGGGGTTGGCCATGCCAAAAAGATCAAGAATGGTTTAAGCTGGGGACTTTGAGTCATGCCCGGAGGGGTTGGAGATCAGCCATGCAGGCAGCTGTCTGCTGAAGACACCCTCTTTTCCTTTACTCTCATATAACCATCCCCACAGCACTTTTGACCCCAGATGTGTGGGCTTTTCCCCCACACTGACCAGTTCTCAGGTACTAACTGGGTGTCCAGCAGTGAAATCTGACACTGTCGACCTGGAGTTAGCATCAGATCCCACAGGTTAAGGGCTCGGTCCCACATGGCTGCCCCCCTACTTCAGACACCAACCTCAGGTGCCAAGTTGCAAACTACTTCTGACCCCCCACATTGGGTTTGATAGTTTGCTAGAAAGGCTCACAGAACTCAGGGAAACACAGGTCCTGGTTTATTACAGAGAATATAATAAAGGCTATAGATGAACAGCCTGATGAAGAGACATATAGAGTGAGATCCAGGAGGGTCTTAAACACAGATGTTTCTGTCCTTGTAGAGTTGCAGTATGTCAGTCTCCTTGCGCATAGATGTGTCCGGAAGCTCTTTAAACCCTGTGTTTTGGGGCTTTATTATCAAGGGTTTATCATGTAGGCAAAGCTCAGTTTTCTTTCTCTCTGGAGAATAGGTGATGGGGCCAAATGTTCCAAGCTTCCAGTTATGGCTTGGTCTTTCTATTCACTGGCCCCCCATCCAGGAGCCCACAGAGAGTTACTTCATTAGAACAAAAGGTGGTCTTAACACTCAGGAGATTCTAAGGGACTCGGGAGCTCTGTGTCAGGAAGCAGGGCCAAAGACCAAATATTAAGAACTGATGGCAGAAACTAGTATATATTTTATTGTTGCCCAGCAGTCAGTCATGCCTCCATAATGAGCACCAGTGAGAACTCTGACCGTCAGGGCTTGGGCGGCCCTCCCTGGTTGACAGTGTTCTGTGTCACACGTCGGTCCCAGGAAGGTAACGCACTTGCTGCTCCTCCGACTCTGCCCCACGTGTCTCTTCCTTGGCCAGTTTTGTCTGTATGCTTCCCTGGTTTTGTCTGTATCCAAACCATAACAGTGAGCACAGCAGCTTTCAGTGATGCCTTCTACTGAGTTATTGAACCGGAGGATCTCTGAACTTGCAGTTCATTCTGGAAGTGAGGGTGACCGGGTGTACTGTGTGCCCTCCAGCTGGACAGTTCAGTTCAGTCGCTCAGTCGTGTCTGACTCTTTGTGACCCCATGGACTGCAGCACACCAGGCTTCCCTGTCCACCACCAACTCCCAGAGCTTGCTCAAACTCACGTCCTTTGAGTCAGTGATACCATCCACCCATTGCATCCTCTGTCATCCCCTGTTCCTCCTGCCTTCCATCTTGCCCAGCATCAGAGTCTTTTCCAGAGTCAGTTCTTTGCATCAGGTGATCAAAGTATTGGAATTTCAGCTTTAGCATCAGTCCTTCCAATGAACATTCAAGACTGATTTCCTTTAGGATGGACTAGTTAGATCTCCTTGCAGTCCAAGGGACTCTCAAGAGTCTTCTCCAACACCACAGTTCAAAAGCATCAATTTGTTGGTGCTTTATAGTCCAGCTCTCATGTCCATACATGACTACTGGAAAAACCATAGCTTTGACTAGACGGACCTTTGTTGGCAAAGTAATGTCTCTGCTTTTTAATATACTGTCTAGGTTGGTCATAGCTTTTCTTCCAAGGAGCAAACGTCACTTAATTTCATGGCTGCAGTCACCATCTGCAGTGATTTGGAGCCAAAAAAATAAAAAAATAAAGTCTGTTTCTGTTTCCATTGTTTCCCCCTCTATTTGCCATGAAGTGATGGGACCAGATGCCATGATCTTTGTTTTTTGAATATTGAGTTTTAAGCCAGCATTCCCACTCTCCTCTTTAACTTACATCAAGAGACTCTTTAGTTCTTCTTTGCTTTCTGCCGTAAAGGTGGTGTCATCTGCATATCTGAGGTTATTGATATTTCTCCCAGCAATCTTGATTCCAGCTTGTACTTCCTCTAGCCCAGCATTTCGCATGATGTACTCTGCATATAAGTTAAATAAGCAGGGTGACAATATACAGCCTTGATGTACTCCTTTCCCAATTTTGAATCAGTCCATTGTTCCATGTCTGGTTCTAACTGTTGCTTCTTGACCTGCGTACAGATTTCTCAGGAGGCAGGTAAAATGGTCTGGTATTCCCATCTCTTGAAGAATTTTCCAATTTGTTGTGATCTACACAGTCAAAGGCTTTGGCATAATCAATAACGTAGAAATAGATGTTTTTCTGGAACTCTCTTGCTTTTTTGATGATCCAACGTATGTTAGCAATTTGATCTCTGGTTCCTCTGCCTTTTCTAAATCCAGCTTGAACATCTGGAAGTTCACGGTTCACATACTATTGAAGCTTGGCTTGGAGAATTTTGAGCATTACTTTGCTATCGTGTGAGATGAGTGCAATTGTATGGTAGTCTGAACATTTTTTGGCATTGCCTTTCTTTGGGATTGGAATGAAAACTGACCTTTTCCAGTCCTGTGGCCACTGCTGAGTTTCCAAATTTGCTGGCATATTGAGTGCAGCACTTTCACAACATCATCTTTTAGGATTTGAAATAACTCAACTGTAATTCCATCACCTCCAGTAGCTTTGTTCATAGTGATGCTTCCTAAGGCCCACTTGACTTCGCATTCCAGGATGTCTGGCTCTAGGTGAGTGATCACACCATCATGGATATTTGGATCATGAAGATCTTTTTTGTATAGTTCCTCTGTGTATTCTTGCTACATCTTCTTAATATCTTCTGCTTCTGTTAGGTCCATAGCATTTTTGTCCTTTATTGTGCCCATCTTTGCATGAAATGTTCCCTCGGTATCTCTAATTTTCTTGAAGAGATCTCTAGTCTTTCCCATTCTATTGTTTTCCTCTTTTTCTTTGCATTGGTCACCAACAGCTGGACAACTGGCCCGAATTCTTAGCACTATCCTCTTTGCATCGTGACTCTTCAGTAGTTCATCAGTCCTGTTTCCACTGGTCTGCTGAATGAAGAGAGTTGGTTTCCATTCCTTTAAACGGTGGCTGCTGTTTTGATTGCAAAACTCAGGAAGGACTGAGAGTTTTTTGTGGACTTGCAGGATTTCCATCCTGTGGTGGGTGTGACAGTGGAACACTTACCACTCCTGTCCTTTTAGAGGTTAATTAACTAACTAATTGGGCTGTGTCGGGCCTGGGCTGAGGCACGTAGGTTCTTCATGGTGTCACCCGGGCTCTTAGGTGCAGTGTGCCGGCACAGTGGTGGCACGCAGGCTTCTTTGCTCTGCAGCACGTGGGATCTTAGTTTCCTGGTCTGGGATCGAACTCACTTCCCCTGCATTGCAAGGCAGGTTTTCACCTCCTGGACCACCCGGGAGACCCCTACTCCAGTCCTGACTTGTGACCACAGCCTCATATGGGAAAAGTTTACCTCCATGTTGCCTAACAAAGCCAATGACCTGGTAATGCTTGTCAGTTAAAATTAGTTCTGGTGCACTGAGGCTTCACTGCTGTTTTCTCCTCTGTCCACCCACTTAGCCCTGTGTTTGGGAGGAGTTTCTACCTTTTAGTTTTAAGAAGAAGATAAAATGTTTTGCTTTCCTTGGGCATCTTGCAAATAGTAAGTAATCACTTGTTTCCCCCAAATTTTGATGAATAAAGATAGCATAGTGCAAGCAGCATAAAGTCACTTTAAATCTTAAGTCTAGAACCAAATGTGAAATCTTGGGGTGTCTTAACAATTACAGTGAATTTTACAGAATGACCTAAATTTCACACACAGCAAATATTGGGAGTATAAAATTGTACATCCAATTATCTAAGTTGGTGCCATTTTCTTTGTAGTTCAGCCGATGCATTTTTTAGCCTTTTCCCCTAGACTGGTTTTAACTGCAAAAAACCTGGAACTTTCTGAATGACCTTTCTCATCAGAAAAGAATTGACTCCCATCAACTATGATATATGTTTACTTTATTAAATTGGTTCTTATTTATTGTATCTGTATAATACATTTCTGTTGGGGAAGGAGATGGCAACCCACTCCAGTATTTTTGCCTGGGAAATCCCATGGACAGAGAAGCCTGGGGGGCTAAAGTCCATGGGGTTGCAAAGAGTCGGGCAGGACTTAGCGACTGAAACAACAACAACATTTCCGTAGACTTGTTTATGTGCGTAGTTTCAGGAGCTGTGATGCGAGTGGGTCAGGTCGCTGCTGGGCTGGGAACAGTGGATGTGGGAGGGAGCAGTGTCGGTCTAGTTGTTCTGGAATCACCTGCTGCTTAGCCCTGGAGCTGCTGGGTTGCATCTTCTCGGGGAAGAGTGGAGACACCGCATAGATGGGACCAGCATGGATCCTCGCTTAAATCCAGGGCCCTTGTTACCTGATCGTATCTACAGAGTGGCTTGCCGGGCAGTGTGGTTTCAAGAGTGCTGGGACCACTGTTCTCAAGGAACTTGCATCACTCACCTGTGTCTTTTCCATTGCCTGTCTGTGACTTGGTTGCATTTAAATCATGACATGAAGAAAGCCAGGCAAAGGCTGGAAATCATAGTTTGATGTTCATGGGTCCTTTTGGGGAAAGCTGAGGAAAGAGTATTGATCTGCTAGGGCTCAAACCAAGGGATTTTTTTTTTTCTGGCCCTAACTGAGCCCCACTTCTATCAGGGATTTTTCTTTTCTGGCCCTAACTGAGCCCCACTTCTATCATGGCTGAGTCACCTTCATGCACTGTGTGAAGTTGGGAGAAGGTCCTGGCTACAAGCCTGTGGATCCATCTACAAACTGAATACCCCTGGAGCTGGCACTGTCTGTAAGAACAGTCAGAGGACAGGACGAGGGATTTTGAGGACACGTTTTCCAAAGGCCTGTGGACCTGACTGTCTACTGTACTCTGGTCTGCCCAAAATACTACTGAGAGTTCCTCAAATTAGCTAAACATTTTTACAGTATTATTATAAACAAGTTATTTGGGAAAGGTAACCAGGAATTTATTAGCATGCATTAAATTAGCTTGTTTATTGGTTGAGAACAGAGTCCTGCGAGGGCTTCCCGGGTGGCACTAGTGGTACAGAACCCACCTGCCAATGCAGGAGACATAAGAGAAGGAGGTTCGATCCCTGGGTCAGAAAGATCCCCCGGAGGAGGACATGGCAACCCACTCCAGTATTCTTGCCTGGAGAATCCCCACGGGCAGAGGAGCCTGGCGGGCCACAGTCCGTGGGTTCACAAAGAGTCGGACACGACTGAAGCAACTTAGCATGGCATGGCAGGGTCCTGGGAAAGTGGAAGTAAGACGTACCTGTTAAAGCTGAGAGAGCTCTGGGTCCACCCCAGGCCGCCCACTGTCATGGGGCTGGTGGCACGAGGGTCCCCACTCCTCAGAATTGATATCCCTGGTCTTTGCTCATCTCGCTGAGAGAGAATGGCTGGGCGCTGGTACCTAAACAAATACAGGGAGGGAAGCGTTTCCTCTGAACTGCCAGGAAATAGGCTGATAGAGTCCTCATTTTATGGGCAGCTGAGGGTTTACTCACAAGCCATCCAAGAAACCCAGTATTTCAGTGTGGTTTAGATGAGATCCCTTCGGGGTCTAATGAGGTGGGCTGGGCCTTTTATCCTTCATCTAAATGGAACCAGAATAATTTAGCGTTCTATTCCTGTGCTGTTCTTTAATTTCGTCTTCTCCTGGACTGCCGGCTCCTCCTGTGGTCTCTGGTCCTGCTCTGAGCAGCGTGACTCCCATTTACTGTGTCTTATGCCCCCAACTGGGTTTACTTCATGCGTTCCCTTTCTCACCCACAGCTTCTTGTCATACACAACGTGTGTCCTGGGTGGGAAAGATGGCAGGAAGGAATGCCAAATACGGACATCTCTGTTTGGGGATTGAAATGACAGTTATTCAGCTTCTTTAGGGAAAACATTGCTTTTGACAATATTACTAAGTTACATGTAGGAATACACATGCATATTTTAACACATGTCTCCAGAGGCAATGTATTTATTTAACTGGAGGGAGGGTATAGTTGCTTTACAATGTTAGTTTCTGCTGTATGAGGGAGTGAATCAGCTATCTGTATTCATATACCCTTCTCTCTTGAACCTCCCTCCCACCACCCACCCCCGTCCCACCCACCTAGGTCATCACAGAGCACCGAGCTGAGCTCCCTGTACTGTGCAGAAGGTCCCCACTAGCTGTCTGTCTTACACATGGCAGTGGCAATTTATTACCAGGCTAATCGACAGAGCTGCAGTAGACCTTGGAGACAGTCTATGCAAGTCTATGCAGCTTCCTCATTTCCGGCTGAGAAAACTGAGGCCCAGGTGGTTTGCAAGAACAGGACCTTGTCTGTGCTCCTTTACTGCTTGTGTGACCTTTGGTAGATCCATTCTACTATGCCAGGACTGCTCTGAAGGTGCATTCTATTTCCTAGGTGTCTCTGGGTCTCCTAGGGCCTTGCACAGGGCTTCCCTGATGGCTTAGCGGGTAAAGAATCTGCCTGCAGTGCAGGAGGCACAGGAGACGTGGGTTGGATCCCTGGGTCAGGAAAATCCCCTGGAGGAGGAAACGGCAACCTACTCCACTATTGCCTGGAAAATCCCATGGACAGAGGAGCCTGGTGGGCTACAGCCCATGGGGTCACCTGCAAAGAGTCAGGTGCGACTGAACACACGCGCACAGAGGGGCTTGCACAGTGCTAGTGTATAGTAGGCTACATAATGTTTATTTAAAATGTAGATGAGTGTGAATTTCCCCTCTTGGTGGATAAGACTAAGGACCCTCCAGAGGCTCTGGCTGTGCAGTGGGATGTATATCTGCCAAACCTTTGACTGGAAGATAAACTGCCTTTGCGGTCCTTGTTCTTGTTCTAATTGCTTGAAGCTTGTTTTCCCTTGAATTAGCTCATTCCAAAATATCAGAGCCTCTGTTATCAAGAGCATTTTACAAGAGGCTGTAAGGGATGTAAAGGTAAGAGTTAGCTTTCCTCCCAGCTCCTCACTCCCCACTGCCCCAAAGTGTCTGTCTTTTGGGGGCAGATAAACTGGATACCAATTGCTGTAATACACGAGTGCCTGCAACAGGACCTTTAAATGTTTTGGCAATTGAAAATGGAGAGATGATGGTAGAGTTGGGTAGTTTAGGGATGTTTCATGGAGCTAATACTGATGTTTTAAATATCTACGTGCCAGCCCTCTACCAGGGTAAACCTTTTTCTCCTTTGATCTCTGGTATAATCGTCTAAGGTACAAAGTTGTCTCCTTGTGAGAGAAGTGAAACGAAATGATATTAGTTTCCCAAAGAGCCATTAAGTGGCAGGGTTGGGATTTGTCTCAGACTCTAAGGTGCGTGTTCTTCCTTTTTATATGCTACCTGTTCTGGGTGTGTCCAGAACTGCATTGCACACACACGCACACACAGATACGCACATGTGCACACACTGGGCTTCTGGAGAAGAACCTTGGACTGTGACTTAGATTTGAATAGATTGAGAAGAATGACCAAAGGCCTTCCAAGAGTGGTGGGAGTCACAAAGGCTCACAAGGCTGTCTATTCATCAGCTAATGTTTAATTGTATCTCACCTGGAAATGAAAATCACAGCCCCATTTGAATCTTTCTTATTAACCTGCATAGATATAAAAAACAAAAAAATATAAATTAGTTGACATAGTCCTTTCAGAGTCTGAAAGCAGATAGATAGTAGTATAGATATAAGGCTTTCTTAGCCCCTAAATGGAGTATTTCAGTTGACATGGTCACTCTAGTTAAATAGCACAAACAGAGGAAGGCTTCTCCATGGACATGCTGTGTGACCTTGGGAGCATGACCTGATTCATCAGTTTCTTTCTCTGTGGAGCCCCTAAATTAGCTGGCCTTGAAAGGTCACAGCTGAGAGGCTGTGTGGAACTGCGGGAGAACTTAGTGTGGGCTCTGAAGGTCCGCTTTTGAGCTCTGTGACTAGATTCTTAGGATGCTAATGAACATCATGTATCTGATGGGGTTTTTGTACAGATGCAAAGTGATGACATGAAAAGCACTTTAATGTAAAGTCTAGCATTTTATAAAACTGTTAATCCCCCCTCACAAACACCCACAAGGGCCTGCTCATGTCTTTAGCACCTAGCATAGTGCAGTATTTCCTCCTAAGTCCATGGACAAGGTATCCATTAACTTCATAGCATTTTCTAGCGGCATCCAGACGTTTCAGAGCCTGCTTTTAAAATAGTGAGACTGATGCTATGCAACTTATTATAACATCCCCACTAAGTTATTTATAACATCCCCACTTATATTTAAGGAATAAGCAGAAAATGATCCAACTCAGCAGTTCAAGCACATATACTCTCTGCTATCTGAGAATGCTTGAGCCAAACTGAATTTTTAACTCTGTCAAGCCCAGGGAGGTGGCTTTGGGGCAGTCTGGAATCCCTCTCCCTTTACCTAGTGGGTTCCAGTCTGCCAAAAGAAAGGGGTGTGTGTAAGTGGGTTTTTGCCTCTGGCAGAGACAGATGTGATCGACTCAGTACTGTTGAATTACCTGTTCTCCTCTCATCATTACACAGTTGCTGTCTCATAGCTTCTCCTATACATTGTGTTCTGGCCTCACTTGTCAACTAATGTGCCTTGGACAACCTTAATCAGACTTCCTGAAGAAGTGAAATTCAAAGGAAATGTTGGCCGAGTTTGTTCTCACCGAGGGGAAGAGGGAATGAGAAGAGGGAGATGGTTTCAGGGATTTCTGTGTTCAGCAGAAATCCAAACACAAGGGCAGAATTTTGCTGTAAACTTAGTCATTAGAACTGTTGTTTCTCTGTTTTCTGGGTTGGTGTGTGGCTCCAAAGAGCAAAAGGGGAGGCTGTTGTCTTCGTAGAGGAGCATATACTTTATAATCAGGCAGAACAATTCAAGGCAAGCTTTTATAATAGCTTCTAGGAACTTAATTCCAGAGCTCAGGGTCTGTCTCTAAATGATCTGTCTTATGTTGCTGGAGGCATCAATTGACTCTAGGCATCAAGAGAAATGTTACAGTGGTTGAGGAATAGCCTTTTCTTGCAAAAAGTGTACAGTCCACGTGGGAGACAGAATTCAGGAAGAGAGCAAATGAGGAGCCTCTTGGGGAACTTAGAGGCACCAATCCCTTGGCTGGAAGCTGGGTTGTCTCCACCTCGACTTCTGCAGCCCATGCAGTAAACCCAGGCAGGCAAGAGGAGGACTCTGGGCCGAAGCTACGAGTGCTCACATGCAGGAAACCATGAAAACCCTGGAACACCAACCCCAAGGCTGGACTTCTGTTTATTCCAAAATCATTATTTTTACTTATTTTTGCTTATATTTCTTGTCTGCTTAGTCCAAATCCTCTTTCAAGTTTAAGCAATTAAAAGATGTGTTAGGTAAAAAGGTATTGATATAGTTCAAGATTCCGGAGACTGAGAGGAATGGGGTGGTAGGTTTCTCTCCACCTTTATTCCCAATCAGGCATTTCCTTTCTCTGGAAGTGACCATGGGATCTGAGATTGTGGATGCATGTGTGTATACACACACACACACACATACACATACACCCATCACATGATCTTTATCTGTGCATCATTTGATAGATACTTAGGATCTTGCCATTTCTTGGCTATTGTGAATAATGCCCAGTGAGCATATAAGAAGAGTGCAGATATCTCTTCAAAATCCTGTTTTTGTTTCCTTTGGGTACACACCAGAAATGGAATTGCTGGATCATAAGACAGTTCTGGTTTTAATCTTCTGAGGAACCGCCAAACTATTTTCCATAGTGACTATCCCAGTTTACATTCTTCCCAATAGTGCACGAGGATTTCTTTTTTCCACATCCTTGCCAGCACTTACCTGTTGTCTTTTTGATAATAGCTATGCTAACAGGTGTGAGGTGATGTCTCATTGTGGTTTTGATTTGCATTTTCCCTGATAATTAGTTCCTTTTCATATACTTGTCAGCCATCTGTATATTGTCTTCGGAAACATGTCTATTCAGGTTCTCCACATACTTCTAAGTTGGATTATTTGGGATTTTTGCTATTAAGCTGTAGGATTTCCTCATGTAGTTTGGACAGTCACCCCTCATTTGATAAATGGTTTGCAAATATCCCATTCTGTACGTTTCCCTTTGCTTTTGTTCCTTGTGCTCTGCAGAAGCTTTAGAATCTGACGTGGTGCCGCTGGTTTTGTTGCTTGTGCTTTTACATATCCAAAAGAAAATGCTGCCAAGACCAATGGTAGGAAGCTTTTCCCCCATGTTTTCTTCTAGGAATTTTATGGTTTCAAGTTTTATGTTGAGGTCTTTAATCCGTTGTTGGTTAGTTTTTGAGTTGGGTGTGATGGGGGTCCAATTTCATGCATGTCATTATCTGTTTTCCTACCATCATTTATTGAAGAGAGATCCTTTTTGCACTGAGTATTTTTGGCTTCCCTGTCACTTGTTCGTTGACTACATATGTGAAGGCTTTTTTCTGGTCTCTCTTCTGTTCCATTGTCACATGTATGTTTTAGTGCCAGTGCCATGCTGTTTTGATTACTGTAGCTTTGTGAGGTACTTCGGCACCAACTGTGTCACGTGTCGAGCTTTATTTTTCCTTTTCAAGATTGCCTTTGGCTATTCAGTATCTTTTGTGCTTCCATCTACATTTTAGGGCTGGGAACTTTCATGGCAGTCCAGTGGTTAAGACTCTGTCCTTCCAATGCAGGCGACATGAGTTTGTTCCCTATTTGGGGAACTAAGATCCCACATGCCACATGGCTCAGTAAACAAAACAAACCACTGTCCCCCACAAATCCAAACCAACCCCCCCCCCCCCGAAAAAAAGGACAAAGCTCAGGTAAGTTTTAGTAGGGGTTGCAGTGAATCTGTGTATTGCTTTAGGTAGTTAAGGAATTTTAACATTCTAACAATATTCTAGCAATCCAAGAACACAGGGTAGCTTTCCATTTATTTGTTGTCTTTAAATTTTTTTCATCGCTGTCTTTGTGTTCAGTGTACAGAACGTTCACCTTCTTGGTCAAGTTTATTCCTAAGTATTGATTTTGATGCTATTGCAAATGGGGTTAGTTTCTCTTTTAGATTGTTGTTAGTATATAGAAACAATTGAGTCTGTTTCTTGATTTTGTATCCTGCAACTTTATTGAATTAGTTTATTCTAATAGTTTCTGGTGGAGTGTTTAGGGTTTTCTATATAGAAAATCATGACATTTGCAAACTCAGACAGTTAATTCCTTCCTTTTCAATTTGGATACCTTTTTTTTCTTTTTCTGGCTAGGACTTCCAGAACTATGTTGTATAGGAGTGGTGGAACGAGTGTGGAAGTTGTCTTACTCCTGATCTTGGAAAAAGGTTTCAACTTTTCACCATTGAGTATGAGGTTAGCTATGGATTTGCCAATATGTAGAGTCAGACACAACTGAAGTGACTAGCATGCACACATGCATGGCCTTTATAATGAGATGTGTTCCCTTTATACTCAGTCAGTTAAGAGTTTTTATAATGAGAGGTATTTTTGTCAAGTGCTTTTCCTGCATCTGATAATTTTTAACTTTCATTCTATTAATGTGTTGTATCACATTGAATGATTTACATATGTTGAACCATCCTTGCATCCCAGGATAAATCCCACTTGATCACGGTGCAGTCCTTTTAATGTGCTGTTGAATTTGGTTTATTTTGAGAATTTTCACATCTGTATTCTATAGGGATATATTGGCCTATAGTTTTCTTTTAGAGTCTTTATCTGGCTTTGGGTGTCAGGGTAATGTTTACCTTGTAAAATGAGTTTGAAAATATTCTCTCCTCTTTTGGGGAAGAATTTGAGAGGGATTGGCTTTAATTCTTTGGATGTTTGGTAGAGTTCACCAGTGAAGCCATCTGGTCCTGGGATTTTCCTTTTTAATAACTTCTTCAATCTCCTTAGATAGTGGTCTGTTCAAAATTCTTCCTTCTTCGTGATTCAGTCTTGGTAGTTGATGTTTCCAGGAATTTGTCCTAGGTTATCCAGTTTCTTTGTGTACAATAAAAAGGAATCTTCTGCATTGTCATGGTTTCAGTTGTAATGTATCCTCTCATTTCTGATTTTGAGTCTTCTTTTTTTTCTTAGTCTAGTTAAAGATTTGCCAATTTTGTTTATCTTCTTTAGAAAGAGCTGCTCTTAGTTTCACTGATTTTGTTTTCTATTTTCTATTTCATTTTATTTCTGCTCTCGTCTTTTATTTCTTTCTGCTAACTCTGGGCTTAGTTGTTTTTCTAGTTCCTTGAGGTATAAAGTTAGGTTGTTCTTTTGAGAGCTTTCTTTTTTCTTAATGTAACTTTTTATTGCTATAAACTTTCTTCTTAGAATGGCTTTTGCTGCAGCTCATTAGATTCGGTATATTCTCATTTTCATTTGTTTCAAGACATTGTTTGATTTCCCTTTTGATTTATTCTTTGATGAATTCGTTATTCAAGAGTATGTTGTTTAATTTTCACATATGTATTTTCCCATTTAACTCTAATCCTGTTATTTCTAGTTTTATACCATTGTGGTTGGAAAATATACTTGGTATGATATCAATTTTCTTAAGTTTGGTAACAGCTGACTGATGTGACCTGATGTGAAGAGCCAACTCATTGGAAAAGACCCTGATGCTGGGAAAGATTGAGGGCAGGAGGAGAAGGGGACAACAGAGGATGAGATGGTTATATGGCATCATCGACTCAATGGACATAAGTTTGAGCAAACTCCAGGAGATAGTGAAGGACAGGGGAGCCTGGCGTGCTGCAGTCCATGGGATCACAGAGAGTCAGACATGACTGAGTAACTGAACAACAACCATGGTTTACAAAACTTATTTTGTGAGCTAGCCTGCGATCTGCCCTGTGGACTTTGCCATGTACAGTTGAGAATATGTATTGTGCTGTTGTTGGATGGGATGTTTTATAGATCGTATCCTTTGATTTCCTTCTCTTTACCTTTAAAAATGATATGGTTTTGCTTTGTGGTCACCATGAGGCTTATATATTGATATAACAGTCTCTGTTATGTTGTAATCAACTTAAGTTTGTATATAAAATCTCTACCCTTTTACTCTTTTTTTTTTAATGTCACAGTCTACCTCTTGATGTTGTAACATCATTAGCAAATATAGTTATTGTTATTTTTTAATACTTCTTTTAGTAGAGTTAAGTGGTCAACACAGTACCTAATAACTGTATTAGAGTATTCTGAATTTGGCTGTATTAACCTTTACCAGTGTGTTGTATGGTTTCATGTGTTTTCAAGTTACTAATGAGTATCTTTTCATTTCTGCTTGAATACCTCTTAGCATTTCTTGTAAGGCAGGTCGAGTGATGAACTCTGTCTCTTTTTGTCTGGGAACATATTTATCTTTCCTTCATTTCTGAGGGATAACTTTGCAAAGTAAAGTATATTTGGTTGGTGGTGTTTTATCTGAGGACTTTGTAGCATCTATGCTTTCCTGGCCTTTAAAGTTTCTGCTGAGAAATCTTCTCATAGCCTTTTTGGAATTCCCTTGTAAGTGATAAGCTTCTTTTCTCTGGCTACTTGTAAGATTCTCTCTTTGTCTTTAGTTTTTGACAGGTTATTACAGTATGTCTTGGAGAATTCTGTTTAAGTTGCATTTGCATTTGGGAATGTATGAGCCTCATGAAATTGGATGGCCAAATCTCTTTCTAGAATTGGGACATTCTCAGCCATTCTTTTCTTTTAAATTAGCTTTCTGCTTCCCCACTCTCTTTTCCTTCGGGGACTCCAATATTTCACAGATTTCTTCTCCTGATGCATCCCATAGTTCACATAAGCTTTCTTCACTCTTTTAAATTTTTATTTCTTCTCCTCTGACAGGATAGTTTCTAAGGTCCTTTATTCTACTTTACAGATTGTTTCTGCTGCTTGCTCCATTCTGCTGTTTATGCTCTTGATTGCATTTTTCATTTCATTCTATTCTTCAGTTCTAGAATTTGTTTGGTTTTTTACGATTTCAGTCTTTGTTAAACTTCTCATTTTCATGACCCTGTTTTCCTGGTATCGTTGAGTTGTCTTTCTTGTATCTTGTTGGCTTGTAGCTCACTGAGCTTCCTTGAAGTAGATATTTTGAATTCTTTAGCATAAACGGCAGATTTATGCCTTTGGGGTTGGTTACAGGAAGATTATTTTGATTCTTTGGTGCCATGTTTCCTTGATTTTTCATGTTGCTCGAGGTCTTAAATTGCTGTCTTCACATTTGTGATGGTAGTTACCTCCTTCAGTCTTTACTGACTGACTTCAGGAGACAAACACCTGTCAGCTCTGCTAGGGATTCTGAGACTCTCAGAGCTGTGGATATACATGTTCCACATTTCTTGCTCCCTCCTTTGGCAAAATCCTTAAGCTTATATGCTTTCTTATATCCTATAATGTACCAGGGCAGGTGCTGACAGCCTCCTTTCTGCTCCCCAGGGGTGGTGCTAGGGCTTAGATTTGCCGTCTTTCCCTGGCCTGCAGACCCCGGCTTTCGGTATGCTCGCTAGCTATCTGCTAAAACTCATGTTCACTGCCACCAAGAGTGCTCACAGGATTCTGGCTATGGGGTTAGGGTGTGCATGGGAGAGGGATTTGGGGTGTTGGGGCTGCCGGTGGGCCAGTTAGTGGGATTCGTGGCCAAGATGTCCCCAGCAGCTTGTGGAAAAGCTGCATAGTGGAGTCTGCAGCATGGTTAGTAGGATCTGTGTCTCTTTCAACACCTTCTGAGAGTCCGATTTGCTGTTCTCCCCAGCCTCTTTCTGCTCCCTGAGGCTCAGTACTCCGGATAAGGTAGGAGAGAAATGAACCTCTCTTCTACAGTTGGTGAAGCTGGGTGCTCACACACATCATCTCACTCCCCATCTCAAGGGAGAAACCACGGCTGGGGTGTCTCTTGGCACTGTGAGCTGTGCTGCCTTGGGAGAAGATGACGTGAGGAAAGTCACACTGGTCCTCTTACCTCTCCAGAGCTTCCAAATGCAGATTTTTTTTTTTGCTCAATGGTATGCTAGAACTTCTCCACTGGACTTGTGGATTTCCTAGACGGCTTTCATCTGCATGTGATCCTGTGTGTTCTTAGCGGGCAGCTGGGGCCAGTTCATGGGCCACTTTGGAGTCCATCACTGAGACCAAGGTCTGTAGGCTAATTCCCTGGCACTTGGGAGGGTGATACCTCTCCCAGGTTCCTTGGCATAAGGTACCGGACCCCACATCTCCTTCACGGCATTTTTGTCTGTGGATGGATGGATGTCAAGGTGCTGTTGGGATGAGGGATGAGGGACGGGAGCAGAGGATGTCTCACTCATCCTGCCGACATCACTCCTCCCCCTTTATCTTTACTCCCATCTTGTATGCTTGGCACCTGAAGACGCTGTGATGTACTTGCATTTTCCCCATTAACCGTGTATCTTGTAGATTCTTCTGTTTTTGTTGTTTGAACATTTTTCTGTGGCTCCGTGGCAGTGGATCTCAAACCTGATGTGTGCAGACTCACCTGGACAGCTAACAGCGAATGCAGGGGCCCGGCCCTGGAGTCAGGGAGGGTGGCCCTGGAGTCAGGGAGGGCCCAGCCCGGGAGTCAGGGAGGGCCTGGCCCTTTGCTGTTGACCACGTTCCCCAGGCGATTCTGAGAAGGACAGAGAGGAGAGGCATGCTCTGTGACCTCCTCTGTGTGGCCGTGCTGTGAGAAATCAGGCAGTTTCCACTTTCTGAAAATCCCAAAAGGGTTTGAAGCTGGACTGTGACACAACTCCAGGGCAGAAGTGGGGAGAACGGTGTGATTTCTGCGTTTATGCAGTCTCCCTCCGCTGTAGGTTGTCATTCCTGGGCAGTCGCTACATTTGTTTGCACTGGCCTTCTGGGTCATGTTTCTGAGGTCCCCAGCTTATGAACTTTGAGTCTCTTCCCGCCCATCCTTCCATTCGCCCTTTGCCCCGTCTGCCTTTCTCAGCTGTGCCTAAGGAGTGCCTCTCTCCTCCCCCGGCTGCCATCAAACCCTACTGGGACTCTTATTCCCAAGAGAGTGTTCGGAAGAATTGTTGTAATCCCCCAGACAGTTCTGTGTGGCTGAAGGAAGTAGAAATAAACAGGGAGAAATGATGATTTAAAAAGTAAATGAAGCTTGGGGAATGTGATTATGTAGTGGTATCCAGGGATTTACTGATGCTGAGTACGTTGTCCATTCTTTTGTGTAACTATTCCAAGTTAACAGCCAGGTGCAATCAGAGCAGGTTGCTTTCCTTGCGACTGGCCCATCTTTGAGGGGCTCCTGCCCTGTGGAGACCCGGGGAGGCCTCTGGAGCGTGGGGTGGGCGTGGTGTGGGACGTGGGAGAGAGGCGGTGCTTTTCAGTCCCTTAGTGTGGAGTGTTAGACTTGGACATGATCTTAGAAGTCATCTTGATCTTTGAAGTTTCACTAAAGCAACTCTCTAATACCTGATAAGCGAGTATTTAAACTTCTAAAGAGGCAGAAGATGATGAGGCCTTCTGGAGTCAGGGAGGGCCTGGCCCTTTGCTGTTGATCACGTCCCCCAGGCGATTCTGAGAAGGACAGAGAGGAGAGGCATGCTCTGTGGCCTCCTCTTGTGTGGCTGTGCTGTGAGAAATCAGGCAGTTTCCACTTTCTGAAAAATCCCCAAAGGATTCGTGGTGGGTTACTGTGTAGGATTCTGACAGGTAATCTTGCCAGTGGTTCCTCACAGATACCCGGATGTAATGACTGGTGCAGCTGCTGGTTCTTGCAATACTTTGGACTAGAAATGAGGCTCTAACGTTAGTGTCATGCAAAGCAGTGAGCATTCTCCTGACCCCCTTTCTGATCTTGGTTTGTAGGGTCTTGTTTGTGCTTTTTTTTTTTTTTCCTAATGTTTTTCCAATTGAACAGAGCCCCCAAATAGAGAAAAGAGTGAGGAAAGAAGGAAGATCAGGCTTCCCTTGGGTGAAATGAGTGTCCTTTTGCCTGAGGTGTGGTGGTCCCTGTGGAAGTGCTTTTAAGGGGACATAAATGAGGAGTGACTCGAAACTTGCTTCTTGCTGACGTTTTTACTTTTATTACAAGGAGGAAGCAATTAGATCCTGATTAATTCTGTCCTCAGCAGCATAGGGTGGTCTTAGAGAGTTTTCTTCAAGCTTATTTAAAAAATAACTATTAATATGATCATGGGTCTCTATAAATTCATAGAAAACACCACCCCCAAATGATTTCAGTTGAGACTTTTAAATACATCCGAGTGAGCAGTTGCAGCTGTAGGTATAACCACGGTGTTGAGAGAAAGAGGTGAAGGAAAAAACATGTTAATGATTTTAAGGGATTAAAAGGTATTTATAAAAGTTACTTGCCTTTCAGGTTTTCGCTGAGGTACTTAAAGCTCCTGAGTTTCATGCCCCCACTTGACAGTTTTTAAACATTGGAACTTAATGCCTTATTTCTTCTTGCCATTTGCTCTGTGACAACTGTCATGATCCATTACTGAGCAAATCTGAGCAGGCAGCCCTGCTTCTCATCGAGAAGAGAGATGGTGAAGAAAGGCAGGGGCATTGGGCAGTGATAAGCATTTTACTGGTACAGGGAGGCGAACATTCATGTCACTTTTCCCCCAGTCTGTGGCAGACTGCTATTAGCCAGGCTTAGTAGTCCTTGGGAGAGCATTGTTAATTATTAGCATTACTAATTGACATTGAACCATCATGATGTGACTCATATCACAGAACCTGACATATGTATTAATCTTATACTCAATCCTTTCAACTGTGAAAGGAGGGAAGTTTCTGTTGTCTCTAATATCAGAATTGAAAGCAGAGAGGTTTAGTAACTTAGATAAGGTCACACAGCTACAAAGTAGCAGAAGCAGGACTTGAGCCTTGGATACATAGCCACTACATACATTCTTTTCCCCCAAGTATGTTCTGATGTTCTCTGTTCCTGAATTTCTGGGGGGTTCTTGAAGGACAGCAGCGGACACTGTTTTCAAAGCAGAAAGTGGATGGTGGTTTCAGGGATGGTTTTCCGTCATTGATTTTTTGTGGCATAATACTGAGTCCTTGATGTTATTCTTAAAGCGGGGAGGCGGTATTGGTGTGCTTAGGGAGGGGAGAAAACAGGGAAACGTGTTGTTTGCCAGAGCCCACTGTGGACATAGGAGCCCCTTTCAATAAATAATTTTGCACAATGTTATTTGTTGGGGAAAATGGTAATGGTGGGGAAACCTGCAGGTACAGAAGCTAAAAATGTTCTCATTTCAAGAAGTTCAGGCACAGATCCGATTGTGGGCCCTGTCGGTTTGGTATTCAGCCTGCTGAGTGATTAGTGACTCACAGTCCACGCCAGGAGCGTGTTTGGAAGTCCGGCATTGCTACGAATAATAGAGGGGAGGAGTTTTCCCTGCCGTTTTGAAACTTGTGAAATGTCACATTATCACCTCCTGTCATGGTGACAAGTAGGTTTCTGCACTGATCTCAGTATCCAGCTAAATGCTTTGAAACTGCCTGTTGCCCCATAGTTTTGGAGCTGCGAATGCTTCTTAAAGCACTGCTCGGCCTACCTTGCTATCAAAGAACAGAAACAATTACGATGACGATTTAGCTCCAGGGAGTGCAAAGCGCTGTGCTGAGTGCCGTGGCAGTGTTTCGGTGCCTGCGGCCAGGGTCAGAAAGGAGGCTTGTTTCGGGGGTGTGTATAGGCAGGTGGGCTGGGGGCTCAGCAGCTGTTACTTTTCCATTGACACTGGTTTTGCATGTGGTTTGAGACCACTTCCCACAGGGCTGTGGCTGCCTGTCTTCACAGTCCTCCTGACACCTTCAAAGATTCATGGTGCAAGCTGTTCATGAATGGAGGGAAATGTCTCTTGTAGCTAAAGCCTGGGAATGATATAGGCAGTGAGTTGGGGACTTGGAGCTTGAAAAATACTGCTTTTTTGGCATTAATATATTGTGGTCAATTATGAAGAATCTCTCAGGTAATTTCGGTAATAGTTAATGTAGCAAAACTTTTTTTTCTTTTTTCCTGGCTGCGTGTGTATCTTGATTGCACATCATTCCTTTATCAGTATACTCAGGTATTTTAGTACGCTCTCGAGAGTGCTGTGTGAAGCAGTGTTAGGACTGGAAGCTAAGAAGTGCTTTATCTCTGCACATGCCTGGGAGATTGGCGTTGATGTGTCCCTGGAGGAAAATAGTTCAAGCCCTGCTCCAAAGTAGTAGTGTTCAGTCATGTGTATCTCACTCTGCAACTTTGTAATCAGTTGTAAATCTTCACAAACTGGGTAGTGGAGGGAGGAGTCAGGATGTGACAGAGGAAGAGGACAGCAGGCATCTTTTCCTTTCTGCACTAGGGTCATCCCTGAGGCTACAAGGTCGGAGGTATGGGGAGGCAGGAGGAGTGGGAGGGAGGAGTCACTGGGGCGGAGGCCTCCGGGATGGAAGCGCCAGGCCTTGTCAAGTACAGCATGCGGGTTATAAGGGAAAAGTCTTGGCCCCCAAGCTTACAGTTTAGATGGGCAGATCAGATGAGTATGTCAAGCAGCTAGTGATAAACTGATGCTAAGTTATTATTGTGCTGTGAATCAGAGTTGACCTGAAGGCCCAGGGTCAGAGGCTCGCTGCTCCATCAACAGGCTGGGGCTTTAAAGGGTTTGAGTCTGTGGCTCGTGGCATACTGGCTTGGGATAACGTGGGGTGGAGAGGATGAGAGTAGTTTCACTTGCTCTTATGAATTCATGCCGAGAAAATGCCTCCTGGAAACATGTGGAGTTCGTGTGCATAGAAATCCAGTAGTGGAGGGACTGAGAATTACTTGTTATCCCACTTGCATTTTCAGAACTGAGTTACTCTTAGCAATTCAGGTTTTCTTGGCCAAGAGGGAAGTAGGAATTTGTGATGAAAACGAGGATGGGTGATAGAAAACAGGAGACCTAGAAGTCGTATTTTGGGGGGGCTTGCACGCGGTGCTGTGTGTCAGTGGCATGTATGCGTGCGGTAAACAGCATGGCAGGGCCCTGGGAGGTGAAGGGTCACCGAGGATGCCGTCTCAGAGGGATTTGCTGAGCTTTCTTGAGCAGGCAGTAACACCTCGGCAGCCCCCACTAAAGGCTGACCCGTAACTAAGTCTTAGAAGCAGTTCCTCTTGGAATTTATGCAGAACCACATGTAGAATAAAGATACTGTTGACTCTAAAATTACTTGTCACTGGGCATGTTAAGAGGAACCTCGAAAGAAACTTAGAAGATGAAAGTGAAAATTCCACATCGCAGTTTGGAATCTGTAATGTTAGAGCTGGAAAGAACCTTAAGTTAATCTCACCCAATGTCCTCCTCTTACAGATGACGGCATTAGAGCTGAAAGAGGTCAGATGAGTTGCCAAGGTTGCAGAGAAAGTTCAGTGGCAGAGCTGAGACTGCAGTGAAGGTTCACTCGGGGGTTGGTACTGTCGTCGTCCATCTCTATTGCGTTCCTGCATTCTTGTCCTGCATTCTTGTTTCCGCTTCTGTCATGTGGAGTCAGGGAGCATGAGAAAATGCTCAGGCTCCTCTGGACCACTGGGAAGGGCGAGGCTGTCACCGCATCACAGGCCGGAGGAGCAGGTTAACTGAGTCAGTGTGGCTGGCCAGCTGGGGCCAGTGGGGAGCTGGGAGAGGATGAACCTGGGAAAAATGTTGTGCATTTCAGCTGACTTTTAATTGTGGTGTCTGGTGGTCTCCCATGGGACAGGGTGGTAGGCAGGACACATTCCCCAGGCGGAGTTGCTGGATGTCTTTCAGAGAAGGACCTAGTGGGTCAGTTCATATCAGTGCATGCGTCGGTTGGCCATACTTCCATTAACAGCAACGTAAGGATTCTGTGTATCTTTTTAGGGGTCATTAAAAAGCAATTTTTGCTTTCTTATGGTGTTAAGTAAACTTTCATATAGAAATATAACATGGTGTTTTTTTCTGTCTACTTAGTTTGTATGTCACAGGCAAGGCAAGGGGCTGAATTTTGCTTCTGATCCTTGGCATTGGGGAATGACACATCCTGGCATCTGTTACCCAGGGGGCACAGGCCAGTTCTTTGCCCAGAGAAAAGTGTTGGCAGGAGCATGTAGGGCATCACCTAGCATCTGGATGGGGGACATAATTAGAGGATTGGTGCAAGCTGCTTCTAAGCCCCCACAAAGGTTGGCCTTGAACAGGTTCACCCGATTTCTTCCTCTGCTCTGAAGATGAGAAGTGGATTCCCTTCCGTGTGACCATGGTCTCACCTCCTGCATCCTGACTTGCACTTTAGCATTAGGGCTCCCTTTCAGGCCTCAGTTTCGATGCCTTCCATTCTCTGATTCAATGCAATGAATGGCTCATGTTGCCCAGCCTGGGGCTTTGATGTGTTTAAAGTGCCGCGACCTACGTCATCTCATTTGATTCTCATAGAAAGCCCTATGACCTGAGCAGAACATGCCCCTTATCCAACAGGTGTAGGAACTGAAGGAAGAGGTTTGCCCCTCCCTCCACAGCTGGAACATGACAGGCCTGGGGCCCCAGCCCAGGGCTCGCGATTGCCAGGCAGAGTTTCTCCTGCCACGTACCTGCTCAGCTTGGGACAGATGATGCCTGGTGTTCCAGACAGCAGAGAGGGAGTGCTGCAGAGCCCCCCAGCTGTGCATGGACTGGGACAGAAGGACTTGTGTGGAGGAGCCCCTTTAGGGTGCTAGGGCCTCTGGGCAGCTGCAGTCTCAGAGCAATGAATTCTTTCAGGATTCCTGAAACATTGTATATTAGCAAGCACATCACAGTAACTTTATACAACTAGTCTTTTGCAAACTTGAGCAGATGAGAAATGTCTAGGGAAGAGTAGGTGGCATCCCGTATAGAGGGTTTTGTCAGTTCATCTGTACCACTATTCAGGCTGGCTTAGAGTTTTCCTGGGGCAGGGGATGGCATGATACACTCTATGTACATCCCTAGGACAGATAAGCCCTGTAAGTTGTTCATGATGAAAAAAAAAAATCCATTGAGGGTTCTATTTTCCGACTCATGTCAGTGCCTGCCAGTGTGGGTGAGGTGGACATCTGTGGTTCTCACCTCCTTGTTTCCTCCTGAAGGAGCCTTTGTCCAGTGCCCAGGAAGACCTTCTGTAGCAGCCACAAGCATGAACTGTGTATGTCTACTTATCAGGGTAACTTCCAGAAGCTGTGGAGTTGGTCCAGACTCTCATCTGGAAGCCTAAGGGTGTTCTCGGCCATAAGCCATCTCTCTTGACGCTTGTCCATCAAATTTTCTGGGGCAACTGGGGAATTTTTCCCTCATCCAGGAAGTCTTAATGACAAGTCCAGGGGCCTTCTGCTGGCTAGTCCTTAACCAGCAGAGCTCTTTGCTTTGTTGAGTAAGTTCTCGAAAAAGACAGGTGAGTTTTTTAAGATGGGGCTGATGTATTTTTAATTGTACTCCCCCCATTAACCAACATTTCTTAATCAGATCACTGGGTAGCCGACAGCAGATTCCAGCCCAGCCTCTTGGCAGCCTGCCTGACGCGCAGCCTTGCTGGGGGAGGGGATGTGTGGGGGGAGATGGCATTTGCGTTTCTGTTTTTGAGGGGCTGCTTTGGACAGGCTGAGTGTTCAGGTGGGCTGGCGAGCTCTGTGCTGCTCATCTCCTGGGAGCTACGTGGGAGGGATTTGCAGGAGGGTTGGGGGTGGGGGGCGGTCACTGAAAAAAAATTGGTTTGGTTTGGTTTCTGTTTTTCTGCGGAAACACATCATGTTCATTTTAGAGAAATCAGAAAAGCCAAGAGACAAGACAAATTCTCTCTCTCACTTTCTTGCTGGGCAGAGGTTTCTATAGTATTAGTCCCAGTTTTTGCCCTTTAGAGATGGAAGGTAGAGAACACTAGGTTGGACTTGAGCACTTTCCAAAGAGCACAGATTTGGGAGACAGACTCTTGCATGGGTTTGAATCCCAGTTCCAGTTTTTGCTAGTGAGCCTGTGCAGTCTTCTGCACCTCTTCATGCTTCGGTTTCCTCACCTGGGAGATGGAGGTGATACCTTTCGGGGCTGTGAGAGTGAAAGGATAAAATGTGGAAGGCACTGGGAAACAGAACCAGGCACATAGTCAGCTCTCCGAGTGAAGCTGGTATTGTTACATCGCCAACATTAACTTGCTCTTGGATCATTTGTTTGCTTACAGCGCCAGTGATGTGAGCTTTCTGCTTTATCGGAGTTTGGTGTTTCCAGTTTCCGCTCACGTTCAGGCCTGGAGCACGTAGGGTTCTTTTCTGTAGTGGTCATGCTTGACGGACACTTGCCACAGGCGGAATCTCGCCCTGGATGGAGTTCCCTGGGGGAAAGGGGATGCCCTGAGATTCCGGGGTGAGTGCCATTATGGGGTTGTGACTGCAGGGTTTCCAGCATCAGTGGCAGGAACTGTTTGGCTCCGTCCTTGTCTTCTCCAGCGTGTCTTGCTTTAACTAAGCCTCCCATCCCCTGGTCCCCAGTCATCAGACTTCACCCCCGCCACCACAGAGCAAGACCTGAGTGTTCCTGCCTCCTGATCTCACCTGAGCCTGCCGTGACATCCCGGCAGAGTGGGGATGGTAAGGGTGTGTGCTCGTGAGTCATTACTGAGGTTTAGCAAGTTGTTTTTCTACCACTTAAAATAGACCCCGGGTGTGTTTTATGGAGGCGATCCTCTGCAGTCCTCCAGAAAAGCCTGCTTTTCCAGTGGACTGTGGGCTGATTCGGTGCTTTCATCAGACTTTACACCAGAGCAATTTCCATGGGTGCCCGCCTTCTCACAGGGTCACTTCCTGCTGTGATGTTCTTTCACCTCACACACTTTATCTTCACGATCCTCCTCTGAGGAAAACAGCTTGGGTCTCCATTTCACAGATACAGAAATTGAGGTCCAGAGGGGTCAAGCAAGGGACTTGGGAATTGTTATCTCAGATAATTAGAGGCTGGCAGGTGGCCTTCTCCCTGGGCTGTTTGGCCTTTGCACATGGGCAGGGAGTTGAATTGCTCCCAAAATGTTGATTAAGTCACGGGGAGTGTGAGAGTCTAGTGCTTTGAAAGGAGGAAGAGATTTCCTGTCAGTCTGCCCCTGCACACTGCCATACACACACACGCACACATACACATACACACACTCCTCCTACCTGGTCAAATGTAATGGCCATCTTGCTCCAGTCTTTGCTACTCTTATGTATGTATGATTCCTTTCCCTGAAATTCAGCTTTTGTTTGTGAATCCCAAGATCATAGCATCCTGCCCATCTGCCTGCATGAAGGTCACATACAGAAGGCACCCCTCTTCTCAGGCCATCTGGTCTACCTAACAGTCCTCATTCCTCTTGTTTGTCCCCTTTTCCCCTTCAGAGGTACTCTCTCATGTCCTTCCCCATGTATTTGCTCCCACCTTCTTGCCTTTTTTTCATTCTGTTTCTTAGGCTTCTGGAAGCTTTCTTCCCCCTTCTTCTCTGCCAGGACAATGGTAGGGCATTAGTCTGTGTTTTCCAGAGAAACAGAATCAGTAGAGGGTGTGTTTGTGTGGGGAGGAGGAGATATGTGTGAAACAGGCTCATTGATGAGGGAGGCTGAGTTGTCCCACGATCTGCTGGATCCTGGAGACCCAGGAAAGCTGAGGGGGTAATTCCAGTCTCAGTACAAAGGCCTGGAAACCAGGAGAGCTGCTGGTATAAAGTTCTAGTCCAAAAGCCAGCAGACTCTGGACCTGGTAAGAACTGATGCTTCAGTTTGAGTCTGAAGGCAAGGAAGAACACATGTCCCAGAGCGCAGGCAGGCAGAAGGAATTCTCTTACGTGGCCTTTTTGTTCTATTCAGGCCTTCAACTGCTTGGGCCCACCTATGTTAGGGAGGGCATTCGGCTCGGTCCACCAACTCAAATGGTGATCTCATCCAGAAATACCCTCCCAGACCACCAGAATAAGGTTTGACCTCTTACCCCAGCCCTACGTGGCCTAGTCAAGTTGACACGTAAAGTGAACTCTCACGGAAATAAGATTTGTTTCCGGAAAGCCTCATTTGAATCCTGCCTGCTCCACAACATTTTCCCAGCTTCATTAGCTGACACTCAACTCAGCCTAGCTGGATTCTTCTTGCTCTTGTTGGCTCCACCAGAGCTCAGCATTGATGGCACCCCACCCCTCCATTGTTCTTCCGTTTTTCTAATTGGAGGATGATTGCTTTGCAGTGTTGTGTTGGTTTCTGCCGTGCAACAACATGAATCAGCCTTGTGTGTACATCTGTCCCCTCTCCCTTGAGCCTCCCTCCTACACTCTTCCCTGATCCCACCCCTCTATGTCGTCACAGAGTGCCAGGCTGGGCTCCTGGTGCTACACGGCAGCTTCCCACTAGCTGGCTCTTTTACACATAGGTAGTGTATGTATGCCAATTCATGTATATATATGGAATCTAGAAAGATGGTACTGATGAAGCTATTTGCAGGGCAGGAATAGCGATGTGTATGTTGAGAGTGGGCTTGTGGACACCGCGGGAGCAGGAGAGGGTGGGATGGATCGAGAGGGTAGCATTGACGTGTATACACCTCCATTGCTCTTTAATGATTTTTTCCTAAGTACCTCTGGCCTTCTCCTCCATGTTTGAAGGACAGATATCTAAGTTCTCCCACTCTTGTCTCCCCTGTGGAGGGTCACTATGGTAGATGCTTAGTCAAATGCTTGTTATCTTAGCTCTGTTTCCCAGTGGATGAAGTGAAGGATACTGCATTTGCCTCCTGGAATTACAAGATCCACACGATGGGTTTGGAGAACTCGGAATCTTGTTTCCTATGGGCAGCCAGAGAAGGGGTAGCTAGCGTTTGGTGTATAGTAGTCATAGAGGCTTCCCTGGTAGCTCGGATGACAATAAAGAATCCACCTACAATGCAGGATACCTGGGTTCAATTCCTGGGTTGGGAAGATCTCCTGGAGAAGGAAATGGCAACCCATTCCAGTATTCTCGCCTGGGAAATCCCATGGACAGAGGAGCCTGGAGGGCTATAGTCCCTGGGGTCACAAAGAGTTGGATGTGACTGAAGTGACTAACACACAAATATTGTTGAGACGCTTGAAATTTTCATCATATGCTTTTGGGTTGCTGTAGGTTCCATGGCACGGTGGAGAGAGCAGTAGACGCCAACCAGGTGCATGATCTCAAGCTACGTGCTCTTTCTTTGCTCTATTTTCCATCTGTTAGATGGAGTTAAGTTGGTCTTGCCTCACCTGCCTCTTGGGTCTTGTGAGTATGAAATAAGGTAATAATGATGGTGGTTAACTTAATTTTTACATATGATAAGCACTGTTCTTAAGACACTTTTCACATGGAGATTCATTTAATTTCATGGTCTTATGAAGCATATATGTTCCCGCTTTTGCAACCAAGGTCCGGAGAGATTTAATAGCTTGTTGAAGTTTACCAAGCCAGAGAGAGGCAGGGCGGGGATTCTAATCAGGAAGTCTGGTTCCACAGTGTACTCTCTTGACCACCATGGCAGGCTACAGGGGGGAGAGAGAGTGAGTGTGTGGACACCGGAAGGACGCTTGGAGAGCCTGAGGCTGTGCTGAGACCCATTTGCACGGGTCCCAGCAATGATGCGTGTGTGACTGCTGTCCGCTGGGGAGTCTACCAGGCCAGGACCGCGTGTGAGTTGAGAGCAGGAGCGTGTACAGCAGGTCTTGTCAAAGCCGTTGGTTACTGGAGTGCCATCTTGGGTTTGCTGCAGACATTTCAGACAGCTTAGCTGCTCCCTGGGCAGTCTCCCCTGCAGCTCCCGTGATTTGCCCTCTGAGCCCTGGCTTCACCTTTGTGGCCCGGGCCTCAGTTGTAATTAAACGGCCGTTGGTGTGTCTCCTCAGTGGAGCGCAGGCTCTGTCAGGGCAGGAGGGGCGAGGCTGTGGTATTTACTGCTGTGACCTAGTGTCCGCTGTGGCACCTGGACACGGGACCAACGAGCACTACACTGATGGAGCTTCCTAATAGACTTTTTTGTTTTTTTAAATTGTGGTAAAATACGCATGCCAAAATTTACCATCTTAACTGTCTCTGAATTTTTCATGTACAGTTCAGAGGTGTGAGCTACATCCACATCGTGTCTAACCATCCCCGCCCTCTGTCTCCAGAACCTTCTCATCTTTCCAGACTGGAACTCTGCACCCCTTAAACACTGACTCGCCTTTCCCATCCCCCCTCGTCCCTGGAAGCTGTCATTCTGCTTTTTCTCTCTAGGAATTTGCCCATTCTGGGTCCCTCATGTGAGTGGGGTGTACAATATTTGTCCTTTTGTTTCTTGCTTATTTTACGAAGGATAGCATCTTCAGGGTTCATCCAGCTGGTAGCAGGTGTCAGAATTTCCTTCATGTTTGGATAATTTGCCATTGTAGGTATTAGACCACGTGCTGTTTATTCATTCACCTGTCAGTGGACACTTGTTTTTTTTCCACCTTTCGGCTGTTGTGACTAATGAGGCTATCCACTTTGGTGCGCAAGTATCTGTTTGAAATCTTACTTTCTGTTGTTCTGGTGTATACCTAGATGCTGAGTAATCATATGGATTAAATATGTTTAGAAGATTAAATCACCTAGTACTTGTAAAGCTCTTAGAACAGTTCCTGGCATGTAACAGGCAGTAAATAGAAATATTTGCTAAATAAAAATACAACTCTAGGTATCCTCATTTATCTCGATGAATCCCGTAATTCAGACAGTTTCTTTTCAGTTCAATATTTAGGAAGGTGTGCATCATCATACCTTTTGAGAAAGGGGTAGAGGTGGTTTTGTGACCCCCCTCCAGCCCCACCCAGTTGACCGGGCATCCGGGTACTATTCCTACAGGAAGGAGCTCAGAAGGGACATGCCTCCATCAGGTCCTTGCAACCCTGGAGCAGTGGAGCTGGGGTGGGGGCTTGGTTTCTGAAGCCCCCTATTCTGGCTGCTCATCAGGTCCTTTATTTGAGTCTGATTTCCAGCGCCATAGTCTCTTTGCTAATCTTTGTAGTTAATCCTCTTTCAGTCTGCACAAATTAGGGCTTCTCCATTCTCATTTGGATGTCTGTAGTTTATCAAGAAGGGTAGTATAACATTCTTAAAATAGTTTCACTTGAAGTTTATCTTAAAAAAACAAAAAGCACATACCATTCAAAATGGTCAAGCAGCAGGAGGGTTATATCAAAAGCAAACAGTGATATGGAATTAATGATGGCAAGGATGCCACGGTAAAGGGTTGGTACTCTGCTTGTAGGTATATGCATCTTCTGGATTGCACAGGGATTCCTTGTAGTTCTCACATGTATCTTTCCTTCTGGTTCCAAAGCATTTTCTGGTTCATGGTATTCTTGTTTTTCAAGCAAAAAAAAATTTTTTTTTAATCTTTAATATTCACTTGAAAACAGAGTTGAGAAAAACATTCACACTTTCCCTAAGCCTTTTAATAAAACAAAAGAAAGAACACGGTGATGGCTTTGCTAATGGAAATGCTACTGCATCCTGAGGGCACCGGATGGGGACAAAGTATCCAGTCTCCCCTATGGGTATGAGTGTCTGTTCAACTACAGAAGCCACATTTTGATGAAAATATGTTTTAGCACTGTGTGTCGGAAAACTCGTAAAGAATCTCACGGTTTTACTGTGAAGTCTGTAAAGCTTTGAGAATAAAATTGTGGTTGCTACAGCTTCTGTCTATTATCAAAAACCAATTTAAGTAGGCAGAAGGGCTATCTGGTGTCACAGAATACAAGGAAATTTCACGCTAATCGTAGGTCATAATGTAGTTTTGCTGAAGTTTTAGATGGTAATTCAATTAAATTTACTAAGTAGAGCGAAAAGCACACATAACATGCTATGGTGGAGGTGGTATTATTTACATATGCATGTTTCATGGGCCCAGTAGTGTTTACTTACATGACTGAGCTAGAACGGGAGAAAACCGCATTATGTTTTGTGCATGGCTTGTGTCTGTGTGATATATGTGTGCCTAAACCCTTTTGAATGGCACAGATGGTCCATGAGGTGATGAGACACCTGCGGGCAGGGATCAGTGCCTGGAACACAGCAGGGCTGCCAGCAGGTATTCGCGAAATGCCTGGACGAGCGGGGACACACTTACATCCAACTATTTGAAAATGGAGAATTTTTAAAATCTTCTTAAAGAGCTTTTAACATTTTTTATTGAGGTGAAATTTACACCATATACAGGTGACCATTTTAAAGTGTCCAGTTCAGTGATGCTCAGTGCGTTCACGATGTTGGGCAACCACCACCCTTGTCTGGTTCCAGAATGTTTCTATCACATACAAAAGGCACCATGGACCCATTTTTCCCTTCCACCAGCCCTGGCAGCCACGAATCTGCTTTCTGTTTGTATGGATTTGCCTGTCCTGGACATTGCGTATAATATATGACCTTTCATGTCTAGCCTCTTTCCAAAGCATAGGATTTTCCAGGTCCCTCGCATTGTAGCAGGTATCAGAACTTCATTTCTTTTTATGATTGAATAATAATAGTCCACCATGTGGATCCTGCCACATTTTGTTTATCTGTCCCTCAGCTGATAACATTTGGGTTGTTTCTACCTTTTCGGCCATTGTGAATGGTGCTGGTATGAACACCTGTGGAAGAGAATTTGAGCACCTGTGTTCAGTTCTCTTGGGTACATGCCTAGGAATGGAATTGCTGGATCATGTGGTATTTCTATGTTCATCTTCTTCAGTCAACACCAAGCCATTTTCCATAGGAGGTGCACCATTTACAGCTGAATCAGCAATGTGTGAGGATTCTTATTTCTCCACATCCTTGCCAACACTTGGCATTTTCTGTTTTTAAAAAAATTCTAGTCATCATAGTGGAGGCATAGTGGTATTTTACTGTGGGATTGATTTGCGTTTTAGCGCTCTGTTTCAAAAATAAGCACCACTGGGGACAGAACCATATTTTATTACTTCTTTTAGGACAGACTTTCTATATGGAGCAAGTGTGATCAGGAGACCTGATTTGGTGATAAAAATGGTCATTGAGTGAATGCCTTCTCTGCAGCAGCATTCTAGTGCTTTCTGCACAGGGTTTAATTCTCAAGTCACCCTGTTTTTCATGTGAGGAAGCGGAGGCCTAGAGGCTAACTTTTGTGTCTAAGTTGTATAGCTGCTCAGTAGTAGCTTTGGGGTTCAATTCAGGGCTGCCCGTCTGACTCCAAAAGCTCCCAAAGGCTCATGCCCTTTCCATGGGGAGTCTGAATCATGGACATAGGGAAAAGAAAGTAAGAAGGTGTTCATTTCATGTGTTTTAGTGAAAAGCAAAGCCTTTACGGTTTGTGAGTGAAGAGGACTGATGTTGGTGCTTGTCTGGGGTCCTGGCGGTCTGCAGTGTCTGATCCTTTCGGGAGTCGGGGCCTTGGGTGCTGGTGCGTCCCTGGCTGGGGGCTCTGGAAGGGAGTTCCTGCTTGTGTTTGTGGGGTTGCAGAACAGCCTCACATCTCGGGGACTCTGTTGAGACTTTGTAATTACGTGGACTGATGAGGTTGAGGACGCATGCAGGGCAAGCCCCAGCTACACTCAGTTCTGGGGAATACCTTCCATTAGGTAATAGCTGGTTCACTCAGTTGAGTGCAGCTTCCTGAAAAAATAAATATCAGACTGAATCCTATTAGAAAATTACAGGAAATATATATATTTAAAAAGAGTCCTCCAGTGAATCCTATTGTAGGTGACCCTTTGGATGTATCTTTTAGGTAAATCTGATTTTTACATGTGGTTTGTTTAGTGTGAGATAGACTGGCTTTGGGGATTTACTTATAAGGTCATTGATACTGTAACTGAATTATCTTACTATATAGAGATGGTTCATGTGTCCTCACAGTGTTTATTAAACCACTTTGGTGACTGACACTGGGGATGGAAGAAATAAGTGAGGCCTCAGGATTCTTATGGGGCTTCCCTGATAGCTCAGTTGGTAAAGAATCTGCCTGCAATGCAGGAGACCCTGGTTCGATTCCTGGGTCGGGAAGATCCCTGGAAGAAGGGATAGGCTACCCACACCAGTATTCTTGGGCTTCCCTTGTGACTCAGCTGGTAAAGAATCCACCTGCAATGTGGGAGACCTGGGTTTGATCCCTGGGTTGGGAAGATCCCCTGGAGAAGGGAAAGGCTACCCACTCCAGTATTCTGGCCTGGAGAAGTCCATGGACTGTATAGTCTATGGGGTCGCAAGGAGTCAGACACAACTGAGCGACTCACTTTCACTTCACAGGATGCTTATAAATCTAGAAGGGAGGACAGAGATGCAAACTGTAAACCACAGACCATGCTGGTGCACTGGGGGTGCACCCTGGGGGCTCACAGTGGAGGCTGACAGTGCCTCTGGGTGGGGGCTTCAGAGAGGGCTTCATGATGGCACCCGGAGGGAGGGAGGGGGACAGAACTCTCAGGACAGAAAGGCTTGGCAGAGTGGGGACCCAAACGGGGCCTTGAGGAATTTGAAAGGCCTGGGGCAGGGGGGTGGGGGGGGTGTGGAGGGAAGGAATTTGAGGCCCGGGGAGTGGTGTCGGCAGGGGCCCAGAGAAGAGAATGTCTACATACACGGCCAGTGCCTTGCTGGCCTGGCTGGCTCCGGGGCTGGAGGGCAGGTCAGAGGTGGTGGGTAAGAGAGCTTCAGCTGCTGAGTCTGGCCTAGAAGCTCCTGGAACGTGTGAAGCAGAGTGTGGGTGAGTGTCACCGTCTGCCAGCTACCCAGGAGGTAGCAGTGCTCATCAACTACTCTTCTGAAGGTAGACCAACCTCGGGCCATAAACTGGCAGGTGGGCTCCCCCGAAAGCAGAGGCAGCCCCTGAGCCTGGTGCATCCTCCAACCCCCGACCAAGCAGGGATGGTCTCTGTTTCACATGTGAGGAAATGAAGGCTCAGATGTGGAGCGACCTGCTCAGGGCCAGGCAGCCTGCCAAGAGCAAGGCCAGGGCAGGACCTGGGAGCAGATCGCGCCAGGTGAGAGGCTGATGGCAGGTGGACTGAGGCTCCACTCTCCAGGAGTCTTTTCCCTGAGACGTGAGCTGTTGGGACCTTTCCAGGTTCTCTGGGTCTGAGCAACAGACCAGTGCTGGCCTCTCTCCCACACCCTGATCGTCTTCCGTTTCGGCCTTTGCAGCAGTCCCCAACCTTTTTGGCACCAGAGACTGGTTTTGTGGAAGACAATTTTTTCCATAGACCCAGGGGTGGAGGGATAGTTTCAGGATGATTCAAGCTCATTACACTTACTGTGCATTTTATTTCTAACCTGCTGCTGCTGCTGACCTGACAGGACATACCGTCTGGGGCTTGGAGGTTGGGGACCCCTGCTTTAGTGAGTCGGGGAAAGGTTTCAGGAAACGGACTCCAGAAACCTCGACAAGCTCTTGCTTCCTGGTGGAGGACAGGAGGCTGTGTGACCTGTGGGGCATGGGCTCTGTGTGAGGCCTGTCTCAGGCAGACCCAGTCTTCAAGCCTCCAGAAGAACACTGACCATGCAGGTGGGGAAGCTGGCCAGTTTCTGACATCCTGCTGTGTCCCCAGGAGGAAAGTAAACTGGGAAGCAGTGTTCAATGAGCCTGTGTTCCTTCCCTCCATCATCAAAGTTGAAGTGAATTGCTTAAGTATTTCAGAAATTAGCAAATATATATACATGCATAGTCTTCCCAGATGGTGCTAGTGGTAAAGAACCCGCCTGCCAATGCAGGAGACATGAGATGCAGGCTTGATCTCTGGTCGGGAAGATCTCTTGCAGAATGGCATGGCAACCCACTCCAGTGTTCTTGCCTGGAGAATCCCCTCGAGAGAGGAGCCTGGTGGGCTAGTGTCCATAGGGTTGCAAAGAGGTGGACACGACTGAAGCAACTCAGCACGCACTCATGGATACACATGCACAATATTATTTGTCCAGTGTACACAGTGCTGTTTCTCATTTAATACCTTTTTGAAAGTCCTTTGTGCTAGAAGTTAGATATTTTTTTTTATGCTTTAATTTTATTTATTTTTTCTTTTTTTAATTTTATTTTATTTTTAAACTTTACAATATTGTATTAGTTTTGCCAAACATCAAAATGAATCCGCCACAGGTATACCCGTGCTCCCCATCCTGAACCCTCCTCCCTCCCCATACCCTCCCTCTGGGTCATCCCAGTGCGCTTTTGTTGAACTCTACATTTCAACTTCAGAGCGATGAAAAAGGCCTAGTCAACTGGCTCATTAAAAATATTTCTGCCTCTTAGAAGACATTCAAAGCAGATGAAAGATTTTTGCCTTCATTGGCAGGATCCTCTCTAGCTAATCCTGTCTTCTTTTAGAATTTTCTAAGAAGCTCTGGGGGAAATAATTGAAAAAGATCAGAAATGGAGCTCGGGATGGACCTGACTTCAACATCTTGGGTTGATGGACATTGGTGTGTGTGTGTGTTGTTTGTTTTTTTTTTCCCCATTTAATATCCCCTCCCTTAGAGGGGAAAGGAAGATGTGAATAAATACTTTAGTTGATGATCAGGAAGACTGATTCTTGCTGCTTACTGACTCTGGGCCTCACTGCATCTCTGAATCCTTCTCATCTTTTGAGCGAAGAGATTGTCCTTTCCGCCTGAGTTTCTCCGTGACCCTGTTATGTGAACCGGGCAGACCACTGAGCAGAAAACTAATGCAGCCCATGAGATTATTCTGTCTGCAGCGACAGCAATCTGTGAATCCACAGACAAAACGTTTAGGGAGATGGAATGCAGCTGTTGGTGTAATGAGTGAGGAGAGAAAATAGAATTTGTTGAGGATTAAAAAAATATTAAGCTGAGAGATGTGAAAGCCTGTAGGGTAATTGCTACTTGGCTGTATCTTCACAACTGGCATAAGTACATCCCAAGGGCCTCTTGTGTGTTGGAGAACAGTGCTCCTCCAAGTGGTCCCCTCGGCAGAATCACCATCCCCTGTGTGCTTGGTGGACTCCAGCATCCTGGGTGGGTCGTCCTCCAACCTGTCAAACCAGTAAGTAGAAGGGATCCTGGGATCTCTTTCAACAAGCCTACCAGGTGATTCTTTGTGCTAAAGTGAGAGAAACACTGTTCTGGAAACCCAGCATTTGAGGAGCACTTGGGGCTTCCCTGATGGCTCAGATGGTAAAGAATCTTCTGCAATGCAGGAGACCCAGTTTCCATCCCTGGGTCAGGAAGATCCCCTGGGGAAGGGAATGGCTACCCACTCCAGTATTCTTGCCTGGAGAATTCCTTGGACAAAGGGGCCTGACAGGCTGCAGTCCGTGGGGTTGCAAACAGTCAGACATGACTGAGTGACTAACACTTTCACCTTCACCAGGATCATGAAGCTCAAATACTTTGGCCACCTGATGTGAAGAGCCAACTCATTAGAAAAGACCCTACTGCTGGGAAAGATCGAGGGCAGCAGAGGATGAGATGGTTAGATAGCATCACTGACTCAATGGACACGGATTTGGGCAAACTCCAGGAGGTAGTGGAGGACAGAGGAGCCTGGTGTGCCACAGTCCGTGGGGTGGCAAAGAGTCAGACATGACTTAGCAACTGAACAACAGCAACACTTACAGGGGTCATGCACACTTTGGGTGAAGAAACAAGCCCAGGAAGGTTGGTGGTTTCCCAGAAAGGTCTATAGTTGACTCAAGCTTTATCAGGGAGTTAATAGATGAGCTATAGCCCAGGCTGCTCCTGTTCCTAATGTGGCCTGTGACCTGTAACCTCAGTGGCACCTTAGAGCTTGTTAGAAAAGCAGATGCATGGATCCTTGGCCAGGCCTGTGGCCTAGAATCTCTGGCAGTCGGTCCATTTTATCAAGCCCTCCAGGAAACTCTGAAACCCCAGTGCTCACCTAGGCACCGAGCTTTTTGTCATGCCTTGCTCACCGGAGCGACACTTACTCTAAGTTATGAAAGGCTGTGATGGCCCTGTCTTGACACTGTGTTCTTGGGATTCACATGGAAACACGTGGTTGTGCCTCTTTTCCTGTAGTGCAGCCTGGGATGTGCTGGTCTCAGGGTGACCACCTGTCCTGGTTTGCCTGGGACTGAGGGAAATTTCCCCAGACATACTGAACTGGGAGAGTCCCAGGCAGACTGGAACGACTGGGCATCCCAGCTGGTCTCAGGGTTTAGAGGGGAAAAAGTTGGCCGTGTCCTATGGAGTTGAATCATTTGACAAACATTTTCTGGATTGCACTGAGTGTGGGAGGCTCAGGCGGTAATAAAAAGGCCGTTTTCATTAAGTCTGTTTTAATGTATGGCTGTCATCGCTGAAATCCATTGTCCTTTTCTTTCTTTCGTCTCCACATGGAACCTGGCAGTACAGGAGCACAGTTGTGGGGAGGAGATGGGCTGGCCCAGCACTCATTTATGCTCCTTTTGTACTGTAAGTGGTTGCCATGTGGTAGGGGTGTTATTATATAAGCCGGGGAGAGGCTGTTCTGTGAGTTCAGATTCAAGGCAGGAAGGGTCAGGAGGAAGAAAGGATGGTTTTAGTTACAGAATCATTTCGTTCATAAGCTGAAGCTGGGAAGCTCTTGGGCGTTTGCTGAGTGTAGGTTTTGTCTCCTGCTCTGCTGGGCAGTGCGGGGCCTAGAGACACAGCAAAATCGCCCCATTTTCTTCATGCACTTATATTTCTTTCTGGGTTTTTCAGGGCATTTAAAAAGCAAGCAGGTATTCTGATTCTCTCATTTTATAAATTATAAGGTTTTGATTCTAGAGAGGAAGAAAACCAGACTCCCAGGCAGAAAGGGGGTGATGGTATAGCATATAGAATTATATAGTCTAAAGTTACTTTTCAGATTTCATAACTGATACCTGGCACTGTTTCTTGTATGGACTCAGGGGTTCATGGAGGCCTGCTCTTGATCCCTGAGTAGGGCTGGAAGTCCCTTCCCAGCCCTCTGGAGATGGGCTTTATGCACAGGTGGGGGAGGTTAGACTTCCTGGAAGGGCATTGAAGAATGATCTGAGAGCTTCTGCTTCATAGGCAGGCCATTTCTTATGTTTGAGCACGTGTTAAGTGCCTTGAGGTCAGAGCTTATCTTGTTCACCTTATTGTCTCCCACACGTTAACTGAGCTTTTTACATATTAGCAAACTCACTAACTCCTGCTCGTCCTGTTTAGGATTAGAGCTGACACCTTCTTTCCCTACAGAAGGGACAGATTGTAGTTTGGGTTGGTGAGATCACGGCTGTGTGCTTCAACGGCACAGCTGTTTCCTAGCCCATGTCTGAGCTTTCCTCTTGTGGATTTGGGAAACAGGCTTCCTGTCCCCACTTACTCATTTGATAACTGAACTTCTAAAGACTGATCATGGAGCACCTCGATGATGGCTGTTAACCAGGAAATAAATGAGAAAGGCCACTCTTCACCTCAAGTTCGCCATCCCTAGAGCAGGGAGAAGGCTCTTATGGGGGCAGGTCTGTCTCCGTGTCATCGGGAGATTAAGAGTGAGAGAGAAGCAGCCCTGTTTTGTGTGTAGTGATACTAATTGCTGTGTGTCCTGTAGCCAAGAACTTTGGTCTCTAAGGACCACAGGAATATGTGCTATGATTATTCTTAGGATTCTGGCCTAGACTGTTTTTTTTTTTTTTTTTTTTTAATTAAATTTGACCCATTCTGCATCATCTGGGAAAACATTAGCTCACTTATTAGGAAAATCCACTTATGTTTGTTGTTGTTGTGGGTGTGTGCTCAGTTGTGTTAGATTCTTTGTGACTCCATGGGCTATATAGCCTGCCAGGCTCCTCTCTCCATGGAATTTTCCAGGCGAGAATACTGGAGCGGGTTGCCATTTCCTACTCCAGGGGATCTTCCCGGCCCAGGGTTTGAGCACATGTATGTATCGAACATTTGTTTTTGGCTGCATCGGGTCCTAGTTGCGGTGCACAGGTTCTAGAGCATGCGGTCTCCCCACTTGTGGCACCTGGGCTCGCTAGCTGTGGCATGGCTTCTGGGATCTTAGTTCCCCAACCAGGGATTGAACTCACATCCCTTGCACTGGAAGGCAGATTCTTAACCACCAGACTACCAGGGAAGTCCCAGAAAGTCCCTATATTTTAATTCAATGTCTAAGTCTTAGAGAGATGGGGAAGTTGTGCAGGGTCTGGGTGGAACATGGAAGGAATGATGATGTTGGATTATTTCTTCCTCTTGTCACTGGTGACGAGTTGTAGCTGGAAACATTCCAACCCCCCTTGTTTTCCCCCAAGTAGAAGGGGGTCAGCTAAATACTATCTTTAAAAAGGAAACAACCCTATGGAAAACATTGCACGATAACTCTCCTTTGTATACACATGCAGAATCCTTGCCAGAAAGTCTGTTCATTGCTACTAAAAATCCCCCAATGTGTTACAAGAACAGATAGCGATAACAGGGATTGAAACATTGGAGTAGATTATTTAGTAGTTCTAGAATAGTAGTTCTGTAAGTGTTCTGTAAGACTGAAGCCATACTGACGATTAGGGTTCAGCAGTAGACAGGTGTGTGAGGACGGGCACAGTGTCTTTTCGCCACTGTCTTTCTAGAGTCCGGCACGGGGCATGGCTATGGTAGGTGCTCAATACCTTTTGATAAATGGGACAAGGAAGTTCTCTTTGAAAGAAGGTTCCATGACTGTCAGGCTCCCTTGCGTAAGGCTGGAGTCTCACCTTAAGACTCAGTTCCACAGACGTCTTTTGAAGACTAGCCAAGGGCCTGCTCCTGTCTGAGTGTCGTGAGAAGGGAGGGGGACAGGCCTCGGGGGAGGAGAGCAGACTGCAGTGAGCAGTCTGGACTGTCACCCCTCAGGGTCAGAGGACAGCGGTCGGCACTCGTAGGACAGGTGTGGTGGGCAGAGGCCAGGTGTGGAGTCAGATGTAGATACACACCGAGGTGCTGTCCTGCAGTGGGCCCGAAAGTCGCAGAGCTGAAGGGGTCCTGACGGTGACGTCAGCGCCGTTCCCCGAGTGTGCTGGTGAGGACGCTGAGGCTCAGAGCGGGGAGGTGACTAGTACAAGGTCAAACGGCCTGTTCATGCTAGAGCCTAGGCTGGAACCCGGGTTTGCTGGGTTTTGGTCCCCGCCAGCCCCACGTCTGTGATTTTCAAATGCCCTGTGGAGCAAATGGAGCAACAAGGGGCCTCCTGGCTGAGGAAAGGGGGCGCCCAGGTAGCCGTGTGGATCTTCTCCGAAGGAGGTTCTGTGGACATTTATCTGCAGACGTCGGGACACGCTGCACGTGCTTCGCTGAGGCCATCCAATCACATGCTGCAGCTGTTGAAGCAGCACCGCAGTGCTGGTGGCCCGGCACCTCCCAGCCTTCATTGTCACCCCCGTTTTTGCCCCTGGAAGCTTCAGTGCCGATCCCTCAAGAAGGATGAACTCTGGCTTCTGCTCTGGTCCTTCAACTCTTTGCCAAGTTCCCTTAGGCAGTGCGAGTGGAGGCTCATGAGGGAGTCAGCTGACTCCTGAATGCGCCTGCCCAGCTCAGACAAACGTCGGAATTGGGAGCAGGTTATGTAACTTTATTACGTAAACCTGGTTCCACCCCAGGCCTCAGTTACCCCTCAATTAGAAGCCAGCTGCCCTCAGAAGCCTGGCTGTGCCCCCCGGGCTCTTTGAGGCTTGTCTCGGAACCTGTCACGTGATGAGACTTCCCAAGTGATGTCTTGGTGACCTGGATGAGTCAGTGCAGCTCGGGAAGGTCCCTGGGAAGTGTTGGGCAGGTCATCGGGGCTGTGACATTCAAGTGCGTGATTTTTCTAGTGATTCATTTTCATCATTATTTTCCAGAAGCATCAGTCTGATATTTGGAAATTTAGTACATGGTCCTTCACTCAGGATAGTTTGAAGAGCCATCTAAAGCCTCGCCCTGGATTTAGTAATAATAATAGTAATAGTTTAGTAATAATAAGTTAGCGCACATAAAGCACACGCTCAGTCTGGCTTTGTACTAACTGCCTTAAACATGTTATCTAATCTTCATGGTCACCCCATGAGGGTGGTACCCCAGGGGACCAGTATCCGTGTCTCACAAATGCAGAATCTGGGCCTTGGGGGGCCTGTAACCCACCCAGAGTCAAGCGGACGGAAAGGGACGGGGTGGGGGCTTGGCAGCAGGTCTGCTGCCTCAGAGCCTGCGCTGAGCCCTGAGCGCCAGGCTGGGTCCAGGAGGCCGTGTGCTGGCCAGCAGCTTTGTTCCCAGGGCTGAGCTGGGCCCGCGCTGCCCTGGACCTCACCGTGGGGGAGCGTCTGCCTCTGAGTTTTTTTCCGCCTTCCTCCGGCCTCCCTGGTTTGTGCTCCTGGGACATGTGTGGCAATGAGAAGACTGTTGCTTGGACTAAATGACAGCAGTTGCCACTCATTCTTTTCGTGGTGGTTGTTGGTCTCAGCCTTCTGCTAAGCACTGAGTTTTTGGGGAAAGCCGACCCCATGACTGAAATTCATGACACGGATCGTGTGGGTGCAGGTGCCCATCCATGAGAGTTGGCAGTTGACACTTTTGCCTTCCTGATGCCGACTGCCCCCTCCCCTCTGTTAGTGTGTGGGATGGCAGGCCTGCCTGGGGAGAGTGATCAGAGAGAGGCCAAGGCCTCCTGGGAGTCCGGTGGCTGAAGGCTCGGGCCTCTGTGAGACACGGGCCTCCTTTCTCTTTCTTGCCTTGGCCAGCTGTGACTTGACTTCTGTGCTTTCTCCAAATTTTATGAAGGATACGTTCAGTATTAGAATAACATGTTTTAAAAAACGTAAATTCTACCACCTTAGCCTTATACCTGTGCCTCAGTTTACTCATCTGTAAAATGGTGATAATTGCCTCTGCTTGCTTCATAGGGCTGACATCAAGCCAAATGAAGGAGGAACCTGGCGTGCTGGGTACTTTAAAGAGAGGAGGCAAAGACCACAAAATCAAGCTCAGGTGGCAAATCTAAATGCTGTTAATGGGGCCGTGAGATGGAAGTTTAATCTTTTGCAATCTGATCTCATTTGTTCAGCCTCAGGACTTATCCTGAGAAATCGATAAAATGAGTTAATTGTATGTTCTCTCTTTTCTGTTCGTATAGCAGCTCTTTAGGCTTTAGACAAAAGCTAAACTCCCATGTACTTAAAGCTGAAATGGCATTTGTGATGCCTGGGAGATAAGAGCCTGCTTGAGTTGCTCTCAGTGAGGATGATAATGGAAACCAGGACGAAGGTGGGGAGGAGGGAGTTTCAGAAGGTGCTCCCCAATGGCGTCTGCAGGTGCTCCCCAGTGGCGTCGGCAGGGTAACCCCCTGCACTGACTTCCATCTCAGGGACCCCTACCTATCTCTGGGTGGTCGATGCATTTCTGGACATTCTTTATAATGTACAGAAACAAATTGCAATTTCCTATCTGAACCTGATGATTATGAGGCCACAGTTGATATTCAGACATAAAGAAAAGGAAATAGCAGCTCTCTGAGTTGAATAATTAAGCCATATCAGAGCAGTGAGTGTTCCGTGGCCCAGTGATGTGCTTTTTTCTCTGATGTTCTATTGTCCCTAATCTTTAGCACAAATGTAAAATGTCGTTCAGTTCAGTTCATTTCAGTCGCTCAGCCGTGTCCGACTCTTTGCGACCCCATGAATCACAGCATGCCAGGCCTCCCTGTCCATCATCAACTCCTGGAGTTCACTCAAACTCACGTCCATCGAATCAGTGATGCCATCCAGCCATCTCATTCTCTGTCGTCCCCTTCTCCTCTAAATCTTGGTGAGCCTTGCAGTAAAGTTGGCAGAAATTTGTCACAGCGGTAGGGAGGCATTAGCGACTCTTGGGAGAGCCAGTCAGGCTTCTGGTTTTATGTCAAAGCGCTTCTTGATGTGGCTTTAGGATGGTAAGCTTCCCAAGGGCAGGACTTTTGTCCATTTCATTCAGCGTTCTGTGCCTCGGACTTAGAACAGTGCCGACCACAGAGGTGCTGAGCAGATCGTGTCTTGGGAAGAGTGGACAGGAGCTGTAGAAAGCTTCTGCTCACATTCGGCAGTGTTGGTGCTGCGTGCAGGGGGCTGCAGGCACAGTGCAAACAAGCTCCTTGGGAAACAACTATAAAATCCTGGTGATGGGAAAGGGCTCCAGTGTACATTATTCATAAGCAGCCACTCAGCTTCCACGTAACCTTAATTAAATGAAATGATTTGAAAGTGTAATGTTGGTGATACACTTGGGTTTTTGAGGTTTGGTGATGGTGTTGCATTAATAAATGTCTTATTGAAATAAATGACCCAGTTTCTTTTAATACAACCTCTTTATAGTGAAAGTAGAAAGCCGCTGCATTGGCTTTTAACACTGTTGCAAATTGGTTCATTTTCATAAGTGTCCTGACAGTGGGGATTCAAATATTGTCATTAGTCATTGTTATTTATCATCTTGGATCACACAGTTGAGATCATACTGTATGCCTATTTAGAAACTTCCAGTTCATTGGGGGAGTTTATTGCTCTGATGGAAATATGTATCAGTACATGGGGTAGATGGGACTGGAAGGGCCTGATGTCTACAGGGCAGAGAGAAAAGGGTTTTCACAGGGGGTGCTATGCTATGTCAGGCATCACACAGAGTGGGTGGTCAAAGGAAGACCCTGCTGGCAGTGCTCGACTGGTTTAGATGCTATGGTTCTCTGATCCTGGAGGCATGGGTGTCCCCTCCTGTGTGTCTGCCTGTGGAGTCCCGTTTTGTGGATATACGTGGAAGAGTGGCTGAGTAGGAGTCCTGTCGTTGCCTCTTGGTGGGACATCTCAGTGCTGATGCCATACTTAACTGTGATGGGTCAGTACAAAGGACTCCATGTTTACCCATGCGGCGTTTCTCTGCGAGGCTCTTGGAGCACCTGTGGCAGAGTCACTTAGGTTGTGTGCAATGTGGATTCCTGGATCCGTCCCAGATCCTCTGGAGAAGGGCTTCAGTTCTCTTTATTTTGCTTTCCTCCCATGGAAAAGTCTTGCTGGGCTTTTGGGTCTTGCTTTATTTCCATCGTGTCTCTCCTCTGATGTCGCTTCCTTGGAGAGTTCGTCGCTGACCACACTTTCTAAAACAGCAGTCTTGTTTCCCCCATTCAGGTTGTTTCCAAGCCCCTTTCCATGCTTTGCTTCTCTCCAGAGCAACTGTCTCTGTATCTGGTGTCATCTGTCTCCTCTGCTACAACGTGAGTTCCCAGAGTGCATGGACCCTGTCTCTTCCTCCTCTTGTACCCTGTTGCCTAGAGCCTGCCTGGCAAATAGTTGGTGCTCTGTAAATGCGCTGCATGAAGGTCTCCAGGTGAGTCTTACAGTTGCTCAAGGTGCCTTACGGGGAGAGGCAGATGAGCTGGTAAGAGGCAGTCCCTCGGTAGGATAAAGAAATGGTGGAAAAGGCTAAGACTTAGAAACTCCAGTCCTAATGTTAGTAAGCCTGCAGTCTTACCTTTATGAGCTAACTTTGCCAGCATAAACCACAGTGAATTTAAGGACTTTCATAACTACTGGTGGTGATTGCAAAATATTCTGCAAACATATGGCAATAGAAGTGACAATAACCACATTCTAGATCTTAGTTATGACTGACCCCTTAAGGCAGATAGGGTTTTTATCAGATTGCTGGTTCTTTTGAGTTTCTGTTGCAACTGACTTAACACAGAGAACATGAATTTGAGTGAAAGATGCAGTTTGTCTGGAGAATCCACACCAGAGCTTGCAGAAAGGACATGACCTAGAAGGGACTGTTCTCCTGTCTACTAATTTAAATTACAGTCTTGAATTTGGGTACATCTCCATTTCAATCTGTGACTGATCAGTGCCCTTTCAGGGGAGGGACTTGGTGGTTTTATGAATAGAATTTGCTTCTGTTAGGTAACCAGTTTAAATTCTTTTTTTTTTTTTTTTTCGATGATTTGAGCAAGAAATGCTGCTGATTATAAACGATGGTAGTGATGCCTCTAGCACTGGCCTCATTGTGTCCCTTTGAGTTGGTTGTGGTTAAACTGAGGCACCGACTATATTGGTGATAGAAGGTATGGCCTCGGTTCCCACACGAGTAATCTTGGAGCTGATCTAATCTGAGTATTCTTTCTTCTTCTTGCCATTTCCTTACTTAGTAGGATATCCACCAAAGGATGAAAATCTTAACTAGTCGGTCCAGAGGGAATACGTGGCCTAATCCTGAAAAGAAATCTCAATACTGTAGAGCCCTCATTATTGCGAGCATTTAAAAGTAGCTCTCCTATCCTCTGCTGTTCTGTTCATAGTGCACTGTGATTGCAGGATCTTCTTCTGAAGTGTATGTGTTTAGTAAGGCATTCTCTAATCTGAACCCATAGGTGTTTGGCTCTGTTTTCTCCCTTTTTCCTCTGGGCTTCCCTGGTGGCTCAGATGGTAAAACGTCTGCCTGCAATGCGAGAGACCCAGGTTCGATTCCTGGGTTGGGAAGATCCCCTGGAGAAGGAAATGGCAATCCACTCCAGCACTCTTGCCTGGAAAATCCCATTGACGGAGGAGCCTGATAGGCTACAGTCTATGGAGTTGCAAAGAATCGGACACAACTGAGCGACTTCACTTTCTTTCTTTCCTTTCTCCCTTTACCCTATTTTTAACTGTACTTTTAAATATACATTGTGTGTGTGTGTATTGTATATGTATGTTTTTTTGGACAGACCCATATTCTACGTTGTCAAACTCTCCAGGTGGTTAATAGCCCTAATAACCTTACACTCACCAGTCCATGCTACAAACATCTTTGGCAAATTTTAATAATGGAGTAAAGGTTTTGTTCCTTAACTTCCAATTTCACTGGGTCCTCTGTGTTAGGGATTTGAGTTTATGGAGTATGACTGGTTGGTCTGAGTGACACATGTTTGGGGATTTTTTTTTAAAAAAAGCACATTTGACTAACTCAAGAGGAGAGGCAAGTGTTGATTCAGGGTGTTGCTATGGAGTCCCACAGATCTGGGCTCCAATCCTGGCTCTGGGAACTTTTAGTAATATATGCTTGGCAAAGTGCTTAATTTTACCAATTAATTACCTTACTTTATTTTTTCTTTTTGGCTGTGCCATGTGGCATGTGGGATCTTCCCCGACCAGGGGTCAAACCCTTGCCCCCTGCATTGGAAGCATGGAGTCTTAACCACTGGACCGCCAGGGAAGTCCCATACTTTACTTTCTTATGTAAATGAGAGTAAATACTATTTTACTCATTCAAATATTGAGTGCCAACCTGGTGGCTTAGTGGTTAAAAAAAAAAAAAAAAGTCTGCCTGCAATGCAGGAGAGACCCTGGTTCCATCCCTGGGTCCAGAAGATCCCCTGGAGAAGGGAATGGCTACCCACTCCAGTATTTTTGCCTGGAGAATCCCATGGACAGAGGAGCCTGGCAGGCTACAGTCCATGGGGTCACAGAAACAGAGCTTAGTGGCTAAACATACCATTCAGTGTACCTCTTGTTTCTGCCCAAGGGCTAGTGACCGGCCTCTGTCTTGTTTCATCATCCAGCCTCATCCTGGTCTGAATTCCTACCTTTTTAGTACCTCAGTCTGCAGGGATACAGTTCTCCTAAACTGCAGAAGCCAAGTGTTTACTTCTTGGTACCCTCTCTTCTCGAGTCCTCCTGATGTGTGAGTCCCGGTGATCCTCAGAACGCTCCATTCCAGCCGAGCCCCAGCCCACCCACAGGTGCTGCTGCTGTGGCGTTTTGTGGTTCTGTGACTGCCAGTGTTTACCGTGCTTTCTGGCAGGGCTGCTGTCCATCGGCTTCCAGTTAGAAGATTAGTAAGGGTGGATGCGACTTTTGGAGTCCGCGTCTCTCTGTTCACTCTCTGGATAAACGAGTTGACCCCCAGGGCCCTGCAGAAGCCTGGCGTGCTGATGACACAGCAGCCTGTTACCACACTGGCTTGATTTTCACCTCCTCCCGTCTGTGTCTTCACAGAGCTCCATCTCCACATGAGGTGTAGATTCGAAAGCTGCATGTCTTCTGAGGTGCCCTCTGCCCTCTTCTCTTTCCAGAGCTTCCCTGTCCTGGCGGGTCTGGTGCTTGCATCCTCTGCTTTCTGCTGCCTGCTTTCTGTTGTCCCGTCCTCCTACGAGCATGCCGCTGCTGTGTGGAGTTTCCAGTAGGTTTCATAGATCGTGGGCCTTGTGGTCTCTTGGACATGCTTGTGCTGTGACTCCAACATAAAAGCCTGATGTTGCAAGAAACTGTTGCTCTCCTCTCTGGAGAGTGGTGGTCGCTACTGTCCGCCTCTGTTCTTGGTTCCTGTTTGCCCGAGTGTGGTCCTCTGAGGAGTACGGGGAGTGACCTTCAGGCTCTATTCAGGTGTAACATTTTTTCTGGTTGTAACCTTGTTTCCATTGGAGTATAGGCAAGTGAGGCCAGGTAAAGAGGCCTAAATTGTAGTGTTGTAGAAATAAGTTCAGTGTCAAAGAATGTGAATTATTATTTTTTAACCTTGAGAAAGGCTGTGAAAAATATGTATTGATTTGCCTGAAAGTTAAGAGAGCAAGGTCTGTAATTTGTGATTATTAATGATATTATTAGTGAGGAACTGGTTCTGTTGTTGACGGAAACCCAAGAATGTTCTTATCCTGAGGCCCACCTTATTTGAGCATTATTCTTCACCCCAAAAAAAGATGAGAACCATCACAAAGATGAATAGTTTAATTATAATCTTTCATGGTACTGACCTAAACTAAAACAAAATTTTTTTTAAACTGGTACTTTTTACTAAGGAGGTTCTTACTTACATGTTCTGGAATGATGCTTCCTGGTTGTTGTACCCATTTGGGACTCCATGCTCTTGGTAGCAGATTATTAGGGAGGACCCACCAGATTTCAAAGAGCCATCTGGTTATAATGTTAGAAAAAGCTGTTAGGAGTTTGACTAGAGTTGTTATAAAGAAAAACCAAAAGGATTGAGAGGGGAGGATTTTGAACAGAAGTGAGACTGAAATGCTGACACTTCCAGGGAGGGTTCGGCTACAGTGTCTGCATCTGCCCAGCCTCCGTGGTTCGGGTTGAGACAATATCCACACAAAAAAACTAGTTAGAGATGGGGACCAAGGTGGTGGCCTCAGGAGTGCAAGGCAGCACTCTGTTACTCTCACAGTCAGTGCTGTTGGTGAATTGTTGAGGTCACAACGTTGCCGAAATGTCAAGATAGCTGAGCCCACAAAGCAGCTCACCTGGGCTGCTAACCGAAGGACGCTTGCTGAATACCCGAGGTGAACCTGCAGTCCTAAGCACAGACAAAACAAGGAGGGGCGGGGCAGGAGAGAAGGGCAAGAGGCAGAGTCTGTTTCAAGAGCCTAATAACTCCACCTGCTGATAACATCCAGGCCTTGGGAGTAGCTACTCTTCTTCAAGAGAGAGGAATGCATTTGGGCTGAAGAAACACAAAAGACTGCCTCTCCATTATTCCCTGGAGAGTGCAGAAAAGTCTCTCATGGGCTGAAGCAGAAACCGGGGAGAGGAAAGAAAGGCCTTTGGGGAATCATGGGCTGACGTGGGGTCCTGCGGTTCTTTTGCCTCGGCGATTTGGGGAAAAGCTCAAACTAGAGTGTGCATGCAGAACACCTGGGGATATTTAAAAATAGAGATTCTCATTCACTGGGTCTGAGTTGGAGATTCTGCACTTTGAACAAGCTTCCAGGTGTTGCTGATGCTATTCCTCTTGTGCGGACCAAACTTGGAAGAGCCAAGTTCTAATCTTCTCTTCTGAGCCAGGCCAGACTGAGTTACAGTAGCCTTTGCCCTGTATCAAGGTCTCTTACTAATTGCAGACTCTCCCTGTTAGTATTCCTAGTATGCGGCCATCTCTACATCTCTACCTTCTCAATGGGTCTCTGCAACACTGGACCACAGGGGCGATGTGTTACCTGGCTTTTCTCCTTCTGGGCTGCTTTCCTTCTGTGAATTCTCTTTGAACATTCTCTCTTCCTTTTTCCAGGTTAAAACTTGGAGAGGGTCTTTTTTCTTTTTGTTTTAAAGTTTTTTTTTAAGATGTACCATGTGGCAATCAATATTGCCTTAGGACTTAAGGCAAAGATTACATGCTACAGAGATGATATGGTCAGGGACTCACAGATGCCTGACTACTGTCTCATTAAGTACCCATATTCTTCCCTGGAACCTGTTTAAGGAACAATTGCCAAATATTGATCAACTTTCCACTAAATGTTGATTAGCCCCAAGCCCAATGCCTTCCAAAGCAGAGTTCTGGGTTGGAGCATTGCAGGTTTGAGTGGTGGAAATGGCCTCAGCTCACACTGAGCCACATCCTTTTCTAGAGGTCTTACCATGCTCTGCTTGTGTCCCCTGCAAAGCAAAGACAGGAGGGAGTGAACAAAGATAGCCCGACACTGGGGAGCCTTTACCTCTGGTTCAGTTTGCTGATCCCTGGGCCTGGAGGAGAGAAGGTGAAGAGGAGGGAGAAGCACTGTGTGACCTCTGGATGACAGTGAGCATGCCCTAGTAGCCATCAGTATCCTGGGTCTAACTGATTGGTATTACTGTGCTTTGGGGGAAGAGAAGGAAGCAGGTGGAGGGTGGTAGGCACCTTTCATACCATGCAGACCTTTTCCTGTAACTCAGTTGGTGAAGAACCTGCCTGCAATGCAGGAGACCCAGGTTCGATCCCTGGGTCGGGAAGATCCCCTGGAGAAGGAAATGGCAACCCACTCCAGTATTCTTGCCCAGAGAATCCCATGGACAGAGGAGCCTGGCAGGTTGCAGTCCATGGGGTCACGAGAGTCGGACACAACTTAGCGACTAAACCACACGACCACACTTGTGCACAGGAGCTGAAGTTTTCTTGTTGGTGGGCCTGGTGTTGCATGACAGTAAACGAGGCTTCAGAGATGCTCGGTGAAGTTGGGATTCCCACACGGGAAAAGGCATTCTCTCAAGCCCTCACTTAAGTAGCAGAACCAGCATCATGCATCTCTCTCTTCATTGCGACAGCTCAGAAGAAAACAAGATCCTGATTTAGCAGAGCAGATGTCACATAAAACACTTTGCTTTAACTATGACAGAGTGAAACTGTGAGTTAGTCATTTAAGAATTTACTCTAGTGAATATCCAAACAGATGTGCTAACGTACAAGAGAAAACCTGCTCCTCCCTTGCTGTCGGTGGGCCACACCTGCGTGTCGTTTTAGTTCTTCCTTCAGTTCCAGGCAGGGCTTTGCTGAAACATCTGGGCCATGCATCTTGGCTCTGAGTTTGGGAGATGACCACTCACTGGGTTATGGACACTGAGGGTCTGTGTCTGGACCCCAGAACCGTGACTCTGTGTCCAGTGTCTTCAGCCAGCCCAAGGAGCTCATGGCAGGCACTGGGGCCCTGTTGAATACTTGTCAGTATGTAGGTAGCCCTTTGGTAGAGGATGACGTTAGTGTGTCCAATGCTGGATGCCCATTAGCATCACTGAAGCCAGTTGGGTTTGCTGGGGAAAAATAACTGTAAGATGTCTTGTGTTCCTCAGCTAATCATTCTGTGAAGGCACATAGCAGCTCAAAGCTTAGGCCCAAACATCTGTAGACCTCACCAAATGCCTCCTGGGGGTCAGGACCACCTGTGATCAAGAACTTCTCACCTAAGGTAAGGGCATTGTGTTTGGGGTGAACCCTCGGAGGTGAGAATCTCAGGAGTGACCTGCATTTTACTCACCAAAGAAACAAGGCTGGTGACTTTCTATCTAAGGCAGCCTTTGGGAGTAGAAGGAAACACACCCAGTCAAACTTCTGTTCTCTTTGTCTCTCTTGGCCTCTGCTGTGAATCGCTCTTGCTGGACAACCAGTCCTGAAGCATGGTCCTCACATGTCACGGATCTGTTCTGGAGCCTCTAACAGCCTCCAGTTCTGAGAAGTCTCCCTCATCTGCCCATTCTTACCTGTCCAAATCCATTTCCCATTACAGCCTGACATGCATTTTCTGTTTCAGGTAGGCTTTTTGCTTTTTTCCTGTCCATATTTCAGTTGGTTTTATTCTAAGCATTAGGTATAAAAGATAAGGACATAGAAAATGTCTGAAGTTGGAAATGTACAACTTCAAACTTCATCGAGGGACGCAGATTGAGACATGTTGGAATATGTATTGCGCCCGTGGCCAGAGAAAATGGATTAAATGGAAACAGAATGGGGAAGTTGTGTTTCAAGCCTAATAGCAGTTACCAAGGGTCGCTCTGCTCTTAGAGTTGTGCTCGGACTGTCCATCTAGAGGTCACTGCTACCTGTTCTGCACGTTTATTCAGGGTGGATGAAGGTGTATGATACTGACGGTTGGATGCTGGGGAGATACCTGGGGGGCAGGTGGCCTTGGCCTCCTAGGGATTTTCTTCTTGAGCTGCAGAGTCTGCACGGATCGGGTTCTGTGGTCTGACCTGCTCCCCTCTGCTGAAGGTCTCTTCCCTGAGCCACTCCTCAGGTGACTTCTGTTGGCACCTGAGTTCCCTGTGCTGCAGGAGGAAGTGGTTGAGAGTCACTGCGCTGATCGCCCAGGAGAGCTGACTGCATCATCTACCTTACATTAGCATTGTCTTCACTAGTCTACTCCTGTTTCTAAGCGTTTGGCCTTTTCCTTCTGTTTAAGTCCAGCCATCTCTGGCAGCCTTTCCCAGTTAATCCAGCCCCCACACTACTGCACTTCCAGTCTACGCCCACACAGTTGAAGGCTTAAATGTTTTTCAAAACTGAGTTGTAGTTTACAAGCTGCTTGAAGTGAGAGAGATTTTTTTTCTGCTTCATCTGTATTTTCTTTATGTTAATAACTAGCTTGCTACTTGGTAGGTATTTTAGTGTCGATTTTGATGGGGGTCTTTGGGACATATAATATGAATGTTACACTTTAATTGGAATCCAGAGAGCTTGGCAACTAGGTTTGGAATCTGTAGCTACAAAGCAACATTTACCAGTTAACACGTCGGCCCTTAAGCAATCTGAGCAATATACCTATGAGAGAAGCAGCTGATTTTAAGCAATGCAGTGTCTCCAAAACTCTGAATATGAACTATTAAAGTATACCCCTAAGTGGGCTTCCCTGGTGGCTCAGTGGTAAAGAATCGACCTGCCAAAGCAGGAGATGTGAGTTTGGTCCCTGGGTCAGGAGGATCCCCTGGAGAAGGGAATGGCTTCCTATTCCAGTATTCTTACCTGGGAAATCCTGTGGACAGTGGAGCCTGGTGGGCTACAGTCCATAGGGTCGCAAAGAGTTGGATTCGACTTAGCAACTGAGCATGTACGCACATACCCATAAATAAACCCACAAGCTGTCCTGTTTGATGGAGAATGTTAGTTACAAGCAAATTACATTGTAGAGGAAACAGTCACTGATTTTGCAGGGAATCATTTACTCTGATCTTGATAGGTGGTCTCCTGCCTGGACGTCAATGGGTCTAGTTAGTCTTGTCCTTTCCTGGCTCACACCTCTAGCCTCTTGGGCAAAAACTGTGTAGTTTCCCCTTTGTTTAGGGCTGAGTATCAGTTTCCCAGCTGCGGACTTTCCTTTGCCAATCCCAGGTGGTGTTGGCTTCAGTTTCATGTTGCTTTCGCTGCTCTGTCTCAGTTTCACTTGAACCCCGATTGCAGCAGGGTCTGTGATCTACTGCCCTGGTTTCTTTGTTGTCAGTGAGTCCTTTGGCACCTGAAGCTGCCTCATGAGCTGTCAGTGACTTGCCTCTAGACTTTGCTAGGCTTGGGACTCGCATTGGAGGTTACTCTCCCTCCCCAATGATTGGTTTGTGTCATTTGACAATACCTAATATGGACCCTAAAACTTTTTCCTCTTATGTCTACAAATCCATCATGCTTATTGTCTGGAAAATAAGCCCTATATTCTGCTGCTATAAAGTGATGAATGAGTCTTAAGAAAAATATCAGAATTTACATGTTTACCTATTATTGGCAAGAACTATCCTAACCACACTGCTATAGCCCAAGAAGTTTTGAAACTTCTAGTTGTGTTCAAGCCATCGTATAATTTACACGTGGACCAAACACATTTTATCAGTACAACTAAATACATCTTCATTGAGTGCTTTCGGTGAGCTAGGTAGTGGAGTATGTCTGGGATTCAAAAGAGTGGTTAAGATTGCTTTTATGGCGCCTCCTGTCTGCTTGATGTAAGCGTATGAGCAGCCCTGGGACAAGCCAGGTTGTACTGGTATGTCTGTGGGAATGGATGTGGGAGGAAAGTCAGAGAAGGCTGAAGTCATGAAGGATGGGGAGAATTACAGGAAGATAAGATAGGGGAGGGTGGAGCATTCCAGGAAGAGGGAATCATATTTGGTTATTTTGAAAATCCAGGGCTTTCTCAAGAAATGGGGTAGTTCCACTGGACTGGCTGACTGCATGTGCAGGGACAGTTCCCCGATTCCACCAGCCCCTGGGTGGGCGCCAGCTGAGGCTGCAGGGACCGGGCTGGCTTAGCGGGGTCTCCTAGAGGAGCTGAGCGCAGACATCGGCCAGAGATGGGGGTGTATGGTAGCCAAGCTGAGAAGCCATCATAGACTCCAATGTTGGGCCCCTGGGCAAATGCAAAGTTAGAGATTAAGGAGAGGAGACAGGAACAGGACAGGATGCAGGAATGCAAAGCAAGGGTGCAGGGAATTCAATTTTTAAGGATGTTCAGTGTGAATGAGGTCAGTGGCGAAGGATTTGCACTTACGTAGAGTGGACCAACTAATAACAGGTTAGTGGGTGGCTCGTAAAGGTCAGACTGAAGGAGAGAGTGGAGATAGTGATCAGAGAGCACCGAGGGCCTCGAATAACAACCTGCAGGAGGCTCTGGGAACTACTGGTCGTTCTCTAACAAGGAGTGAAGGGCCGACTTGGGTTTCAGGTAGGGGGATCTCCTAGCTATTGGTAGGCTGGGTCGGAGAGGAGAGAGATTGAAAGCAAGGAGACCGTAGCACTTGCCAGTCTGAGTTTAGAGGCAAAGGATGCCTGGACCAAAATGATTCAGATGGGGAAAGGGGAGAGGTGGTGAGGGAAGCAGGTGGGAAAGGGTCTGGTGTGGCTTAGGTGCTGGCTGATCACATGTCTTTGTGCCAGAGATGGCTGGTTTATACCTATTGGCCTGGCATAGGTGAAACTGCTTTTCTGTTGGTCAAAAATGATCACATGTGGTCATTTCATATGCATCAACTTACTATTACAGGGGCTTCCTTTCACTCTTAGAAGTGTTCCAGATTACTTCATCATCTTAGAGACTGGAAGATGACGGAGAAAAAAGTATTTTCCAAGGTTCTGAACTTGTTGACCAGGAGGGAAGGGAGAAGCCATCTAGGAGAAAATGACAGAGGTGGCCCTCAATCTATACTACTGCCCCATGGGACCATTTATAAAGAAAAAAAAATCTGTAAGCAGATAATGTTTTGTTTCCATCAGAGATTTAACACAGACTGAGTGCTCTGATGTTCTTAGAACTCCTCACCCACACACCTGGTACCAGTACAGCCTAGCTCCAGAAGTAACTAGGATTGGGAGGTGGGTGATACTGACCCACCTTGTTTCCTAAATTTGGGGCTGACTCATACCTCTGACTTCCAAGTAATTCCATTCTCACTAAAGGTGGAGCATCCCTGAGGATGTGTGAAAATACGAAGCTATGAAGGGGGTTCATGTAGGAGCCATAACAGCCATGTTATGAGTACACGATCTGAGTACTCTGGTGAAAGGGGCACTGCAGACAGTCTTGCTGTGAGAAATGTTGTATAAAAAGTGTTTAAAGCTTAGAGGTTTTTATTACTGAGCAGGTCCATGGGCAATATGTCCTGGCTTTAGTTTCTGGTGGCCTAATAGAGTCAGTATCATATCATGGACATTGTGTGTTATGTACCAGGTGTGTGGGTGAGGAGTTCTAAGAACATCAGAGTACTCAGTCTGTGTTAAATCTCTGATGGAAATAAAACATTATCTGCTTACAGATTTTTTTTTTTTTAATAAATGGTCCCATGGGGCAGTAGTATAGATTGAGGGCCACCTCTGTCATTTTCTCCTAGATGGCGTCTCCCTTCCCTTCACAATGCACCACCTTTTTCTATATATTTCATTATGAAATTTTTAGTATTTTCATTGAATTTTCTCTCAATGCGAAAGAAGTCTTTGAGTATTATGGAAAATTAGGAAGGTGCAGAAAACAATAGAGAAAATAATGATCATCCCTGATCTTACTACTTTTCTTCCTAACACATTGCCTCCTTCCTTCTTATAATCCCACTCAATTGGAGATAACTGTTAGGTTTTGCTATAAGCTTTTCAGACTTGCCTTTTGCATGCACAAACCACCATTTTTAAAAAAACATTTTTAAAAAATGTTTTTAAACATTTTTTAAAAAATTTTAAAAAAAAATTAAAAAAAAAAACAAAACAAGGATCATCCTGTATGTGTTGTATAATGGTTTCATTTAATATGCCCTGATTATCTTTCCAAAGCAAGCGTGTTAGCCTGCTCCCACATATTAGTCACACGAACGACTGTGCAGTATGTTTCCACGCCATGACTGATGGAAATTTAGGCCAATTCTCAATTTGTACAACTGCAAACCATGCTGCAGTTAATATCCTTATTTATTTACTTCATCTCCAGGTGAGTGCTTTTGTAGGAGAGACTCCTAGACTTGACCAGACTTGTCCACCTGGGTTAAGTTACCCTCTAGGTTTAACCCATTTTGTTATTCTGTCAACAGCGTTGAATGTGGCTATTTCCTTACCTTTTAGTGTTACCAGTCTTAATATTTTGCAAAACTTGTAGGTTAAAAAAATGGTATGTTGCTGTTCAATGGCCATTTCTTAAATCATGGTTAAGGATGAACATCTTTTCATGTGTTGATTCACTTTTTTTTTTTAACTGGAGGATAATTGCTTTACAGTGTTTGGTGGTCTCTGCCATGCTAAGTTGCTTCAGTCGTGTCTGACTCTGTGCAACCCCATAGACAGCAGCCCACCAGGCTCCCCCATCCCTGGGATTCTCTAGGCAAGAACACTGGAGTGGGTTGCCATTTCCTTCTCCAGTGCGTGAAAGTGAAAAGTGAAAGTGAAGTCGCTCAGTCATGTCCGACTCTTAGCGACCCCATGGCCTGCAGCCCACCAGGCTCCTCCGTCAATGGAATTTTCCAGGCAAGAGTACTGGAATGGGGTGCCATTGCCTTCTCCGGTCTCTGCCATACATCAGCGTGAATCAGTCATAATCATATAATCTTGAGCCTCCCCGCCCCCCCATCCCAGCCCTCTAGGTTGTCACAGAGCACTGGGCCGGGCTCCCCATGTTACACAGCAGCTTCTCACTAGTTATCAACTCTTGGTCTTTCGAAAGGTTGTTTATATATTTTGTTCCTGATTTATAGGAGCTTTGAGAGTAGGATACTAAACCTTTCTTTGTACATTTGCGCATGTTTCTTAACTATCATTTGTTTTTAAATTTGTTTATGGAGAATCTTTAAAAAGAATGGCATATCTGTCAGTCTTTTTCCTTTATGGATTTTGAATTTTATGTCATGCTTATTTAGACTTTGAAATTCTTAAAGTGTTTTTGGAGCCCAACAGTCTTGACATTTATTCAGTGGTGCAGTGAGTTAACTAACACAAGAGTGTCTACTTGATGTGTTCACTTCCTACTTAATACCATATCATTTCTAACGCCTTTCTTAATTTCATTTTGAGCTCCCGTATGTCAAAGGTGTTCATAGTGACAGTGGCTTTTTAAGAAATTGAATATCACCCCTTTGGAGAACCTGAAAGTTATGGCCCAGTTAACCATTTGACTAACTTCTTCCAGGAGCCTCATGGTTTCCACGGTACCTTTATAGCTCTTTTGTTGTACAGACAGGATGCTTTTTCATTAGAAACTGAATCAGTCAAAGTTATGGGTTTCACACACGTTCTGCTTTCCTGAGGTTTGTTAGAACAATGCCCAGAAGCAGGAACCCCATACTCTCATCTCCCTTCCCATTTAGCTGTGTGACCTAGGGTTTGTCACGTAACCTTTCTAGACTCCTCATTTTTCAAATGCAAGACTCAGTCATTCCCTCAATGCCTCTCCCATCACTGTTTCTTGGTTTTATGATTTCATGATTCTTCTGAATTTCAGCTTAGGGCTGTGGCTCTGCTTATCTGTCATTTCTTTCTTCTAACCTTTTCTATCTTCTGAGCCTCTTACTTGAAATCTTTTCAAGGCAGGCAGTTATTCATTTGGATTCTTCTCTTTGTTTCTGCAGACCCTTGGATGTGTCTGCCTCATTTCCTGGACTCTGTCTTTGCAGCTGAAATTAGAAACCTGGAGAAGCATAGCAGATGCAAGAGTCTTATGAAGTAACAGGCCTAAAATAGCCCAAGTCCACTGGCAGAGGGCTCGGCTGTAATTCCAGTGACAGGTCCTGATGGGGCTGACCTGAGTAGGTCCCCAGTTTCTCCTCGACTTTTGAGGATGGCTTCAATACATCATCATCCCCTTGGCCAAACCCTTGACTTGTATAGTCTCATTTCCCCCTCTTTTCCTTTCAGTGTGTTAGTATTAAAAGCTTTGGGAAAATTTCAGTACAACCTGTATATAAATGGGAGTTTAGATCTGAAGAAGCTACAGGCAGGCACTGAATAGAAGCCAGACTGGGGGATGAGTACTGAGTTGTAAGCACTGGGGGCTGGTGATATGTCAGTGGCCCTAAGGCATGTGGCTCATTTGATAAACAAATGAGCACCCGTGCGCCCCGAGAGACTCCTGCACAAGGAGAGAAGCAGCCTGGAGTGACTCAAAGAAGGCAAAGTAGTAGGCAGATTTGGGTTGAAGTCTCGATCCCTGTGTCAGGAAGATCCCCTGGAGAAGGAAATGGCAACCCACTCCAATATTCTTGCCTAGGAAATTCTGTGGATGGAAGAGCTTGGCAGGCTACAGTTCATGGGGTCGCAAAGAGTTGGACACAACTGAGCAGCTAACACTTTCTGGGGCTGTCCCTTGCCTTTTGTTTCAGGTATATCCCTTACCTTCTGAGTCTACCCGCTTTGGGGGATGATTGTAAGGATTAAGGGATGAGATTCATGTATGTTGACTGTTAGGAGGTGCCATCTTTAAATGGTGATGATAGCTTTCTAATACTTGTGGTGGTGACTGAGTTACCAGGCATATGCAAATAAGTTGAATATGAGTAAGATTTGTAAATGTCCTAGGACACTTTACAGATAAAGTGTTAAAGAACTTGGAAGACAAGAGTTCCTATCACCCTGAGTGTAGGAGGGAAATGCACAATGTTCATATGCTAAAAACTCGATTAATCAAAGCTGCTGTAAGATAGGGTGTGTATGCTAAACTGTTTCAGCCGCGTCTGACTCTCCGCAGTCCTATGGACCATAGCCGGCCAAGCTCCTCTGTTCATGGGATTCTCCAGGCAAGAATACTGGAGTGGGTTGCCATTTCCTCCTCCAGGCAGTCTTCCTGACCAGGGCTTGAACTCACTCTCTTGCATCTCCTGCGTTGGCAGGCGGGTTCTTTACCACTAGTGCCACCTAGGAAGCCCACTGTAAGATAGGCTGCCACTTTAACGATTCTTTTATGAACCTCCAGTGCATTTAAATGATAGGGTAGGACCTCGTCCAGTTTTTTTTTGTCCAAGTGGCAAGTGACTGCGATGTACTCACAAATGATGATGTATTGAAGCCATCCTCAAAAGATGGAGTTTTTACTAAAAATTCCCATCCTGGGGGCACATGTATACCCAAGCACAGCTGCTGATATGTAATTTGAATGCACTTCCTCATAGAAACATATTTGCTCTATTTGGAGCATATAGGCTGTGTGAGCTGTCTTGGGAACCTCTCACTTCTAGGATGGTTTCTATGGAAAATGTGAATTCTGAGTTCTAGACTTAGAACTTAGAACACAGCTTGTTTGAATATTGATAAAGAGAAGCCTCACTTGATGCTCCAGGAGGATGTGAGACCATGTCATGAGTGAAGTGGTACAATGAGGTTCTTCTTGAATGGACCCAAGAGGTAGTAGCTTCCCTGTGCTGCATTGTAACACACGCCAGGTCAGTTGTAGGAAGACTTCAGTACCTACGAGGCTAGGGAGCTACTCTGCTTTGATTTTAAACATTACATTTTGAGGCCTTGGTTTAAGAAAATTGCCTTAAAAGTCAAATAAAAAAAGGAAAGGGCAGCATCAGTAGCAGGAACAGTAACCCACCCATGGTGGGGTGGTGGCGATTTCCTGGTTTTCTGCAAATGATGACTGTAGAGCTTATGAATGTTGCTTGTTAAATTCTAGATCGATGTGGAGAAAAACCTAATAAGGGATTTAATTACTGTCTCATAGCTGTTGTTTCCTGGAATCTGTGTCCCTTTGGGCTGTTGTAATAGAACACCATAGATTAAGTGGCTTTTAAACAACAGAAATCCATTTCACCTTGTTGTAGAGGCTGTGAGTCCATAATCAAGGCAGGGGTGCACACAGCATCTGGTCAGGGATGCTTCTTGATTCATGGATGGCCATCTTCTCTCTGTGTCCTCCGATGGTGGAAGGGGAGAACTCTGGGCTCTTTAGCCTCTTATAAGGGCACTAATCCTGTGCATGGGGCTCCACCCTCATTAACTTAACGACTTCCTAGAGGCCCTACCTTCAAACACCATCACAATGGAATTAGGTTTCAACATATGAATTTAGGGGAGACACAAACGTTCGGTCTATATCACCCTGTCAGCAGCAACGGCTTTGTTCTCTCCGGCAGCCCTGAAGTCTGTCTTCCATGAACACCCTTTGTTAGGTTCCTTCAGAGGAGAAACTTGGGTTTTCTTTTTGTATTTCTAACACTTGAATAAGGTTTCTATAACTTGAGCTTTTGATAAACTCTAAAAAAAATAGTATTTAAAAAGGAAACTGGTAAGTCTTCTGAAAGATTACTTTTGCTAGATGTAATGGACAGGAATAATAAAGGTTAGCCAGGAATAATGGACATCAGAATTTTTTTCCAAAATATTACCAAGAAAGGGAGCAATAGAAATCAATCAACAATCTGTCAGGCACTAGCATATGCCTCTACTGAATTGAGAATTTTGAAAGAACCAAAGATGTATAATATACAGCCCTTCTTCAAAAGAAGTTTATAATGTAGATAAGATAGATATGCAAAACAGTGACTGGAAAAGACAGTATGAAATGAATTACTTTGCTACAAATCATTTTTGGAAGATGGGGGATATAAATTATACATACACGAATGCATGCATTTTAAATGCCTTATGCTCAAATGCACAATCCAGGCAACTGGAGAAATTTAGTAATTTCTGAAATACAGGCTTGAGCTGGTCCTTGAAGTAGGGGTAAGCTAAAGGGTTATGCAAGAAGATATGCAAAAATGTAGATTGAAAAATTGCATTGTCCTATTTTATTCCTAATAAGCTAACCTGGAGTTCCACAGAAAGGAACAAAATTTTTGTTTTAATGATTTTAAAGTCCCTTGAAAAATACTTCATCTTGAGTTTTCACTGGTGCGGCCACCTGTGTTTAAGCTGTGTCTGTGGGGGTGACACGTGGACTCCACATCACTTTTTTTTCTGATGCGTGTGGCCGCTGTTCCCAACGTATCTGCCAAGTGAAGTTTGCTCAGACTCAGATCTGATCTCACCTTTATCTGGCTCAGAAGCTTTCAGTCGCTTCCGACAGCTCGAAGTCCTCTGCTCTTGCAGTGTGTGTGCAGCGTGCTCCTCGGTCCAGCCTTTTTCCTCTGCCTTCCTCTGTACCCCCGATCCACAGCCAGCCTTACAGCAGGGTCCCCTCACCCACACCGCCTGCTGCGTGTCCTGCGTGTGGGTCTCTTCCTGATACTCCCTGCCTCTGCGTGCTCAAATCTTGCACGGCCTTCACATCTTTGCTCAGATGTCACAACTGCCATAAGGCCTTCTTATCTTTGCAGGAACAGAATCCCTGCCCCTTTGAGTCTGGCGGCACCCAGCCCACCTGCTCTCGTGGCCTCTGGCATGTTCTCCTCTGTGTTGCTGGTTTTTGAGGACATTTTTCTTCTCTTCCATTTTGGTTTTCCTGCACCTCGCATCAGCTGTGCTTTCCACACAGGAGGCCTTACCTCCAGAGAAAAGGCATCTCCAGCCCTCACCCTACGTAGTGAACACCTGGCTTCTTTGTCGCTACTCTTGCATGTTCATTTGGAGGGTTTTGCTGATGTGTGTAGAGATGGTGGACACACGCAGACAAGCATATGATTCTTCTAACATTCCGCTTGATAATGCAGTGTCTAAGATGCTTTGTATCTAAGGGAGTTTCCTGGGGAAGCTGTGGGGTGTGACGGGGCAGACGTCAGAACCCTATCTAGCTGTAGCTTAAGGACACACTCTTGGGATGTAGGGGGAAAGCTAACTGCTACGATGTGTCCCTGGCCACAGGACTACGTGGTGTTGGGTAATGTCGCAGCCTGGTCGTTGCATTGTTTGTAGCTGTTGCACACACAGACATGCCAGCTGTGCTGTTACTGTGGATCTCTGGCATGATCTGCTGTAGAGGGCCACCACTCCAGTTAGTCTGGTTTGGGCTTACTGGTAGAGTGATCTCTTGTTTGGTTATCTGTTTTTCTGCATACAAACCACCCCAATATTTAGTGGCATAAAAACAGTAGTTTTTTTCCATCTCGCATGGCTGTGAGTTGACTAGTCACATATGTGCCCTTGGTCGACTCATCTGCTCTTATAGCTTCACCTTCAACCTGTAAACATAAGACCTCTAGGCTCATTTCTTAAGCCTTAGCTCCCTTCCTGAGCTCTAAACATAAATATCCAACTGACTGCTGGCATAGTCGGCGAGATTCCCCCAACCTTGGCGTTTCTACAAGGGAGCTCTTTATCTTTGCCCTGAATGTGAAAATTGTATCATTTCTCTTTAAGTCTCCAATGCCTGCATAGTATGTGGCACAACCAGTAGATTCTGAGTAATCTTCAATGAGTTAATATGTGAACAAACACTTATGTAGACCCACCAGTAGGAGAGGAGATAAATAATGGTCCCACTTGTGATGGAATACCGAAATGAGTGAACCAGATATACTTGTATCAAAAAGGATAAATACCAATTATGAATAGGAAAAGTAAAATTATGTAGTATATAGTATATGCTCAAGCCCCGGGAGATGGTGAAGGGACAGGGAAGCCTGGAGCACTGCAGTCCATGGAGTCGCAAAGAGTCAGACATGACTGAGCGATTGAACAACAATGTATCTGCTACCATTTATCTGAAGTATACAGCCCCAAATATTGTGCATTTCTGGATTTATATTTTTGTGTTCCTGGCTACTGACATGGATGTGAGGGAACTCTCCACTGTCAATATTGGCTATCCTTTGGGGGTTAGAGGGCGGGCAATTACAGGGGGATGGAACACTCAATGGTAATATTAAATTTATTTTTAAAAAAATCCAAGATGAGTAGGAATAGGCTATAAAATGTTAACTGTGTTTTGAAGATATAGATGTCTGCTCTAACTCCTCTATACTTAAAAAAAACTGCAATATATTACTTTTTTTTTTTTTAAAGGAAAGACAATGATGTACCAGGGGCCAGCAGGAATAAATGTAGTGAGCCTCACTGAGAAGTTAAGTAGGGACTTGATCAGGGTCACACTTCTGTGCCAGGCATTAGAAAGAACCCAGATGATGTGGCCCCGCCCAGCTGATCTTTCCGCTCCGCCATGTCATCAGATTATACTCCAACCTAGAATGTCTGGTAAGCATAATCCATCGTTTTCCAGTCACGTGGATGTTGACTGCCCATTACTTGTGTCAGTCAAGCCCTGGCTGGGCGTGGGATAGCCAGGGAATATTTAGGGCCCAGCTTCTTATACCACTGTTCTGACATCTCTTTAAGGAGGCTCTCAGTTGCCATCCCTGTAGTACCAGTGGGTCTCACAGATGGTTTAATAGATGCTCACAACAAAGGCACTGTGTGTGATCCCAGAGCGCTGAGGAGAGGTGCTGGTCCACTTGGCCTGGTGCCTCAGAGGCCCGGGAACTGCATCTGAATTGTCCATGCATCTGTCTTGGCACCTGCCACCTTGGTGCTTAAATATTTATTTGAATTAATGGACCCAGGAATGTTTTATTAATGTGGCATTGTTCATCAGGATGGGGCTGAAACCTTCTCCCTGTTTGCTGAGAGTAAAATGTGATGCCGTAGGCTTGGAAAAGTCATAACAAAGCCTGGAAAGAAACCTTCCACCTGGAAGGAGTTTCCTGGGAGCAGCGGTGGAGGTTCCTTTGCAGTTGTGATATGAGACCCACGTGCTGGTGGAAACGCCTGGCCATTTGCATCAGCTTCCCTGGGGCTGGTGGCCACAGCCCCTTTCCTTGCCCCGCTAGGCAGGCAGCTTGATTCACGGCACCCTGCTTCCCCACCCCCAGTGTGAAGTGAGGTGCTTTGCTGTCAGCTGAAAGCCAGCATCCCAAAGACAGCTGACGAGTATGGAGGACCACATTGCTATAGGAAGGTAGCCTGAGCCTTTCTGGAGACATTGCTGTTTATGGGGGGTGGAAATGGATATGGTCATTACGTTCTCCCTTCCCCGCTTCTCATGTCAACTGTGTTAACTGTTACGATGATCAGAGCGGAAACAGAAAGTACAGCCTCTCAGAAACTAGCTCAGGACACGGCAGATTCCTACTCCATTGTGAGTTGTTGCTCTTCTCTGTGAGCGATGGAGAAGGCAATGGCACCCCACTCCAGTACTGTTGCCCAGAAAATCCCATGGATGGCGGAGCCTGGTAGGCTGCAGTCCATGGGGTCGCTAAGAGTCAGACACAACTGAGCGACTTCACTTTCACTTTCCACTTTCATGCATGGGAGAAGGAGATGGCAACCCACTCCAGTGTTCTTGCCTGGAGAATCCCATGGACGGAGAAGCCTGGTAGGCTGAAGTCCATGGGGTCGCACAGAGTCAGACACAACTGAAGCGACTTAGCAGTAGCAGCAGTGGGCGATAGCTCTGTCATCAACAGCCTGCTTGTGTTAAATGATCTTAGTGCACTCTTACAGCTGATTCCATCACCATACAACTAAAAGTTTTAGCTAATGTGATCTCAGTTTCATATTGCGTATGATTTCCAGAAGGCAATAACAAGTGAATGGCTGATGTCCTTGGGAAGAAATAACTAGGTAACATATTCATTTTTTAGCCTGGGAGTGGAGATGAAGCTCGTTATTAGCTAGTCATTCCTCTAGGTGTTAGAGATTTAGATCAGAGTTTGTAAAGTTCTAATGAATATGTGATGTGTGACAGCTTTTCCTGTTATGCTTTTGGCTTCCTGATTAAACTAACAAGTTCGTATGTTGGAAAAACTACCACTGCCCACTCATAATGAATTACCCGGGCAGAATAAGTAGGAAGGGCTGGGAGAACTGATGTTATCCATCACACAGAGAGGGTAATGTGGGCATGTCACAGTTCTGAATGGGAAAGTGAGTGATGATGGACTGAAGCCCCACCTCAGAGTTAGGAGACCTGGGCTCCTGACTCTGCAGTTTCAGAGGAAAAGTGGACCGGGTTACTTAAACTTTCTCAGCCCTCCTCTGCCCCCTTGTTTTGCCAGAGATGGAATAATATGTACTGTATTTCTCAGAGGTGTTGTGAGGTTCACACTAAAGGCTTAACGTCCTCCCAACTATAATCCAGTTCTGTTGTCATTGCCATCCCAGCAAGCATCAGGGTTCTCTGGCAGTGTGCTTGACCCTTGAAACAACACAGGTTTGAACTTCATGGGTCCACTTATGCATGGATGTTTTTCTGTAGTAAATACTATTGTACTGCTAAGTCGCTTCAGTCATGTCTGACCCTGTGCGACCCCATAGACGGCAGCCCACCAGCTCCCTAGCCCCTGGGATTCTCCAGGCAAGAACACTGGAGTGGGTTGCCATTTCCTTCTCCAATGCATGAAAGTGAAAAGTGAAAGTGAAGTCGCTCAGTCGTGTCCGACTCTTAGCGACATCATGGACTGCAGCCTACCAGGCTCCTCCGTCCATGGAATTTTCCAGGCAAGAGTACTGGAGTGGGTTGCCATTGCCTTCTCCAACTATCGTACTACATGATCACAACTGGTTGAATTCAATGATGTCTATATAGGGAGTGGACTATAAATTATACATGGACTTCTGGCTGTGCAGAGGGCTAGCACCTCTACCCTCTGTGTTGATCAAGGGTCAGCTGTATGGATTCGGTTACATGTTCCCAAAAGGTAAAAGCAGGAAGAGGAGGGGAGTCTCCAGCAAGGCAAAGAGCTGCTGTGTGAGTGGTGAGTTCCCCACCTTTGACGGTCTGTAAGCTTAAGGTCCTCTTCCTCTCAGATGGAGTAGTTCCCTATGAACACATTTTTCTATATATCAATCAACTGTGAGGCATAGGAAACATAGTGGGTCTGGAGAGAACAATAAAGATGGTGAAAGCAAAGTTTTGTTTTGTTTTAAGAGAAATCTGAGAGAGGAAAAATACTCCACTCTGTCAGAATTGACACTTGATTTGCCCGGGATAATGGATTCAAAGCAACATGGATCTCTGTTTTCCCCGCTTGTATAACAGATGTGCTACTAAATGCTGGCTAACAGGTAGCGGGCGTTGTTCTCAAAACTCCACATGTTACTCATGGAGTTCTCCCACCTACCCACTGGAGGGACCCGCTCATAAACTGATGCCCAGGAAGGTTATGTGACTGGCCTCAGTCACACGGCTACTCCTTTGCAGGTAGGCTGGCTCCGAGTCTGTTTCACGGTGACACTCCTGTGGTCTCTGTTCAAGGAAATGACAGTCATACTCTGCAATTTGCTTTTAATTATCAGTCTCCCTCGAGGTGGACTGGAGTGGTGTGCCTGAGGATGAATGAGTTTGGAATCCTTGACTTTGGGGATCTGTTTGGGGACTCCCACGAGGGGGTTTACCTCCCTTCACTCCCAGTGGAATGTGGCCTTGGGGACCAGACGTGTAACTGAGGGCACATCTCTGCAGAACGGCTGGCCAGATGTAGGAAAACCCTCTGAGGCCCGGACATTGACTTGACATAGAAGGGATGGAGGCTCAAATATGTTGTGTGATATTAGCATAGTTCACCTATCTGTTCAGTCTTTGCTTTAAGCATAGTAAAGAGGAAGGCCTTTTTAAAAAATGTATTTAAAAATATATTGACTATGTTGGGTCTTAGTTGCTGCGTGTGGACTCTCTAGTTGTGGGGTGCAGGCTTAGTTGCTCTGAGGTATGTGGGATCTCAGCTCCCTGGCCAGGGACTGAAGCAATGTTCCTTGCATTGCAGGGAGGATCCTTAACCACTGAGCCACCAGGGAAGCCCCAAGAGGAAGGCCTTTGATCAGAACTGGTCTGCCTTTTCAAGAGTGCATTTTAAATGTAGGCTGCTCCTGATGATATCAACAGATAAAAACATTTCTGAGATGGATTGTGTGGAGTTTTGGGATGCCGTTTCCCACTGGGAGTACTTTTGCAGGTGACGGTTCCTCGTTCGGTCTATTTGGTCGTAGTACTCTGGAGCGGTGATAGTCCCGGTGTGAGACTGCGTGAGGCCTGAGGCTGGGGTCTGCTGACCGTGCGGTATCGGGTGTGGTTCCTGGTTTGGGGGTGACTGATGTCTGGCGTTTTGCCTGCCTCATGTTGTGTTTGACCTTTTCAGACTTTCTCCGGCCCTGGGTGTGCTTATGGGCCCTGAACCCCATCACACTCGAGGTTGCCTTGACTGTGCTGAAGAGACGTTTCCTCTTGGCAGCTGTTCTCGGCTATTTTTCCCCAAATGGCAGTGAACTGACACAAGGGTGTGAATCACCAACATGCCACGCTTCTCTTAGAAGTGTGTTTGTGTTTTCAGAAAATATTATTGAACCAAGTGAATTGCTCCCTGGTAAAATTGGACATGGCTTAGTGACTGAATAATAAAAACAGTGTAGCATCACCGACTCAATGGACGTGAATTTGAGCGAATTCTGGGAAATAGTGGAGGATGGAAATGCCTGGCGTGCTACGCTCCATGGGATTGCAAAGAGTTGGATACGACTTAACAAATGAACAGCAACAAAATCCCAATAAACTTGAATGATTTGGTGATTTCAATTCTATAACCAAGACTTTGGGAAGTTTGAAATAGGAGTGAACAGGTCACTAGATGCTTAAACCCTGCTCCCTTCCTCAGTTGCTTCTTTGTATAAATTGTGAATTTCTAGCTTCTGAATTTTATTTTCTAACAAAGCTTACACAACAGACGGGAAGATAAAGAAGGTTGCCAAGTGTGAATTGTAATATGAAGTGTTACTTGCACTGAAAAAAAAATGCCCAGAAATAAGATTTTTTTTTCCGCATATGGGTCTTTATACCCCAGGACACCTGATTTGTGTATGTGATGGAGAACAAAGCAGAAGCAAAGCCCTAAGCCAGTCCCAAAGCACGGTGATCCGCTTTTGGGAGAGAGCTCCTGTATGTTACTACCGTGCGGGGCTTGTACACCTCCACAATGCAGCTGTTCTCCCCTGGTTTTTTTTCCCGTTTCCCACCACCTGGACAGTAACTGGAGGATGATTCATCTGTGTGTAGAGTGTATGAGTTAGTTGGCAGCACCCTGAGCCATCAGTTAGCTTTTGTTGGCTGTTGGCAAGTTATTTAAAAATACCAAGCGTTTGTTTTCCCAGGAGGTGAGGATCATCCCACTGGGGAGAATGGGCTGGAGGGTCCCTGAGGTGGTGGGGCCAGGTCATCTTTACCCAGCACTGCCAGCCAGTTCCCCGGGAGCTCAGGTTAGGAGAGAGTACCCTGAGGGCAGCTGGCTCGGTGGAGGGGACTGCCGGAGAGGGTGCCGTCCATGCTGGCTTTGTCGGCCTGTTGAAAAGGGGCGGGGGGGGTGGTGGAGGGGGTGCTGGCACCGCCCCTTAGAGCACAGAGCGGCGCTGTCTCGGAAGGCGGGCTTGAGTCCCAGGCCACGCAGAACTTTCTTGTAAGTTTCACTCACCGCGGGTTGTCGCATGAGAATATTTTTCTTAGCTCCCATCTCCTGATCAATTTTTGGTCATTGATGATCAAAAGTGAAAGTGAAAGTGTCAGTCGTGTCCGACTCTTTGAGACCCCATTGACTAGAGCCCACCAGGCTCCTCTGTCCATGGGATTCTCCAGGCCAGAATACTGGAGTGGGTTGCCATTTCCTTCTCCAGGGGATCTTTCTGACCCAGGGATTGAACGTGGGTATCCTGCATTGCAGTCAGATTCCTTACTGTCTGAGCCACAGGGAAGTCGATTGATGATCAAATTCAGTGTCTTAAAGAAACACCAACTTGAAATGTAGGCCGTTGGACAGAGTAGGATGGACAGATAAGAGACTCGTGACCAAAGACATCTCGGACACCCTCCTCCTTTCTGTGGGGGACCTCATCACACTGACTGGGAGGGCTGTGCCCCCACGCCTGCTGTGATGTGTTCTTATCGTACAAATTGGGTTCGTTCCAGTATTTTTCACAGTGGTTTGCACCTAGTGTATTCATAGTGTGTTAGTTGCTCCGTTGTGTCCGACTCTTTGTGACCCCACAGACGGCCTGGTCTGTCAGGCCCCTCTGTCCGTGGGATTCTCCAGGCAAGAATACCAGAGCGGTTTGCCATTCTCTTCTCCAGGGGATCTTCCTGACCCAGGGATCGAACCCAGGTCTTCCACATTGCAGGCGGGTTCTTTACCATCTGAGGATAAATGGTCTTATTTAGCGCAATTCCAGTGAAGATCTTGGTGAAGTAGCATTTTTTTCAGTGTGTCCTTTGTCCCATGGTCTGATTCTAACACTGATCCTGACACCCGGTACTTCAGGAGACGCGCTGGATGGCCACTGAAGCCGGATGGCCTGTGGGTGGCGAGACTCTTGGGGGCAGCTTGTGGGGCAGGTCGTCATTAGCTTCCCCGTCTGTTTTTATGAAAATGTCCGCTTTGGAGCAATGTGTACAGGAAGAGCTTTGAAAGGACAGGTGGAGACGCGGGCGTGGCAGTCAGGAGAGGCTCTCTGGCAGCTGCTCAGATGGAGGTGGGTGCTGTGATGGTCTCCCTGAGAGGCGAGGGTGTCGGGTCCTCTCCGCGCCCTCACAGCTTTCCTCCTTGAGCCTCGATGCAGAGCCTGGGAGGGAGGGCTGTGTCTTGGCCCGTTGGGGTTGCTGGGATGGATACTATAGACCGGGTGGCTTAAACAGGACACGCTAGATGTCAGTTCTGGAGGCTGGAAGTCCCAGATCACGGCGCCAGCAGTTCCAGTGTCTAGGGAGGGACTGCTTCCATGCTGAGGAGCGGTCTTCCTGCTGCGGCCTCACAGGGTGGAAGGGCCAGGGAGCGCTCTTCAGGGGCCTCTTTGATATGAGTGCTGGTCCCACTCATGAGGGCTGCGTGGTCGTCTCCCAAAGGCCCCACCTCCAGATACCACCACTGGGTGTTAGGACTTACCATGACTTTGGCGAGGGGCACAAGCATTCAGTCTGTAATAGGCAGTTAACTGTGGGTAGTTAACCTGGTTGACCTTGTCACTAAAAGCAAACCTCTGTGGTGTCAGGCTGCTCCCAGGGGCTTGCTGAGATGCTGCATGGTATCGGCTGCCCTAGCGTGGGCTCACACGGGCAGAGTCGAGGACAGGCGTGCCTTCAGAGACTCCCCAGCAGGACCATTGCCCAGGGGTGAAGTAGCAAATGCTTTGCTCCAGATTTAGTCTGATCCCGATAGACGCATTCTGCAGATGAAGCACACTGAGGTCTGATACACTGACATCTGATCTCAGTGTGTCTGATCTCTGAGGTTCACGTCTGTCTCATGCCTTCTCTTGATGCCAGCTCCCTGAAGGCCTGGCGTCCCCGTGGACCTGGGGGAGTGGTGAATGTCTGTACAGAAAAGGTGGCAGCCATTCTTGGGGGCATCTATCCATGCCCTCCAGGGCCAGTGAGACCGGCAGGCATTTAAAAGTGAAGGAGATTTCTCTATCCTCAGGCTGCAGAGAGGGCAGATGTGAGGAGGGCTCTGACCCGGCAGCGCTTCTAGCTTTTAGGTGGGGGAGGAAGACAGTGATTGGTCTTTAGGAGATGCATAGGTGGGTTCTGCTCCCTCTAGCTTCTCGTGCCTGGGCGAGCGTGGCAGCATTCTGTGGAAGAAAGGAGGCCATGGGCTAAGCCTCTTTTTCCTGGGATGTGAATTCTGATGAAAGATTTTGGGGAAAACTGAAATGATACAGAAATGAATGTGGACCGGTGGACAAAGCTGGACACATGGATGCCCTTAGAAGCAGAGTGTGCTGGATTGGGTCCCTGGTCGCCTTGCATTTTCATTTCTTTACTGCAGAAGGCTATTAACGTCTGAGTACGTGGATCCTTGAACTAGCTCAGTGTAATCTTGACCCATATTTATCAATTCTGACTGGAAAGGAGGAGGCAGCAGTTAGCCAGTACACCATTGCTAGGATTTAATATCCCCCCTTTTTTTCTGATTTCCTTTTTATTCCTCTTCCCTCTTTGCCCCTCCTTCTGCTCCTTTCCCTCCTTCCTTTTGCCTCCATCCTACTGAGGCAAGTCATACCTCTTGATTCCTGGTCATACCTCTTGATTTCCGGTTATACCGCTCTGGTTTCCGGTGCCCCTCACCCTCAGGGTGTTGGGAGGGAACATCGTGTATCCATTGCTGCCTCCTTGAATGCCTAAGCCCATGATCAGGTTCATTTTCCTTTCGGTTCCCACAGCCAGAGCCGGGTCTTGACTTCATCCTGAGCGCTTTCCCTTAGCAGTGAGTGGGCTCAGGCTCTGGGTGAGGGCTCTCTTTGGCACATCTTCTGCAATTAGAGAAAACATCCTGCCCACCCTTCCTTCTGGTTGCCCTCACAGCTGTGGCTTTATCTGATACGATTTAAAAAAAAAAAAATCATGAGCTCATCTAGGCGGCATCAGTGGGGAGGGTTAACAGAGGTTATCCTTGAGGTGTCCTTGGATGCAGAGTGCAATTTGAAGTCAGACTTGCTGAACCAAAATCCAGCCCTTCTGATGGTCCCACAGCGTGGCCTGCCCCAGCCTGATGTTCATTTATGGGTAGAGCCTCAAGTTTCCACTGGTCTTTATCTTTAAAAATGAGGTGATGTGGGCAGGAAGGAAAGCTGGAAGCCAGAAGTCACTGGCCCAGGTTTCAGGCTCCTTACTCATATTATGGACAAAAGCTCATCTCCTCAGTCTGAATTGCGTGTCACAGATTGTTTAGAGGGGCCTGGGGCTTCCTGTCAGAGTCAGACACGACTGAAGCGACTTAGCAGCAGCAGCAGGGGCTTCCTGTTGTGTGTTCTCCCCTCCCTCTTTGTCACCTGCTTTCTTGAATCCAAGACCTAGAGCTCTTGGTCTGTCTTAGGTAGAAAGGGAGGGTCCTTGGACATCCTGGGATCCAAGCCTTTGCTGCCTGGCCTTGGACAGAGAGACACACCTTCAGTGGGCTGCAGCCCCCAGCATTTATAGAAATGAGATGTCTAGTGCTTCGTTGGAGGAGTTAATGAGGATTAAATCATAGTGGCTAAAACATTACCTGGGGAGATGGCTGACTTGGCGTTCTGACAGAACAGTTGGTCCCTTTCTTTCTGCAGCTGTGGAGAAGGGAGGTGCTAGGTGGATCCACGCTGTAGAAACAATGATACTGCTCCTCTGGGTCAGCTGTCCTCACCTTGCTCTTCACTCTGCAGGAGGTGCTGAACACTTGGATTCCTCCGTGTCCTGGCCTGCACCTGAGAGGTCTCCCTGCTTCTCTGGCCTGTATGTTTCCTATCTCCCCAGATCCATGGAGTCCAGAGAACTCCTTCCTCTCTGAGCATTAGCACTGGGGCAAGGTCAACAAGAATGCTCCTGTGTCCTTCAGAGACAAAGCCATGCAATGCACATGGTTTGTAGCTCAGTTTGGGTTCCTCTGCAAACACCTGAGTACCTGTCCTGTATCAGGCACTATTGGCGCTAGAGATGTGAGCTGCAGGAGGTTAGAGACCTGTCTGTTTTTTTCACTGTTACATTTATGAGCCTGCCACGGGCAACAGAGGAATGATAAGTATTTCAGATAAATACTGTGAGGAAAATACAATAGAGGGGGTATGGTAGAAAGTGATAAACAGGGCCTGTTTTTAAATTAATTGTTCAGGAAAGGCTCTGTAGAAAGGTGATACTTAGGCTGAAAGTTATAATGATGAGGCAGAGCCGTGTGGGGGAAGGACTGCAGGGTGGCAAAGTCACAGGCCCCAGGGAAAGAACAGGAGGCTGGATCAGTGTGCTGGGGTGGGAAGGGGCGGGCTGTGGAGAAGACAGGCAGCGTTCAACAGCTTCAATAAGAAATTCAGATTCTATTCTTAATGTGCTGGAAGATTTAAAGCCAGGGAGTGGCATCTCATATACTTCTTCAAAGAAGTACTCTGCCTGCTGTTTCGTGAGGGGTTGGTGAAGGTTGAGGGTCGAAGCAGAGACCAGGTGAAAGGGGGCAGGCCTGGTCCAGGGGAGGGAGGGGAGAGGCGGAGGGAGAGAGATGGGAAGCATCAAATCAGGGCATCTTTTGGAGGCAGAGCTGATGGGCTTGCTGATGGGTTGAGTGTGGATGTGCTTTAGGCTTAGCAAGCAAGTGGACTGAGGTGTCATTTTCTGAGACAGGAAACACTAGGAAAGAAACAGGTTGCGGGGGTCGGGGGGGTAGGCTAGGATTCTGGAGTTCAGTTTGGTCTTTTTAACGTTTAATATACATGTTAGATACCAAAACAAAGACGTTAAGTTGGGCATGTGACTCCAGATCTCCGTGGACTGTTACTTACGTGAGAGTTGCAGTTGCAGGGTCACTTCAGAGGGTCTGTGTTTGCGTGTGCATGCATGTGTGTGTGTGCGTGTGCGTGTGCGCACACGCGTGCGTGTGTGTTGGGGGGAGGGAGCCGTTTACAGGTGGGTGGAGGAGAGGAGCAGTGAACTCCACAGTGAAGAGGCCGGGAAAGAGGAGGACCAGGAGTGTGGTCAGCAAAGCTCTGTTGTTTTGGAAACCTGCCTTCTAACAGCGTGTTCACGTGGCGGGAGACTTTTCATTCTGAACACACCTTGGTTTGCTTTGGTTGCTTGGCTTCCAGAAGTTCTTGGCTTTTATATTGCTGGTTCCATCTGGGTGCGGAGTATTGTTAAGTGATTAAATTGATATAAATTATTCACCGGTCTGTCTTTTAATGTTTTTCTTCTGCCATCTGGAAACCCTCTGCATGGTGGGTGCTGGGCTTTGGTGCTGGGTGCTAAGAATAGCAATGATGATAATTAGCATTTGTATAACGCTTGGTAGCTGTAAATCTACTCTGATAGTCACCACCCAACTACTCACACTTCCTCTGGCTGCTTCTGGCTGAAGGATCAGGTGAGAACCCCTTGGCTAGGAATTAAGTATCTGCTGGACTCTGGCCTGCCCTTCGAACTTCCCTCCCACCATTCCTGCCCACAAGTCCCTAGCTTCAGCCTAACTGATGGCCTTGTCTGGACTATCAGCCCTGTCCCCATGCCTGCTTCTGGTCGTGTGGGTCAAGTTCTCTTCAGGGACTCCTCCTGGAACTTCCAACCAGACAGAACTACCATTCCAACGTCTCCCAGATGGGTCCCACTTACTCCTTTAATCCTGTGCTGATTTCTAGGAACTCTGTTTCCTGCCACTTAACCTTTAATTGATGACGAATATTGCCTTTTTTATGCTTTGTCTGCTTCACTGTACTGTTAGCTCTCCAAGGGCAAAAACGTGCCTTAGAAGATTTCCTTCCTACCACATACCTGGCAGTGTCATCTTCTGCTCATGGGAGGGGTTTAATATCTGGATTTATTCTCCTTTGATGCCCTTGTGAGGTCACACAGGCAGTTACTTAGTTCAATTTAGTTGCTCATTCGTGTCCGACTCTTTGAGACCCCATGGACTGCAGCATGCCAGGCTCCCCTGTCTATCACCAACTCCCGGAGCTTACTCAAACTCATGTCCCTTGAGTCGGTGATGCCATCCAACCATCTCATCCTCTGTCATCCCCTTCTCCTCCCGCCTTCAATCTTTCCCAGCATCAGGGTCTTTTCCAGTGAGTCGGTTCTTTGCATCAGGTGGCCAAAGTATTGGAGCTTCAGCTTCAGCTTCAGCATCAGTCCTTCCAATGAATATTCAGGACTGATTTCCTTTAGGATTGACTGGTTTGATCTCCTTGCAGTCCAAGGGACTCTCAAGAGTTTCCTCCACCACCACAGTTCAAAAGTTAGGGTTAGGGTTAGGCTCAGCTTTCTTTACAGTCCAACTCTCACATCCGTACATGACTACTGGAAAAACCATAGCTTTGACTAGATGGACCTTTGTCAGCAAAGTAATGTCTCTGCTTTTTAATGTGCTATCTAGGTTGGTCATAGCTTTTCTTCCAAGGAGCAAGCGTCTTTTAATTTCATGGCTGCAGTCACCGTTACAAATGAGAAAACTGAGGCGAAAGTGGGCCTTCCTGGAGATGGGGAGCACTCGGCTTGTCCAGGGTCACACAGCAGTTAGTGACAGGACCGGGACCTGTCTTGCGACCACCAGTTCCCATTTCCAGCCTCCTCTCAGTCCACACTCTCTGAACAGCAGGTCGTTCACTCTTCATGGTCGTCACCTACGTCCGCTGTGTGGCGCTCCCACTCATTTACGATGCTCCACAGACTTTGGGCTGAATCCCCGAAGCTTGGAAGAGCCTTGCTGGACTGTGGCTGCTTTCCTCTTTTCTCCCAGGACACGGGCAAATGCCAGGCACTAGCTACCCTTCTTTCCTTTATTAATGGTTTCTGGTTGTAGGAGCTACAGCCTGTGTGGGCACCGTATTTTGCCTGGGGCGGCCGCAGCACACCCTTTCTTCATTGCATCTCCTCCTGCAGAACTGAGCAGGTGTTTTCCGGAGCCTACAGAGAGGTTTTGAAGGGAGTCTCGGTAGAATTAACAGGGTAGGGTGGTTCCACGGGGACCTGGATGACTTCTAGTTACTTCTCTTTCCCTTTAGACCTAGCCTGGTAGGGATTGCTGGTTCCTTGTGGTGGAGGATGGATCGGTAGCCTGTGTGATGCAGTGTGTTCCAGACATCAGCTGTTGATCTGTCCTTTGTTAACAGACAGGGCTCGGGAGTCTGGGACTTCATGGAATGTCCCTTGGACGCTCCCCTGCAGTGGGGAGACCTGTGCTAAGAATCCTGCTCCTGGCGTTCTTCCCTTTATCTTTAGAGAAACACAGAGGGGTGCATTTCTTTGACACACTCATTGCATCAGAGCTTTCTAACCTGCAGGGCTGAGAAATTCCCACAGAAGCAGGAGTTCTGGCAGATAAGACCTAAGAAGTTGCAGGAGCTGCGCTGTGCTAACACTGCCAAGAGACATACAGTGTCATTAGATCTCCGCGCTGGGATTCGAGACAGAGTCGTTCCTGCCCAGATGTGCTCAGGCTGGCCACGGCCCTGAGCTGAAGAGTCTTTGAGATAGAACTATATTTAGCGTTTCTGGTGGGGGAGAGGCTCTAGTTTCTTGCTGTGAGAAGCAGGCAGCTACAATGCTCGGGTCCATCCGTACATCCAGCACGCACTGAAATAGTTTCCAGGTCCTGTATCCTATGTGGCTAGCAAAGAAGATAAATGACGTTTTATTCCTACTCTGGAGGGAAAGGAAACATCTATGCAGGTGAATGTAGTACAGTTAAAGGAAGAGAGGGGACCACACTCAGGTCAAAGGAGCAAAAAAGACTCAACCAGAAGAGTTAAAATTTAAGCCGGACCTTAAAGGCGAACAGCAGTGGGGAAGGTGGGGGAAAGGAGGAAGACGTTTGAGGCAGAGGAAGAAGCAGAGCAAAGGCACACAGACGTTAAAGCTCTTGGAAGTATTTGGAAACGCAAGGTTAGTGAGGCTGCAGTGCAGGAATGGTGTGGGGGAGGGTCAGGGGTGTGGGCCCAGACTGTGAACCATCTGAATATGAACTTTATCCTGTAAACAGCATGAACATTTTCAAGCAGGGGAATGGTTTCATGAGGGGTGAAGGGTGGATTTTTTAAGGATGATAACTCTAGGGACTTCCCTGCTGGTCCAGTGGTTAAGAATCTGCCTTGCAATGCAGGAGACACAGGTTCAGTCCCGGGTCAGGGAACTAAGCTCTCATATGCCACAGGGCATCTAAGCCTGTGGCGGCAGCTACTGAGCCCCACGAGCTTAAGAGCCTGCAAGTTGCAACGAAGATCTGACACAGCCAAATAAAACAGATGATTATTTATAAAACGGATGATAACTCTAGAACAAGCGTTCTCAACTTTGGCACTGTTGAGATTTCGGGCTAGATCATTGCAGAATAATTAACAGTAGATTGTAATATTTCACATGAAAGTTGGAGGTCCTGAACTAAGGCAGCAGAGCCAGAATTGAGAGGATGAGCTGAATCAAGGGCGCTGTCAGCCGTGCCTGGCCTGTCCTAGGCGCCTGAACAAACGGAGTTGAGCCTGAATTGGGATTCCTTACTTAAGCTTCGAACATTGGGAACAGCTTGGAGGGTGGAAGGAGCCCTGGCTGGGAGTCAGCCCTGTTGATGGGTCAGTTCTTGTTCAGGGGCCTGAGTTGGCCAAGTCCCTTAACATCCCTGGATCTCAGTGTGCTTCAGCTGTAGAATGTGTCTAAGGCCACCTGCGTGCCTCTCTCGTGGAATTCTAAGACTTCACATTTGTGGAAGCCCTTTAAGAACAGCAGTGCGCTGTCCAAATGCACAGTCGTTTCTCGATGCACATGCTCAGGAGTGAGGGCAGTGGGCTGGAGCTCACGCGGGACACGAAGGAGGGGGAGGAGATCACAGATGCCTCGGCCAGCTGTGGACTCATGGAAGCTGAGGCCGGACTCCATGAAGCTCTTGAAGCCCTTGAATGGGAGACGGGATGTTGGCGTTTGGCAGGGAGACGGTTGCTGGCGTTTTGGTGATTAACGTCTCAGCTGTCCGCAGTGGAACTCTGTTATATCATGGTGCTGTCCTTCATCCTTCTATCAGCAGTAAAATAGACTCTCGAGCTAAGCGTCAACCAAAATCTGAAGGTTCTGTGTTAAACAGAGGCAGCTGGTGGATACAGCAGGGGAGGGAAGGGCTAGTAAGTAAGTGGTCTGTTTTAAAAATCTCGTGATTATATTTTACCAGGAAACTTTTCATGTTCCACCTGTTGGTTGCCTATTGGTTCTTAGGACACAACTCTGGAGAGCAGTTTGCTCTAGGGCTAGGCACTGACTTTTCTGGGGGCCTTGTTTGCCTCCTTCGCTAAATAAGGAGAGAACTTTAGTTATCTAAAAACAGAGATAAAGCATTGAACTGATGGACTCCTGTAGTCTCTGTGATCAGAGGAAGGCCTTTCTGTTGAACCACAAACCATGATGTTTCCCTGGATGTATTGGTGGTGGTGGTTGTTTAATCACTAACGGTGTCTGGCTCTGCGGCCCCATGGACTGTAGCCCACCAGCCTCCTCTGTCCATGGGATATTCCAGGCAAGAATACTGGAGTGGGTTGCCATTTTCTCCTCCAGGGTATAGTTCCAACCCAGGGATTTAACACATCTCCTGCATTGGAGGTTGCTATGAAACGATTTTTACCAAAAGCAGCCCTCTACTGGGAAGCAGGAAGGTGATGGAATGATAAGTGCAAGCATAATAGTGTTTGGTACTTTTAACGTTCAACCTACTTATTGAAAAAAACAAGGCCTAGAGAATTTGAATGACTTGTCCAAGAAGGTTTTGCTGTTTGGTTGCTGAGGGAGGCCCGTGCCCCTGAGTACTCTGCCTCCCAGACCAACACAGTGTCCATGTCAGACACAAGTGCCTTTTGCTGGACGTTCCCAGCTCTGTGCTCTCGGTTGTCTTGGGAAGAACAAGTATGACTCTGCCTGTGTCCAGAACCAGGGTGATGGCTTTTCTCTCCTTTTGTACATTTTCACTTCATTTAAGGTGAGGACTGCTTGCATCACTTACCTTGTTTGAGGTTTGGTAGTTCCAGTTGTGACGTTTCCCCAGGCCCCCTCTATGCTGGACTGGGTCTCCAGGAAGGCCTGGAACCAGGGACATGATTAGAGCCACTGGGATGGACTAGAGATTTAGACCTGGGATACATCCCTATTTTAATCCCTAAGTGATACTGGAAAGAATACAGTGTGACTCAGGCTTTGTCCAGAACCTGGATGATTGAGCATCTTGCATATGTACCTGCTTTAAGACCTGGCATGTGTACCTGTTACGGTAGGGGTGCACACCAATTTCAACCAACCATTCATCCTCTAAAGCTTTTGCCAAATGCTTACTGGTTTTCTAGCATGTAAGACATTTGTATGCAAGTGAGAATTTTGCTGAAGGATGAGACTCACTTACGTTGCCTCAGAGTTTCTAAGTAACTCTAGAATGAAAAGGTTTCCAGTTCAAAATGTATATATAACTTTTCTAGAACACGCTTGTGGTTTACTTGGTACGGAGCCGAGCGCCGGCAGGAGTGGAACACTTCTTTGCCACCCTCCCCTGTGGGCTATTAATAGTAGCAGGCTCTCAGCAACAGCCTTTTGAAGCAGTACCACTCGCCTGACAGTGTATTAAGGCCGCTCAGGTGAGTTGAGGTGGCAGCAGGCAGACGCTTCCACTTGTACATCCAAAGTTAGCTCCAGCAATAGCGCCCATGTGCAGCGTGAGCAAGAAGGACCACTCCCGTGGTCATCTCGTACCCGCTCCTCAAATTGTTTTTCGTGACAGGGGGGCAGGGAAGAGTTTTGGATTGAGAAGATGACACATATTCTTTCATTTTAAACTTGAAACGAACCATTTCCACTCATTACCACTAAGAATAGAGCATATAAAGGGGGCATTTCACAGCACATCTGTCCTTGGCTCCTTTTTTAAAAGTCTCCTATGTCTTCTCTGGTTAGTAACACACAGGGCCAGGTGAGCAATTCTTTCAAGCTGCACTCACTTTTTGACTGGACCAGAAGTGACATTTTAGTATAAAATATACTACATTCAAATTGGTCCCTAAAATGCAATCCTTCGACCTAGAGGAGATGAGTTGGATCATGCGAGAGACTCGCTGGCTATCCGACAGCAGATTTGTTTGATGTTAACAGCGGATAGAACCCTCCGAAGAGTGATTCAGTTTTAAATAGGCAGGATGCGTTATTGATGGTGGCTGCCCAGTGATTCATCTCAGCACCAAGAGGAAAGCAAAGGGCGGAAAGCAAAGGCCTCATTTTCCGGGCTCTGGTTAATGGTGACTTAAACAGCAGAAACTGACGGTTTCCCGGCTCTAAAATCAGTCAGTTCCCTGGCTGCTGCTCAGTGTGCATGTGTTGGTTCTGGAATAGTTTTTCCCTCGTGCCTCAATTTCTGAGGTCTAAACTTCAGATGCTATCACTGCGCCTATTTGCTAATATACCAGATTGAACAGCCTCTCTTCATCCTTAGTGTCAGACTTTTCCACTCAGCTCTCTGAAACTCCAAATAAACTCTGCATGGCAAAATATAGTGAATAGGCTGGGAAGTGTGGTTGAGAATGGAATAACATAAAACACGAAGAAAGAAGATTCAAAAGCTGAATAAGTGTATCGCTAAAAAAGAGTATGGTGGACACGGCAGTTTAGCAGGATGGAGTGAGGAAGTACTGAGTGAGTGAAGTAATAGGAACACTCGGGTAGAATTTCAAGGACAGCTTATCTGGAGTTCATAGAATGTTCATGGAGTTCTAGAGTTCATCCACACAGGATGTGGATTCTGTGTTCATCGTGGGTGCTCACCTGAGAACAGAGAGAAAGGCCTGGGAGCATGCACATTGGCAGATTTAACTACACTCTCATGTGGAGGATTCTTTTTTTCTTGTTTATCTCCCTCTAAGTACTGACCTTTTTCTTCCAGACCTTTCTTATATTATTGAGATATAGTTGCCATACAGCACTGTATGAGTTTAAGGTATACAGCATAATCCTTTGATTTACATACATCATGAAGTGATTATCACAGTAAGTTTGACGAACATCCATCATCTCATAGACACAAAATCAAAGATGTAGAAAACTTTTTTCTTGTTCTGAGAACTCTTAAGTTTTACTGTATTAACAACTTTCATATGTAGCATACAGCAGTGTTATGTTGTACATTATATCTCTAGTACTTCTAACTGAAAGGTCCTGCTGGGTGACTGCCTTCATTCAACTCCCCCTCCCCTCAACGCCGCCTGCTCCGGTAACCACAAATCTAATCTCTAAATTTTCTATGAATTTGTTTCTGAAGTGTGATTGACCTGCAACACTGTTAGTTACTGTTATATAATATAGCGATTCCATATTTCTATACATTTCAAAATGATCAGCAATAAGTGTAGATACAGTCTGTCACTATACAAAGATGTTACAGTTATTGACTAGTCTCCACATTGTACATTTCATTCCTGTGACTCATTTATTTTGCACCTGGAAGTTTATGTCTCTTAACCTCCCTCGCCTGTTTCTTTCCTCCCCCGCCCCCATCCCTTCCCCCTGGTAACCACCTGTTTGTTCTCTGTGTCTATAATGCTGTTTTTGTTTTGTTTGTTCATATGCTTTGTTTTTTAGACTCCACACATAAGTGAAATCATACAGTGTTGGTCTTCCTGTGTCTCACTTACATAATGTTCTTTAGGTCCACCCATCTTGTTGCGGATGGCAAGATTTCGTTCTTTTTGTGGCTGAGTGAGATTTCATTGTGTGTGTGTGTGTATTTATATATATACCATATTTTCTTTATCCATTCATCTGTTGACAGGCACTTAGGATGCTTCTGTGTCTTGACCGTTGTAAGTACTGCTGCAGTGAACAGAGGGGCTCACTTATCTTTTTGAATTAGTGTTTTCATTTTCTTTGGATAGATACCCAGGAGTAGAACTGCTGGATCATATGGTAATCTTGTTTTTAATTTTTTGAGGCATGTCTACTCTTTTCCACAGTGGCTGCCCCAGTTTACATTTCCACTGTAGCGCACATGGAGTTCTTCTTTGCCAGTTGTTGACAGCATTTGCTATCTGTTGTCTCTTTTGATGATAGCCGTGTTGATGGATGTGAGGTGATGCCACATTGTGGCTTTGGTTCACGTTTCCTCAAAGGTCAATGATGCTGAGCATCTTTTCATGTGCCCGTCGTTCATCTGTAGGTCCTCTTTGGGAAAATGACTATTCAGACCCTCTGCCCATGTTTTGACTCGGTTGCTTTTCTGATGTTGAGTTGTATGAGTTCTTTTTATGCTGCTGCTAAGCTGCTAAGTCACTTCAGTCGTGTCCGACTCTGTGCGACCCCATAGACAGCAGCCCACCAGGCTCCCGCATCCCTGGGATTCTCCAGGCAAGAACACTGGAGTGTGTTGCCATTGCCTTCTCCAGTGCATAAAAGTGAAACGTGAAAGTGAAGTCTCTCAGTCGTGTCCCACTCTTAGTGACCCCATGGAACACAGCCTACTAGGTTCCTCTGTCCATGGGATTTTCCAGGCAAGAGTACTGGAGTGGGGTGCCATTGCCTTCTCCCATTCTTTGTATATTTTGGATATTAATACTTTATTGCAGTGATCCCCAACTTTTTTTGGCACCAAGGACTGGCTTTGTGGAAGACAGTTTTCCCATGGACTATGGCGTGGGGTGGTCTCAGGATGATTCTAGTGCATTACATTTATTTGCACTTTATTTCTATTATTATAGCAGCTTCACCTCAGATCATCAGACACTAGATCCTGGAGGTTGAGACCTCTGCCTTATTGGATATATTGTGTGCAAATGTTTTCTCCTATTCAGTAGGTGGCTTCTTTTTCACTTTGTTGATAGTTTTCTTCTCTGTGCAAAAGCTTTTTATTTTGATGTCATACTGTCACACAGTGTATGTTCCTCAGTTCTTTGTCTTGTCACAACAAAGATTTGGAGCAACGGACATTAAAGCCCTCGGCACGTCACAGCTCTCGGGTCTTGGACAAACTGTGCTACAGCTCTTAGGCAAATCAGTGCTACAGCTCTATTTTATTTAGAAGATAGCAGGAGAGTGAGAGAGAGAGAGAGACAGAGAGAGAGAGAGAAAGAAGCGTGCGCACGCGGGAGAGAGAGTTTATGAGAAAGCACTTTGGCTCCTCCTTTTATATGTTTTTTTCTCCACCTGGGCCTGCCCTATGCAAATTGGGCTTAGCCAGGAGTGCTGTTTGTTCTGCCTGAAGTTTTCACTCTGGTCCTCGGACCTTCCTTTGACCTTCCTTGTCTTTTAGCCACGGCCATTTTGGACTCCTTTCCCCTATTCTACCTACCTAACAATACCATGCACAAAAATAAATTCCAAATGGGTTAAAGACATAAAATCAAAGACCTGAAACCATAAAACTTCTAGAAGAAAACATAGTACATTCCTGGAGATTGGTCTTAGCAATATTTTTTTTTTTTTTTTGGATATGTCTCTTTAGGTGAGGGAAACAAGCAAAAATAAACAAATGAGAGACTTTCTGCTTATATTGACCTGATCTAGTCCATGTGTCTAGTCCTCCTTCTGTTCCTTCTTCCCTCTTATGTCTGACACCTAGATCATCTTTGTGTGTGAGTGTGTGTATGTGTCGTGTCCAGCTCTTTGTGACCCTAAGGACCAAGAACCCACCAGGCTCCTCTGTCCATAGGATTCTCCAGGAAGGAATACTGGAGTGGGTTGCCATGCTCTCCTCTGGGGGAATCTTCCTGGCACAGGGATTGAACCCATATCTCTTGTAGCTCCTGCCTTGCAGGCAGATTCTTTACCACTAAGCCATAGGGGAAGCCCTAGATCTTATTTAATATTTAAAAAAGACAGAGAGACATCCCTGGCAGTCCAGGATAATATACAAAACCTAAGTGAGGCTCCCCAGCCCCTCCTGCATCTCTCCCCAGCATAATTTTGAGTTCTTTCCTCCTGTCCTGTGTCCCACCCAGACTGGCCATCTTTTGCCCTCTGGCGAGCACTATTCCTTCCTGCTTCAGGCTTGCCACACAGATAAACTCTCATCCTGGAACACCCCTCCCTCCTCGGTATGCCTAGCCAACTCCTTGTCCATCTAGGATTCAGTTTGAATCTTGCTCTTTCAATGAAGCCTTTCCCAATGACCCAGGCTAAGTTAGGTCACACAGCCACATGCCGTGAATGTCTGTGCTGTCCAAGCAGTTAGGACCGTTGCAGTAGACTAATTGCACAATACGGTCTAATGTCTTGAAGATAGGGACGTGTCTGTTTCTCTTTGTCCCAGCACCTCACACAGTGCCTGTCATGTGGCAGGTGTTCCGTAAATACTGGTGGATGAATGAATAGAGTCTTTGTTCTGGTCGGGGGGCCTTGTAGCTTATGGGGGACATTTCCCAGTTGAAGAATATTTACTGAATTAGCCTCAAAGATGAAGTGTTTAAATACAGGTGATGGGAAGGACAGCATGCTTTATCCTGGGGAAGGAAGATTGGGAGCCGGCTGGAGTCCCGAATGTGAGTACATAAGGTATTTAAATTCTAAGATAGATGATCTCTTGTTTTTTTTTTTTTTTTTTTTTTTTTTTTTTTTAATATAAAAATCTTTATTTTAGAAAAATACTGATTATTTTTTTTTTTTTTTTTTTAAAGACAAAGCAAGGGCAGAAGTTTTCTTTAGAAAAGAGTGGTTTCCTAACACATTCTCAGTTACTTCCTTTTGATCAGTGAAGTTCTGTTTGCAGAAGCTAGCTTAGCTGTAATGCCTTTAGTCAGTGCTGGTTTTGATTGCTTGAAGAAGTCTACTAATGGAACAGGGTTTAAATTTTTTATAAAATGGAAGCAAACATACTTTGCCTTGGTGAGTATTTCTAGGACTGTGACTTGCTAATAAGCATTGTGGTGAATGCAAACTATTTATAGACTGTTTTCTTTGGGGAAAACAATATAGAAGTCTTCGATTGTGGAGTCAGGAGTAGGTACCTGCTGGAAAGAGGAAAACAACTGCCCAATGATGGCTTCATACACGGATTTTAAACGTTGAGGTGTTTCAAAGAGCTTAGGTGGAAATGAAGATAGTGTGCTCCGGAAAACTGTCTTAAATGACTTAAAGATTTGTAATATGACTATGGACTGTTTAATCACATACTAAATTGCCCTGTACAGGGAGAGTCCACAGTCCAGGAGCTGTAGTCAGGTTACTGGAAGTGAAATCCCAAAAAAGTTTTAGCTTCTTGATAGGATTCAGACATGTATTTAGCTGTGTGAAACGTACGAGCTTTGAGTACATCTTTCTGGTTCCTTTAGTAGCAGGTTAAATGGATTTAACATTGCAGGCTTACAAAAGCAGCTTGCCAGGCTCCCTGGTGGCTGAGCGGTAAAGAGTCCTGCCAATGCAGGAGACACAGGTTCGATCCCTGGCCTGGGAGGATCCCAAGCCTCAGAGTGGCCAGGCCCAGGCGCCACAACTGTTGAGCCTGTGCTCTGGAGCCCGGGAGGTGCAACAACTAAGCCCCTGCACCACAACTACTGAAGCCCGCGTGCCCTAGAGCCTGTGCTTGGCAACAGGAGAAGCCACCGCAGTGAGAAGCCTGTGCACATGTTCTACTGGGATTGATTACTTGGCATGTCTGTGCTCTCCACAGGGAGCTCTCTGTGTCTCCATCCCAGGACCCAAATTCCTGCCACAGTGACAATATCTACGTGCTGTGCTAAATGTTCCATGTACACAATTTCATTTAATCTCAACAGCAACTGTAATACAGAAGGTATTTCTCTACTCTACAGATGAAGAAACTGGGCCTGTGATGGGGGTTGAGGCCAATAATAGTACTTGGTACCTGTAGCTTCTCCTCCTGTTCGCCTGTCTCCCATCGGGGGAGCCCAGCCAATGGGAAGGGAAGATGTCCAGCGACATACTGATGGGGATGCTCTGAGTTCAGACCCCAGATTTGGGGGACTAATCATCACCACTGGGTTCAGGGTGCAGTTCCTGTCTGGGTCCATGAACATAATCTTCAAATTTCAATAGACATACAGAGGATTGTGGGAGGTTCTGCTCAGATGGGGCAAAAGGCCCAGTCTTTGTCCTCCGGACTCTTCAGATGCAAAAGAATGAAGTGTGACCCACTTCCTGCTACAAGGGCACTGGGGGAAGATATCGTCATAGTTGCTACAATGTGGCAGTCCCCTGCCAAGTTCCACACCACTGGGGAAACTGCTCTTGCGATGGTGCTGAAATGAAGACATTGGCTCAGGGAAGTGTGTGGTCTCTCCTCCCCCTCCGAGAACTGTTGCTTTAGCAAGAGAAGTTTCAAAATGGACACTGACACCCACAGAGGACATCACTTGTGACATTTGGAGAAGCATTTAGGTGTCTTCCTGACCTCACTAAAGAACTGAGCTGTGAATAGCCCCATTTTTAAACGAGAGACACGTGTTTGTGGCCTAGAGGGTTTTGTAGTCTCTTGGTACCATGGTTCTCAGCTTGCCCTCCTGCACCTTGTAGCTGGATGTGGGCTCTAGGCGAGCTTGGGGGAGCAACCTGCTGCCCTTTCGCTGTGTGTGATCCTTCCTGCCTTGGGTGGCATCTGAGTCCCAGGTCTCGCCTCCCTGCCTTTTCACTTCTGTGTTTTCCCTTGACACCCTCGGCCTGTCCGCTGACTCACTTCAGGGCGGGGAAGCACCTCTCTGGGCTGGGTCTCTGACTGGTCCTCTATGGAGAAATAGGGAGGCTTCTGTGCTCCTCGAGGGATGGAAGTTGACCAACTTGATCTTGCATCTTATCTAATGAGTTCTAGAACAAAAATTCACGCCCTGAGTAAATCTGTTGCCCAGTTTCTCTGTTTTATCAAAAGGACTCCCCTTCCCACCCACAACCAGAGCCCCTCTTCCAATCATAGAGCAGAGGTTTAAGTGCCTGCTAACCGTGACATCGCATCAGTGCTGGGGTACAGCCATGAATAAAGCCAGCAGTGTGCCCGCTCTTCGTCCCCTAAACACGGTAGAAATGGACAGGCAGTTTATCTGATCAATCCCCAGGTTAGGCTTGGGGTCCCCTCTCATCCATCCCCAGGACTCTGTGCCCAGACTGCTTTGCTTCGAGTCAGGACCACATTGTGGTCAGCGCTTTGGTCTGATTCTTAACTCTAAGACTGCCTAGTGGTTTCACTTGGCATGTCGTTATGAATGGGTATCTGCACTTCCTTCATGTGTAATTATAAGACGCTTTGTACAAAATACATACTCAGTGGGACCTGGGCTACTGTAAAACAGCCAGTACTCCTTCAGGGTGGGAGGAATAGGGGGGTTGGTGAGGGGGCTGGGGAGTGGAGACAGAGGAGGACTTAGAGTCTGAGACCTTCTCTCTGGTTCTGCCCTGAACTCAGCTCTTTCACTGTGAACTTTGATAAATTGTCCAGTATATTTTACCCTCAAGTTTCTTCATTATGAAATATTAGCACTAGCCTTACTCATCTTATTTTTTTTTAAACGAGGATGAAATGATTAAATGACTTCTATTAGTGTAAGATTATGGAGGTGGCATTATTGATAATTCTGTGGGGCGAGTGTTTCCAGTGTTCCTATTCTCTTTTCCCTCAAGTCCACTTTGGCTCTGAGGCTCACTCTGAAACAGTGAATTTAACTCTAATGGCATGTGCATCACTTAGAAAGCCTTTTTTTTTTTTTTAATTTTATTTTATTTTTAAACTTTACATAATTGTATTAGTTTTAAAAAAATAAAGTACAGTGCTTGGGCCCTACCCTTAGACTTGATCTTAATTATTCAAGTGTGGGACATGGGCATTGTTTTTCTTTTTTTTTTTAAGACCTGCAGGTAATTCTTTAATGTCAGCCAGTGTTGAGAATCACTCCTCTCAGGTTTTGAGGCTGAAGTAGTCTAGACCCAGTTACTGATTTGAAGGTCACCTATATGTGATGATTTGCGGGGCACCTAAAGGTTCCTAGTAACATGGAACACCTTGGGTTGGTTTCCTTCCCCTAATTGCCTGTGGAATCCCGTGAGGATCCTGCCTGCTAGACGGCTCAGTGCCTCCCCATCGTCACTACTGCTTAATGCTTACCATATCCATACTGTGGGGTCTCCTCTCATTCTTAGGGTGCTTCATGAGGTAGGGCCAATGTTTACCCACGTTGTACAGCTGAGAAAGCCAAGGCTCGGGCCTGTTCATCACCTCACCCATGCTAATGAGTGGTGACTGGAATTCTTAGCCAGGCTGTCTAGCTCTGGAGCCTGTACACTTAAGCACAATACTGATAGGGACAGAGTCAAGGGATAAAGCAGGTGATTCAATAGTTAATCCCACTAGGGGACTGTAAGTAGAAAAAATATGAGAGACCCTGTAAGTTAATGATTACTCCAGGAAAGCAGGTCTGCTTAACCACAAAACCAAGCAGCCTTGCTTAGCAACAGAATCATGCAACAGAAGTCCGGGACATGCCCCCAAACAATAAGACAGTGGCGGCATGAGACCTACAGCGTGCCCAGCGAGCCCAGTCAGCTGAGGATCCCTAGGACACGCTCTCTGCACACATTGAAGACAAATCGTGGAACTAGCTTGACCATGTTGCTGCTGCTGTTTAGTCACTAAGTCATTTCTGACTCTCTGTGACTCCATGGACTATAGCCCAGCAGGCTCCTCTATCCATGGAATTTTCCAGACAAGCATCCTGGAGTGGGTTGCCATTTCTTTCTCCAGGGGATCTTTTTGACCCAGGGATCAAACTCGCATCTCCTGTACTGGCAGGCGGGTTCTTTACCTCTGAGCTTGACCATGTAGGGACAAGAAAACTCCCCTGCTCAACCTGGAGGAGGAGCTGATGATGGAAGCATGACTTTACTCAAGAGAGACAGAGAAGTTCTCCGCCTCTGCACTCTTCCTTTGATAGCCCACTGAGTTCTCAGGGCACGGCACCCCTTCGCTGCCCATCCATCCCACAACCCTGCTCGTAAGCCTCACAAGCGTCCTCTTCTGACGAATCGCTTTTGTATCACTTTGTCTCTCACTGAATTCTTTTCTGTGCCGAGACACAAAGGACTGTGGTACTGGAGCTCTTCAGAAAGCCCCTAAATGACACCAAACTGTTTCAGAACTGCACTGCGTGATAATTGGTATTTATGGGTAAATACTGTACTCCTCTCAGTACTGTATTCACATTTTTGCTGGGGCTTTCTGCAGATGGTGCTTTCGCTCAGGGTGAAGAATCCTCAGGCTGAAATTTCACGTTCAACCACAGGCCAGTGGGGAGAGGCCTCTGGGCACGTGAGGGTCTGTTCAGCCCTGCATATCAGTTACCAAAGCACACTCCAAGGACCACTGGTTTTTCAGACCTGCCTGCACACGGGGCGCATCTGGGGAGCTTTAAAAATCACTGCCTGGTTGCCCCCCTCAGGAGTGTGATGTAATTAGCCTGAGGGGCTGCCTAGCTGGAGATGCTGTAAAAGCTCCCCGGGTGATTCTTCTGTGCGACCAGGGTTGAACACAGTTTTCAGAGGCAGCCAGTCCCTCCGGGGTGAGGGAGCTGCCTCTGTGCGGCCTGCAGAGATGGGGGAATGAACTTGGGCTGGGAGCACATGTTCTAGGTACTAATGCATTTCATTTCACGGAACATCTGCCTTCTCCGGATGATACACAGGGCTCTTTCCAAAAGAAAAAGCAGTTTTTCTTTAACAACTAGGTCAGACGTTATTTTGTTTACTTTGATATGATGGAATTAAGCATTGTTCAAACAGCACAGTGACAAATGGAGTACTCCTGTAATTGGGCTAGGTGACGGCTCTTGTCTTCCCTACAATCTGCTGCCTCCAGGAAAGCTGAGAGGTCGGATTCGTTGGAAGGAATTCCTTGAAGGTGAGAAAAAAAATGAAAAGGCAGCACAGAAGCTTGGTTCTAGGAAGTTTCTATCTGGCTCATAGAAATGATGGCTTTCTGTTAAGAGAAGATATTTGATCTTACTGCTTTCCCAGAGGTGAGAAGCGAGTACCCCTGTCAGGAGAGAGGGGTAAAGGATGCTGTTTGTACCATGTGCGACCCAAACCTCTTTTGTTTAAATTAGGGTGAAATTCATATCACACAAGATTAACTATTAAGTGAACAGTCCAGTAGCATTTGGTACATTCACGATGTTGTGCCACCAGCTTGTCTATCCAGTTACCAAACCTTTTTACTACTGCAAAGGAAACCCTTCCCTGACAAATTCTTTCCATCTCCACAGCTCAGATCACATCTGTCTTCCTCCCTCAAGGCCTTTTATTTTAAATTGAAGTATAGTTAATTTACAGTAACATCTTAGTTTCAGGTGTACAACAAAGTGATTTGATTATGTATATGTGTCTATATGTATGTTGTTTTTCAACTTTTCCATTGTAGTTTATTACAAGATATTGAGTCTTGCTCTCTGTGCTACACAGTAAATCCTTGTTTATCTATATATCTATATATGGCAGTGTGCATCTGTAAATCCCAGCCTCTTAGTTTATCCCTCCCCTCATTCCCCTTTGGGAACTGTAAGTTTGTTTTCTGTGTTTGTGAGTCTATCTCTGTTTTGCAAAGACACTCATTTGCACTGTTTTTAGATCCCATGTGTCTGTCCACTCAAGTCTCCACAGATTTCCGTCTCAGGAAACATTTCCGGAGCATCTCCTACTTGCTAGGGATACAAAGATGCCTGATGGTGTATCTGAGGGACCTTGAAGTAGTAAGAGGAAACTGACGTGAAAGAAAACAATTGCAAAACCATAAAAAAGGTTGATGCGAGAAGCACTGGTTGCTGCAGCCCAGCGTTGGGAAGGCTGCCTCTGCAGGCACAGGGAAGGAAGGATTCAGTGGGGAGACAGCGCTGGAGCTTGGACTCTGCCCACGTGGACAGGGGGGAAGGGACATTCTAGGCTGAGGAAACGGTGTGTTCAAAGGTCGGGGGCAGCGAACCTTTCTGCAAAGGGCCAGAGAGCAAATAAGTTAGGTTTTGGGGGCCGTAGGGCCTGTGTCACAGCCGTCACTGATATGGGGAAGCAGCCACAGGCAGCATTAAGTAGACTGTGTCATGTTCCAATAAAACTTTATGGACACCCAAATCTGATACACAGTTTTCACGCGTTAGCATGTGATTATGATTCTTTTGATTTTTTCCCCCCCCCATCAGCCATACCACTTAAAGACCATTCTTAACTCATGGGCTGTATAAAAACAGTTGGCACACTGCATTTGGCCCAGGCTGTAGTCTGGCCTGTGTACCAAGGCAGGGAAAACTGAGGTCATAGGCAGGGGCAGAACAGCAGGTGCTGGATGAGCCTGTTCTTAGCCCTGGGTGTGAGATTATGCATCTCTGACAAGCTCCCAGGCAGTGGTGCGGCTGAGGTCCTCCCTTGGAGTAGCAAGGAGCTGAAGTATTGTTAGGGTCCCCTTATGCCCCTGATGCTGTGTTAGCTTCTGTTGTTGCTGTTCTTCAGTCGCTAAGTTGTATCCAACTCTGTGACCCCATGGATACCAGGCTTCTCTGTCCTCCACTATTTCCTGAAGTTTGCTCACATTCATGTCCATGGGGTCGGTGATGCTCTCTTACCATCTTATCCTCTGTTGCTGCCTTCTCCTTTTGTCTTCAATCATTCCCGCATCAGGGTCTTTTCCAGTGAGTCAGCTCTTTACATCACATGGCCAAAGTATTGGAACTTCAGCATCAGTCCTTCCAATGAATATTCAGGATTGATTTCCTTTAGGATGGACTGGTTTGATCTCCTTGCAGTCCAAGGGACTCTCAAGAGTCTTCTCCAACCCCACAATAAAAAAGCATCAATTCTTTGGTGCTCAGTCGAAGATTCTGTGGGTATCGGAAAATGTAAACAACAATTGTCCGCCTACCAGGTGTTTCCATTCTACTTAGAGAAGATTTATGTAAGTGGAAAGGTAAACGGACCCTCCCAGAGTAAGAACTAAACAGCAGAAGGGCCAGTCAGTGAGGTTCCCCGCCGCTGTGCATGGTAAACTGTCCTGTGCAAGGCACGTGGACAGCACGGTTAAGGTAGAGGAGCCCCGTGCGGGCTGTGGCTTCCAGTCCATCATCCAGCTCGACCACGTCCACAGCTCATCACTGCCACTCGCTCTCTGTCGGCATTTGCCCCCTCCTGTCATTTGTCACTTTATCTTCAGCCTCTCCCAGGGCTGTTTTACACTGAGTGGAGACTAAGCTGTGAGTTAGAGCCTTTGGGGGTGTGCTGCCCCTGCCTCCGACTGGAGGGGACATCATGGCAGCCTCACTCAGGGACGGGGGCTGTAGCGGGGCTCAGGGAAGTCCTGAAGCTGGGGGACAGGAACTTACAAGTCCCCGCAGCTGGATGGATGGCAGGCTTAAATGGCAGAGGAGGAGGTAAGTTAGAACACCCGAGGGAAGAGAAATGTTGATGGCAGATACCTCTGAGTTTTCTTCATGTCTTATTCCATAGCACTCAGACGCTATAAAGCTCTATAGTATATTCCTCTAAAGGTACAGTAATATCTTGCTCTAGGCCAGGTTCGGAGGTGGAGAGATTCTGTGAACTTGATTCATTATAAAAGCCAAAGGACAGCTTTGGCTTTGTACCCAGAGCTGGGGTATCAGCGATACAAATTGGTGGTTTGCTTTCCTATTAACTGTGTATTCTGAGTTTCTTGCCTCAAGACTTTCACTCCTTGATAGTGAATTATAGACAAGTGTAGCAGAGGCTGGGGCTTGCTTTTTCAAAAGGTCAGTGATCACCTGGAGGAGAATGCTGTATTAAAAAAAAAAAAAAACAGGACCCAAATCAAGCCAGCACCTGAGTGCCCACAGGGAGCTTTGCTGTCTGTCCATGAGGGAGGTGGGTGATGCTGACCCAGGCACACATTCTGGCTGGTCCTTGGTCTTAAGAGCTATTATTTCAGGTTTGCTAAAAATATCCTGTGACATACACACACACACATACACATATATATGTCAGACATATATATACATACATATGTATATACACACGTGCACACGTGTGTGTGTGTGCATGCTCAGTCATGTCCAACTCTTTATGACCCCATGGACTATAGCCTGCTAGGCTCCTCTGTCCATAGGATTCTCCAGGCAAGAATGCTGGAGTGGGTTGCCATTTCTTCCTCCAGGGGATCTTCCTGACCCAGGGACTGAAGCTATATCTCTTGCATCTCCTATATATATATATGATGGATATATATATATAAGTTTATTTAACTTATATGCAGAGTACATCATGAGAAACGCTGGACTGGGAGAAACACAAGCTGGAATCAAGATTGCTGGGAGAAATATCAATAACTTCAGATATGCAGATGACACCACCCTTATGGCAGAAAGTGAAGGGGAACTCAAAAGCCTCTTGATGAAAGTGAAAGTGGAGAGTGAAAAAGTTGGCTTAAAGCTCAACATTCAGAAAACGAAGGTCATGGCATCCGGTCCCACCACTTCATGGGAAATAGATGGGGAAACAGTGGAAACTGTGTCAGACTTTATTTTTCTGGGCTCCAAAATCACTACAGATGGTGACTGCAGCCATGAAATTAAAAGACGCTTACTCCTTGGAAGGAAAGTTATGACCAACCTAGATAGCATATTCAAAAGCAGAGACATTACTTTGCCTAGTCAAGGCTATGGTTTTTCCTATGGTCATATATGGATGTGAGAGTTTGGACTGTGAAGGCTGAGCACCGAATAATTGATGCTTTTGAAGTGTGGTGTTGGAGAAGACTCTTGAGAGTCCCTTGGACTGCAAGGAGATCCAACCAGTCCATTCTGAAGGAGATCAGCCCTGGGATTTCTGTGGAAGGAATGATGCTAAAGCTGAAACTCCAGTACTTTGGCTACTTCATGCAAAGAGTTGACTCATTGGAAAAGACTCTGATGCTGGGAGGGATTGGGGGCAAGAGGAGAAGGGGACGCCAGAGGATGAGATGGCTGGATGGCATCACTGACTTGATGGACGTGAGTCTCAGTGAACTCCGGGAGTTGGTAATAGACAGGGAGGCCTGGCGTGCTGCGATTCATGGGGTCGCAAAGAGTCAGACACGACTGAGCGACTGATCTGATACATAGGATGGATATATATGGAGGCAGGGTGTGTACTCAAGCACACAGCTTCTCAACCAAATAGGCCCCGTGGAAATCGCATGCCTGTGAGGCAAATACTGAGAGATGTGTCTGATGGATGGCAGGCGTGTGTTGCCGAAGGTGATGTCACTGGGAGATCCAAAGGCTGCCGTCCGGTGCGTCAGACCCTGCTTCTCCCGGCTGCACTTCACTCTCACCTTGGAGCTTTCAGGTCCCCTCGGACTTGGACTGCAGGGTCCAAGGTGGGCCCAGACCTGGTCTTTCCAAGGCTCCCAGAGGACTCTAATGTGCGGTCAGGGCCAGAGCCCCCGAGTGACATTGACGGTGCCTCCCACTCAGTGGGGACTGGCTGCGTTCTTCCCCGCCGGATCTGGGCAGCTTAATGACCTTGCGGATCCCCATGCGGGTGGTGGCTGGGGGAGGATGGGTGAGATTTGGGGATATGTTTGTGGTTTAAAGAATGCACAGCTAAAATGAGGTTGCTGACAACTCAGGAATGTATTAACACAGTTTCAATTTGCTGACCACTTTCTTTCACCTCTGCAGGAAAATAGCTTTGACCCTGAATGCAAAATACTAAAGCAGAGATTCCCAGGCTCTGAGGACTTGCTACACTATCTTGTTGGGTTTTGCACGTGTCATTTTATGCTTTTGTTTGCAGGTCACTAGGTGCTCCCTCTGACGTAGATATTTTGCAGCACCTTTTGAGATGGTGTAAAACTCCGGGTAGAACAAACTAAACTCTGGATAGAACAAACTGTAGGCTTGGCATTCCCTGATAGAATTAGAATTTCATTGATCTGTAATATTCTCATAGGATCTTGAAAGCGTCTTCTGTTACCAATCCAGTGAGTTATCATTTGTCTGTCGTCCTGGTACGGGATCACCTTGTATCTTGAGATGAGAAGGGAGGAAAATGTGTGGAGACGGCTTTAAACGTTCTCCTGAGGGTCCCTGGTAGAGAGCACACCTGGAGGCTTGTCTCGTCATCTAAGCTTTTGTTTTACTCTTTCAGTACACAAGGGTCTGGATCCCTGACCCGGATGAGGTGTGGCGCTCCGCTGAATTAACCAAGGACTACAAGGAGGGGGACAAGAGCCTCCAGCTCCGACTGGAAGATGAAACCGTGAGTATAGCCCAGAGGGTGGGTGCTCCGGGTTCCGCTGACAGGGGTGGATGCTACTCTGAAGCTCGAGTGTGTCCTGCACGGTGGCGCGTCTGAGCTCCCAGGGTCCTTTTTGTTGCCGTAGATGGTGCCGTATGTGCGGGCCAAGTCGCTTCAGTCGTGTCCAACTCTTTGTGACTCTATGGACTGTAGCCGCCAGGCTCTTGTGTCCATGGAATTCTCCAAGCAAGAATACTACCCACTCCAGTGTTCTTGCCGGGAGAATCACATGGACAGAGAAGACTGGCTACAGTCCATAGGGTTGCAAAGAGTTTCATGAACTGACTAGAGATGGTGACGTACGTGAAGGTCTAAACCATGCAGCTGCTGAATGGATGGCACAGTACACACACGTGCCCAGCTGAGAGATCTCGGGTGGCTGAGAGGAGAATCTTCCCAGTGGGGTGGCGGACGCAGGCGGCTTCCCTCTGTGGGGATGAGGCACTGGTGGGAGGTGAGGGGGGAGCCACTTACCCTGAGAGCCAGTGCCTGGTCCAGTGGTTGGACCACTGGCTCTGGATCCAGCCTGCCTGGGCCAGGATCCTGGCTCGGCCCTTGCTAGCTTTGTGCCCTTGTTCAAGTTAACAATTTTTATATGCCTGTTACTTTATCTGTGACATGGGGTTGCCTAGGTGCATATGAGAATAAAATGAGTTACTATGTGGCAATACATAGGAGTCATGCCCGGCATGCAAGCACTGTTAGTAGCTCCAGTGAGATTTAATTAGTTGATTTTCAGATTGTTTTGGTCAAAGGAAGACAAGGCAATCACCAGGAAATCCTATTTCTTCTAGAAGGTCTGGTTCCATTTTTTTCGTGAGCCTCATGTCATTACCCCTCCCTGTGATGTGTGCACGTCACAGTTATTTGAAGACTTGCCGGTGCTGGTCATGGGGGGGTTATGGGTGATCGGTTGTGACCCTGCCATTGCGGGGAGCTCAGTGCTGGAGGGTGCAGAGGACGTTGGGAGCAGGCAGAGGCGGGGGTGTCGGGGGAGGGGCCGTGGAAGGGAGCTGGCATTGAAAACTCAGGCTGCAGGGGGCCAAGGGGAGTGGCCCAGGCAGGAGTTGTCGCCAGAGCTCCAAGGCCTCAGTGTGTCCCCTGTGGGTGTGTGGAAGGAAGGGAGGCCAGTGTACCTGGAAGCCACCAGAGAAGGGGACAGACAGGGCCCAAGGCTAAGGAGGCAGGTCAGGGGTGCACCGTTTACAAGGGGGAGACTGGGAGACAGACAGACTTGGAATCAAGCGGCCAGAAGAACTCAAGCTTTGGCCTTGGGCTGGGTCAGATCTGAGGGGCTGCAGAGCAGGCCTCGCTTGGAGGGGAGGCTGGGGCTCAGGTGGTGCCTACCTGCCTCTGAGCTGTGGGAGCGCTGAAAGCTGGTCCCCTGTCACTCATCCTCTGATCACTTACCGTCTTCCTGTTTTACCTGCTTTCAAGTTCTTTGCTCTTGTCTCTCTAGGTAGTAATGACCTGCTTGAGAAAAGGACCTTGTCTTCTCTGGTCACATGTACCCACAGTGGTTGGTGATTAACTCACTGATTAGTGGGGAGGTTGAACATCTTTCCCTTCCTAACTTCTCTTTCTATCAACCTTGAATGCATCACTGGGTAAAACCAGGACAGTGAGTTGGTCAATTTGTTAGGAAGTGTTTACATCAAAGCGTGCCTGCCTCCCTTTCCCCTTCCTTGCAGGCAGACCTCGCCAGCCTCCTCCTGGTTTTGAGGTGAGAAGCAAAATTCCCGACAGATGGAATCATGTTTATCATGTTGAATAACTTCCCACCCCACACCCCAAACAAAATAAAATTAGTTCACCCACGTGAATGGCATATCTTCCATTCCAGCTGATTTCGTTTCAGTTGAATTTGTAAGTGGGTGGGTGTTTTTTGAGAGTCCTACGGAGGGAGGGAGGGCCGAACTGCTGTATTGCTAAAACAGAGCAGATGCCCGCTTCCTCAGCTGAGAGTGAATTCTGCCTGGCGTGACTAATCCTGGCAGCTGCCCAGGACCCCTCCCCAGCCCCCTCCTCTGCTCCATTACGGCCGTCAGCTGTAATCAGAAGAGATGCCTAGGGCTGGAGATGAGCAGCTCTGGAGAAATAATGGGCTCTGAACGTCAGATTCTGTCCAGGTGGCTTGCGGGCAGTGGTTTGTCCACTGCTGGCTCTGAGCTGTCATTAGGAGCGACTCAGCTGAGCTGCGGACCTGAGCTGGGAGGGCAGAAGTTAGATGGCTAGACTCCGAAGGTTTGAAGAATCTCCTCTGTAGCTGAAAGCATCCTTGATACACCAAGCTGGCCAGAAACTGCACCCCGGAGTCTCTTTCCCCACCCCAGCTTCTCCATCTGAAGTCTGGTGGTGTGGGTTTAACTGCAGCAGCAAAGGATGAAAATAAACTAGTTCTCTTCAAAAACAATAATGTTCATAATCACTGGGCTTTCACCTTAGCAGTAAGCAACACATGCACTCTGCTCTGTTCAAGGGAAGTCAGCCCCCTGACCCCACAGTTTCTGTAAGATGATTCTTTTTCCCTCTTGCATGCCTGCTTATTTATTTGGGTAAAATACACAAAACATAGAGTTCACCACGTCACCTGCCATGAAATGCTTACCCACTGTGGCGCTGCCATCACCACTATCCCTCTCCACAACTCTTCATCTTGCAAAACTGAAACTGTACCCACTGAATACCGACTCCCTCTGCCCCGTCTCGCTGCAGTCTGTGGTCAGCCCTATTGCACTGTCTGTCTCCGAGTTGGATTTTTCTAGGTACCCCACAGAAGTGGGGCCATGGGACACTTGTCCTTTCATGTCTGGCTTGTTTCACCTCGCACAAAGTAAGATGTTTTCTGTTGATGCCAATGTGAAGATGGGAAACTTCTTAAATGGAAAAAGAAAGAAAGTGAAGTCGCTCAGTCATGTCCGACTCTTTGCGAGCCCATGGACTATAGCCCACCAGTCTCCTCTGTCCATGGGATTTTCCAGGCAAGAATACTGGAGTGGGTTGCTGTTTCCTTCTCCAGGGGATCTTCCCAACTCAGGGACCGAACCCGAGTCTCCCGTATTGCAGGCAGATGCTTTACTGTCTGAGCCACCAGGGAAGCCCCTTAAGCGGAAAGGACCGTCCTTTTTCTGCACAGCTGTGAGGGGATGCAAGGTATCTAAGTGTTGCAGCCCTTGGTGTGGTACTCTGTTGAGACCGGGGAAAGCCCCTCAGTGTATGCAGATCTTGGTGATATGTACAACTTCCTCATTCTTGGTGTGACGTGGACCTGTGCCCAGCCAACCTCCTCTCTCCTGCCCCCACCTCCTCTAAAAACTGCTCAGCCCCTGCCCTCTACTGGCAGGGAAAACTCTCCCCCTGTTGCCATGGTTTCATGTTTAAATTCTGTTTTTCCACCCGAATGTATATCCAGCATCCAGAGCTATTTACTCCTAGTGTGCGAGGACCCGGCATGTTCGTGAATGAGAGGAAGGTGGGGTGACACGAACTATAAGAAGACCAGCGTGCTCTCCCTGCATCTCTGCATGACCAAGCCCGCTAATGTTTGTGAGGCCAGGACAAGAGTAGGGATGTAGCCTACATCTGTTTAAATATCAGAAGCATGTTTTATCAGAATTATTTAGGTAAATCTGGCATTTCTGACTCTTGAAAAACAAAGTGTTTAGTATGTTACAATTAAGATACTTGCAAGTCTACTGTTCCGTCTCTGTCTGGCTGCCAGTGGAAAGAACAGCTGTCTTCCCTTAGGCTTGCTGTGCCTGTACCCACGTATGTGCAGATTTAGGAGGAATGTGACTTGTTCAGTATTGCAAAGTGTTCCTCATGTGTCAGGTTAGCAGTGGTTGTACATACTGTGCTAAGTTGTGAGCACCTATGGAGCCGTGATTAGAATAGACAGAGAAGCAAGGAATTGGATGTTTGGCCCAACAGGGAAACGCTGTTTGATTATGTGAGGTTTTTTTGTTTGGTTGGTTGGTGTTTTGTGTTTGTGCTATCTGGAGGTAGGATTAAGGAGCTAATTTGTCTTCCTTGTATTTAGATGTCTTTGCTGCCCAGTTCCTCTTCCCACTCGAGGCATTGTCTGGCTCTGACATCGTGACCTTATAGCCCATGACCCTTCAAGGTGCCTGAACACATTTTGTCTTATTTCGAGGACACAGGGCAAGAGGTGCCCCCGGGTCTGATACTCTTGTTTATCACAAGAGTATGTGTTGAAGGTTGTAGCTCTCACGGTGTGAGCCCTGAACACGGATCCCAAACGACAGAGGTTCCACGTGTTCTTTAGTAAGCTTCTGTGTGCATTTGTCTTGTTGGCGCCCTTTAAGATGCAGAGTCCAGGGAAGGGCCTCTCTTGCTCAGCTCTGAGGACGGTACAGGATGTTTCAGGATATTATCTCAAGGAGACGGCAAACACGGTTCTTCCAGTCAAGAAGTGACAGCCTCACAGAAGGCAGGGACTGTCGTCCTTACACATTGGTGCATTCAGACCACACACCTTGAGAGTGCTCAGAGCTTGTGTAAACCCCATGCAGATTAAATGTCAGCTGTTGAGTGCAGCTGGCAAAGCCACAGAGCTGAGAGTACCGGGGAATACTCCTCTGGTACCAGTAAAGCCTCTTAATGCAAGTGACTTTATTTTTTTCTTTTTTTTTCCTGGTTTTTCCATTCTTTCTTACTTTCATATTGGTTTATGTGCCTTCTAATACTTCTCTTTATCTTTGTCTTGCACAATAATCCATGATTGAGACAGTATTACACTTTGGTTAGATGGCAAGCATAGTTATATTGTACAGATGCAAAAAAAAAAAAAATGGTTCCTTTAAGTGATAAAACAATACATTGCATGTAAATATCTATTGGTAATATTTTTTACCAGTACAATTAGTTATTTTGTCTACAGTGGGTTTTATGTTTTTAATTAATGTATTTTATTGTAAAATTCATGTAACATAAACTTTACTGTCTTCACCATTTTTAAGAGTACAGCTCAGTGGCATTAACTACATTCACACCTGTCACTTATTTATCAGCCACCTCTTCCCCTGCTGAATTCATGATCTTTTGTGTTAGCATATTTTGCGTAGCTGATTCTGCTTAGAGATCCATGAAGCAGTGATTTTTGCCCCTAAGGGACATTTGGCACTGTCTGGAAGCGTTTTTGGTTGTCATTAACTGAGGAGGGAGGTTTGCTCTTGGCATCTACCGACAGGTAGAGGTCAGGAATGTTGCTGAGAGGACCCTCTCCCAAAGAAACAACTCTGAGTCCTAAATGAGAACAGTGCCGAAGCTGAGGAACTCTGGTTTAAGCCCATAGAGACAACGGCCCTGAACTTATCATTGCTGAAAAGATACCATGTTGAAAGCTAAACTTTGATAAGTCTGTATTCTAATGGAATGTGCTATCTTCGACTTCAGGTTTTTGTGCTGCTGTGATTTTTTTTTTTTTATAATTTAAAGTCTTTAATTGACTATTTTCATCTAAGTTTTTTCCCCTTTAGTTACTTGCATCACCATTCATTTATTATTCATTCATTAAAAACAGTTATTAATGAGCAATTATTATATACCCCCTTTGTGGTGTTGAGCCACTGAGATTTCAGGGTTAATTTGTTACTTCTTCATAACCTGACTGACCCTTCCTCACAGGCAAGTTCGCGTGAGTCACGTAGTATTTATTTTTCAAGTAATTGCATGCTTGTGCTTGGGCCTGGGCTAAATGGTATGAGGGGAGGAATAAGAAGGTTCTTTGTAAGAAACATGATCTTTTCGGAGACTAGAAAACGTGGAGATGTAAAACTTAAACACAGAACCATGACAGAATCAGACAGCAGGACATTCATTAAGTGAATGTTTTTTGTACTCATTTAGGACATAATGTTAAACGGCCTTTTAGTGTGTATTGAATGACCCTGGAGCCGAACACTTGCTATTACAGTGAGTGTAAGTGGATTCATGCCTTGAGGTCTTCTATTTTCTCTGCAGGACAGCTCACAAAGAGAACACAAAAGAGAACACCCACCACATCCACTGACCTAAGTTAAGTACTTTAGACCAATAAAGTTGGAAGGGCCCTTAGAGATTATTGGGACCAGTCCTCTCATCTTACAGCTGGGGCAGCTGCTGTCTGTGGAAGTGAAGCAATGGGCTCAGCACAGCAGAACCACTGAGCTCAGTGGTTCTCAACTTTGGCTGCACAATATAAACTCTTGAGGGTTTCTAAAAATTCTGCAAAGCCCCAGCACAGCCAGACAAGTTAAATCAGAGTTTGGAGAATAGGACACAGCATAGCATCTTTTTGCAAGCTCCCCATGGGATTCCAAGGTACAGGAAGGGTTGAGAGCCACTGCTTTAGCTGATGGCGAGGGTTTGCATACAATGTTTAACTCCTAGTTGGGCTCATTTATATCAAAGGATGAGCCGTGTGGCACCTCAGGGTTGCCTGCTGCTGACTTTATTTCCACTAGCTTTTCTTTCCTCTAGACCTTCTGGTTCTATGAATAAAGAACACTTCTTTCTCCTCCTCTACTGTATATGCTGACCAGTGACTCCAATTCTTTGTTGAGATTTGTCATTTGAAGATGTTTTTATGATTATGTTCCCTTGCTGTGGTACCATGTAACATGGACATGAATCGAGGTATGGGAGAGGTCATGAAAAGATCGGACACTCATTCAACTGATACTTTTTTTTAGCACCTGCGAAGCATTATAAGGGCTTCCCTGGTTAGAGGGGCTTCCCCTAGCTCAGTAGTAAAGAATCCACCTGCCAGTGCAGGCAATGCAGGTTCAGTCCCTGGGTAGGGAAGGTCCCCTCGAGAAGGAAATGGCAACCCACTCCAGTATTCTTACCTGGGTAATCCCGTGGACAGAGGAGCCTGGCAGACCCAGTCCATGGGGTTGGAAAAGGGTTGGACGTGACTAAACAAACAACAACAAAGCGTTATAGTATCACAGCTCCACTGAGTTCAGAGCAATCTAGACCAAGAGAACATTGTCCTACAGTGGAATGTTCCCTATCTGTATTGTCCAGTATGTAGGTCACTAGCTCCTTGTGGCTACTGGGCCTCTGAAGTGTGGCAAGGGTGAGAAACTGAAGTGTTCATTACATTTAGCTTTAATGAATTAAATTTAAATAGCCATCTACTGGTAAGTCCAAGTCTAGGGCTAGGGTGTCTTTCTCTTATCCCTTCCATTTGCTAGATGGAGACCAACGGGAGAGCCCCATGTGTTCCTGATTCCCAGATCCTGGCCTTGAGAGGAGAAAGTCCAATCTAAGTGGGTGACTGAGCTTGAATCTTGGGAAAGGGGTTAAAATTCAGGCTCCTCTTTACCTCCACAGGCCCAATTATTATGCAGTGAAGTCTTTTTTTTGTGCCAGAAAGTTAATTGTCTCTGATCATGTCACAAACCCTTTGATTTCTAATAAAACCATGTTAAATAAGCAGGCTGACGATATACAGCCTTGACATACTCCTTTTCCTATTTGGAACCAGTCTGTTGTTCCATGTCCAGTTCTAACTGTTGCTTCCTGGCCTGCATATAGGTTTCTTAAGAGGCAGGTCAGGTGGTCTGGTATTCCCATCTCTTTCAGAATTTTCCACAGTTTATTGTGATCCACACAGTCAAAAGGCTTTGGCATAGTCAATAAAGCAGAAATAGATGCTTTTCTGGAACTCTCTTGCTTTTTCCATGATCCAGCGGACGTTGGCAATTTGATCTCTGGTTCCTCTGCCTTTTCTAAAACCAGCTTGAACATCTGGAAGTTCACGGTTCACATATTGCTGAAGCCTGGCTTGGAGAATTTTGAGCATTACTTTACTAGCGTGTGAGATGAGTGCAATTGTGCGGTAGTTTGAGCATTCTTTGGCATTGCCTTTCTTTGGGATTGGAATGAAAACTGACCTTTTCCAGTTCTGTGGCCACTGCTGAGTTTTCCAAATTTGCTGACATATTGAGTGCAACACTTTCACAGAATCATCTTTCAGGATTTGAAATAGCTCAACTGGAATTCCATCACCTCCACTAGCTTTGTTCATAGTGTGCTTCCTAAGGCCCACTTGACTTCACATTGCAGGATGTCTGGCTCTAGGTCAGTGATCACACCATCATGATTATCTGGGTCATGAAGATCTTTTTTGTACAGTTCTTCTGTGTATACTTGCCACCTCTTCTTAATATCTTCTGCTTCTATTAGGTCCATACCATTTCTGTCCTTTATCGAGCCCATGTTTGCATGAAATGTTCCCTTGGTATCTCTAATTTTCTTGAAGAGATCTCTAGTCTTTCCCATTCTGTTGTTTTCCTCTATTTCTTTGCATTGATCCCTGAGGAAGGCTTTCTTATCTCTCCTTGCTATTCTTTGGAACTCTGCATTCAGATGCTTATATCTTTCCTTTTCTCCTTTGCTTTTCGCTTCTCTTCTTTCACACAGACTGGTTCCAAATAGGAAAAGGAGTTCATCAAGGCTGTATATTGTCACCCTGCTTATTTAACTTATATGCAGAGTACGTCATGAGAAATGCTGGGCTGGAAGAAGCACAAGCTGGAATCAAGATTGCCAGGAGAAATATCAGTAACCTCAGATATGCAGATGACACCACCCTTATGGCAGAAAGTGAAGAGGATCTAAAAAGCCTCTTGATGAAAGTGAAAGTGGAGAGTGAAAAAGTTGGCTTAAAGCTCAACATTCAGAAAACGAAGATCATGGCATCTGGTCCCATCACTTCATGGGAAATAGATGGGGAAACAGTGGAAACAGTGTCAGACTTTATTTTTCTGGGCTCCAAAATCACTACAGATGGTGACTGCAGCCATGACATTAAAAGACGCTTACTCCGTGGAAGGAAAGTTATGACCAACCTAGATAGCATATTCAAAAGCAGAGACATTCCTTTGCCAACAAAGGTCTGTCTAGTCAAGGCTATGGTTTTTCCTGTGGTCATGTATGGATGTGAGAGTTGGACTGTGAAGAAGGCTGAGCGCCGAAGAATTGATGCTTTTGAAGTGTGGTGTTGGAGAAGACTCTTGAGAGTCCCTTGGACTGCAAGGAGATCCAACCAGTCCATTCTGAAGGAGATCAGCCCTGGGATTTCTTTGGAAGGAATGATGCGAAAGCTGAAACTCTAGTACTTTGGTCACCTCATGCGAAGAGTTGACTCATTGGAAAAGACTCTGATGCTGGGAGGGATTGGGGGCAAGAGGAGAAGGGGACGCCAGAGGATGAGATGGCTGGATGGCATCACTGACTCGATGGACGTGAGTGTGAGTGAACTCTGGGAGTTGGTGATGGACAGGGAGGCCTGGCGTGCTGCGATTCATGGGGTCGCAAAGAGTCGGACATGGCTGAGTGACTGAACTGAACTGAACTGAAAACCATGTTAGCTGTAAATGTTCAACACTAGTAGCTGTTTTAGAATCAAATACTTGTTAAAGAAAAAAGGTGTTCTTGCAGCTCTCATTCCCTTCCTCCCTCTGGATGTACACCCCCTAGAAGTCTGTAGCTTTGAGTGCTAAGCTTGTAGCTTCTGCTGCTCTGCTGCCGCTCTGGGCATTTTTCCTCCTTATCCACTTTACTGTCACCAATGTGTTGAAAGTGTTAAATTGCTCAGTCATGTCCAGCTCTGTGATCCCATGGACTGTAGCCCACCAGACTCCTCTGTCCATGGAATTCTCAGGCAAGAATACTGGAGTGGGCAGCCCCTCCCTTCCCATTGGCTTATTTTTTTGGAACATGTTTTCACAAAACTGCATATGTGTTTCCCTCTGCACACGTGAACAAGAGTCGTCTGAGGGGAGATTCATCAGAGAAAAGATGAAATGGTGGCATTTCTATCTTGGGGTTTAAAGACAGCAGGCTCAGGTCCCAGCTTTCTGATCTGACATGTGAGGGCTTGGCTGGGGGAGCTCTGTGATCTGCACTTCCCCGTGTTGCTTACACGGGAGGTGGGGTGGAGAGCCATGAGAGAGAGAACAGACAAGCTCCTGCTGGGGTGATGGACATCTCCACTGGGGTATCTTTCGAATGGCTCCCGTGCAGACGTCTGGTTAGGCCCAGCGATACCACCCACTCTGCTGGAGATAAAGTGGGTGAGGGAGCACCTCTTGAGTTGAATGAAATAAAAATTGACTCTGCAGAGTCCATTTGCCCCTTGTTTCCCACCGTTTGGAAATCTTATCTGCATCTTCATGATAGTTGTTTGCTTATCTCCTGTATGGAATACATTTAATGAGAATAAAAGAGCTTTTCACAGAAAGGGAGCCTTGATTAGTGCTTTTGTTTTACTTTATGAAATGTTTAGTTTATTGATTTTGGCTGCACTGGGTCTTAGCTGCGTCTTAGCAGCGGCACACAGGACCTTCACTGTAGTATGAGGACTCTTATTTACGGCGTGCACGCAGGGTCCCTGACTGGGGACCAAACCTGGGCCACGGCACTGGGAATGCAGTGTCTCACCCACTGGGCCCCCAGGGAAGCCCCAGATTTACATGTTTTAAAACCCTGTATGGCTCAGGAAAGTCAGCCTGGAGCTCCGTAACAACCTGGAGGGTGGGATCGGGTGGGAGGTTCCAAAGGGAGGAGACATATGTATACATATGACTGATTCATGTTGATATCACTTCATGGCAAATAGATGGGGAACCAGTGGAAACAGTGATAGACTCTATTTTCTTGGACTCCAAAATCAATGCAGATGGCGACTGCAACCATGAAATTAAAAGATGCTCGCTCCTTTGAAGAAAAACTATGAGAAACCTAGACAGCATATTAAAAAGAAGAGACATTACTTTGCCAACAAAGGTGTGTATAGTCAAAGCTATAGTTTTTCCAGTAGTCTTGTATGGATGTGAGAGTTGGACCATAAAGAAGGCTGAGTGCCAAAGAATTGATGCTTTTGAACTGTGGTGTTGGAGAAGACTCTTGAGAGTCCCTTGGACTGCAAGGAGATCAAACCAGTCAATCCTAAAAGAAATCAACCCTGAATATTCATTGGAAGGACTGATGCTGAAGCTGAAACTCCAATACTTTGGCCACCTGATGTGAAGAACTGACTCATCGGAAAAGACCCTGATGCTGGGAAAGATTGAAGGCAGGAGGAGAAGGGGACGACAGAGGATGAGGTGGTTGGATGGCATCACCGACTCAATGGACATGAGTCTGAACAAGCTCCCAGAGTTGGTGATGGACAGGGAGGCCTGGCGTGCTACAGTCTGTGGGGTCACAAAAAACCGGACACGAACCAGACACGACCGAGTGACTGAACTGAACTAAACTAGGTTGGTCATAGAGTGACTGAAACATGAACAACAACAACACAATTCTGTAAAGCAATTATCCTTCAATTAAAAAATAAATTAAAAAAATCCAATAACAGGAAACTGTACAAAAGAAAACCTAACACAGATAACCATTGATATTTTGTGGGGATATTATTCCAACCAGACTTAGTTATTTACTCAGTCATGTCCAACTCTTTGCTGCCCCATGGACTGTAGCCTGCCAGACTCTCCTGTCCATGGGATTCCCCAGGCAAGAATACTGGAGTGGGTTGCCATTTCCTTCTCCAGATAGACTTTAATATATAGTTTAAAATCAGTGGAATCCTATTATAGATTTCATTCGATAACGTGCCTTTTGTTAGGTGCAGCAGAATGCTCTGGCAGCTCCCTGACTGTAAATACAGGTCCGTGTTGTGCTTTGCTTTCATATTTATAGCTTCGGGAGTTGATATCTTTGATCATTTGTAAGATTGTCTCCTGGTGGCAAAGAATATTTATGAAAAATTGTGATAAAGCGTTGCCAGCTGCCCTCCAGAAAGGTTAAATCAGTCTGAGCCCTTTTGCCCACACCCTTCCAGGTTGGGGTCCTGTCAGTTTTCATACCTTTGCTTACTTGATGGATAGTGGCTCTAAATAATCTTTTATTTGCTTCTCTCTCACTGTTGGTAAAGCTGAATAGTTCTTTGTATATTATCCATTAGTTATTCTTTGTGACTTGTATTCTGTGCACAATTTTCTGTTGGAGTATTGGTTTTCTTTTTAATTTCTTATAACTCTTTGATTATTAAGGATGTTAGTTCCTTAAATAATGCAGAATAACTGTCCCCTTCTCTCAGTTTCCCCTGCACATGGTGTGTGTTTTAAGCGCTTCCCAGGTGATGCTAATGGTAAAGAACCTGCCTGCCAGTGCAGGAGACATAGCAGACGTGGGTTCAGTCCCTGGTTGGGAAGATCCCCTGGAGGAGGGCATGACAACCCACTCCAGTGTTCTTGCTGGGAGAACCCCATGGACAGAGGAGCCTGGCGGGCTACGGTCCATAGGGTTGCAAAGAGTGGGACATGACTGAAGCGACTTAGCCTAGCCTGTGGTGTATTTTATGATGGTTTTAAAGTTTTAGATTGTAGTCAAATTAATGAATAGTTTCCTTCATTGTTCTGGCTTTTGTATTACCCTTTAAAGATACTTTCTTTCAAAGCTTTTGTGAAGATTTACCCACATTTTCTTATTGGTTTTATTTTTCTTTTTGATTTTAATTTTTATTTTTTTCCCCATCTAATATTTATTTAATATGGGGAAGAATGGAACTTTGACTCAATTTTTTTTCCTAAATGGCTGCAAGTTTACCTCCTACTACTGAAAAATCTTTTATCCATTTATTTGCTATTTTAATGTTATGAATAAATTTTACCCATATGTGCTTGTATTTATTTCTGGATCTGGTGTTATGTTTCAATTATCTGCTTCTTTTAACACCATTAGTAGTTTAATTTAAGCCAATATCATAGTAGCTTTAATAATGTACCTTAGTATCTGATAGTACAAGTCTCAAAGTGGGGCAGGAGACAGCACTGATATTCATATTCTTTTAGAAATTAACTGTTATCCCAGTAATTGAGGCTATATCTATAGAATTTCCTGAAAGACTTGTAAAGACTAGTGATTCTTAACATGTGATTCATAGACCACCTGATCGGAATTACATGGGGATTTTTAACAATTGATATTCTTGAACCCACCCAAGAGCTCCTGAAAATAAGCTGTGTTGAGGAAACTCTTTTTGCAAGGTCTCAGATGATTTTTAAGAACACCATAAGAAACTTAACACTCTGATAAAACATGGTAAGCAGCAGCCATGTTCCTCCTGTTTAAATGCTAAAGAACACTTCCTTTTATTAGTTACATCTTTGTGTTGATTACATGTGTACATGTAATCAGTTAAACATCCTGTCCCTAAACATGTTTTGAATATTTATGTAGTCCAAGTGCAGTGCATAGGCTTCCCTCATAGCTCAGTGGGTAAAGAATCCACCTTCGATGCAGGAGACCCCAGTTAGATCCCTGGGTCAGAAAGATCCCCTGGAGAAGGAAATGGCAACCCACTCCAGTGTTCTTGCCTGGAGAATCCCATGGACAGAGGAGCCTGGCGGGCTACAGTCCATGGGGTCGCACAGAGTCAGACACGCCTGAGCGACTGAGCACACACAATACTGTGCATGCTGAGTACAAGGGTGGCACGTTGCATTTGAGATTTGACCTTCAGATGCATAATCACACATCCCTAATCACAGACACACACACCCATGCACACCCATCAAAGTCTTACTATACTTTAGATCAAAGTATAGTTAGTGCCCTAAAATAGCTAGCAGTTAGGTTGGGAAAAAACATGTGAACAACTTGAATGAAATTCATGGAGAGCAGTTGGCTAGTTGCAAGATAATAAACAAAGAGAATGAGCTGGATGATGGGAGAAAGGGTAAGGAAGCACCAGCATTAAATGGGGCAGACCAAAGAAGCTTTCCTGCGTAGGAGAAAGACCAGCACTCCTATTGCAATGGAATTAAAGCCTCAGTAAGTATTTTTGCATTGATAAGCAGACAACACCTTATTGAATCTACCTGTCCTTCCTGAATTTCTCGTGCCATTCACTTGATACTCTGAGATTATGTTTTCTGCAAATTTTCTATCTGGACTGGTCTCTTATGGCAACACAGGAATTTTTGTTCAGCTTGCTTTCTTTAAAACATTTATCTTCATTTATGATCATAATGGGTAGTGGTCCTAGATGACAAGACTGGGCATTGAATCCAGGCTAAAAGATTCATGACTGTGCCCTTTGTGTCTGTCACTTGCCTTTCCTTAGATTCAGGAGTACCCCATCGATGTCCAAAACAACCAACTTCCCTTCCTGCGGAATCCAGATATCCTGGTGGGAGAAAATGACCTAACTGCCCTTAGCTATCTCCATGAGCCTGCAGTTTTGCATAATTTAAAGGTCCGCTTCCTGGAGTCCAACCATATCTACACTTACTGTGGTAAGTAGGGGATATCTATTGGCTGTGTGTGTTTGAATGTGGTTCCAATCTTTAGACTTTACATGTTAAACTCCAACGGTTAAGAATCCTACTTTCATTCTCTTTTATATTAATAAGTACCTCTCACTTGAAAGTTTGCAATCAGTGCACATGGCTTAGTTAGGTGGCTGTACATCTCTTTGGAAGGATTGGTGTTAAAGCTCAACCAGGGAAGAAGTGGGCCACACCATGTGGCTTGATGGCTCAGGCGCAGCCCTGGAGTCAGTAGGAAGGCAGTAAATCCATCCCAGGGTCCTGGCTCAGGCCTCTGCTCCCTCTGCTGAGTGCACTGCTGCAAGTGTATGGCAGGCTTGGGTTTTTTTTTTTTTTTTACCTTTTTATTTTTATATCAGTATAGATGATTAACAGTGTTGTGTTAGTTTCAGGTATGCAACAGAGTGATTCAGTTATACATATAAACTGAAAGTCACTCAGTCGTGTCTGACTTTTGTCACCCCATGAACTGTACAGTCTATGGAGTTCTTCAGGCCAGAATACTGGAGTGGGTTGCCGCTCCCTTCTCCAGGGGATCTTCCCAACCCAGGGATTGAACCCAGGTCTCCTGCATTGCAGGAAGATTCTTTACCAGCTGAGCCACCAGGGAAGCCCCAGTTATATCACTTATATGAATGTGAAGTCGCTCAATCGTGTCCAACTTTTTGCCACCCCGTGGATTGTAACCTACCAGGCTCCTCCGTCCATGGGATTTTCAGGCAAGAATACTGGAGTGGGTTGCCATTCCCTTCTCCAGGGGATCTTCCTGACCCAGGGATTGAACCCAGATCTCCCACATTGCAGGCAGACACTTTACTGTCTGAGCCACCAGGGAAGCCCCAATTATATCAGTTATACATATACCTGTGTCTATTCTTTTAAAATTCTTTCCCCATTTAGATTGTTATATAATATTGAACAGAGTTCCCTGTGCTATATATACAGTAGGTCCTTGCTGGTTATCCATTTTGATTATAGCTTCTGTATATGTCAATCCCAAACTCCCTAACTACCTACACTAGCCTTACCCCCTGGTAACCTTAAGTTTGTTCTCTGCTTCACAAATAAGTTCATTTGTATACTTTTTCCCAGATTCTGTTCATAAGCAATGTCATATTTGTCTTTGATCTACTTCACTTAACATGACAGTTTCTAGGTCCGTCCATGTTGCCGCAAATATTATTTCATTCTTTTTAATGGCTGCATAATATTCCATCATGACACGAATATCTCATTGTTTAATGTACCATAATTTATCCATTCACCTATTGTAGATGGTGATGAAGATGTACTTGCTTCAACTTTGGAAATTATGAATATAGCTGTTACAAACATCCATGTACAAGTTTTTGTGTGAATGTTTTCTGTTCCTTTGGATAAATACCAATGAGTATGATTATTTGATTATATGATAAGATTATGTTTAGTTTCATAAGAAACTTCCAAAGTGGCTGTGCCCTTTTGCATTGCCACCAGTGATGAAATAAGAGTTTCCTTTGCTCCTTATCCTCTCCACATTTGGTGTTATCAGTGTTCAGGATTTTGGCTATGCTAATAGGGGTGTGGTATTACCTCACTGGTGTCTTAATTGGCATTTCCCCAATGACTTAGGTGTGGAGCATCTTCTTCCCCTTCTTGTTTCCCATCTCTGTATCTTCTTTGGTGAGGTGTTTGTTTAGGTCTTTTGCCCATTTTTTAATCAGATGGTTCATTTCCTTATTGTTAGATTTTAAGAGTTCTTTGTATATTTAGAATTCCATGGACTGTATAGTCCACGGGGTCACAGAGTAGGACAGGACTGAGTGACTTTCACTTTCACTTTTTTCACTGTATATTTTGGGTAGCAGTCCTTTATCAGATGTGTCTATAGTTTGTCTTATCATTCTCTTGACTGTGCTTCTTCTCAAACAACCAAAGGGAGCACAATGGCAGAGCTCTCCTGTCTTGGCAGTGACCCTTTCCATTCCTGCCTTCTCTTTCCCAAAGGACTGGAAACGTTCACTTTTTTTATATGTGTCCATGGGTCCCTTGAGATCCAGAATCTTCTTTATGTGCAAGAAAAGGGCATGCGTTTGTCTTATCTTCAGCATTGAATTTTTTTTTTTTAACTCTTTTCACATTCTCAAATATCAGTTTATCTTGTCCTTCTATAAAAGATCTGAAGGGTTAAAGGACTTGACAACTCTTCATTCACCGTGTATGTATTGAGTCCATCTTTTAATTGTGTCCTTTTGGGAACACAGGATGGAAAAAGTGGTAAAATGAAAGATAATACATGGTATAATATGATGTGAGATAATAAAAAAAAAATAGCTGACTCAGTGCTTACTATGCAAGATGCTGGTCTGAATTGCTCTCTATGAATCATTTTACCCTCAGGATAACCAGGGAAATGCAATTATCATCCCCATTTTGCAGTCCATGAAGCTAAGACACTCAGAAGTTAAGGAATTGGCAAAGTCACACACAATAATGAGCCAAGATTTGACATTAAGATGTGGAATCATATTTCCCATTCACAAGTTGTTTGTATTGTAGTTAAGATATCCCATATACAGATGAGAAATTTAACAGTCTCTTTTAAAGATTTTAGTTCTGAGATTTTTTTTTAAGCCTCACACCTCTTGGCAGGGTTCAGTACTGTCTTTTTCTGATCCTATAGCACTTTGTACACATCTATTTTATGAATTCAGTTTGTTGAGCATTTGTGTGTCTGCGTGTGTGTGTGTACGCCCATGCATATGTGTTTATTCCATGCTCCAGGGTGTTTGAAGAGAGGCCTGACCTGTCCTTCTTTTCTCCACTAGAGCCTAGCAGAGTGCTTGATAAACACTTGATACATCTTGATTTAGTTGAGTGATTGGTTAAGACCCATCCTGTTCATCTTGTCTTCTTAAGTGAACAGGGACCTTTAAAACTCATGTCAGTATACTACCCAAGACAATCTACAGATTCAGTACAACCCCTATCAAATTACTAATGGCATTTTTCACAGAACTAGAACAAAAAATCTTAAAATTTGTATGAAGTCACAAAAGATCCAGAATAGCCAAGGCAATCTTAAGAAAGAAAAATGGAGCTGGAGGAATCAGTCTTTCTGATTTCAGACTATACTATAAAGCTGCAGTCATCAAAACAGTATGGAACTAGCGCAAAACTAGAAATGTAGCTCAGTGGAATAGGATGGAAAGCCCAGAAATATAGATCAGTGGAATAGGATGGAAAGCCCAGAGATAAACTCATGCACCTATGGTCAGTTAATCTATGACAAAGGAGACAAGACTACACAGTATTGGAAAAGCAGTCTCTTCAACAAGGAGTGCTAGAAAAACTGGACAGCTACATGTAAAAAAATAAAAGATTATTCTTTAACACCACATACACAAAAATAAGCTTAAAATGGATTAAAGACCTAAATGTGAGACTAGACATAAAACTCTTAGAGGAAAACATAGGCAGGACATGCTCAGATGTAAATCGCAGCAATATCTTTTTCAATTCATCTCCCAGAATAATGGAAACAAAACCAAAATTAAACAAATGGGGCCTACTTAAACTGAAAAAGCTTTTGCATACCAAAGGAAACAGTAAACAAAACAAAAAGACAACCCACAGATTGGGAGAAAATATTTGCCAGTGATGTGACTGGCAAGGGATTAGTCTGTAAAATTTACAAACAGCTTTTGTTGCTTACCAGCATCAAAACAACCCAATCAACAAATGATAAGACCTAAATAGACTTTTCTCTAAAGAAGACATACAGATGGCCAAGAGGCACACGAAAAGATGCTCAACATCGGTAATTATTAGTGAAATGCAAATCAAAACTGCAATGAGATACCACCTCATACCAGCCAGAATGGCTATCATGACAAAAACCCCAAATGGTAAATGCTGGAAAGGGCGTGGAGAGAAGGACACTCTCCTACACTGTTGGTGGGAACGTAAATTGGTACAGCCGCTATGGAGAATAGATGGAGGTTCTTTTTAAGGAACTAAAAACAGAGCTACCATATAACCCTGCAACCCCACTCCTGGGCTTATATCCAGAGAAAAATATGATCCGGAAGGATACATGCATCCCAGTGTCCATTGCAGCACTGTTTACAGTATTTACGACGTGGAAGCAACCTAGATGTCCATCAACAGAGGAATGAATAAAGATGTGGTAAGTATATACAATGAAATACTACTCATCCATTTAAAAGAGTGAAGTAATGCCGTTTGCAGCAACATGAATGGACCTAGAGATTGTCATACTGAGTGAAGAAAGTCAGAGGAGAAGTATCATGTGACATCCCTTATATGTGGAATCTGAAAAGAACTGATACAAATGAACTTACAAACCAGAAAGGACTCACAGACTTAGAGAATGAACTTATGGTTGTCAGGATGAAGGATGCAGGGAAGGGATATTTAGGGAATTTGGGATCAACATGTACACATTGCTATATCTTAAATGGATAACCAACAAGGACCTACTGTATAGCACATGGAACTTTGCTCAATGTTATGTGGCAGCCTGGTTGGGAGGGGAAGTTGGGGGAGAATGAACACACATGTATGTATGTATGGCTGAGTCCCTTTGCTGTTCATGTGAAAATATCAAAACATTGTTAATCAGCTATACTCCAATACAAAATAAAAAGTGTTAAAACAAAGCTCATGTCAGGAGGCTGCCATGCTATCAGAATCTGACCACACTGTCTATTCACAGGGATTGTGCTTGTTGCCATTAATCCTTATGATCAGTTGCCAATCTACGGTCAAGATGTCATCTATGCCTACAGTGGCCAGAACATGGGGGATATGGACCCCCACATCTTTGCTGTGGCAGAGGAAGCCTACAAGCAGATGGCCAGGTAAGAATAACCTTAGCCAGGAAGTCCTCCTGGGTCATCAGAGGGTGGAAAGGGGAGTGTCCACCTTCTTGGGCTGCTTTTTCTCAGTGGTGATTCTGGGTTTGAAGTGTTTTGGAAACCAAATCAACCTCGGGTTCTTTTCTTAATCACATTTCCTCAAGTCTTCATCTTATTCTTGTGAACCTGAGCCTGGGCTTGGAGAGCAGGGGCTCCTTAGACTCTGATGAGCAGTGCAGTTAATGCCTTGTGTCTCGTCTCTCTGTGACTTTCTTTTGGCCGTCTTGCCTCTTCTCCAGGTGTGATGAATCCATTTTATACCATCACATTCATTTTACAGATCTCACTGAAGGCTCCGTTTTGAAAGAACCAAGACTCTGACAACTTATTAAAGTGCCAGGCATTTGGGGCAGAAATAGAAGCTTCAAATCGGCAGTAATGCGTAGTGGTTTCAGATTTTTAGCCTGGAAGTGGTGTTCTGTTTAGGCACGTAAGCGGATCTCATTTTGCTCTTCTTTTTCTAACTCAGAGAGATAGGCACAGGTCTGTTTCATCGGAAAGTAGGCTAGGTGAGTGTATGAGTCAGGGTTCGAGTGTGTGTGTGTGTGTGTGTAAAGAGAAAGGTTTTTACTTTAAGAAATCGGCTTGTGCAGCTGTTGGAGGTTGGCATGTCCAAAATCTGCAGGATTAGGCTGGCAGGTTGGAGATCCAGGGAAAAGATCATACAAGATTTTGAGTCTGAAGGCAGTCTATTGGCAGAATTCTCTTTGGTGGGGATGTCAGAGTTTTTTCTCTTATGACCTTCTACTGATTGGATGAGGCCTACCCACATTATGAAGAGTGATCTGCTTTTCTCAATGTCTACTGATGTAAATGTTAATTTCATATCAAAAGAGAAAACAAAAACAAAACACCTTTATAGCAGTATCCAGACTAGCGTTTGGCCAAATGTCTGGAAACTGTGGCCTAGCCAAGCTGACACACAAAATTTACCACCACGCTGCTGTTCTTGAACTGTCAAGGTATAGTATAGGGAAAGATAGTTTTACCAAAGTTTTGGTGGAAATGCATTTTCCAGTTAACAGTAAAATGCTGGATCCTTTCAGCTCAGTTTTTCTTGTCCCCTCTAGAGAACATCTTACAGAGCTAGCAGGAAAAGCAGGAGTGTTTTGTGGGGAGCAGGGCTGCGTAGAGAGGAGCAAGCGAGAATCCCATTTAAGATGGTCTGTGCTGCTGTAGATGTCAGAGTACAATTTTCAGCCCAGTGAAAGTTTCCATGAGGAAAAACTGTTCTGTAAGCTTCCTTACTAGTTTATAATGTTTTGTTGCTGGCTGTGGAGATCGGTATGTGAAAGATCTGCTTCCTCATAGAAACACAATGACCATATTCAATATAAGCAGTGATCAGAGAACAGAACAATATAATAAGTAGAATGATCTACAGCTGTTTCATTTCTCCAGAATGTGATAGATTGTGGAGCTAAAATGGTCATGACCTTTGACCTCTCTAATGTCATAAAAAGACCACATACTATGTTCTGGGCGTGACCAGGAGTCACTTAGCTTGGTAAGCCATTAAGGCACATGCTGCAGACTGAAGTGTGCTCAGGGTCGTATCACGTGGCGGGGAAGAGTGAGGGGTGGTGTGACACAGTGCGTGGCCCCACTCAAGTGTGTGCACAGTGGAAGGACCTGGGGTCTGGACAGGCTTCGGTGTCTTGGGAGAAGCACTTACGCTGAGTCCTCATTTGCTTCATGTGAAGAAGACGATCCTTACTGCATTACAGATGGTTCCCTGTGGTTCTAGAATGGAAGGCGACCATGGCCTGGTTCTGAGGACTCCTCCCATGCTACAGGTTCCGCCAGCTCCTTGAGACTGTCCTCTCATGCATGCCCTTGATATTAGTTTTCATCCCATTTTGCTCTCCTAGCCAGTTGCACTTAGATGTATCAGAAGTTGGTTTTTCTTTTTTAATTTTTTAATTGGAGGAGAATTACAATGTCGTGTTGGTTTCTGCCATACAGCTCTTCATCAGACTTCTTGAGGCTCCCCTACAGCTTTGAGAACCCTCTTGCCTCCAGCTTGTAGACCCTCTTGACTGAATGCCCCCATTCTTCCTTTCCGAACCTGAAGCTGTGCACACGGTTATGCTGCTCTCAGCTTATTTCACTTGTTTGGGTCCTTTTTCATGCCCATTAGTGGGAAGGGACGGGGTGGGCATCCAGGGTGGCAGTGATATGATCTTGCTGAGGGGAGTGAATTTGATGATTAAGGGGTTTGGATGTTAAAGGTGGACAAAAAGTTGCTTCATTAAGGGTTTTCTTTAAGGTCTTAAGGTTTATAATCGTTTTACCCACCAAGTCCCAGGGTGTAGAAAATAATGCTGCTGAAATTCTTGTGCAATTTTTGCTCATGAACGTGCATAAGAAGTATAAGGCCAGCACACGTGGCTCGGGGGAGAGAGCTATTTTTGAATAAGTTCCATTGTCAGCAGCTCAGGGTTTCTGCTATTGATTCAAGGGGCGTATTAGAAGCCCCAGCAGAATCTTTGCAGGGAAAGAGGGAGACTCAGTGGTCTGACGCAGGGACGGTTTTTGCTGTATTTCCGTTCTGTGCCTTCACTGTCAACTTTGAATACTAAACACACTCATTTTACAATTCATCTGCCAACTGTGTGGTGTGCTTCCTGACTCATCAGTAAGTTGCTGAAGAGGTTGTTATGTGGATCAAGTCGCTGTGGTCTAACACAGTGTGCTTTGAATCTGAGCCTCCACAACAGCTGGGTGACTAAGGGTACAAGCAGCTAACGTAACGACGCCCAGCCCGCGGTGACGTGACTCAGTTGGCCTTGGACTCAGCAGTTCTTTCTCATGATTCACTGTGGACTGGATTTTCTTTCTTGATGTGGTTCACTCTGGGTCTCTCCAACTCGCGATGCTTTGAGCGTATGAGGAAAGTCTGTTAAAGCTCGAAGGGATAAATCCAGACCTTCATCCCCATCCCAAGAGTTCCTGCAGAGTCTTGTGCTGGAAAGGATGAGGAGACACGATAATAAGATGATTGGTTCAGCATCCCTGTCCTTGTTGACCTCAGACTAGGCTTGAGAGTACATGGAGACTCCCAGTGAATAAAAAGGCTGAAGTAACATGAAACATCAAACTAGTGAATTCTGCCTTCTAACCCATGAGAAATGGACTGCCCACTGCTTTATTTCTGCTCCTCCCTTGTTCATGATCCAAAATGCCCTTTCTCTCACTTTTACCTCCCCCGATTCTAGCCTCAGCTCCTGGGTTAAATCATATCAGCAAACATTTGTAAAGTATCAGTGATTTGACAGGCTCCTTCCTAGGTGGAAACTAAGAAATGTGAGACCTCTCCTCACTTCTTAAGTCGCTCACAGTCTTTTTGGAGAGAGAGGACACAGTAGACCAAAAAGCCTGTAACTGCAGGAAGTGTAAACCGAAGTCACACTCAGGGTCGTTTGAATTGAGTTTGGGGATGACTGTCACATCTGGTCCAAGAAACTGTAGCGCTGAGGCTGGATCTTGATGAATTGGTCGGGTATGTAGGGTGAGATGCAGACCTCTAGGTGGGTGGAATAGAGTGATCATTCCCCCAGCAGTGTGGCATCAAAAAGCAGAAAACCATAAAACTAGAGCGCGTAATCACAAAGCCACAGCCACATATGCTTCACACCCCTTAGGACGTTTGTAGGCAAAGACTTCACAGGTGTTGGCAAGGATGTGGAGACGTTAGAATCCTGATACACTGCTAGTGGGAATGTAAGATGGTGCAGCTGCTTTGCAAAATAGTCTGGCAGTTCTTCAAAAGTTTGACAGTGTTATCACATGACTCAGCCATTCTGTTCTTAGATATGAAAACACATTCCAAGAGAAATGAAAACATATTCACACAGAAACTTACCCACAGACATTCATATTTAATAGAATGTTCCCATAGAATTGTTCACAGTAGCCGAAAGGTAGAAGAAAAAAACCTAAAAATCCATCAACCAATCAATCAGTAAATAAAATATGGTTATGTCCATACAGTGGAATATGGCACACAGAAAGGAACAAGATGTGGTACTTGGTACCACAGGGATGAACCTTGAAAACATGCTCAGTGAAAGAAGCCAGACATGAAAGAACAGAGTGTGTGAGTCCACTTACATGAAGTGTCCAGAATGGACAAATATATAGAGAGAGGTAGATTAGTGTTTGCCCAGAGCTGGAGGTTTGAGGGGGAATGGGAAGTGATTGCTGATCAGTATTTTTTTTGGTTTTGTTTTTAGTGGTGGTGGGGCTGGTGATGAAAATTTTCTGTAATTGATTGCGTGGATGGATGCACAGCTCTGCAAATGCACTGAAACCCATTGAATTGTGTACTTTAAATGGGTGAATGTGTGTTCTGTGAATTATATCTCAAAAAAGCTATTTTTCACAAAAGGCATGGTCAGGGGACAGTGCCCAGGAAAGCTTAACCTATGTGATAAGTGCGTCTGGGGTTGGTGTGGGCTATACAGCTAAGAGACAGGGTGACCGGACTGGGGAGGAACCGGAAAGCTGGGTGAACTTTGGCAGAAAAGTGTGTTCTATTAACAGAGGGTACAGAGATGGTCAGTTGAGTTTAGGAAACCCTGGATTAATCAAGTGAAACATCTGCCTTCAAGGCAGGGGCTTTCAGAGCAGCTATGTTGACATGCTTTCTGAGTCTCCAAGATGGAGATGCTTTATGCTGGGTTTGCAAATCATATTTAGACACAAAACTGTTTTCAAAGATTATCTCAAGGACTCTTTGGGAAATGCTGGCTTCAAGCAATGGAGACATTCTAGAGCTTGTTAGATTAAAAAGATAATATGACACCAGGGATATTCAAAGAGTGATGTTTCTCTTATGGGCCCTATTTCAAAATCTCTTCCTTTTCTTCCTGTTCTGATACCATTTCCAAGGATGAGAAGACCTTCTTGTGAGGAGCTTAGATTCTTGCAGAAATGCCTTGCCTATGTAAATGACCTCTGTGTAATGAATGGCAGTAGATGGTGAAGCTGGACTTCAGACCCAGTCTGTGTTCCCCGAAGCCCTTTGTACCACTGGGGAAGCTATACTCCCTCCGTCAGCGGGGCCTGCGACTTCTTCCAGTAGTCTTCTGTAGTCTTCCCAGACTTCTACAGACTTCTTCTGTAGTCTTCCCAGAGCAGAGCAGGCTGTGGTCCTCGGGGCCATGAGGGCCGAGGGATAGACCTTTTCCCTCGAGGGTTCACGAGAGTCTAAATTCCAGAGTGAGATGAGTCTCGGTGTATTTTCTAGCTCTGCTAGTGGGGCCTGGCCCTCTTACCCTGCTGCCCAGGTGTGATCCTTTTCTTGAGGTTTTGTGTTCTTTTCTGAAAGAAAGTAGGGACAGTGCGAAGCAAATTCATTTGCTCATAGAGCTCACACAGGTCCATCTGGTTCTGCTATGCTGCGGGCTGTGACTAATAGTGGAAGATGGAATGGGATGCTCCTGGGGTCCTGGGAGGGGACATCCCACTCAGTACACCTGGGGCAGCCAATGGACAACCCCCCACCCCACCATGGGAGCACTCCCAGAGAAGTTCTGAGTGTGGAAATGTGCTGTAGAAGGGAGAGGACACTGTACATTTTCCATCTTCTGAGGTCCCCCCCGCAAAAAAACAAAACAATAGAACTAATGGCTTTATCTTCCTGATCATTAAGGTGGAATGCTCTGGGACACCCAAGAACGGACTCAGGACACTTCAGGATCTCTTTTAGGCTGCAGACTTTGTGGAATTTGGGTCTTTGGGGGAAAAATTTTTAAAAGGAACTGCACATAGGTGACCTAAATTCACACTTTGCTTTGAGATCCAGTTTGCAGTAGGATGATGTCAGTTTCTTCCTTCCTTTTTGATATAAGGGGGTTTATTATTCTGGGCTGTTTAGTTTGGAGAAGTTTGGGATGTCGAGTACTTCCTGATCAAGCTTCATGTTTTCAGTGCTGAGAGCCAGGTTTCGTTTCTCTGTAAGGTGTTCGCTGTACAGGAGTGTCCGGGGTCTGTCCCTGGTGACGTGTCTCCCACCCGCTGTGTGTCCATGCACAGACCCTTTGGGCCTGAAGTTCTCAGCGTCTTCACTCTTTAAGGAGAACAGTGGCCCTGCCGCAGAGAGAGACTTGGACCTGCGAGAGGTCATGAGGAACCTTTAAAAGTTGTTGAACACTATAAAAATTGGGGGTGTGGCAGTCTGGATGGGAGAGGAGTTTGGGGGAGAATGGATACATGTGTACGTGTGGCTGAGCCCCTTTGCCGTCCACCTGCATCTCTCACAGCATTGTTAGTCGGCTATGCCCCAATACAAAATAAAAAGTTAAAAATACGAGGGTGCTGATGTTAAAGCTGACAAGACAGCTTCCTCAGCTGCTGTTAAATACAGCGAGCGACGGTATTGCTGGGGAGGTCAGTAGTTAGGGAACAATGACGTGCTGGATTTTTACAGTAAAGTCTTGAAACCATGACTTCATTCAGCCCTGACTTTTGGGTGCAGTTTTTCTTTCCTTCCCATTCATTATGATTTCAAGTCAGGACTCGTCAGGACTAGGTTGCTTTAGGACAAGGTATAGGAGATGTTCGAGATGACTGAACACAGGAGTGACTTCCATGCTCCTGTCGAGTACTATTGCTGATTTCTAGAACTTGCCCTGAGTCGTTCCCTCTATTGAGATTCTTCCCGGGGTGCTGTCTTCCCTGGGCTCTTCCCCTGCAGCTATTCTTCCCTACTCCCCTCATCTGCTCTCCTTCCCCTCCCGCCCACCCACGTCTGGACACACTCCTGTCCCTCCCCACAGTTCCCAGCACTAAGGTCCACAGCATTATTTTGATCCTTTATAATCTCTTGGATTGTATAGTTTCTTTATATTTCTGCCTATCCCGTTTAAAATTCTAGTTATGTATTTTAGACTTAAATATAGGGGAAAGTTCAGTATGCAGTGAATATGGCTAATTATAACATCCATATGTTAAAAGCAATGGATAGTAAATGTATATTGTTATCTCCTTTTAAAATCGGCAATTTCAAGAAGACTGGAACTGGGAACTTCCCTGGCGGTCCAGTGGTCGGGACCTCGCCTTCCCGTGCAGGGCATGCAGGTTCAATCCCTGGTCGGGGCATAAGGGCCCACATGGCTCCTGTCAAAAAACCAAAACATAAAACAGAAGCAGTATGGTAACAGATTTAATAAAGACTCTAACAATGGTCCACATCCAAAAAAGTTTTTTTTAAAGAATAGGACAGGACCATTTCCTTTGTCAAACTTCCGTGACACTGCAGAGGTCATGAATGTTACTAATAGTTAAGTCTCAAATCAAAAATCATAGAGCTGAAAGAAATGTTACTAGTAATCACTTTTTACCTTACCTGGGGAACACAGCGCCGTAGAAGGAGAGGGTCTGCAGTCGTCTGGCTGTTGTCATCGTTCAGTTGCCTGGTTGTGTCCGACTCTCTGTGACCTCATGGACTGCAGCATCCCAGGCCTCCCTGTCTCTCACCATCTCCTGGAGTTTGCCCAAGTTTGTGTCCAATGCATCACTGATGCCATCTAGCCGTCTCATCTTCTGACGCCCTCTTCTGCCCTCAATCTTTCCCAGCATCAGGTAGCAATTGGCTAAGACACGGGGATGCGGGAGACCACATCCCGGCAACTAGTCCTTTGGGTGCTGCTTGACCACTCCCAGTCCAGGTGGCTCTGTCTCTCAAGAAATGTGTTCCATTTCTAACGGTTTCTACTATCGGAATCTTGCCATCACACCGCACTCTGCTGCTCTCTGATTGCCTTCACCCGGGGGGTCTGAGGGCTTCCCTGGTGGCTCAGATGGTAGAATCTGCTTGCAGTGTGGGAGACCTGGGTTCGATCCCTGAGTATGGAACATACCCTGGAGAAGGGAACAGCAACCCACTCCAGTATTCTTGCCTGGAGAATCCCATGGACAGAGGAACCTGGTGGGCTACATACAGTCCATGGGGCTGCAAAGAGTTGGACAGGGGGGTCTGACCTCTGTTCTGTGCGGCTGTGCAGGATAGCCAGCATTTTCTTACCCGTGGTGGCCCCTCCCCCACTCTGGCTGAGCATCCTGGCTCCCACGGCCCTTCCTTCTGAGCGTGGCCTTTAGTCCCTCTCCTGCTGTGGGTCACCCTGGACACCTTCGGTCTTTCTGTCTGATATCTGTGGTCTCTGAACATGATCTGCCAGGTGAGCAGTCTTCCTCGCGTGGAATTCCTGTTACAGAGCCTACAATTGCACCAAGTTGGCAGGCATTTCATGTCGCAGATTTTTACTAAGTTTGCAAGCTGTTAAATTCCTATTTCTCCCCCCCATCCCCATCCACAGATGCACAAGAATTATTTTATTACCACTGTAATGAGATTTAATTGTCTGGCAATAAGCTACACCTATTGAAAGTAAAGTCACACACATTAAATTACATGTACAATTATACCGATTTTGATATATGCGTACATCCACGAAACTATCACCATGACCCAGATAACGAACATTTCCTTAACTTCCAAAAGTCTCCTTGGAAAAGGAAAACTTTTTCCACCCCTGCACTGCTGGAGATCAGTAGTCACTAATCTACTTTCTGTCACTATAAACAGAAGCTTCCTTTAAGATATGTTGCCCTCATTCTGCACTTGCACAATTGATTTTTTATGTGCTGAGCAGGATTCATAGTTACCTGTATTAAATGTGACCTTTCATGCCTGCGCTCCATTATTCCAGGGTATCTCTTTGACTCCTGATTTTCGCATCTGATATATTAGGTCTCCCTGCCTTGGCGCATGTGCAAATTTAACAAATCTTTTGTTTCTGTCCTTATCTGTTGAGGAGGAGGTATTAATCTGGCTGGATTCCTGTAACTTGCTAGGAGCAGTCCTTTTACTAAGAACTGATCATTTAAACTATTAAACCTAAAAATTAAGTCAAGTCCTTGTATTTTAAATCGGGTTAAAAGCTGTGCCCACTGGATTGGTCAGATGTAATTTTTCTGGGTGAGGGGGGCTCATGACTGAGGAGGTGGGCAAAGGAGACCCTGGTGAGCACCCCCAGCCTCACCGCTTCCTTCCCGTGTTTCTCCTGATTGTGTTCTTTCATCTGAGGTGCCTCCTACATTTGCTCAGCTGCAGCAGGAGGACGCCTGTATGTCCTTCCGTCCTCGGGTTATTGTAAGAAGTAGCCGGCGCTCCTCACACGTAAGCCTGAGCCGTGACAGCGCAGGGCGGGCCCAGCGGACACCCCTGCACCCACCCCCCGGGTCCTGCTTGTGACATAGCCTGGTCCCGCTGTCAGAGTCACACTCGTCCCCGCACACCAGCTGCTTTCAGAACTCACAGTGGTGCTGCATGTGAATAAGATTTCGTTTTACAGGGTGTCTGAAATAATTTTCAGTTGAAGAAGCTAATAAAATGTGAAGCCTAGCAGGATGAAATGGCATTTCTATTTACATCGTGATAATGTCTTTCACGCCATGGTAGCCACTCTTTCTTTTTTAGCTGCATAGTTTTATGTTTATATCCTGAAAGACAGAATGTCTATGGATGTCATCTGCTAATGTGTGCATGTTTAGTAGGAAAGAAGATGTCAAGAAGCGAGGTGGCTCAGCTTCCAGGGACAGGACTGTCTGGGTTCTCAGAACACAGGAGCTGTGGGACCTTGGCAGGTCACTTAAACTCACTTTGCACCAGTGCCCGCGTCTTTAAAACAGGGATACATATTGTGGCAAAATCATCAGGTTGCCAGAACTAAAAGAATTGATAAGTGAAGAGTACTTAGAATGATTTCTGGAACAGAGTGCTCAATAAGTGTTTGATCCAGTGCTGGTGGTAGTGATAGCCTGGTGATAATACTGATGAGTCGATGGTAAGTAATGTCACTGTCATTTCATAACATCCAAAGGAAGGAAGTGCTGGAAGGAGACATCAGTGCTGAGCAGGATTTCCTTTCTATGTCACCCTCAGAGGACAGGTGGTCCTTCAGGGCCAAGGGAATAGTAGAAGGCTGGCCGTTTTGTGCGATTAATAATGTTCTTTTGGCCTTTGTTATAGGCTCATGTGTGAAATTAGAATTACAGAAGTTTAGTAGGTGGTTGCCAACCTGTCTAGAGGAAATACAGCATCAATTGCACAATGTCTAAAGCTGTCTTTTGTCACGTGCAGGAAGCCAACAGCTTTGAGTTTTGAACTTAGAGTGAAGTTAAACTGTTACTGACTCAGCCACCCCTAGAATAGTGTTAGAATGTGGACACCACTGCCCTTTGGTAATGGCATCTGTAAGCTTGTGTGTATGTGTGCTAAGTCCCTTGAGTTGTGTCCAACTCTCTGCGACCCCACGGGCTATACTCTGCCAGGCTTCTCCGTCCATGGGATTCTCCAGGCAAGAATACTATCAGTCAGTCAGTTAGTTCAGTCGCTCAGTGTCCAACTCTTTGTGACCCCATGAATCGCAGCATGCCAGGCCTCCCTGTCCATCACCAACTCCCAGAGTTCACCCAAACTCATGTCCATCGAGTCGGTGATGCCATCCAGCCATCTCATCCTCTGTCGTCCCCTTCTCCTCCTGCCCCCAATCCCTCCCAGCATCAGAGTCTTTTCCAATGAGTCAACTCTTCACATGAGGTGGCCAAAGTATTGGAGTTTCAGCTTTAGCATCAGTCCTTCCAATGAACACCCAGGACTGATCTCCTTTAGGATGGACTGGTTGGATCTCCTTGCAGTCCAAGGGACTCTCAAGAGTCTTCTCCAACACCACACTTAAAAAGCATCAATTCTTTGTCTTTCAGCTTTCTTCACAGTCCAACTCTCACATCCATACATGACCACTGGACAAACCATAGCCTTGACTAGATGGACTTTTGTTGGCAAAGTAATGTCTCTGCTTTTCAATATGCTGTCTAGGTTGGTCATAGTTTTCCTTCCAAGGAGTAAGCATCTTTTAATTTCATGACTGCAATCACCATCTGCAGTGATTTTGGAGCCCCAAAAAAGAAAGTTTGACACTGTTTCCACTGTTTCCCCATCTATTTGCCATGAAGTGATGGGACCAGATGCCATGATCTTAGTTTTCTGAATGTTGAGCTTTAAGCCAACTTTTTCACTCTCCTCTTTCTCTTTCATCAAGAGGCTTTTTAGTTCCTCTTCACTTTCTGCCATAAGGGTGGTGTCATCTGCATATCTGAGGTTATTGATATTTCTCCTGGCAATCTTGATTCCAGCTTGTGCTTCTTCCAGCCCTGGGTTGCTGTTTCCTCCTCCAGGGGATCCTCCCAAGCCAGGGATCAAACCTGGGTCTCCTGCATTGCACATGGACTCCTTACTGCTGAGCCATCTGGGAAGCCCCATCTGTAAGCTTAAGCAAAAGGAAAATAATAATGTGACACTGCAGGAATGGAGCGATGATTTGATTGTTTTTATAGGCATTTGCTTGAGAGACAGCATGCCCACCGTCACTAACTAAGTGCATGCTGAAGGCTGGAAAGCAGCTTTTCACAAGAGCGTGGAAGTGAGACCCAGTCTCTCCTGGTCCCTGTGGTGGTGCATCGGTTGTTAGAGCAGCAGTCTTCAGACAGCTGGGCACATTGAGTTTTGGAAGATTCACTGGAGTGTGGGAACAAAATTTTAGAACTTTATTTTTTTCACAGTCTTTTAAGATTTAAAATTCTGTTGGTACATCTCTTATAATGTGCACAGTGCATTAATACAGTAGCTTAGAAATTAATTTATAAATTCATATTTCCAGGGGAGCTGGCTCATAGTTTTCCTTATAGATAGGGAAAAAGAGAAAAGTGGGTTAGTGGCCAGGGCAGTGTCTAAAGCCATACATAGATGCAGTGGTCTTTGTGGACTAGTTCATGGTCCACAGAGGACATCTGTCCCCTGGCCCCCTGCTGGGGTTCTTCTTGGAGTGCTGCAGTGGGGAGAAGGTGAGAGAAGGTGGCTGGCTCAGTGCAAGCCTTCCCTGTCATGGGACATAAAGCGCGGTCGCTATTCCTGTCAGTGTCTCATTTTTAGACTGTGTTAAAGAGCCCTGCTCTCTTGAAAAACGTATATATGACCATTTATAAAATTAGATAGCCAGTGGAAATTTGCTATATGAAGCAGGGAGCTCACATCTGGTGCTCTGTGACAACCTGTGCTGTGCATATTCATGTCTGCCTCTTTGCGACACTGTAGACTGTAGCCCACCAGGCTCCTCTGTCCGTGGGGATTCTCCAGGCAAGCATACTGGAGTGGGTTGCCTTGCCCTCCCCCGGGGGATCTTCCCAGCCCAGGATCGAAGCCAGGTGTCCCGCACTGCAGGTGGATTCTTCACCATCTGAGCCACCAGGGAAGCCCCTGTGACAATCTGGAGGGGTGAAATGGGGTGGGAGGTGGGAGGGAGGGTCAAGAGGGAGAGGACATACCTATACCTGTGACTGACTCGTGTTGATGTGTGGCAGAAACCAACACAATGTTGTAAAGCATTGACTTATTTAAAATTAAAATAAGTAAATTCAAATTTTAAAAAAGAGCGCTGCTCTCTTAGTAGCTCTCTGATTACATTAGAACACAGGTTCCAGTGTAACAACGGGCAGTGTTTTGTCTCGAAAAAGCAGAAAACCTTGGGGAGGCCCTTTATCAAGGAGATCAGTTGTTAGTATTGAATCCTAGCACCATCCTTGCCCTTGGAGGGAATAAGCAGAGGCTCCCCAAGGGCTTCATTTCAGAGTCACAGAGGCAATCTACCCACCCCCCACCCCAACACACACACACCTGCTTTACTGAATCAGAAGTTCATGGGTGAAACCAAATTATCTTTTTAAACTCTACAACTGAATCAGAAGTTCATGGGTGAAACCAAATTATCTTTTTAAACTCTACAACTGATTCAGAAACTCTCGTCTTTGGACACCTGTTTGGGGAACTTTTAAAATAGATGAGTCTCTCTGATCTGGGGGATCCAGAACTGGTGCTCACAAAAAGAATCCACGTCACGGGTGTTAAGAGCCTCCTCAGTCTTTAAGCTCTGCTTGGTTGCTTTTAGCATCTCAGTAGGAATTAAGGATCTGAGAGTAGACTTTGATCAAGGGAAGGAGTTACGGAATTTGAAAGCCTGTTAGAACTGGGGAGAGAAATCTTTGGATCCTCCAAATTTAGCAGATGGCTAGCTTTCTGCAGTGACTCTCAACCCTGCCTGCACAGGAGAATTACCTGGGAGGTTCTAAACAACCATGGCCAGGCCTCACCCCCAGAGGTCAGGTTAATCACGTGGTGCTCAGGTGGATATAAACACTCCCAGATGCTATCTTAGTGAAGCTGGGTCAAGAACTTTGTTGAAACCATCTGTGTAATGTAGGTACCCCACCTGGTCTTTGTCACCAGCAGAGTTTTAGGGCGTGAGGGGACGCTTTTGTTCATGGGGAATGTTGTAGAAAGTGTGCAGGCCGTGTAGCATGTCCAAGAGAAAGCCCTGTGTTAGTGTCCTTTAGAACAGTGTTAGTCGCTCAGTCGTGTCCGACTCTTTGCGACCCATGGACTGTAGCCTGCCGGGCTCCTCTGTCCATGGAATTTTCCAGGCAAGAGTACTGGAGTGGGTTGCCATACAGTGGACAGATTTAAAAGCAAATGCTTTTTGAGTCCGCCTGGCTCCTGCCCCCATTATAGATCAATGATTTTGGAAGCCAGAGGAGGGGCACCTACAGCCAAAACATGTTGGAAATTAATTCAGTTCTCTGTATTCCCAGAACTAGAGAACAAAATGCCTCATGATTGATGACCTGCTTTAAAGAGAGATCCCTTTTGGTTGAAAAGGGAGTTAACCTTTTTCTGAAGAGCAAGTACCAAGAGTGCTTAGAAGTATGGGATGTCTTTTTAGAAAATGCCTTGGACCTAGTAGCAGCGTGATGAAGAGCCAGGGGGACATCCTAGTATCCAACGCTTTCTAATTAGTTATCCTTGGAGGCTAACAGTACTTTACCCCAAGCCTGTGCTTACGGAGAGGTTACTGGGGACGTATTAATAAATGCAGGTGTGTGAACTATGTAGTGTTTAGCTGCATTTAGCTTAAACGTGTAGTACCAGCCTTCAGTTAAGATATTGGGGATCAATAAATGCTCACTCCAGCTGGTTCTGCTTCTCCACTAGGTCGTTGGGCTCCTAGAGTTTTATTCCATTTGTCATTGCACATATTGATCCATCATAATTGCCTGATGTGTAGGAACTCTAGCTCAGCAACCCAAGGCAGAGATTTTTCTTCCCAGTTGTATGAGGTTGTCATTTCTACAATGCTGTTCACTTTACTTGCTTATATTTGTAGATCCTCTTACTTTGCAGAGTATATGTTCATGAAATGCGCAGCATTTTTAAGAGTTCTGCACTTGGAGTTGGAAAGCTTTTGAGGTCATATTATCTAGGACAGGGGTTCCTTTTCAGCATCATCAGTATTGTGGTACTTAGTCTTTCTGGAAAGTTCTAGACCCCCTCATTCCACTGTTTGAAACTTAGGGGTGAGCAGATATCTTACAGTCGCTTACTCCCACCCTGGACAGTTCCTGCCTCTCTTCTGGGGTAGCCAGCAGAGCAGATTGGTCTGGGAATGTACCTTTAGTCTTTTCTTCACTAAGCAAGACTCTTTCTGGTCTGGTTAGCATTCCTCATGTGACAGTTCAGAATCCTGTTTGATTTCCTTTGAATACATTCCAGTCTTTCAGTATACCTCATGAAATGTGGCATCTGTAATTAAGCTAAGCGTGCAGATCTAGCCTGACCGGAGAAGAAGTCGATGGCCATCTCCTGCTATCCTGGGGCATAAATACTTAGGTGCTGCATTAATGGAAGCTTATTAATAGTTCTGCTGTGATGATTGCTAATGAGTCACCAAAATCGTCCAGTGCTTCCCATCCACACCGTGGTTCTGGATGGTGATCACAGGTTGGTACCAACCACTGTGAGGTCTGTTTGTGGACCCATCATGGTTGTAGACCCTGTCCAGACCACATTGCTAAGTGGCAGTGTCCATTTAAGCATAGAGGTTACCAGAAGCCCCTCCCGGTTCCCCTCACTTCACAACCCGAGTTCTCTTTGTCTATGACTCAACAGTGAAACCAATGTTCACCTTCCCCTAAGCCTGGCTCTTGATTTCAAGAGTGGGAATTTAACAGACTTTTAATGAATTTTCATAGTACCAGGCAGAATTCCAAGACAATTGCCATGTTAGGTACTGAAAAGTCACGTTCTGACAGTCGGAAGGTGAACTTTGACACTTTTCCTGTGTCTTCACTATGTGTTAGTCTCAGTCATGTCCGACTGTTTGCGACCCCATGGCTGTAGCCTGCCAGGCTCCTCTGTCCATGGAATTCTTCAGGCAAGCGTACTGGAGTGGGTTGTCATTCCCTTCTCCAGGGGATCCTTCCAACATGGATTGAACCCAGGTCTTCCGCATTGCAGGTGGATTCTTTACCATCTGAGCCACCAGGAAACGCTTTGTCTTTGCCTTCCTGTTATAACAATCCTAATCATTTGGATACAGATGAATGCCTTGATTTGAGGCAGGAGAAAGCTATGTAAAGCAAATGTAAAAGAGGAAAGTACGTTAGCGTGTCTCAGAACTCTCTCCCTACTTTGTTGATGTGCATGATAACATAGAATGTTCCTTAAGATCATAAATGAGGTATGAGCAGTACTTTATTGTTATGCGGCACTAACTCAATTTTATAGGTTTGTCAGTGTAACCACGGAAGCCATGCATCTTGCCTAAGGCACGTAGCTGGCAGTTAGCAGGGATGATGGGACCCTGGGCCCCCTAATTTCCAACGCCATGCTCTTGGCCACTCTGGTCTCCTGGGTTCCTGGAAAAGACATTTCCTGGGTTTCTGGCTTGGGAAACCGGGTAGATAGAAGTTATACCTGCTGAGACCAGAAAGATGGAGGAAGGGTATAGGAGGCACTTTTTATTTGGGAGTTGTCTCATTCATGATCCCCAACCCCTGATATCCAAATAAAGCTATCTAGTGGTTGAGTCTATGACAGAATTGAGAGAGGTCTTGGCCTATAGGTGGAGCTTAAAGCCTTGGGAATGGATGATGTCATCCTGGGAGAGACTGTTGAGACAAGTTCCCAAAATCTAACCCCATCTAACTGGGCATTTGGAGATCTGGTGGAGGAAGAAGAACCTAAAGGAGGTGATGATCACCCCTTAAAGGTGATGGGGTTTGTGCCTTCTTCTTGGGGGCAGTTGGAAATGTAGGTAAGAGTCTTGTTAGGCACAAATGGGGTGGGAGTGTGGAGTCCTCCACTGAGCGGGCAGTGCACTGATGGTGTTACCACCTTGACCGGGTGTGCCTTAGGAACCAGGAGCAGCCTGCAATGGCAGTCCTGTGCATCCAAGAATTGCCTCCCTCCTGCCTTCCATTGCTTTGCCCCAAAATGCTCAACGTGATCTTTAACATCCGTTGTAGCACTCATGTCTATACTGCCCTTAGTTTTCAGGTGTCTTTTGTCTCCCTTGCTTCATGGCTCCCCTCTGAAACTCAAGGAGCATGGAAAGGTAGGCTGTTGAGACCCGAGGCTCTGAGGGGCTTGACCAAAGGCACCAAGCTCGTGAGAGGCAGAACCGGTGCTGGAATTCCTTCTGCTACTGCTGCTCCAAGGCTCCTGCTGTTTTGTCCCCTTCTGTGTGTCTGGATGAATCTGGAGAACCTGGATTTGTAGCAGAATTCCCGCAGCGGGGCTGGGCTTGCGCTAATGAATTTGCTGTATCCGATGGGAAGTTTTCATGGCTGCTGCATGACGGTGTCTGCTCGGAGGCTGTGTGAGCTGCCTTGTTGGACGCCTGACTCTTCTCTGAGTATGACCACAGAACAGGAGATAATTCATCCTTGGTGGACGCCCATATACGTACTCTAGAGTGCAGAGCCTGCAGTGGGTGTCAAGCAAATACTGTCTTTGCTTTTCCCCTGTTCTTATCATTTCTCTGCACATTTGACATACCCCATCTCTGTGTATGTGGGCAACTTCTGGGTGAACCTAAAGAATGCTCTGGGTACCAAAATGTCTGCCCTGGAGATGTCTGCAGCCCTTTAAATTCTCAGAGTAGATGAGTAACTATTTAATATTAACTAGATGGCTGACCAAAGATTCTCCTGCATAAAAATATCTGTCTCCTTGGCATATCACTTTATTTAAAGTGTTACCCTATTTCTCAGCTATGACCGAAAAACCATTAAAATACATGTGTTATCTGAAAGAGAAGATGTCCTGTGTGTCACAACTTTCAAATACAGCTCGGGTCTAACGTCTTCAATTTCTGCCACCGTGGCTGAGTTGAGGGTCTCACCTTCCACTTGGGTTACTGCTGCGGCCTCTGAAGGGGCCTCAGTCTTGCCTGTGTTTCTTTTTTTACCTCCCAAGTCCAGCCCCTGTGCTCCAGGGGGAGGAAGAAGTGTTTGCGCATGTTGCTTCCATGTTAATGGTTTCAGAATGTTAAAATGCTGGTGGGAAGGAACTAGCTGGGGAGACAGAGAAAGGGGATAACTGGTAGAGAATCCCTGACACGACCAGCTTTGGTGAGATCCAGGGCCAAGACGCTGAAATTAGCTCTGAAAAGGTGGTGGTGGTGGTTGTTCAGTCGCTTAATCACATCCAGCTCTTTGCAACCACATGGACTACAGCATGCCAGGCTTCCCTGCCCTTTGTGTCTCCCAGAGTTTACTCAGACTCATGTCCTTTGAGTTGATGAAGCCATCCAACGATCTTGTCCTCTTTCACCCCCTTCTCCTCCTGCCCTCAATCTTTCCCGGCATCAGGGTCTTTTCCAGTGAGTTGGCTCTTTGCATCAGGTGGCCAAAGTATTAAGAGCTTCAGCTAGTATCAGCATCAGTCCTTCCAGTGAATATTGGAAGACATGGGGGTGGGATCCAGAGCCAAGATGCTGACATTTACCTCCAAGAAAGTAGGATTCTCCAGTTGTTGGAGAAAAGGCAGAGAAAAGCTGGGTGCTGATGCTGCAGGAAGATTGATAGACTTGGTGTCAGGAAGTTGAACTGTTCCAGGCTTTTTCCTCTCAATTCCTGTTATTTTATCATATGGTAGGTACTGATATGTTGGATGAATCACATGTGGACTTTAATGTCTCTCATAATGGAGATGTGCCCAGGGAATCCCCAGATAGGAATAAGTCACATGTACTCGGGGGAAAGAAAGCTTGAACCTGAACCTGCTGTGTGTGCTGTGAACTCACTGATGCACAGTTGGTGCAAAGGTGGGTGAGCCGCCAGATGAGGTGACTGAACCTCTGGAGGGACAGATGCTAAGGGGGCGGCGATGGCACTGCAGCGTTTCCAAGGAGCCTGCGGGAGGTGCCCTTGGTGAGCGGGAGTGTGGTGCTGGAGACGCAGTGGGTCTGAACCTCTGCTTGGTCGGTGGCTATAGTGTCTCCCCCAGGTCCCCTTGCACTTGTCACAGGTGGGGTAGAGAGAGAATCAGACTTTGACAGCTGCAAGCGTGCTTAGATATTTTTCTGTCTAACCTGTTTACTTTACAGAAGATGTAATGGAGTGTCGAGGAGACTGGCTAGGCCCTGTCCTGAATTTGTGCTGGGCCCCAGGGTACTAGACCCCAAGGCCAGTGCTCCTTTTAGCCTTCAGCGGAAGGGCCAGCTCCCCGGGCCATAGTCAGACCCACAGATCTTCCTGCGTGCGTGCGTGTATGTGTGTTGATATGAACTGAGAATGACCTCACGCCCCATGCTTCTTATGCTTGACCAAGATGATCATCAGATTTGACCTTTCATGATGAATGTGAGGCTTTTCTCAAACACATGGCCTCAAAGAAATGTTTTAAACTGTACACAGAATGAAAAACCTAAGAAATTAAAACATTAACATCTTTCATTTTTAAGACACTTTAGGAACAGTTTCAGGTTCACAACAAGATTGAAAGGAAGGTGCAGAGATTTACCGTATAGCCTCTGCCTCCGTACATGTATAGCCGCCCTCATTATCCACATCCGCCGCCGGAGCGGTCCATTTGTTACAACCGATGAACCTACATCGACTCATCGTAACTGTGTAAAGCCTGTAGTTTCCTTAGGGTTCACACTTGGTGTCATTCTTGGTGTTGTGTACTCTGTGGGTTTGAACAAATGTGCAGTGACGTGTATCCATCATTATGGTGTCATGTGGAATATTCTCACTGTCCTAATAAAAAGTCCTCTCTGCTTCACCTATTCATCCTCCACCACCCCTATCGACCACTGATCTTTTGGCAGTCTCCATAGTTTTATCTTTTCTAGAATGTCATATAGTTGGAATTGTACAGTAGGAAGCCTTTTCAGATTGGCTTCTTTAGTTGAGTAATATGCATTTAATTTTCCTCCATGTCTTTTCGTGGCTTCATATCTCATTTCTTTTTAGCACCGATTAATATTCCATTTTCTGGATATGCTACAGTTTATCGATTCACCTGCTGAAGAGCATCTTAGTTGCTTCCAGGTTTGGGCAATTATGAATAAAGCTGCTGGAAACAGCTGTTTGCAGGTTTTTGCATGGATATAAGTTTTCAATCAATGTATCTTTTAAAGGAACATGCTACATGCAAATGTAAAGTTTTTCATGGCGTAAGGAAAGTAGACTAAAACGGGGAGAAGTATCATCAAACAAAAGGATATGAGTGACTGAAGGGGGGGAAAAACCACTCTAAAAGCACCCCATTTGAACTCATATTTGAGGTTGGATGATAAAAACAGAAACAAAAGAACTACCTGAAGAGTCATATTGAAATTCCCAGATCAGATCCTATGTTAAGAGATGCTTGAATTTTCCAAAATTGAAAATTTAACATTGTGGTATGTTTTAGGAGTTAGGAAAGTCAAATCAGTCTATAGTCAGTTTTGGTTTTTTGTTTTTTTTAGCAGTTGATAAATACTTGACAGAAAAGGTGTACTGTTTTATTTGTCAGGTAAAATACCTCAGAATTAAGGAATTTAATTAATCCATCTTAGCTGATTAAAAAGGGCACCAAAAATAACTTATTAGGGACTGAAGAGATTAGAATTGTTCCTGAATAGTATGCTGTCTCACCTTTTACACTTAATCTTAGCCAAAAGGCCGAGAAGCGATTGCTCTCACCTTTTGACACAACAGGTAGATTTTGATGAGCTCAAAATGAAGGGGATTTTCAGTGCCTATCCTTCAAGTATGCAAAGCTATGCATACTTTCAAGTATGCAAAGTATCCTTCAAATATGCAAAACTACTATTATAACCAAGAAAAATTTAAGCATGTTCGCACTAAACACTGTATATGAATCTGTTTATCTATAATGCCCCCCAAAGTGGCAACAACCCAAATGTCCTCCAACTGAAAAAGGAAAAAATTGGTATATCCATACAACAGAATGTTGTTTGGCCTTAAAAATTAGGAGTGAAGAATTGACACATGCAACAACATGGATAAACTTTGAAAACATTATACTAAATGAAAGAAATCAGTCAGAAGATCATGGTTCCCTTCATATGAAAGTTCATAATAGGGAGAGGCAGAGAGTGGACTAGTGAATGCCTGGGGTCAGGGGGACTGATGGGAAATCACTGGGAATGGACAGAGCTTCTTTTTGTAGTGATGACAAAGTTATCAAGTTGATTTTGGTGATGGTTGCACAATTCTGTGAACATACTAAAAATCATTGAATTTATACAGTTTAAATGGGTGAACCATATGATATTTGAATTATATCTCAGTAAAGCTGTTACCCACCCCCCCAAAAAAATTAATAAAAGGCAGAAAGCAGATGTAGAGATGCTATTTTACAGAAAAGGTGAGCAGGAACTACATTTCTTAAATAGGAACACTTGATATCATCATACTAGACTTGATAAATGAGGTTGAGACATGTGGGATGAGAACAGGGAGATAACTGTGAATAATACTATGTTGTGAAGAATCCTGTCCAAAAACATTTGTTTGTAGTTCAGTAGGTATACACCATCTGGAGAAGAATTCAGTACCATACATGCTAACCAATATGCATACACATCTTTTTATTTAAAAGAGGGTTTCTCCAAGTTGTAAGCCAGGTTTATAAATTTAAGCTTCATTAAGTATAAACAAGGGTTTAACAAGAAAACATTTAGGTCTTGGGTTCATATAGGACTAGATCCTGAGAGTCAGGCACAGCAAAGAAATGAAGCCAGAAGAGAAGAGGATTAAAGAGGAAACATTTGAGCAGCTGGGTGGGAGGGCCCATCTCAAACTCAAGGTTGTCGGCTCTCTGAACTTGCTTTCCTGGGTTCTGAAGGCCTTGCCCAATGCCTGACACCTCTTATCTTTGGCCCTTTCCCTGTGTCCCTTTTCCACGAGTCAAGAAGCCTGAACATGGCTCAGCAAAATGCACCAGGCTGTGGTTGCTCAGCAGGTTGGCCAAGTAAGCCTCCCAGTCTTGGAGCTTTGTAGTACTTCCAGGCCTCGGAGGGGACCGTGGTATCAGCAAGAATGTTAGGATGCTCCAGGTCAGTGTTTTATGAATATGGGGTGGAGTACAATCTTGGCACTCAGATCAGAGAAGGAAAACGTGTTGCTTCCAACGGGAGCACCTCCGTCCACGGGTGGCGCTCACTCACAGTGGGGGTGTAGGGAGGAGTGCTCCAGTAGATGAGGTGATACATGTGCTTCCTGGGTCCTCACAGATAGCTGCTAACTTACTTCCAGGAAGCTGGGCTTCCCTCTCCGTGAGCACACCTGCTGCTCCAGTAGTGTCTGTAACTTACCATTTAAAACTCCTGTGGATCTTGATAAATGACACTAAAAATAACACTAAAAGACTTCACCATTTGGGATTTTTGCAACTGACAAGGGACTTTTTCACAACCATTACTAAAAACAGCCAGATCGCAGCATTTAAGCTTTATTAAAGGAAAGCCTAGGATGTATTTTTCTTTTCTTTTTTTTAACGATTTGAAAAGCAAGCACATTCTGGTCCTGGGAGTATTTGAGGATTGCTTTAATTAAATTACCTAGCCCCTAAAAGCCTGTGAATATTCAGAACTCAAAATCTTCCCAAAGTCAATTAGCTGCATTAAAACACTCCTTCTGCTTGTAGGGAGACATTGTCGAATTTTTGACACAAAAGGAAGTTTATTTTAACATAGGATTCTTTTTCCCCCAACAAAGGTTTTTACATAAACTCTGAACTGCCCCCTCTCCCCCCAACTTATCCTTCAAGAAAAGACAAGGGGAAACTTTACTAAGTCGCCATCCCGTGAAGCCACTGCACAGCTAATTCCTAATTCTGAGCTTCTCTTCCGTCGCTGAAAACTTCCAGCTCTTGGTAAAGACGAACCTCAAGGCAGTCGACATTGACATCTAACAAGATTCTTCAGGGGTCTTGCTCTCGAGTCTCGGCCCCCTTGGATCTTAGACCATTGGCGTTCTCTTCTGTACTTTGCAGCACAATGCTGTCTTTTGTTCTAAGTGTGCTGGGTGTCCCTCGGAGTGGCAGCTCCTCAAGGGAGCTGTTTTCATGTACTTACTTGGAAAGCTCAAAATGGGACCCCATGCAGGTATGTAGTAAAGAATTGCCACCTGACTGGTGGACAGCTGAGTCCCCTTTCCCATCATCATGGTTTTTTTTTCCTCCCCTTTTGACTGCTAAGAGGTTTGTAGACACTCTGCTGCTGCTGCTGCTAAGTTGCTTCAGTCGTGTCCGACCCTGTGCGACCCCATAGATGGCAGCCCACCAGGCTCCCCCGTCCCTGGGATTCTCCAGGCAAGAACACTGGAGTGGGTTGCCATTTACGCTCTAGTTGGGCTTAAAGATTCCTGATTTGGAAGTTGAACTGTAATTCTTGGGTTCTTGCCCACATTGACTCACCACCCTATCAGATGGCATGTAGGCTGTAACCTCTGGGGAGTGTTGAGTGCCACACCCTTGGCTGGGCTTGACTGAGGAGGGGGATGGAGCCATATGGGACTTTTTCAAGGAAACCTTGGCTTTGGATAAGGTACTTTCTTCCACTTTGTACAGGTTATTGGGCCTGGAAGGGGAGTGAAAGAGTGTTGCCTAACCTGCCTCCATGGTCAGCAGGAGGGTAAACTGAAGTTGTAGATGTGATCGTGTTATAGAGTGGAGTTGATGTTGACTACTGTGAACTTTGATCATCCCTGTTACCTAGGTTTTCTGTTTGGGTAACTCTTGGGCACTTACATTTGTGCGATATAAAAAGGCCTTGAGAGAGGGCAGGGAGGTGAGTAATCAGTAGGAACTATCTGTCAAGATCTCGGTTACTCTCTCACCCAGCACTGTAACTGCAGGTCCTGTGATCCTCTCCAGAAGGTAGTCGATTTGGGGCCTGAAGGTGCTATTGCAGAAGTTCAGAACTTGATATAAGTGTACAGTTGACTCTTGAACAACGTGGGGTTTAGGGGCGCCAACTTTCTGCACGGATGAAATCCACATTTAACCTAGAGTTGGCCCTGCCGTCCGTGGGCGCTCCCGTTTAACCTGCCACGAGTTGGGCAGTACTGTAGTATTTACTACTGAAGAAAAAATCAGTGTGTCTGTGTTCCCATGCAGTTCACACCTGTTGCTGAAGGGCCCGCTGTAGTCGGTTCATTTATTAAAATGGTTTCATCTGCCATCTTAACTGCTCAAGGAGTGGATGCAGGTGGGGAAGATGCCTTGGCTGAGCTCAGAGGAATGGGGCTGGCACATTTAGACCTGAGGTAGCATTTCCCAGATGAGACAGATCTAAGAATATATCAAAAGTGTGGGCTGAGAGAAGGGAGAAGCCTTTCTCAATTTTACTTTTGTTAGGGATATTTCTGAGAGCGACGAGTTTTCCTGACAGCATAATGAATTATTGACTTGCTTTCCATTATTAGATCTTTCAGCCCATTAAAGTGAGTCTTTCTTTAGAGGACTAAGAAGTGGTTAGAGACCCACTGGGTATTCCAGGACCCACAGACTTGGGATGTTGTACTAAAGAAACCCATGAATGAGTGTGCTACTGATAAATAACCAGAGCTACCATTCAGGTGCGTCTGCTCTAAGCCCAGCAGTTCCATGTAGATAATTCCAACATTATCTACTAAGCTGTGAGGTCAGTTCTGTCTCTGCTTGAATGCCTTCAGTCTGAAGCAGATTGTCTTATGAAGTGACCTCTCATGTGCTTGAACACATGATGTATTTGAAGGGCCCTTGCATCATAGAAAGGGTGCTAGGCTGGATGTCCAAGCTTGTGCCCTCAGTGGTCTAATTTTTTTAAGCTGTGTAGGGAAAACACTGTGAAGGTAGAGCCTTGCTTTTTATAACTGAGTAAAGCTCACAGCAGAATTAGCCTAATATGTTTAATGATGTTCATAATCATTATGCTCCATGATAATTTAGGCATAAATATTCATAAATATTAAGTGGCGGACACAAATGACTGCAGTTAGTAGTGCCTTCCCGTAGCCAGACTCTCTTTTGCATGTATTCTCTTTTTTCACTTAGAGCGTGTTCATTCATTGTGAACTGTTGAAGCCTCTGGGCACCAGCCTCTGGTATGTCCTCAGCCTGCCCTGGGGGCCTGTCAGCTGCTAACATAGCCCAGCGCTTTTCCACCTCCACTCGATCCTGAGTGTCTCATACGTGAAAGGCTGGATGGTTTCTGGGCCAGGAGGCTGGGATGGTTGCATTTAGGAGAGGAAGGCTACAGAAGAAGCTAAACCCTGTGAGAGCCTCTCCAGTGGGGACCTGTGAGAGCCTTTGTAGCAGTTGGAGGGGCAAGATGGATCCTCAGACACTGTCTTTTGAGCCAGCTTTTTCCCCTCTAGAATAGGCTCCCCAGAACAACTAAAGCAGAGTCAGCCTTAGGCCCAGGTGCTGTATAATTTCATGGCCACATGAGAGAATCATGAACTTTCAAACCAGCCAAGGGATGATGATGCTGGGTGCCCAGACCAGCAGCATCATTATCACCCAGGAACTTACTAGAAAGTACATCTCAAAATCCTTGCCTTGCAATGTTGGACTGTTCAGGGCAATAAGATGCAGACGCTGTGAGAGTGTCATTTAGTCTTCTGTGAGCTTTAAGGCCTGAAAGGTTATATACCAACTTGTGCTACAATGTATTCCAGGGGAGAGAAACTTGCCCCCCTATCCTAGGAGTCTCTGAAATCTACCTCCCACCTCTACCAGCACACTTAGTGATGTTTCTTATTGGCCCTTGAAAAATGCAGCAGGACTGACCAAACGTGGGCATGGTTTCCTTGAAAGTCATTGTCATTAATGCTGTGCAAAGAGGCATGATTTTGCAACCTGGAAAAGAAAAACATTTTTAAAAGGGAATGAGTGACTCTTAACCATTTTTGTTCCATTTGAAACATTTAAATGTATCAAATATATGTACAATTGCAAAGGACTGATTTTATTGAACTTACCAAATTATTTTAGGAGTTTGTGATAAAGTAAATATAAGGTATCGTTAATGCATTAGTGGCAGATCTAATAATAACCATAATTTTGAAGTAGTGATGAGTGTAAATATTTAATGATATCTGCAGCAACTGTAATATAATATGGTGTCAAAGTCACAGGTCCTGCTAATTCTGCTCCCTGTTTTTGACTATTCTTTTTTGTTTATTTTTTAAATTGAAGTATAGTTGATTTGGGGCTTCCCTGATGGCTCAGATGATAAAGGATCTGCCTGCAATGCAAGAGATCCAGTTTCAATCCCTGGATTGGGAAGATCCCCTGGAGAAGGGAATGGCAACCCACTCCAGTATTCGTGCCTGGATAATTCCGTGGACAGAAGCTACAGTCCATGGGGTTGCAAAGAGCTGAACGTGACTGAGTGACTAACATAGCTGACTTACAGTGTTGTGTTAGTTTCTGGTATATAGCAAAGTGATCTCGTTATATATATATTTTCTGATTCTTTGCCATTATAGGTTATTGCAAGATACTGAATATAATTCTCTGTGCTATACAATAGGACCTTGTTGTTTATATTATATACAGCAGTGTGTGTCTGTTAATCCAGTGTGTATCCCTCCCCACTTGCCCCTTTGGTAATCATAAGTTTGTCTTCTGTGTCTGTGTGTCTGTTTTATAAATAAGTTCATTTGTGTAACTTTTTTAGGTTTCACATTTGGCTATGTTCTTAATTGGCGGAAATGTTAAAATTGTTAGAATTTAGTAAAACTGAATAGAGCCGTGCTTTTTATTCCATCTAAGTTCATGGGTGCCCCTGAATTCTATTCGTGAGCGTGTTGGGAATTTGTAGACCCCAGGTGCAGAACACTGGAGACAGGGCAAAGCTGCCGATTCTCCCCCGCTCACAGGCACTGGCCGGCCGCAGCGCGCTCTGCAGTGCTCGTGCGTCTTCGCGCTTCTGACTCCAGTGCTGACCGGCCTGCACTGTTGCTGCCACTGGGGGGTATCAGTCACGTAAGTCTAGTCAACAAGGATGCTCTACTTTGATTTCTAAGTGATTTGTAAATAAACCATTAACTGGAACTTAGACTTAAACGTAAAGGCTCCTATAGTTTACAGACAAGAAGAACGGTTAAAAAACTCACATGTTACGAACTGTTTAGCCTCGTAAAGTTAGTCTTTGTTTTAAGGTCAGTGTTACACGATATTAGGCTAATAGCAACCATGAATAAGTTACAAGGTATTTGAATGTCTACAAGTACCTGAATATATTTATATCATGACCCATTTAATGAAGCTGTTGAGCAGTGGTTCTTAATCCTAGCAGAACTAATGTAGCAGAACATCAGAATCCTTGTGGAATTAAAACAAAACAAAACAAATATCTGGGCTCTACCCCCAGAGGCTGTGATCCAGGTGATGGTTGTGGAATCCATCGGGGAAGTTTCCTGAGCTCCACATGTGCAGCCAAGGCTGAACAAATTATGGTTCTTTGTAGTCCAGTCGTTGCCAGAGGCCACGACTTGCCTGTTGGGGTGGGAGTGCCCTAAACTTCACCCTCTTCCTGGAACACCATTTCTCTCTTTTGCCCTTTGCACAGCCTGGCGCCTCTGCCTGGAATGGCCTCGTGGGATAAATCATGAAGGGCCTGGGATGCTGCAGGTGCTGATGCAGATGCAAGCCCCAGTGTCTCATGAGAGGTGCTCATGGGACCCACGTGCGTGCTTGCTCAGCTGTGTCTGACTCTTCGCGACCCCACGGACTGTTGCCCGCCGGGCTCCTCTGTTTGTGGAATTCTCCAGGCAAGAGTACTGGAATGGGTTGCCATGCCCTCCTCCCGGGGATCTTTACAACCCAGGGTTCGAATTCATGTCTGACTTACATATGTTCAAATGAGTGTTTTGGAAATATCTTTCCAGTGGCAATGAGGAGAATGGATTGAGTAGGGGCTGACATAGGCAGAGGAGGACCGGTTACGATACTGTGAAAGGACCAGGAGAGAAAGGATGAGGGACAGGACTTAGGGGATGGATTAAAAAGAGGATCGAGGCAGTACAGTCAACTCTGCCTGGTGGTGTAAGGAACAGAAAAGAGTCAAAGGCCCTTCCCAAGTCCCCATCTCATTGCTGTGCGGGGCACCAAGCCATGTGCTTGAGGAGTAAGGACAAGGAGCAGACTGGAGTGGGGGCTGGGGAGCTTGGTTCTGGGTGTGGAGGCTTTGAGGGGAGAGCTGTGCAGCCTCTGTGTGTCACTGTCGCTGCGCATATGTGCTTGGCTTTGGGAGAGATCTGGGTTGGGGTGTAAATCTGAGAGTGGACAGCTTTGGGGTGGTGTTTGTAGCGAGGAGGTAAGATGAGATCATGTTAGAGGCAACCTGGAGAGGTGAGAGGAGATGCTGAAATTGATGTGCAGGGTTCTGCTAAATTTAAAAGGTGAATGGATGAGGCTGGATCTAGAAGAGAAATCGAAGAAGACCTTGTATCTCCTGGTAACCTGGCAGAGAGAGTGCAGTGCAGAGAAAGAGGATGGGCTTTAGACCGAGGTGCTCAGATGCACCTGGCTTCAGATACTACCGAGCTAGACTGCTGATCCACGAGAAGCCTTTTTACCTGAATATTACCTGGATGTGTTCCTTTTCTGTAAAGTAATTTCCAGCACCAAGTGAAAGAGAGCTCCAGAAGTGTTTATTTGGTACTGCAGGTAATCTTGCCCAGATAATCCCATAGACAGAGGAGCCTGGTGGGCTACCGTCCATGGGGTTGCAAAGAGTCAGCCACGACTGGGTGACTAACACACACACACACCCTGTAGGGTACAAATAAGTGTACATCATAGTTTACCCCCAACTAAGATAACACTGGGCTTTCCTGGTGGCTCAGACGGTAAAGAACCTGCCTGCAATATGGGAGACCTGAGTTCGATACCTTGTTTGGGAAGATCCCCTGGAAGAGGGCATGGCAATCCAGTCCAGTATTCTTGCCTGGAGAATCCCATGGACAGAGGAGCCTGGTGGGCTACAGTCCATGAGGTTGCAAAGAGTTGGACATGACTGAGCGACTAAGCATGGCACAGCACAAGATAACATGGACCAAATAATTCTGTTAAATATAAAACCACAGGAAACACTTGCCTCTGTTGCTCGGTTCAGTTCAGTCGCTCAGTCGTGTCCGACTCTTTGTGACCCCATGGACTGCAGCACACCAGGCCTCCCTATCCATCCCAACTCCTGGGGTTTACTCAAACTCATGTCCATTGAGTCAGTGATGCCATCCAGCCATCTCATCCTCTGTCGTCCCCTTCTCCTCCTGCCTTCCATCTTTCCCAGCATCTGGGTCTTTTCAAATGAGTCAGTTCTTCGTATTAGGTGATCAAAGTATTGGAGCTTCAGCTTCAGCATCAGTCCTTCCAATGAATATTCAGGACTAATTTCCTTTAGGATGGATTGGTTTGATCTCCTTGCAGTCCCAGGGACTCTCAAGAGTCTTTTCCAACACCACAGTTCAAAAGCATCAGTTCTTTGGCGCTCAGCTTTTTTTATAGCCCAACTCTCACCTCCATACATGGCTACTGGGAAAACCATAGCTTTGACTAGATGGACCTTTGTTGGCAAAGTAATGTCTCTGCTTCTTAATAAGCTAACTAAACCCACAGATTTCTGAATTTTCAGGGGTATTTTCAAGATTAGCAGGTACCTGCAGTTGATGTGAGCTATTTATTAATATTCTGCACAGCTCAACTGTAACCTGGATCTGGAATCAGAGTTCAGGAATAGCAGGAGGTCTTACGGCTCATCTTCCAGCCTTTCCAGTTTAAGAGCAGAGATGCTGGGACATCTCCATCCACACCGAAGAGACCCCAACTCTGTTTCTGTCTCACTCTGCCCTGCTTATCTTCCAGTGAGGGGTGGGCTTGACTGAGTTCCCAGAGGTTCTTTCTGTGATCCTTTCACATGTGAGAGGAGGCAGCCTCTCCTGGGAACAGCAAGTAAGTGGAAGGAGACGGATTCATTTCACGGCTACTTGTATCACACTACACCTAGGAGGTTTATAAATAGAACTTAGCACCCAGAGGGCCACTGTGAGACTAAAGTAGAAAAATGATACTTGGATATGAAATGTACTAAGTACTTAGCCCCCGCGTTGTCAGAAGGTTCAATTTCATCTTATTGACTGGGCACTTAGGACTCTGACTGCTAACTACCAATTAAGCAGTTTTCCATGAATATTTATGGCTGCCTTCCATATTGACTTGATTTCTAGACTGTGAGCACACAGCCCTGCCTGGCAGAGGGGAAGGTGTGGCAGGTAGGTCACTGGTCCCTGATGGCAGAGATGCTCAGGGATGCTGCTGTGCCTGCCCCACACCCTGAGCCTGTCTGGGTCCCGAGCATGGAGGGCCCCAGACATAGGCACCCTCTCTCTAGCTGCCCAGGACATATCTCCTCATTCCCACGTTGAGCCTGGCTTTCTTGTTGGCTGGGTTTATGGGATCCCTGACTTGGCACTTTCTGGCCCAGCCCCTTCTCACAGCAGAACCGTTCTTTCTCATGCCCCAACCTTGGGAGAAAATCTTTAACTTTAGACTCACTGTAACTGTGAGGCTCTGTTTAGAGCCCCAAATGGCCTCGCTCTAAGTTTCTGTACCTTTTTTACCTAACTGACTGTTCTGTCGCTAAGTCGTGTCCAACTCTTTGCAACCCCATGGACTGCAGCATCCCAGGCTCCCCTATTCTCCACTATCTCCAAGAATTTGCTCAAAGTCATGTCCATTGAGTTGGTGATGCTATCTAACCATCTCAGCTTCTGCTGCCCCCTTCTCCCTTTACCCTCAATCTTTCCCAGCATCAGGATCTTTTCCAATGATTCAGCTCTTCACGTCAGGTAGCCAAAGTATTGGAGCTTCACCTTCAGCATTAGGCCTTCCAATGAGTATTCAGGGTTGCTTTCCTTTAGGATTGACTGGTTTGATCTTCTTCCTGTCCAAGGGATTCTCAAGAGTCTTCTCCAACACCGTAATTCAAAAGCATCAATTCTTCAGCACTCAACCTTCTTTATGGCCCAATTCTCACATCCATACATGATTTCTGGAAAAACTATAGCTTTACCTAACTTTATCTCCATCCTAGCTTATCTGTGTCCCCAAACCTTACTTTTCCCTTCCCATAGAACCTGTTTTTTTTTTTCTCCCAAGGTGACTCTGCCCTCTACTTGACTTTTCCTGACTTTCCCACTCTAATGGGGTTTTGAGATTATTTTGTGTTAATATAATTGTGTTTGTATCCCTAGGCATCATATTTCTTTTTTATTGTTGAGTTTTAAAGAAAATATCATACCATATATAGTACTATCAATTTTTTTTTTAGCTGGCATGCTGCTAAGATTCATTTTAATTGTCTTCCTTGCATGTCTCCCAGTTATTAACTCTGTCCATGGTACTGACACAAATGTCTGTGTTGGACGGAAATTCTTGATTAAAAATTCTTTGTATCCCCATTGTCTGGTGCAAATCTTTTTTTTCTTTTTTAACCATAGTAGATGGTCTGCACTGTGATGATGGTGTTGAAAATGTAATTACAGACCAGACAGACATAGACAGGCAAGAAACAATAGATTGATTATCCCATTAGTGACTAGACTGTATTCTACTGACACACCTAAATTTTCAGATGATTTGTTACTGGAGTGGGGAATGATGGAGGGGCTTAATGATGTGTGTTGAGAGACAGGGCGTCCTTCCTGCTGGGCGAGGCTCAGGCTGGGCCTTCCCTCCTTCCTGTTTAGCAGCTCCACTGTGTGTCAGGGGCATTAGCAGGTCTTTTCCCACCTCTTCCTGCCTTTCAGGGAGTGCCCAGTCCACGGAAAGAGAGCTGCACCTCTTTGAAGCTTGGGGCCCCTGCAGGGAGCCCCCTTCCCATGGATGAGCTCCGGAGACTGAACTGAGGTCAGGAACCACGAAGTTTGGTTTGTGGGCAGTAAATTGTACACCTCTAGGGGGCACCGTAGCCTCAGTCTATGAAGACCACCATCCGTGATAGCCCCTGCTATCTTGACACAAACCAGGCGCTGGCCAGTTCATCCAAGCCCTGCATCTGAGACTGGCCATCATGGAACTAGGTTCTAATGGGAAAGACAAGGATAGAAGGAGTGCTAAGTAGATAAAGAAAATATTAGTAAACTGTATGCTGAGTGCTAGGAAGGTAGGGTGGTCAGGCAGGGGCTTCTGACCACCCTAAAAGAAGTGATGTTTTAACTGAGGAAGTGGTGCTGTGCCAGCCAGCACTGACACCTGATTCCTGTCTAATGTCTCAAGGCTCGAATTGTTGGAGGGATTCACCAATGGTGCTTGGTTACACACGAAGGTGCTATAATGGTGGTGTAGAGGTGTTACAGAACACCCCAGTGGGAAATTGTCCAGGGTAAGGAAGTCTGTGTTCAAGTTTGCATTTGGTGTCTTGCTAGCTGAGAACTCTGGGAATATCCCTGGGTCTTCCCAAACTTCATTTTTATCCTTGTTAAAAATGAGAAGAGTGGGGGGCTTCCCTGGCGGTCCAGTGGTTAAGACTCCAAGCTTCTACTGCACAGAGCTTGGGTTCAAATCCCTGATTGGGAAGCTAAGATCCTGGATGCCGTGGCCCAAAGACAAAATAAAAACACAGCAACATCTTAATATTTATATTATTAAAATGGATTTTCTAAAATGAGAAGACTGATACCCAGTAGTCTTGTGAGTCCCAAACAGAAGACTCTTGAGAGTCCCTTGGACTGCAAGGAGATCCAACCAGTCCATCCTAAAGGAAGTCAGTCCTGAATATTCATGGGAAGGACTGATGAAGCTGAAACTCCAAATCTTTGGCCACCTGAGGTGAAGAGCTGACTCATTTGAAAAGATCCTGATGCTGGGAAAGATTGAAGGCAGGAAGAGAAGGGGACGACAGAGGATGAGATGGCTGGATGGCATCACTGACTCTATGGACATGAGTTTGAGTAAACTTCAGGAGTTGGTGATGAACAGGGAGGCCTGGCGTGCTGCAGTCCATGGGGTCGCAAAGAGTCTGCGACTGAGCGACTGAACTGAACTGACTGAAGCAAGGGATAGCGTGGCTAAGTGTAAATTGGTGGTGGTAATTAATTACAATGAAAAGTAGTAATGTGTGAGTGGCCGTAAGGCAGACTCTGAGTACCAGGCACTAAGAGTTGTGAGATCAAAGAAGAGAAAATCAGTTTGAACTGAAATAGCTTCAAGCAGATATAAAGTAGGAAGGAAAAAGAAAGCCCCATGTGGCTTGAACGGAGTGAACAAAGAGAAGCGTGGCATGTGATAAAGCTGGAAAGAGAGATGCTGGTTCATGGAGAGTATTGAACATGATTCCGGAGCTGGGATCTTAGAGGGCAGAGGTGTTCCACTGGACGGCTTAAAGCAGGGGGCGAGGTTTGACCCCATATTCACTGCAAAAGGTCATCTAAGGAGGATGTGTTGATATTACAGGAGGATGACAGCAAGGGTTAGACAGCTGTTATTGTATGCTTGTTAGAGATGATGGCTGGCTCTCACAGGTCCAGAGAACAGAGCAGAGTGTCTTGGGAGGTGAATTCAGTGAGACGCACTGGCTTGAGGGAAGGGGAGGAATCCACAGTGACTCCCAGGTTTCTGGATGAAGTGGGCGAGTGCAGGCTGGTGCCCCTTACACGGAGAAGGCTTGGGTGGGGGAACAGGGAGTGATGGAGAGTCTTTGGCGCTAGGAATCCTGCAGGTTCAAGGTTAAAGCTAATGCCTGTTCTCTAGGAGCTCTCAGTTCAGCGACTGGCATGTGGTCACGTGGTGGCAATTAGAGAGGGGTTCCAGGGCGAGGGTACTGATGTCACACACGTCCAGGGGCATGCTGCCCTCATTGTCACAGCCAGGCGGTGTATCTGGAGCTCTTCTGGGGCTTCCCTCAGTTGGAGACAGCTGAAGCAGTGCTTCCTGATGGTTCTGTGCCTGTTGCTGGTGGGGAGGCCAAGGATGATGGTTTCTTCTCTGCAGAAAGCCCAAACAAGACCACACTTCAGCATGACATCCCCAAAGTCCCTGCAGTGCCTCCCTGGCCGATCAGTGCTCTGTAGTGGGGACCTCAGGTGTCTTGACATCCACCTTTCCCCACCCCACTTCCCCCCGCCCAGGGGGCCCCCACCCAGATATGGGGATGGAGAAGAGGCTGGCCTTGCTCGGGGAGCTCCAGGTGCTGCAGTGGTTTGGTGGGAAATTTTTACTGGAAGAGCAGAAGGTTGAGCAGCAATTAAGTCTCGCCTCTCAGGTGTCCAAGATGGGGATGCAGTGTGAGCCCCGGGGATGGGAGATGGACTTGTTGGTTGCTGGTGTTTGCGTGAGAGCTGGAGAGCGGCTGGTTCTCAACCTGGGAGTCCTGTGCTCCTGCCTGATGCCCAGGCCTTCAGGGGTGTTTCCTGCCTTCCTGGAGGCAACCTGGGCCTGAGTCACAGCTGGTGTTTCAGGGTGTGAAATGCCGTGGCTGTGGGTTAGTTTTTCTAAATATAGGCAGAACTCACTTTACTGCCCTTCGATGTATTGTGCTTCACAGGCCTTTTTTAAAAAACAAACTGAAGGTTTGTTTCAACCCTGTGCCAAGCAAGTCTATCAGCTCCATTTTTTCCCAACAGCATTTACTCCAAGTCTCTGTGTCACATTTTGGTAATTCTTGCAATATTTCAAACTTTTTCACACTATTTCTATTTGTGATGATGATCTGTGATCAGTGATATTTGATGTTATGTTGTTACTGTTATGGGTGCTACCAGCCACACCAATGTAAGGGCGTGAACGTAACTGATAAATGTCTTGTATGTTCTGACTGTTCAACCAGCTAGTTGTTCCCCTATCTTTCCCCGCCTCCTCATACCTTCCTGTTTTCTGAGACACAGTATTGAAATTGGGCCAGTTGATAACCCTACATTGGATTCTAAGTGTTCAAGTGAAAGGAAGAGTCCGTCCATGCAGCAAACTTCATTGTTGTTTTATTTTAAGAAATTGCCACAGCCACCCCCACCATAAGCAACCACCACTCTGATCAGTCAGCAGTAAAACCCCCAATAACCAAAAGACTGCAACTGGCTAAAGGCCAAGAGAGTGCTTAGCATTTTTTTTCAAAATAAAATGTTTTTAAATTAAAGTATGTGCTTTTTTTTTTTTTTTTTTTTTTTAGGCATAATATTCTTATGTACCTTCTGGGCCTCCTGCATTACAGGCAGATTCTTTACCACCTGAGCCACCTGGGAAGCCCCTTAATAAACTACATTATAGAGTAAATGTAACTTATCTCCACCAGAAAACCAAAAAATTCACATGACTTGCTTTATTGCAATATTCTCTTTATTGGGATAGTTGCTTGATTGTGGTTGTCTGGAAATGAACCTGCAGTATCTCCAAGGTGTGCCTGTAAAGGGAACCTCACCTGGCTCAGGAGAAAAGGATTTCTTGAAAAGCAAAGAGACCCAAGTAGTAGGCTAAGTCATGTCTGTAATTGGGCTGAACGGATGGAGCCATACATCAGTTGTGTTTTTGAAGGACGTCGGGTAGAATTCCATACTTATAAATATCTCCCCTACAGCCAACCCTAAGTAATGGAAAATTGCAACTGAGAGCTTTTCCCCACCCATACTCCCTCTTACAATTTTGATCATGGAATCATCAAATGTCAGAGACAGATTAAATCACTAGGGGAGTCCCAAGCTGCACCTGTGTATTTGACAAGATGAAAAGACAGAGGTCCAAAGAAAAGAAGTGACCCAAAGTCACACAGCAAGTAAAATGACCATGCAGGGCCTGACATCAGTGTGAGGTGAGATGGGACACTGCCTTACAAGCAGCACAAAGCAGATGCTGTGAGACTTTAGAAGGTAGAGAAATAATTGCCTGCTGGGATGCCTGAGATGGCTTAGACTTTGGACGTGGGTCAGGCTTCCGGAGAAGGGTGTAAGTTGCAGGTGATTTCCTGCAGAGTGAGAACCATCAGTGGCAGTGGTGGGGAAGTGCGCAGTTGCAGAGGCTGGCACGTCGCTCATCTTGGCTGGACTGCGATACCCTCACCTTATACGAAATGTAGACATCGTTTCATATAGCCTTGCAGCAAATCTGTAAGATGGTAATGTGGTTAAGGCTCACAAAGGGCCTGCCGATAGCAGAGCCAGAGCCAGAACTCAGACAAGATCCTTAGACCAAAGGCCCAGTGTTCTGTCCTTAGCACAAAGGGCCTGCCGATAGCAGAGCCAGAACTCAGACAAGATCCTTAGACCAAAGGCCCAGTGTTCTGTCCTTAGCACCAGTTTGCCCATGCTTGTCAGAGGTTTTAGTGTTGAGATGTGCATTGTGATGGGGTTCAACCATTCAACTAAGGACTTTGGACTTGATTCTGTAAGTGATGGGTAGTTACCTTGATTTGAGTGGGGAAAGCACGCTTAGAGCTGTGCTTTAGACCCTCAATCTGGCAGGAGTGTTAGGATGAATTAGAGACCTAGGTGGTCCCTACATCTAGGTGACCACTTAGAAGAGCATGAGCGTGGTTGGAGATCAAAGTCGTAAGAGACTGGACTGAGATAGTCTGAGGGTCAAAGAAGTAAACTACCTTGTCCAAAGCCAGACAGCTAACCAGTGGGTGTGAGGTTCAAAATCAGGTGGTTTTTCCTGCCCATATTCTGGTCCTGGGCTCTCTAGCTGAGACGGAAGCAAAGCTAATGTGTGTAGAACAAAGTGAGGGTGCTCTTGCCCATCACCCCCAAGGTCAACTTATGGGTGATTACAAATAGTGTATGATATATATGTCCCCCTTCCTCTGGGTCATAAAATAGGGTATGTGGGGTTTGTAAGTCTTTCTCAGAACTCCTTTCTTTCTCCCCCTTTCAGATCTGTTGAAATGTATGAAGGAAGTTGGGCTGTTTCCATGCCATCCCTCACATTTATCCCTAATTTGGGCTCAGACCCTTGCCAACAGGGTCCTTGGAAGGCGAGAGTGCTTTTCTGTGGCCAGCGACTGACCAGGGCCTTTGCTTTGCAGAGATGAGAAGAACCAGTCCATCATAGTCAGTGGGGAGTCTGGAGCTGGCAAGACGGTGTCGGCCAAGTATGCCATGCGCTACTTCACCACGGTCAGTGGCTCAGCCAGTGACACCAACATCGAAGAGAAAGTCCTGGCGTCCAGTCCCATCATGGAGGTAAAGCCGTCCAAATGTCCTCAGCCTCCTTGGCTGGAGTTCCTTCTGCTGGCGGTAAGACTGCTGAGTGTCCAGCCTCATGTGGTCAGCATTCTTACCTCTTCCCAAGAACCTGTTGTCCACTGTTGAGGGAAATTTTTCAAAGGTGCCCCTAAAACCACAGATTTGGGAATTTCCTGACCTGGAAGCCCAGGTCCCCGGTATTGGATAGAAGGTCCTCTTCATGTCTTCCTGTCCCTTGACTTTGCCCGACAGTGTCATGACAGTCCTTCCCCGTCTACCGCCATCTCTGCCGTGTCCTGTCCCCTCTTGCCATCCTGTGTCAGCAAATCAGTGTCCCACCGAATCCTTCCCACGTGGTGAGGCCCCACTGAATCAGGAGGGAAGTTCCCATGGGGTGAGGAGGCCTGGATAAAAGATCCCCCCTCCTTTCCCAAAAATGTTTGGACTTTGTCTTCTGCGGGGAGAAAGAGTCAAATGCTATGTGACAACATATAATTTGTTGAAGAGTCTCAGAAAATTGTTCCCTGAGTTGGCATGAACTGGCCAGGGCAGGTCCAGTCTCTGTCTTCACCACCTGCACCTCCCACACGGTGGCCTCAGAGCGGCCGATGCAAGTGAGGGGTCAGAGAGATTTCTGAAACTTAGGTCTCACTATAGCGAGCCATGCTACAGGGATGGAACTCCATTTCTCTTTTCCCCCCTTTCCTCTGTAAAAGTTTCCTTCTGATGGAGTTGAGCTAAATGGCTGCACCGTCCCTGGGCCAGCTTTGATTTCCTGCCTCCGAAGCTGAGGCCCTTCACTATTGCCTGGGCTGCAGTAGGCCCTTCTGTCAGCCCCGAAGAGCCCCTTGGTTTTAGTGAGAGGAAATTCAGTTGAAGCCGAAAATTGCCAAAATAGCGTCAGGTTTCTCCACCCAGCCTTGAGCCCATCAGGTGAGGCACAAGGCATCAGTGTGCTTGGTCCTTCAGATTATGTTGGAGCTGGGGGAACAAGACCCCGGCTGGACCTTCTCCAGCCCCTCTCGCTCCCTCTGCCTTCACCAACTGCAGGAGTAGATTCTGAGTCTTGAATCACAGGGGCTCATCAGTTAACCAAGCAAACTCTTCTACCTGGAGAATCCAGGCCTGGATTCCTGCCTGGAGAATCTCATGGACAGAGGAGCCTGCTGGGCTACAGTCCATAGGTTTGCAAAGAGTTGGACATGACTGAAGCGACTTAGTATGCTTGTAGACAAAAGCAAGTTTCAGTATCTGTTCTTATATGATTTGGGAAATGGTCAATAAAGCTGAAGGCATTTTTACCAAACAGATTAGAAACGGGAAAAAAAAAAAAAAAAAACCTTTTATTTGATTGTGCATCAGAATGCACTTGACTGTGCATCAGAATCTCCTGGAGCATTTGTGAGAGCTGATAGCTGGGCATTACTCCCAGAGTTTCTGATTCAGAAGGCCTGGGGAATCTACATTTATTTTAAGTTCCTTGGTGATCCTAATGCTGCTGGTCTCAGTCCCACACCCATTGGGAAACATTTATCAAATAAATGTTAAGAAGGTAGGAAGGATTCACTGGAAAATATGAAAGAAAAGGAAATAATCCCCACTGATCCCACAGCCTGCTGATAATTGTTCAATATTTTGGTATATTTCCTTCCAGCTTTTTCACTGACTATTATATTAATAGGATTAGCCATGTCCCTTTATCATTTAGCTTCTTATGAACTCATTGGCTACAGACATACATTGATAGATGGCTTTACCATTATTTAACTCCCTGTTGTCAGACATTTAGTTTGTAGCCTGTTTGCTCACAGCATTTGTTTAAAGTCTCAAGGTGGTGGCCTGGCCATGGGCTGGATCTGGGAGGTGGTCGTGGAGGTGAGTCCGTGCCTCCCCCTTGGCTGTCTCCTGCACTTACCTGGTGGCAGCTAGGCCAGCACTCTGCAGTTAGCATCAGGAATCCTCTCAGGTGAGCGTGGAACCAGGATTTCAGCTTTTCCTTTGAGTTTCAAAATTTCAAATTTCAAAATTACTACTATGAAATTCAGTATGTAGTAGTAAGATTGCCAAGACACAGAGTGCCTGTTCTTTTGGAAGTAAAGTAAGTAGTGATTCTGTACAAAACAGAGAAGGGAAGAAACCCTTTTGATCCCTGGAGGTTCTTATTAGCCAGGACGGGGGAACTTCATGAAGACAGACCGCCTCATAATCAAACAGGTACAAGACCCAGGCAGGATGATTTTTTTTTTTATTTTGTTGTGGTAAAACGTACATAATAGAAAAATTAACAACCACTGAAGTGTACATTTGATTGGCACTAATACACGCTCAGTGTTGTGCACCATCCACCACCACCGTGCATTCCCAGGATGTTTTCACCATCCAGACAGAAACCCTGTGCCCACTGAACAGTAATGTCCTGTTCTGCCCTCTGCTCTGGTAACCTCAGTTCTAATTTCTGTCTCCACGACGTTGCCTCTTCTGTGTCTCGCATGCAAGTGGAATCATGGACCTCACTTCTTCTGTGGGGGCTGATTTCGCTGATTCCGTAGCGTTCCCAAGGCTCACCCCTGTTGCAGCGCAGGGCTGGTTTCGCTGATTCCGTAGTGTTCCCAAGGCTCACCCCTGTTGCAGCGCAGGGCTGATTTCACTGATTCCGTAGCGCTCCCAAGGCTCACCCCTGTTGCAGCGCACATCAGTACTTTGTCTCCGTTTTTGTGGCTGCGTAACATCTTGTTGCACGTATGTACCACGTTTTTGTCTATTCCTCTGTTGATGGATAGTTGGGTTGTTTCCACTTTATTGGCCAGTGTGAATAATGCTGCCATGAACACTGGGGTGAACCTAACTGTTGGGGCCCCTGCCTTGGGAATGCTTTTTAAATGACTGTGATCTGAAGTGATCTGATGTTTCCAGTGTCTGTTACAGCCTGAGCAGGCTGGTGGGCTGCTGGGCAGGCATGGAAGGAATGTGAGAGCAAGAGGAGGAAGGATGTGTCCATGAACCAGCCCAGTCTTGCATGATGTCATGTGAACAAATGCTACAGTGGTTTGGGTGCAAAACGTTAAATTTCTACAGTTAAGCAGATTGCTACTTTGGAAATCATGTGAATAAACCCAGAGGGCTCATTCTGTCAACTGTGGAATTTTGTTATCATAGAGGCTATCCCTTGGGCTATTATTAAGTGTTACCTTTGAGAGAAATATTGGATATGCACATGGAAAGGAAGAATTGTTGCCTGGAAGAACTCAAGGTAGAATCAAAGTGACGCCAAGCAGAGAAGAGCAGATTCTGTTACTAGCCAAACCCAACTTGTTGCAAGTTCAGAGTCTTAACTTGGGCCCCGGTGCCAGGAAGCTCAGTCATCTTCATGGCTCCTCAGAGGAATACAGCCAATACAAGGCATGTTTTAATCAGGGCACTGCTGATTACTGATGACGTCCCGGGGAAGGATGGCACCTCCCAACGAAGCAATCAGTTATGGTCATGTCATCACCTCGTTATTTCTGCAGTCCAGCCGCTGCAGACGCCTCCTGGGGAGACCCAGAGTTGTGGGCTGTCTGAGGCGCTGGAATTCCCAGTGGGCTGCATTAGGTGGCAGTTGTTTGAATTAAAGTCGAGTTGCGAGTGGGTTGGGATTGACTGGGCTGGATTCGGATGATCTACTGTCAGCTTCAGAGCTCTTTGACCCCATTCTGTGTAAGAGCTTGTCAGCAGCCCAGGAGCGACTGGTTCACAAGTCTGCGCTGATTAGAAGGGCACTGCTAATCAAGAGACTGAGGGAGCAGGGGCAGACCCAGCCCCAGCCCAGAGGGGTCACATGGCTTCTTGGGGTGACTGGAGTCTGCAGGCATACAACTCCAGGAGCTGCAGAGACTCCCCTTGTCCTGGAGAAAGAAAGGGGGCTAAATCGACAGAAATGAAAACCAGTTGTTACGTAATTTTCAGGATATGACTTTTTTTTTTTTAAGCTAAAGAAACAAGGTCTATGACTATTAACCTATTCATACCAGGATCTGCCCCATCACACCTTCCTGACTCCCTGTCCTCTTGTTTCCTCTCATGTTTCAACACACTGTAGCCATTCCTCACGTGTTAGGTCCCTCACATGCCCCTCTGTCCCTTTGCCCATGCTATATTTATAAATAAAATCCCCTTTCCTTCTCCTCTGGTGAAATTATACCCACCCTTTAAGATTCTCTTCATCTTCCACTTCTTAAAGCCTTTCCCATTCTGCTGGCATTGGCTAAATTTCTCCCTTCTCTGTTTCCACCCTAGTTGATATGTGTCTCCTTATTGTACAGTCCCAATCATATTGAAGTGATTGGTTCCAGTCCATTTTTGTTTTCCTACATATTTGTATATGCAAAAATCAGAGGGTGGTTCTATCACATATCAGATCAGATCAGATCAGTCACTCAGTCCGATTCTTTGCGACCCCATGAATCGCAGCACGCCAGGCCTCCCTGTCCATCACCAACTCCTGGAGTACACTCAGACTCACGTCCATCGAGTCAGTGATGCCATCCAGCCATCTCATCCTCTGTCGTCCCCTTCTCCTCTTGCCCCCAATCCCTCCCAGCATCAGAGTCTTTTCCAATGAGTCAACTCTTCGCATGAGGTGGCCAAAGTACTGGAGTTTCAGCTTTCGCATCATTCCTTCCAAAGAAATCCCAGGGCTGATCTCCTTCAGAATGGACTGCTTGGATCTCCTTGCAGTCCAAGGGACTCTCAAGAGTCTTCTCCAACACCACAGTGCAAAAGCATCGATTCTTCGGCGTTCAGCCTTCTTCACAGTCCAACTCTCACATCCATACATGACCACAGGAAAAACCATAGCCTTGACTAGATGGACCTTTGTTGGCAAACTAATGTCTCTGCTTTTGAATATGCTATCTAGATTGGTCATAACTTTCCTTCCAATGAGTAAGCGTCTTTTAATTTCATGGCTGCAGTCACCATCTGTAGTGATTTTGGAGCCCAGAAAAATAAAGTCTGACACTGTTTCCACTGTTTCCCCATCTATTTCCCATGAAGTGATGGGACCAGATGCCATGATCTTTGTTTTCTGAATGTTGAGCTTTAAGTCAACTTTTTCACTCTCCACTTTCACTTTCATCAAGAGGCTTTTGAGTTCCTCTTCACTTTCTGCCATAAGGGTGGTGTCATCTGCATATCTGAGGTTATTGATATTTCTCCCGGCAATCTTGATTCCAGCTTGTGTTTCTTCCAGTCCAGCTTTTCTCATGATGTACTCTGCATATAAGTTAAATAAACAGGGTGACAATATACAGCCTTGACGAACTCCTTTTCCTATTTGGAACCAGTGTGTTGTTCCATGTCTAGTTCTAACTGTTGCTTCCTGACCTGCATACAAATTTCTTAAGAAGCAGATCAGGTCGTCTGGTATTCCCATCTCTTTCAGAATTTTCCACAGTTTATTGTGATCCACACAGTCAAAGGCTTTGGCATAGTCAATAAAGCAGAAATAGATGTTTTTCTGGAACTCTCTTGCTTTTTCAATGATCCAGCGGATGTTGGCAATTTGATCTCTGGTTCCTCTGCCTTTTCTAAAACCAGCTTGAACATCAGGAAGTTCACGGTTCACATATTGCTGAAGCCTGGCTTGGAGAATTTTGAGCATTACTTTACTAGCGTGTGAGATGAGTGCAATTGTGCGGTAGTTTGAGCATTCTTTGGCATTGCCTTTCTCTGGGATTGGAATGAAAACTGACCTTTTCCAGTCCTGTGGCCACTGCTGAGTTTTCCAAATTTGCTGGCATATTGAGTGCAGCACTTTCACAGCATCATCTTTCAGGATTTGAAATAGCTCAACTGGAATTCCATCACCTCCACTAGCTTTGTTCGTAGTGATGCTTTCTAAGGCCCACTTGATTTCACATTCCAGGATGTCTGGCTCTAGGTCAGTGATCACACCATCGTGATTATCTGGGTCATGAAGATCTTTTTTGTACAGTTCTTCTGTGTATTCTTGCCATCTCTTCTTAATATCTTCTGCTTCTGTTAGGTCCATACCATTTCTGTCCTTTATCGAGCTCATCTTTGCATGAAATGTCCCTTTGGTATCTCTGATTTTCTTGAAGAGATCCCTAGTCTTTCCCATTCTTAAATTGAAGAAAGTAGGGAAAACCACTAGACCATTTAGGTATGACCTAAATCAAATCCCTTATGATTATACAGTGGAAGTGAGAAATAGATTTAAGGGCCTAGATCTGATAGATAGAGTGCCTGATGAACTATGGAATGAGGTTTGTGACATTGTACAGGAGACAGGGATCAAGACCATCCCCATGGAAAAGAAATGCAAAAAAGCAAAATGGCTGTCTGGGGAGGCCTTACAGATAGCTATGAAAAGAAGAGAAGCGAAAAGCAAAGGAGAAAAGGAAAGATATAAGCATCTATCACATATAAGTGGTACCATATTCTATTAACCATTTTGCAACTTGCTTTTCACTCAGTACTCTCTTTATTTACCCATGCATTATGTTCTAATTTGCTTAGTTTAACAGCTTCATAGCATCCCATTGTATGAATAGTCCACATTTTATCTGTTTCTCGGATTGGTAGACATTAAGGTTGTATTTTATTGTTACACATATTCTGCATTAAACATTGTTTTGCACACCTGCTTGTACACTTGTGTGAGTTTCTCTCGGTAATATCTAGAAGTACGGTTGCTGGATTCTTGGGTCCTTATATATTCAATTTTACTAGATATGCCCAGTTGTTCTTAAGAATGGCTGTTGCAGTTCACGTTTGGACCAGCAATGTATATATGAGAGTCCCTCTTTCCTCACCATTTCATAGTATCCAAGTTCTTCAGGTAGTGCCACCCTGGACTGTCATCTTTGTCTACATTTCTCTGATTTCCACTGAGGTTGAGTATCTGATGTTTACTGGTCATGTGACTTTCTTCCATGAACTCCCTGCATATGTCATTTGTTCATTTTTCATATTTTAACTGTATCATGTCTGTGTCTTTTGTTGCACTGTAGACTCAGAGATAATCAAAGTCGGAGTTTTTATCATGTGTAACAACTGGTCTCGCTTTCCTCATGCATCGAAATGTTTTCTAAGTCAATACAATAGCAATAAATCTAGCAGGTGTTTAACAGATAAAGAACAATGTGCAAGTCCTTCACACATGCACAGAAGTTAGAAGTTCATGCCCGGAGTGGAGTTTATGGGTTTGGTAGTAATAATACAAACAACCTCTTCCCTTCATGGGTACCGTTATATACTTTCAAAGTACTTGTAGATCCATTGTATCGATTCTCAAAGTAGCCTTGTGAGGTAAGGAGGATAGGCTGGCAGTGATCTTTAGACTGTAGGCAAGCTTTCCTGAAGCTGTCCTAAGGAGTGATCTCAGATGTGGTGAAGGTTCATCTGCCGGGAAGAGAACATTCTTGTTGCCATTTTACAAATGATGAAATTTGAAATTTTTGAAATTGAGATTTGTGTTTTCTTTGGTTGGAGGTAGACAGTCCTTTAGAGTTTTACAGAAGCTGGCCTTTGCTGATTGCATCCTCCTGATGTTAACATGTTCCTTTGTCTTCTGTATGTCCCATAAAAGGGTGCTAAAATTGAAAGGCTTGGTTAGATTTAGGTTTGTTTGTTTTAAAAACCAAGAACCCTTTATTGCTGATGGTGGGTGTTCCCATCAAGATGTACAGAATGCCTAGCTAGACATCTTTTGGTGAAGTCAGCAGCCATTGCTTATGCCTAGATTAGTTAATTCATTAGGAGTTACAGAATGGAGATGTTCACATTCTATTTTTCCTCCCACATTTATCAGTGGGAGTGAGTCTAGGAAGAGAAGCTTCTCACTAACTAGTTACCCTGATAGAGTTTACACAGGAAAGTTAGGGTGGATTTTTGCTTCCTTATTGACTGCTTATCAGAGTAATGAGTTGGTTCCCTGCCATCCTCTGAAAGGCTTTCTCCTCCTTTCTTAGGAAAAGATAAATGTGATGATTCATGTCTTAGTCTTTATCCTTTGATTTGACCTGACTGTTTGAGATGTGAGAAGTCACCCACACAGGTGGCAGCTCCTGTCTGGCGGTGAGTAGTTTGGACAAGGACCATGAAACCAGGTGGAGTGAACACGGACTGTGGATTTGTATCTTGGTGTTGGCACTTCCCTGCCATGTGACCCCCAGCACACTGCTTACCTTTTTTGAGCCCAAGTTTTCGCAAAAATATGAGGGAACTTAATAATACTCATCTCCTGGGATTCTTGCCTGGATTCAGGGAAAGTGAAGGGAGCGCAGCCCAGGACCTGGTTCATGATGGAGGCCTGGGAAATGGTCATTTTTCCCTGTGTGTTGGGGAATGCAGCCCTCCTGCTGCTTTTCCAACAGAATTGGCTTCCTGAAGTTTGACAGTGGCCTGGCCCTTGGTGCCTTGAAGGATCATGGCGCGCTCTCAGGGTGGGGTGGAGAGTGGCCCTCACATGCACATTCCAGGTAGGAAAAGGAAGAAGAGAAGAAGGTCAGGGAGGTGCACCTTCCAGCTGTCTAGTCCCCTTTAAAGAGACCCTCAGTCAACTCATCATGCTCACTGGCCTTCCTTAGGAGTAAAGGAAAATGAAGTTCTGTTTTCTTTTGCTCGAACCATTGTCATCTCAATAACAAGTTCTAGAAGGAAGGAGGAGGGAGGGAATAGAGATGCTGCCAGGAGCATTCAATCCTGAAACTTAGGAAAACCACCCTGTCTTGCACACCTTTGTCTTTTCTGCACAGGCCATCGGGAATGCTAAAACCACCCGCAACGACAACAGCAGCCGTTTCGGGAAGTACATTCAGATCGGCTTTGACAAGAGGTACCGCATCATCGGGGCCAACATGAGGACCTACCTGCTGGAGAAGTCCAGGGTGGTCTTTCAGGTGAGCCGCGTGACTGCACTTTTTGTACTTTTTCCCGGGGTTGGTGCTTCCTTGGTCCATGTTCCACCCCCTGTGCCCAAAGAACATCTCGTCTTCTGAACCTGGACTTGGATAGACTTGTGCTTTTGGCCTTCTTTCTTCCTTTTTTTATTAATAAGTTTTCATTTATAGGTATCAGACCTGAAAAATCTTTTATCCCGTACTGATATGTTTCAATGGGTATTGTGTTTAGATTCAGTCAGCAAAGATGTATTGTCTGTTATGTGCTAGCCCTGTGCTAGGCATGAAAGAGAAGACAGTCATGTTCCTTGTGGACTTCAGAGTCTTGTGATCTGGGCAGTGTCATATAGGGTCTATGGGTTTCCTCTTTCACCAGGAAACTCGCTTGGTTATATTAAAAAAAAAAAAAAAGATATTTGACCATTTTCTTAGTTTCCTTTACAAATAGATGGAGTTCTCGCTTCTCACGTGCCTCACGTGACTCGGTTCTTCTTTGCTCACCTTGGGTTCCCTCCTTCCGAATAGTCTTTGGCCTCTCGGGGACCATCCTCCTCCTGCACCCTGGCCTCCAGTGGTGGTCGGTGCAGCTCACAACCCCGAGTGTGGTTCCCTCCACCCCGCAGGGTTGGTGGGACTGCCCCATTTGCGGACCACTGCAGTTTCACTGCGACAGCACAGACAGCCTGCTGGGCAGGGTATGGGTGAGATGTGCTCTGACCATGGCTATGGCTAGACTCCTCATGGGTTTTTTCCTCTTCCTTGCCGTCTGCACTCAGGCTTCCTGAAGCCCGTGTCCCCACCGCCCACCACCCCCACTCTGCCTGTGTAAGGCAGGTCTGGCCCCGATGTCTGCTGTAAGTCCCGTCTCATTGTGGACCTTTCCCCTTGCCGTCCCAGCCTGATGATTGCAGGGGCACAGCTTCTCTAAGTGCCAAGCCTCTCAGGGGCGAGAGGGAGGCCGCACCAGGGAAGTGACAGTCTTCCCAGCGTGAGCTAGGCAGCGCAGTGGCCTGAGCCAGCGCCGACCCATGGGGCTGTCCCGGGTGAAACCGCAGGGATGCTCTGTGAGGGAGAAAGAGAGACCACGCCTTGTTTTGCATAAGTCCAGAGGTAAACATCTTCTGGTTGGCAGAAGGGCCCCATAACAGTGAATGCAGATTCCGGAGGTAGGAGTTGAAGGTGGCAGAGGTGTGAAGGAAAGATCTTGACCTCTGTCCTCCAGAGCACCCTGGAATCGAACAGGGCAGGGGACAGTCTTGGGGTCCCTGCCCCTCACACTGAGCAACTGTGTTTTCTCCTCCAGGCAGACGACGAGAGGAATTACCACATCTTTTACCAGCTCTGTGCGGCTGCCAGTCTTCCGGAATTTAAGGAGCTGGCACTAAGTAAGTGAAGGGGGTGCTGCCCGTCCTGGGGGGCTGGGTCCTGCGGCAGCAGGGGGTGCTTCTGGGGGCTCTGCTCAGGGTCCTCCATCCTGGGGTTCTCAGCTCCGCCTCTCGGGGGGCCCAGCCTCAGACCTCTGTGAGTTTCATGCCCCCAGAGAATGAGAGGAAAAGAGGCCGGGGGTGGCACAGTATTGCGCAGAGCCTCAACGAATTAACATTCATTATTGTTTTGGAAAGTATGTTTCACTCGAGACACCATGAGAAACGTGTCCCCACCACGAGGATGTAGAGATTTAGGTAACGCATGCCGCTTAAGTGTAGCCCAGCCGCTCTTAAGTCACATTTGAGGATTGAGACAAAGAAAAAGAAAGAAAGGGGTGAGGCTAAATCAGAGGTAAGACAGGCATGGCTCCAGAGGCGCGTCGGAGAATCCCGGACCTCCCTGTGGAAGGTGAGGTAGGGGGTGCTGAGAGGAGTTTCCCTGCACCCGGAGCCCCAGCCGGACCACAGCGCGGGGTCCTCCCCACAGGCAGGCAGCTTGTGCACACCCGCTCCGCAGCGCTCGGGCCGGGATGGAGCAGCTGGAGCAGGAGGCCAGCGGGAGCTTGCTGCTGCCCTCAGATAGGAGGACAGCTTTCTGGTGGGTTCCCCTCACCCTGCATTTCTGCTACTGCTGTTTGCTGAGGGGCCTTGATGTGAACCTAGCGGAGCCGAGAAAGTGAACACGTTAGTCACTCAGTCGTGTCCGACTCTGCGACTCCATGGACTGTAGCCCACCAGGCTCCACTGTCCATGTCCTCCATTCTGCAGGCCAGAATACGGGAGTGGGTTGCCATGCCCTCCTCTGGGGGATCTTCCCAACCCAAGACTTGAACCCAGGTCTCCCACACTGCAGGCAAACTGTTTACCGTCTGAGCCACCAGGGATGCCCTGTTGGAGCTGAGAGCCAGCCAAAGCAAGAAGGGCGAGCAGGCTTTAGTTCTCCACGCCACACCCATGCAGCCCCTCTCCTTGGGCCTGGAGCCCTCCCCCACTTATATGCAGGGCCTTAGCTCTGAGTATTGACTGACTCCTGCTGCTGAGTCCTCCAGGCCAACTCCAGATGGGTTTGTGTGCTGAGGGCAAGCCTCAGGCCACGCAGCTTGCCTGGCCTGGCCTGTCATCTGTGTTCTGGGAGGTGTGGGTAGGTTCAGGACTAGCAGATGGGGTACAGAGCTGGATGTCTAGACAGGGGTTAGCTGGCTGTTGTGCAGCTGTTAGAGACGTAGACGTCTGAGCCTTGGCGGTCGCAGAGCCAAATCCTTGCCACCATAAGGGCCCAGGACCAGGTCCACCTCTGGCCTCTCCAGCTGAGGCTCCCAGGAGGTAGAATACATCAGGTAGGTCAAGCCTGGGTCTGGCCTGTTTGCTCTCTGCTCTACTTGGCTGGTAGCAGTCAGTGCCCGTGTCGTGCGCTTTAGCACCAGTTCCTTCATTCATTGAACCCTATGCAGGCGAGTTTGAGCCTGGGGATGTACTGTTGAATCAGACATTGTGGGTCCTTCCCTTGCTTAGCTTACAGTACAGAGTGAGAAGGGTGTGCTGAGGGGTGGGTCACAGCTGCTCAGGGACAGTCGGTCTAAGTTGGACCCCAAAGGAGGAAGCCTTGGATGACATGCTTGACACTGGTTTTGTGCCTTGCTCGAGCTGCTCGGTGCTTGCACATTCTCCCCAGTGGTTGTAAACTCCTCGGAGAAGGAGTGAACGTTACCAGCCTTGTTTGATGGGTTTTGCCGTGAGCTGGCTGCTTGGGGCTCTGATGTTGGCTCGCACTCACAGGGCCCAGGAAGGCAGGCCATGAAAGGCTGACACCATCCTCCCCCACTCCTTCCCACGGGCCCTGCAGGACCTCTCAGAGCCAACCTGCCGGGGATGAAGACTTTTTTCTAGGGCTAATTTTATAGAAAATGAATGAATACTGGCAAGACCCATCTGGCTGTATTTGGACCATTTTATTCCAAATGTAACTTTAATAGGAAAGAAATCATCGTGGTTTTTTTTTTTTTTTTTCCCCACTTACAGGAGAGCATTGAGGTGAGAAATGACTTTTCTTTATTCCGTGTTTCAGCAAGGTGCAAGCTCCTTAGGCCCCTGGCTGGAGAGTTCAATAACTACCCAATTGGATTAGTTTCTTGCTTTCTTACCTGCCTGTGCCCTCCGAGAGCATCTTGGAGTGGCGTGAAGAGCCTTTGATAAGCTCTCACGCTCAGGCATGCGGCTGTCTTCTGCCTTGAGGGTGGATTGGCTGTGAGCCCTGAAGCTTGACATTTTTAGTTCCACTGATAACCCTGGTTGAGTGGATGCAAACATCAGATAAAAGAAGGACTAGCCAGTGGCTTCTGGTGAATATTCAGACATCCCTCACTTTCCTCCCCCTTTTCTTCACTTAAACTGTTGTTCAAATGCAGAGATCTCTGTAAGACCCCTTGGCCCTGCAGGAGTTCTGTGCATTTGTCTGAGGATGGAGTGGACAACAGATGTGCAGACAGCCAGCCACACTTTCCTTTGCCCTGTTGTTGGTGGTTTGTTGTATTAAAATGACCTCAGGGTGAGATTTTTAAAAAAAAATACAATTAATAGTGTGTTCGAGTATGAATGCGTGCATGCAGGCATGTCTTATTCTTTGCGACCCTATGGACTGTAGCTCACCAGGCTCCTCTGTCCATAGGATTCTCCAGGCAAGAATACTGGCGTGGGTTGCCATGCCCTCCTCCAGGGGATCTTCCCAACCCAGGGATCGAACCCACGTCTCTTATATCACCTGAATTGGCAGGCGGGTTCTTTACCTCTAGTGCCACCTGAGAAGCCTTAGAATATGCATAAATGCTGGTTAAAAGAGGTATAGTGGACTCACATTCCTGTCACACAGTCAGGAATAAATCCTTTCTTCTTCTTTTATTTCCATGGCTATATTGATACAGTTTTATAAGCACCCTCTCTTGCCTTGCACCAGTCGGAGTACAGCCTCCCCAGGTGAAGTACAAGCCCTGGGCCATGGTCTTGATGGTCCATTGTTCTCATCACTGGCTTCATGACCCCTTTGTACACTGGTTTGATCCACTGAACCAGTTAATAGGGGATTCCATGGTGTTTGTCTCCTTGGAAATTCTAAGTAAAGAGAGAGACTCAACTAGAGGACAAGAGACCCGTCTCTGGGATGGGATGATTGGTTTCCTGGGCCTAAAAGTAGAGCTGAGATGCAGGCAGGCTAAGTAAATAGGGACTTCAGCCTGTTGGGATGTCTGTCTATGAAGAGAGTCTGGGGTGTGATGTTAACAGAGGTGATTGCAGCCTTAAAGCAGAGGGAAGGAAGACAGTTATTTTGATTGTACTACAGAATGCTGTGATTGGCCAGGGTACCCTTGCAGTGATGAACCTCAGTGGGAGGAAGTTACCCTGCAGGGCCTGGGAGTTTGGGAACTCAAAGCCAGGAAGGGTGGAGTGGTCTGTCTGACTTAGAATGTGAGACGGCGGGGCCCTGGCTGCTGACAACGACAGATGTTTGATTCTGAAAATGCCTCCTTCCCTCCAGTGTGACAGTTTAGTGTTCTTGGAGTCTCAGACAACTCTAGTGCATCAGCAGATACTTTTGATAATGAGTTAGGTTGTATCTATGTCTAAGCAATGGAATGTCATAGATAACCATCTCCTTAGCAGGGTGATCAAGGAATGGGCTGCCAGGCCTGGCCAAACCCTGGGTGAGCCTGCCCCTTAAAACCCTATGGCGCTCAGTTTGCCTGTCTGGAAAATGGGAGTAAATATACATTTGGCCATCCATATCTGCAGTTTCTACTTCTGTGGATTCAGCGAACTGAAATTCGACCCACAGTTGTAGAGAGCTGACTGTACTACACCATTTTATATAAGTTTTAGTTGCTCAGTTGTGTCTGACTCTTTGTGACGTCATGGACTGTAGCTTGCCAGGCTCCTCTGTCCATAGGATTCTCCAGGCAAGAATACTAGAGTGTTTTGCCATTCCCTTCTCCAGGGGATCTTCCCGACCGAGGGAGCAAACCTGGGTCTCCCGCACTGCAGGCAGATCCTTTACTGTCCGAGCCACTGGGGAAGCTCTATTTTGTATAGGGGACTTCAGCATCTGTAGATTTTAGTATCTGGGGGGGGTCCTGGAACCAACCCCCTATGGATACACAGGGACGACTGTATTCAGTCATCCTCATATGGACACTGTAAAAATCATCAAACGAGGTGTTTTGAAAGGTAAATGTGAAGGGGGCGTAGAACTGATGTTTTATTAAACCTCTGAAGCTGTTACAATACTCTGTGTCAGAGCTTCCAGGGTGGTGAGAACGAAAGATCTAAATTTGCCATCTTCCACAAAGACCTAATGTCACTTGCTTCATCAAAATGGGCTTTTGCTGTGGCCGTGAGTGAGCTCGGGGCTGAAGTCCTTCATCTCCCAGCTCAGGTGCCTGCAGTCATCAGAGGGGGTTGAAACGACCCCTCCAGGAAGCCCTCCCTCGTTAAACATGTCTGCTGTTCTGCTGTGTGTTCCTGTGTACAGTGTTCCTTGCTGGTTGTGTGTGAGACTGGGGTTTGGGTCTGAGTTCTGCCGCTTCCTTGCTGGGCCTGATAGCGTGGACTGGGCTGGTGGGAGGAATTGGCAGAGTGCAGTGCTCACTGGAGCATAGGATCGGAGGTGGGGAGTGGAGAAATCTGGCAGGGGAGGTCGGCAGGGCCTGAATGAGTGGAGCCCGAGGAGTGACAGTGAGGAAGCTGGCGGATCTGGGACGTAGAGGTGGCGAAGGAGGAAGAGCCATGGGTCTGGAGTGTTTGGAGGAGGCCACTTAATCAGAAGTCCAGGGGGCCCTGCTCAGGAGCTTGACCTTTGCCTTGAGGGCAGTGGTCTCCACGGGGCGTTGCAGGCAGTGGTGTGATCAGTTTCCAGCGATTTGGAGGAGGGTTTTAAAAGGACAGGAGCAGAAGCCAGGGGAAAAGTCTAGAGCCCTTTGCAACAGTTCCCAGACAACAGAAGCTGAAGGTCAAGCCCGGGGCAGTGGCAGTCAGGAGGGAAGAAGGAAAGAGACTGAAGAAATTCTTCGGAGATCAAATCAGAAGGACAAGGTATTGAAGGGGGTCACCGGGAGTTGCCGGGAAGCTGTTCTGAAGCATGTGTAGCTAATGTGCCATCAACTGTACGTGCCCAGGTCAAGAGAAGATCTTTGAGCTGGTGTTTGCAGGGGAGGAAGGAAAACAGCCAGTGTCCAGTGTTGGCATCTTATCAAATCCAAGCCCTGGACAGGGTTGTAGCCCCACAGAGGTGCTAGTTTGTGGAAAGTGTAAGTGACTTTCAAGGGTAATTTTGATTGGCTGCAACTGTTTCCTGAAACGCCAGCTTCTGAGCCCTGGGGTGCAGACGCTGCCCGGCTCGCTGCTCGATGTGCTCCCCTGAGGGCGCCTCTGAGTTGATGACAGACCTGGGTGCCTGCTCACTCACCGTCCCCAGGCGGTGAGCAGAGGCCTGACGGAAGAGGAATTAAACTGAGGGTTGAGAGCAGGCACTGAGCCTCAACCTGGGTTTGCACACATGCTTAAATAGCTCATGGTGCCCTAATGTTTAAAACAAAAAAGGCTGTGTCACCCTGGGCACGTCACTGCCCTTCATGTGTTAAATGAGGCTGTCAGAGCACGGAAGTCTGCTGCTAGGGTGGGTGTACATTTTTTTTTTAACATGTTTCTCAGAGCCTTTTAAAGATAAATCTGTGGTGAATTCTACTGTAAGTTGAACCAGGCATTTCATTTTCTCATGTTTTTTCACGTATCAGTTTAACGCAAGCAACGGGTTCTGTCGCCAAAGTGTAGTTTTCTGTCTTTTGTTCCTCAGTCTTCTGTCCCAGTTGCCGTGGTCAATAAAGATGATATTTGAAACCCTGTTTGGCTCCACTTATACGAGGCACCTAGAACAGTCAAACTCATAGAATCAGAAAGTACATTGGTAGATGCCCAGGGGTGCGGGTGGGGTCGGGAGGGGGAAAGGGAGCTAGTGTCTAATGGGGACAGGGTTTCAGTTTAGGAGGTGAAAAATTCGGGAGGTGGGTGATGGCAAGATTGCACAGCAGTGTGAATGTACTCAGTGCCCCTGAGCTCTGTAGTTGAAAGAAAGTGAAGGTGGCTCAGTCATGTCCGACTCTTTGTGACCTCATGGACTATATAGTCCATGGAATTCTCTAGGCCAGAATACTGGAGTGGGGTAGCCTTTCCCTTCTCCAGGGGCTCTTCCCAACCCAGGGATCAAACCCAGGTTCCCTGCATCGCAGGCAGATTCTTTATCAGCTGAGCTACAAGGGAAGCCCAAGAATACTGGAGTTGGTAGCTGGATTATCCCCTCTCCAGCAGATCTTCCCAGCCCAGGAATCGAACCGGGGTCTCCTGCATTGCAAATGGATTCTTTACCAACTGAGCTATGAGGGAAGCCCCGAATTCTGTAGTTAAATATGGTTAGAATAGTATGTTTTATGTGACTCTTACCACAATTAAAAAAAAAAAAAAAGATGATATTTGAAAGGGTTCCACGTCTTGCTGGGAATAAACTTTGGCTGGGACAGCTTGCTCAGGGGCTTAGGCATCCTTGGGGGCGTGGTCTGCGGTGAACCCAGGATGCAGCATCCCACCTGTGCCTGACCCCTCACTTCCTTTCCCACCGCAGCCTGTGCTGAGGACTTCTTCTACACGTCACAGGGAGGAAACACAGTCATCGAGGGTGTGGATGATGCTGAGGACTTTGAGAAGACTCGACAAGCCTTCACGCTCGTTGGTAAGGAGCTTGGGGATGGGGAGAGGGGACTAGAGGTTTGATTTCACGGACAAGAAAGCTCAGCAATGTCCTGCTTGGCTTGCCAAACTTAATAAGCTGGTGGGGAAGCCCTCTGGCTCCTGGTGAATATCTTCTTATTTTTATTCTACCCTAACCCGCAGGCTCCCAAACCGATGCTGTGGAGCTCTGATGCCCTTTCTTAACAATAAGATTTGAGCATTGATCTCTCGGATCAACCATGGACCCCCATGGACCCCCCTTTCACTCCCTCAGGGCATCGACACAAACAGAGAGGAGCCGTGTCTTTTTTGTGTTGTGGTCTGGGTTTGAAGCAGTGTGTTCTAGCAGAAAGAACATGCCCTAGGGGCTGAAACTACCCATGTACCCCCACTGTGGGATCCAAGTTGGAAATAGAGCATAAAGATCTGGCAGCTCTGTAATTCAGGCAGTGTTATGTCTGTTGATGCTGTTTCCATCTCGAGCTTAGCAGTGGAATCCATAAAACAAGAATTTCTCTCTGTTCTTCTCAGTCCTAAAGGGCAGTTCAGTTCAGTTCAGTCACTCAGTCGTGTCTGACTCTTTGCAACCCCATGGACTGCAGCGTGCCAGGCCTCCCTGTCCATCACCAACTCCCGGAGTTTGCTCAAACTCATGTCCATTGAGTCAGCAGTAGAGCTAGAGAAAACTGCCCCCTTCTCTGGCCAGTTCTGGGGGAGAAGAGCCCCAAGGTGGTAGACAATCCATGCTTAACTAGGAAGTTGAAGTGGTAAATTCCTGGGACCTGCAGCCAACAAAGGGGAAGCTTGGGAAGTTAGCCTGAAATCCACAGAGTGGCTCAGGGGGCCCTGGTGCTTTTCCCAGCCCTTCCCTAATGGACATTTGGCCTCTGAGAGGTATGATCAACCTAGAGCAGCATTTCTTAGGTTCTTTGGGGATTAGAATCTGCCTGCAATGCAGGAGACCCAGGTTCAATCCCTGGGTCGGGAAAACCCCCTGGAGAAAGAAATGTCAACCCACTCCAGTATTCTTGCCTGGAGAATCCCACGGACAGAGGAGCCTGGCGGGCCACAGTCCATGGAGTTGAGAGTGACTAACACTTCGCACTTTTACTTTGGGAATCAGGGACCTTTCATCCAAGGTCCAAATAAAACATGGCTGAACAGGGTTCACCCTGATCGCCACGTGGGGAGAAAAGTGGGACTTCCTGTGCTGAAGTCTGAGTGCCGTTCCCTTCTCTGGATAACTGATGGATATATGTGGTCTGCTTTTTGTACCCATGAGACATAAACCACACTGGTTATCCCAACAGAGTAAAATTACTGTAATTGTTAACAAGAGCAGTAGTAGATAATTAGCTATTAAATAAGAGGATTTCAGGGGCCCAGAAGCAGTGGATATAAAAGGACCATCTTGAGGGTGAGGAAGAGATGCAGTGCAGAAGCTAGTGATGAGGAGAGCCCCCCACCCACACCAGGCTGAGATTTCCAACACTTGTAGGGGATGCAGCTGCCCCAAGGTCAGGAAGCCCTCTGGTGGTGAAGGAAGCTACCACAGGGTGTGAGCCAGCCCTAGTCTGTATAAGCAGACTGCAGTATACCCCAGGGTGTGGTGGAGCCAGAACTTCTCAGAAGCAGCTTCTAATGGGGGGGCCTGGCCTGCGGACACAGCTGGTTTCTCAGCTGGGAGGTGCCCAGGCTGCCAGGATGAGTGCTGATGACCGCAGGGGACCAGTTTCAGTTCAGTCGTTCAGTCATGTCAGACTCTTTGTGACCCCATGAACCGCAGCACACCAGGCCTCCCTATCCATCCCAACTCCCGGAGTCCACCCAAACCCATGTCCATTGAGTCGGTGATGCCATCCAACCATCTCATCCTCTGTTGTCCCCTTCTCCTCCTGCCTTCAATCTTTCCCAGCATCAGGGTCTTTTCCAATGAGTCAGCTCTTCACATCAGGTGGCCAAAGTATTGGAGTTTCAGCTTCAGCATCAGTTCTTCAAATGAACACCCAGGACTGTTTTCCTTTAGGATGGACTGGTTGGATCTCCTTGCAGTCCAAGGACTCTAAAGAGTCTTCTCCAACACCACAGTTGAAAAAGCATCAATTCTTCTGTGCTCAGCTTTCTTTATAGTCCAACTCTCACATCCAGACCAGACCCAGGAATGGGAAAGCTGCTCTCGCCTTGCGGAGTCCCCGCAGCACCCTCTACTGACCAAGTGTGATATGCCACCCTCAGGCCAAGAGGAAGTGTTCAGTCTAGGTCCATTGTGACCAAGCAGGGCAGAGAAGGGCAGATTTGAAGCTGAGAGATACTAAATTGATAACAGGCACCCCTGAGTTTCCCTAGCATCACGCAGCTGTTTTATTCTCCAGAGCTGGGGAGCAGGTTTAGAGGAGACTTGACGCCGAGCCGGATAGCATTCTGCGCAGAAGGGAGAAGGGCCCCTGTGTGAGTGGTGGGCCTAAGCTGATGAAGGTTGCACCCTCCAAGGCCCTAAGGAGACTCGGTACTTTGATTGCCAAAACACATGGAATTTGTAAAATTAATTACTTTAATAAGCCACTCTTCCCTACTCTTTAATAAGCCTGTCCCATCTTTTAAATCCCACAGTTTGGCAAAGTTTTTCTTAAAGGACATGATAGTAAATATTTTGGGCTTTCTGGGCCACGTTGATTTTGTAGCAACTACTCAGCCATTGTAGTGTAAAAGTAGCCATAGGCAAAATGTGAAAGTAAGAACTGACAGTATTCTAGTCAAACTTTATATAGAGAAACCAGCGGTGGGCCACGGGCCGTAGGCTACCAACCCGCGGTTTTAGTGTTTGATTATTTTTAATTTGTTTTGTTGCTCCCCAGAAAGAGGTGCAGCGTATTCAGAGAATCCTGTGTTAAGAAGGGACTGTCTGATCAGTATAGTGCAGAAATCCTAACTACTATTAGGATTCAACAGGCATTCAATATCTACTACTTAAATTCATGCCATGACAGGGTAGTTAGGGCTTGGGAAACTGACACGTCATTGGTCCCTAGGAATAAGTGAAGGGGAGAGGAAAGTGACGGGCTCAGCACCCACTTCCCTTGTTCTTCTATGGGACTTACCGGAGAGCCCTCTGGGCTCCCATCGCAAGCCTGGCGCTTTAACCCCTAAACAGGTACGTAGCCGTCCGCCTCCTGTCTTGTTCTGGGTTTCAGCCTCTGGCTTAACCTGTCTTCCTTTTGCCAGTCATAGTTACACTGAACCAGGGCATGTGCCTAAATGTTCACCCTCTGGCTGTGTTTGTGGTTTGTTGAAATAAAACCAGATGTTGGAATGATGCCTATATTTCTGTAGACATTTGCAAGCACTTGCCCTCTGTGTAACAAGTATCAGTATCATCATCCTACCACCCATGTTCCTGAGCACCTATTGTGTGCCGGGCACTGGGGATATAATGAAACAAGAACAGGAATTCGTTGTAATTTTAAAAATTTGTATGTTTTGAAGATATTGAGTAATAAAAATTAAAAAGGAAATCCCTCACCCTGTGAAGTTTAGACAGTGTGTGTGAGTTGCTGTCATGTCCGACTCTCTGTGACCCCATGGGCCGTAGCCCACAAGGCTCCTCTGTTCATGGGGATTCTCCAGGCAAGAATACTAGAGTGGGTTGCCATTTCCTCCTCCAGGGGCTCTTCCCAACCCAGGGATCAAACCTAGGTTCTCCTACATTGCAGGTAAATTCTTTATCATCTGATCCACTAGGAAGCCCAACATTATTAACATCTAGAGTTAATTTGTCTAGTTCATGTTTGGGTTGTCCACTTTATTGATTATCTGAGTAAAGCTTTGATCCTTGTATCTTTACTACCATTTATATAGGTGTCACTGACTTTTTTTTTTTAGCTTGAGTAAATTAATGTCTTAAAAATAAGTAACTGCCTCTGGGGAGGAATTTGGGGGTAATTGTATTATCTCTTAAACTGAATGGTAGGTTGACTGGTGTTCACTCTATTGTCTGAAGCCTTAAGTCTGAAATATTTGGTAATTCAGAAAGAAATGATGGGACTTCCCTGGTGGTCCAGTGAGTTTGACTCTGAGCTTCCAAAGTACGGGACTGGAGTTCGATCCCTGCTTGAGGAACTGGATCCCACATTCTGCAACTAAGAGTTTGCATGCCACAAGGAAAGATCCCACATGCCACAGTGAAGACCCACTGAAGCCAAACGGATAAATAAATAGATATTTTTTAAGAAGAAATAATACCTATAAAGCTAAATATAAATGTTAAGACATTATCCATGTCTTTGATAACTTACATGCATAAGTAACAAATTTGACAGTAGTTATTTGCTGCCAGTGGCTCCGGGATAGGTGTGTGTGTCTCTAACTGAAGGAGCATATAGTGTCGTAAACAGTAGCCCTAGGGGGACAGCCAAGGGACAGCTGTCTGTCCAGCCTGTAACAGTGTCCCCAGGAGAAATTCTCCTCTTCTTCCCTGGTTGGCATTTCAGATGTGTGCCACAGATGTTTGTGGGATATTATATTGAGAGAAAAAGGATTGCAGATAAATGACCATTCGTATTAAACTCATAAGAAATATCCGTAAAGCGCTTGGTTGAAATAAAGCCCAAAATGGGTCTGCATGATTGCCGCCTCTCCTTTGCTCTCATAGAAGTTAAAACGGTCCTGTGACCCATCTGGTTTGATCAGGACAATCACCATGAAGATATTTCTCTTTTAGTCCGAGGAGCCCCTTTGCCCTCTGAGCTGTTACTGTGAGAAGTAATTACTTGCTGAGGATCCTGGATCATTTTAGGGAGTCATTGGCCTGGAAAGGAAAATGCAACATTTTTTTTCAAAGTCCTTAAAAAGAAAGTAAAACATCCTTTCTATCCTACCGTGGATATTGAGTGTCATTCATTTTCTTTTTCCCCCAGGAGTGAGAGAGTCCCATCAGATAAGCATTTTTAAGATAATTGCTTCCATCCTGCACCTCGGAAATGTGGAGATTCAAGCTGAGCGCGATGGTGAATCCTGTAGAGTATCAGTAAGTTGCCCTCCAGCGTGGGAGATAACGTGTGCACACTTCACTCTGCCCCTCCAGTTTTGTACAACTGAGATGCCTTTGCACTTAGAGGACATTCATAGGTTATTTATTCTTAAGAGGAACGGTTTCTGTTTCCTTGCTGATAATTTTTTAAAGGAGCAAATCCTTTTCAAATCAGCTGCCATCAAGGTTCTGTCCCTGAGGGCAGGGAATTTAGGGTTTATTCAACAAATTCTTTTTGATGGTTTGGTTTCCCAAGTGTCCTGAAGTCCATGGGATTCTACAGAGTGTGGTCAGCTCATGAGTACTTCTGGTCTGTGCTTGCTGGGACGTGAAGGGGTATTGGACACCATGCTGGTGACTGACCCCAAGGAGCTTACAGTCTAATCGGGTAGGCAGGATTGATGACAAGAGTGGCCAGGATTTTGACAGTACAAAGGAGAAAATTGAGACTGTGTTGCAAACTGTGAAGTGCTCTGTAGATGCTCTTAATGACTGTTTTCCTGGTGCCCAGTGTAGATAAAGAATGTCTTCATAGGTGGATGGGGGAGCACCGCCAGTCACAAGCAGTACAGACAGCGTGTTGTGTGCTCTCTGGTGTGTGGTGTCAGGCTGGACTGAACTGGTCTTCTGACCTTGCGTGAGTGAGTCTGCAGTTGCTTATTTTAGGTCTTTCGTGTCCATTTATGGCCAAGTCCTGGGAGGTACAAAGCACAATTCTTGCTAGCAAAGACTTAGAATTGAAGTAACTGGGGAAATACAGAAGACAATGCTGTGGATAATGAACGTGGGCACGAGTGTCATCGCCACTCACAAGCTGATGCTTTTTCCGCTGTGCATTTTATAACTCCGCTAAACCTGGCCCTGCCTCAAAGGAGCGGAAGACCTTTGACCGAGCTCATCGCCCCGTCCCACCCCCATACATCTTCCCTAAAAGAGAAATAATAGCTTTGGGTTTGGAGCCGAGGAGGGCTGCCAGCACCCTCAGCATGGAATCTGCAGTCCGTGTGAAAGCAGGAAACACTGGTGCTGGGCCGTGCTTGGTGTCCCCAGACGTGGATGTGCGTGTGCCTGTGTGTGTATGCGTGTGTGTGTGTCACAGGGCAGTGACGATGCTGTGAGACAGATTGTGGTGAGTGGAGAACCTGGTGCCATACTGATGTGGGGAGTGATGGATGGGCCCTAGTACAAGCCAGACAACCCCTGGCCTGAGTATTTAGAGCCAGCGAAGCACAGAGTGTCCGTGCCTCTCTACCCCCCACACCCCTGTAAATGCCCCCTGGTTCCTCAGGGCACCCATACTCTGGCTCGTGCCGGGGACAGGTGAGTCTGGAAAGATTGGCATTGGAGAGCTCCAGTGTCGGTGGAGAAATGCAGGAACAGTGACAGATGTCCCCTGGCCTCCCCCCACCACCCCCACCCCCGGTCTCCTCTTCTCAAGGTGACAACCTGGCCACACCCCCGTCGTGGGTTCTTATCACATTCACCCCTCTCCTCCAACCCTCTCAGGGTGGTTGTACTTTTACATTTATTATGTGCTGATTTGCTGCATCTCTGTCCCTCGTGAGACTCCAAAGCCCATGAGAACATGGACTGTTCTGCTGACTGTGGTCCCGCCAGCACCCAGCACAGGGCCCAGGACTCCATGGACACCCGCTAAGCAGATGGGTGGCTTTCGGGGCCCCCTCGGCTCAGCGGGGCGCAGTGAGCCAGTGGAGGGGCCCTGGGCGGGGTTGACGGCGAAGTGGGAGGACCAGGGCCAGAGAGCCTCTGGGCACCTATGCTCGGGGGTAGGATGGGGCCCTCTCCCTCGAAAGCTAAGGCTCTGCTAGTAGTGAAGTGTTGCTCTGATCTTCTAGCGGATCTCCCACACCAGCCTCTGCAGGGACCTTCAGGGGAGAAGGCACGTGAATGTTCACTGGCGGCAGCACATGGATGCCCGCTTCCCCCTCTAAGCTCAGGGACCGTGTCTCCTGTTCTCCAGCCCTGACGCACACTGGCACCCACAAGTGTGTGTGCAAAGGCTGTGAAGGAGGGGTAGCGGGCACACTTGGAGAGGGGACAGAGGACACAGATGGTGGTGAAGGGATGGGGGAGGACGCCTGGCAGCTGGAGGCGTGGACGCCACGTGGTGCAGGAGGCCCTTCCCTGAGAGGTGATGGGAGTCAGAGGATTTGAGCACAGGTCTGTGGTCTAGGCAGGTCTCGCTCTCCAGTTAGAGGCTGTGTCAAGAACTAACTGGGAGAGAGAAGTCTTGGGTCAGGACTGCCAGGGTTCAAACTTGGGTTCTGCCGTTTACTGATAGTGACTCCCCTTTGAGTCTGTGTCCCCTTCTGCAGGTGGGGGCGCTTGGCACAAGGCTCAAGGGCTTGAGTTCTTGACTGTTCTCATCCTTGTTGTTACATCGCCCTCCGTTCACAGGATTGGAGAACCTAAGACCCAGAGAGAGGAACTCTTTCTCTAAGGTCATCATGACGGTTCAAGGCAAAGCCAAGTCAGAGCCTGGCCAGTGCTCTCTCCCCCAGACCACCGCCAGCCTTGCTTCTTGGTCCCCAGGGGTTGGGTGGTCCTGCACCAGCCTGGGGTCCGCCCCCTTGGTGCCCGACACAGCGCTGAGCATGCCGTGTGTGCTCGGGAAATGCTTCACTAAATGGTTGGTAGCGATTCCGGTTTGTGCCTCGGGTACATAGGGTGGACCTCCTGCTGGAAAGGCTGTCGGTCCAGATGCACGGTGCCTTCTGCTCGGTAGTTTTTATTTGTAATTAAAGCATGAAAATATGTTCCCTGCCTGCCACAGTTACCTTGGAGATGCAGCAGCAGGCAATTACTTGGACACCAGAGGCAATTTGTTACTTGAATTTGGCAATTGGGGCCCACAAAACTCATCTGCTGCCTATGATGCTGGCCATTTTTGATGGGTTTAGCATCATTTAATTAAGCTTAAATGTAATTGCATGGCATTAAATCAGTTTCAGTCATCACCTTTAATCAACGGTCAGAAGTATCTACGGCCAAGCCACGCCCTACCACAGCGGATAAGAACCCATCCCGTGGTGATGATCAGAAAGTTCCAGAACTCATGGTTCTTTCTGTACTGTGTTCACCTGAGAGATGACAGGGAGGGGAGAGAGGCTGCGGGCAGGCCTTGGGCGGTCATGTTTGTGCTAGCGGGCCGTTTACATATCAGAGAATGCAGCTCAGTGCTTTGCCTAGCAGTTAAGGACTTCTTGGTAACAGGTCAGATTAACAAGTTGGACACCTGCTACCTCTGAACCTGTTGCCTGCCAAGCTGTCCCCAGGCACTTAATGCTATCACATAGGGCTTTCTGTTTGCAGGAGAGGGCAGGTGGTGGTGGGGGGGTGGGGGAGAGCTGCAGGGTTAGAAGGCTCTTGGCCAGAAGTGGCCACAGCTGCCCCACCAGCCGAGTGAGTGAAAAGGCAGAGTCCTCCCACGCCCCCAGCCCAAGCTGATTCTCTGCCCACGCTTGAAGCCTGGTTAAGAGCTCTGGGCCACAGGCAGGTCTTCTATTTCACCCTGGTTTTTCCTCATGTGAAAAATAAAGGGGATTGGATTAGAATGATGATCCCTAAGTATTTTCCTGAGAACCTTAAATTAACCCTAGGCAATTTCTTAGGAAGTTAAGGGTCTTTGTCAATTAGTTCAGGAAATGCTCTGTGAAATCTCTCTCTCTCTCTCTCTCTCTGTGTGTGTGTGTGAGACAGGGTATGTTAACAAGCCCCTCCCATGTTCAACTTACAGTCACTCTCCCCACCCCTGCACTTGTGTTGGGTACAGCCAGTTACTGGTCTTTGTAACTATGACTCCACAAGCCATACTCTGGAAAACCTGTGGCCTTCCTGATTTGGGGAGGTTCTTTCCTACTCTGACATTTTATTGTTTTGTAATTGTGTGTATTTGGGTAGACGGATTTTAAGTATCTGTAGGAGGGAAAAAATGGCCTGGGAAAGTGGTACAGTTATCTGTGTTAATTTTCATCGGACAGGCCCCACATTTACATCTTCCATGGCAGTCTCATCAGAAAATGAGTCCCACAAGCAATTCAGGGCCATTAGGAGGTAGCTCATGATGTTCCTGGATTGCCTTTCCACCTCGGAGTCCTGAAGCTCTCCAGCAGGCTCATGGCTGGGTTATCAGCTTTCCCTGGGGGATTCAGATGTGGAAATGAATACAGCAAGAACCTGGAGAGGAGAAGCAGGTTTTCTGGGGGGAGTCGTGAATGGGCAGCAAGGGTGACCCAGGAGACTCATACACTTGGGTGAAATAAGACTCTGGGTGACTTGGTTATCAGTGACTCAAGGGCCACGTGGTAAGATTGGTACTTTGGGTCAGTAAGGGTCAGGATCACGTGCAGCTGGCTACCTGGGTGAGTTCTTGCACTTCTCTGGGACTCAGCTTCCTGCCTGTATGGCAAGGCGTTCCTATTTTTCCCAGCTCTAAACGTGAATATAAGTTATAGCATCCCAAGTGTTCTTCCCTGGTCAAACTGGTCCCTTACTTTTACCATTTGTCCTAGCTTTCCACCTAAAATCACTTTTTTTTCCCCCACGTGGCAAGTGCTTAAAGAATATTAGGAAGTTTGGGGCTATGAGTTTAGTATCACATGTAAGTTTAGTGTAAGTCTGAGGTTAAGGTGAAAGCAGCTCTGCTTGGCAACTTAGGACAAAGGCAGTGTCAGTGCGCTATTGCTGATGGGGTAGGGGTGGTCAGCCCAGGGCTTGTTGCTGAGCATGCTGCTCTGGGCCGTGGGTCAGTTCGAGATAGTGCTCGAAACTGAGGCCCTCTCCTGGGCTGTGGACAGAGCACTACTCTGCAGCTGGAAGTTGCAATCACTGTGATTCTGCCTTCTAGCCCCTTACTCTTGGTGGATTATCCATTCCTAAGCTCTCAGTTCTCATTCTGCTTCCTTCACTCGAAAACCCTCTCCTCCCGTTACCCTGCAGCCGCTGGCAGTGGAGGCAGGGACAGGGCAGACGCAGAGGTGTTTTTTAAAGCCCTGCTGATTACTTGGTCCTTAGCAGGTCCTTAGGGCTTCCCTGGTGGCTCAGTGGGTAAAGAGTCCGCCTGCAGTGCGGGAGAGCCGTGTTCCATCCCTGGCTTGGGAAGATCCCCTGGAGAAGGAAATGGCAACCCACTCCAGTATTCTTGCCTGGAGAGTCCCATGGACAGAGGAGCCTGGTGGGCTACAGTCCACAGGGTTGCAAAGAGTAGGACACGACTGAGCGACTAACACCAGCAGGTATTATCAGTTTGAGCCACACTCTCTGGGCCCTGATGATCACTCAGTGGTGTGAGAGTGCAGGAGATGGCTGGGGCAGTGGCTGGGGATGAGATGGGGTTCTGAGGGGCCTAGAGTTGGCGAGAGGGGAGAGGGCGTGGTCTGTCCTCCACGCCCCTCCTGAATCCTTCTCCTGGGTCTCTTCCAGCCTGAGGATGAACACCTAAGCGACTTCTGCCGCCTGCTGGGCGTGGAGCTCAGTCAGATGGAGCACTGGCTGTGCCATCGCAAGCTGGTCACCACCTCGGAGACCTACGTCAAGACCATGTCCCTGCAGCAGGTGGTCAACGCGCGCGACGCCCTGGCCAAGCACATCTATGCCCAGCTGTTCCACTGGATCGTGGAGCACGTCAACAAGGCCCTGCACACCTCCCTCAAGCAGCACTCCTTCATTGGAGTCCTGGACATCTACGGGTAGGCCCGCGCCACTTCCTGCCGGTCGCTGGTGTCTTCCTGCTGGCATCTTCCAGCCAGCGGGGACCTCGGAGACCTTCTTGAGGGTTCTCAACCAGGGGATTGTGAAGTACAGAGGGGAGGGGGCATTTGAGGTTGTGGTTGTCACAGTGACTGGGTCACTACTGGCACTTGGTGGCCCAAGGCCAGGGTGCTAGGTGTCCGATAGTATGGAGGACAGTCCCACAGAAAAGTGGACCATGTCAAGCACCGGTGGCTTCCTTACTGAGAAACCCTGCAGGCACCCCTTTGTCCTACTGGGACACTGAGGTTCAGAGAGGGTGGGGGCTAGCCCAGTATCAGACCGGAGGTTTCTGTGACCTTGCATTCAGGCTTTGTGTTTCAGTTATGTTTTATTTAAGTCTGTCGTCCAGCCTCATTCACTGTGTCACCAGTCAGGGTGATTGCTTTAGTGCTGTAGTTGTGCCCAGTGCTGTACAGGTTGATACTGTGGGTAGTCATTCAGTTCTAGCCTAGTGGAAATGACTGTTATCGTAGTGTATCTTGCAGGGAGAGGCAACCTGGCATGTGGATAGTGTACTTCAATAGGCACTGGGAGACTGCCTTTTTGACTCAGAGCTGTCACCAGCTCACTGAATGACCCTCTGCAGATCACAGCCCCTCTGGTCTTGAGTTTCCATTGCTCAAAACTAACAGAGCCACAGTCTCTCTGAAATTCATTCCAGGTCCTTCTGGAGTTGCTTAAAAAGACACATACTGGATTTAAACCTCACTGGCGCTTCTCTTATGATCAATGTCCTGCCCTCATGAAGCTAATGATAGATGAAATCCCCCTGGATTCTTTATATCCTAAGAGTCATGGCTTCTGTCTTCAAATTGGAATTCAGACCCATAGCAGTGCGGCGTTGTAAAAGCCGATGCTCTGGTAGAATCAAGCGTGTGGTGGACCGGTGGGCTGGCGCTTGCCTATGTCCGACTGTAGCAGAGGAGAACCTCCTCTGGAAGCAGCTGCTTCCCTGAGCAGAGGGAGAGGCTGCCTGGCTCCATCTCTGCTACTCGCGATCATCACGGGGCTTCCAGTGAAACTGTGTCACACACCATGGCAGGAACGCAAGAAGGACACGTGATTTCTGGCATCGCAAAGGCCTTGAGAACTTGCTAAAGAATTAAGTCACTGCATGAGAGTAATACAAGAGACAACAGAATAAATGGTAGCAGGGTCCATGTGAGGGTTTGCACACTTAGTGCTGTGTGAGCGTCAAGGCAGAAGAGCGCACGCTTATTGGCACAGTCAGGACAGGTTTCCTGTGGAAGGTGAGGCTTGAACTGGGTCTTTCAGAGAGAGAAGAGAACCCGGGTGGTGGGGGAGCTACTTGGGGAAGAGAAGTTCGGTCTGGATGGTAGGGAAAAAGGCACCTCGCAGGCGAGGAGGAGCACAGGGGAGGATGGCCTGGGGAGCCAGGACAACGCTCCCTCTCGGCGCTCTGCAGGGCCCTTGCTGAGTGGCTGTGGACACCCTGCTTACCCTCTGCTCCGTTGCTGCCGCTTTGGCTCAGTCCTTCCGATTTCCCTGGGCAGAGCCGTGCAGAAGAGCCTGTATGCCCTGGGAATGCACTGCTGAGCTGTCAGCGGCGAATTCTGTCCTTCATCCCTGTGCCATGAGCATTTTCAGGTAACTGAGTTTCCAGAAAACTGTGCTTTAGCACTGCCTTCTGATGTAAGACCCAGAGAAAGTTAGGCGGCCGCATCTGACCCGGTTCTCTTAATCTCCCTGGGCAAGAATCTGGTTTTTTTCTTGAGTTTTCAGTGTGGGAAGATTAACGTGGAGACTCCTGGTTGTTAGTAGCACGTAGAAATACTATGGCTGTAGTGCTCCTGATACGCTGTACACTGTCATGCCTCGCTTCTGTTAGCGGTGCCTACTGTCTCAGCAGTCCTGAGTTTACAGACGGTTGCCCCCCTTCCAAGGGGTCCCCAGTGAGAGGCTTTGCTTACTAACGAGGAGCGGGGGTGACTGTGAGTTGGGCGCCTGGTGCTGCCGAGTCTGAGGTGTCAGCTGGGCCCTTGGCAAGCTGGGATTGTGTGTTTGTATTTGCCGTTTAATTTTTTTAAGATTTTTTTTTTTTAAACATGGACCATTTTGAAGTCTTCATTGAATTTGTTACAATATTGCTTCTGTTTTACCTTTTGGTTTTTTTGGCCATAGGGCATGTAGGATCTCAGCTCACAGACCAGGGGTCAGACCTGCAACCCCTGCATTGGAAGGCGAAGTCTAACCACTGGACAGCTAGGGAAGTTCCTGACCATTTAGTTTATTGGTTTTTATAACGGAGTTCATTTTCTCTAAGGCCCTGTGACCGCGCAAAGGGGAGAAGTAGATCACAGGGGAGACTTGTCTGTGGTTTGAAGGGGCGCTTGTCGGTGGAGGAATGGGGATCCACAGGACTCTGTGTCCTGTTTCTGGGGCAGGCTTCTGACCTGTCGCCCTCATCTCCATGTAGCCCTGGGTTCCTCTGAGAACTTCTGGCAGCTTTCCAGTGAGACCAGGTCCCCCTCAGGAGCCCCTGGTCAAGCCCTCTCAGGCGTTCCCTCCCCTGGTTCTTCCTTCCAGGCATGCTGTGCTGTTTTCTCTGTTTAAAGTCCTTGTTCTTTCTCGGAAGCTAACTTACTTTTTCGAACCTCGTCATAAAGCGGTCATATTTAGAAAGTGGTTTGCCTCCTCCTGGGAAGACAGATGCCACACACAGTTCCTCCTCCAGCCGCTCAGTCAGTCGGCCTCACGCGCTGTGGGCAGAGTTCAGGATGGCGAGGTAGGTTCAGGGTTAACTTGCCGCCATCTGACTGGGCCGTTGGTTGCCAAAGCGCTTACGGACAACCTTGATGCTGCATATGCATGCTCCTCAGCAGTTCTGGTCTGCGGAGAAATCGTTGTATAAATTTGGGCTTTCTTTTCTGGTCAGAGGGTGTGGAATGAACTCTTAGGAGATTAAAACCAAAAACTTCACCGCAAGAAAGCAGGTGACTTGAATCTGGAGGTATTGGGTTTTTTAAAATTAATTTGTTTTAATTGGAGGCTAATTACAATATCGTAGTGGCTTTCACCATACATCAACACGAATCAGCCACAGGTGTACACGTGTCCCCCGTCCTGAATCCCCCCTTGGAGGTACTGGCTTTGATCCAACAGGTCAGTGACATCATTTATTAACCTGGGGGAAAATGGCAGCGTTTTGTGGAAGTTTGAGATTTACACTGAGCTGCTTGCAGTCCTCTCCCCTCCCAGTCATGCCGTCTTTCTGCTTTATTTCCTTTGGACTTACACACCTGCTGGGTGTCTTTCAGAAGCCTTCAGAAGAGACATGCTCTGAGAAACCCACTGAGCCTGGTGCTCTCAGCTTCCTGAGAGTGGGCCCCACACCCGACACTAGCTGTCACCCTCTCTGACCACCTCCCTCCCCTCTCAAGCGCCTTCCTGTCGCTAGGATGTATTTACAAACAGTATGGCTACGGGAAGGGATTCTTCCATGGCATCCCCAAACTCCAGCATTATTTTTTATTTTTGAGTTTCCCACCCAAGTCCCTGGAGAGGAAGGAGACCCTGTCTCCCGCCATCTCCCGCGTGGTGTCTCAGCCCGAGTACGGGGACACCGTGATACAACTGAAGATGCCCTTGGGATGACCTAATGCTTTTCTACTTTCTTACGGCTCCTTGTCACCTGTGGGCAAAAGAGAGCTTGTGGAAGCTGGAGAGAGTGGCAAGGAGGGCGGGGGTGGGATTCTGAATACATTAAACCCCACTAATGAAGACGAAAGGAATAAAGGGTTCTCTCCCTCTCTGAAAGAGAAAGTGACTCAGTTGTGTCCAACTCTTTGCGACCCTGTGGACTATACAGTCCATAGAATTCTCCAGCCCAGAATACTGGAGTGGGTGGCCTTTCCCTTCTCCAGGGGATCTTCCCAATCCAGGGATCGAACCTGCATTGCAGGCAGATTCTTTCCCAGCTGAGCCACAAGGGAAGCCCAAGAATACTGGAGTGGGTAGCCTATCCCTTCTCCAGGGGATCTCCCCTGGCTAGAGCGTTTCGGGCTCATCAGTCAGGCTCATCCTGGAAGCAGGTTGTACATAGTGTAGGTGAGCCACTCCAGGTTTTCCTATAAATGTTCCAAGTGTTACTATAGAACCTGTAGCTGGAATGAATAAACACTCACTTCCGTATATATAAGCAAGCGGCATGTGAGCCAGCATCACACATACACGCCTCCGCTTATCATGATGCTCTGACGGGCGGTTTGTTCAGACAGTAGAAAAGGCTGTGAGCACCTGAATCAATTATGTGGGCCACTGCCGCCTCCACCACCACTCTGACGAGCCCCCTGCTCAGAGGCCCTGCCCTCAGGCTCCTCTGGACACTCCTACACACCCAGTGTCCTGGTAGAAGTCTCCACCTCCCACCCCCCACCCCCTGCCGCCTCTCGCTCCCCTGCCACCTCTCACTCCCCTGCCTCAGGTCCCAAAAAGTGCAAGGCAAGCCACAGCCAGAGCAATTTAGCCAACCCAAGCCAAGCTCTCTTCCTTGACTGCAGACCTGTGAAGCTGCCTGCAGGGTCTTTCTTACAAGGCAGGGGTGGAAATTCACAGGACAGACCAGGCAGCTCTTAGCTGGGGTTTCCCTTTCAAGTCGCATTAACGTGCATTTGCCTCTACAGGCTTCGTTAATTGCAGTCATAATTTTTTGTTCCTCTCCCCTCCTCGAGGCAATGAGAAATAAATGGCTCCAGTTTGAGAAAGGTACACATTTATTTGTCTTTGACCTGAGCCTTCAAAATGCCAAGGTGGCAGGAGGCTTCAGCTTTGGCCAGCTCATTCTTGACGAGGACAGTTGATGCTGGAGACTTCTGGAGCAAGGCAAGGATAGATTCCTGCCTGATGCTGAGGGAAGCATGGGCCCCCAGAACAGGAAATGGGTTTGCTGGAATCTCGTATCCTTCCTAGTTCTTGTGTTACTTTCTCGCGTATTGCCTAACTTTAAATTTGCATCCTATTCAATGTTTTCTAATGATTTATGTTAAAAAAAATTTTTTTAATTGTAGTTTAAAACCCCACACAACATAAAATTTACCATCTTAACCACTTTTTGTATACAATTCAATAACCTCAAGTGTATTCACATTTTTGTGCAGTTGATCTCTAGAACTTTTTCATGTTGGAAAAACTGAAACTCTATACCCGTTAAACAATTCCTGTCTTCTCTTCCCCACAACCTAGGAGAAAGGACTTTCTGTCTATAATTTTGACAACTCTACATATTTCATGTAAATGAAATCATACAATACTTACCTTCTTGTGACTGGCTTATTTCGCTTAGCCTAATGTCCTCAAGGTTCAACCATGTTGTAGTGTGCGGCAGATTTCCTTCTTTTTTCAAGGTGAATAGTACTAAGTTGTATGCATGTACCACATGTTCTTTATCCATCCACTGATGGATGTTTGGACTGCTTCTACCTCTTGGCTATTGTGATGCTGCTGGAATGAACAAGGAAGGGTGTGCAAATATCTCTTCTTTTAAACTCTTTAAGATATATAGCCAGAAGTAGGATTGCTGGATTATGTAGTAATCCTATTTTTAATCATCTGAGGATTATGTAGGAATATAGTGCTTCTATTTTTAATTCTTTGAGAAAACTCCATGTTGTTTTATAGTAGCTGCACCACGCTACATTTTTACTGGTAGTGCCCAGAGGTTCTAGTTTCTCTACATCCTTGCCAGCTCTTGTTGTTTCTGTTTGTTTGTTTATAGTAGCCATCCTAGTAAGTCTGAAGTGATTTTGATATGTATTTGATAGGTATGATTATGGTTTTGTTATGCATTTCTCTAATAATTTTGATCATCTTTTCCTATGCTTCTTGGCCATTTGTGTATCTTTATAGAGAAATGTTTTAAGTTCTTGGTTCATTTTTAAATTAAGTTATTTACTTTTTTTGTTTTTGTGTTGTAGGACTTCTTTATATATTCTGAATATTAACTCCTTTTCAGAAATATGATTTGCAAATGTTTTATACCATTCCACAAGTTGCCTTAAATGATATATTTTAAGTAAATTTCTCAAGTTCACCATTTGCCTCCGTCCTTTTGATGGAAATTCTTTGTTTCTTTGTTATTTTTCTTTCTTGGTCTCACTCTTTCAAAACAGACTGAAAGATAACTTCATGATCCTAAGTGATTTATTTGGAGAAGACAACCTATCCCCTCCCTCTGTCCAGTATGGAAAGGTTTCATGGAGGGTGGAGGGGGAGAAGTCAGTGATTGCATTTGCCCTGAAGCCTGTGAACAGTGACCCAAGCTTGGACAGCCCAGAAGATCCCTGGACATGTCTTCTTCAGGGTAGACATGCATAGCCAGCCCAAGGTGCCCAGATCCAGCAGATTACCTCTTGCAATGGGTTCTCCCTGGAATCTCTGAGTCTTCCAGGAGACCCTTGTAACTCTGAGTGCTTGAAAGTCAAGCTCAACCTTCTGGAATTGCTCTGACATAGCCCTTTGGAGCATGCCTGAAGCCAAACACCACTACATACTCTTAAAGCTTCAGTAAAGTCCCATTTGTCTCTGTCCCTGCCAGCACCCTCATGAGCTCACCCTCCTTTAAAGTCCTGTAACACCTACAAATCTCTACTAGTTGAGGTTTCCTGGGGTCTTCCTAATAGCTCTCTCTTTTGGGCAGGGTTCATGATTTGCCTTTTGCAGCTCTTACATTTCCTGGGACAATCGACTGATGGATTGGGAGAGAGTTACCATATGATGGGCATCTTCCTGCCCCATATCAGATTTTCAGACACGGGGGAGAGGCAGGAATTGGAGCACACTGCAGACGGAATGGGCTTAGATCCTCCAGAAGACCTGTTCTTGACCTGGGGATGTGAACAGTGCTTAGAACTTTGCTCTCCCTGAAGGACAAGTCCCATGTGTGGGCCTCTGGGCACAGAGAGAAGCACAGGAGCAGAACTGAAGTTCCCCCATTTTAAGGTGCAGCCAGTGCCCAGATTGTTGAGGAAAGAGATCGAAGGGGTGGCCTCCCTAACAGACTGTGAGGTGCCCTTGTGAGATTTCATGGGTTTCAGGAGGGAAAGAGACCTTGAGAGGACTTGCTTGACTTTCGGCAGTCATTCCCTAGCAGCCCCCCTCTATGTCTAACCTGTACCACATAGCTTCTCTTTTGAGCTTTGGTGGAAGGGTAGAAACACAGGGCTAAGCTAAGAATGTCTAATTCCTGTGCCCTGTGCCATGGGGGAAGAACTGTTTCCCAACCTTCAAAGCCTCTCATCTCCTCTCTGCTCTGGAGGGAGTGGTTCGTGGAGGTTAGTAATTAACTCAGAGTGACAGGTTGACTTCTTTTTATTGCAGTTTCACTTTCCCATGGACATTATCTTATTTTTATAGAGGCACTTGTATCCCTTACCCCACCCTGAAGTCAGGCAGAATGAGAAGGGAATTGTCTACTTTTTTGCTCTGCTTTGAAGATAGGCAAACGTGGAAGTGGGAATGTTAATTGTACCACCTTGGCTACAGATCCCAGGCCCCAGCATTAAGCCTTATTCTGTGTCTTGACCTCCCTCCCACCCAAGGATTCTGGACTAAATATTTTCAACATTGACTTTACAGGGGAAATCCAGTTCCCTCTCACATATAAATTTCTTGGTGATATTTTAATGTGAACTATAAATGGATCCATTGTATTTATTTTTAAAAGTCACCTCTATTGATGACAAGAGATCATTTAGAGAAGTTGCCTTATCTCCCTAACTGGCCTTTTCTGAGGTCAGTCATCTTAGACATTTTCCGGGCTCCCCAAACCCCTCATCCATTCATCTCTGGCCGGCTGGCATTACAGTATAATTACCCTAGATGGCAGAGGAATTGTTACCAGATAATATCTTAGAAATAGGGAAATTAAGAGCTAATTTCAGGCCATCTCAAGTTAATGAGAATGTTCTTTGTGGAGTGCTACCAATGTAAACCTTTAAAAAATGACGAGTGGGATATATTTAAATCCTTTATCTTTGGAGCTTGATACGGGCTCTGCAAGTGCACCCAAGTGCTGTTATCTGGCCAGTTGCTAGGGTGGCTCTTTTATCTTCCTTCTGGGTTTTATTAATTAAAAATTCCTCTATGGCTTGGCTGTCATCAGAAACCTTTCTTGAGGTGCAGAAAGGAGGCTGTAGGGAGAGGAAATGAGGTTCTAAGAGACATGACTGGGTCTGTAGGACCATCATCTGGGCTGAGAGGACCCTAAGCCAGGGTGACGGCTGGCCGACCCAGTGCCTCCCTCCTGCATGGTCTGGACTGCCTGCAGCTTGGACTTTGTGACTTTGATCCTGTTTTATTGACCTGGAATTACTTGTCTTCCATGGGCATGACCAAAGGCTGTTCTTTAATGTGGTTGTCTCCAAGCAGTTGATTCCTTTGATTTCAAGATGATTTCCTGCCTTTGCTCGTCTTATATTTCGGTGCGGGGGTGGGGGAAGGTGGAGAAGCCTGATGTGTTCTGGGCACCAAGCTAGCCCAGTTGGATGGTTGGCACATTTATTTTTGCAGGTCCTTCTGCTTAGGGTGCTGCCTCTCTACCACCACCACCCCCCCTAACCCATCAGGGGTGGCTCCAACATTTCTACTGGGGAGCGGCGGTTAGGGAGCACAATCTGTTTGGAAGGTTTGGCATAATTCTATGTAAGATTGAGAAAATTCAGTTGCCCATACTAACAGTGAGAAGGCCAATGCTGTGAAGGTTCTGAAGGTTGAAGCCTGTGCCCGGAGCCCAGGTCCCTCTTTGGTGTTCTCTGTTCTCCCCATCTCCACGTGCTCAGACACTTCCTTCTCTGGGAAGTTATCTTCTTGCCCACAGCCCTTCCTAGTCATCTCTCCCTTTCCTTCTTATTTATTTATGCCCATAGGTGTGTATGTGCATGCTCAGTCATGTCTGACTCTTTGTGATCCCTTGGACTGTAGCCCACCAGGCTCCTCTGGAATTTTCCAGACAAGAATACTAGAGTGGGTTGCCATTTCCTTCTCCAGGAGATCTTCCCAACCCAGGGATCAAAGCTGGATCTCCTGCATTGCAGGCAGATTCTTTACCACTGTGCCACCTGGGCAGCCCCGTTTATGCCAATAATTAAAACTTTATTGAAAAATGGATACCAAAATAGGAGAGCACTATTGCATACCTTACACAATTAAACATCATTACATTATCTTGGTAGATGAGAATTGCTGAGCTGGTGAGGATTTCTGTGAAAGAACACAAATTCAGGAAGTTGTATGGATCCTTGACGTTGCTTCCTTCTAAATGAACGCCTTCTGTGAGGCTGGCCTTTCCTCCCACCCCTGGCACAACACTGTTGAACAACCTACACAAAACACAGTCGTCTGAACATGACTGAGAGCTGTAAAATCCTGTAACAACCTGGACATTTTACATGAAATCAGAATTTGGACTTTGAACCAGCCATTTCTTTTTATGTTTTTTCTCTTCTTCTTCCAAGCAAGAGTGCAGTAAATCTCTCGCCAAAGGCATGTTGGTCCTTTCACAAGCCCAGCCTGTCCAGATCTCTAAGGCAACATTCCCAGGGAGCAACACACCCCTGGGTGCACAGCGTCCCCTTTCTTCTTCTTTTTATAATATTTATTTGGCCACTCCAGGTTTTAGTTGAGATGCATGGGTTTAGTTGCCCCGAGCCAGGTGGGATCTTAGTTCCCTGACCCAAGGGATCGAACCCGAGTCCCCTGCATTGCAAGGCAGACACTTAACCCCTGGACCACCAGGGAAGTCCCCTTCCTTCTTTCTTAAACAGAACTTTTACTCCTTTCTGAGTTACTGTGCTCTCAGAAATCACTCTCTCTGGGTTCAAATATTGTCTCTTCTGTCTCCTGACTCTCTGACTTTGGACAGGTTATTTGGTTTTTCAGCAGTAGGATGGATTAGTGAGAGACCCCAACTCTTGTTGATTGTGGGTATTCAGTGAGCCCATGAAGCCTCTGGAACTTGGTGCTCTGTAGATGCCCATTCACAGGGTCCCTGCCAGCTCATTCAGCCAGGTGCGTGAATGAGAAAAAGGTTCCTCTTCCTCCTGGATTTCTGCCCTTTCTCGCCTGCTTAGCCTGCTGCCCTTGCTCTGCAAGCATGGGGGCCCCATTCATTGTGGCTAAAGCTGCTGATGCTATTATCATGCTCCCAGCTTGGTGGGTGATCACATCCATCCAGTCACATAACTGACTCTCACTCCACATACCATTGGTCGTTTGAAGTCCTCTCATCTCCGCCTTCCTTAATGTCTTTAGAACCTTCCTGTTAACTTGGCTACCACCAGCCTAAGCTATACCCTAGCTGGATTTTCCCTAAATAATTACTCCAATAATAAATCCTTATTCAACCTCCTGCATTCAGTCTTGTACACCTTCCCACAAATCACAGTATTTTTCTGAGATGGAAATTCAGTTTTCATTTCTTAATTTCAAATCCTGCCAGTTCTCCCCATTTCTCCTGGAAAAATCTAGAAGTGTAGCATACAAGGCGTCCGGTGGGGCTGTGCCTGGCTGTGTGATGCTGCGTCTCACCTGTGTACCCGCCTCCCCTTCCCCAGCAGTGATCCAGCCATATCATGAACGTTTCAGTTGAGCAATTGATGTCAGTGTTGATGATCTAAAGTATAAGGAGCTCAAATAAGTCCATTTTTAAAGTTAAAACCCAGGAAATACTTCACCAATCACAAACAGTTCACAAAATATGGACAACTAGAACATACACTCACACCCACAGAAAAATCTTGAGCTTTATCGATAGTCAAAGAAATTAGAATTTAAAAACATTTGTCATATAACAGTTAGCCAAAGATTTTTAAAAGTTAATTTATATTATTGACCAAAGATCTGTGATGCATTAATACTCCCAGTGAGGGGCAGGAGGGACAGAGCTGACTGGAGCACGAGGCAACTTGGGGGTGATGGACATGATAGAAATGCTCTGTATCTGCTTGTGACGGTGGACACACGTAGTGTAATACTGATCAGAACCTCATTGAAATACATCTTCCAAACCGGTGCATCTTATTGTACATAAACTACGTCAAACATGAATTTTTTTAAGTTTTTTAATTTTTAAAATTTTATGTATTTTTGGCTGCACTGGTCTTTGTTGTTGCTCACAGGCTTTCTCTTGTTGCAGCGAGTCGGGGCTGCTTTCCAGTTGAGGTGCGTGGGCTTCTCACTGTGGTGGGAAGAGCTCGCGGCAGCTCTTCTTGCAGAGCTTGGGCTCTGGAGTGTACAGGCTCAGTAATGTGGAGCCCCATGGCATGTGGAATCATCCTGATTCCACATGGGAAAGGGCTCAAACCCGTGTCCCCTGAATTGGCAGGCAGATTCTTAACCACTGGACCACCAGGGAAGTCCTCAAACCTGAATTTAAAGACAACCTTATTGACCAGGATCAGGAGAACGAGACCCTTGCGTACACTGGGAGGCTGGGGTGAGGGCAGGGTGATAGCATCAGTTGGCTCCATCTTTCTGCAAGGTAATCTGCTGCTACCATTTAAGAAAACAAATCCTGACATGGTAATTTTCCTTCTAGAACAGCATCCTAAGAATCATGAACTCAAAGATGTATATCTAATATTTGTCACAGCAGCAATAGCAGCTAAAAACTGGGGAAAGAAGCAGAATGTCCTTCAATAGGTGACTGGTTACATTACGATTCATCTGCATGGGGCACTGCCAGCCCAGGAAGAGCCTTCGTGTGAATCGGAAAAAGGCATCCCTCTGGGGCAAACGCTGCCTCCTAGACTTGAAGGGGACATCAGCTAAATTCTAGCCCCACTGGTTCCCTCGCCTGGGCTCCTGGGCAAGTCTCAGGCTGAAAGCAGCATCTCTGATCCATAGGACGGTCCACGAGGCAGACGTTAGAACTGATGTCTTTGAAGAACAGCGGCATGGGAAACTGTTAAATAACCAATGGGAAGTTAAATGATAAATATAGGGATGATTTTACATATAATTCTACTTTTCTTCAAAAATAGAATCACTGGAAGGACACATGCATGCGTGCATGCTAAGTCACTTCAGTCGTGTCCGACTCTTTGATACCCAATGGACTATAGCCTGCCAGGCCCTTCTGTCCATGAAATTTCCCAGGCAAGAATACTGGAGTGGGTTACCATTTCTTTCTCCAGGGGATCTTCCCGACCCAGGGATCAAACCCACGTCTCTTATGTCTACCTGTATTGGCAGGTGTGTTCATGTGGTTCGCATGAGTGACAGAATCGTGGGTGACTTTTTCTTACACCTGCTTTTTCCAAATTTTCTTGCTGTCAGTACTTTTTTTAGTTGTGAAAAGACATACATTCTTACTCTCCTGTTTGATTCTAAAGACTCTATTGTGCTGATACCTGTGACAGCGGTCTCAAGAGCAGAGGGGACTTCTGTGCTGGAGTTAAGGCGAGAACCGCAGGGAGCAGAGGATGAGGGCCGCCTTGCTGAAGTCCCAGAGATCTCTTTGGTAAATGGGGACATCTCTTACTTTGTCCTTTGGTCTTTCCGTCCTGTAGGTTTGAGACGTTTGAGGTGAACAGCTTCGAGCAGTTCTGTATCAACTACGCCAATGAGAAGCTCCAGCAGCAGTTCAACTCAGTAGGTTTTTCTGGACCCAGAGATGTCGGGTGGTGGGGGGAGTCACAGACAGCCCAGCCCACTTCTCTTCCGTCCAGGGTCAGTGGGCTCCTGCTCAACCCTGACCTGCCCTTGGTTTCCTGGGGTGCCCCAGCTCTAGGCAGGCACTCCCCACTGGTCAGAAGGAGGTCAGAATTGGGACAGCTGAGTCAAGAGTGTCAGTGATCCTCTCCTTGGCTTTGACTCCCACTCTTTTTGAGCCCAAGCATCTGGGGTATTTGAACAATCACAAGCCACCTGTGAGGCTTCTTGCGATTGGTTGAGGTGTGACAGTGCAGGTGAGTAGTAGGACATCCTAGGGAAGGGCTCACATGGGAGTGAGATCACCTTTGTCGTTGTTCAGTCGCTTAGTTGCGTCTGACTCTTTGCAACTCCATGGACTGCAGCACACCAGGCTTCCCTGTCCTTCACTATCTCCCGGATTTGCTCAAACTCATGTCCACTGAGTTGGTGATGCCGTCCAGTCATCCCCTTCTCCTCCTGCCCTTAGTCTTGCCCAGCATCAGGGTCTTTGCAAATGAATCAGCTCTTTGCATCAGGTGGCCAAATACTGGAGCTTCAGCTTCAGTATCTGTCCTTCCAATGAATATTCAGGGTTAATTTCCTTTGAGTTTGACTGAGATCACCCAACTGGGCCTTTTTTTCCTGCAGTCATGACTGTGGCTGGTGCCCAAAGCCTTTCTGATGAGTATATCCCATCCTCCGGGACTCAGAACCCATGTGGTTGAAGCTCAGGGGAGTCAAAAGTTAAGGTGAGTCTGTAGTTCACTGACCCGACTTTTTGCTTTTTATGCTAGCACGTATTCAAGCTGGAGCAGGAGGAGTACATGAAGGAGCAGATCCCGTGGACCCTGATTGATTTCTATGATAACCAGCCTTGTATCGACCTCATAGAAGCTAAGCTGGGCATCTTGGACCTGTTGGATGAAGAATGTAAGGTAAAACTGATGATGTCATTGAATCGGTTCAATTCTAGGCTTGGGATTGGGGGGCAGAGGACAGCTGTGTGGTGCAAGGGAACATGTGAGATCTCAAGACTGGAGTTGCATCTGATTAGTCGGCCTTTAGTTTGCTGGGAGAAGCCTTGGTGTCTATTCTGCATACTAAAAGGTACCAGCAGGTAACGCACTGAGCGTGACTGGCAGGTATTGCTACATTGGTGAACAATGTCTTTGGCAGCGGCTGGGTGTTAAGGATTGGCATGATGTGATGGTGGTATGAATTTGGTGCCCCACATCTCCTAGGTGCTGAGGAAGGACCCCAACTTCTAGACAGGCATCCCGGAGAGGGGGGGTCAAGACCCCAGGATCGTCTTTACCATGCAAGGTGGCTTGTGAGTGGCAGGAGCCATGTGGCTTGGTGGCAAGTGAGAGCTGTGGATTTCCCCCATGCAGCTTGTCATGGACACTGCCTGCTATGACAGGAGGAGCCCTGAGTTGCCAGCGTGGAGAGAACCAGGCAGGCCTGGGCGTGTGGGGCAGGGGAACTCCCATGTTATCAGTCACCTGATTGCTTTGGCCTTTGGTTTTCTGCTCTATGAATTGATGGGCATTGGATCTGATGGTCTTCCAAACTTCTCCTGATTTGGTGTTTGGCGATTATGGTAAATGTATGCCAACTCCTTGAGGGGTGGAAACTCTAATTAAGAGGTGTAGAAGCCACTTGGGTCTCGGCGTTGAAAGGGAAGAGCCCAGTTGCTCTTACTGTCTGACCTCCCATGTCTGGGCTGTGGAGAGTGGCTTGTGGCATGATGGTTTGGGAGGAGCAGGTATTTCCTTTCCAGAAACTTTCACTGCCTTTGAAAGTGAGAAAGACTGAAAACAGAACAGTGGAAGACAAAGTGAAACTACACTGAGATCCACAGCGTGCTTTTATCTGATGGTTTTCAGCACATTCTCAAAGCTGGGGACTTGGTCTGGTGTCAGACTCAGGAACAGGTAGTTCCTTGGGGTGACAGGGGCTGCGTTGGCTCGCCCCCGCCCCCATGAGGTTGTGATAGAGGTGATAGAACAGTTGTCCCTTTGCCCCTGCTCGGGCAGCCCAGGCCCTCCAGTCGCCCCCGCCTGGCGTGCACCCCTCCCTCACTGTCTCGGTTCTGCGTCCACTGCCAGCGGCTCCCCTCTGGCACTCGGTGTGAGCGTGCTCCCCTCCCCTCCGCCTCTGGTGATCCTTTCCGCAGCCTCCTCCAGCTCCACACCCCCAACCACGCCCTCCGTCCAGTTCTGGGCCTCTGAACCAGCACAGCCCCCTGGGCCCAGCTCCAGGAGGGCTCTGGCTCTTCCCTCCCTTACCCAGCGGTGACGTCCAAGGACAGACAAGGCTCTGAGCTGGCGGCTCAACCTGGCTCTGCGATGAAGCGCTAACTGTGCTGCAGACCGCAGCCCCCGGGGCCCGTCCTCGCCTTTCTCCTCACACGGGCCTCTCACAGGAACCCCCCACTGCCTCAGGGGGACGGAGTCTGTGAATTCAGCAGCTGCCCTATTGATTTTCCTTGATCTACCTTGCCTTTGGCAGGCAAGCCAAGGTCACTTGTGGGTTCGTTTTGGCTCCTGGTTTGAGGTTCTCAGAGGTGCCGCTGCCCAAGGGAGCGTGTCCCCAGAATGTCAGGCTGCAGCGGTGAGAACACTGGTCACTGCACGGCGAGAGACCTCAGGCTGCTGTCCAGAGGCGGGGGGACCCAAGCCCCTGGGTGAGGGAGCGGGGTACGCCCATTGCAGCACGGGGCTGGGGAGCTGGTGGTTCTGGGGGTGGTGGAGGAGGGCTTAGCGGTGCGGCTGAAAAGTAGGCAGTGGTCTCAGGGAGGACCAGGGTGCAGCCATGCAGCAGTTTTGAAAGCGCCCCTCACAGAGCCCTGGACTTGGCGGCCTTGAGTATTCCGGATGCAGCGGATCCCCACACCTTCCTGTCTCTTCCTACCGAGTGCACACTGCCTGTACTACTTTCCAGAAGCCGAGGGGAAATAAAACCCAGCTGCGTCTGTATGTCTGTATGGATGGTCTCTGCCTTATGCTCTATAGTGCCTTTTGTTTGGGTCAAATTTTTAAGATTAGGGGATTTAAGTTTCAGACTGTATCCAACTCAAACTCCTGCCAAACCCCCAGAAGGTATTGGTTTGGCCAAAAAGTTCATTTGAGTTTTTCTGTAACATCTTATGGAAAAACCGTAACGAAATGTTGGCCAACTCAATATTATGCACCTACTTATATCTGGTCTTGAGGGGAAAGCCCTCAGGAGAAGGGACAGGGGTCTCCCTGCCAGCCAGCAAAGGGTGAAGAGGGACAGGATGGTACTTGGGAAGAGCCTGGCCTGGGCGAGGGGCCCATGGAGGGCTGTGGGCAGGACCCAGGGACAGCACAGTGACCTCAAGGGCAGGGCACACCAGGTCAGAAAGAGTGCTGAGCTGCACCTGGCCAGGGGGTTCTGTTACATGCTTGCTTCCCTGTCCCTGAGGTGCCTTAGAAGGGAGATCTGAGGTAAGCTGGGGTTTCCCGCTAGTCCCCAGGGGACGGAGTTGTGCGCACATCGAGATAGATAGGGGGTGGTGCTGTGAGTGTGACACACGCAGCCTCACTGGCCGCCAAGTCAGTTGTAGCAGGGGAAGCAAGACGAACACCAAATTATAGGACTGACGCAAGAGCCCAGGGTGTGGAAACCACTTTCTGTGAGATTTAGCTGCGGTGGGAATTCAGACTCATTCAGTGTAGTCGGATACGGCATCTAGTAACAGATGGATTTTTAAAATTTTTATTTCTTTTTTGGCTGTGCTGGGTCTTCATTGCTGCGCATGGGCCTTCTCTTCCGGCACTGCTCTCTAGTTGGGGTGAGCGGGCTTTTCACTGCAGTGGCTTCCTTGCTGTGGAGCATGGGCCCCAGGTGTGCGGGCTTCAGAAGTTGTGGTGCACGAGCTTAGGTGCTCTGTGGCATGGGGGATCTTCCCAACCAGGGAGTGAAGCCCTGCCCCCTGCATTGGCAGGTGGATTCTTAACCACTGGACCACTGGAAGAATCCTAATAGATGGATTTTTTTTTTTAAACTTTACATAATTGTATTAGTTTTGCCAAATATCAAAATGAATCCGCCACAGGTATACATGTGTTCCCCATCCTGAACCCTCCTCCCTCCCCATACCATCCCTCTGGGTCGTCCCAGTGCACTAGCCCCAAGCATCCAGTATCGTGCATCGAACCTGGACTGGCATCCCGTTTCTTACATGATATTTTACATGTTTCAATGCCATTCTCCCAAATCTTCCCACCCTCTCCCTCTCCCACAGAGTCCATAAGACTGTTCTATACATCAGTGTCTCTTTTGCTGTCTCGTACACAGGGTTATTGTTACCATCTTTCTAAATTCCATATATATGCGTTATTATACTATATTGGTGTTTTTTCTTCTGGCTTACTTCACTCTGTATAATAGGCTCCAGTTTCATCCACCTCATTAGAACTGATTCAAATGTTTTCTTTTTAATGGCTGAGTAATACTCCATTGTGTATATGTACCACAGCTTTCTTATCCATTCATCTGCTGATGGACATCTAGGTTGCTTCCATGTCCTGGCTATTATAAACAGTGCTGTGATGAACATTGGGGTACATGTGTCTCTTTCCCTTCTGGTTTCCTCAGTGTGTATGCCCAGCAGTGGGATTGCTGGATCATAAGGCAATTCTAATAGATGGATTTTTAACCAATAGTTATTGCTTTTGTCAGAAGCCATGAAACTGTACACTTATAAAGGGTGCGTTTTGCTGTATGGAAATTGTACTGTAATAAGTCTGACTTATAAATCCTCCTCTTGGAGGAACGACCTAGCAAGGACTGATAGGAATTGAGACATCAGTGTGTGTTTTCTCATAAGTGGCATACTTGCGTTTGAACAGGAATTTTGTGAAAATGAGACCTTGACCCCTAGAAGCAGTTCCAGTGGGTGAAGGCACAGTGTCTCAGGCTGGAGAGACAGAGGCAGGCCTGAGTCAGGGAGGCAGACTCTGCCCTGCTGACTGGGATCCTCTCGTTCCATGGAGCCCAGCCTGAGGGGCCAGCGAGGATGGACCTTCCTGGTCATGATGTTGTTGTTGAGGCAGTAGAAGGACAGCAGGCTGCACTCGGGAGTCAATACCTGCTGTCTCCTGACCGGGTCCAGCCTGCTCTCGTGAGAGCTGACTGAATACCTGCTGTCTCCTGACCGGGTCCAGCCTGCTCTCGTGAGAGCTGACTGAATACCTGCTGTCTCCTGACCGGGTCCAGCCTGCTCTCGTGAGAGCTGACTGAATACCTGCTGTCCCCTGACCTGGTCCAGCCTGCTCTCATGAGAGCTGACTTTGGATGAAGACCAAGGCCTTGTGGTTTCTCCAGATGCAGCCCCAGGGTGGCTGGCTGTGAGCAGCTTGAGAGCCTGTGGTGGACGGAGGGCAAGCGGCTCCTACAGTCATCTGCCTGACAAACCCCAGGTTCCCTTCAGTGAGCCTCTGAGGGGTCAGGCGAACAACAAGATCATCTCCTGAGCTGACGGGGAAATGGAAACACTGAGATGAGAGGGCAGGGGTGGGGGGAGTGCCCCCAGAGCGGCTGTGTGAGCAGGGGTCACATGAGGGGAGAGGTGCCCTGGGCACAGGGAATGTCGTGTTTGCAGAGCCTGAGATGGTCTGGTTTGTCCCGGGCCTGTGGTGGTGGCCGGCGAGGGTGGGAAGTAGGAACCATTGAGAATGGGAGACTTGGCCTCGCCTGCCCAGAGAAGGTGTCTGGGGGATGGAAGGGAGTGAAGAGGGGGAGAGACACAATCGGATGTGACTGACTTTTCAGCAGGGCTCCCTGAGAACCGTGAAAGGTAAGCTGGAGAGAGACCGTGGAGTCAGCAGAGCAATGGCCACACTGCAGTTGTACGGCCAGGAGATGCCGAGAGCTTTTGGCTGAGGAGGGAGGCAGCGGGTGAGGGCCTCCATGGCCCCGCACGTGACAGCCAGTTGTTGGTTGGAGCAGTTTCTAGGGACTTGTCTGGGCAGAAGTCTGACTTGGGTAACACGAGGAGCGAATAGGAGTGAGGCAGTGGAGGGGGTGAGTCTGAACTCCTGAGGAGGAGCTGAGAGAGAGGGAGGGCTGGAGAGGATTCAGGAGAGGGCAGATGGGCCACTCCTGGTACCCAGGAGGCAGGGGTGTGTGCTCGGGAGGCCGACCAGGAGGAGAAGTGCTCCCTACCCTGAGGAGGGTCCCAGGCGTTGTGGTCTGATGAGTCTCTGAATGTAGAGCGGGAATGTGAGGTTTCCTGCTTGGCAGCCTGCTTCCCTGTGACGGAGGAGATGGGGCATCTGCTGAGAGGCAGCAGGGTTAGAAGTTCGAGGAGAACAGAGGAGGTGGGGACAGGCTGCCCTCCAGGGAGGGACGAGGAATACCAAGTGCAGAGATGTGAGGTCCGAGACCATCAGAGACTGAGATGTATTTAGGTGCTGTCAAGGCACGGTCGAAGTCCCCTTCGATCTGGGCACAGCGTCTTAATCTACAGAAGTGCTGTTCACTCTAGAATTCAATTTTGTTTTTTGGCACTAAGTTATACTCAATTACCAGCAGAAGTTGATGAAGGGAAGGGAAGTTGGTGTGTGATCTCAGCCAGCCACCCAGGTCTGGGAAAGGACAAAATGGGTGGCTGGGTTGGTCTCAGTTCAGTTCACTTCAGTTCCTCAGTCGTGTCTGACTCTTTGCAACCCCATGGTCTGCAGCAAACCAGGCCTCCCTATCCATCACCAACTCCCAGAGTTTACTAAACTCAGGTCCATCAAGTTGGTGATGCCATCCAACCTTCTTATCCTCTGTCGTCCCCTTCTTCTCTTGCCTTCAGTCTTTCCCAACATCAGGGTCTTTTCTAGTGAGTCAGTTCTTTGCATTAAGTGGCCAAAGTATTGGAGTTTCAGCTTTAGCATCAGTCCTTCCAATGAATATTCAGGACTGATTTCCTTTAGGATTGACTGGTTTGATCTTCTTGCTGTCCAAGGACTCTCAAGAGTCTTCTCCAACACCACAGTTCAAAAGCATTAATTCTTCAGCGCTCAGCTTTCTGTATAGTCCAACTCCTCACATCCATAGATGACTACTGGAAAAACCATAGCTTTGACTAGATAGACCTTTGTTGGCAAAGTAATGTCTCTGCTTTTTAATATGCTGTCTAGCTTGGTCATAGCTTTTCTTCTATGAATTAAATTAAGAGCAAGCATCACTTAATTTTATGGCTGCAGTCACCATCTTCTGGAGAAGGCAATGGCACCGTTAAGAGTCAGACACGACTGAGCGACTTCACTTTGACTTTTCACTTCCATGCATTGGAGAAGGAAATGGCAACCCACTCCAGTGTTCTTGCCTGGAGAATCCCAGGGATGGCGGAGCCTGGTGGACTGCCATCTATGGGGTCGCACAGAGTCGGACACAACTGAAGCGACTTAGCAGCAACAGCAGCAGCAGTCACCATCTTCAGTGATTTTGGAGCCCAAGAAAGTAAAGTGTCTAACCGTTTCCATTGTTTCCCCATCTATTTGTCATGAAGTGATAGGACCAGATGCCATGATCTTAGTTTTCTGAATGTTGAGTTTTAAGCCAACTTTTTCACTCTCCTCTTTCACTTTCATCAAGAGGCTCTTTGGTTCTTCTTTACTTTCTGCCATAAGGGTGGTGTCATCTGTGTTTCTGAGGTTATTGATATTTCTCCCGGCAATCTTGATTCCAGCCTGTGCTTCATCCAGCCCAGCATTTCTCATGATATATTCTGCATAGAAGTTAAATAAGCAGGGTGACAATATACAGCCTTGACTTACTCCTTTCCTGATTTGGAACCAGTCTGTTGTTCCATGTCTGGTTCTAACTGTTGCTTCTTGACCGGCATACAGATTTCTCAAGAGGCAGGTCAGGTGGTCCTGGTATTCCCATCTCTTTAAGAATTTTCCACAGTTTATTGTGATCCACACAGTCAAAGGCTTTGGCGTAGTCCGTAAAGCAGAAATAGATGTTTTTCTGGAACTCTCTTGCTTTTTCAATGATCTAGTGGATGTTGGCGGTTTGATCTCTGGTCCCTCTGCCATTTCTAAATCCAACTTGAACACCTGGAAATTCACAGTTCATGTACTGTTGAAGCCTGGCTTGGAGAATTTTGAGCATTACTTTGCTAACGTGTGAGATGGGTGCAACTGTGCGGTAGTTTGAGCATTCTTTGGCATTGCCTTTCTTTGGGATTGGAATGAAAATTGACCTTTTCCAGTCCTGTGGCTGCTGATGAGTTTTCCAAATTGTCTGGTATATTGAGTGCAGCACTTTCACAGCATCATCTTTTAGGATTTTAAATGGCTCAACTGGAATTCCATCACCTCCACTAGCTTTGTTCACAGTGACGCTTGCTAAGGCCCACTTGACTTCATGTTCCAGGATGTCTGGCTCTAGGTGGGTGATTACACCATCATGATTATCTGGGTCATGAAGATCTTTTTTGTATAGTTCTTATGTGTATTCTTGCCACCTCTTCTTAATATCTTCTGCTTCTGGGTTGGTCTGGAATTAGTATTTTGCTGAGCATGCGAAAGGGGTGTTTTGTGAAGGTGGGAAAGTGAAGGAGGAGACGGCTGTCAGGTGGGGAGGAAGGAGCCACTTCTGCCTGGAGCTGTTAGGACAGCAGAGTCCTGGAGGCCCAGCTATCACAGGAGGATTCAGGGCTGGTGTGGGCAGGGCCACTGAGAGGTCACCAGGGGTGGGAGTCATCAGGGAGCCCGCAGAGGTCTGGGATGTTGCAAGATGGTGGCCAGGAAGGCTGTCTTGCTGGCACAGGCCCGGGAAGATGGGGACAAGAAACAGCCATGGGATAACTGACTTTGGGCTCCTTATCAACCAGATCTTGTCAGCTGCTGGGCTGGGGCAGGCTTTAGCTCCAGGCAATGTCTCAGGCCAGTGATGGCAGCCAGACATAGTTTCCTACAAGGGTTCCAGGAGTACCTTGGTGAAAAGCTGTCCTGGGTCACAGGTTTTATACCCCAGGCTGTTGGGGATGAGGGACTTAGTAAGTCCAAGGATTATTTCATTCCCCACCCCCCAGTTTTTTCTGTTTTATTTCAGTAGCAAAGAGTAAAATGAGGTTTAATATATTTTAACAGCTTTATTAAGATAGAATTAATGAACCATTCAACTCTGTATTTAAAATACACAAGTCAGTGGGTTTTTTGGGTTTTTTTTTTTTTTTTTTGGTGTATTCAGAGCTGTGCAACCATGAATTTCAGAACATTTTCATCATCCCCTAAAGATATACATTAGCAGTAATTCTGCATTCCTCCACAGCCCTAGGCAACCACAAATCTACTTCTTATCTCTACAACACTTGCCAATTTGAGACGTTTCATCTAGATGTGGCCTTCACCTTTGGTGTGACCAGTGGCCCCAGAGCAGGTCAGAGGGATTCACCTCCTGAGGGACAGTGCCCACCTAGATGAAGGCAGAGCTGGAGTCCAGGCTCCTGGCTCGGTGCCTTGGGAGAGCAAGAAAGCGTGCATGAAGCTGCTGGCAGATACTTTTTTTTTTTTTTTTAAGGATTTGATTTGCTGCATATTCCAGCACTACTGATAACCGCAATCTAGATTTTATCAAAATACAAGATTTGCTTGCTGTCTCCAATGCCTGTTTTAAATCTACTTATTGAAAAGATTTTTGGAAATGACTGCTTCCCACCTAACCGTGCCTTTGTGGCTGGCTCCTTTAAAACTCTGTCATCAGGCAGGGAAGCCCAAACAGTGAGGAACACATCAACCAACCAGCCTGTCCTGGCTTGAACCCCAGCTCTGCTGCTTGCCAGCTGTGTGACCTTGGGCAAGTTAGCTAACTGCTCTGTTTCTTCACCTGTAAAATGTGTATAGTAGCTTCCCTGGTGGCTCAGATGGTGAAAAATCTGCCTGCAATGCAGGAGACCCAGGTTCAGTCCGTGGGTCGGGAAGATCCCCGGAGAAGGAAATGGCTACGCATGCCTGTACCCTTGGCTGGAGAAGCCCATGGACTGAGGAGCCTGGTGGGCTACACTCCATGGGCTTTGCAGAGAGTTGGACATGACTGAGAAACTAATACCTAGTTCACAGGATTGAATGAGTTAATATACCAAAAATGTATAGAAAACTGCCTGGCAATAAGCTCTCTGGACACTTGCTTTTAGCATTATCTGAGATTCTTCATTCCTGTGAATTTCTGCTTGCCTTCATTTTTAGTCAAGGATGAGAGTGAGAACAGAGACCAACCCTCGTCAGGAAATATGTTTACATATGACCTTGGTTTCGGGCCTCGCTTAACTCATTGATTCACGTGAGTCTGATTTAGGGAATATGTAGATTATGAAATCTGCTGAGAAGTCCAGTTTCATGGACAAAACGAGCTGGATACTGGCAAATGCAGGTGCTGACCCGGGTGGGACTTCTCATCGTGGTCCCGCCCTTCCTGCCCTGTCTGCCCCGGGGCTGCCAGGTCTGGGTTATTTTGCTTCTCTTCTCCAGCTTTGCCTCCTGGGAGCTCAGCCAGGTTGGCCTCCTGCTTCCCCCCCACCTGGTGTTTCTGAACACAAGCTGCTTGGAGACAAATATGAAACAATATATTTTAAAATGCTGAATTAAATATATTTTATTTTGTCTGCCCAACACAATTAATAGCCTCCTTGAGGAAAAAGTTTTCTTAAAAATCCTATGGCACTTAACACTGGATATTCAGTACCAATTACACCAAGTTGAATATTGAGAAAAATCTGTTTGGTTACAAAGTATTTGAGAAATTTGTTTTCAAGTGGGTAAGCAATTTTTCACATGCACAGGTTTTATTAATTTACTAAACAAAGCCCTTTTTAAATGGCTAGTGGAAGGGTCACCTTCAGCCCTGCCTGATCCACATGTACAGTCTAAGCTAATGAACGGGCAAGGCAGTTGGTGGCCCGTAGCTGAGGAAGGGGTGTGTGCAGTGATGCTCAAGAATGAAGGAGGGGTACCCTCACATTCGACAAGGTGCCATCATCTTCGATCATTTGAGAGGTTGGCAGAGTGGCTCTGTGCTTTGTTTTTAGCAAAGCACGATGCGTTTTCACTTTCGAAGCTATCTCTAAAGATATGGAAAGAGGCTGCTTTTCAAATCCTTAATGGAGTGAAATCTCTAAATGTAAATTTGAGGGAGGTAGAGATTAGTACTGCATAGTTCAGTCACTAGGTACTTAACACCCAGTTTGTGGCTGGAACCCAGTTTTAAGGTTTTTGAGGGGCAGGAAAAAGACATATTTCTCAAGTGCAACAAACTTACAGTTTATAGAGACAAGACAAGACGCAAAAGCCAACTGACGAGCACTGTTGGACAGTGCGTGAGTAAGAACTCAACTGGAAGAATTCCAGAGTGGGATCGAGGGTGATCAAGAAAGGCTTGAGAAAAGGACTTGAGCTGAGCCTGGACACTGGTGTTCAGATGAGACAGGGCGAGCTATCCTGCTGCAGGAGTTGGCCTGAGGGAACAGGAGCTCGGACTAGAGATGGGGTGATGTGTTCATGACCCTGAAGTCACTGGCCCCACCAGAACGAAAAAGCATCTTGAGATTTGTCCCGTGAGTTGTGATTCTGCTCTTGTAACCTTCGCCTCCACCCTCGTCCTCTCCCAGCTCTTCCAGCATCTGCCAACCGGCAGGTTCCCTGAGGCTCAGTGCACGCCTGTAGACACCACAGGAGCCAGCACGCAGGGCATGTTGAGAGCGTGCAGTGTGGGATCCCAGGTGTCCATGGTTGAGTCTGCTTTCCACATCCTGTTAGGGTCCAGGTCTGAGTGCTGAATCCAGCCTCATTGAGGTCAACTTCCTGGCAGACTCCATCACCCTGCCTCCACTGTTGACTTCCTTTTTCCTCTTTGCAAAACCCCTGATTTTGTGAATCCACAGGTCCCCAAAGGAACCGACCAGAACTGGACTCAGAAGCTCTATGACAGGCACTCTGGCAGCCAACACTTCCAGAAACCCCGCATGTCCAACAACGCCTTCATTGTCATCCACTTTGCAGATAAGGTGGGTCTTCTCATGGTGGGCTCAGCACTCCGAGAGCCCCACCTTCAGGGGACTTCGGGTTCTTGGGCTAAGAGGGAGTTGACCTTTGAAGTCAGATAAGTGGCCAGGAGTCTCTTGGGTGGGGCCTTGTCTAGCCTCCTGGAGCCTGAGAGAGGAAAGAGCGGTTCCTTCTCCACGTGGCTCATTTCCCAGCAGCTGGTGTAGACTTAGAATTTCTCCATGTGGATTGTGTTCCATATGTACTAGCCCAGTGCTTCTCAAATTTCCATGTGCATGTACATCACCAGGTCTTGCTCAAAGGCAAGTTCTAATTCAGTAGATCTGTCGTGAGGCTGACAAGCTGCATTTAGAGCACCCAAAGGAAGCCTTCTGTCCAAGGCAATCTTATGGGAACTCCTTTTTGAATCAATGTGTTATTTGCTCCTTCATGTTTGAAACAATGTGTTATTTGCTCTGTCCTGTCTGACTCTTTGCAACCCCATGGACTATACCCCACCAGGCTCCTCTGTCCATGGAATTCTCCAGGCAAGAATACTGGAGTGGGTAGCCATTCCCTTACTCCAGGGGATCTTCCCAACCCAGGGATCGAACCCAGCTCTCTTGCCTGCATTGCAAGCAGATTCTTTACTGTCTGAGCTGCCAGGGAAGCCCAGAACAATGTTGTTATTGTTCAGTGGCTCAGTTGTGTCTCACTCTTTGCAACCCCATGGACTGCAGAAGAATGTGGTTTTCCACAAAATGAATATTCAACTTCCTGTCTATACATCTCGGTACATGTTGGGTTTGCATTTTAGATGAGAGCATCCGTGGGTTTCCCATGTACACACAGCTCTTTCAGAAGACGCTGTGGACGAGATGAAACCAGTGGAGATACTGCTGAGGGCCCCGGGTCACGCAGGAGCACTAACTACCCTTTCTGTTTCTGGCCATGCCCCCAGGTGGAGTATCTTTCAGATGGTTTTCTGGAGAAAAACAGAGATACCGTGTACGAAGAACAGATCAACATCCTGAAGGCCAGCAAGGTAAAGAGCTCCGGAAGTGGAGAAACAGAAGCGGAGCAGCCAGGCCAGAGCCGGGCAGGGTGTGGTCAGTGCCAGCCCCAGTCTGGATCATGCTCGGGGGTCGGGGGTGAGGGGCCTGCCAGTCATTTCGTCTGAGAATTTGAGGATGGCCTGATGAAAGGAAGGAAGCAGGGGATGGCAGAGGCAACTGGGAAAGGTACCAGCTAGTGGAAGGATGTGGGAAGGGGTCCAGTCTGAAGGGATCATGGTGAGTCTAACTGTGGACACGTTGCACGCGTCCGTCATGTCGTTCGTCTTCCGTCTCCTTGGAGCAGATGTAAAAGTACTTAAACTCCTTCAGATCCTAGTTTCAGCCCCTTTGATTTCTGCTTAGCAGTCTGTGGAACCTCCCTACAGCCAGAAACATAAATGGAGCAGTAGGATTCAGGGGACCCTTACATCTACAGTTCGGGAATGTTGCTTTCTAGGATCTCCAAAATTTCAGTTGTTTCCTTCTCATGAGCATAACAAAAAGGTAGCAAATATTGTGTCCATTCTACAGGTAGAAGGACCAAAGTACCGACTGACCTAAACACATTTATTAAGCACCTACCTGGTGAAGCATGGCCCTGATATACCTGTAGGCATTTACATTCTGTTACGGGCTGGGGGTGGGCAGGTGAACAAGCCTATAGTAACTGAAGGGAGAGGCAGCCTGGGCTGGGGCAGCACGAGCCCTGCTTGTCCTGAGAGCCCCCTTGCTGATGCTTGGAGGCAGGCGCCGATGCTGGCCACAGCCCTTCAGAGAAAGCCCAGGAGAGGACCCTCCAGGAGTTCAGAGGCTGTCTTCCCCGACCGCGTGACTCCACACTCACTGCGGAGGCCTGATAACACTGCAGGTAGCAGATTAATTTCTCTTTGTGATAACCTGTAGTTGAATGCCATAGGGCTGAGGTGATGGAATGCAGAAAATACACCCTGGGGATGGACCCAGGCATCTAGAGGCAGGTAAATCACGTGGCCCTGAGGCCAGGGTTTTAGGGAGGATTTGGGTCGTTACCAGCAATGTGGGCAGCCCAGGGCAAACCCCGGCTCGTGTCATCTCCCCATATCTAGAGAATTAGTCATCACTGAGACAAACTTGCTTTGGATAAATGTGCACGTCAATGCGAAATTAACCCCTCGCCTTGCCAAGTGTCCAGCCCTCTAGTCCATGGTGGTTAACGTGACTTTTTCCATTCTTTGCAAGAAAGGCGAGGGATGGGAGGGGAACCACAGTGAGAGAGTAGAAGTGGACGATTTGAGCCCCGAGGAGCACGTTTCCTCGTCCTGTGTGTCTTAGAAGTAGAGGCCTGTGACCTCCTGTTCCTGTGACAGTGGCCCTAGAGGGCTAAGAAACTTTATTGTGACAGGCTTCTCCTGTCGGGGAGGAGCATCAGTGAGGGACCGCGGGGGAGTGTCAAGAACTTTCCGTTAAGTGCAGTCTGATTCTGCCATTGATTTTTGTCTTAGTCTGAGTGTCTCTCGGGGATCCCAGTATCTAGAAGGGATCTAGAAGGGAATCTCTCACACTATTGTCTCCAACAGATTATCTGTTATTAGCCACTGAGATTTTTTTTCCCCTTATTTTTATTTAACAAACTTTATTAAACATTTGTGTGATATATAGTGGTAACAAGTACGTGTAGTTAACCTCACAGAACTTACAGTCAAGTGAAAAGATGCACAGTTTGATCGTAAGTTTTGGTGATGCTGTGAAGGTCAGGAAGAAGGTTCTGTGGAAAAGAATAATAGGAATGTACTGGGAGTTGCCATAGTCACCACCAAATTGAACCATTTGCTAGGAAGACTCTCAGCCATAGTGCTCATGGCTATGATTTATTACAGCAAATGGATATAAGGCACATCAGCAAGGGAGACGGTGCCTGGGGTGATGGCCATGGAAACCAGGTGTGAGCTTCGGGAGTCCTCCGCCAGGGGAGGACGGAGAGTCCTGCTGAATGTGCTTCTTTCCACCGCAGTGCCTTGTGATGCCTGCTGCCACTGCTGGGTCACTTCCGTCGTGTCCCACGCGTCCTCTGTGCAGCCCCATGGACTGTAGCCCGCCAGGCTCCGCTGTCCGTGGGACTCTCCAGCAAGAATACTGGAGTGTTTGGCCATTCCCTTCTCCAGGGGATCTTCCCGACCCAGGGATCAAACCCGTGTCTCTCATGTCTCCTGCACTGGCAAGCGGGTTCTTCACCACTAGCGCCCCCTGGGAAGCTCGTGATGATCCCTGGCAACTATTTACCAGAGCAGCTCACCTGAGCCTGGGCATTCAGGGTTCCCTACTGGTAGTCAGTGGTGTTGGCACCCTTTGCCTAGCAGGTACCAGTTCCAGACTCGAAGCAGGAAAGCAGGTTGGCTCAGCAAAAACAACATTGTTGGTGTAAACAGTTTAGGCTCAGTGAACCATTCTTAGGAACTGCAAAAGACGCCCCCTCCAAATCCACGTTTCCAGACACCAGCCAAGCATGTGTCTTGTGAGCAGGCCTCTCTAGGATGGCAGTCTCAGGCCTGGTGTTTATTCTTTTCTAAACAGGTGTATCATTTTAGATACGGTGTACTAGATTTTTATTAGAATTGAAATATAGGCTCATAAAAATTCAAATAGTTTAGAAATATATAAAATAGAAGTATTCTCTCCCACTCCTGACCTACCTTTTCATGCATTCCCACTCTGATAATACAAGCATCCTGGTACATCTTTTTAAAATTGAAATGAATGGCATTATATACAGTCCTCTCTCATTTTTCACTTACCATTATCTCTTGACCATTTTTCATATAAGTACATACCTACTTCTTTTCCTTTTTTAAACAATTGTTGGTATTTTGCTAACTCAAATAACACTGCAAGGAATGCCCTTTACATATATCTTTGCTTGCTTGTATAGTTGTGTCTGCCTGTAAATTATTAGAAATGGAATTGACAGTTCAAAGAGTATGCACTTCAAAAGTCTAGCAGCATTGCTAAATTGGAGTGTAAAATAGTTCTGTGATCTACTCTTAAAAGGTTTGTTGTTCTTGTTTAGTCACTAAGCTGTCAGACTTTCTGCAACCCCATGGACTGTAACCTATCAGGCTCCTCTGTCCATGGGATTTCCCAGGCAAGAATACTGGAGTGGGTTGCCATTTGCTTCCTCCAGAGGATCTTCTCCACCCCAGGAAGCAAGCTCACGTCTCCTGCATTGCAGGCAGATTCTTTACTGCTGAGCTACCAGGGAAGCCCACTCTTAAAAGGTACCAACTCCCTTCTCTTCACTGTCCACCTACCACAACTCTAGCCTTCCCCTTCACCAGCTAACATTTCTAAAGAAACCAAAGACCTTGTTGCCAGGCCCTCCTGCTCCCATCCCAGCAAACCCTCAGAGATGCTGTGATGATGACCAACAGCCCTTAACGATTGAACTGAGAGGGGCTCCCCAGACCCCAGTAGGTGGAGAGCTGAGAATGCTCCACCCTGGACTCCTTCCAGCCCATTTCAGACATCCCAGGAGATGGAAAACAGAGATCAACAGTATGTCACTATAAACCTACAGATGGGATCTCTGCAGACTACAGCTGCCAATCAGAGCGATTAGAAATGTGCTTTAAATCATTCGGACAGGTGGACACCACTGGCAGCGTCTGTTGTAGCATTTTTAAAGCTCATAGTTCATTGAGCCTCTATCATTTTCTTTAAATTTTTTTTCACAGCGGTCCCACAGAGTTTATGTTTCTAGGATACACTTAAAGCAGAGAGAAAAATAAAAGACCTGGAAAGATACAAGCCTATGGTATCCAGTTAATGCCCACCTTTTTACTGGTTTTCTTCTCACTAAGCATAACTCTTACATCTGGTAGGCAAATTCATGGTTTTACTTAAAGTATTTTTATTTGGAGAGAGACCTATTAGCTTTTTCCTTTTGTGTGGCATCCTTGGTAAGAAATGAACAAATCAGTGTGAAAAACTAGTCAGGATGGGATGGAAGATAACCACGAACCCTGCCAGCCAAAAGGCTGTTGAAGAGCTCCCACCAAGAGCAGTGAAATAAAACGGTGTTAATGAGAATGTAATTAGTAAAGCCAGTTACGCTGCCTAAGAGGCTATAATACAGCTAATTGCTTCCTCAGCTATCAGAAAGCTATAAATAGAGATTTAAGTAGAGAGATGCCTCTTTTAAAACATGACTTCAGGTTAACAGACTGATTTGTTTTAGATTCTAAAGATGGAGGGTTTTCCTTCTTAGTGTTTATTGTAAAAAGTGATAAAATTTATAAATCAGGGTGGGGGGAATCTTGAAGGGACGATTTTTTCTTCTGGAGATTTCCTATTCCAGAGCCCCACAGAGTTCAGGTCAGAGAGCTGGGCAGTGGGTCCAGGGTACATGCCGGCAGGTGCTGGAAAGCAAGGGCCATTCTGGGCCATGTTCCCAGGCAGACCCTGCTGGTACCGTTTCCACAGCATCCACGTGGACGGGATCTCAAGACCAGTGTGGTCCTGAGGCCAGGCAGACCATATGAGCCCAGACTGCCTACCCTGGGCTGCGACTGTGTCTCTGAGGTCCAAGAGTCAGGATGCTCTGACAAGGTCCAAACACCATCTCCCCCCGCCCCCCCACGTCTCCTTGCTCCCTCAGCTTCAGCGCATCAGGGGTGACGACTCATGCATTCCATTGCTTTCTACATGGCTAGCTTCCTTCCAGGGTACACACACGTTTCATTTTGAGCAAGCACATTTGCTTTACATTTTTAAAAAGTTGTTATATAATAGCTTTTGAGTCATCATACTATGTAACATTAGCTTTGAAGTGTTTTTGGAGGCCTTCCTGTTTAAAATCAGTTTCTGCTGGTAGTTATAAAGCCTCCCCCAATACTTAGAATAAATAGATAACTGTGTAAGATAGAACTTTAGTCAGGAAAACATGATCGTTCTCGGCAATACAGGAAGGTCCTGCTTCTTGAAAAAAAAGTGCTGAGACTTTTCCTCCAAATACCCTTTAAAACCCCTTTAAACAGAGTCAGTTCAGTTCAGTTGCTCAGTCGTGTCCGACTCTTTGTGACCCCATGGACTGCAGCAGCCAGGCCTCCTGTCCATCGTTAACTCCCAGAGTTTACTCAAACCCATGTCCATTGAGTCGGTGATGCCATCCAACCATCTCATCCTCTGTTGTCCCCTTCTCCTCCTGCCTTCAATCTTTCCCAGCATCAGAGTCTTTTCAGATGAGTCAGTTATTCACATCAGGTGGTCAAAGTATTGGAGTTTCAGCTTCAGCATCAGTCCTTCCAATAAATATTAAACAGGGTATTTCTTACCTAAAAGTTCAAAAATTGTTTCCACCTGGAGGGTAGCATTTACCATATATAAGAATGGATGGAAAAGAAAATGTGTTTGTTATTATGTTTACAGCCAGAGCTTCTAAAGATAAGACTCGAAGCTAGAGATTCCAATCAAATGGTTATTGTAGTGTGTCTTATTTTAGTATCACATGTCTGCTTTCAAGAAAAGATAGTGTTCATATAAACGGAAGTGAATAGCTGTGATTTCCAAGGTAACGGCTATGTATATACCTGTAATTGACATTTTTCTTAAACCCTCAAGTGGTCTTTAGAAAGTGTTTTCATATTTCTTTTAATCCCTTTTCAAACAGATCTGCCTCAGGCTTTTAAAATCTATATATAGACTTGAGTAGCAGAGAACACCAAAGTCAGTGCCTGCCGACACTGAAATAAGTGACATGCAGTATCAGGGAAGTGCTTGGTTTGTTTGAAGGTTTTATCTCAGTATTTTCAAGATTGAAGGGAGCAGGTTTTTAGAAAGGCCCAGGTGGATCCTGTTTCTGAGGACTGCCCTAAGGTGAATTATAGTGCTTCCATTCCTGGGCGGTCAGCTGGTAAATAGACTTTCTGGTTGTTTGAAAAGCAGAACTGGAGTTAGTTAATTAAAAACAACAACAAAACACAACTCTCTCTCACTCAGAAATGTGTTCCTTTTACATGAATCCATTTTCAAACAAGAGCTTGGTAACTACTTTTCGTTGAGACTTGGGTTTGTCTACAGTTGGGACACTCCGGGCACAAGGAGGTCCCTGTCTGGCCCAGTCCCTTGTCCTGGGGAGTGGGTTGGGGGTGGGGTGGTGCGGGATTTGCCTGGTCTTTTACTGTTGCCTGCAGCCTGAGGTTAATCGAGGTACCTCTTGGGCATTCCATCTTGTGGTTAAACTAGATGTGTCTGTGTGTTCACTGAGTTTGTAACGTCAGTTCTGAATAGAACATAGAGCCCACCCCTCCCCTCTAGTGTTAAGGTCCCAACACACTCATCTTCTCTGTCCCAGAGACCCGACCACTTCCAAATGCAGTCTCGATAGCCGGGACCTAACAACGAAAACATCGCTTTTATTTTATTTATTTATTTTTTCATTGCTTTTAAAATACAGTACAAATGCTCCAGGCTTGGTTGTGTTTGTTCCTCAATTATGGCGCAGTGCCTGAGTAGATTAAAATCTGCCTTGAACAGAAGTTTTCATTTTTTGTTCTTAACTTATAAATCCTTTAATATATCAAATAAATAAAAGGCATCGCTTTTCTGATGGCAGCAGGAGAAAGGGGCTTAAATTTTAAAATACTCTTATTATTGCATTCAATTTCAGAGTTCCTTCTGTGATTCTGATACGAGCTCCAGACCTCAGAAGTTACAGATTTTTCACAAAAAAAGCTACTATTAATGATTTCTATAAATTAGACTTTTCCAACGGTATAGTCATATTGTTGGTAACTTCTACCAAGACCCAAACATCTTGGAAGTCCACTTCTGAAAGTATGTGAGTTAGAATAATTTAATCAGTTTGGTATTATTCGGACTTGGCAGATGGAATCACTGATGTCTTAAGAATGTGAACCTGGCTTCAGACTCCCATCAGTCATTTCCTTGCGGACACTTCTAGGCGCCTTTCTGACTGGGCACATGACCCTTTCTCATGTGTGCCTTGGCTGTCTGGCACCGGTTTACAGAGGCCCCATGCCTGGGCTGACCTCTCCCACCTCCATCAGCCCCTCTATTCCTGCCACTGCCCCTGTTCTCAGTTAATATGTGTGATGGTGGCTCTCTGCCGTAGACAGTGAGGACCAACAAGTCTGTAAACAAGGGGCTACTGGTATGTAGGGGTTTTGGATGTAGAGAAAACTCTAAAACTGGCTGTGGGGTAGAGCGTGTTTGCAGAAGGATATGCCCGGAGGTGGGCACTAAGATTTGTAGATGACTACAGTGACCCAGGAGAGCACTCAGGTGGGCCTGAACTGGGACAGGGGCATTCTGGTTGATCGAGAAAGGACGCTGAGGCTTAACCGTGGACAGACTAGGTGGTTGATTAGGATGAGAGGTAGGGTGGTGGCAGGATCTCTAATCTAAACTTGGGAAGACAGCTGGTGGTAGTGCTTTGGGCTGTGTTGAACTCGGAGCTTCCAGCGGAACACCAAGAGTGAGGAGGAGGGTATTGAGCAGAGGGTTGGAACTGTGGATCGCCGTCGTGGAAGATCGAGATGGAGAGAGGGGCTTGAAGGGGATAGTTGAAGCCACGGGCACAAAGGACACTGTCCAGGGAATGAGTGTTAGAAGAGTTAAATGGCGACCATGTGGTTTTGGGGAATCTGCAACTCAGAGGAGAGAAGTACAGGAAGGTGGAGCGGTGAAAGGTGCTGGAAGAGAACACAGTGGGGAAAGCGGGCAGCGGGCAGGAGGAAAGTGGCGCGTGATGGAACAACATGCGTGGTGGCTTATGTTATAGCAAAGTGATAACGTATTATCTGAGCGGGAGGGGCACTGAGATCAGATTTCAGAGCCCCCAGAAGGCAGACTCGGACATTCAGAATTAGCAGGAGGAGATGGGAGACACCATTTTAATGGGAGTTATGGGAAGAAAGGTGCATGCATATGAGGAAGAAGAGCCTGGAGACTGAGCACAAGTGTTTGAGCCTCGTTGGGATGGGAGTGGCTCAGGGTTAGAGGGCGGGGCCCGGCTGCTCCTTTTGTCCCCTCCCCACCCACAGGCACAGGGTAGTGGCCTTCCAACCCTTGATCCTGTCCCCAGCATCTACTTCCCCAAGGGATGCTGGCACGACCAGTGCCTTGAGAGCTGGGACTGTGTCCCACCTGCCCCGTGCCTGGCCTGACCTTCACCCCAGTGTACACAGCGTGTTAACAGAGAGGTTATCTTACCTAGTCTCATAGCAACTCCATATAGCGAGTCTGTCCTTATCCCCATTTTACTGATGAAGAAATTAAGGCTTAAGTTAAATAACTTTACAAGATGCAGTAATAATAAGTGTGGAAAATTTTAAACAGCTTTATTAGACCATAGCTTCCTTCTACCACTCCAGAAGGGAAAGAAGTTTTGCCCATCTTTGTAGGTGAAGGTTATGTAAGATTGCCTGGGGAAATTGCTTTTTTCCCTTCCTTTCTTTAAAATATAATTCTTATACCCCAAGTTGACCCCAACTTATACCCCAAGTTGAAGTGTATAATTCAGCAGTTTGAGTATAGTCACCACAGCCATTACCATGGTAAATTCAAGAATATTTTCGTTACTCCAAGGAGAAACTCTGTTCCCATTAGCAGTCATTCCACTTTCCCCATTTCCTCAGCCCCCTGGCCAACTCTAAACTACCTTCTGTCCCTGGACATTTCTAGTAAGTGGAATCACACACTGTGTGGTCTGCTGTGTCTGACTTTTTCACTTGGTGTGTTTCCAAGGTCCAGGCAGGTTTTAGCATGCACGAGGATTTCATTCCTTTACACTGTTGAGCAATATTCCGTTGTGTGTATAATCACATTCTGTTTATCCGTTCAGCAGTTGATGGGCGTTTGGATTGTTCCTGCTTTGTAGCTACTAGGAATGATGCTGCCACAGACACTGGTGTGCAAGCGTTTGTGTGGACATGTGTCTCCAGTTCCCTCTGGCGTGTCTCGGAAGGCCACTTGGAAAGAGTGCAAGCAGCATAAAGTCCAAGAGCTCTTGTTCTCCATCTTCTTCCTCTGTTTGTTTCTAGTTCCCGCTGGTGGCTGACTTGTTCCATGATGGCAAAGACTCTGCTCCCACCGCCACCGCTTCTTCCAAGATCAACATTCGCTCCTCCAGACCCCCTGTGAAAGCCTCCAACAAGGAGCACAAGAAAACCGTGGGTTACCAGGTTAGCCCCCAGGCCCCGGAGCTGTGGAGCCTGGCACGTGAGGCAAGACTGCCTCTCTGGAGATGAAGGACGGAGGGGCAGAGTCAGAGGGGGGCCCGAGTGGCCTCGGTAACCACATCCCCAGCCCCAGCCTGGTCCTTCTGTGCCCTTTGAAGAAGGAAGGTGCAAAACCTTCACTAGAGGGAACTGGAAAGGGAGAGAGGGGAGGACTCCAGCCCCACGTTGAGTGTCTGATCCCTGTCAGGGGGGACTACATCGCAGGACCACAGACACCTGAGGGTGAGCCTGGAGGGCTAGGGGTGCAGTCTGGGAGAGCGGGATCAATAGCCTTGGGACCCGAAATTGAGAAACGGCTCCTGCTGTGGGCCTTGACGTCCAGCATGTCTCCCAGGAGAGCAGAGTGCCTGCTGAGCCACTGACCCTCATGCTTTGGTAGATGCCTGCTCTGGGTGCGTCTTGTAAGGCAGTAACTGCCAGCATGCCACCCGGGCACCCTGTATCAGGGCTGCAGGGCCTCCAGCCACGTGACGATCCCTCTCACAATCTTGGCCCTTGCTCGCCTCATCTCATCTGATCAGGGTGCTGAGTGAAACGCACCCAGAAGGTCTTTCCCCAGGTGCGTTGCAGAGCCTGTTGCTGGGATGCGGGAGGGTCTGGGGGTTGGCCACGCAGCCCAGCAGCGTCAGAGCTGGAGTCTGCCCCCAGGTCCCTGAGGGTCTCCCTGCCCTGCGTTAAAACAGTAATGAAGCGATAAGAGCATTGACAGCTCCCACCCCCAGTCTAGGGGTGCTCCTGGACGTTCGTGATTCACCACGAAAGGCTGAGGAGGAGTAGGTCACAGGGCGCTGACCTCTGTCTCCCCAGTTCCGCTCCTCCCTGCACCTGCTCATGGAGACACTGAACGCCACGACACCGCACTATGTCCGCTGCATCAAGCCCAACGACGAGAAGCTGCCCTTCCAGTGAGTGTCGCCTCGAAGGTCAGGGGCATGGGGCAGGCACAGCCCTGCGGGTCTGTGGTCCTCGGCGGGATGAGTGGCGGGTCCTGCAGCCCCGCCCCCCACCCCGGTGGTTTATGTGCCGAGTATGGACCCCAGCTGTCTGCTGTTTGGAGAACTGGGGGCCGTGAAGGGCCAGCTCCCCGATCTCACATTGCTTATAGTGATGGTTAAGGTGCCCACGAATCAGAGAGCTGGTTAGAAGTGTGCTGTTAAATGGGGACGTGAGTGTATCTCACAGCAGCTGCTCCATTCAGAGATGGGAGTGGTCAGGGAGGAAACGTAACCTCACGTGGTGCATCGAATGATGAGATGTGCAGACTGTCCAGTGTCTCACACCCCTCTCTTCTGGGCCTCCAGAACCATCCACACTTGTTCACTTTCCCCTCTCTGAGACCCACATTCTGCCACTACTCCTACCTTGACATTTTCCTTCCATTTCTGTCCCTACTCATATGGTTTGCTGCTGCTCCTGTTCAGTCGCTCAGTCATGTCCGGCTCTTTGTGACTCCGTGGACTGCAGCACGCCAGGCTTCCCTGTGCTTCACCATCTCCTGGAGTTTGCTCAAACTCAGATCCATTGAGACAGTGATGCCAACCAACTGTGGTTGACCTCGCCCAAATCTGACTCTTCAGCAAAGATTCTTTGGCATCTCTGTCGTCTCTGGGTTGTGCCGGATTCCACCTGGCATTTCTGCCGGTCTGCTGTGACTTTGTTGGCCTCCTCACACTGAACATGTCTGAAACCAGACTCATCCTCCCCGCCCCCCAGAATGGTTCCTGTTTATTTGGTCTCTGTCACAGTAAATGGCATAAGCATTTCCTGACATCTCATCCACCCACCAAACTTGGCTCTTCCAAACCAGAAACCTAAGGGTCCCTCTGGACCAGCACCGTCTAGTAGAACCTTCTGCCGTGATGAAATTGTTTGGTAAATCTGCAGTGATCTACATGGTCACACATGCCTACTGAGTTCTTGCAGTGTGGCTAGGGTGACTGAGACAGCGAAATCTTATTTTCATTTTAGTTACTTACAGGTGGCTAGTGGCTACCATATTGGGCAGCAGGGCCCTTACTCCCTAGGATCCAATCATGGTCAAAGTCCTGTGGAGTCCACCTGACAGTCTCTCCCGTGGTCTCCCATGTCCCTTCCTGCCACCGTGGCCCTGTCTCAGCGTCTCTCCATTTCTTGCCTGGAGTGCTGCCCTGCGCCTGCAGAATGCTCTCTCACTCACCCTGCGGCCTTTCCTCCTGCTCCCCTGAGCCTTCACACATGCTCTTCTCCCCATAGCCAAAGGAGGTACATTTTTCCATTTTCAAGCAATTCCTTCCCATCTTTCTGATTTCCTTTTTGGTCCTGGCATAATTTCTTTCTGTGAAATAATTTATTTTGGCAACTCTGACTCTCAGGATGAATATCTGAACTGCCTTCTGCATTTCATATTGGTTAATAAAGCTTGACTTCCACTCTCAGGGGCCTCGTCCTGGAAAAGGTTGGGAAGACAGTGTCGAATCAGCCTCCTCGGGAGCCGGCTGACTGTCCACTCTTCTCCTTTCCTCCAAGTTCCCGAGACATGCTCAGGAAATCCCCCTGTGTGGATCTGTTTACCAGACGCCTCCAGAAAAAGAGAGGCTGTTAGGAAAGCAGCGGGTGTGAAAGATGTAGATTACGTGTGAAGGACACGAGTGGTGCGCTGGGCCCGGGAGCGGAGCGTGTGGGGCTGCCACCAGCTCGGCCCGCAGCCGGCCTGACCTTGGGTGATGCATCTATCAGAACCGGGTGCCCACCATGTGCCAAGTTCTCATGCTGAGTCTCTCCTCCCACGTGAGAGAAGCCCCTGGGGACTCTCAAAGGGACATGCGAGTCCTAACAGCCCATTTTTCTAGGAGACTCCTTTACCTTCAGGACCAAAGTCTTCCTCCCAGTAGAGTGGGGGAGGTTACAGAACCAAGTCAGAAAGCCTGCGTTCTCAGCTACCACTTGTTTGGCTCATCCCAAGCGAGGCCCTCGCCGTCTTCGTTTCATTTCCCCATCTGTTAATTGTGGCTAAAAAAAAAAAAAAAATAGTTATCCTGATGAAAGACTTCAGCGAGATAATGAGGATTATTTATGACCAGTATAAAAATTTATGTCATGAAAATCTGTGATGTTATTGATAATTCTGGAAACAAAGTGCTGTATCCCTCCTCCCCCTCCCCTAAAGCCGGGTTTTCTCAGCCTCAGCACTGTGGGCATTTGGGCCAAGTAATGGTTTTCTGCAGGGCTGTCCCATGCACTGGAGGAGATGTAGCAGCTTCCCTGGCCTCTGCCCCCTAGATGCCAGTGACACCCCCACCACTGTGACAACTAACAGCATCTTTTAACGTTAATGTTCCTTGGCGGCAAAATTTTCCCCAGTGGAGACTGCTGTCCTGCACTAAATGCTTCTATTTGATAAAAAGTCTTTCCTTCTGCTTCTTCCTTTGTTCAGAAGCCATCTCTCCAGGGCACTGGGCTAGGACAGTGGAATCACGATGAATAAAGACATAGTCTCCTTCTTAAGGAGTTGTCAGCCCCAGATAGCTGGTGACAGCCTAAGAGTGACTGTCAATGGGTCTGTGGGAACGCAGCAATAAAGAGGCGAGAGAACAGGAAGTGTCCAGGGAGGAGGTGGCCCCGGGCAGGTGTGATCCTCTGAAGTGGGGATCATCGTCGGAGCAATCGGCCAGGTTTCCTGAAGGCCAGTGGGCTGGTCTCAGCAGTGGGTGGTCCTGAGTGCCTCAGGGTCCCGCGTGCACCTGCCCAGCACCGCAGAGCCCCAGGCAGTAGGTGGGAGCCTGCAGCCTTTTAGGCGGCAGATGACTGCGGAGGTGGAGCCAGGTCCCCACGTCCTTGAAGGGGGCTCACTCTGCGTCCACCTACAGCCGAGCTTCAGAACAGCCAGAAAGAAAAAGAACATTTATTCCTCATCCTGAATCATGGTGATTGATTCAGGGTCAGCTTAATTCTTTCTCCCTGAAGACTCCCTGATTACCCCCAGCCAACCCCAGCATCCTTCCCTCCAGTTTCTTTCAGTATTTTTACCACGTATATCACATAGTGCCTTGTGGTTTAATCAATCCCTGGGTAGGAAAGATCCCCTGGAGAAGGGCATGGTTACCCACTCCAGTATTCTTGCCTGGAGAATTCCACAGACAGAGGAGCCTGGTGGGCTACAGTCCGTGGAATCACAGAGAGTCAGACGCGACTGAGTGAATAACACTTGCATTTGCAGTTCGCTACCTCTATACATGTCTCCCCCCTCCAGGTGTGGATACTTGAGAAAATCCAGACCACGTCTGACTTTTTACTCCAGTGTCCTACTCAGTATAGGTGTTAGAATAAAAATGGGGTTTTCAGTACTAAACTTAGCACCTTAGGGTGGGTGAGTTGCTGAAGTCATGGCTTGTATCTCTAAAGACAAGAAGATAAAGTTCTTTATCTGTGTGATTTTTGGGCAGCTCTCATGACAGCAGCTCACGGCATGTGTGACCTTGTATGTTGTGCCAGCTGCTGTTCTCACTGCTTTCGTGGGCTGTTACACTTACTCTTCACACTCACCCTCTAAAAGGGACACTTCCACTCTCCCCACCTTAGAGAGGAGGATACTGCTGTACAAGGAGGTGTGTTACTTGCCCCAAATCACACATGCAGCTGTAAGTGACCACGTCATGATTCACACCCAGGTCTGCGTGGCCTGAAACTCCCCTTTTTAACTTGGGAGCCAACTCATGCTCGAGGTGCTAAGTGTATATGATTTGGCCACTGAGTTAAGACAGATGCCCCTGTCTATAGAAATAATAAGGGAAGGCTCTGCAGTTGTTGTTCGGTCGCTCAGTCATATCCAACTCTGCAACCCCATGGACTGCAGCATGCCAGGCTTCCCTGTCTTTCACTATGTCCCAGAGTTTGCTCAAACTTAAATCCGTCGAGTCGATGATGCCATCCAACCATCTCATCCTCTGTTGTCCCCTTCTCTTGCCTTCAGTCTTTCCCATCATCAGTGTCTTTTCCAGTGAGTTGGCTCTTCTCATCAGGTGGCCAAAGTATTGGAGCTTCAGTTTCAGCATCAGCCCTTCCAATGAATATTCAGGATTGATTTCCTTTAGGATTGACTGGTTTGATCTCCTTGCAGTCCAAGGAACTGTCAAGAGTCTTCTCCAGCACCACAGTTTGAAAGCATCAATTCTTTGGCACTCAGCCTTCTCGGTGGTCCAACTCTCACATCCATACATGACTATTGGAAAAACCATAGCTTTGACTATATGGACCTTTGTTAACAAAGTGATGTCTCTGCTTTTTAATACATTGTCTGGGCTCTGCAGAGGAGGCAGGAATGAGCTTGGGAGGGTGGACAGAGTGCAGGGGGGCAAATAAGAGGAGCAGTCCGGGTGAGGGTGAGAACGCGCACAGAACGGAGATGGCTCAGCTGTTTCCCGTCTGTCTTCTAGCCTGCGCTTGGCCCCTGGCCTTGAGCTCCCAGGCGCGCAATGCCTGTACCTCGGTGCAGGAAGGGGTGGTCTCTCTCTCTCTCCCCTGTTCTGTTTCTTTGCCGCTATGGCCTCTCATTGCTTGTCTTGTGTTTTGCAGTTTTAACCCAAAGAGAGCAGTGCAGCAGCTCCGAGCCTGCGGCGTATTGGAGACCATCCGGATCAGTGCGGCTGGCTACCCATCCAGGTACTGCACCCCCTGGGGCCCGCCTCCCCAGGGGACCCCCTTATGCACTGTCAGCCAGAGACAGAGCCTCCAAAAACGCTCCCCAACGCTGAGGGCTCAGGCAGGGAGCCGACAGACAAGAGAATCTCAGTTTGTCCTAGAAGTATGGGTGTCAAGAGTAACATCCTCCTGGACAGCTTTTCAGATTTCAGCTTGGTGTTGGTCTGGGCGGCGAGCTGGTCAGCCCTCCAAGCAGCAGAGCCTCCAAAATCCTTTTTCCTGTCAGTCCTCTAGGCGTGATTCTTTAACTCAGCTACATGCTGAAGTTCTCAGCATCGAGGGAGAACAAAACGCCCCATAACGTGTTTTGCTGCTCTGAGAAGGGCTTTGTGCTGGACGTGTTGACCCCCCGGGGCCCTGTCTGAGATCACCCAGGGCCCTTGTATGGCCGAGAGGCAGGACGTGTCCTTGACGCACCGGTTTTCTCTCCAGGTGGTCCTACCATGACTTCTTCAACCGGTATCGGGTGCTGGTCAAGAAGAGAGACCTTGCCAACTCAGACAAAAAGGCCATCTGCAGGTCTGTGCTGGAGAGCCTCATCAAGGTGAGCTGGGCACAGCCCTGACTCCAGCTCCAGGCGCGGTGCCCTGGCATTTGGGGTGGGGTGTTAACTGCCTCAGTGGTCCTCACCCCTCTTACCGAAACTGTCATCTGAGATGTTCATCCGTTTTCCTGCATCAGTGACTGTAAAGGAAAAGCCCCTTTTCCACCTGCCTGGAGACATTCCCAGCCTTTCCCACATAACAGGTTCCGTAGAAAATGAAATTGTTTATACAGTGCCCTAGGGGTCATGATAAGGCCCCAAGCTGCTGGCCCCGATCCCTGTGCTCCCCAAAGCCCGGGCTCCTCCGCTCGGCCTGCCTGCTGGCGCCAGTGAACCTGCGGGGCTCTGATCCGGAGCCCAATGCCGGGGCTCTGATCCGGAGCCCAAGCACGGTGGCCTGGAAGCCAGCCGAGGGGGAAATACCCGCGCCTCCCGTATCTTCCCCATCGCAGAGCCAGCCTCAGGCCCAACCTCAGATGCTTGTTTTAAATAAGACAGTGGATTTCATTTTATCTGAAACAACCTGAACTCGGCAGCTGACGCTTGGGGCTGGAGAATGACAGCCGAGCTCTTGGGGGTCTTTGATGAGGGGCAGATCCCTGTGTGTTTCTTGGTTTTAGAGTATTCAGGGATTACAGCAGAGTATGGTACTTAATGATCTCAATAAATGGTTAGATTACATCGAGAATCTTTCAGAAGGGAAGAGAATTGCATCAACTTAAAAAAAAATTAAGTATCGTATTGTTAGGAAAATCTGTTCATTTGGAGTATAGTTCATTGCCAGATGACCAAGTTTAAAATCGTAAGTTATTTTGTAAAAGTGACACAGTCACCCTCTGAGCACAATGTTGTCTTAGCAGCTCAAGACTGTAGCTATAGACAGTACAGAATGCTGGGCTAAACGTTCCGTAGAGAAACGAGGGTGGCAGTCTTCTTAACTGAAGGTTGCCTTTGGTCCGTTGGACTCTGGTTAATTGAGGTTTGTGCTGTGGAACATCTGCCAGTATCTACATTTCAACATCTCTTTCTACGTGGGTGAGAAAAATGTGTTCTGGGTCGGCTGAACCCTGGGTGAAAGGGAGCGTCAGGCGTCTTCCTCCTCTGTTGGCACCGGGAGCTGGCCTGTTTGTGTGGTCGAGTCTCGCAGCAGCCCGCTCAGCCCTGGGTCTAGCTCCTGCTTTCCCCGGGGCCATAGTTCCACTCTTCCTCTCCCTTCCCTGGTTTCCCCACGCTTCCAGTGGAACCGTTGCTCCCCACACAGAAGGCGATCTGGAGGGGCCTCAGATCAGACCAGCTGACTCAGCGTCCCCCACTGCACTCCCCTCCAGCCGGCAGGACCGAGGGCCGCCGTGCGGACCCGCTCCTTGATGCACTCGGGCCTCTGGTTCGACATCACCCAGCTTGCACGCTGACCCCGCCCTCCTGCCTTCCTCAGTCCAGCAGTCTCTGAGCCCCTGGTGTGCTGTCCTGTGCTCGAGATGTCTTTCCTCTCTTGCAGAGGATGGCCTTTGCATTGACACTCCCCCTGTCCTGTGCTTGAGATGTCTTTCCTCTCTTGCAGAGGACGGCCTTTGCATTGACACTCCCCCTAAGTTATGAGCCCTGAGCCTGACACATAGATGTCACTCACCAGGCATTTATGGAATGCATGAATGAACCAGTGAATCCCCTAAAGTATGTGAATAAGTGCTGTTTCCTCTGCCTGGAGTGCTTTCCCCACCTTTGTTGTGTCTGGCCAGGTTCTTGCCTTCTGAACTGAGCTCTAAAGTGCTTTCTGGTCCATGAAGCCCGTTCCTGGCTCCCCCAGATGGAGTTAGTCACTGGCCAACACTTCTCCACTTCTGTCTTCCATTATTGCGTTTCTCCCCTTGTATTGTAGTTAGGGGCTTGTTTGTCATTTCACCAGACAGTGAAACAACTGAATGGCCAGGGTCTCACTGTCGTCGTGTTCCCGGCACAGCCACTGGACATCACAGGAGCTCGAGTTTGTGCAGGTGGCTGCTTGGGTGACAGATGAGCTTGTCCCGATGAAACCTGCCACCAGTGGCTCACAGTCCCTGAGCCTTAGTACAAGTCAGACGTTTTTCTGTTTCACACACTCCATTTCATCTTCACGCTGCCTTAAGAGAAAGACACAAACATGACCCCCATTGCACAGATGAGGAAACTGAGGCAAAAACAGCTGATACACATGGCCCAAAGTGACTCAGGAGCCCCCACAACCTAAACCACGTCACCACTGAATCAGTCTGATTGATCAATCAGTGTCACGGTGCGTAATTGCCGTTCCTAGACAGGAGTGGGTTTCCCTGGTGGCTCAGACGGGAGAGTGTGCCTGCGATGCAGCAGACCTGGGTTTGATCCCTGGGTCGGGGAGATCACCCGGAGAAGGGAATGGCCACCCACTCCAGTTTTCTTGCTTGGAGAATCCCAGGGACGGAGGAAGGGGCCTGACCAACTACAGTCCATGGGGTCACAAAGAGACAGGGCTGAGCGTCTAACACTCTTCCACTTTTCAGACGTAATAGGGTTCAGTGTTCAGGACTCCCTTGGAAACCTTCTCTGTCTCTTCCCTTTGGGGGGACGCGGGGGCGCACCTTCTGGTCACTAGTGCTGCTAGTACTCCTGCTAAGTGACCTGAGACTTTAAGCGGTTGAGACTTGGCAAAGTCATCCGTTATACTAGAAGGGCACAGGCCAGCTCCCTGCACTTTCTGGGAAAGTACTAAGTAATACTAGGGCAGAGTGATTAGGAGAGAAGCCGTGATGAAGGGGCGTGTAGGCCTGGCAGCAGGCTGTTCGTCCAGGGGCAGCCAGGCGCGGGGGCTGAATCGTGAGGTTGCTCAGGAGTGGTGGTCTCCTGTGAGGAGTGTAGGAATCCCTCCATCATTAGCTTGAACGTGTTTTTTCTTTAACTCCACAAATGGGTATTGAGTTCTTGAATTCTTCCTATGTACTACCTTAGAGTGGTCAGTGAGAGTTACAAAGGAGCCGACTAGGGGGGCCCTGCCCCCCAGGACTGACGGTCATCTAGTGTAGTTACAGACGTCACTGGCCATCAGGAAAACCTGAACCTGCATCCTGACAGTGAAGGAGTGGATTAACGAGCTTCTGCTGGGAACCCAGGGAGCATGAGGAGATACATATGAGAGGAGTGTGAAGAGGAGGTGGTCCTACAAATGGGCATGATGCGATAAAGAGACCTCTGGCCGAGGAGTCCTGGGTCTTGGGTTCTATTCCTTGATGTTTTCAGTGAGACCTTTGGCAAGTCACCTCAACATTCTCGGCACCTGTGCCATAAGAGAGTGGCTTGGGATGGGCTGCTAAGATTTCTTCCTATCCCCTCGGTCTCTGATTATCAGAGAGGGTTTCTCAGGAGATGACCTCTGATCAGTATGTGGAAAGTATGGTCAGTTCTAGGGGTCAGAGAAAGCAGATGTCTGGGCGAGGAGGCGTGCCGCCATCAGGCTCATGGTGACAGGCGCACCGCTGGAGCCTTCAGAGAAATCCTCCTCCATACAAATGGTGGCTCTGCAGACCAGCCTGCCATTTCCCTGGTGGTTTCTTCCAGGATAGGAACTGGAGCCAGTGTACCATGGCCCCAGGGATACAACAGGCACTGCCCCGCCCCCCAGGCCATGACTCTGCTGAAGACCTAGTAGCCAGGCTTGTCCCCAAACTGTGAGGGTTGAGTCGCCAACCCGTCCTCACTGAGGAGTCTCCCCAGCCGGGGGATGATGAAGCCCAGGCCTCAGGCATCTCAAAGCTGCCCCGCCCAGCCCAGCCTTGGTTCCTCCTGGCATGAGCTGAGGCCCAAAGCAGAGGCAGGAATGAGAACCAGGCATGCAGCTCGCTCCTCCGTGCCTCGCCAGCACCCCAGCCATAGAAGGGACCGTCAGCAACGGCCCGGCTGGCTGCTGTGTCCCCAGCTCAGCCCCGGCGCAGGCCGCCTGGCTTACCTGTGCGTGGAACCCGGTTCCTGTTGGCTATACAGGGCTTGGCCATGACGAGTGTCGACTCAGCATGGTTTCAGAGCCGCTGGTCAACATGAAATATATATTTGTGTGTTTTCCTTACACCTTGGCTCATTATCTCCTTCTTATAATGGTCTTCATGCTCAGTGAGCAAAATTAGATGACGTGTGTTTACAAAGAGCACTCAGTTATCGTGGGCCACCTACTGAGTACTGTGCTGTAGCCCAGGCCTGTCCACACACGCACGCACGCACACACACACACACACACACGCACGCACACACACACACGCACACGCATGCATACACACACACTGCCGGGTCATCTTACCTTGTCCACTAGGGCAAGCATGGGAAGGGCCCCTAATTTTAACCTAAGTACATGTCGCTAAAGACAGTCACCATCTGTCTCAAGAAATAGTTCACAGCATAGTTAGACACCAGATAGAATGTACTTGGGGGTTATTCGCAATGTATGTGTAATTTCCCACACCTGCCTGCTTTCACTCCATTCAGGTCTTTGCTTGAACAGCCCCTCCGTTGAGATGCCTTCCTCCTTTAGCCTATTCAGCATCTGCATCCCATCCTCCAGCCCTCTTACTATGTTTCATGCACTCCATCTCATCTTCACACTGCCTTTAGAGAAAGATACAAACATGACCCCGGTTGCACAGATGAGGAAACTGAGGCATAAAGAGCTGATATAAACTGCCCAAAGTGACTCAGGAACCCCCACAACCTAAATCACATCACCACCGAGTCAGTCTTATTGATTAATCGATGTCACTGTGTGTAAATGTCACGGTGCACAAACCTCATGAAGCTTTGTTGTCTTCATAACCCTCAGCACTGCCTGAAATGTGCCGTGTCCTTGCCCGCTTGCCCAGATGCCCTCGCCGTGATGCCAGCTGCTGGCGGGCAGGCCTGCTTCTCACCACTGCGCTCGGTGTCTGAGCAGCAGTAGGGACGGGTCGGCGTCGGTCACACACCGACTCTTGAGCGGTTGTTTAAGGAGCCAGGGGCGCGTGAGACCCAGCAGGGAGATCGTGCGGGGGAGCAACTGGGGTGATGGGGTGCATTACTTGCCGCTCACGGGTGATGAACCAGCTCCCCTCCCTGCCTCGTCAAGGATCCTGACAAGTTCCAGTTTGGCCGCACCAAGATCTTCTTCCGGGCCGGCCAGGTGGCCTACCTGGAGAAGCTTCGGGCTGACAAGTTCCGGGCGGCCACCATCATGATCCAGAAAGCCGTGCGGGGCTGGCTGCAGAAGGTGAAGTACCGCAGGTTGAAGGGAGCCACCTTAATTCTGCAGAGGTACTGCCGAGGATACCTGGCCCGCAGGTGAGCCGGGGCACACCTGAGCTAGCGGTCGGTGCGGTGGGGCGCAGGGGGTGGGTGGGGGGTGGCGGGCAGGCCTGGCTCTGAGCTGGCTGGCCTCAATCAGCCCCTGTGGGTAAAGCGCCGTCCTCCGGGGCCCTGTCTATATCCAGCTTTCCCCCAGCAGCCGGGCCCCTCTCTCCTTCCCTTCTCACCTGAGCCAGTAGGTCTAGTTCCCAGGTCTCCTGTCTCCCCCAGTCTGTCCCCACCCACCAGTGCTAGCTTAGGACTGGCTGGTTTTCCAGCCAAACCTCCGTTTGCCCTTTGCTTAAACACTTAAATAAAACAATCCTCTTTCCACAAGAGAGATGAATTCAGCCTTTCTCTCACAGTTAACGTACACTCAGCTTCATGACTTATGCCACCGATTTCAGAATCCCTTAGGAGTTTGGTTAGGGCTGAATGAAAAGGCCAGGGGAGGTCCCTTCTATGAGCTGTTGCACTCAGCCAGCACGGGGAGAGGGAGGGGGAGACTTGTCTGACCACAAGCAGCTCCCTTGGGGCAAAGCCTGATGCCAGTGGGCTGCCCTGCCCCAGCCCAGCACCACACAAAAGAGGCTACTTTGCTGAAAACATCCCCTCCTAGTGATGTCGTTGGGTTGCTGAAGCCCTGAATCAGTATGAGCATCACCATGGAGATGGGCATAGAGGACACCCCCATCCCTTGCCGTGAGACCCACCCCCCAGGCTTTACATGGGTCATTAGATTTTGGACCCAGCCCTGGTTCAACATCAGTGACCTCTGCAGATCCCGGTTTTCTTGAAGAAGTGACAATAATCTCTAGGATGCCTTGCATTTGGAGGCCTAAGTTTCATAAGTGACTGCTCAGGCCTCTCTGCTTGAATACTGAAACAAGCCCAGAGCAGGCACCCACTGTACTGTAAAGTTAGAAGATTGTTCCGGCTCCCCCTCATGTCCTTGTTATAAGCTGTTTATCCAAGCAGAACCAGAGATAATGAATACTGTTAATTACCTGTGAACGGTTGAGAGGTGGTCTCTAGAACGAAAGCTACAGAAATGAGAGAGTTGTCAGTGGTATCCACACTAAGTTGTCATCCACAGTTAGGGCGTTGCTGAACACCCTGGGGCACAGGACTCTGTCCTGGGTAGTGGGATGGCCCGCGTTCTCCCTGCAGGGAGTTTGTATTCTAGAGAGAGTGTTCAGGGAGAGCTGCCAGGAGTCAGACTCATTTAAGCAAGCAGAGCAGGGCTGAGTGAGTTACCACCCACTCCAGAGTTGCGCTAGATGACGTCCAAGGTCCTTTCTAGCTTTTAATATTCTTAGTCTCTCGTTGAGCACTTGTTATGGGTCTGACACCAAACAGAGCCCTTGCAGGGGCTAAAAAGTGTTGGGCTGACTTTATGTCTGCCTTGAGGGGTGAGACGGGGAATGTAGAAATTAAACAGAGGGAAGTAGATGCCCATGTGCAGTGCATCCCCGGCAGAAAGGCTGAGAGGTGAGAAAGTAAAGAGAGGTCGCCACAGGCCTGAGAAGGTGACGTTCATTCAGCAGATACTTCCCATGCGCTGCTGTGCCAGGCCCTGTACTAGATGTAGGGGTACAAGGATGCTAAGACCCAGCCCCTGACCCCTCCGAGCCCGGTGAGGTCCAGGGACAGACCCGAGCGTGAACACGTGATGTCCTTGAGGGCTGCCCAGGTTATAGGAGAGGCTTTGTGGGTCAGGGAATGGACGGATGAGGATCAGAGTTGATCAGACTTTGAGTTGTAAATATGTGGCAAGAGTTTTTGGACAAGGTAGAGGAAGCCAGTTCTGTTCTAAGCTGTGTCTCAAGGCCGGTAACGGTGACACAAGTTGGCCTAGCCAGCAGGTGACCAGGCAGGGCTGAGGGGAAAGGGTTTGTGTTCACAAAGGGCCCACCGCTCTCTCCCTCCCCAGACTGGCCAAGCATCTGCGGAGGACCCGGGCGGCCGTGGTGCTCCAGAAGCAATACCGCATGCAGAGGGCCCGCCGGGCCTACCAGAGGGTCCGCAGGGCCGCCGTCGTCATCCAGGCCTTTGCTCGGGGCATGTTTGTGCGGAGAATCTACCACCAGGTGCGTAGCCGCCCCTGGGGACTCGGGCTGTGGACTCGGCCCTGAGCAGCAGCAGATGGCTTGGCACCAACCTTAGCACTTGTTGGGCACTTCTCACTGTTTTCTAAGGAATTTTGCAACTCTGCTCCCACCGAATCCTGACTGAAGTCTCATGAGGCACAGTGACTCAGGGTTCACCAGAGAGACAGAAGCCACAGGAGATGCATGTGTCCGTGTGGATAAGGTTTATTATGAGGAACTGACACATGTAGGTATGAAGGCTGAGCAGTTCTTGATGTACTGTGTACACACTGGAGACTCAAGAAACCCAGGGGAGTAACTCTCCCCGAGTCTGAAGGCCTGAGGACCAGGCAGTCTTGGTACAGTCCCAGTCCAAGGGCTAGAGGGCTGAAATGGTAAGGAATCTGCCTGCAATGCAGGAGACTCTGGTTCGATCCCTGGGTCAGGAAGACCCCCTGGAGAAGGGAATGGCAACCCACTCTAGTATTCTTGCTTGGAGAATCCCATGGACAGAGGAGCCTGGCATGCTACAGTCCTTGGGGTCACAAAGAGTCAGACACAACTGAGCGACTAACACTTTCATTCATTCTGCAAACATTTATTTTGCAGGGCATTATAGTGAGGACATTGATGATGCTTTAATTTTCTGAGTGGTTTTTTAACTATAGGAAAAAAGAAAGACCAAATTACAAGCCAAGTTAACTGTAAACCAGTAACCCAGTTGACAATCCCACACAACCGTCTCACTTCGCCTCCAGCTTACTGGCACCAGGAGCGGATCCACATCTGTTGAATGGGGGGCTATCAGCTGGATGATCTTTAAGCCCCTCTGAGGTTTTTTTTTTTTTTAGACTGTGGTTTCCTAGTGAGTTAAAAAATTAGAAATGAGGGTTTGACAGCTGCCACCGGACTTAGTTGCAACTTGTTCGTAAGACAGGCGGCCACCAAAGCCTCAAGTCAAAGGGCAGGGGTAGCTCGCCGACCTTGGCTCTCGCCTCCTGCGAGCTGTGCACGAGCCCCTGGCTCCCGCGGTGCAGCGCAGACCCACCAGGTGTGTGCTTGTCCCCTGCTAGGTCCTCAGGGAGCACAAGGCCACCGTCATCCAGAAGCACGTGCGGGGCTGGATGGCTCGCAGGCGCTTCCAGCGGCTGCGGGGTGCGGCCATTGTCATCCAGTGCGGCTTCCGGAGGCTCAAGGCCAAGCAGGCGCTGAAGGCCCTCAGGATCGAAGCGCGCTCCGCGGAGCACCTGAAGCGCCTCAACGTGGGCATGGAGAACAAGATTGTCCAGCTGCAGCGGAAGATCGATGACCAGGTCAGTGTCTCCACTCCCACCTGGGGGTTGGGGCCGGGGCGAGACTCCATGGGCATGTTTGAGAGAGACCCACCGCTTCCCCCGGGGAGCTCTCAATTGATCCCCATGCAGCTTCACGAGGCCATTATACGGGTAAGTGAAGTGTGGATCTGGAGCATCAAATACTTGGCCAAGATCACAGAATTAGGAAGTGCTAGAACCAGCACTCCAGCCCCGGTCTGCCTGATCCTGCAGCCATAACGAGGATGATGTTGGTTTCTTAACCCCAAATGTCACTAGAGAGTCAGTCCTTTCCTGCATCGTGGCTAAAATGGGTTTCCAGAGTTGAAAGCAGGCTCCTTGGGCTTGTGGGGTGTTAGTGACCTCAGGGCCAGGCTCCTGCAATGCCTAGAGGGTTTCTGGTGCCTCCTGAGAAAGAAAAGGCGAGGACGGAGGGAAGGAAGGGGGTGAACGTGCCCGGTGCAAGGGATGGAGAAAGAGAGAGCTGGCATTGCCTTGGCGGTCACTGGTTTTATTGTATCTAATCTACGCTGGGCACTTTTTAAAGCTTCTCATGATCCCAGTAGGGCAAGAAAATAAATGAGCCATTTTACACCTAAACCAGCTGCCCTAAATAGGAACCCCAAAGTAGTCAGATGTTACTGCCTCTCTGTTCTTGCAAAAAAAGACCAACCTTCCGGAGAAGGGACTGTCACCCTGGGTGTTTATCTCTGTGTGAGTCCCACGGGAGTCTCATTTGGCTCGGCTCCCTGGTGGAGAAGTGAGACAGAAAGCTCGCACAGGGTTGGCCCGCAGTGATAGGTCAGGTCAGGGAGGAAGTAACAACTGCTCAGAGCATCGGGAGTAGACAGGAAAAATGGCTCTCTGGGCTCAGCCATGTGGAAAACACAGGCGCACGGCGGACCTGTATCATTGCTGTCATCGCCATCATTCTTATTACTCTATGGCTATTGACGACTGGCCGGGAAAGACATTCGCATAGTCAAAGTGCCCCCATTAACTTTCTGAGCGAACAGTGTGGTCCGAGGAAGGAGCAGGCTTTGCGAGCACCATTGTTCCGTGCGTGGAGCCTTGTGTACTGGCCGCCTCTTCCAGCCATCAGTCCCTGTGTTGTCATTGCTGATTTTCGAAGTTAACTCAAGAGGTTAAAAATAAATCTAGTATTTTACACTCCACGTGCTGGAACATCAAAGAGAAGCAGATTTAAAAGACCTGTTTTTAAAAAGAGCTTTTTGCCTTAAGCTTCCTACTTGGCAAATATCTATGAGCAGTGGCTGGTGTTACCCTCCCTGGGCAGGGTGCCCTGTGTGCAGAGGGTGAGGAGAGAAGGCAGGGAGGGGGGAGTTAGGTTTTGTTTTCATATGTCCCTCCCCGTGTTGCTCAATTGTGTGCCAGGCACTCTCCTCACGTGTTAAGTCATTTAATCCTCACCACACCCTGTAAGATTTAACGTTATTCCCATTTTAATCTGAGGCACAGAGAGACCGAGTAGTCTACGAGGTCGCAAAGCTAGGAAGTGGCATGGTTAAGATTGAAACTTGGCAATTTGGTTCCAGAAAATGTTCTGCCACCTCCAGCCAAATTTGGGGATATCTGCATATTAGGAGATTCTTCAGACATGTGAGAATTCCTCAATCCAGGGAAGACGCTTAGCTTTGTTCTGAGTTCATTCTCGTGGAGAATGTCATCCTTGGACCAGCCAGTGTTTTGTAGTGGAGTGTGGGACCTGGTGTCAAAGAAGACGCATGGCTCTCTGTCTTGAGAGGAGTCATAAACAACCTGTGGAACCAGGACGTTAGAGTCTCGTTGTATTGCAGCCTCTTAGAAGGTGGGGCTCACCTTTTGTAAGCAAATGGGTTTCTGTTTTGTGTGTAATGCCTGGAGACAACTCAGGAGGCTGCTCCCCAACACACACAGATTCTTAGCCAGGAGGATAGGAGACACGCATGCCAGGAACGACATAGGTGAAAACATCCCCAAGTGTTTGGCAGAGTGGCCTGAGATCATGGACTCAGTCCCAGCTGGATGGAAGCCTGAGTCCTGTCTCAGTTATACTTGCCACCAGAGCTGACAGCTAGAGATTATGGCCAAATCTCTAACTGGGCCTTGAGTTCCTCGGAGGCTGCTGCTGCCGCCAAGTTGCTTCAGTCGTGTCCGACTCTGTGTGACCCCATAGATGGCAGCCCACCAGGCTCCCCCGTCCCTGGGATTCTCCAGGCAAGAACAATGGAGTGGGTTGCCATTTCCTTCTCCACTGCATCAAAGTGAAAAGTGAAAGTGAAGCCTTGCTCAGTCGTGTCCCACTCTTCGAGACCCCATGGACTGCAGCCTACCAGGCTCCTCCATCCATGGGATTTTCCAGGCAAGAGTACTGGAGTGGGTTGCCATTGCCTTCTCCAAGATCTTTAACTTCTAACTCAAAAATTCACTGATCCCATAAAGTGGTTCTCAACTCCAGGCTGCACTGTAGAATCACCAGGGGGCGCTTTTTAAAAAAGCGTCCCCACTGCCAAGAAGACAGCAAAGGAGGAAACTGCAGGCTAAATCCAGGGTGAGGTTAGGGCCCAAAAGTCAGGTCGAAGGTTTTGTGCACACAGCTGAAGAGACGATGTCGACTTGGCACCAAGTTCCCAAGCAAACAGGAAGAAGGAAATAGGATAACTTGAGAGCTACGGAAAGCGTTTAGAAGGGTTGGTGCTGTCCGTGGTGCTGAGACACTTTTCTGAGGGTGTTCATAACCTGTGATGTAATAAGCTACAGCCTTCACAGTATCCTTCAGCAGTAAGTGCAGTGATAGCTCCTGGGACGGTTTCTTGCAGTGTCCCTGGTGTAGGCCTGTGGTGTGACATTTTTTCAGCCCAAAATGGTATAACCTATGAACTTGACTCTTATCAGTTTGTCTTTATTCAAGCATATGTACAGTGAGATGGCCAGTTGAGCTTACAGTTTTGGGTTTTGTTTTTTTTTTTAATGAGGGTCAAGTTCCTTAGACATTTATAAGGCTATATTAAACTATTTTAATGGAAAAAATATGACACAAATGTATGGATTCAGTCAGTAGTCTTTTCAATCAATTTGATTCAGTATACTTCATATGCATTTGGTTAAATTAAAGTAGTTAATATTTTATGAGTCATGTACATCTGAAAAATTGTAGGGGCAAGTCACAGCTTTATGGCCTTCTATGCCTCAGTTTTTTCAACTGTGAAATAGGTGTATTAGTTAGCCTTGATTAGTAGGTGTATTAATCAGGAGTTGGTGATGGACAGGGAAGCCTGGCATGCTGCAGTCCATGGGGCTGCAAAGAGTTGGACATGACTGAATGACTGAACTGAACTGAATCAGCCTTACTATGTAGGACTCCTGTGAGGAGAGAATGAGTTGATAGATGTGCATCATGTAGCACGGTGCCCTTGAGCAGTGGATGCAGTGGATATCTGAGGAAGCCAAGGAGAACAGGGGTCCATGTGGAAATCCCCAGGCCCCCCAGTATCAGGACAAGGCCCACCCTGGTTCAGGACAGAGCTGCCCAGGTCTCGGGTCACACTGAGCAAGTTGGCTCCAGGGAGCCTGGCCTTCCTCCACAGGGAGGGTTTCCAGAGTCTTTGAGGGAAAGGACTGGCCCTCACCACTCCCGGTGCCAGGCTTGGCTGTACAGCTGTGGGCACCTGACGTGGACATCATGGTGTGAGGAGGAGGCAGGACGCTGTGAGGCCCTTCTGGGGTTTCCCTTTCTAAAATCATGCCTCCAGAACAGGAAATGTACAGCCACAGTGTGTCCCCAGCGATTACTTCTGGGTGCCGATGATGGTGAAATAAGGAGCTGTCCAAGGGCTGCCGTTAGGAATCTCCCACCCACACCCCTGTTGTCCGGTCTTTTCACCATTCCATTCTCTAGGGGACCATTCCACCCCAACCCAGGAGAAGAGGGTGACCCTTGTCAAGCACCTACTGGGTGCTGGCCCCCAGGGAGGCCCTCAGTCTCCCTGAACTCAGAGGTGAAACCTCTGAGGTGAAAAAGAGATGAAACCCTCTGAGGATGGAGTTACTGTGGCCCCTTTTTCACACTGAGGAAGCCGGGCACACGGAGGTGCAGTGATCAGGACGGAGTTGTGGCCTGAGCACAGGTCTGCCCAGCTCCAGCCTCTTAACTCCTCGACTTCCCTGAGCCTGCATGTCAGCAAAAACAAAGAAACTGGCCTCCTAGACATGTTGTCTTTGCATGTGGGTCCTGGGGTGTCATCGCTGCCTGTAGGAGGGTGTCACACCACGTCATATGCCTGTCTCTACACCCCACACCTGCTCCATCATGAGCGCCTCCTCCCTGCCCCCCAGCCTGGTCCTCATCCCCACTCTCCCTGGGATCTGACCCAGGCCATGCCACTGGGAGGAACCTGCCCAGAACAGAGCAGTGTCGAGGCGGCTAGTCCAACTCGCATCCCCGTCCTGTACCCCACTCCCCTTGTGCAGAGACCCTTCAGCCTCCCGGGAGACCCAGATCTGGGTGGGCAGAATAGACCAGCTTTGGGTTGTTTAAACAGATGCCGCCTAATTGGATTTCTCATTGGTGATGACTTAGGGCAAGGCTGACTGCCAGCCCAGATATGGGGGTGTGTCGGGTTGCAATTGGGATGTTTCCTCAGACGGTGGGAGGATCTCTTTGTGGTAGATCAGTGCTGGGATTGTGCTGCCTGGACACCAAACGTGGGTCTCAGCCTTGAGGTCCCAGGCGTCCGCTGTGTTGTACTGGGTCCAACACCTGTTCTGCTGCTGCCCCTCACTGCTCCCCATGACCTTCCTAGCTGATGTGAAAGTCATTGGTTCCTGATGCCAAGAGCTCTGTTTTACTCAGAGCTCCTGCAGAGAATAGCCGTGGAGAATGGTGATGACCGTTTGCTGCCTGCTTGACGATCAGGAGGACTCTGCATCTTCCCCTCCACGTTCCCTCTGACCGCCTTCAGCTGATACGCTCAACTGCAGCACCTCTCTGCCCACGTTTGCGCTTGCACTTGACACGGCCCTGCGTCCTCAGGGCTTGCTGTGTGTGAGCTCACCTCCAGTCTCCCTGCCTGCCCCCTCTGTACCTCCACCAGGCACCAGGGACTGCTTCCCACTTGCCTGTTTGCTTGAGTGGGTATGTGATTGGGTACCTTGTCAACAGGGACAGGTTTGGCCAGGGCATCTGTTTCTGGAGTCAGACTCTTACAGCACCAGCGGACAGGTGGTGGGAGGGCTCCCCCGGCCCCGTGGAGGGCCTCCTTGGAAGAGGGGATGCTAAAGAGGTCCTTTGTCTCAGAGTCAGCGATTAGGTTGCAGCTCTTTGTGCCAATGAGTCCAAGGGCAGGAGGGCTCAGCATTGACAGAGCAGGGAAGCCTGAAACGCAAAGGCTGCAGATCCAAGAAGCCAAGTGCCTTGTTCCTGAAACTTCAAAACCAGGTATAAGATCTTCCCAATGGATATAGAAGGCTAGCCACTCTCAGCCAGCTTCCAGCACTGTCCCCGTTCCTAAGCACTCCTCGAATGTCAGTCCTGCTGCCTTGTCTTTTCCCGTATTTCTCCTGGGTTCACAATACAGTTTTGTTAGGGAGATGCCAAGAAAGCACTCAAGCATTCAGTGGTTGTGAGATTCAATTCCACCTTGGAAGTTCCTTTTTTAATTGCCTTCTTGTTTTTTTTTTTTTTTTTTTTTTTTGCTGCCCCACTAACCTTGCCGTCCACCTCTTTCTCCCCTCTTCCCGTCTGCTGATGCTCTCACAGAACAAAGAGCTCAAGACGCTGTCGGAGCAGCTGTCAGCAATCACCTCCACACACACCATGGAAGTGGAGAAGCTGAAGAAGGAGGTGGCCTGCTACCAGCAGAGCCAGGGTGAGGACAGAGGCCCGCAGTTGCAGGAGGAGGTGGAGAGCCTGCGGACCGAGCTGCAGAGGGCCCACTCAGAGCGCAAGGTCCTGGAGGACACCCACACCCGGGAGAAGGATGAGCTGAGGAAGGTCTGTTGGGGCCGGAGTGGTAGCTGGGTGGTGGGTGAGCTAATGCAGCACCCCTCCGAGGCAGTTTTGCTTCTTCCAGCTCTACAGCTGCCATGGACTTTCCTGGGGCTTGTGCCCAAGACTGACCATCCCTCTGCGTTTAGATGTAAAGTGCCCCTGCGTTGGGGGAACCCACACAAGCACGTGTCCATTCACCTGTCGAGTGTTGATTGAGTCTCTGCCCTTAGTGGGACACGATGGAATCCCCTGAAAGGTTACACACATGTGCCTTTGGGCATGTCCCTTATAGCCTAGAGTTAGCCACTGAAGCAGCTCTGTGGCCTCAGTCCTTGTTGGCAAGAGAATCGGTTTAGAGGTAGTGGCCTTTATTGCCTGCAGGGTTTAGGGGCAATCTCATGGCATCCCCTGGGCTTCCCCAGTGGCTCAGTGGTAAAGAATCCACCTGCCAGTGCTGGAGACCTAAGTTTGATCCCTGGATCGGGAAGATCCTCTGGAGGAGGGCATGGCTACTCACTCCAGTATTCTTGTCTGGGAAATCCCATGGGACAGAGGAGCCTGGTGGGTTACAGTCCATGGGGTCACAGAAGAGTCAGACACGACTTAGCGACTAAACAACAAAACACCTAGGCATCCCTCCCCATTACCATAGTGCTTTGGGGAATTTGCCTAAAGTTTAAGTATTGATCGGTTCAGCCTGGCTCATCTACTCTGGCTGGCGTGCTCTGTAGGTTTACTCTCCATTCCATAAAATGTAACTTCTGGGATTGGGCCCTTGCCCCCATCTCGAATGTCAGGATGCAAAGAGTCCCTTCTCCATTCCTGAGATAGCTGTCCAAACCAGGGAAGTCCCACGTGCCCCTCCAGAGCCTTCCACAGCCTCAGTGTCCCATGCCATCTCTACGGCAGGGCCCATGTGCTTAGTTCCTGTCCGTCACTGGAGAGTCACAACGGGTTGAGAATCTGTGTGGGAAGGACTCAGTGTTTCTAATGTTGAAATAATAATTCTAAGTATTTAAAAATTGGGGCAAGCAGAATGCTTTCACAGGAATGGTCCTGAAATAGACACTGGAGTTTTGGATTCTCACCCCTGCATGGCCATTACTAAATGCTCACAGGAAATTTCTCTGACCTTAGTTCACTCATCTGTTTAAAAAAAAAGAAGAAAAGTTGGTTTCAGTTCAGTTCAGTCGCTCAGTCGTGTCCGACTCTTTGCGACCCCATGAATCGCAGCATGCCAGGCCTCCCTGTCCTTCACTATCTCCGGGGCTTGACTAAACTCACGTTGATGATGCAGTCTGACCATCTCATCCTCTGTCACCTCTTCTCCTTGCGCTCTCAATCCTTCCCAGCATCAGGGTCTTTTCCAATGAGTTGATTCTTTGCATCAGGTGGCCAAAGTATTGGAGCTTCAGCATCAGGCATTTCAATGAACATTCAGGGTTGATTTCCTTTAGGATTAACTGGTTTGATCTCCTTGCTGTCCAAGGGACTCTCAAGAGTCTTCTCTAGCACCACACTTTGAAAGCATCAATTCTTTAGCACTCAGTCTTCTTTGTGGTCCAACTCTCACATCCACACATGACTACTGGAAAAACCATAGCTTTGACTAGATGAACCTTTGTTGGCAAAGTAATGTTTCTGCTTTTTAATACACTGTCTAGGTTTGTCATAGCTTTTCTTCAAAGGAGCAAGTGTCTTTTAATTTCATGGCTTCAGTCACCATCTGCACTGATTTTGGAGCTCAAGAAAATAAAGTCTCTCACTATTTCCATTGTTTCCCCATCTATTTGCCCTGAAATGATAGGACCAGATGCCATGATCTTAGTTTTTCTGAATGTCGAGTTTTAAGCCAACTTTTTCACTCTTTTCCTTCACCTTAATCAAGAGACTCTTTAGGTCTTCTTCACTGTCTGCCATGAGGATGGTGTCATCTGCATATCTGAGGTTATTGACATGTCTCCTGGCAATCTTGATTCCAGCTTGAGTTTCATCTAGCCCAGCATTTTGCATGATGTACTCTGCATATAAGTTAAATAAGCAGCATGACAATATGCAGCCTTGATGTACTCCTTTCCCAGTTTAGAACCAGTTCATTGTTTCATGTCCAGGTCTAACTGTTGCTTCTTGACCTGCATAGTTTTCTCAAGAGGCAGGTAACATGGTCTGGTATTCCCATCTCTTTAAGAATTTTCCAAAGTTTTTTTGTGATCCACATAGTCAAAGGCTTTCGTGTAGTTAATGAAGCAGAAGTAGGTGCTTTTCTGGAATTCTCTTGCTTTTTCTATGGTCCAACAGATTCTGGCAGTTTGATCTCTGGTTCCTCTAAATCCACCTTGAACATCTGAAAGTTCTCAGTTCACATACTGTTGAAACCTACTGTGAAGGATTTTGAGCACGAGCTTGCCAGCGTGTGAAATGAGTGCACTTGTGCAGTAGTGTAAATATTCCTTGGCATTCCTCTTCTTTGGGATTGTAATGAAACTGACCTTTCCAGTCCTGTGGCCACTGCTGAGTTTTCCAAATTTGCTGGCATATTGAGTGCAGCACTTTCACAGCATCATCTTTTAGGATTTGAAATAGCTCAGCTGGAATTCCATCACCTCCACTAGCTTTGTTCGTAGTGATGCTTTCTAAGGCCCACTTGACTTCACATTCCAGGATGTCTGGCTCTAGGTGATTGATCACACCATTGTGATTATCCAGGTCATTAAGATCTTTTTTGTGTAGTTCTTCTGTGTATTCTTGCCACCTCTTCTCAATATCTTCTGCTTCTGTTAGGTCCATAACATTTCTGCCCTTTAATGTGCCCATCTTTGTATGAAATGTTCCCTTGGTATCTCTAATTTTCTTGAAGAGATCTCTGGTCTTTCCCATTCTGTTGTTTTCCTCTATTTCTTTGCATTGTTCACTTAGGAAGGTTTCCTATCTCTCCTTGCTATTCTTTGGAACTCTGCATTCAGATGAATGTATCTTTCCTTTTTCTCTTTGCCTTTAGCTTCTCTTCTTTTCTCAGCTATTTGTAAGGCCTCCTCAGACACTATTTTGCCTTTTTTGCATTTCTTTTTCTTGGGGGATGGTCTTGATCACCGCCTCCTGTATGTTACGAACCTCCATCCATAGTTCTTCAGGCACTCTATCAGATCTAATTCTTTGAATCTATTCGTCACCTCCACTATATAATCATGATGGATTTGATTTAGGTCATACCTAAATGGCCTAATAGTTTTCCCTACTTCCTTCAGTTTAAGTCTTAATTTTGCAATAAGGAGTTCATGATCTAAGCCACAGTCAGCTCCTGGTCTGGCTTTTGCTGACTGTATAGAGCTTCTCCATCTTTGGGTGCAAAGAATATAATCAATCTGATTTCAATATTGACCATCTGGTGATGTCCATGTGTAGAGTCATCTCTTATGTTGTTGAAAGAGGGTTTTTGCTGTGACCAGTGCGTTCTCTTGGCAAAACTCTGTTGGCCTTTTCTGTGCTTTATTTTGTACTCCAAGGCCAAATTTGCCTGTTACTCTAGGTATTTCTTGGCTTCCTACTTTTGCATTACCGTCCCTGTGATGAAGAGAACATCTTCTTTGTGTTAGTTCTGCAAGGTCTTACAGGTCTTCGTGGAGCCGTTAAGCCCCAGCTTCTTTGGCATTGCTGGCTGGGGCTGTCTGAGCACTTTAGAAAAATATTTTCAGGTCTCAGTGCACTGAGGGTTTTTCATTTTGAAAAGTCACCTTCCCATAAATGATTGTTCTTGTGTGCCCAGAGCTGTTTTGGAGGTCATTAACTTACTGAGCTCCCTGGGCAGGATGCGGGTCTCGTGCCACCACTGTTTTGTCATTGAGGGCACGTCCCGTGCTTCTATTGCCTGGTTTTGTGTTTAAGCAAGCCTGCTTTCTCGAGTAATCATTAACTTACAGGAGTTTCCCATATTTTTCTACTTAAAATCCCCTAGTGAGGTAAACTATTGAGTCACCTATTTTGTCCCTTCATTCTGTCCCTATCAGAATGAACTTCATTCTTCAGGGTAAAGCACATGCTTAAGGAAAGTCCTATTAAAATGTAGCTATTAACACAAGCCTGTAACCTATAAAGCATGAAATTCCAAACTGTGGTTTATGGATCCTTGAGAACAGATAGTCAGTAACCCTTGTATGTGAATAAAAGACAAGAAGGTAAAATCCAAAGCCAGAGAAAAGAGACCAAGTTTGAGGCTTGAGACTGGTGATCCTAGGAGAAAAAGAAAAGCGGGTTCTCTGCATGTGGGTGCCAGTCACACGAGATGGTGTTAACCCAGCAGATCACAAAACCAGGGTCTCCTGTCTTCGCCTCCATGGAGAGCACTTGACTCATTGACTCCCCAGGCTCCTTCCCTGCTTCTCCTGGGACAATGGGATTAGGGACTCAGCACTTTTAAAATATCCACATCTCCATCCAAAGGAGCCTAAGGGTTGATAATATCCCAGTCTTCCTCCATAAAGCCAAATAAGGAAATGGGCTCCCTCCTACTCGCATTTGAAAAAAATGTTTTTATTGAAGTCTTGACCTGAGTCTTAAATACAATAAGATCTTGGTCCTGGCAAGGAAAAAGAAATCCAAGGACATTGAAAAGGAATAGCAGGCACAGAGGCAGAACAAGAAAAGCACCTTCCCGACTCCAAACACAAGCATATCCTAAACTGGGCACATAAAGTGTGAAGTCCGCCTTTCTCCAGGAGGAGAACATGCTTGCAGGCGTGCTGAGTCGCTGCAGTCCTGTCTAGCTCTGTGCAACCGTATGCATTATAACCCACCAGGCTCCTCTGTCCATGAGATTCTCCAGACAAAAATACTGCAGTGGGTTGCCATGCCCTCCTCCAGGGGATCTTTCTGACCCAGGGATTGAACTAGCGTCTCTTATGTCTCCTGCGTGGGCTGGCTGATTCTTTACCACTGGTGCCACCTGGGAAGCCCCAGGAGGAGAACAAGTGGAAGCACGTTTGCCTCTTTCTCTAACGTCTTCCAGACATTTATTCTGGCGGCTGTGGGCATGGGCAGGTGCAGGCTGGCTCTGTCCCCCTCTGGTTCTTCTCTGCTGAGTCAGGGTTTAATATTTATTGAAGGCCCCTTGTCCAATCTTAACAAACACTACATAATCAGACAATTGGTTTCTTCTCCGGCTTATCCACCAGCCTGCTCCTCGCTGAACAAGATTGATGACACGGATAAATCAGGGAGGGAGCTGGCTGCTGGCAGAAGTTTAATTAATGGATTTGATGTTTCTGTCAGCAAGTGCTATATTGGAACTGGCATCCTGGAAAACTTGAGGCTCTACACCCCTGACAGGATTCTCATCATCAGCCCACATAGCCAGGCTGCCTTGGGCTGTGGGAGGCCAGGTCCCCCTGGGGGCAGGAATTCAGTGCAGAGCCTGGGCATTCCTGCCGCCCCATCCAGCCATAGGTGTTAGTTGACAGCTGTTCTATTAAAAGGACCTGTTGTCCTGGCCTCTCCCCAGAGTGGTCTGCATCTCAGCGTGCAGCTTCTTTCCTTTTAGCCTGTGGGACGTGTGTGTTGTTTGTTCTTAAAGCTGTCAGTGATCCCTATGCTGACTGACATGTGCAGCTGTGCTGTTTCGTGTCCTTGATGAAGGAAACATGACTCCCAGGCCTGCCGTTGACACAGAGGCCACGGCTCATTGTCCAGAATCTGCTCCGCAGTGAGGCCAGCACGACCTGGCTTGGTGCAGGGTTGTGGGTGACGAGCAGCCCACAGCCAGATCCCTGGCTCTGAGCAAGGGGCCCTGATATTTGTGATCCCCCAGGCCTTGAGTATTCAGGCTGGTGCAGTGGGGTTCTGGGTTGTATCGTGTCATCAGTCACCACACCACCAGCTGGTATTGACCTTGGGTAGTTCCCATGTAAAGGCTTTGGGGTTTTCCAAATACAA